>NC_064622.1:76079719-77563052 GCF_023898315.1 Schistocerca nitens | reverse complement strand
AGTCTGAAGAACTCATTGAAGGGCTGCATTTGGCCGACTGGTCAAATAGTGCAATTTCTCTACAAGCCGCTTGTGTGGTACAGTGTTAAAAGCCTTCCGAAAATCCAGAAATACGGAATCAGTCTGAAATCCCCTGCCAAGAGCACTCAGCACTTTGTGCGAGTAAAGAGCTACTTTTGTTTCACAAGAACGATGTTTTCTAAATCCGTGTTCACTGTGTAAGGTTTTGAGGACAGAACAACAACTGTGCAAGTTGTAAATGTTTTTGGTTTAATGCTGCAATCTTATCACAGAAATGCACGCATTTGCACTATTTACAATGTGACACTGTTACGACAGTTGTCAAACGAACGCATCTCGTCCTCAGAAAGTGAATTGATTCTAAACGCAACAATGGTAAATTTTAACTAGTAGTTTCTTTACAAATTATTCTTACAACTACATCATGATGTTGGCCAGTACTACGATAAATCATCCGATTCCGGTTCAAAGTTCGGTACTATTTAGAATGAAAATAAAGTTTACTGAGGTTGAATAGCTTTGTGACAAGTTGAGCATAAGATTACCCAAGGTCGCTCTAGTTTACAGTGGTTGTAAGCTGGTGAACCAACAAGTTTACGCCTCTGCTCGCGGTATTTACCTTAGCTGTGATGAGCTGTCGTATGCATGGCTGCTCTCATTCTCTGAAATTCCTACAAAAACTAATTAAGCCTTGGCTGATTTTTCCAGCTGAAACTCTGCCTATGCTTCTCGTTATGCAAGAAAACGTGTACTCTTCCCTAGTCTTGGAATATGGCGATATGCACGCGCATGGCTGGAGCAGCATGCATATGCATATTAAAATGCCCTCTCAGTCCTCGCAACAATAATGAACTGACTGGCTGGTTCGTTTCTCCACAGTTGGAGGCTCAACGACGCTGCAGCTAGTATCTAGCTGAAGATCAGCCGCAGTAAACGCAGTGTTCACACGAATTTCTCCTCTGCATCGTACAGACCGTTATGCACCCCGTCCTGCACTTGACGCCAATTCAGAGAAGAGTCCTCGAAAATTTCACTCTTGCCTTTCTCGTAGCTGAACTGTTCCCCACCTGGATTCTTTCGTTCTCCACGTCACGGCTTTTTTCGGCCAATAGGAGCGTTCCTCTTATTTTGTGGAAACTCTTAAGGTGTGTTCTGCAAGTCCGAAGTTCCTTGCGACTATATTTGCCCCTTAACAACTTGTTTAAATCTTACAGGCCCTATTTTGCTTGTTCTGGGGAGTGTTAAGTTTTAAAGGCTTTTAATAATGGTACGAACTGTTCAATTTTTTTATCCGCAATCATTAGCTATCTCCATTCATTGTCGAATTCGCGTGGTTGCTGCCAGTTTGCTGTGATAATTGGTTGCTGCGATTTGTCACCTTTCTTGCATTTTGAGGGATTGTGTATTTCATTGTCATGCTTCTGCTGGTGTGTACCGGTTGAGAGTCACATTCAAATTTTATGCCATCCCAGCTATTCTTGTATTTTGGGGGATTCTGAATTTTATAGCTTAAGGGATTTTATTAAGGTTTGTAAACTATTAAGGGCTTTTCAACAGCCACAATCAGTGGCGTGCCTTATTACCCTTTGTGTATTTTGGATGTGCGCTGTCTATTTGTTTAAGGTATCATCCATGATTGGAACTGCTAGTACTTTTAGTGGCAGTCATTTCTAATTCATTTTACTGGTAAAACTCACTTTGTCGAACAAGCTTCCAGTCATACCTAGTTCGTGTGACATCTTGCTGCTATTTGGGGGCTGATTTATATTCCTGGTTTTAAGCCCTGCTCTTAATGGTATAAACTGTTAAATTTTTTTATTAATCAATTGATCCGGTTCAGGTTCTTTAATTTATTGTGAGAATTGTCATTCATTTTTGACAAGGTTTTTAATTTGTAATCGTAATAATTTTTGTTAAGCAATAAAGTGTATTCCATAAAATGACTAACGACGAAATATGTGGGTCCACCTTCAATGTGTTTTTCGTTAAAATTATCCCAACCCCTGTTGTGAGATACCACCGATTACGAGTCATGGTCCGACGCTCAGCTTTGATCTGCCACGAGGGTCGCACATCAGCTTTTATTATCCAAAGTACAGAGCGTTTCGTCTACAGAACAGTAGTTCGTCATGAATGAAAATCAGAAATTTCGAGGATTTTGTATGTGAGACAGTTAACTACATACTTAAATTCCTGCCACCAGCTTTTAACATCTGACGGCTTACAGTAATTGAACACCTGAAGTGATCGCCAGGTAGTGTAGGAGACTGGAGTGACAATACACTGACTGTGCATGTACAAGTTGCAGACAGATTAGTGTCTGGATCCCGTTGCTGGCTGATATAGGTAGTAGCTACAGGAAGCGGTCGTACGTTGTGATACCTTGGCCAGTAGTGGAAGAATTATCTTGTTCTTTAGTCTCCGGCATCGTCAAAGTGCATGTCCTTTGCGAAGTGCGACATCTAGCGGTTACTACCTGACTCCTGCCTTCCGCGACCTCTCTGTCATGGCATGTAATATTTACCACCTGGACCAATTATGTAAGTTCACAGAACATAAACAGGCAGAGGCCTCACCAGGTTTATTTAGAGCCTTTAAATTGCTTTGCTGCCACTACTAGATGTGTCTTTGCACTGTCGTTGTACGGCCAATGAGAAACAAGGCAATGGTTCAACTTACGTCGGAACTTATCTCGCTAGAAGACAGACATCTAGATCAACAGTTTCAGCGTGTTCGATAAATGAAGACATACGGACTGAAACGAAAGTGGCGGTTACTCAAGAATTGCACAGAAAAAAGAGATTAAAAGTAGGAAGAAGCCGAAAGTAAGAACTTTGAAATGAAAAAAAGCAACTTCTGAAGAGGAAAAAGAATTTCGAACGAATAACCAAAGAATTATAGGGTCAGTTGAACTATACAAAATTTTTCAGAAGATGTAAGAGTGTACAATGAATATTTAAGAGGAAAATAAAGAGTATGGAGAAACGTAACACAAACGTATGTTGCGTAGACACGAAATTTCATTTCTTGATATGAGAGTAACCACAGAAGGAGAGAATTGAACACGTTCCCAAAGATATATGTAAATGAAACTTCCTGGCAATTAAAACTGTGTTCCGAACCGGGACTCGAATCTTGTGCCTTTGCCTTTCGTCGGTTAGTGTTCTACCAACTGAGCTAGCCTAGCTTTAAGTCATTGCTGGTCTTCAAAAATGGTTCAAATGGCTAGAACTTAGAACTACTTAAACCTAACTAACCTAAGAACATCGCACATATCCATGCCCGAGGCAGGATTCGAACTTGCGACCGTAGCGGTCGCGCGTTCCAGACTGTAGCGCCTAGAACCGCTTGGCCACTCCGGCCGGCTGCTGGTCTTCATTGCGGTATAATTTTCTATCCAACGCGCACGTGACCAAAAGTCATGGGATAGCGACATGCACAGTAAGGTGGCAGATTTTAGCACCTTACATAATTTTCAGAAAATAATATACGACTATGACAAATAGCCATTTGATGGAGATAGCCATCTGACAGAACGATACTAAAGTCAACATATCAAGGTTAATACTGGTACGTAAGATTTTAGAACCGTGCATATTATCATTGGGAAGGTGGTTTGGACGGACACAGGAAAGAGTTGTTTGTGATGTCGGACAAGTGAGGTCGCCGGCAGCGGGCCGGTGCTTCAGATGGCGGCTGCTTTGTCGGTTGAGGGGCACTTGTGACCACAGGGGGTATTGGAGGAGCCTGAGACCTCGCAGGTGGAACAAGAGAAAGAGGGCGCACGTGCGAGACAGAGAGAGACTGTTTCCAGCCGTTGCGGCTAACAGGACGCAAATACGGCGCGCCCATCAAAAATGTTCAAATGTGTGTGAAATGTTATGGGACTTGACTGCTAAGGTCATCAGTCCCTAAGCTTACACACTACTTAACCGAAATTATCCTAAGTACAAACACACACACTCATGCCCGAGGGACGAGTCGAACCTCCGCCGGGACCAGCCGCACAGTCCATGACTGCAGCGCGCCCATGGAAGGTGGGAGTCCTGATTGGCCGAAAAGCGTAGGAATACATGTGCGAGGAACGGTAAAGTTTGGTGGTAACAAGATTTGGACTCTGATGTCGGCGGTGGTGCGAGGCGGACGCTGAGGGTCTGCTCTGCGAGAGCTCTCACAGGGGAAAGGCGACATCACGCCGGTGCCTGGGACGACTGTCGTAATCTACATGCGGAATTATGGTGATATTAGAGCAAACAGCTGGCAATGCAGGGTATTGTAATGGAAAGGGCGTACGCGTTCCACTAGCTCTGTGCTTGAGCTCTCTGATTCTGTGTCCGTCTAGGTGGAACTACAGTAAAACCACTTGTGTGTCCAGTATTAACCTAAGTAAGTTAAGGAAAGGGACGATAAGGATAGTTAGTTTAAGGAATTAAATTCATTGTAATGTTTTAGGTTAGGAATATTGCTGATCCTGTTTTTAATGAATAAATGTAAGATTTAATAACAGACCATAATCAAAGCATTATTACTTCCGTAGGTAGCAAACTGCTGATAGAATAAGAGTTTTATTAATAAATTAAATTATCATATTAATTCGATGCAAACGATACTGGGGGTATATTCGCACATTTAAGCAGAGCCGAGGTCAGATAGCAGTAATGAAACAAGATGTTTTATAGTCATTATATCCCCGCACGTTGCAGCACATACACAGATAGTGGTAGTATCGGGTACACAGGCGCAAAAAGGGCAGTGCACTGACGGAACTGGGATATGTACTCAAATGATTAATGTGAAAAGGTTTCCTACATGATTATGGCCGCACGGTGGGCGGTGGGGATTAACAGACTTTGAATGCGGAGTGGAAGTTACTGCTAGACGCATGGGACATTCCTCTTCGGAAATCGTGAAGGAATTCAGTATTCCGAGAGCCACAGTGTCAAGAGTGTGCCAAGAATACTAAATTTCAAGCATTGCGTCTCACCACGGGCAACGCAGTGGCCGACGGCTTTCACGTAACGACCGACAGCAACGGCGTTAGCGTAGAGCTGTCAGTGCTAACAGACGAGCAGCACTGCACGAAATAACCGCAGAAAGCAGTGTGGAACGTGCGACGAACATACCAGTTAGGGAGGGCGGAGAAATGCAGCATCCATGGGCTGTGGCAGCAGACGACCGACGCGCGTGCCTTAGCTAACAGCGCGACATCGCCTACAGCGCCTGTCGTGGGCTCGTGACCGTATCGGTTGCACCGTAGACGACTCCCAGTTTCAGTTGTTGAGAGCGTACAGTAGAACTCGAGTTTGGCGCCGACGTCACGGGCCCAAGTTGTCAACAAAGCGCTGTGCAAACTTGTAGTGGTTCCATAATGGTGTGGGCTGTGTTTACAAGAAATTGACTGGTGCAGCTGAACTAATCATTGATAGAAACGTGGTTGTGTTCGGCTACTTGGAGACAGTTTGCATCCATTTAAAGATAGATTTTTTATGAACGACAAGCCCCCATGTCACAGTGCCACAGTTGTTCGCGATGATTATATGATAGCGGAACAAACACTGGTAGCAGTTACTTCTGTAAAATATCTGGGAGTATGCGTGCGGAACGATTTGAAGTGGGATGATCATATAAAATTAATTGTTGGTAAGGCGGGTGCCAGGTTGAGATTCATTGGGAGAGTGCTTAGAAAATGTAGTCCATCAACAAAGGAGGTGGCTTACAAAACACTCGTTCGACCTATACTTGAGTATTGCACATCAGTGTGGGATCCGTACCAGATCGGGTTGACGGAGGAGATAGAGAAGATCCAAAGAAGAGCGGCGCGTTTCGTCACAGGGTTATTTGCTAACCGTGATAGCGTTACGGAGATGTTTAGCAAACTCAAGTGGCAGACTCTGCAAGAGAGGCGCTCTGCATCGCGGTGTAGCTTGCTCGCCAGGTTTCGAGAGGGTGCGTTTCTGGATGAGGTATCGAGTATATTGCTTCCCCCTACTTATACCTCCCGAGGAGATCACGAATGTAAAATTAGAGAGATTAGAGCGCGCACGGAGGCTTTCAGACAGTCGTTCTTCCCGCGAACCATACGCGACTGGAACAGGAAAGGGAGGTAATGACAGTGGCACGTAAAGTGCCCTCCGCCACACACCGTTGGGTGGCTTGCGGAGTATGAATGTAGATGTAGATGAACATTCTGGGCAATTCGAACGAATGATATAGCCACTCAGATCACCCGACAGGAATTCTATCGAACATTTATGGGATATAAACGAGAGCCAGTTCGTGCACACGATCCTGCACCGGCAACACTTTCGCAGTTATTGACGGCTATAGAGGCAGCACGGGTCAGTATTTCTGCAGGGGACTTCCGACGACTTGTTGAGTCGGTGCCACGTCGTCTTGCTGCACTACGCTGGGAAAAAGGTGGTCCGACACCGTATTAGGAGGTGCCCCATAGCTTTCGTCACCTCATTCTAATAGGGCCACTCTTGTTCAGGATGAGTACCGTGTCGCCAACGAGCAGCGCCGGCTCCCTGTAAGGGCGGCAGGAGGAGGACAGCGTGGGCGTCGGTCGTCGCATTATGTGGGGACTGGGGGCGACGCCCACCGCCGCCCACAGCCGCCCACAGCTCGGCGCCCAGCGCTCCTAACACACTCAGAATGCACGGCACGCAGCACCCGCTGACGGCCTCATACCCCTGCACACATCAGATGTGCAACCTGGAGAATATTGCACTTCGACGAGGATGAAAAGATCGACTGTAGAACAAGCTGGAGAGGAAGACATGTTTACGTTTCATTAACAGCACACGCAGTATCCCCGCGGTAGCAACGGTTGGTTGGTTGGTTTGGGGAAGGAGACCAGACAGCGTGGTCATCGGTCTCATCGGAGTAGGGAAGGATGGGGAAGGAAGTCGGCCGTGCCCTTTCAGAGGAACCATCCCGGCATTTGCCTGGAGTGAGATTTAGGGAAATCACGGAAAACCTAAATCAGGATGGCCGGACGCGGGATTGAACCGTCGTCCTCCCGAATGCGAGTCCAGTGTGCGGTAGCAACGGCAGTGAGTTTATTTACTGATTGTAAGATCCACACGCTTCCCGCTAATGTGTTTCGAAACGATTCATCCGATTTCACAAGACTATAACCTCTATATCAGTGGTTCCCAACGTTTCTGAGATCATTAGAGTCCGCGCAGTATCCGGTGACTGATGCGCAATGACCAAATTTCGTCCAAAGTTCTGGGGGAGTTCATTCGTTCGTTCAGAAGGGGAAGCCGACATGGTTTACCCCTTTCTGCCGGTCGGCGATACGCTATGATGGCGGAATCGAGGCGTATAAAATGTTCAAATGTGTGTGAAATCTTATGGGACTTAACTGCTAAGGTCATCAGTCCCTAAGCTTACACATTACTTAACCTAAAGTATCCTAAGGACAAACACACACACCCGTGCCCGAGGAAGGACTCGAACCTCCGCCGGGACTCGAGGCGTACACCTTGGAGCCGTTCTCGAACAATTTTACAGAAACCATTCGGCAAAAAAAAAGTCACTTTTGCGTTTCTTATGGCTTTATATGTCGGCTTCATGATGACGCACCTATCATGTCATTAATGGTAGTAGTTATTGTGATATTTGCGTTTAAGTAAGACATTATGCGAAATTCTAAAACGTTTGCAATGAAAAATTTTATATATGGTGCATGTTACGTAACATGTTGCTGCATGTGAAATTTAGCTAAGATATTGAATTTTTCTTTAGACTAGGGTAAAGGTCTCTATCCGTCACCAATCTCGAGAAAACTGATTGGACGTAGCACATCCAATTGCGATCGCTCGCGCCAACGATAAAGCCACAATAAAATATCCACGACATTCCTAGTTTTAGATATTGAAATGAGAGTCTGGCAAATGATAGCAGGCAAAGAGGAGTATATTTTGCCATCAAAACTTCATTATCTATCGTGTTATTCTTCTAACAACAGACTTTTTCGATGAAAGAACTTAATTTTTAAGGACCATCGGTAGCTGGTGAAACGAGGGACGAGGAAACACTTCACGGCATTCGCTTCAGAACTGCTACAAATTCGTCGGGCAATAGAACGCGCCGCTCGAACTGTCAACACAACTGGCACTGCTGAGAGTATCCTACGACTTCCACATCGCTGGCAACGGGCTATACACAATGTTGGTGACTACTTTGAAGGTCAGTAAAACTTTGAAACAAGTATCTATTTTGTACGAGCTGTAAGTAAATAGTTCCCACGATTAAAGTTCCAAGCCTCGTAAATGATATTTAGTTTCTGTAGCTGTTTTATTAAACCACAAAGCAATGATACAACTAGACACTGGGTACTTCTAACGACGTTTTTTTATAGAACGATGCAGTAATTTCCCGTGCGTTGTGAATACTACCTACAGCACCTTATCTGAAAAGAAAGCTAGCTTTCCACACTGAGGGTAGACATTTGTCACGAAACATGAGTGCTCTCCACCGTTCCTCTCCCTAGCGACACTTGCTACACCTCCAATTTAAAATCGAAGTTAAAATTTGTGGACTACTTGTACTGTCTGAAAATCACTGATGGACTCCTTACTTCTGAACTGGGAGAAATTGGAAGACTTCAGACTGGCAATGCTTTGTCTGACTACCGTCAATAATAATAATAATAATAATAATAATAATACTGCGTAGACCCTACAGCAATATAGTTGCATAGTTACTACTGTGTTGTCCTGTCAATCAATTCGTTTGTATGTTGCGAGGTGAACAAAGGAGCTATTTCTGACGCACTGCGCGGTTACCTATAACTCGTAGAAAGTATTTTCAGGAGGTAGTAAAGCATATATGAGATATATGACTTAGTTTTGCTAAGATAGTTGCATTCTAAAATGCAGAAAGCACGTGTGTTGTTGGACGACTACGTGAAGAACACGTTGCTCACACATTCATTTCACAAGCTGTAATCTGCACCATGTATTGTGTTACGCGTTAATGCTAGTACTTGCAAACGTACTTATTGGTAATACGAGGGCAGTTCAATAAGTAATGCAACACATTTTTTTTCTCGGCCAATTTTGGTTGAAAAAACCGGAAATTTCTTGTGGAATATTTTCAAACATTCCCGCTTCGTCTCGTATAGTTTCATTGACTTCCGACAGGTGGCAGCGCTGTACGGAGCTGTTAAAATGGCGTCTGTAACGAATGTGCGTTGCAAACAACGGGCAGTGATCGAGTTTCTTTTGGCGGAAAACCAGGGCATCTCAGATATTCATAGGCGCTTGCAGAATGCCTACGGTGATCTGGCAGTGGACAAAAGCACGGTGAGTCGTTGGGCAAAGCGTGTGTCATCATCGCCGCATGGTCAAGCAAGACTGTCTGATCTCCCGCGTGCGGGACGGCCGTGCACAGCTGTGACTCCTGCAATGGCGGAGCGTGCGAACACACTCGTTCGAGATGATCGACGGATCACCATCAAACAACTCAGTGCTCAACTTGACATCTCTGTTGGTAGTGCTGTCACAATTGTTCACCAGTTGGGATATTCAAAGGTTTGTTCCCGCTGGGTCCCTCGTTGTCTAACCGAAAACCATAAAGAGCAAAGGAGAACCATCTGTGCGGAATTGCTTGCTCGTCATGTGGCTGAGGGTGACAATTTCTTGTCAAAGATTGTTACAGGCGATGAAACATGGGTTCATCACTTCGAACCTGAAACAAAACGGCAATCAATGGAGTGGCGCCACACCCACTCCCCTACCAAGAAAAAGTTTAAAGCCATACCCTCAGCCGGTAAAGTCATGGTTACAGTCTTCTGGGACGCTGAAGGGGTTATTCTGTTCGATGTCCTTCCCCATGGTCAAACGATCAACTCTGAAGTGTATTGTGCTACTCTTCAGAAATTGAAGAAACGACTTCAGTGTGTTCGTAGGCACAAAAATCAGAACGAACTTCTCCTTCTTCATGACAACGCAAGACCTCACACAAGTCTTCGCACCCGAGAGGAGCTCACAAAACTTCAGTGGACTGTTCTTCCTCATGACCCTACAGCCCCGATCTCGCACCGTCGGATTTCCATATGTTTGGCCCAATGAAGGACGCAATCCGTGGGACGCACTACGCGGATGATGAAGAAGTTATTGATGCAGTACGACGTTGGCTCCGACATCGACCAGTGGAATGGTACCGTGCAGGCATACAGGCCCTCATTTCAAGGTGGCGTAAGGCCGTAGCATTGAATGGAGATTACGTTGAAAAATAGTGTTGTGTAGCTAAAAGATTGGGGAATAACCTGGTGTATTTCAATGCTGAATAAAACAACCCCTGTTTCAGAAAAAAAATGTGTTGCATTACTTATTGAACTGCCCTCGTATATGTAATCAGTATTACAGTCTAAAGAAAATAGTGGTAATAGTAATCATTTTTCCATAACAGTTTAGTTTCGTGTCCTTCTGCATTTTTTAAGATTGTGCAATGATGAGACAGCACCATCGTGAACAATCCTACAGTGCTGCTGAACCTGTCAGATAAACTATTTATGTGTTCTGAAAATAGTGTATATCCAATTGCGTATCCTTTGGCTGACCCCACGTTACTTTAGTTTATGTAGCAAAAAGAAAAAAAAATGGTTCAAATGGCTCTGAGCACTATGGGACTTAACATCTGAGGTCATCAGTTCCCTAGAGAACTACTTAAACCTAACTAACCTAAGGACATCACACACATCCGTGCCCGAGGCAGGATTCGAACCTGCGACCGTAGCTGTCTCGCGGTTCCGGCCTGAAACGCCTAGAACCGCATGGCCACCGCGGCCGGCTTTTATGTAGCATTTTTGCTGCGATAAAACATGTTCAAATTAAATTTTGCATCGTGATATCGAAACCGACTCTTTTGTGTGGAAGCAAGTAATGGTTTCATTGATAAAATGGTAATTAATTGCGTGTTGCTATTTGGCCCCAAGTTTTCCATTGGACGCCACTTTGGTGGCTCGCATGTCCGAAATTTATTACATTTCTGCAACCAGGGAAAGAGACAGTTAAGTGTGAGTTCCGAACTAAGTGTCGCTCCTGGTGAGTCCCCACGTCCTCGAGAAGCGAAGACTAAATTGAAGACCGACAGAGTTTCGATGGACCGACCGGCATTCAGTCCTGCAACCTGTCGGTTTCCAGGAACGAGCTTTACCACTCGTCTACCAGGCACGGCGGCAAAATGAGTGAGCTCTTTATTTCCCATGATGGTAACGAATAAAGAGCTCACTGTTTTTTTTTTTTTTACGTTCCCTGAGCTGCGTAACGTAAAGGCACCGAATCAAGTGGGGCTACCAGAAAACAATGACTTAAATTACAATGAAATGAACAGCCTTAGCTGCTTACAGGCGTTGACATACGTCAACGGGGACAGATGAAAATGTGTGTCCCGACCGGGACTGAACCCGGGATCTCCTGCTTACATGACAGATGCTCTATCCATCTTTTTTTTATTATTTATTTTTTTATTTTAATGTCCCAAAAGAAAAATCATATATAAAAAAGAAGGGAAAGAAATACAGGGCTGAAGTGACATCCTCGTCACTTCACTGGGAGTAAATCCTATCCCTCGAAACAACGTAAACCTGGGACTCCCCACCGCTTCGGGGGGTTATGAAACATGCTGCCTAGAAAGTTCGCAAAATACCTTTTATATTTAGAGTGGCGTTCTAGTAGATAATACCAATAGTCCATGACCGATATCAAGGTCCGCGAGAGCACGTAGTGCGATGCGTGTCCTCCAATCCATCGGATTGCCGAAGTTTTTTGTGAGGGGAAAATACAGCGTCAGGGAAAAATAAAGCGTCCGTCGTGACCGTTGATTCGTCGGTGCGTCGGAGGAGGGCCATGATGCGTTGCGTCAGCCGCCAGACATCCTTTGCCTCACTGCACTGCAGGGAATGTTCGTCGGTGTCCTGCATGCCACATATAAGGCAGAGCGGGGAATCTACCATGCGAATGTCGTACAATCGTTGGCGGTTGACTGTCTTGCGATTGATTAGTGTGTACCATGACGATCGCGCTGCTGTGGTGAGGAGAGGTGTATGGACAGCTCGCCAAATCTGTCGCCAGTTTCGTGTTGGGTATTTAAGTTCGACAACTTTGCTGCCATGATGACGCCGCAAGTATCGATATATCTCACGGGTAGTGGGGATTCTTGTGGAAGGTATCTGTAACTGAACATAACTAAAATCAACAAAAAATCGCGCGACGTGAGAAAAAGAGGGCGAGATTGTGCCTACCGCCACCGGTGGTTCAAAGGACGTGGGAAGAAGCACATCCAGGATGGCCGACGTGATGGCGTGTTGCCGTTGGTTCCAAGTGCGTATCGTCGCTCGCAGGTATAGAGCTAGAGCCTTGTTCCGCACATCCGTGAAGTTAAGCCCTCCAGAATGGTGTGGGAGAGTTAAAGTCTCGTATTTGATCTTAAACAACATTCCTTGGCTGACATAGTATCCAAAGGCCGCCATTAATCTGTCAGCAATACCATGTGGCATTGGCAGTACATGTACCAGGTGCGGCAGTCGCGAAGCCAGGTGAACATTAGCGTAGTCCACCCTTTGGAGCAGGTCGTGCGTTCGGAGTGAATTGTTGCGTATGTGCAGTCGGACGTTCTGGAGGAGACGTCGATAGCTCGCCGCCGCTGATTGCCGTAGCGATCGGGTGAACAATACACCTAAGCATCGCAAGATGTCCACCGTCGTAAACGGACTGTGCAGAGCGTCCAGCCCTCGACCGATGTGCATGATCTTGGTTTTATTCATGTTGACCCTGCTTCCCGCAGCTACTCCGTACGTAGTAAGAAGGGTAACCACCTGACTTACTTCGTTCTCCGACCGGACGAGTATCATCAAGTCGTCGGCATATGCACGACACGTGAAGGAGCTCGCACGGAGTCGGACGCCTGTTAGAGTCCGTCTAAGAGTCTGCATCAATGGTTCGAGCGCTATTGTAAACAGTATCATCGACAAGGGACATCCTTGCCTAACTGAGCTGCAAACAGGAATCGTTCCTACCTCCCTGCCATTGACGCTCACCGTCGAAGAAGCGCCGCGAAGGAGGCGCATGAGGACGGTAATAAAATCCTGTGGTATCGCCATGCGTCGCATGGTCGAGTCAAGGAAATCATGGTTGATCCTGTCAAAGGCACGATCAAAATCCACCGATACGAACGCCGCTCGCATGCGACAAGCTTCCGTCAGGGAAATTGCGTCACGGTATTCACCGAGGATAGAATGTATGTTGCTCCGAATCCCTAGACAAGCCTGGTCTGGTGGTATTGTCTTGGATATTACAGTCTTAAGCCTTGCCGCCAACTTTCGCGCAAAGATCTTATAATCAGTATTGAGCATCGTGAGCGGTCTAAATTGATGGGCGCTGACACTCGCTGTCGATTTCGGTATTGGTATAAGTAGTCCCGCTATGAACTGAGACGGAACGTCCGTGTCAGGGCTCAATAACTCATTATACATCAATACCAACTGGGACATCATTAAATCCGCAAATGCGCGGTAAAATTCGAGTGTCAACCCATCTGGTCCAGGGGATTTATGCACCGCACCCTTCGCGAGTGCGCCCCGGATGTCATCTTCCGTTAGGGGTTCCAATAGCGCCTCTGCATCCGCACCATCCACCTCCGTTTGCATCTGTCGCAAAATTTCTTCTCCTGTCCGATTGTCCGTCGGCGTCCCAGTGAAAAGGAGGCGGTAATGCTCCAGAAACTCAGTAGCAATGTCCTGTTGTGACGTCAAGGGTCGACCATCGTCATCATGGAGGACTGTGATTAGGGATCGGCGATTACGCGCATGTCCCTTGGACACATGATGCATGCCAATACGTTCTCCATCGACGTTGTCCAAGAACCGAGCACGGATCGAAAGTCCCACCAGTCGACGTCTCGTGATCGATAAAATGCAGGCCTGAATGCGATGGACTTCCGCTTGACGCTCGGGCGATGGGGCCCTGGAGGACAGGTCGCGGAGCACCATGTAGTAATAATCAAGTGTATCTCGGAGCCATTTCGCTTTTTCCTTGCCATACGTGATGAGAGCTCTTCGTATCGTCGGTTTTGCACACTGCAGCCACCACGAAAGAACCGTACGGTGCATCGGCAGACGGCGAGTGCAAGTCTGCCATGTTTCTTCGATCCGCTGGCGACATTCGAGATCCACCAATAAGGATGAATTAAGTTTCCAGGAACTACGACTCCGCCAGACCCTCTGCCGTGGGAGGGTTAACGTGCTTAAATATGCAAGGTAATCCGTAAAAGCTGTGGGCCAACGTTCAGCAGCCAACACGTGATCTCTTAATACGTCAGAAACATAAATCCGATCCAGCCTGCTCGCCGAGTGGCTAGTAAAATACGTGTAGCCCTCTCGCTGCCCATGGATCTTTTCCCACGTGTCCATAAGGGCCATGTCCCGGCAGATCGTGTTCAATGCGTGGCAGGAGCTGAAATTAGGAGTTTGATCCTTCGGTGTGAGTACACAGTTAAAATCCCCCCCCCCCCTACCATGATGTGGTCATACCTCCCATGGAATAGGGGGGCAATCTCCTCCGAGTAGAATCGTGCACGCGCCTGTCGATTGTCAGATCCGGAGGGTGCATAGATGTTGACGATACGAATGCCGTTCACGGTCATAGCCAAACCCCGAGCCGAAGGAAGGTAATCGAGGTCACACATCGGAATCCCTTCCCGGACTAGTATCGCTGTGCCGCGTCCTCCATCTGGAGTCGGCGCTGGTAAGTGTTGTATCCATGCACGTCGGGAAAAGCAGCATTGCAGGTTTCCTGCATCAGCAGAAGATCAACGTCAGTGGCGTAAATCATGTCCCGGAGAAGTTGCATCTTTGCAAGCGAACGTGCGGTGTTAATGTTCACTGTGCCCACCTTATATGCTTGGTTCGTTGTCGTTGTCATGCTCGTGTCATGTCATTGAGAACTCCAAGGGCTTTAGTCCACTATTCGTGCTCAGAGGGGTGCCCTCCAACGGGCTGCCCTCCTTTGTTGTCGTTCCGTGGTGTGCATCCTGTAGGTGAGTGGTCATCATTAGGGGGTGGCAATTTCTGTATGTCTTCGACTGGTTCCGCCCAGTCGCAGTGGTCATCCATCCAAGAAACGTCCTCTGATGTATTTCGACGTGGCCGCTGGGACATTGGTATCCCTGACTCCTTCGTCGGCAGCGCTGGGTCAGTCGGTGTCAATGAAGAGGTATACCTTCCGTGTCCCCTAGGCTAGGGGGGGACGTGTCACCCGAACTATGGCGACGCTTTTTGCGGCGCTTCGGCGATCGCTGTTTGCGTGCCCTGCCCTCTGCTGCCTCACTGTGTTCGTCGATCGTTCGTTGGTCCGTTGCCGGCGCCACTGTCTCGACCTCTACTTCCACGCCGCGTGCTTCATGTGAGTTTTCGGAAGGTTCCTCCCTCAACTGACGTGACGTGGGTGGAGGGACATTCTCCGAGTCACCTCCATGCTCCCGTAACTCGGTCTGCTCTTGCATAAACACGTCCATGTCACGCTCCGAACTGGGCAACACCTCCCGGCGAGCCACCGACACGTACGTCATCGGCAGTTGCGTAGGAACTTCTCGCTGTGACGCTTCTCCACGTGGCAGTTGCACGACGCGGCGTTGTATGCACTCCGAGCGGATATGTCCTTCTCCACCACAGCCAGAACAGGTGCGTGGCTGGCCATCGTAGATCACAATAGCTCGACATCCGCCAATGTACGAATAAGACGGGATATGTTTAGTAAGGACGATCCGCACCTGTAGCACTCCGTTTAGCACAGGGTAGGTACTAAAACTTGCCCAGCGTTCAGGCGTATGACTAAGTACCGTTCCATATGGTCGCAGCGATTCAGTAACCATCGATTCTGGCACCTCAAACGGCAATTCAAAGATCCGAATGACCCTCACACTCAATCCTGAAGGAGCTACTGTTACATCGCTGATATGGCCATCAGAGTGTCGAAATTTAAATCCTCTTTGAGCAGCGGAGAGAGTTCTTTCACACGCAGCTTCATCGGTCATCTTTACGTACATTGTACTGCTTACAATGGACAGGTGTATTCCAATTATGTCTGCAGCAGGTAAACGAACTTCTTCCCTCAAAAAACGCTCTATTTCGAAAGCTTTGGGTCTGGCAAATTCGTTGTCGAACGTAAATTGGAGCGTAGTCTTTCGAAAATTGTGCGCCATGGCGATCGAGTCAGACAACAACACTCGCGAGTACCGGCGGTGTAAACACTTCCTCGTCCACACGCGCCCGCGGCCGGGACAGCAGGTCCGTGCCGCGCCACCGCCTAAAGCAGACTCTCCATCTGAGCCACCGAGGACACAGGGGATAGTGCGACTGCAGGGTCATATCTCTGGCACGCCTCCCACGAAACCCACATTCTCAACGTATTGTCCCGCACTACATTCGTAGTGCCCCCTCCTTGGTCACCGATGGTATATATATATATATATATATATATATATATATATATATATATATATATATATATATATAGATAGTTAAGGCTCACCGGCCACTTGACCATCTTCTTCTTCTGTGCGAATGCACAAACAGTGCCCGAACTCTTACGGGAATCGGCAATGCGCCGCGAGTAATGAGTGTAATGGGCGGGGGCACTACGAATGTAGTGCGGGACAATACGTTGAGAATGTGGGTTCCGTGGGAGGCGTGCTAGAGATATATCCCTGCAGTCGCGCTATCCTCTGTGTTCTCGGTGGCTCAGGTGCATATAGCGTCTGCAATGTACGCAGGAGATCCCGGGTTCGAGTCCCGGTCGGGGCACACATTTTCATCTGTCCCCGTTGACGTATGTCAACGCCTGTAAGCAGCTAAGGGTGTTCATTTCATTGTAATTTCATGCTAACGAGCTGCATGGTCACCGATGGTATCTGTTCTTTGGTACATGTCCGAAAGAACAGATACCATCTTAGTATACAATGACTTATAATGATGTATAAGTTCCAAAACATGCAGTCTACATATAAAGTCAACCACTAATTTCTTACGATGCCAGAGAATAGATTACAATATAAAGTGCTGTAACACTGGCTGCAAGAAAGAAGAAATACATATTGTTAATCAAACAGCGTGACCCATTCGACACTGCTTGTGGATCATGATGAGTTCTGGAGTCTTGTGGTATCTTCATCATCCACTATAATTTTTTTTTTCTGAGAGTCGTTCAGAATTTTTCTTTAAAATCTGCAAAATAAGAAAAGTAGGGGCAGTACCTCTATGTTCGCGCACGTCATTGCAGGCACGTGCGTGTTGCTGCTGCCGTTACTACTGGCCAATAGATCTTCATCTTAGTTTAGGGTGCGCTGCAGTGCTCGTTTAATACTGCGCCACGCCGCGGGAAAGGCAACAAATGAAAATTAAATATGCAATCCGCGAAATAGCAGGGCGCGACATAACAACGGCCAGCCAGCGGCGGCGTCCTCCATCCACTCTTCTCTTTGGCCTCCGTTCCTTTTTTCCCCGCCGACTGCGCCGCCACGTAAGGCCAGTTTAAATGTATCAGTGGCCGGGGGCATGTTTCATAATAAATTCGCCGGTAGTTGGTATTCCTAATAGGGGAATCCCCCCTTCCCCCCCCCCCCCCTCCCACACCGCTCCCAGAGCGGTTGGCGCGGCAGAGCTGTTGATGTCGCTGTTTTCGCTTCCATTAGGTAAATGCGACGGTGGCGCCGCGGCGCGGGATTTGTTACAAGCAAAGCGCGCGGCTGTGCCGGGCTCGGCGAGCCGAAGTACATTATCAAATTTAGCCGCTCGTCGTAGGAGATACACCATTTCGCGCTCCTTTTCCCTTAACGTTCAAAACATAATATCGCAGTGCCGCTTCCTTACAAACAGTGATAGCATCCCGCACTCCCGACACAGATGCAAAAAAAAAAAAAAGTCACATTTACTATATTTGTGAGTCTTTTTATTATAAGAGGCACACAGTCTTCTGACTGCGCTTACGAACAGAGAGCAGCCAAAAAATTATTGAGTCCTTGCTTCAAAGACAGAATAGCTCTACATTCACGCGTCAGTTGCGGTAGTAATTAGCTAAGACAACTTGTTTACCAAATAACTGTCCACAATTAGCCTTCCTATGCAAGACGGTGCCTTTGTACAGAACAGAGTGTATCACAATTGATGGGGAACATTGACACGGCTGAAGTATGCTATAATAGAAGCAAAAGTATTCGAGTAAGCGCGGTTCCATAAACGAGTTGCTCGTCTGCTCCTCTGACGTCAACATGAAACATTGCCCTAGTTAGTAGAAATGTATTCGACACATAATCTGTTCGATTGGCTCAAATTTAACTTGGACGAAAGTATGACGCTAAAGAACAATAAATCCGTGGAGCAAATGAGTCATTCAGTCGAATCGATGACACGGTCAGACGTCTTTCTATCTCTGGTAGAAAGCAGATGAAGTAAATAAGTTTTACAGTATTTCACAGCAGATAATAATTTGATTTAGAAGGTAAGACTTTCTACTGAGGAGAAACAAAAAGACGTTGTGATTTGAGGTTAAGAGCAAATGTCACTCAAAATTATTTATTTAGTGAAGAAGAACTGCATTTATTATAAATTTTCCTTCAAGTAAGAGTGAATGTTTAAGTGATGAAATACAAAAGTCAATTAAATTACAGTAAAACCAGTTTTTAATGCACATTTCTCTGATATCATCACAAAATAATGAGCTGTCTACTTTCCCCGTAGAATCACGTGACTTTTGGCTCCTCCAGTTTGCACATTGAATGCCATTTAAGTCGTCATTTTACGAACAACATTTCCCACCAACTACAGTAATTATAAATATCACATGTAAGGCGTCCATTTAGCTTTCTAACACGTTTATTTAAATTTTTATTTATTGAAAATAATACTAACGCAAAATACATCAAAAGCCACATCACCGTGCGATATGTGCGATGGTTAACTCACTGGACTCGCAATCAGACGGTGAAGTGACTCACTGTTTTAACTGTTGTGAATCGCTACCCTTGGAAATTTGTGGTAAGTTCCTATGGGACCAAACTGCTGAGGTCATCGGTCCCTAGTCTTACACACTACTTAATCTAAATTAAACTAACTTACGGTAAGGACAACACACACACACACACACACACACACACACACACCCAAGCCCGATGTAAGACTCGAAATTCCGACGAGGGGAGCCGCGCGAACCGTGGCAAGGCGCCCAAGACCGCGCGGCTACCGCATCCGGCCGCTACACTAAGCTGCGCCTTAATGTAGAGTTATGATTGGGCAACTGTGTTTCAGTAAAGTCGTTGGAGGTGAAAACGAATAGAGAATTTCCTGTTTCATTGGAATGATTTTGTGAAGTGACTTCACTAGAGGAAGTTCAGGGGTGAAATGCTTTTTACAGACTTTTTTTATCACATTCTTACTCAATTTACACCCAATGGTAACGCCGGTTCCCGACACATCATCGAAGTTAATCGCTGTCGGGTTTGGCTAACACTTGGACGGGTCACCGTCTAGGTCTGCCGAGTACTGTTGGCAAGCGGGGTGCACTCAGCGCTTGTGCGGCCAAATGAGGAGCTGTTTGACTGAAAAGTAGCGATACCGGTCATGAAAACTGTCAGCGGTGTGCTGACCACATGCTCCTCCGTATCCGCATCCGGCGACGCGTGAGGGCTGAGGACGACGCGGTGGATGGTCGGTACCGTTGAATCTTCAACGCCTTATCGGACGGTGTTTTTTTGTCTTGTTCAGCTCTTTTAGCTTGAGACTAACTCTAAAATAAACTGAGTGATAAAAATGTGAGGCACTCAAAAGATGAGGGGCAAACGAAACTTCAAGGATTGAGAGGATATGTGATGTTTTTTCAGTGATCATAATATCGAGTCAAAATTACGAAGCACTTGGCAGTATGAGCCCACTTGACGATATGACGTTGCACCCCGTCTGGCCTGGATGCGTGCGCTTATTCGCTTGTGAAGACTGGCATGGAGCTTTTGTATCACCTCCTGAGCTAAGTCGGCCCACACCTGCTGTAACTGGTCCTTTGATATCCTTCGTGCTGACACCGACAATAAGTGACGTCCGAGCTGGTCCCGCAAACGTTCTATCTGGGATATGTTTGGGTTTCTTGCTGGCCACGGGAGTCCCTCATCGTCAAGCAGACAGTTCGCAGTGACACGCGCTATACGTGAGGATGCAGGATATCCATGTGGTACCACTGTGCCGTCAGAGTTCACTCAAGCGCTAACAGCTGTGACCTAAAGTGATATGCTATAGCTCCCCGTTCTCTGATGCCGGGAGAAACACCGCTGTGGCTCTCCAAAGCACAGAAACAGTGGGACCTCTCCCCAGGCCGCCTCCATCCTGTGCAGTGCTGAACTGTGGTTCATCGCTGAACACTGTACGACATCATTCATCGGTAATCCATGCCGCCCTGTTACAGCACCACTCCAGACGCCGTCATCTGTGTTGTGGTCTTAATGACAGCCAACGCATGGGACGGCAGTTCACTAGCCCGACTGCTATTCGTCTCCGACCCATGGTGCGGGGTGACGGTGAACGGTGCAGGCAGTCCACTATTTGGTAGGTTCTGATGTGATAGGGTTGCGATGTGCTCGGTGCACAACACGGCGATCCTCCCTTGTCGTGGTCAGACGTGCGCGACCACAGGTTTGATGACGAGTTTGTCAATGCTCATGTACCCATGCAGCCCAACATTGGGACCGTGTCACATCCGAACGCTTCACAAATCTGGGTAGGTACACTCCTGGAAATGGAAAAAAGAACACATTGACACCGGTGTGTCAGACCCACCATACTTGCTCCGGACACTGCGAGAGGGCTGTACAAGCAATGATCACACGCACGGCACGGCGGACACACCAGGAACCCCGGTGTTGGCCGTCGAATGGCGCTAGCTGCGCAGCATTTGTGCACCGCCGCCGTCAGTGTCAGCCAGTTTGCCGTGGCATACGGAGCTCCATCGCAGTCTTTAACACTGGTAGCATGCCGCGACAGCGTGGACGTGAACCGTATGAGCAGTTGACGGACTTTGAGCGAGGGCGTATAGTGGGCATGCGGGAGGCCGGGTGGACGTACCGCCGAATTGCTCAACACGTGGGGCGTGAGGTCTCCACAGTACATCGATGTTGTCGCCAGTGGTCGGCGGAAGGTGCACGTGCCCGTCGACCTGGGACCGGACCGCAGCGACGCACGGATGCACGCCAAGACCGTAGGATCCTACGCAGTGCCGTAGGGGACCGCACCGCCACTTCCCAGCAAATTAGGGACACTGTTGCTCCTGGGGTATCGGCGAGGACCATTCGCAACACTGAATAGTGCACGGTACATCCAAACCGTCATCGAACCCATCGTTCTACCATTCCTAGACCGGCAAGGGAACTTGCTGTTCCAACAGGACAATGCACGTCCGCATGTATCCCGTGCCACCCAACGTGCTCTAGAAGGTGTAAGTCAGCTACCCTGGCCAGCAAGATCTCCGGATCTGTCCCCCATTGAGCATGTTTGGGACTGGATGAAGCGTCGTCTCACGCGGTCTGCACGTCCGGCACGAACGCTGGTCCAA
This sequence comes from Schistocerca nitens, assembly GCF_023898315.1. Classification (NCBI taxonomy): domain Eukaryota; kingdom Metazoa; phylum Arthropoda; class Insecta; order Orthoptera; family Acrididae; genus Schistocerca; species Schistocerca nitens. Next base: position 77,541,429 of record NC_064622.1, on the reverse strand, counting down.
CTGAGGCGCCAGGTGGAAATGGCATGGCAAGCCGTTCCACAGGACTACATCCAGGATCTCTACGATCGTCTCCATGGGAGAATAGCAGCCTGCATTGCTGCGAAAGGTGGATATACACTGTACTAGTGCCGACATTGTGCATGCTCTGTTGCCTGTGTCTATGTGCCTGTGGTTCTGTCAGTGTGATCATGTGATGTATCTGACCCCAGGAATGTGTCAATAAAGTTTCCCCTTCCTAGGACAATGAATTCACGGTGTTCTTATTTCAATTTCCAGGAGTGTATTTCACGATTCGACTAGCCTGTCAAGTGAAGACCCTACAGCACGTTGGTCCTATTTGGACGCATTTCCTAATTATGTCACCGTAATGCACGTTCTCGCATTTACACCAAGTACGTCGGAAAGTCACGAGTGCCACACTAGCTCCTTTTCTTTTTTTTTCTTCTTCTTTATTGTGATTTCATTCCCCTGCCCATATGGGGCAGCGGAAGGCTGGCAGCGACACAATCCGCCACTCTATCAGCCGAGTGACATTACAGTTAAAAAAGAGGCAACTATAAATATTAAACGTGATAAAAACAGGGACATAAGAACATAATAAGTGGAGGAAATAGGGGTTAAAATAAACTATGACACGGAAACGTATATTGTAGGACAGTTAAAAAAGTCGACATAAAGTTAAAAAAACACAGTTGCCGATTCGTGGAGCACATAAAATACACCGAAGTCACAAGCACAAGATAAAAGTTGGCCACTGTATTAAAACACTCCAGAACGAAAAGACTTTAAAACTACTCTAAAAGACGAAGCACACACGACGAAGAATAAAAGCTGCCGGGAGGGACCTGCCGAGGGGGCAAAACTCCTTGCCTATATGTCGGTGGCCATTAAAATTGCTACACCAAGAAGAAATACATATGATAAACGGGTATCCATTGGACAAATATATTATACCAGAACTGACATGTGATTACATTTTCATGCAATTTGGGTGCATAGATCCTGAGAAATCAGTACCCAGAACAACCACCTCTGGCCATAATAACGGCCTTGATACTCCTGGGCACTGTCAAACAGAGCTTGGATGGCGCGTACAGGTACAGCTGCCCACGCAACTTCAACACGATACCACAGTTCATCAAGAGTAGTGACTGGCGTATTGTGACGAGCCAGTTGCTCGGCCACCATTGACCAGACGTTTTCAGTTGGTGAGAAATCGGGAGAATGTGCTGGCCAGGGCAGCAGTCGAACATTTTCTGTGTCCAGAAGGGCCCGTACAGGACCTGCAACATGCGGTCGTGCATTATCCTGCTGAAATGTAGGGTTTCGCAGGGATCGAATGAAGGTTAGAGCCAGGGGTCGTAACACATCTGAAATGTAACGTCCACTGTTCAAAGTACCGTCAATGCGAACAAGAGGTGACCGAGACGTGTAACCAATGGTACCCCATACCATCACGCCGGGTGATACGCGAGTATGGTGATGATGAATTCACCCTTCCAATGTGCGTTCACCGCGATGTCACCCAACACGATGCTGTAAACAGAACCCGGATTCATCCGAAAAAATGATGTTTTGCCATTCGTGCACCGAGGTTCGTTGTTGAGTACACCATCGCAGGCGCACCTGTCTATGGTGCAGCGTCAAGGGTAACCGCAGCCATGGTCTCCGAGCTGATAGTCCACGCTGCTGCAAACGTCGTCGAACTGTTCGTGCAGATGGTTGTCGTCTTGCAAACGTCCCCATCTGTTGACTCAGGGATGGAGACGTGGCTGCACGATCCGCTACAGCCATGCTGATAAGATGCGTGTCATCTCGACTGCTAGTGATACGAGGCCGTTGGGATCCAGCACGGCGTTCCGTATTACACTCCTGAACCCACCGATTCCATATTCTGCTAACAGTCATTGGATCTCGACCAACGCGAGCAGCAATGTCGCGATACGATAAACCGCAATCGCGATATGCTACAATCCGCCCTTTATCAAAGTCACAGCATCTTCTTCCTGTCGGTTAAATTTCGCGTCTGTAGCACGTCATCTACGTGGTGTAGCAATTTTAATGGCTAGTCGTGCACATGCATCGGAGTCGCACTACGTTGCATATACGTTGCAGCAACGCCCTCAAACGGAAACTTTTTGATCGGCTCTTACATTACTTCTTCAGAAGAGGCTTAATCCTTTTATGTTATAAAAATGGGGCCATGCATGTATGTTTTTATGTTTGTTCCACATCCCCTCCTAAACCGCTGTGCCGATTTCAACCAAACTTGGTTGACAAATCACTTACTGCCTGGAAACAACCTCTGTGGGGTAAGAACCATCTCTCTCTGAAAGGGGGACGGGAGGGGGGTGAAAAAGCGGCGTAGGCCACATCGCTCAAATAGCCAGATTATAGTCCTCTAATTGAGAATGAGAGAACTTTGTGACTTGCAACAAACTTGAATCATAAAATCAACTTTTTACCACACTTGCTGACACTTACCATAAAACGATGAAAGGAAGAAAGTTTATCGGTTACTACATTTTCTCTGTACACGCAGTAGAACCGTAGCCTCATGCATGACGTTTTAATTCATTACTTCTTCGCTATTAACACTTTTCGCAACACATTTTGCAGAGAGTATTCGCATATACGAGTGTGTGCACCTGCAAAAATATTTGATTGTACTACACATAGTTCAGGAGATGTGTGACAAGCCCCAGCGTCGAGCATAACGTTTTAATTTATTACTTCTTTACACAACATTGATCTGAAGATGATCATACGCTAGTCGAAAGTAATCATCATAGAACCTAATACGCAGCTGAGACTGTGAAATGAGGGATATAAATTATAAATTTCTACACACCTTTGGAGAAAAGAGAACCACTTGCAAGAATATCAACAGCTCAGACGGAAATCCAGTTCTAAGCAAAGAAGGGAAAGCAGAAAGGTGGAAGGAGTACATAGAGGGTCTGCACAAAGGCAATGTTCTGGAGGACAATATTATGTAAATGGAAGAGGATGTAGATGAAGATGAAATGGGAGGTACGATACTGCGTGAAGAGTTTGACAGAACACTGAAAGACCTGAGTCGAAACATGGTCCCGTGAATAGACAATATTCCATTAGAACTACTGACGTCCTTGGGAGAGCCATTCCTGACAAAACTCTACCATTTGGTGAGCAAGATGTATGAGACAGGCGAAATACCCTCAGTCTTCAAGAGGAATATAATAATTCCAGTCCCAAAGAAAGCAGGTGTTGACAGATGTGAAAATTACCGAACTATCAGTATAATAAGTCACAGCTGCAAAATACTATCGCGAATTCTTTACAGACGAATGGAAAAACTGGCAGAAGCCGACCTCTGGGAAGATCAGTTTGGATTCCGCAGAAATGTTGGAACACTTGAGGCAGTACTGACTCTACGACTCATCTAAGAAGAAAGATTAAGGAGAGACAAACCGACGTTTCTAGCATTTGTAGACTTAGAGAGGTCTTTTGACAATGTTGACTGGAATACTCTCTTTCAAATTCTGAAAGTGGCAGAGGTAAAATACAGGGATCGAAAGGCCATTTACAATTTGTACAGAAACCAGATGGCAGTTATAAGAGTCGGGGGACATGAAAGGGAAGCAGTGGTTCGGAAAGGAGTGAGACAGGGTTGTAGCCTATCCCCGATGTTATTCAATCTGTATATTGAGCAAGCAGTAAAGGAAACAAAAGAAAAATTCGAAGTAGGTATTAAAATCCATGGAGAAGAAAAAAAATTTTGAGGTTCGCCGATGACATTGTAATTCTGTCAGAGACAGCAAAGGACTTGGAAGTGCAGTTGAACGGAATGCACAGTGTCTTGAAAGGAGGATATGAGATGAACATCAACAAAAGCAAAACGAGGATAATGGAATGTAGTCGAATTAAGTCGGGTGATGCTGAGTGAATTAGATTAGGAAATGAGACACTTAAAGTAGTAAAGGTGTTTTGCTATTTGGGAAGCAAAATAACTGATGATGGTCGAAGTAGAGAGGATATAAAATGTAGACTGGCAATGGCAAAGAAAGCGTTTCTGAAGAAGAGAAGTTTGTTAACATCAAGTATAGATTTAAGTGTCAGGAAGTCGTTTCTGAAAGTATTTGTATGGAGTGTAGCCATGTATGGAAGTGAAACATGGACGATAAACAATTTGGACAAGAAGAGAATAGAAGCTTTTGAAATGTGGTGCGACAGAAAAATGCTGAAGATTACATGGGTAGATCATATAACTAATGAGGAGGTATTGAATAGAATTGGGGAGAAGAGGAGTTTGTGGCATAGCTTGACAAGACGAAGGGACCGGTTGGTAGGAGGTGTTCTGAGGCATGAAGGGATCACAAATTTGGCATTGGAGGGCAGCGTGGAGGGTAAAAATCGTAGAGGGAGACCAAGAGATGAATATACTAAGCAGATTCAGAAGGATGTAGGTTGCAGTAAGTACTGGGAGATGAAGAAGCTTGCACAGGATAGAGTAGCATGGAGAACTGCATCAAACCAGTCTCAGGACTGAAGACCACAACAACAACAACACTGTTGCGGCGTCTCTCATGACGAATATCTCAGAAAAACCTCTTAAAAATTATGGCCGTGCTGTGGTATTGCAGATGTACAACAAATGAATGCAGCCATGTAAAAATGGACGTAGACTAACGGGGTCCGCTAGGTCTGAGTAAATAAATGTAGGTGTCAGTAAAGAGAAGGACTTTGGCATTCCAGATCATCATCGAACAGAATATTGCCTTGCAACAGCATCCTTCATTAGTGATGATGGTAGCTTAAACGATCTTCCCGGACGCATGACTGACAGTTGATGGTACTCAGAGGTTACCTTACCCTCATCTCTCACGTTGGAGTCTCACGCCGGCCTATGACAGGATGACTGCATGCAAACAGCCCAGCAGCAGCGATGCGTCCGTTACGAATCAATCCTCTCCACACACAGCGAGAAGGTGTGCGCCTCCCGGCTGAGTAGGGAAGAGCTGTCATTGCAGGTAATGCTTGAAGTACGACGTCCCATTACCAGGGCCCCCCTCTGGCCGAAAGCGAAGACGCAACATCAGTCGCCGTCGGCGGAAGGGCTCCTTGTAGATGGCTGTCGTCCTGGAATTTCTGCGTCATGGTGTCACTCAAGGGCGGCACACAGGCGTTGGTCGAACCAGGGAAAATGAGTAATCGCTTTGGTGCAACAAAATGCTCCTGCCCTCTTCCTGTGTCCCGCCTGGCGGGGAAGAAATAGCTGCCGAGGGACGGGGGTGAGGCCTCTTTTGTCGTGGCGGTAATAAATCATTTCGTGCTTAGCGTGCATGGAGGACTGTGGGACGGGATGTAAGGCGGGCGTGTTCCGTCCAGCTGATGTGACGATCCCCGCCCGTGGAGCTGATGGTTGCACTGTCTGGCTTTCTGTGTCAGCACACATCAGCTGCGCTGGCCGATGCTTGGGGGGGGGGGGTGGCACTGTACGGTGGTCGTTTGTTATGTCTGATAAAAACACAAGTAAACATTCTCTAGATCTAAAACTTCTTCTTATTCCCGAACGCGGTCTAGCGAATATGAAGAAAAAAATAATGAAACGATTAGAAGAGTCTGAAATGTGGTTTACAGGAGATCTTTGAAGATCATATCGATTGATCGAGTACGTTACAAGTGGAAAAAGGAGATCCAAGTAAAGAAGACGCTGAATCGAAGAAATACAATGGTTGAGCGCACATGACATGATTCGTTGCTGAAGCCAGTAGTTTAAGGAATGACAGATGGTAATAACCGCAAGGACAGGTCTAAATATGAGTATATATGGCAGATCGGCAGTTAACGGGGTGATGCAACATTGTGACGAAATGAATGATTTAGCTATCAAGCGACCGCAATGGAGAGCCGCAGGGCCTACCGAAACAAGAAACTCGACACATCTCACGCTGTCAGAGTACGAGACAGCGATCGTAAGTACGTAATCAAATATAAAAGTATAAAAATGTTTAAAAACTGTTTAAAATTTTCAGAAACTTTATATACATCGTCTCCGTCGCGTATAACACTAAAAATCTTTACGAAGTCATCACCAGTTTCGATAGATTACATACCGTCATCAGATCTGAGAACAGACAAGCCAAAAGAAAAATTGCCTGAAGTAACAAGCTATGTAAAAATTACTATTGACTTCCTTTCGAAAATTTACGAAGAATTACCGTACCACATGTAGTACTATAAATCCAACTAGCAGTGTACAACACCGTAACTGGGGAGGTTGGACTACGAAAAAGAAGACGCAAGTAACAAATGTTTGCTTTTAGTTAACAGAGCATAAAAATAAAATGATTATTCAATATTTTGAATAATCATCATCAAGTAAAGTAAAGCTGCATTCCATCGGGAAAAATTACGGCTGTAGTTTCCCCTTGCTTTCATGATGAAGTATTGAATAGAATTGGGGAGAAGAGGAGTTTGTGGCACAACTTGACAAAAAGAAGGGACCGGTTAGTAGGACATGTTCTGAGGCATCAAGGGATCACAAATTTGGCATTGGAGGGCAGCGTCGAGGGCAAAAATCTTAGAGGGAGACAAAGAGATGAATACACTAAGCAGATTCAGAAGGATGTAGGTTGCAGTAGGTACTGGGAGATGAAGAAGCTGGCACAGGATAGGGTAGCATGGAGAGCTGCATCAAACCAGTCTCAGGACTGAAGACCACAACAACAACACAACATCATCAAGTAATATGATTCTTCAAAATATTGAATAATCATTTTACTTTTATGCTGTGTTAACTAAAAGCAAATATATTTCTCTTGTTTTTGTTTTTCCGTTTTTTCTATGTTTGCAATTACTGACTGTAACGAAAATAACTACATAGCCGTTTCACTGTATAAAAGTAAAATGTGCTGCGCAGGTTCTATTTTTCAATTGTTGACACATACATCGTGGTAGTTTCAAGGAATTAATCTTTCTTCTAAATAACTGTTTTGTTAGTTTTCTTCCCTTGTCAGCCTGTATAATACATTTGCCTTTACCTTTGTTTTAGTCTGGGTATACCAAATTTTAACTGAAGATCTAAAATAAGATTATTATGGACGGCGGAACGGTGTTGTAGGGTGCTAGCAGCGTTTATAATACTACGTATAGTACGTTAAAATCAAGGCAAAAGCAATTTTTACATGACTTGTTACTTCAGGCAATTTTTCGTTTGGTTTGTCTGTTGCCAGGTCTGATGACGGTATTTAACCTACCGAAACTGGTCATCACTTTGTACATATCTTTAGTGTTAAATGCGATTGTGACAATATATAGAAAAGTTTTATGGAAAGTTTTTAAAATTTTTTGATTTTATGTTTCATTACAAACAAAAAATCACAGCAGTCTCCATGCACGGTTACACATTTGATCCAGCAGTTTTCCAACATTTTCATTCCCCTGGAGGAATAGGGCTTCGGAGTCTCTCCGAAATACAGATCACCAGCGACGTTTGCCCCCTCATTGTATGCAAATTTCTTCCCATTAAGCCCAGTTGTCAAGCTGAGGAATCTTAAGATGTCACTTCTACCCAAACCTGGTGAGTATGGAGAATGAGACACTAATTCTAAACTCAAATCATCCATTTTTATTATAGTGACTCTTTTGATTTCAGATAGTACCTTGCCCTGTTAAAAAGGATATTTCCTTGTAGACGGAGGCCCTTTTGCAATCAGCTTTTTTCTTAAATAAAGCAACAGTGAAGTGTAATATGGCCCAGTCACGGTTCTGCCCTGTCCAAAATAATCGATCAGGATTTTACCCCGAAAATTCCATAAAAATCCCAACCTTTCTACCTGATAAAACCATCATTCCTTTCTTCTACTCATTCTCATCGATCTTTTCCCATGTGTTTCAGTGATGTTTCTACTCTAGAGTCGAATAACGACTCGTGGTTTCGTTTTGAACATGGTTGCACTTCAGCAACTGTGCGTGGAATAACTTCAGTAGATTGGGAATAAAAGCCAACCATCTGCAAAATACAGTTTTGTTAAACTTTGATCATGGTTTAGAAAGTTTTGAAACTGTCTTCATCCCAAAGTATTGAAGATCGAATCACATTATACATATCCAATGTGGGAGTTATTGACTCTGTCTAGCACAAGGTGATGAGATGTACATGTGGTAGACAGAGCCAACGACTCTCACATTGGATACAGATAACGTTAAACCTGCATTTTGCAACTGGTTGGCTGTTATTCCCAATCCAATGAAAATCCTGGTTTGTTCCACAGCTACGGATGGATGCAAAAAGCTCAGACAATTACGATTAAAAGTAGTCGAACATTGTCTTGGAATATTCTTCCGTTTGTGTTTTTGGCCTTTAGTTAATAATCAGTACCAGTCACACTAGAAGTTCATTTCCAGTTATTCATCATCATCATCATCGTCATCGTTACCATCATCATCACCATCAACATCTACAGTAGGACCTCGACGTTTCTGCCTCTTCTCTCTCTTCACAATTTGTCTCACCGTGCCTTCTTATGTCTTCCAAGAATCATTTTCATTTCGGTACATACTAATTTATGATTTTATTCATTCTAGATTTTGCCATTATATATACATGTTTCTTCCAATATTACTAAAGCTGCTTTCAATAATATTCCAAATTTTCAATTCCATTAGAATATCTTCTTATCATTTCCTATTCATTAAACTGCATCAGAATACATATCTCCAAAATCTCATTTCATTGGCTAATGTTCGTGGTTTGTCCTTTTACCTTAAAAAAAAAAACAGTCCTCACTACAAATTACTAAAGTTTTAATACCACAACATTATAAAGTATCCGCAGGGATTTTCTTCTGAATGTTAATTATGGGGGTCCGTCGAAATAACTGAAAGCATTCATTTTCATTATACACTTCTTTGTTTGAAGCGTACGAGATGTCGTAGTTTATGTATTTGAAATAGTTAACTTGCTCAGTTTTCTGATTTGTTACTTCGATTATAGTCCTTGGCGGTTCAGGTCCTTAGAAAACTATTTTCTCAGTGATGGACACTTCCATATTGCACTCTGTAGATATTTCGTTGAACTTCAAAATGGCTTTCTGTGAATCAGATTCGCTTTCGTTAGTAACTACTTGACCGTCTGCAAAAACGGAATTTAGCCAAGTTTATGGCATTATTTGTAAAGTGTTCACTCATTTGTAGCCACGTTGTGATTATATCGTCAATATATACACTCTAAGGAAGGAAAAAGACTCACCACGAAGGAATAACCCAAAGGGGATGGAAATTGGCAGTTGTGACGTGCACGTACAGACAAACAAATGATTATAATTTCATCAATTGGGATGCTTTATCCAAGAGAAAGAACTTCACAAACTGAGCAAATCTATAACGTACTGGTCCAACTGTGGCCCTTGGGCAAGCAGTTATTCGGCTTAGGATTGATTGACAGAGTTGTTGGATGTCGTCCTGAAGGATATCGTGCCAAATTCTGTCCAACTGGCGTGCCAGATCGTCAGAACCCCGAGATGACTGGAGAGCCCTGCCCATGATACTCCAAAGTTTCTCTACTGGGGATTGAGCCGGCGACCTAGCTGGCAAAGGAAGGGTTTATCAAACATGAAGACAAGCAGTAGAAACTCTCGCCATGCGCGGGCGTGCATTATCTTGTTGAAGCGTAAGCCCAAGATGGCTTGCCACGAAGGGCAACAAAATGAAGTGTAGAATATTGTCAACGTACCGCTATTCCGTAGGAGTGCCGCGGAAGGCGACCAAAGTGTGTGTGTGTGTGTGTGTGTGTGTGTGTGTGTGTGTGTGTGTGCGTGTGTGTGTGCGTTTGGAGCTTATGGGTGCTCAACGCCGAGGGTATTAGAATCCTTACACACATTAAAAGAAACCAAAGTGGATAAAAATACGAAAATCTTATAATACAATGAGGAGAAAACCGATAAAATGACACTCAAGCAGTTACTCCTACCTCTGTCGCGCAGACCGCAGAACCACTGTTACAACCAAAGGGGTCCTACTACGAAATGAAATGGCACCTCAGACTGTCACTCCTGCCTGGCGGGTTGTGTGGCGTGTGACAGTCAGTATGGTATCCTGCCGCTGTCCAGGGCGTATCCAGACACGTCTTAGCTGGTTATCGGGGCTTGTAATCTCACTGACTGTCACGAATCCCACTTCGAACTGAGCCCCAATGACCGGCGAAGTCGAGTGTGGAGACGTCCTGGACAGCGGCAGGATACCATCCTGACTGCCACCTGGCATAAGGCCCGACAACCACGACTGATGATCTGTGGTGTCATTTCATTTCGTAGCATAATCCCTTTGGTTGTCATCTGCGACGCCCTTCCAGCACAGCGCTAGGTCGACGATATTCTCTACCCCGTTTTGTTTCCCTTCATGGTAATCCATTCTGGGCTTATATTTCGGCAAGAAAATGCCCTCTCGCAAATGGCGAGTGTTTCTACTGCTTGTCTTTGTGCTTGGCAAAGCTCTCTCCCCAGGAGAGAACGTTTGGTGCTTTATGGGCAGGATCCTTCAGTCAGCTCAGGATTTTGATGATCTAACTCACCAACTGGACAGAATTTGGCACAATATCCCTCAGGAGGACATACAACAATGCAAAGCCGACTAACAGCTTGCAAAAAGACGAGAGGTGAACCAGCACGTTATTGACTTCCTCAGTTTGTGTAGCTATTTCTCTTGAATAAATCATCCATTTTTCTGAAACTGCCATCATTTGTTTGTTTGTACATGTACGTCGCGTCTATCGTTTTCCACCCCATTCGGATAATTCGTTCGTGGCAAGTCGTTTGTTTCTGCCTTAGAGTGTATATTTAAAAGCGCGGTGGAAACTGAACACTCTTGTATGATTACTTGGTTTATTTCTACCGTGTACTCGTGCTGTTACTGTTTTTATTTGTGTTATACCTATTACATCCCGTTTTGCCCTTTAGGTATTCACGACTATTTCTGGTACTATCCGTTTATTTATATTTTTTGCATTACGACGAAAAAATTATCTAATCTTCCAAAGATGACACAAACTCTTGTTGACAAAAGAAGTTGACAATATTGATCTAATAACAAGAAAAGAGTTACAAGAAGCACTGATGCTTAGTGAAAAAAAGAAGTCTCTCGGCTACAGGAAAAACAAACCATGGAACTCATAAAATACGTCTGAAATAATACCAAACTGATAAACTGGTTTAGCTCTTCGGCAGTCTCTCTGGCGTTGTTTTAAGTTAATTGAAATTTGAGCAAAGAATAGCCCAGAACGTACAGGGTATGTGATGGTACTACGCTCAACCCTCTTGGCTGCATCAGCAGTAACAGTTGGTGGAAATTATCCATGGATATACCTTTGGCGTATATGTTTTTGGTAGTCTAGTAAACGCACCCTAAATGGTAGGTAGATGTGTCCTCACACAGTTGGTGCCGCAACAACTGAGCAGAGCAAGCAGACGACATCTGTTTTTGGCTCCCACGAGGACTCGGTGTATTCGGCCCATCGACGTGTTCCAATAAATGAATCTGGGTATCATTGAGGTTACTTCGGCATGTCCCAATTAACAAGTTTATCCTTATGGATTCAAATGTAGTTACCACGCTTTTTATTTGATAGACTATGGTCACACCAGTTCTTTTAAAGAAACTAGAACTGCTAGTTTTTAGGATTCCGTACTTCAATTGCTTGTCGTTCTGTCTGTCTGTCTCTCTGTCTGTTCAACTGTTAAGAGCCACTTTCTCAGTAAGGAGGAAGTGTATGAAGATTAAATTTAGGTCACATGCTTAGGTCTAAGATCCTTCGCGGGGTAAAAAGATTTAAACTTTTAAGTCAATGCAGTCAATACATATGATCATTTATGTCAGTATTTTGACATCTTGCCAGTATCGATATCGGTAACAGGCAAAAATCGTCGAAATTCTCTATTTCTGGGATGGATGAGCTATCTACATACATAATTAAGTTTGTAAAGAACCCCACGTGCGTGAATCCTACACACACTTATACGGATTTTTTATTTACTTTTAAAACGGTGGATACTGCATGAAGCAAAGCAAAGTAGGTAAACTGCTCCTCAGAGGCATGCAGTTAAGATGTTCCGGAGCATATAATCAACCGCTTCTACCGATTCACCCGACTGTGTTTGATTCCCTATTACTAGTACATATTAGCGGATTAGGTTACGGAGACGGATACAATATCATCTACATAAACGTTAAATCTTTGTTCTTTTTTAAAAAAGGAATAAATGAACTATTTTTACGCGCATTAAATCCTCCTGTGTCAAGGCAAAAAATATCGTCCTTTGGAAGGAGTCCGTTTAACTTCCTCATCCGTTGATCTCTATTTCGACACCTACAGGTAAATCTGAGCTACACCCGGCTATGACAGTACCAACTATCGTCGACCAGAAGCCACGCTGTTACTAGGTATAACCTGTGCGTCAGTCTTCGGCGAGTATAGCTGCCTTACGTAAGCGTTAGTTTATTGTAGTCCGTTTCCTAGATCCGGCTGCACCTCGCAGTTATCACGTCGTGGTACTTCCCTGCGTTGGGAACTATCTGACAATTTACGGACGTAACTTGTGTAATTACCTACTTAACTGAAAACCAGCAAGGATAGAAAGTAACGAAATTTTTCTTATTGAGCTTTTCCGTTATAGCAGGAAGAAAACACGATCAAAATTTTTTTGTGATTTGGGGGTGTACAAGGTGCAAAATTTACTACCCAGTGCTGCCACCTCTTGCAAGAACAACTGCCCTGAATTGGCTAGGCACCGTGTCGAACTGAGCTTGGATGACTTATACGGGTTACGGTACGACATTTCACGCTGTTTTAACTCTATGCCAGAGTTCAAGAATCCGAGTGGCTGACGACTGTCGGCCTGCCAGTCTTTCAGGATGCAGGATGTGCAGGCCACTGCAAGAGTCCAACACCTTCTGTATCGAGGAAGGACACCACGGGCCACACGTGGTTCTGCTTTATTCTGGTTCAAAAATGGTTCAAATGGCTCTGAGCACTATGGGACTTAACTGTTGAGGTCATCAGTGCCCTAGAACTTAGAACTACTTTAACCTAACTAACCTAAGGACATCACACACATCCATGCCCGAGGCACGATTCGAACCTGCGACCACATGTCATTGATGCCTTAGATTGAGCTACCTGTGGTGTATCTTTGCAGAAGCCAAATACATTATACTTCGCTACGAGAAAAGAACACCTTTTCCATAAAAGAAATTACTAAGGCAAGTTATCTGTAAAACTAGCGCCATCGAGTTTTGTATTTTGTAAACTCTTCTGTTTTCGTTAGAATAACAGTAAATTTCTCTTACTTCTCCGAAGAAGAAATCGAATGACACCACGCACTTCACGTTCGGCGGGAGAATCTTCTGTTCTAGGTATCCTTAGGGGATTACTGTGCGCTGAAAACTGAAAAGTGCGACGTGACACGATCGACGGGCATACATGAGACAATGTACAACACCTCTGTGCAAAGATTCGTCAGAATGTCACTGGTCGCCGAGCGGTTCTAGGGGCATCAGTCCGGAACCGCTCGACTGCTACGGTCGCAGGTTCAAATCCTGCCTCGGGCATGGATGTGTGTGATGTCCTTAGGTTAGTTAGGTTTAAGTAGTTCTAAGTTCTAGCGGACTGATGCCCTCAGATGTTAAGTCCCATAGTGCTCAGAGCCATTTGAACCATTTTTGAATCATTTTGAATGTCACTGGGGTTTTAATTTCGCTACCGATCAGACTTCGAGAATAAATAAATCAATAGCCCTTCAATAAACACAGGGTTCCACTTGTAAGGCAGGAAAGGAATGTACGAGGTCGTATCACAAACTCTTTGCCCCTATTTTTGTTAGCCAAATTACGGCTGTAAATGCGAAGTCAACATAACCATTCGCAGCGCTGGACCTTTCTTGGTTCGTGGCGGCTTTATCTGCCGGCAGCTCCGGCGCTGCTGTCAGTTGTTAAAGATGGCAGTTGTGCTTCAGACGTCCACGGCGTTAGAGCAACGAAGTGTGATTCGTTTTCTATGGAACAAGGGACGAACGCCTATCGACATCGACGGGGAAATGCAGCCCACGTATGGGGAAAAGTGTCTCGCTTTTAGAAGTGCGAGATGGTGGTGTTGTGAGTTCGAGAAAGTCCGTGAAGTCTTGCACGACATTTAGCGGTCGGGGAGGCTTCGTTCTTCGCTGACTGACGGCAACATTTCCCGCACGGATGCAGTGGTGTAAACAGATCAGCGTGTGCACATCACGGCCATTTTCCGGGAGCTTGGCATATCGTAAGGGAGTGCAGCGCTTCAGAAGTAAGCCAAGACAGCAGTGCGACGGTGTTCCATAGTCAACCGGACGAATTCTACCGCGGGGGCATCTCAAATGTGCTGCGGTGGAACAAACGTGTGAACCGTTGTGGGGTCAATGAGGAAAAGTAGTGTAAGGTACGAAGAACAGGATGTGTGGTTGTCATTACCTCTTTGTACCTCTGTATTGTATTGTATTCTATGTTACTGGGGGCCTAGAAACGACGGAGAGGCTCCGTCCCCGCCGCAGCCGCAGTGGTCAACAACCCCACGACGACTACCGCAGTCCACTTCACCCCTCCGCCGCCCCACACCTAACCACTCTCCAGGGTTATTGTGCGGTTCGGCCCCCCGTGGATCCCCTCCCCCCCTCCCCGTCCCTTGGAACGTCTCACACCAGACGAGTGTAACCCCTATGTTTACGTGGTAGAGTAATGGTGGTGTACGCGTACGTGGAGAACTTGTTTGCGCAGCAATCGCCGACATAGTGTAGCTGAGGCGGAATAAGGGGAATCAGCCCGTATTCGCCGAGGCAGATGGAAAACCGCCTGAAAACCATCCACAGACTGGCCGGCTCACCGGAGCTCGACACAAGTCCGCCGGGCGGATTCGTGCCGGGGACCGGGCGCTCCTTCCCACTCCGGAAATCCGTGCGTTAGACAGCACGGCTAACCCGGCGGGCTATAAGTACCTTACTTTGGGTAACAAAAAATAGGGGCAAAGACTTTCTTCTTTGACTTCGTACCTAAGTAGGTGAGTAGAAACAACACGTGTTTCACCGCAATGAAGGACCGTCAATGTCATAGGCACTACGGATATTTCCGAGAATAGAAGATGCGGACTGATGCACTTTTACGTAGCGCAGAATGCCAAGTTAGCGGCAAGTCCATTGGCACAAACAGGGCAGCCTTGGGACAGCCCGGCGCGCCGTTTCGACACCTGCTGCTGGTGCTGCTGTCGGCCACACAAATACCCGGACGGATTGGCTGCCGCGGCGATTAGACCCGCTAATTAGCGGGGACGGCCCGCCCGCACCCGTGCGCCAGTGGAGGCGTCGTTAACCCGGCCGCTGGCACGTCTGCCGGTAAACAAGTGTCTGCGGCCGCGGCGGGCGGCGCAGCTGCAGCGGCGCTCGTGTGACCAGGCTGCACCTTCTTATACAGACGGAAAAAAGGACTTGTGGGACATGAGCGAAAGTTGGAAGGCCTGCTTCTACGTCTGAAAGATAATGCCTATTCAAGTCACGCGCCAGTCTCATAAGACTAATTCTAGCAGCGCCACTATGACGTAGTGAATGAGGCTTCCTTCAAGTACTCGCTGTAACGGTAGTGTGTATCAGTTACCTTTGAGATTGGACGTGGTGAGTTGATGTTAGTCAAGAATGTCCTTGAGGCGACAAAGAAGCCGTTATCAACGCCTCGCTGTGTTTGAACGAGGTCATTTTGAAACGTCCCCTTAGAAAAATTAATGAATTACTGTGCTGATAAACCTCTTACATAATTTGGTTTTCAAACAGCTGAGCAGAACTGAACGTACTCAAAGACATTTCGCTCTTTACCTATTCTGATCAACACTAAACTGACACACAATATTATTAGCGCAAGGCAATCTGACTTTCAATAATCCCTACAAAAGAATGGCCCTGACTAACATTAACCTATATCTTTCACAAATCACTTACCTCACAAAAATCTTCGTTACTCGAACTACTGCAATACAGCGAGCGCCAATACTACCAGCTAAATAAAAGATTCTAACTACTGAATGCACTAACTACTGATAGGCATAGTTAGCAAATGAAAGACTTTGATAGAGAACAAACAATGTATTTACCTTAATAGTGTTCAGAAGTATAATATATATAGCAGTTCATGACATCCAGTCTTACAAATTTAGTCTCTGATGGACAGACGTCCAGATCATCCGCTCTCAAAAGCCGCCATTTCTCTCCCCACATCCACCACTGCTGGCGGCTCACCTCCAAACTGCGCAACGCTACGCGCTGTTAACAGCCAACTGCCCAACACTACAATAGTAAATTCTAACAATGCAAACCAGCCACAGACGGCACACAGCACAGTCAGTGATTTTCATATGGAGCGCCACGTGACGTTACCAACATAAAAACCTAAAACGCCTACTTACATAGCCCCCATGCTCCCCACAAAAAATTTTACAAATTGTTTTGGGCAGGGGTCAATACATATTTGAAGAAATTTTTCATAATTACAACACCAAAGATATCAAATGCGCACACTTATTGATACACTGTTGGTCAAAAGCAAAAATTGTTCTCATAAAGACAGTCCTGATCATTTATCACAATAGTAATTACAGTTTTTTTTTTTACAAAGTCTCATTAGTAAAACAAAATGCACACGGCAGTAGTGGATTTCCATCCAGTCTTGAAGAAGTAGTGTTGTCCTTCCAACGGAAAGGCAGTGCTGACTCTTCACATGCAGACAGGTAATGGGTCACAGCAGAGTGAGTCGAAGTATTGAAGAATATTGGTAGGTAGGTCATCACAGAGCAGACCCACTGTAGTCCTAGTAGAGATTATGGTATTGGTGGGCCACCAGAGGTGCCGACCCACTGTAGTCCTTGTAGAGACTGCCAGCAGCCATCTGTTGCGACTGTGCAGGTACACAATCACCATCGAAGAGTCTTGCGGACAATATAGCAAGTCCATAAACCACCACTTGGGCACTCACAAAGTTAACAGCCTACTTACAGTTTAACTGGGTTACGAGAGGCTAGCTGTTCATTCTGCAATACTGCAGAAAGACTTGGAAGAATGCAGCCACTGTACGCCAGTGCTGGGGAACCGAAAGAGGTGGCGCGGTGGTTAGCACACGGGACTGGGACACTCTGATGTTTAGGATGGGCGGTAGGGAAAGAGCATCAAGTGACATTATACTGAGTGCACTATCCGAAAATTACCTCGTGCAATCAAACAGAGAACCGACTCGTGGAGATAACATCTTGGACCGACTGATAACAAACAGACCCGAACTTTTCGACTCTGTAAGCGCAGAACAGGGAATCAGTGATCATAAGGCCGTTGCAGCATCCCTGAATATGGAAGTTAATAGGAATATTAAAAAAAGGGAGGAAGGTTTATCTGTTTAGCAAGAGTAATAGGAGGCAGATTTCAGACTACCTAATAGGTCCAAACGAAAATTCCTGTTCCGACACTGACAATGTTGAGCGTTTACGGAAAAAGTTCAAGGCGATCGTAAAATGCGTATTAGACAGGTACTTGCCGAGTAAAACTGTGAGGGACGGCAAAAACCCACCGTGGTTCAACAACAAAGTTAGGAAACTACTGCAAAAGCAAGGAGAGCTATACTGCAAGTTTAAACGCAGCCAAAACCTCTCAGACAAACAGGAGCTAAACGATGTCAAAGTTAGCGTAAGGAGGGCTATGCGTGAAGCGTTCAGTGATTTCGAAAGTAAAATGCTATGTACCGACTTGACAGAAAATCCTAGGGAGTTCTGGTCTTACGTTAAATCAGTATGTGGATCGAAATAGCATATCCAGACACTCTGGGATGACGATGACATTGAAACAGAGGATGACACGCGTAAAGCTGAAATACTAAAAAACTTTTTCCAAAGCTGTTTCACAGAGGAAATCCGCACTGCAGTTCCTTCTCTAAATCCTCGCACAAACGAAAAAATGGCTGACATCGAAATAAGTGTCCAAGGAATAGAAAAGCAACTGAAATGACTCACCATAGGAAAGTCAACTGGACCTGACGGGATACCAATTCGATTCTACACAGAGTACGGGAAAGAACTTGCCCTCCTAACAGCCGTGTACCGCAAGTCTCTAGAGGAACGGAAGGTTCCAAATGATTGGAAAAGTCCACAAGTAGTTTTCAAAAAGGGTCGTCGAGCAGATGCGCAAAACTATACACCTATATCTCTGACTTCTATCTGTTGTAGAATTTTAGAACATGTTTTTTGCTCGCGTATCATGTCATTTCTGGAAACCCAGAATCTACTCTGTAGGAATCAACATGGATTTCGGAAACAGCGATCGTGTGAGACCCAACTCGCTTTATTTGTTCATGAGACCCAGAAAATATTAGATACAGGCTCCCAGGTAGATGCTATTTTCCTTGACTTCCGGAAGGCGTTCGATACAGTTCCGCACTGTCGCCTGATAAACAAAGTAAGAGCCTACGGAATATCAGACCAGCTGTGTGGCTGGATTGAAGAGTTTTTAGCAAACAGAACACAGCATGTCGTTATCAATGGAGAGACGTCTACAGACGTTAAAGTAACCTCTGGCGTGCCACAGGGGAGTGTTATGGGACCATTGCTTTTCACAATATATATAAATGACCTAGTAGATAGTGTCGGAAGTTCCATGCGACTTTTCGCGGATGATGCTGTAGTGTACAGAGAAGTTGCAGCATTAGAAAATTGTAGCGAAATGCAGGAATATCTGCAGCGGACAGGCACTTGGTGCAGGGGGTGGCAACTGACCCTTAACATAGACAAATGTAATGTATTGCGAATACATAGAAAGAAGGAGCCTTTATTGTATGATTATATGATAGCAGAGCAAACACTGGTAGCAGTTACTTCATTAAAATATCTCGGAGTAGGCGTACGGAACGATTTGAAGTGGCATGATCATACAAAATTTATTGTTGGTAAGTCGGGTGCCAGGTTGAGTATTGCTCATCAGTGTGGGATCCGTACCAGGTCGGGTTGACAGAGGAGACAGAGAAGATCCAAAGAAGAACGGCGCGTTTCGTCACTGGGTTATTTGGTAAGCGTGATAGCGTTACGGAGATGTTTAGCAAACTCAAGTGGCAGACTCTGCAAGAAAGGCGCTCTTCATCGCGGCGTAGCTTGCTGTCCAGGTTTCGAGAGGGTGCGTTTCTGGATGAGGTATCGAATATATTGCTTCCCCATACTTATACCTCCCGAGGAGATCACGAATGCAAAATTAGAGAGATTCGAGCGCGCACGGAGGCTTTCCGGCAGTCGTTCTTCCCGCGAACCATACGCGACTGGAACAGGAAGGGGAGGTAATGACAGTGGCACGTAAAGTACCCCCCGCCACACACCGTTGGGTGGCTTGCGGAGAATAAATGTAGGTGTAGATGTAGATGTAGACTCGCATTCGGGAGGACGACGGTTCAACCCGGCGTCGGGTCATCCTTTTACATTTTCCGTGATTTCCCTAAATCGCTTATGGCAAATGCCGGGATGGTTCCTTTGAAAGAGCTCAGCCGGCTTCCTACTCTGTCCTTCCCTAACCGATGACCTCGCTGTTTGGTCCCCTCTCCCAAGTCAACCAACCAACCAATGCCTTTCCAAGTACCTCCTTGGCTTCGTTTACTGTCTGTCTGTCTGATTGTTGGCAGCGGTGGTCAAGAGAACGAACGTTCGCATGAGGACCGGGCTCTGGACATCCACGTGGCACTACCGAGAGGGGAGACCATCGTGTTCGGTGTATGCCTGTGGCTCAGCGTACTGCATCTGTAGCAGTAATTTGAGCATCATTTGGCACCACAGAGACACAACGAACTCTTACAAATCGGTTACTTCAAGGACAGCTCCGAGCTACACACCCTGTTGCGCGCACTCCACTCACCAAAAGCACCGCCATTTGAGGCTGGCAGCCTGGAAGCCTGTTGTGTTTTCTGACGAAAGCTGGTTCTGGCTCTCTGCCAGTGATGGCCGTGTTTGTTTATAAGGAGGCCGTCTGAGGCTCTGCGACCAAACTGTCTGCGTGCTACACGCAGTCGAGCTATACCTGGGGTTATTATCTGACTGCGGTTTCATATGAAAACGGTTGCAATCTCGTGGTTATCCCATGCACCCTGACTGCAAATTTGTACGTCAGTCTTGTGATTCGACCTGTTGTGATGTCATTCATGAATATCATTACTGGGGGTGTTGCCAACAGGATAAAGCTGGCACACATATCGCTGTTGTAACCCAGCTTGCTCTACAGCGTGTCGATATATTGCCGTGGCCTGCTCGAACACCAGACATATCTCCAATCGAGCACGTATGGGACGTCATCGAACGACAACTCCAGCGTCATCCACAACCAGCATTAACCGTCCCCGTATGGACCGACCACGTCCAACGAGCATTGAACTACATCCCACAAATTGACATCTGGCACTTTTAAAACAGGATGCATGCACGTTTGTGTGCCTGCGTTCAACATTCTGGCAGTTACACCGGTTGTTAATGTACCAGTATTTCACATTTCCAATAGCTTATCTCCAGATTACACTAACCTCATCTTGCAATGTCTGTCACTGAAATACGTTACGCAGACAAATGTATCCTTAAATTTAATTACTCTACATTAATTATGTTTTGGTGTTGCTATTTGTTTCCGTCAATGTAGCTCCGGGCCCAAAGAGTGAATCGCATTCTGCAATTCACACGACAGTTCATATTTTGGTTGTCAGCTTTGATCATTAATTTTGTTTTCTGATTATACGTTTTACTTAAAACTGATTTGGAAAAATGAATGAAATTAAATGAAGTAAGTGTTTAAAATATATTATGCACATCGCAGCCAGTTTTAGCTAATAAGGCAAAGGGTTTAATAAATGCAATACATGAGACATAGTCCTGCCTTGAACAGTTCTCTTTGACGTTATTCACCGAATGTTACGACAGTGCCCTGACAGCTTATAGTGGAAACTTCTGAATGTCTTGTGCGCGTCTGTAGATCAATGGTACCATGGCGAGAACGCGGTTTCGATTCCCGGTACTACCAGGTGTTTTTTATTAGTGGGAGGGCTGGGAACGGTATGCACTCAGCCTCTTCATGCCAACCGAGTAGTATCGGTTCCACGTCAACGAAAACTGACAACGGTCGGGAGAGCGGCGTGCAGACCGCAACGCCCCTCCACACCACATCCAGTAATACGGCGGTCGATCTCTGCCAATGACCTGTGGACGGAGCTACCTAAAAGTCTTAAATGGTTCAGATTATAGGGCAGTTATAATTAAACTTTCTGGTTACTTCAAAGGGGCCACCATGACAAACGAGTGATCACAGGACAATGAAACTTCGTGAAAACATTTGTAAATACTTGTGGAATGGAAATAACGAGTAGATCATTGTAACAAACAGGATTTAATTCTCACATGAGAAGTAACTTCTGTTGACTGCGTACCATGTGTAACTTACCGGGCGCGCAGGTCGCCCAATGTGGCGTCGAATGTAACAAGACCTGTGTGGTGTCACCGCCAGACACCACACTTGCTAGGTGGTAGCCTTTAAAGCGGCCGCGGTCCATTAGTATACGTCGGACCCGCGTGTCGCCACTGTCAGTGATCGCAGACCGAGCGCCGCCACACGGCAGGTCTAGAAAGACGTCCTTGCACTCGCCCAGTTGTACAGCCGACGTTGCTAGGAATGGTTCACTGACAATTACGCTCTCATTTGCCGAGACGATAGTTAGCATAGCCTTCAGCCACGTCATTTGCTACGACCTAGCAAGGCGCCATTACCAGTTAATATTGAAATTATAAAACATGTACCGTCAAGAGCGATGTACACCAATTATGGATTAAAGTTAAGTATTCAAGCCACTATGTTCTTTATTTATTAGACTCAACTCCTTTAATTGTTCCAGACCTCACGCCAGTCTGCGTGAGCTTAAACGCGTGTATTTCGGCCTCCTCTAGCAACACGGTGTTGGCTCTTCTGCCAACACTACAACCTGCACCAAGGTGACCGGACCTGCCCGTTTAGGGGCCTCCCGCCCAATGACGCCAAACTTTCATTTCAATGTGCAACTTGCAGGTCACAAATGCTGCTCAGTGTGACGACTTGGAACCGCATAGAGACTGTTTTACTACTGGCCGAGGCAAGAGTGGACCATGGAATGTTCGGCTGTCGCGAAGCAGCTCGTGAACTGTTTGAAGATCGCACGTAGCATTCTCGGTCATGCCAACAGCAAATTCTTCAACAATTTGTGTTGAAATTGACCTCCGGCCTGGCTTCTTCCAGAACCAATTCCCGAATCGCCATTTAATTCGAACATCCGAATCATGTTCTTCAATCCCTGTGCGGAAAAAGGACTTTAAAAAAATGGTTCAAATGGCTCTCAGCACAGTGGGACTTAACATCTGAGGTCATCAGTCCCCTAGACTTAGTAACTACTTAAACCTAACTGACTTAAGGACATTACACACATCCGTGCCCGAGGCAGGATTCGAACCTGCGACCGTAGCGGCCGCGCGGTTCCAGACTGAAGCGCCTAGAACCGCTTGGCCACAGGGGCCGGCAAGAGGACTAATCCGTATTTCTTTAATGCGTCAATAGTCGCTAAGAGCTGCAGCACTCTTGCTGTTGTTTTGGTAAAACAACTTTACGAGTAAAGCCTTGCTCACCTTGTCCAGAGCCATGTTGACTGATTGCACTTATAATGCAGACTGATTCTTGTGTTTCAACCCTACATCGCCGTACCAGTATCGGCGCCCAACGGCCGGTCATGACACTAACAATAGTAACAACGCAAATCCTGCAACGCACAGTCTGAACATCATTCCTATAAAATTGGGTACCCATACTGTGAATAGTTTTCCGTCTAAACTGACTCATGAAGTGAACGTTCAATCATGGATTAAGGATAAGTCGGAAGGTTATAATCCGCCAAAAGGACGAGATTTTAGCGCGCGATCAAAGTTCGTAAGCTTTTAATCCCTTCTCCCCCTTAGACACACACACACACACACACACACACACACACACACACACACACACACACACATACACATACAAACACAAACACACACACACACACACACACACACACACACAGCTCATTGCCAGATGTACGAACATCCCGCCTCAGTTTCCAAATTTCGACGCTTACACCTCGTAAAGAACGAAGATGACGTAAGAGTTAAGCATCTTTAGACGACATACTTCTGTATCAACACCTACCAGTGTAACACTGTGCGCTATTGTCGATCACTGGTGACACTCGAGAAGCATACGTCAAAGTAGTCCCAAGTCAGGGAGTAAGCGTAGGGAAGCAGATGCAGCGATCCTGCATCGTCGTCCTAGGCCAGATCGTAGTGAACGTGGTTTGTCCTTTCCTTCCTCCGTTTGGTGAAGAACGAACCGAAGTTTTACTGTTGTACTGGATAAGAGATACCGACGTTCCTATGGACAACTTGCTTCCATTCACACTCTAGAGTAGCGGGGTTCCAATTGTCTTTCGCCACCCAGATTTAGGTCTTAAGACATTCTCCACTTTAATCCGTCCAAGTACATCTTGCGCCGCCAATGAACTCGTCATCGATGAGATACTAAATCTCAGGGACCTAAAAGTTTACAGAACAATATTTAATAATTGGCACACATTTGTAAACAAGTGAGTGAACATTTTTTTTTTTTTTTTTTTTTTTTTTTTAATATGGGCACTGACGGGAATGGAACATATTGACCGAACATTGTCAGACTGAAACTTCAGTGCTGCGGTTCCCTGTCTTTCCGAGACAATGACCGCTGCACGAGATCAAAAGTCGTCCCAATACCTGAAGCTAAGTTTGGGATCTAACAAAGCCTTAAACTGTAAAAGAAAAATTAACACCCTAAAATCACAAATTATTTATAATAATCAGCTAATGTTCAAGGAACTGAAATTCGCACGTATTCAACGTTTTCCGCCAAATCAAAAAATAACAAATCAGTAGTGCCTTTGACTCTGCATACGCCTAACAGTCGTTTCTTATATTTCGTTTGGTATCCGCCGTTGTACATCGTGAGTCTAGTAGCACGTGCATTCAGTTCTTCATTTTTGTTGTCATCGCTTCTCTAGACGAATGTCTTCTTTCACACTTGTGTATCATAGCCAATGGAATCAGTATTCTTAAGATTTCTTCCAATAATAATCCGCTGGATGAACGTCAATTCCGTTGTATGAAAATCTGTTTATAATGTATCTCATTTCCAAGCTGCAATAAATTCTGCTTTGGCTCGAGTTTCACTACCTGAAAACATTCCTTCTTCCACTGAAAGTGATCTTAGAATTCAGGTTAGTTTTCCAAATTTGAAAAAAATAGCTGCTATTACAATTTATCAAATGTATTATTAATGGCAAGTGATTACTAGCGATGGATGGAAAACAAAAGCAATAAACAGAAGGGTGAAGCTGACCTTGAGTGCTATTGGTGAACTAAAGACCTTTCAGAATGAAGTGTCTAATGTGTAGGGAAACTCAGCTTTAACAGACAGATCGTATTTACAGTTTTTACCCATGACAATGATGTCATCTTTTAACACGAAGACCATTGACAATTGAGGGTGGCACAGCGACTAATGGTGAGAAGCATGTTTCAAATTGCTGGGAGAGAGGAGAAAATAAATGGATTAGGGAACAGATTAAAATAGGAGACGAAATTATGATAGTGATGAAAAAGCAGTGGAGATGGGCTGGACAGTTCCTAAGAAGACGTGTGGCAGATGGCCGAAGGAAGTCCTTTTGTGGATTTCAATAAATAAGATGAGACTCTGAAGACAAAATTATCGTCGGTAGACAGAAGCCATTAGAAGCTACGCAGGAACAACAAGGATTCGTATCGCTGAAGATTGCAGTGCTTGTAAATGTCCAGAGGAAGATTTTATCCAGCAATGGACGTCAAACAGCAGTTGATGATAATGTTACGTGGGGCGATTCAGCCGTTCCTACCGTAGGGTGCTATGCCAACATAACACCTTCAAATACCACTCTCGCTCGCTACGCGCAAACTATTAGTCCTACGGAAAGAAATGAATAGGACATTTTTGTAGGAACTTTTACGTAAATAAATTTTGTACCGGGATACGCTTTCGCTGAAGGCCTTGGTTTTCGAGCTGTTCAAGAAAAATGCGTTTGAAGGACACTTTTGTACGCTTTTCTCGAATAATTCGAAAACTACGGCCTCTAGCGAAAACGCATCCCATTACAGAATTTAACTACATTAAATTTTCTGCAAAGAGGCCCTGTTAATTTTTTTTCTGTAGGAGTAATAGTTTGCACGTAGCGAGCGAGAGAATATGAAGAACCTGTGAGTGGTTTTTAAGGCAGTGCGGGTTGCATAAAACCCAGTGGCAGGGGCAGCTGAATCGCCCGTCAAATTAAAGTCTACCTAAATTTTGGTAATAGAGGTTGTCTTTTCGACAGATTAATTTAGAGTGGTCAGTAAGTCTTCATCGCACACATTTTATTTTTACCCTTCAGAAATTTTGATTTCGCCCCTCAGGGTGTAATTACTTCCAGGATGGGAACCATTGCTCTAGTGGCTCTTTGCCTGTGGGAGACGATGATTAAAATTTAATCCTTTCTACAAATGAACAACGAAGTGGGTGGGTAATGGGTATTGGCGGTGACCAACATTACAACTTTTAAGCGTGCACAGAGGACGCGGACCGTTTTACGGATAGGTCGAATCATTGGCATGGAGGAACATCATTCCGACTGACTGCACAAATATTTCGTTGCATTACCATGACTGCAGAAACAGTCATGAAGAGGTGCACTCGGAGAAAAAGTGTGGCTTGAAGTGAAGGCGCGGGTCCTTTGAGAAGTAATAGGCCACGAGAAGATCTTAGGATTGATCAACTAGTTCTGAGGAACAGACGGATGACAACAGCGAGTGTGACGTCACAACAGTAGGTAACAGGCTCCTGGAAACTGAGGTGAGATCTGGAGTTGCCATGCATCATTCATCACTGGCACCACACCACAAACAAAACAGATTTGTGTGGTGTAGAGCCGGCACACTGAGTGGAATTTTGTGATGTTCAGCAATGTGTTTCAGTTCTTTTTGCGACGCCAACGTGGTCCAGAAGGACCTGGTGAAAAGTCACAAGCAGCAACGAGACCTGTACACCTCCAACTCCTCGAATCGTTGTAGGGGAACTGTTAGACACGACAAGAGTATAGATTGGATGGTTGTTGAAGGGAGGCTGCAGTCCAGACCAGGGAGGCCTTGAGTAATATGCGGAAACTTGAGTGGCCGGCGGCTCTCTCCGTGTTGTCACCCTCAGAGCATGTCAAGGATCCGATGAGAAGTGTAAGCTTTCATACCAGGCTCGGGGCAGTAACCTTCAAGAATTTAATACACCTTATGTGATGAAACCTCTACTGACCATATGGCTTATCTCAGAAGCTAGATTAAGAAAAGGCAAACCTACGTTTCTAGCATTTGTATATTGAGCATTTGTATATTGAGCAAGCAGTAAAGGAAACAAAAGAAAAATTCGGAGTGCGTATTAAAATCCATGGAGAAGAAATAAAAACTTTAAGGTTCGCCGATGACATTGTAATTCTGTTAGAGATAGCAAAGGACTTGGAAGGGCAGTTGAACGGAATGGACAGTGTCTTGAAAGGAGTATATAAGATGAACATCAACAAAAGCAAAACGAGGATAATGGAATGTAGTCGAGTTAAGTCGGGTGATGTTGAGGGTATTAGATTAGGAAATGAGACACTTAAAGTAGTAAAGGAGTTTTGCTATTTGGGGAGCTTTTTCGTTTAATTAATGTCAAAGGCTACTTTTTCATATTCCGTAGTGCAGTGAAACTATAATTACTACCCAGTATTTCTTTTACAGTAGTCTGACTAAGAGGAATAAAAAAAAATGGTTCAAATGGCTCTGAGCACTAAGGGACTTAACATCTGAGGTCATCAGTCCCCTAGAACTTAGAACTACGTAAACCTAAGGACATCACACACATTCATGACCGAGGCAGGATTCGAACCTGTGACCGTAGCGGTCGCGCGGTTTCAGACTAAAGCGCCTAGAACCGCTCGGCCACACCGGCCGGCAAGGGAGAATATTTTCAGGTTGTTAGTACTAGTTTGGACAAGAAGAGAATAGAAGCTTTCGAAATGTGGTGCTACAGAAGAATGCTGAAGATTAGATGGGTAGATCGCATAACTAATGAGAAAGTATTGAATAGAATTGGGGAGAAGAGGAGTTTGTGGCACAACTTGACTAGAAGAAGGGATCGTTTGGTAGGACATGTTCTGAGGCATCAAGGGATCACCACTTTAGTATTGGAGGGCAGCGTGGAGGGTAAAAATCGTAGAGGGAGACCAAGATATGAATGCACTCAGCAGATTCAGAAGCATGTAGGCTGCAGTACGTACTGGGAGATGAAGCAGCTTGCACAGGATAGAGTAGCATGGAGAGCTGTATCAAACCAGTCTCAGGACTGAAGACCACAACAACAACAACATGTGATGAAACCCCTACAAAATATCGTGAATCTTGAACTGGTACTTCACGGTGCAGCACTTTTCATTCCCGTGAGAATATTGCAAGTAATGTTAACACAAAACGTAACTAACAACAAGAAAATGACGTGCAGCTTGATGTACTACACAGGAAGTGGACAAAATATGGAAACGCCGGAAACACAACTCATCACTATGCCCAATACAATGTAGGAAACCCATTAGCATTTGAAACAACTTCCAATCGCCTCCGAATGGATAAATACATGTCTGTATGGTTTTCAAGGGAGACTTATACCATTCATCTTCCAAAGTAGCTTAAAGTTCTGGTAGCCATAGTAGAGGTGCATAGCGATCACGTACCCTTCTCTCCTAAGCACATCACAAAGACTCAATAATATTGAGATCAGATGATTGTGCCGGTCAGGGGAGACACAACAATTCATTTTCGTGTTCAAAACCGCCAGTGCTGGACGATGCGAGCTGTGTCGTCTTGGAAGACATCACTATTGGGTAACAAACATATTTACACAGGATGGACATGATCAGCCAAAATGATCACACAAACCTTGGCTGCAATGCGACTTTAGAGAGTAACAATGGGGTCCGTGGAATAGAAAGATGTGACTGCCTAAATCTTCACCGAAATATCGCCATGTTGCACCCTTGGGACGGAGACCCGGCCAGAAGTTGGAAACAGTGTGAACCAAGACTCATCCCACCGAAGAGCTTTCTTCCGTTGTTCCACAGTTCAGGATTTATGGATTTGGCACTAAGTTTTCCTGTTACGGGGATTTGCAGCACTGGTGTATGATTTTCGAATTCTAGCTAGTCCTGCAATTCTCAGCTTGTGGAGCTCCCTTTGTGGTGTTTTAATGTTAACAGGGTTCGCGAGTGCGACGTTTAGTGTTGCAGTGAGCAGTAGGTTTCGCAGCTGTCGTCATCTTATTTTTCGTCACATTCTTCTTCAATGGCCCTCTTTGAGCATGGTATACAACAGGCTCTAGATACCGGCTCCCAGGTCGATGCCATATTTCTCGACTTTCGAAAGGCGTTCGATCAGTTTCGCACTGTCGCTTGCTACAAAAAGTGCGCGCTTACGGTCTATCCAATGACATATGCGGTTGGATAGACAGTTTTTAGCAGACAGGGAGCAGTATGTCGTCCTGAACGGGGTAACTTCAACAGAAACAAGACTAACTTCAGGTGTGCGCCAGGGCAGCGTAATAGGTCCTCTGCTTTGTACAATTTACATAAACGATCTGGTTGATGGTACTGAGAGCGGCCTTAGACTGTTTGCCGACGATGCTGTAGTCTACAGGAAAGTAGTATCACACGAAAGTTGTGAACAAATCAATGAGGATTAGCAGAAAATAAATGCGTGGTGTAATGACTGAAAGTTATCTTTCAATGTTAGTAAGTGTAACCTACTGCGTATAAAAAGGCGAAAATCCCCATTAATGTATGAGTACAAAATAAATGATCAGTCTTTGGAAGCGGTAACATCAGTGAAGTATCTGTGTGTGACTATTCGAAATGATCTCAAATGGAATGATCAGATTACAAAAGTAACGGGTAAGGCAAACTCTAGATTGCGGTTTATTGGTAGAATCCTGAAGCGATGTAGTCCTTCAACAAAGGAAACAGCTTACAATACGTTAGTTCGTCCAGTCTTAGAGGGTTGTTCGTCTGTATGGGGCCTTACCAGTTGGGTCTGATTCAAGAGATTGAGAAGGTCCGAAGAAGAGCGGCAAGATTCGTGACTGGTACATTTAGCCATCGCGAGAGCGTTACAAATCTTATAGAAGGTTTGAAGTGGGCAACACTTGCAGACAGACGACACGCTAAACAGAAGGGGCTGCTCATTAAATTCCGAAATCCATTCTTCACCGAGGATGTAGAGCATATATCATTACCGCCAACTTTAAAATCGCGAAATGATCATCATTCAAAGATAAGGGAAATAAGAGCTCGTACCGAGGCGATCCGCCGGCCTGTGTGGCCGAGCGGTTCTAAGCGCTTCAGTCTGGAACCGCGCGACCGCTACGGTCGCAGGTTCGAATCCTGCCTCGGGCATGGATGTGTGTGATGTCCTTAGGTTAGTTAGGTTTAAGTAGTTCTAAGATCTAGGGGACTGATGACCTCAGATGTTAAGTCCCATAGTGCTCAGAGCCATTTGAACCATTTTTTTTGAGGCCATCCGCGAGTGGAACAGAGGAAAAGGGGGGGGGGGGGGGAATATGACTTTTGCGAGAATTGTGCCCTCCGCCACACACCGCTTGGTGGCTAGCGGAGTATATATGTAGATACAAAATTGTTAAGGCTTTCGTGGCCACTTGTTGACAAACTGCCTATTGGCTTCTGTCTCGGGTTCTTCGGCCGACGTTCATCTAATGATTTTTCTCAAAATTGTTCAAATGGCTCTGAGCACTATGCGACTTAACTTCTGAGGTCATCAGTCGCCTAGAGCTTAGAACTAATTAAACCTAACTAACCTAAGGACATCACACACATCCATGCCCGAGGCAGGATTCGAACCTGCGACCGTAGCGGTCGCTCGGCTCCAGACTGTAACGCCTAGAACCAATGATTTTTCTGACGTTTCGCCAGCACGAGTGGCTGGCATCAAAGCTTCCCCCTCCATTGCCGGCGGTGAACTGGAGCCGAGCTCGCGGCCGCAGACTATATGTACCTGGCGCGCCAACGTCCGAGGGATTCTCCGCGGTCATTTCCGGTGCGGTTCTCCTCTTGCTAACTGCGACGGTCGTTCGCTGCAGTACCTTAAGGCTTTCCTCTTTCTTGTTGAAACTGATGGCGTCTTTTTGTATTTCTACAGCTTCTCTGAACAAGCGCGTGTGATAGTGCTTCTCTACAGCCAGAACTTCCGTGTCGGCGAATTTTATTACGTGGTCGGTCTCATTCATTGCGTGCTCTGGCCGATTTCTCCACTTGCCCGCCGGCCGAAGTGGCCGTGCGGTTAAAGGCGCTGCAGTCTGGAACCGCAAGACCGCTACGGTCGCAGGTTCGAATCCTGCCTCGGGCATGGATGTTTGTGATGTCCTTAGGTTAGTTAGGTTTAACTAGTTCTAAGTTCTAGGGGACTAATGACCTCAGCAGTTGAGTCCCATAGTGCTCAGAGCCATTTGAACCATTTTTTTCCACTTGCCCCAACCTGCAATGTCGCTTATGCTCTTTGATCCTGGTGTTAACTGATCGTCCAATCATTCCGACATAAACTTTTCCGCATGTGCATGGTATACGGTATATTCCCGACATTGCAACTGGGTCTCTTTTCTCCTTCGCCGATCTAAGTCATTCTTTGATCTCCCTTGTCGGTTTGAAAATCGTCTTTACGCCATGTCTGCGCAATATACTGCCGATTCTGTCCGTCACTCTGGGAATGTATGGCAGAAAGGCCGTACCCGACATTTCTTTTTCTGGTTCCTTACTTCGCCGAGTGTTTGGCTCTGTTACACTTCTAATATAATTTGTGGAGTAGCCATTGCTCCTCAGAACAGTTTCCAGATGTTGCATTTCTCGTCCTGCTCTCGTTACGAGCGTACTAATCATGCCTCTTTTCTGGCTCGGGTGGTGGTTTGACAGTTTGTGCAGGTATCGGTCCGTGTGTGTCGGTTTCCAATACACGCTGTGTCCCAGGTTTTCGCCGTCCCTTGTGGCCAGCACATCTAGAAATGGCAGTTTCTTGTCCTTTTCTACTACCATGGTAAATGTTATGTTGGCATGGAGGCTGTTCAAGTGTCTTAGGAAGTCACTGAGCTGCATTCGGTATAAATCTTCGATGCGGTGCCTGTTGAAGCGCCAGCCCTTCCGGCTCTCCTGGATACGCAAGCGACCACCAACAATTTGTCCACGTTTGAATTCGC
This sequence comes from Schistocerca nitens, assembly GCF_023898315.1. Taxonomy (NCBI): domain Eukaryota; kingdom Metazoa; phylum Arthropoda; class Insecta; order Orthoptera; family Acrididae; genus Schistocerca; species Schistocerca nitens. The sequence continues at coordinate 77,510,017 of NC_064622.1, read as the reverse complement.
TTAGCACCGACATAATGCACTCACAACTACACAGAACACTGACACTTGAAATGTGTTCAGGAGATTCCGTAGGTGCCGTTCGTCACCAGACACAGCAACGTAACCTGCAGGCTCGGCTAGCATCTGTATTTACGTTCGAGCACACATTTCTTGCGGCGCTTCTGTATTTTCGTCCAACCCCTGTACAGTTTAGCATTGGCAAGCGCGTGTGGAAACTGTACAAGAATAATAACAGAAGTAAACAACCTGAGTGGCAGCACGGTCTCGGCCTGCAAACGCAAACGAGCAGAGAAGAGAAGGCAGGGACCGTGGAGTAGCGCGTGACGTCAGCAGACGTCGCCCGCGTGCCAGCCCTCGGCACTTGTTCGCTCCTGGTTGGAGTAGGCCGGTGGGCCGCTTCCTGGACACGTAAGCGCGGCGCGGCAGGGCCCGCCTCTGCTTGGGGCCTTGCCAAGGAGACCGCTGCTCGCGTTACTCCGGGCTGGTCTTTCGACGGCCTGGCGATGAATCACCAGAGCGTCGCCAGAAAATTCTTCTCCCTCTCTTTCGCTGAACTTAATGGCCACACTTCCTTGACATCAATTTTAGGTACACCGAGCACTCTTTAAATATCTTTTCTTGCTTCAGCTGAATCACTGTTTTTCTCAGAAATAACATAGAACTCCTTGAGAGTAGTTATTTTTTGTTTCACGTTGGTGTATTACGGTGAAACGGCTTCGTTTAAAATCAGACTATTGGCCAGTGATCTTTACAATAAAACAATGAAAATCAAAATTTTGTTGTTGAACACATCCGTGACTAGTTATGCATTTTTGCTCGGTAAATCTCAGTGCCACTTCGTTGAGGGCTTTAAACGTTCTGCTGGGATTTGGCTTAATTTACTTAAAAGGAAGGTATAAAGATATATTGGCTTCAAAATTTTGTTGTTGAGGCAGCGTAAAGCTAACTACGGTACATCTTTGAACACATCCATGACTCCTTCTCCATTGTTGCTCGAGAACTCTCAGAGACACTTCATTGAAGCGTTTAAAGGTTTTGCTGCGATTTGCCTTAATTTGCTTAAAAGGAGGCTATAAAGATATGTTGGCTTGAAAATTAAACATGGGGAGAGACAAGAGGAAATCTTGACTATCGGTAAATAGCAGGAACTGGGCAAAAAAAAAAAAAAAAAAAGGCTCTGAGCACTGTGAGACTTAACTGCTGAGGTCATCAGTCCCCTAGAACTTAGAACTACTTAAACCTAACTAACCTAAGGTCATCACACACATCCAGGCCCGAAGCAGGACTCGAATCTGCGACCGTAGCGGTTACGCGGTGCCAGACTGTAGCGCCTGGAACCGCTCGGCCACTCCGGGCAACAAAAGCCGTATTTGGTTATTAAGGTCGCATTCCTGAATACAGGTAGTACTTGGGGTCAAAATATGATGAACATAACAAATTGCGGAAGCTTGATATTCGCGGACTCCAGCACAAGCCAGAGATAAATTCTGCCAGAGATAAATTCTGCCGAAATTTTTACAGAGGTACAGACGGTGTTTAGGAAGGATAGATTGCATGCAACCGGTGGTGGAGTGTTTGTCGCTGTTAGTAGTAGTTTATCCTGTAGTGAAGTAGAAGTGGATAGTTCCTGTGAATTATTATGGGTGGAGGTTACACTCAACAACCGAGCTGGGTTAATAATTGGCTCCTTTTACCGACCTCCCGACTCAGCAGCGTTAGTGGCAGAACAACTGAGAGAAAATTTGGAATACATTTCGCATAAATTTCCTCAGCATGTTATAGTCTTAGGTGGAGATTTCAATTTACCAGATATAGACTGGGACACTCAGATGTTTAGGACGGGTGGTAGGGACAGAGCATCGAGTGACATTATACTGAGTGCACTATCCGAAAATTACCTCGAGCAATTAAACAGAGAACCGACTCGTGGAGATAACATCTTGGACCTACTGATAACAAACAGACCCGAACTTTTCGACTCTGTAAGTGCAGAACAGGGAATCAGTGATCATAAGGCCGTTGTAGCATCCCTGAATATGGAAGTTAATAGGAATATAAAAAAAGGGAGGAAGGTTTATCTGTTTAGCAAGAGTAATAGAAGGCAGATTTCAGACCACCTAACAGATCAAAACGAAAATTTCTGTTCCGACACTGACAATGTTGAGTGTTTATGGAAAAAGTTCAAGGCAATCGTAAAATGCGTTTTAGACAGGTACGTGCCGAGTAAAACTGTGAGGGACGGGAAAAACCCACCGTGGTACAACAACAAAGTTAGGAAACTACTGCGAAAGCAAAGAGAGCTTCACTCCAAGTTTAAACGCAGCCAAAACCTCTCAGACAAACAGAAGCTAAGCGATGTCAAAGTTAGCGTAAGGAGGGCTATGCGAGAAGCGTTCAGTGAATTCGAAAGTAAAATTCTATGTACCGACTTGACAGAAAATCCTAGGAAGTTCTGGTCTTACGTTAAATCAGTAAGTGGCTCGAAACAGCATATCCAGACACTCCGGGATGATGATGGCATTGAAACAGAGGATGACACGCGTAAAGCTGAAATACTAAACACCTTTTTCCAAAGCTGTTTCACAGAGGAAGACCGCACTGCAGTTCCTTCTCTAAATCCTCGCACAAACGAAAAAATGGCTGACATCGAAATAAGTGTCCAAGGAATAGAAAAGCAACTGGAATCACTCAACAGAGGAAAGTCCACTGGACCTGACGGGATACCAATTCGATTCTACACAGAGTACGCGAAGGAACTTGCCCCCCTTCTAACAGCCGTGTACCGCAAGTCTCTAGAGGAACGGAGGGTTCCAAATGATTGGAAAAGAGCACAGGTAGTCCCAGTCTTCAAGAAGGGTCGTCGAGCAGATGCGCAAAACTATAGACCTATATCTCTGACGTCGATCTGTTGTAGAATTTTAGAACATGTTTTTTGCTCGAGTATCATGTCGTTTTTGGAAACCCAGAATCTACTATGTAGGAATCAACATGGATTCCGGAAACAGCGATCGTGTGAGACCCAACTCGCGTTATTTGTTCATGAGACCCAGAAAATATTAGATACAGGCTCCCAGGTGGATGCTATTTTTCTTGACTTCCGGAAGGCGTTCGATACAGTTCCGCACTGTCGCCTGATAAACAAAGTAAGAGCCTACGGAATATCAGACCAGCTGTGTGGCTGGATTGAAGATTTTTTAGCAAACAGAACACAGCATGTTGTTATCAATGGAGAGACGTCTACAGACGTTAAGGTAACCTCTGGCGTGCCACAGGGGAGTGTTATGGGACCATTGCTTTTCACAATATATATAAATGACCTAGTAGATAGTGTCGGAAGTTCCATGCGGCTTTTCGCGGATGATGCTGTAGTATACAGAGAAGTTGCAGCATTAGAAAATTGTAGCGAAATGCAGGAAGATCTGCAGCGGATAGGCACTTGGTGCAGGGAGTGGCAACTGTCCCTTAACATAGACAAATGTAATGTATTGCGAATACATAGAAAGAAGGATCCTTTATTGTATGATTATATGATAGCGGAACAAACACTGGTAGCAGTTACTTCTGTAAAATATCTGGGAGTATGCGTGCGGAACGATTTGAAGTGGAATGATCATATAAAATTAATTGTTGGTAAGGCGGGTACCAGGTTGAGATTCATTGGGAGAGTGCTTAGAAAATGTAGTCCAGCAACAAAGGAGGTGGCTTACAAAACACTCGTTCGACCTATACTTGAGTATTGCTCATCAGTGTGGGATCCGTACCAGATCGGGTTGACGGAGGAGATAGAGAAGATCCAAAGAAGAGCGGCGCGTTTCGTCACAGGGTTATTTGGTAACTGTGATAGCGTTACGGAGATGTTTAATAAACTCAAGTGGCAGACTCTGCAAGAGAGGCGCTCTGCATCGCGGTGTAGCTTGCTCGCCAGGTTTCGAGAGGGTGCGTTTCTGGATGAGGTATCGAGTATATTGCTTCCCCCTACTTATACCTCCCGAGGAGATCACGAATGTAAAATTAGAGAGATTAGAGCGCGCACGGAGGCTGTCAGACAGTCGTTCTTCCCGCGAACCATACGCGACTGGAACAGGAAAGGGAGGTAATGACAGTGGCACGTAAAGTGCCCTCCGCCACACACCGTTGGGTGGCTTGCGGAGTATGAATGTAGATGTAGATGTAGATGTAAAAAAAAACTAACCAATCCACTGGTACGGGCGTTATGAAAGCCATCGAGGAGAATGAAAATCTTAGAAAAACGTAAAATTTATGTGTTTCAAGGAGAATGCTAACTGTAGGTCTGATGAAATAGTCTATGAGTTCAGGGAAACCACAGCACAAAAGGGGGTATTAAAAAATATGGAGCTATCACCATTCGACCTGAAGACTACATTTTTAAAACGAGCAAGACGTTCATTGGAAGACTAATGTAAAGTGCTGAAACGCAGAAAACGAATTTTTTCTGGGTGAATACAACTGAAAAATCCCTCGAAGTCCTTCCACGTCGGCAGCTGTGGCCGAGCGGTTCTAGGCTCTTCAATCCGGAACCGCGCTGCTGCTACGGTCGCAGGTTCGAATTATGCCTCGGGCATGGATGTGTGTGTGATGTCCTTAGTTAGGTTTAAGTAGTTCTAAGGCTAGGGGACTGATGACCTCAGATGTTAAGTCCCATAGTGCTTAGAGCCATTTGAACCTTCTTCCACATAGTCAAAGCGGATAAAAAATATAGAAGACTCATTATGCAAATGAGATTAAATAATTCGGGAGGATCGGTGCTTCCGATGGTTCACCTGACTGAAGTTTATAATGAAAAGCCGTAAACAGCTTTGGACTCTACTTGGCTATGTGAATGTGTTTATAGTTTTATTTCCTTGAGCTACTTCTGCACTATACAGCGGGCACTAATTCATCTGGTGTCTATAAACTGAACAATACTGACGGAAAAAATCGTAACACTAAGAAGGAGTTGTGCGATGTACATGAAAATTGGTAGGCGTGTTTCTACACCTGGAAGTTGATGTCTATTCAGATTTTGTGCCAGTCGCATGAGAGTAGCGCTAATAGCGCCGCTATGAGGATGAAAACTAGGTTTGCTTCAAATACACGCTATAATGGTCGTGAACGTTAGTTACGTTTGAGACTGGACATGATATTATTCAGGAACTTTAACGCCACAAAGACGCCAATATCAACATCGCACGAAGTTTGAACGAGGTTGCGTAATGGGGCGACGAGAAGCTGGTTCTTCCTTCTCCGATAATGCAGTTAGATTTGGCAGGAATGTAGCCACTATACATAATCCCTGGCAGCTGTGGTCACGAGAATGTACGGTCGTAAGAAGACCGGAATCCGGACGGTCACGTGACACTACCGAGAGAGAAGACCATCGTGTTGGACATATGGCTCTGGCGCATCGCACTGCATCTGTAGGGTGCATTCCACTGACTACAAACCATCATCACCTGCGACTTCAGTGGTATCAAGCGAGGACTCATAGGAGAACAAGGTGCAGGTCTGATGAAACCTGGTTGTGCTTCGGTGCCTGTGATGGCCGTGTGTTGGTTAGAAGGAGGCCAGCTGAGTGCCCGCAACCAACCTTCCTGCCTGAAAGACACCTTGGGCCTACTCCTGGAATTATGGTCTGGTATGGGGTTCGATTTCTTATGACGCCCCCTGTCTGTAAATCTGTACGTCATTCTGGTGATTCGACCTGTTGTGCTGCCATTCATGAACAGCAATCCAGGGAGAGTTTTCGAACAGGATAACGCTCGCCCACATACCGCAGTTGAAACTCACCATACTCATCGCCATGTTGCCTTCGCCTGTTCGATCACGTGATCTGTCTTCACTAGAGTACACAAGGGAGATCATGAGACGACATCCCCAGCTTCATCCACAAACAGGATTAACCGTCCCTGTATTGACCGCCCAAATGCAACAGGCATGGAACTTCGTTTTACAAACTGATATCCGATAAAATGCATGCGCTTTGTATGTTTGCATTCACCATTCTGGCAATTACACAGGTTATTAATGGTTCAAATGGCTCTGAGCACTATGGCTCTTAACATCTGAGGTCATCAGTCCTCTAGAACATAGAACCACTTAAACCTAACTAACCTAAGGACATCACATACATCCATGCCCGAGGAAGGATTCGAACCTGCGACCGTAGCAGTCGCGCGGTTCCGGACTGAAGCGGCTAGAACCGCTAGGCCACCGCGGCCGGCTGGTTATTAATGTACCAGCATTTCATATTTTCAGTGGTTTATCTCGCTCTTATCTTGCAATGTTAATCACGTAAATATATTACCTAGAGAAATGTATTCCAGAATTTCATTACTCTATAGCAATTATTTGTTGGTGCTGAGATTTTTTTCGTCAATATATATCGCAAAAACCATGATGCTTGGTCCATTGGATTCCTATGTTATGGCCCCAATTATGAACAAACCGTCCTTCCATGCGATGTGAAAAATATTTGTCGACATGATGATGATTTATGATTGAAACATTTTGAAAAGAAGGCTTTTGGTATGTTGCTTCTGCGTCGTTAATGTACGAGTATAGTCCTCTTCTGCTCCCCTAGACATAACCAGCCATTACCTGCCTGTACATAACTTTCCGCATATAACAGCATGTCCGCAGCTCGTGGTCGTGCGGTAGCGTTCTCGCTTCCCACGCACGGATTCACGGGTTTGATTCCCGGCGGGGTCACGGATTTTGTGTGCCTCGTGATGACTGGATGTTGTGTGATGTCCTTAGGTTAGTTAGGTTTAAGTAGTTCTGGGGGACTGATGACCGTAGATGTTTAGTCCCATAGTGCTCAGAGCCATTTAAACAATTTTTTTTTGTACAACACCATGTTACTTCCTGCCTGCCAGGAAGTTTTTTTTCCAGTTTCAGACCTGTGCAGATATGGGGTAGTGCTAATGTGGTAATGAATCAAAATCTTTCCGAAAATCTAGATACACCAGATCACCTTCGTTTACTCTATTCGTGGCACGGATGGTATCATGTGAAAAGATGGCAGTCGAGTTTGGTGTGATGAATGTTTTTGGTACTCATGCTGATTTTCATGGAGAAGGTTTTTCATGGTAGATCGTAATTTTTGAGCTGAAAATATGTTCTAGAATTCTTACATAAATATCAGCAATATAGGACGGTAGCTCTGTTAATGACTTCTACTTCTTTTCTTATAGATCAGTGTGGTTCAAATGGCTCTGAGCACTGTGGGGCTTAACTTCTGAGGTCATCAGTCCCTAGAACTTAGAACTACTTAAACCTAACTAACCTAAAGAGATCACACACATCCATGACGGAGGCAGGATTCGAACCGTAGCGGTCGCGCGGTTCAGACTGAAGCGCCTAGAACCGCTCGGCCAACCCGGCTGGCAGATCAGTGGGACCTCTACTCTTATCCAACAGTGGGAATATATATCTGCTCAAGTGCTCTGCGCTGAATCGTCAAGAGCAATGGTAGTCCATTCGCAAATTCTGTTTAGAACTTCGACAGGAACTTCATCAGATCTTACAGAGTTAGTAGCGCTGGGTTTGGGTGGAATGGGATTTTGGCTGGAAGCTGTGTGACTGTGGGCTTATTTTAAAGCAGCTTTTTTTAACAAACATAGATTAGCACATAAAGATCAAATGACATCAACAGAAGTGCTAGGCAGTTAATATTAAATAAACAGTATTCCGCCCACAAATAATTCTTACTTGAAAATGGACACAGCGCAAATAATAATAGGGTAATTTCCGGGTTAACACAAGGAAGTGTGAAGGGAATATGGTACCTTGTACAAGATTTACTGACAAAATTATTACCAAAATGTGTTTATTAGCGTTAAAAAAAACATTCAGTTGTGAGTGAATAAATTTTGTTGAGGTAGTTCATGTTTCAGGAAGAAAGTGTTAATTGCGCGGAAGTGTTTCCCGAACATAACAGCGCCGTATGGCACTGTGACACTGAGCAGTATACACATCAAAGGATATTTACATAGTGGAACAACACTTCACGCCACTTCACTTAGAATGAGTTGGCGTTCAGAAGTGGAGGAGTGCAAGAGCTTTCAAACACGGGTATTGCGTCAGAAACATTTGAAACGAGTCAGTTGCACGCAGATCCATGTTAGCTGTCGTATGTTGAATTGTAAGCATCGTGGAAGGAACTACTATTTGATAGGTCTAAGAAATCAGTTAAAGCGACGGCCTATTGTGCAAAGTAGTTGAGAGTTGAGACGAATATTCAAGGGAGGGGAGAGGGGGGAGAGGGGAGGGGGAAGGGGGAAGGGGGGAGGGGGGAGGGGGGAGGGGGGAGGGGGGAGGGGGGAGGGGGGGAGGTTGGGAGTGTTATGCTGGTTGACAGCATTTTGCTAGAAGCACTTATATGTTTACATACGTCAATTTCCAAATTTTGCATTAAAATCCGGACTTTAAAGTAGCTTGAAAACGTGAGTGTGTCGAAAGTGGCAACGGATTTCAGACTTTACAAGCTACGTTTAACACACGACATTTTTCATTTGTTTAAGTGAGAGGCTGCCTAGGTGGATGGGATTTCAGCCTGACGGGTAACAGTTCAGCCAGGGAAAGTTGCACGTCCGCAGGCGAACAGTACTTGCTGTCAACAACAGATCAGGCACAATTCCTGGGTGCACGCGTAGAGGTGGCAAACTGCAAGAAATTCAGTAAGGCAAGACAGACGTGAAAGATACTGCTGTAAGGAAAACCTCACAAATGAGAGCAGAACTCTGAGGGTTCGGTTCAAACTTAATTATGAGATAATAATTTCGTGTGGCTCAATGCCCTGGTGCGAGTCTTTCTATTGGACACCACTTCGGTGACTTCCGTGTCCCTAACCTACCCCAGTTATAAAGCCGAGGAAATGGGGCCTACAGTATAACGTAGAATTCGAACCAGATGTTTCTTTTTGGTGCCTCCTCACATCGTTGAGAGGTCAAGGCTAGTTTAAAACGAATACTGAAAATCTCGTGGTCCGCCAGAAATTCAGTCCCACGACTTCGCGGTTTCGAAAGGCGCACTTTATCACTATTCCTTTAAGTATGTGGATAAGTTTATCTATAGGTTTTCATAAATGAGTTTGTGTGAGTCAAAATGTATCAAACATACGGTAGTATCTTTTGACTGCATCGACTTGGAAACTTTAGTTCTTCACAACGTCAAGTGACCGTAGATCTTAGCATTTGACATAAATTTCAACTTTAGATCTATACCTGTTCCTGAGAAAAAGGGTTCTTGACAGTCGGACAGACAGACGAACGATAAAATGATCTTGTAAGCGGTCCGTTTTTGCTGACTGAGATACAGAACCTTAAAAATGAATAACTGAAAGGCTGACTTCCCGATTGTAGGCAGAAACCACTGAAAGAAACAACATTCTCGTCATTTCTACGCGATTGTAGCCACTTCTGCAGAACTGTGTTCATAATCGTAGTACTTAGTAAAATACTGATAATGATGAGTGAACATTTAGATTTTGTATACAGTAAATTATGGTACTGTCAACGTTGTAAGATTGTGTTTATTAAAGTTCTTTAATCAACTACATGAGAAATGCATTGCTCAAACTTTCGGAGGAACGCCTTCCAAATACTATTTTACCAAATTATAGTGTCTTGCACATTATTGTGCTAAAGCGATGTACTAATCACTGATGATGAAAAATAATTATTATGTTAAGACAGGTATATATTTTGTTGTTCTTATAATTAAAATAGTAGACATAAGTTGTACGGTTTAAGTGTGGATAATGGCAAGTTGTTTCCTTTGTATGTGTGTGTGTGTGTGTGTGTGTGTGTGTGTGGTTTGGGGGCTTGGGAGGGGACAAGGGAGAGAGAGGGGGAGAGAGAGAGAGAGAGAGAGAGAGAGAGAGAGGGGAGAGAGAGAGAGAGAGAGAGAGAGAGAGAGAGAGAGAGAGCAGTAACATACGGTGATACCCTCAGAAAGAGGATCCCCGTCTACGGCGGTAGTGAAGTACTGCAGAGAATTTGCGTTCCCAGTTTACGACAGTCAAAAGAACGATCCGCTGGTAGGCGCTGCAACTCAGTCTTTATACTGCTGACATTGACCACAGGAAGGAATCCACCGAGCGAGGTGGCGCAGTGATTAACACACTGGACTCGCATTCGGGAGGACGACGGTTCAATCCCGTCTCCAGCCATCCTGATTTAGGTTTTCCGTGATTTCCCTAAATCGTTTCAGGCAAATGCCGGGATGGTTCCTTTGAAAGGGCACGGCCGATTTCCTTCCCCATCCTTCCCTAACCCGAGCTTGCGCTCCGTCTCTAATGACCTCGTTGTCGACGGGACGTTAAACAACACTAACCCACAGGAAAGAATCCGCGATGTAGCCTGAATTGCCCCCTCTGTTTATTGATTGAATAGCCACTGAATTGCTATTTATTTATTTAATGGGATAATAATAATTATTAAAAGGTGGAAATTTTATGTAAGCACCGCTTTTTCTCTTTCGATTGTTGCGAGTCAGCGATAGTGCAATGCTGCTCGCTTTGGAGAATACACATTTTATAAGAATTATTTGGTCCAGGAAACACTTTTGCGATCACGGTTGCGATTTAGACGGTATTCGCGTAATCGTACTGATTAAAAAAAAAATCTTTATTGATCACATCAGTAAACGTACTGATTAAAAGTTATCGTTTCCGAAAGACGCAGGTTCGATTAAAGCTGTGTGCACTTTCGCGCGTATAATGAAAATATTCATAACACGTCGCGTAACAAAAAGAAACATGCGAATCACAACCGTGGTCAAACGAAGAAAATATATGATAACATAAATGTTCTTCGCTGTTATTCAGGACAGGCTCAGATTAGACCTTGTAATTATTAGTTATAGGAAATGACAAGATGTCACACTTGGGAGATATTTGTTTTGAATAACTTGTATTTACCTTCTCTCTCTCTCCTTTTTACAGCCTTTCTACCTTCACATCGACTAAGGAACTTTTCCTTCTCTACCGACCAGTACGAGAACAAAATTCAGACTCAACAAAATGTCTTACATCGAATTATTACATGCTTAACCCTTAACAATCATATATAGTTCCGTAGTACAAACAATGCTAATTATTCCGTGCACTAGAAAGTATTTGATACACCGAGCGCAAAAATGAAAATAATAAAATTATAATTACATTTTTAATATCATGAATACTTCTTTAAATCATGAAAATAAGGTCTGACATCGTCGTAATATTAATTTTCATCGTTGTAGCACTACATTGCCCCCTTTGGATGTACAGTCACACTTGTTTGACTGGACATCCAAGCAGGCTTATTTTCCTTGTCTGTTCTGTTTAAAGTTCACTGTGTTCTTTCACTTGGAAGCATGTGGTTTGTTTACTTTTAAGTCTCAGGGATTTTGAGTTACGCTCCCCCATTCGGGCAAAGGCCAATGGGAAAAACCCCGGAAAAAGCCATGGCGGAGCGAGCACATCTTCCATACCCTCTTTTTTAATTTTCAGCATTTGAATATTCACTTCGTATGACTTTTAATAATGGTACAATTTCGTGATAGTGCTGCTGGTGACGACGGCTGGCGACTTGGTGTACTGCAACACCGATGTCTCGCCCCATCAGGTAAGTCTGCGATGGACTGCGATGACGTGGCAGGGTGCGGCAAGGGATGACGGATGATGTCGCTGCAGTATGCGGCCCTCACCGACACGTGTGCTCAGCATCCCAGCATACAGTCACATGAAATTCAAACAGCAGAATCAGTTCCTTAAATTAACATCTAAATTACATCATATTTCACGCACTCTTTCACTCAACAAGAAGAATTTTTTTTTCTTTTTGGTAAGGTGTTCGACTGTTTGTGAGTTTCTTTATCATGATGCAAGTCCATTCGTCCTTCCGACGTAACTGATTATCTGCAATTAAAGGTTCATGTCATTCCGTTCCAACATTGATACAGTTCTGCAACGGGTTTAATGATATAGTCAGTAGCAGTTCCCAACACTGTTACGACTCACCACTGTTGCTGACTGATCGATAAAAACACTTGCTCTTGAGTTTTAGTTTACCTGGAACGTTACGTCCACGCACGTGGTCCCAATAACACTCTGAATATTTAGCATTACTAAACACTCGTAGCACAAAATTTGAAAACGAAATCATGGTAACACAACGCACTCATTGAGCGTCCACTTTTGTGTTAAATTCCACTTTTTCGCCAGTGAAATAAAGTTCGTACGCGTAGAGGATAATGTTCACAGGAAGTCTTTGTTCATAGGTCACCTGTGACATGTTCACTCCACCACGCAGTCACTTGATCACAGTTATCAAGTCTGACAAGGTAAAGTCCTTGTGCTACCCATAAGGAAGTCTTTACACAATCTAGTTACATTATGATAAATAACTGAATGATTGTACATATCAAATGAAGTACATAATTGTAGTTATTTACAATATAAAAGCAAATCCTAAGTCATATATTTTCTCGAAAAGGTGCTCCTGGACTTACAAAGAATTGTGCAGTGATAAACACAAGTCTGTATATGTTTGTCTGTGTAATGATCTGTTCAGTCACGGACAACATCTTGTTCGACCTGGTTTATAGCTCATGCAAGTCCGAGCACCTACTTACGGTGGAAAATTTGTTAAACCTATACGTAACTCGGGTAAACTTTACATGTTGTAAGTGTATCCTGTACACAGTCTGAAAGAAAAAAAAAAAAAGGACATAACCTGCTCACCCTAGTGAGTTCAAAATAGTTAACAATCAACAAAATGAAACATTTATTTTCTAAAGTCACTATATCCTACTGTTGTGTGAAATATGCAGTTCTGTTCACTGTTCCTAGTTTCACACGCATAAGTTCCTGAAAGTTTACTAAATCTCAACAAGTTTGTATTATGTTTGATTAAGTGTCTTAGGGTGGAATCATCTTGAAGCAATTCTTCTTCTCCTTGCTGCAGCTCGGCGTCCTCTTCTCCGTCGAACTGGAGCTGAAATTTTCCTGCAACTAATTGGTATTCTGAGAATCTCTTTTCTTTTATTACTGCTTCCCTTTTCGCGCTGGGTATTGAGTATGTTTGATGACAGTAAATTTCATGGGGAAACACTTGCATGTCGTACACGTAACCTTCAATTAGTCCAGTTTTTTTCAAAATACTTTACGATAATTAGTAAGTGTGTCTAATAATTGCTTTTGTTGCAGACTGTCAAGACCAGAGGATTGTTGTACTTTTTCTACTATTTCAGAGAGGTGGATATTCTCCTCGTCCTTCACATCTTCCATGATCGGGAATGTACTGCAATTGAAACTATCTTGAAACCGCCATAAATGTACGCGAATCGGTTCTATCTTTAAAATTTGACAATATTTACCATGCAATTCTTTGGTCTTTACCAAGTCTAATCTGACTCTCGTGTCACCGAAACACATGCTGCATTCACCCTTTGCGAGATCGATTATAGTTTCCGTCTCTCGCAAAATATCTAATCCGAGGAGACAGTTCACGGCTAAATTCTTTACAATAAGGAAGGTGCACTCTTTGGCTCCCATTCCAAAATTAATACAAATCCGTGTCTGTTCCCGAACTAGTTGGGCTTTCTGACTAATGGCTCCTGTAACTCGACAATTAGTGACTGGAAAAACCGGAATCTTTCTAATCTTCTTTAAGTGAAGAAAGAACGATTCATTCAGCACAGAAACAGATGCTCCAGTATCTAAAATCACAATAGTTTGTGATATTTATGGTATTCAAACTATAGCTGCTTGTACAACTTCCCGTTCAAACAAATTACACTTCTTCCGAAAATCTTGACATAATTCCTCTCGTATATTGACTCCGTCATTATATCTTAACACCTGCATAGTTGAACTACGTTGCTGAGCAACATTAACAGAATTATTCCTACATTCTGCATTTTTCGCGTCGTTCGACCCGATTGCTGCTGATTCTATGCGACACACATTCTCATTGTTACTACAGCTGGTTGTCTGCACGCTTGCTTTCTCGTTATTACTAACATCAATCATGCAAGTGCCCCCTAGACACCCTGCGACTGACACACGAGAGCAGACTGTCATCGCATCTAGTTTGACTGACTGGTACTGGTTGATGGTTGCGGTTCACTTACCTCAATGATCTTGATATTTTGATTCGGTGGTTGCCATCGCTGCGCATTCATATGCTGCTGCATGTTATTTGACATATTTGTATTGTACGGGGGTTGTACATGATTGTTGTTGTGATATTGTGGTAGCCTAGGCTGCTGCCATTGCTGTTGTGCATAATTCTGTGTTGACCAGTTATGTGGTGGTTGCATGTTTTGCTGATTATTTGAAAAATTACCGATATTGTAATTGGCGTTAGCTCTAAAATCTCGTTTCCGTTTCTTTGAGAAGTTTCCGTTATAGTTTTGTCCGCTATTGTTCTGTGGATGATAATTGTGATTCGGTGCATTACCGTACTGTCCATTTGTTTTCATATCGTGGTTCTGCCATCCTGAAAAATTCGGACTATTCCAATTATTTTGATTCCCATAGTAGGTGTTTCTATTACTATTGTTCTTGTGGTTTCGCCCGTTGCCATTACCATTACCATTATTCGACGAATTATTCCCATAATGGTGTCTGTCCTCTTCGATAACCAAATCTAAAGAGTCCAGTACAGATAGAAAATGTTCCACGTTGTCTTCAGGAATGTGAAACAATTTCTCCTTTAGATCACGCGGTAACTTCTCCTTTAATATCTTTAAAACATCACACTCCGGAATTGGCGTGGATAAATATTTCACTTTGCTGAGATACTTTTCGAAATATTTCCGCAAAGTACCGCCTTTTCTATTAAATGGCTCAGGACTATAAACTTCTTTTCTTAATCGTTCTTGTACCCCACGCGACCAATACTTGTTTAGAAAAGCCTGTTCAAATTCATCGAAGGAGCTGCATTGTTCAGCTTTCTGTGTCGCGAACAACGCTGGCTCACCTTGAATATGGGTAATGGTAAAGATAATTTTCTCCCTTTCGTTCCAACTTTTTGGCATTATTCCGCGGATCCCTTTGATAAACACAATTGGATGGGGTCCGTTCTTATCATTGGTAAACTTCTGAAACTGTGAATTCTTCACTAAAGCATCCTGAGTCACCAATGATTGTGTATGGTCCTGATAAACGGATGTTACTCCACGTGTTGGATTGAAATTATTGCCCGTCTGCCCCTTACTTTCAGTTAAAGGCGTTTCATAATGATCAGGGTGTGTTTCTGTGATACTAACACACTCCGGTGAACTGTTATGAGATGTTTGCATACGTGTTTCATTAAGCACTTTCTGCACGTTTTGTAATTCAGTCTGGAGTTCATGAATCTTTGTGTTGTTTTCATGTATCAGTTGTGTTCCTGCTCGTTGTAACATCACAGGTAGTTCCTTCTGTATAACAGTACTAATTTGTTTGTCTTTGTCATTTAGCCATGTGTTGAATGTGGTCACAATGCGTTCTTCTTGTTCTTTGCATTTTTGTTCTATTACATTTTGATTATCAACCGTAAGGTTTTCTATACGTGTAATTATGTTGCGTATTTCTGCTTCCAAAGAAGTGTATGTTTGTTGTAATTTGTCCACATCCTGGGTTACTTGCTTTACATTCTGTGGTAAGTCATGGTATGTTTGTTGCATACTTGAAATGTTGTTCTGTATAGCAGACAACTTGGCATCTATTTGCTGTCGCAGCTGGCGATCGTGTTCTTTCAACCGGTTTCCAAGCTTTTGATCTATCTCTTTTGAGAACTGTGAAAAGCTTAACTGCGTACGCTCGGCTAATTGACTGATGCGTTCATCCCAGGCCCTGATCCGTTCATCTACTCTGCTAATACGTTTATCCAAATTATTATTAATCTCAGTTGCAAGCTGTATCTGTTATTGTTCCTGTATTTTAAACATTTGTTCCATTTTCATATTAAGAGAGAAAATGGATCAATTACTGTTTGTGTTGGCTCTACCGGTGGTAAATCGACTGTAACTGGTGTTTCTTGTGGTTCTGCTTCAGTATCCACTTGAACTACCGTCTGTATTCTGCCTGAGTGTTCTACAGCAGATGGATCACTGACTTTAATATTAGTGTCCTGTTCAATATCTTCTGTCTGATCTGAAAAAATATTATCAGTTTCTACATCACTAGTTATTCCTTCCTCCTCTAAATGTTCTACAGTTACTTCCTGCTGTGTAGCTTTTCTTACACGTCGCACTGTTTTCACCATGTTTGAAAATGTTTGGGTGCAAGTCTAATCGGGACAGCGTCACACACAACACATCAATTATCCCGTCACACAAAACATAAAATAATTACTACACTGCACCAAATTGGAATCAGTACTATAAACGTTCACTTTCGTTTGATTAAAATTCAGTTACAATCTCGTTCAGTTAACCTCTACTGAAAACACTTGATGCTGTATTTTACTGATCCTTCTCGAAGTTATTTAAATTGGTACAGCAAAAATATCGTGCTTAGGGTCGTCGTAGATTTCCGCTCATTACAGCAAGAAACAAATAGAAAAAAAAACACACATTAGCACACACATATAAGCTAGTTCTGTCAATAGGTTGCCACTGAATTGCCCCCTCTGTTTATTGATTGAATAGCCACTGAATTGCTATTTATTTATTTAATGGGATAATAATAATTATTAAAAAGTGGCAATTTTATGTAAGCACCGCTTTTTCTCTTTCGATTGTTGCGAGTCAGCAATATGCAATGCTGCTCGCTTTGGAGAATACACATTTTATAAGAATTATTTGGTCCAGGAGACACTTTTGCGATCACGGTTGCGATTTGGACGGTATTCGCGTAATCGTACTGATTTAAAAAAAAATCTTTATTGATCACATCAGTAAACGTACTGATTAAAAGTTATCGTTTCCGAAAGACGCAGGTTCGATTAAAGCTGTGTGCACTTTTGCGCGTATAATGAAAATATTCATAACACGTCGCGTAACAAAAAGAAACATGCGAATCACAACCGTGGTCAAACGAAGAAAATATATGATAACATAAATGTTCTTCGCTGTTATTCAGGACAGGCTCAGATTAGACCTTGTAATTATTAGCTATAGGAAATGACAAGATGTCACACTTGGGAGATATTTGTTTTGAATAACTTGTATTTACCTTCTCTCTCTCTCCTTTTTACAGCCTTTCTACCTTCACTTCGACTAAGGAACTTTTCCTTCTCTACCGACCAGTACGAGAACAAAATTCAGACTCAACAAAATGTCTTACATCGAATTATTACATGCTTAACCCTTAACAATCATATATAGTTCCGTAGTACAAACAATGCTAATTATTCCGTGCACTAGAAAGTATTTGATACACTGAGCACAAAAATGAAAATAATAAAATTATAATTACATTTTTAATATCATGAATACTTCTTTAAATCATGAAAATAAGGTTTGACATCGTCGTAATATTAATTTTCATCGTTGTAGCACTACAAGCCCTAAACCGGTACAAACGCACCCAATACAGTGGCTTGTAAAATATATAATAGACGTAGATGTAGCTGTATCTGTCACTTTAGCGTGGAGCTCTGAAATAAGGTATTCTGTGATGATGCGTCAAGGTTCATGAAATAGCAAAAATGTGGATGTATACTGTCGTGGGGATGGAACTGAGGTGCGATTACATTCAATTGTCCGCGCCTTCTCTATGATAAATAGCTTCAGACTATCGCATCACACCATCTTCGCCGAATTTTTCTATCGGCGCAACAAAGTCCATTGAATTTTCATTGTGCTGGGTTGCATGTATGAGTGGATCGTAAAAACAAGTAATTAATTACTGAATATGACACAATCCGCCGTGCACTATACAGTGATGTGCGTAGTACTTCTAGACAGCGATTCACCGTTTGCGAGAAAACCTCTGCCAAAGAATCCATTATTTCTACAATGTACGACTGGGAACTGGACTTAAGTTTTCCCTGCGAATCGCAAACGTCTTCGATAACTTACTTGTTTCTACAGTGCACAATTGGGAAATTGATTTAAGTTTTCCCTGCGACCTGTTCTCGATAACTTACTTTTTAAACTGAATGGCAAACCCGTCAGTTTCATTACATGGTAGGACGTCGGCTATACAGACT
Organism: Schistocerca nitens; assembly: GCF_023898315.1. NCBI lineage: Eukaryota > Metazoa > Arthropoda > Insecta > Orthoptera > Acrididae > Schistocerca > Schistocerca nitens. Next base: position 77,491,889 of record NC_064622.1, on the reverse strand, counting down.
GAGTGGGACCGTAGATCACATAGAAAACTGATAATCCGGAAAGCCAGGGAAAAATAACGTCGTTGGTTACATGCAAAAAACATACACGTTGTATTTATTTTCATGTTGAGACACACTTTACACTTCATTTTCATACAAATGTCGACCAGACATTGAAGAAAAACACCAGTGGTTTTGTATACTGAAATAAGCAGCAAGCTTCTTTTGAGTCAGATTTGTATGTCGTATATGTGAGGCACGATGACGCAGGCGTTGCACCAGCAATCCTTCGGCCGGATATTTTTTTACCTGGCGTTCCAACTAAAGCATTATTTACTTCAACTGCGTTGTTGTTCCTGTATTATGTCCCTATATTATGTCTTCTGAATGATTGCTAATCTCGTTAGCTGATTCATCGGTGTCGTCTCTGTCTGTTGACAAATAAACGGCGATAATTTCATCGTCAGAAAACATACCGTAGTCATCGTCATCGGAATTTCGCAACGAGTCATTTATTTCTATAACACCTACGTCTGAGCTTCGTCGAATCTTTGCAAATTCTTCCAAATCAATTTTAGCAGAAATGTTTTTCAAGAGTTCTCCTCAATGTATCTTATGATCTACATCTCACGTTTTGTCCTGGGCCACTACCACTTTCTTTCTATTTGACATTAAGTTACACTTCCAACAGACGAGGCAAATACAGTACATTATTTATTTATTTAATGTGATCAGATCAGGACCTTTGGGCCTTTTTTTATATCGGACCAGGGATTCCCATACCAGTACTTTTTAACATCATTGTTACCTAAGAAATAACAATTATTTTAATATGACAAATAATAATAAAATAGTATTAGCAGAATCAGAAATGATGTGAACATATGTAGAGACAATACTAACGAATAGCACTGACTAAGAACTAATAAAGTTAATAGTATCAGTACTACTATTACTACAGCTACTACTACTACTGCTGCTGCTGCTGCCAATAATAATAATAATAATAGTAATAATAATAATAATAATAATAATAATAATAATAGTTCCCGTGGAGGCCCGGGAAAAGAATAGGCCTCCGGTATGTTGTGCCAGTCGTAAAAGGCGACGAAAAGAACAAACCACTAATAGGGCTAACCCCCCTTTTAGTGTGATTAGTTGGTTCAGGACAGAACTAAAGAAGCCTCGGACAAGTGCCGTCATGGTCGGGGACGACGCTTAACCCTATGCCCGCCCACAATGGTAACGACACTGCTAGCCAACTGGAAAATGATTTAAATCCAAATAGAGGTGTTTTGCAGGATATGCTTCCTGCAACCACCCTAGAAGGAAAACAAAGACAGAGGATGAGATGGTCAGATGAAGTTAATCGACACCTCATGTTCTGTTATTACCAAGCAACAAACCTAGGAACCAACACAACTGGATACAGATCACAAGTATACACAACATTTATTACCAGATACCCAGAATTAAAATTTTTAACAGAACAACGACTAGCTGATCAGATCCGTGTAATAATCAAAAATAACAGGATACCCCAGTCAGAATTAGAAAACATCAAACAACAAGTACAACAAATACTAGAACAAAATAATGTGCAATCAGAAGAAGAAGAAGAAGAAAATACAGTAATGGACTCAAACATCCCAGAGCAAACAAACAAAGAACAACACACATCAATTAAACAATCAGAGGAAAACGACATCTTAAGACAGCCACCAGAACAAGCACAAATAGAACACGAAGTGACACAGATGTTAGATATAGAAGAGAAATTTCAGCTAATATATATAGAATACAAAGACACAGATACAGACATTAGACCATTCTTGCATACACCACCAAATAACCCACAAGTCGAAACAACAATAACAACTATCAACACAATCATACACAACAAAATAAATGAAAATACAACAATGGAAGAGTTACAACTACTGGTTTATGTAGGAGCACTCACTACACTAAATATACACACTAGGCAGAGATCCGAACCAACCAACACACAGAAGAAACCCACAAAACCAGCATGGCAACACAGGCTACAGATCAGAATAGAAAAACTGAGAAAAGACATCGGACAGCTATCACTATTTATAAGAAATGAAATATCAGACAAAAAACGAAAAAGGTTAGGTAAAATCTCACAACAAGAAGCAATAGAGCAATTAGATGAAAAGAAGCAGAAATTACAAGCATTGGCCAAACGACTTAGAAGATACAAAAAAAGTGAAAATAGAAGGAAACAAAACCAAACATTCAACACAAACCAAAAGAAATTTTACCAGACAATAGATAACACACACATTAAAATAGACAATCCACCAAACATAACAGACATGGAACACTTCTGGAGCAACATATGGTCAAACCCGGTACAACATAACAGGCATGCACAGTGGATACAAGCAGAAACAGACTCATACAAGATGATACCACAAATGCCTGAAGTGATAATTTTACAACATGAAGTCACCCGAGCAATTAATTCTACGCACAATTGGAAAGCCCCTGGAAATGATAAAATAGCAAATTTCTGGCTAAAGAAGTTCACCTCAACACATTCACATCTAACTAAATTATTTAACAGTTACATTGCAGACCCATACAAATTCCCTGATACACTTACACATGGAATAACCTATCTGAAACCTAAAGATCAAGCAGACACAGCAAACCCAGCTAAATATCGCCCCATAACATGCCTACCAACAATCTAAAAATATTAACCTCAGTCATTGCACAGAAATTAATGACACATACAACACAGAACAAAATTATAAATGAAGAACAAAAAGGCTGCTGCAAAGGAGCACGAGGATGTAAAGAGCAACTGATAATAGATGCAGAGGTGACATATCAAGCTAAAACTAAACAAAGGTCGCTACACTACGCATACGTTGATTACCAAAAATCTTTTGATAGTGTACCCCACTCATGGTTACTACAGATATTGGAAATATACAAAGTAGATCCTAAATTGATACAGTTCCTAAACATAGTTATGAAAAACTGGAAAACCACACTTAATATCCAAACTAACTCTAATAATATCACATCACAGCCAATACAGATTAAGCGTGGAATATACCAAGGAGACTCATTAAGTCCTTTCTGGTTCTGTCTTGCTCTGAACCCACTATCCAACATGCTAAATAATACAAATTATGGATATAATATTACTGGAACATACCCACACAAAATCACACATTTGCTATACATGGATGATCTAAAACTACTGGCAGCAACCAATCAACAACTCAACCAATTACTAAAGATAACAGAAGTATTCAGCAATGATATAAATATGGCTTTTGGAACAGACAAATGTAAGAAAAACAGCATAGTCAAGGGAAAACACACTAAACAAGAAGATTACATATTGAATAACCACAGTGACTGCATAGAAGCGATGGAAAAAACAGATGCCTATAAATATCTAGGATACAGACAAAAAGTAGGAATAGATAATACAAATATTAAAGAAGAACTAAAAGAAAAATATAGACAAAGACTAACAAAAATACTGAAAACAGAATTGACAGCAAGAAACAAGACAATAGCTATAAATACTTACGCTATACCAATATTGACCTACTCATTTGGAGTAGTGAAATGGAGTAACACAGACCTAGAAGCACTCAATACACTTACACGTTCACAATGCCACAAATATAGAATACATCACATACATTCAGCAACTGAAAGATTCACATTAAGCAGAAAGGAAGGAGGAAGGGGATTCATCGACATAAAAGACCTACATTACGGACAGGTAGACAATTTAAGAAAATTCTTTCTAGAACGAGCAGAAACTAGCAAAATACACAAAGCAATCACTCATATAAATACATCGGCTACACCACTGCAATTTCATAACCACTTCTACAACCCTTTAGATCACATAACATCAACAGATACGAAGAAAGTAAATTGGAAAAAGAAAACACTACATGGCAAGCACCCGTATCATCTAACACAATCACACATCGATCAAGATGCATCCAACACACGACTAAGAAAAGGCAATATATATAGTGAGACGGAAGGATTCATGATTGCAATACAGGATCAAACAATAAACACCAGATATTACAGCAAGCATATTATTAAAGATCCCAATACCACAACAGATAAATGCAGACTTTGCAAACAACAAATAGAAACGGTAGATCACATCACAAGTGGATGTACAATACTAGCAAATACAGAATACCCCAGAAGACATGACAATGTAGCAAAAATAATACATCAACAACTTGCCTTACAACATAAACTTATAAAACAACACGTTCCCACATACAAGCATGAACCACAAAATGTACTGGAGAATGATGAATACAAATTATACTGGAACAGAACCATTATAACAGATAAAACAACACCACATAACAAACCTGACATCATACTCACCAATAAAAATAAGAAATTAACACAACTAATCGAAATATCCATACCCAATACAACAAATATACAAAAGAAAACCGGAGAAAAAATTGAAAAATACATCCAACTGGCTGAGGAAGTCAAGGACATGTGGCATCAGGATAAAGTTGACATTATACCAATTATACTATCAACTACAGGAGTCATACCACACAATATCCACCAGTACATCAATGCAATACAGCTACATCCAAACTTATATATACAATTACAGAAATCCGTAATTATTGATACATGTTCAATTACCCGAAAGTTCCTAAATGCAATATAACATATACCGTACAGTTAAAAGGAAGTGACGCTTGATCAAGGTCCGCGTCACTTTCCATTTTTAACCAGACTTAACGTCTGAGAAAGTAAAGAAATAATACTAATAGTTCCCGTGGAGGCCCGGGAAAAGAATAGGCCTCCGGTATGTTGTGCCAGTCGTAAAAGGCGACGAAAAGAACAAACCACTAATAGGGCTAACCCCCCTTTTAGTGTGATTAGTTGGTTCAGGACAGAACTAAAGAAGCCTCGGACAAGTGCCGTCATGGTCGGGGACGACGCTTAACCCTATGCCCGCCCACAATGGTAACGACACTGCTAGCCAACTGGAAAATGATTTAAATCCAAATAGAGGTGTTTTGCAGGATATGCTTCCTGCAACCACCCTAGAAGGAAAACAAAGACAGAGGATGAGATGGTCAGATGAAGTTAATCGACACCTCATGTTCTGTTATTGCCAAGCAACAAACCTAGGAACCAACACAACTGGATACAGATCACAAGTATACACAACATTTATTACCAGATACCCAGAATTAAAATTTTTAACAGAACAACGACTAGCTGATCAGATCCGTGTAATAATAAAAAATAACAGGATACCCCAGTCAGAATTAGAAAACATCAAACAACAAGTACAACAAATACTGGAACAAAATAATGTGCAATCAGAAGAAGAAGAAAATACAGTAATGGACTCAAACATCCCAGAGCAAACAAACAAAGAACAACACGCACCAATTAAACAATCAGAGGAAAACGAAATCTTAAGACAGCCACCAGAACAAGCACAAATAGAACACGAAGTGACACAGATGTTAGATATAGAAGAAAAATTTCAGCTAATATATATAGAATACAAAGACACAAATACAGACATTAGACCATTCTTGCATAGACCACCAAATAACCCACAAGTCGAAACAACAATAAAAACTATCAACGCAATCATACACAACAAAATAAATGAAATGCAACTATGGAAGAGTTACAACTACTGGTTAATATAGGAGCACTCACTACACTAAATATACACACTAGGCAGAGATCAAAACCAACCAACACACAGAAGAAACCCACAAAACCAGCATGGCAACACAGGCTACAGATCAAAATAGAAAAACTGAGAAAAGACATCGGACAGCTAACACAATTTATAAGAAATGGAATCTCGGAAAAAAAACCGAAAAAGGTTAGGTAAAATCTCACAACAAGAAACGACAGAGCAATTAGACGAAAAGAAGCAGAAATTACAAGCATTAGCCAAACGACTCAGAAGATACAAAAAAAGTGAAAATAGAAGGAAACAAAACCAAACATTCAACACAAACCAAAAGAAATTTTACCAGACAATAGATAACACACACATTAAAATAAACAATCCACCAAACATAACAGACATGGAACACTTCTGGAGCAACATATGGTCAAACTCGGTACAACATAACAGGCATGCACGGTGGATACAAGCAGAAACAGACACATACAAGATGATACCACAAATGCCTGAAGTGATAATTTTGCAACATGAAGTCACCCAAGCAATTAATTCTACTCACAATTGTAAAGCCCCTGGAAATGATAAAATAGCAAATTTCTGGTTAAAGAAGTTCACCTCAACACATTCACATCTAACTAAATTATTTAACAGTTACAGTGCAGATCCATACACATTCCCTGATACACTTACACATGGAATAACTTATCTGAAACCTAAAGATCAAGCAGACACAGCGAACCCAGCTAAATATCGCCCCATAACATGCCTACCAACAGTATACAAAATATTAACTTCAGTCATTAAACAGAAATTAATGACACATACAACACAGAACAAAATTATAAATGAAGAACAAAAAGGCTGTTGCAAAGGAGCACGAGGATGTAAAGAGCAACTGATAATAGATGCAGAGGTGACATATCAAGCTAAAACTAAGCAAAAGTCGCTACACTACACATACATTGATTACCAAAAAGCTTTTGATAGTGTACCCCACTCATGGTTACTACAAATATTGGAAATATACAAAGTAGATCCTAAATTGATACAGTTCCTAAACATAGTAATGAAAAATTGGAAAACCACACTTAATATCCAAACAAATTCAAATAATATCACATCACAGCCAATACAGATTAAGCGTGGAATATACCAAGGAGACTCATTAAGTCCTTTCTGGTTCTGTCTTGCTCTGAACCCACTATCCAACATGCTAAATAATACAAATTATGGATACAATATTACTGGAACATACCCACACAAAATCACACATTTGCTATACATGGATGATCTAAAACTGCTGGCAGCAACCAATCAACAACTCAACCAATTACTAAAGATAACAGAAGTATTCAGCAATGATATAAGTATGGCTTTTGGAACAGACAAATGTAAGAAAAATAGCATAGTCAAGGGAAAACACACTAAACAAGAAGATTACATATTGGATAACCACAGCGACTGCATAGAAGCGATGGAAAAAACGGATGCCTATAAATATCTAGGATACAGACAAAAAGTAGGAATAGATAATACAAATATTAAAGAAGAACTAAAAGAAAAATATAGACAAAGACTAACAAAAATACTGAAAACAGAATTGACAGCAAGAAACAAGACAAAATCTATAAATACTTATGCCATACCAATATTGACCTACTCATTTGGAGTAGTGAAATGGAGTAACACAGACCTAGAAGCACTCAATACACTTACACGATCACAATGCCACAAATATAGAATACATCACATACATTCAGCAACAGAAAGATTCACATTAAGCAGAAAGGAAGGAGGAAGGGGATTTATCGACATAAAAGACCTACATTACGGACAGGTAGACAATTTAAGAAAATTCTTTCTAGAACGAGCAGAAACTAGCAAAATACACAAGGCAATCACTCATATAAATACATCGGCTACACCACTGCAATTTCATAACCACTTCTACAACCCTTTAGATCACATAACATCAACAGATACGAAGAAAGTTAATTTGGAAAAGAAAACACTTCATGGCAAGCACCCGTATCATCTAACACAGCCACACATCGATCAAGACGCATCCAACACATGGCTAAGAAAAGGCAATATATACAGTGAGATAGAAGGATTCATGATTGCAATACAGGATCAAACAATAAACACCAGGTATTACAGCAAGCATATTATTAAAGATCCCAATACCACAACAGATAAATGCAGACTTTATAAACAACCAACAGAAACAGTAGATCATATCACAAGCGGATGTACAATACTACCAAATACAGAATACCCCAGAAGACATGACAATGTCGCAGAAATAATACATCAACAGGTTGCCTTACAACATAAACTTTTAAAACAACAAGTTCCTACATATAAGTATGCACCACAAAATGTGCTGGAGAATGATGAATACAAATTATACTGGAACAGAACCATTATAACAGATAAAACAACGCCACATAACAAACCTGACATCATACTCACCAATAAAAAGAAGAAATTAACACAACTAATCGAAATATCCATACCCAATACATCAAATATAGAAAAGAAAACAGGAGAAAGAATTGAAAAATACATCCAACTGGCTGAGGAAGTCAAAGACATGTGGCATCAGGATAAAGTTGACATCATACCAATTATACTATCAACTACAGGAGTCATACCACACAATATCCACCAGTACATCAATGCAATACTGCTACATCCAAACATATATATACAACTACAGAAATTCGTAATTATTGATACATGTTCAATTACCCGAAAGTTCCTAAATGCAATATAACACATACCGTACAGTTAATAGGAAGTGACGCTTGATCAAGGTCCGCGTCACTTTCCATTCTTAACCAGACTTAACGTCTGAGAAAGTAAAGAAATAATAATAGTAATAGTGGCAGACACAAAATGTATTTATGTGTACAAAAGTACACAATTTCTTTCCGAGGGAAAGAAATTTGGGGAGACAGCACTGGCTTAGAGAAATGGGCTGTGAGGAAGATCTGGTGGGAAGGAAGGTTGTAGCAGGACAACGAGTGCGTCTACCGACGAACACAGTTTTATTGTTCCTTCAGAAGATACATCATTATCTGTTTTCTGAAGCTGGAAATGTTATTCAGTCCTCTGATATAATGAGGCAGATCATACCAGAGACGGGTTCCTGCAACTGAAAAGGACTTCGAGAAAGCAGCTGAGTTATGGAACGGGACAGAAAGGGTTTTACTTTTTTGGGAACAAGTGTTTCTGCTACGTCGTTCAGAGAAGAATGTTAAGGTCGAGGAGAGATATGAGGGACAGAGTACGTTGATAAGACAGTAGAGGAGACGTAGAGTATGGAAAACTCTGTGCTTGTCTGCACGCAGCCAGGATAGCTGTGGAAAATACACTCCTGGAAATTGAAATAAGAACACCGTGAATTCATTGTCCCAGGAAGGGGAAACTTTATTGACACATTCCTGGGGTCAGATACATCACATGATCACACTGACAGAACCACAGGCACATAGACACAGGCAACAGAGCATGCACAATGTCGGCACTAGTACAGTGTATATCCACCTTTCGCAGCAATGCAGGCTGCTATTCTCCCATGGAGACGATCGTAGAGATGCTGGATGTAGTCCTGTGGAACGGCTTGCCATGCCATTTCCACCTGGCGCCTCAGTTGGACCAGCGTTCGTGCTGGACGTGCAGACCGCGTGAGACGACGCTTCATCCAGTCCCAAACATGCTCAATGGGGGACAGATCCGGAGATCTTGCTGGCCAGGGTAGTTGACTTACACCTTCTAGAGCACGTTGGGTGGCACGGGATACATGCGGACGTGCATTGTCCTGTTGGAACAGCAAGTTCCCTTGCCGGTCTAGGAATGGTAGAACGATGGGTTCGATGACGGTTTGGATGTACCGTGCACTATTCAGTGTCCCCTCGACGATCACCAGTGGTGTACGGCCAGTGTAGGAGATCGCTCCCCACACCATGATGCCGGGTGTTGGCCCTGTGTGCCTCGGTCGTATGCAGTCCTGATTGTGGCGCTCACCTGCACGGCGCCAAACACGCATACGACCTTCATTGGCACCAAGGCAGAAGCGACTCTCATCGCTGAAGACGACACGTCTCCATTCGTCCCTCCATTCACGCCTGTCGCGACACCACTGGAGGCGGGCTGCACGATGTTGGGGCGTGAGCGGAAGACGGCCTAACGGTGTGCGGGACCGTAGCCCAGCTACATGGAGACGGTTGCGAATGGTCCTCGCCGATACCCCAGGAGCAACAGTGTCCCTAATTTGCTGGGAAGTGGCGGTGCGGTCCCCTACGGCACTGCGTAGGATCCTACGGTCTTGGCGTGCATCCGTGCGTCGCTGCGGTCCGGTCCCAGGTCGACGGGCACGTGCACCTTCCGCCGACCACTGGCGACAACATCGATGTACTGTGGAGACCTCACGCCCCACGTGTTGAGCAATTCGGCGGTACGTCCACCCGGCCTCCCGCATGCCCACTATACGCCCTCGCTCAAAGTCTGTCAACTGCACATACGGTTCACGTCCACGCTGTCGCGGCATGCTACCAGTGTTAAAGACTGCGATGGAGCTCCGTATGCCACGGCAAACTGGCTGACACTGACGGCGGCGGTGCACAAATGCTGCGCAGCTAGCGCCATTCGACGGCCAACACCGCGGTTCCTGGTGTGTCCGCTGTGCCGTGCGTGTGATCATTGCTTGTACAGCCCTCTCGCAGTGTCCGGAGCAAGTATGGTGGGTCTGACACACCGGTGTCAATGTGTTCTTTTTTCCATTTCCAGGAGTGTATGTTGAAATATAATGAAAGAGTCGAACGTCCCAGATATATGGAACAGACGTTCGTCATCAGGTCCAGTCGGTGGGAACTTTCCTGGGAACGTCTTTACAGGGTAACACCACTGGAATCAACAGTTTTAATTACAAGCGGTTGTACAAATTTCTATTTCATTTCAAAAGAGATCTTTATATATTTTTGGAGAACGTGGATGGATGCTTATGACTTCTCACACGTTGCAACCACGTTCTCAGCTTAGTTCAGCTTTACTACTTGACTCTGTACTGAGGGAGAGAAGTTACAGTTCAGTATCAACTTGTTATCTGATGTATTGTCAGGATCTGTCTATGGCGATTGAATGAACTGAAAAATAATGATTCTCGCCGTAGATTATCGACGCTTCTACGTCTGGAGTATCAATGAGGGCCACATAAATAAGGTTCCACTCTCTATACCGTGCTTATGTCGTTGACTGTAAATTTATTTAGTACTACACACGCATAGATTTTGGGACTTAAATTTACATCACTATCCATCGGCTTATTCTTGACACATAAAGATACGGTGCAGGCGAAGTTCAATAAAACCTGCTAGCTTCAGACAATTATTTAAAATAACGTTAGAAATTAGGATCTGCGAAACACAGCAAATACACTGAATCAATAGGACCATGTGTGACTACTATTTCACAAACAAATGGAAAAATTTTAGTGAGGAATAGGAACCAAAATGAATCGCCTAAAACTTGCGTGGCAATTATTGCGGAATTAGAAAAGCTACTGCTGCACTGTTTCCATAGGATGGATTCGTAGTCAGGGGCTCGTCTTGTTAACCAAGAAACATATTGTATTAATACCTAGAAAGTGTATTTGTTATGCAAATATACACTTTTAATGGAATAATACCTATTGACATGTTTGTTGTGTTGTTGTGTTGTGGTCTTCAGTCCTGAGACTGGTTTGATGCAGCTCTCCATGCTACTCTATCCTGTGCAAGCTTCTTCATCTCCCAGTACCTACTGCAGCCTACATCATTCCGAATCTGCTTAGTGTATTCATATCTTGGTCTCCCTCTACGATTTTTACTCTTCACGCTGCCCTCCAGTACTAAATTGATGATCCCTTGATGCCTCAGAACATGCCCTACCAACCGATCCCTTCTTCTAGTCAAGTTGTGCCACAAACTCCTCTTCTCCCCAATTCTATTCAATACCCCCTCATTAGTTATGTTATCTACCCACCTTATCTTCAGCATTCTTCTGTAGAACCACATCTCAAAAGCTACTATCCTCTTCTTGTATAAACTATTTATCGTCCACGTTTCAGTTCCATACATGGCTACACTCCATACAAATACTTTGAGAAACGACTTCCTGACACTTAAATCAACACTCGATGTTAATAAATTTCTCTTCTTCAGAAACGCTTTCCTTGCCATTGCCAGTCTACATTTTATATCTTCTCTACTTCAACCATCATCAGTTATTTTGCTCCCCAAATAGCAAAACTCTTTTACTACTTTAAGTGTCTCATTTCCCAATCTAATTCCCTCAGTATCACCCGACTGAATTCGACTACATTCCATTACCCTCGTTTTGCTTTTGTTGATGTTCATCTTATACCCTCCTTTCAAGACACTGTCCATTCCGTTCAACTGCTCCTTTGCTGTCTCTGACAGAACTACAATGATTTCGCGAAACTCAAAGCTTTTATTTCTTCTCCTATTGACATTAACAAACTAAAAGTAGGGCAAATTAGAATAGGTGTTTTTGCAGCGTTCAAATGCGCTTACGAGGTGTCGTATTGTGCAAATTTTCCACACCATTCAACTTGCGTAGTTGTTTGATACGATGTTATTATGTCTGCTTACAGTGTGCTTGTGTGTTCCTTTACTGCACTGCAATTTGCTTGACGGTGTATGACAGTCGAAACAGTAGGTCATGAATGGACGATGGGATTCACCAATGTAGAAAAGGAGACAAGTTCACGGAGTATGGAGAGTGTAGGAAGAATTCAGTTCGTTCTTGTACGATGTATGCGGCAAGATATCCCAATAGACGTCAACCTTCTCGGCAGGTATTTACCAATCCTCTTCAGTCACGTGAGACTTGGTAGTGTAATATCTAGACAACGTAACAGGAGGACAGAAGTCACGACAGAAGAGAGGGGAATTAATGTTCTTGCTGCCGTTGCAGTTGATCCGCCCGTTAGCTCCCGCGCAATCGCAAGAGGAAGTGGCATGAGTCAGGCAAGCGTACTACGCATTCTCGACCGACAGAGATTGCACCCCTATCACATTTCTCTCCAGGGAAAGCTGCACGGAAACGATTAGGTGAATCCTATTAACTACTTTATATGGGCGTTAAGACAGGATACTGCAGATGTATCAGGTATCTCGTTTAGTGATGAAGTCAGACTTACGAACCATGGCCATGTAGACCGCCGAAACAAATACTGTTGGTCCACTGACAATCCGCGTTGGCTTCGTCAGGTAGAACGTCAGCGTCCATGGACTGTAAAAGTGTGGTGTGGGATAGCGCACCATCAGCTCATAGGCCCGTTTTCCACAAACGGAACACTGAATGCGCACGAGCGTCGCAGCCTCCTAACAGACCATCTTCCAAGGATGCTGGTACACGTTCCTCTGCAGACCAGGAGGAAGCTATGGTACGAACGTGACGGCTGTGAAGCCGACAGTGCACGAAGTAAGCGTACTACAGCATGTGTTGACGAATTGTTTCCAAGTAGTTGGATTGGACGGACATGTCCTGTACCCTGGTCGGCCCGTTCTCCGGACTCGACGCCTGCAGACTTTTTTCTGTGGGGAAGCTGAAAGGCGCTGTCTACAAGGAAGTACCAACTACTCCCAATGACATGCAACGACGTATTACTGCAGCCTTCTCGGACATCACCGCTGAAATGCTAGCACGTGTGCAGCAGTGGTTCCGTACCAGACTAGAAGCGTGTACTGCCGCTGCAGGTGATCATTTTGAGCACAACCTGTGATAGTCAACTGTCGCGTTTCTGTCCAGGAGCCGCGTCACTAGTGTGTGCACTTGTATTGTAAGACGTCGTGGTCTCCTGACCTTCATTGCTTACATATTCCGCCAAATGGTTCAAATGGCTCTGAGCACTATGGGACTCAACTGCTGTGGTCATTAGTCCCCTAGAACTTAGAACTAGTTAAACCTAACTAACCTAAGGACATCACACACATCCATGCCCGAGGCAGGATTCGAACCTGCGACCGTAGCGGTCACGCGGTTCCAGACTGCAGCGCCTAGAACCGCAGGGCCACTTCGGCCGGCTCATATTCCGCCCTCACAATCATATTCCGCACATCAAGACGCTTCATTCGAACCCAAACTCGCTAAGATAAAGTCAATGTTGTATGAATTCATGTAAACGATATGCAAATAACTAATAAATCGCAAGTGCGCACCGTGGTTGAAACACTCGAGGCTGGCGTATACACATACATTCCAGATACGACGGTCACAGGAGCTTTTAGCTCGAGAGAGGCAACCGCAAGCCAGGAGGCCAGTCCCAACCCTTCTACGTCGGTTGGTGGATGCCCATGGAGCAGACAGTGTTCGCCTGGGGGAAAGGAGGAATGACCCCGTCTTTGGCTTAAAAGCAAATTCTGCTACATTGTGTGGGAGCAGCCAGCCTATGCATTCTTTACACATAGCACACAGTTTCAGAGATTTTCACAGGGAGACAGCAAACGCCGATACTACAGATTTCTGGATTGGTCGCCTTAAACGAAACGTCATTCTCCCATATTAGAAGAGCAATGCTGATTGGCAGACGGTATTTCTGACGCCTTGAGCTGAGGGAGTAATGGAAGTGACCGAAAGATATATCTCTTCACGTCAGGCGTGGAGAGGCCCCGTTCTGTTGTCGCTTTTGGAGCAAGGAACAAGTCTCTCCTCAGTACTTCACTGGGAGAGCACCTCTGTCGAGAGCGAATCGAAGTGCGACTCTGTATTGAGTCCTTGCGATTAAGCATTGTTCACTGTGTTGGCCAACACACTTATTGTGTGGCGTGAACGGACAGAGTTATAGTTAAACGCCTGCGAGCGAATTTTTGAGTGGCATCGCGGTGGACTGGTTATCTGATCGGTGTACCACACCAATAGTTAGACTAGGGGCGATTAGGAATCCTTGACTTCATCAAGGCGTAGGGAGAGTTTGATTGGCGAAGGTCAAGCCAGGTAGAATGAGAGCTATCTTATTAGTCAGCAGCGAGCTGCGCAGACAACAGTCATCGCAGCTTACGGTATTGTGCGCTACAGCTCTTGCGAGCTCCATATTTCCTCCACAACATTACACTTCACTGCATTTCACATGTGACAGCCTCGACCATACCTAGCAACATTCTAAAGGATAATTATTCAAGTTGAGTAGGCGCTCCTCTCAGCCATTCTGCCAAGTCAACAACAATCTTAAACTTTGTATAGAAATTTCATTAGCGAAATCATCCTTGAGAGGTAACTTCACATTCCGAAAAGAACCAGGATATAACTTGTTCAATTCATAACTGAAAGTGCCATTGTGATTTCTAGGAATTTTTGCAAAATAATGATAACTTTCGTTAGTTTCATGCTTTTCTTACACTAACTAGCACTACTCCAGTACCCAAGTATCCCACTAGTTACGTAAGAAATTTTGTGAATTTTTGTGTCATTTCCTTACAGCAGACGACTCCAGAAGATATTTATTGCTGAAAGTTTTTCAGGCATTTCTCTTTAGAACGTTAGGAGCGTCTGTCTGACTTCTGTAGTAGTGTGGGGGTGGAAATTGCATCTCGCAGGAGCCACAGGGTAATGGGTACATCTCATATAAATCCGTTGCGCAGAATAACAGAATCTCAGATCAACCCCACGACCACAGAGTATTGTTCTTTAGTGAGTGCTGCCACCGGTACTGTACAAGTGTCAGTGTGGGAACTTTTCAACATACGAACCTCGTAAACGACTCGCGCTAGAATCCTGTAGCAAACGCCACTGACATTCTATTTTACACTACATTTAGTTTGTTAATGTCAATAGGCATGGTTGCATTTAAACAGTGTATGATTGCACAAAAAATACACTTGGTAAGTATTATCACGATCTGCTTATTGGCTAACAATACGAGTTCCTGACCGTCAATCCATTCTGTAAAAACCGCACATCAATGGCTTTTCCATTTCTGCAATATTCGTGCCAGCCGGAGTGGTCGAGCTGTTCTAGGCCCTACAGTCTGGCACCGCGCGACCGCTAGGGTCGCAGGTTCGAATCCTGCCTCGGGCATGGATGTGTGTGATGTTATTAGGTTAGTTAGGTTTAAGTAGTTTTAAGTTCTAGGGGACTGATGACCTCAGAAGTCAAGTCCCATAGTGTTCAGAGCCATTTGAACCATTATTGCAATATTCGTGGTGCAAATTTTAGGTGTTTCACCCTGTTGTTGTTGTCGTGGTCTTCAGTCCTGAGACTGGTTTGATGCTACTCTATCCTGTGCAAGCTTCTTCGTCTCCCAGTACCTACTGTAACCTACATCCTTCTGTATCTGTTTAGTGTATTCATCTCTTGGTCTCCCTCTGCGATTTTTACCCTCCACGCTGCCTTCCAATACTAAATTGGTGATCCCGTGATGCCTCAGAACATGTCCTACCAACCGATCCCTTCTTCTACTCACCCTGTATATATTGTTAATCCTTTTGCAGCAATTCCTGACAATGCTGTCCATCTAAGGAAAATATTACATCTACATCTGCATCTATGTGATTACTGTGCTATTCACATTTAAGTGCCTGGCAGAGGGTTCAATGAACCACCTTCTAGCTGTCTCTCTACCGTTTCACTCTCGAACGGCGCGCGGGAATAACGGGCACTTAAATTTTTCTGTGCGAGCCCTGATTTCTCTTATTTTATCGTAATGATCATTTCTCCCTATGTAGGTGGGTGCCAACAGAATGTTTTCGCAGTCGGAGGAGAAAACTGGCGATTGATATTTCATAAGAAGATCCCTTCGCAACGAAAAACGCATTTTTTTTAATGATTGCAACACCAATTCACGTATCATGTCTGTGGTACTATCTCCCCTATTTCGCTATAAACGTGCTGCCCTTCTTTGTACTTTCTCGATGTCATCCGACAGTCCCACCTCATACGGATCCCACACCGCACAGCAATACTCCAGAATAGGGCGCACAAGTGTAGTGTAAGAAATCTCTTTAGTAGATCTGTTGCACCTTCTAAGTTCAAATGGTGCAAATGGCTCTGAGCACTATGGGACTCAACATCTTAGGTCATAAGTCCCCTAGAACTTAAAACTACTTAAACCTAACTAACCTAAGGACATCACACACACCCATGCCCGAGGCAGGATTCGAACCTGCGACCGTAGCAGCCCCGCGGTTCCGGACTGCAGCGCCAGAACCGCACGGCCACCGCGCACCTTCTAAGTGTTCTACCCACAACATTCTCTATGTAATCGTTCCAATTTAGGTTATTTGTAATTGTAATCCCTAAGTATTTAGTTGAATTTACAGCCGTCAGATTTATGTGACTTATTGCTTAATCGAAATTTAGCGGATTTCTTTTAGTACTCATATGAATAACTTCACACTTTTCTTTATTCAGGGTCAACTGCCACTTTTCGCACCACACAGATATCTTATCTAAATCATTCCGCAATTCATTTTGGTCATCTGATGACTTTACAAGACGGTAAATGACAGCATCATCTGCAAATAATCTAAAAGGGCTACTCAGATTGTCTCCTATGTCGTTAATATAGCTCAGCAATAATAGAGGGCCTGTAACACTTCCTTGGGGAACGCTGGATATTACTTCTGTTTTACTCGATGACTTTCCGTCTATTTCTACGAACTGTGACCCTTCTGACAGGAAATCACGAATCCAGTAGAACAACTTCAGCGATACTCCGTAGGTACACAGTATGGTTAGAAGACGCTTGTGAGGAACGGTGTCGAAAGCCTTCTGAAAATCTAAAAATATGGAATCAATTTGACATCTCCTGTCGATAACACTCATTACTTCATGAGTATAAAGAGCTAGTTGTGTTTCGCAAGAGCGATATTTTCTGAATCCGTGCTATGTGTCAATAAATCGTTTTCTTCAACGCACTTCATAATGTTGGAATACAGTTTACCTACCAAAACCCTACTGCAAATCGACGTTGGTGATATGGGCCTGTAAGTCAGCGGATTACTCCGATTTCCCTTTTCTGTTATTGGTGTGATTTGAGCAACTTTCCAGTCTTTAGGTACGGAACTTTCTGTGAGCGAGCGGTTGTATATAATGGCTAAATAGGGAGCTATTGCATCTGCATACTCTGAAAGGAATCTGACTGGTATACCATCTGGATCGGAAGCCTTGCCTTTATTGCTTTGCGACACCGAGGATATCTACTTCTGCGTTTCTCATCTTCGCAGCTGTTCTTGATTGGAATTCGAGAATATTTACTTCGCCTTCGCCTTCGGAAAACCGTGTTTAATAACACTGCTTTGGTGGCACTGTCATCAGTGACTTCACCGTTGTTATCGTGCAGTGAAGGTATTAATTGCATCTTGCCACTAGTGTGCTTTGTATACGACCAGAATCTCTTTGGGTTTTCTGCCAGGTTCCGAGACAGAGTTTCGTTGTGGAAATTATTAAAAGTATCTCGCACTGAAGCACGCGCTATATTTCTAACTTCTGCAAAACTTTGGCAATCTTCAGGATTTTGTGTTCTTTTAAATTTGGCATGCTTTTTTGGTTGCTTCTGCAACAACGATCTGATCCGTTTTGTACACCATGCGGTATCAGTACCATCACTTATTAATTTATGTGGTATATATCTCTCACTTTCCGTCGATACTGTCTCTTTGAAATCATTCCACATCTTTTCTACGCTTACATGATCAGATCGGAAGCAGTGGAGACTGTCTCTCAAAAAGGCGTTAAGAGCATTTTTATCATGTGTTTTTTAAAACTTTACGTTTCTTTTTGGTAGTTGTGGGTGTTACGGTATTCATCCTAGCAGCAACTGCCTTGTGGTCACGTCCGCAGCTCGTGGTCGTGCGGTAGCGTTCTCGCTTCCCACGCCCGGGTTCCCGGGTTCGATTCCCGGCGGGGTCAAGGATTTTCCCTGCCTCGTGATGACTGGGTGTTGTGTGATGTCCTTAGGTTAGTTAGGTTTAAGTAGTTCTAAATTCTAGGGGACTGATGACCATAGATGTTAAGTACCATAGTGCTCAGAGCCATTTGAGCCTTGTGGTCACTAATCCATGTATTCATCATGCTACTCCCTGTTTGTCCACAATTATTTGTTGCTAAGTGGTCAAGTATGCTTTCGCAACCATATACGCTTTGAGCAGACTCATGAACTAATTGTTCAAAGTAATTTTCTGAGAAAGCTTTCATTACAATTTCGGATGACGTTTTATGCCTGCCGCCGGCTTTAAACGTATAATTTTTCCAGTATATCGAGGGTAGATTGAAATGGCCACCGACTATAACTGTATGAGTTGGGTACCTATTTGAAATGAGACTGAAGTTTTCTTTGAACTGTTGAGCAAGTATATCTTCTGAGTCGGGAGGGGGGGAGGGGGGGTCGGTAAAACGATACAATTAATAGTTTAGTCCGATTGTCAAGTATAACTTCTGTCCGTACTGTTACCTATGCAAAACCGTTTTATTTTGAAGCGAAAACAATACACAACTTTAGGAATTGAGAGGCAGATCCTGTTTAGCAGTCTGTGTCAATACTCTTCGTCTTGGTTGCACCCCAACTCGTTGCAGGATTCCGACACAGTGTGGCGACGGTGAGGCGTGATGCTGGTATTTGAGATTGTGCGTTAATAATCACGTATACAGATCCTTCTTATGTGTACGAGGTGTGGCTAGAAAAAAGCCGGACTAGTACTGGTGAAACAATAAAACGAATGCAATAAGGCTGAATGTCGCGTGGCCTGTCACGTGACTCTTGCTCCGCCTACTGCTCGAGTTTCATCTGCCTCCTGCACTCAGTCTGCCCGTGGCGTCTGTTTTAAGTAGTTGACGTTTTGTCTGTGCGTCGGAAAATGTTGAGTGTACAGAAAGAACAGCGTGTTAACATCAAATTTTGTTTCAAACTAGGAAAATCTGCAAGTGAAACGTTTGTAATGTTACAACAAGTGTACGGCGATGATTGTTTATCGCGAACACAAGTGTTTGAGTGGTTTAAACGATTTAAAGATGGCCGCGAAGACACCAGTGATGACACTCGCACTGGCAGACCATTGTCAGCAAAAACTGATGCAAACATTGAAAAAATCGGTAAACTTGTTCGACAAGATCGCCGTTTAACAATCAGAGCAGTGTCTGAGTTAACAGGAGTTGACAAGGAAAGTGTTAGGCAGATTCTTCATGAAAGTTTCAACATGAACAAAGTGTGTTCAAAAATGGTTCCAAAGTGTCTCACAATTGAACAGAAGGAACGCCGAAGAATGATTTGTTCTGACATCCTGGAAAACATTGAAAGTGATCCCACCTTCTTACAAAATGTTATTACTTGCGATGAATCGTGGTTTTTTACTTACGATCCCGAAACTAAACGCCAATCGATGCATTGGAAAACTCCTGGTTCTCCACGACAAAAAAAAGCACGAATGTCAAAATCGAAATTCAAGGCAATGATGATTGTTTTTTTTTAAATCAAAGGGATTGTGCACATTGATTGGGTACCAGAGGGACAAACAGTGAATCAGCATTACTACATTAGCGTCCTGGCTACCCTACGTGAGCGAGTACGGAGAAAACGTAACGATTTGTGGAGAAAAAAGTCATGGATCCTTCACCAAGGCAATGCCCCAGCTCACAGTGCGTTGTCAGTGAAGACGTTTTTGGCAAAACACAACATTCCCATCTTAGATCATCCACCCTACTCACCTGATTTGGCCCCCTGTGACTTTTTTCTTTTCCCTAAAGTCAAGTCAGCTTTGAAAGGAACTAGATTTGAGACTGTTGAAGCAGTAAAAGAAAAAGCGACGGAAGTAATGTATGGACTTACCGAAAATGATCTGCAGCATTGCTATGAACAGTGGAAAATTCGTATGGAGCGGTGTAGAGACCGAGGAGGAGAGTACATTGAAGGAGATAACATGAAATTGTAAATAATTGTAAATAAATGTTTTTCCAGCATCAGTCCGGTTTTTTTCTAGCCGCACCTCGTATGTTCCCATATAACGATATGACTCACGTGGTGTGTCATCTGTCGTACTGAGCTCGATGTCGCGGGAATGGAGTTGAAGGGTGTGCAATCTGAAACACGTGCCACTGACCTATTTACAGAGCAAGGAAGGTGCCTCCACGTGTGCATTTTACTTACATGCTACATAGAAGAAAGTAAAATGCCGGCGCTCCCCGGAAACGTTGCCCAATCGGACAACGGCCAAACCTTCCACCACCGGAAACCAATGCAATCAAAAGCCAAAAACAAAAACAGATCCTCTTCAGGGCCAACCCTGACGATCGTCAACCTGAACGTCGAGGGAAACACCAAGAATAAGGAGGATGTAATATCGCAACTATGCCAATCAGAAAAGTGGGACGTACTGCGCCTGCAGGAAACGCATAGAGATGAAACAGCAAACAGACCCAATATCAAAGGAATGCGCTTGGCAGTAGAAGCACCTCACAGAAGGTATGGGAGCGCAATATTTACCAGACCCGAGATGCTGCTCTCTTCCACGAGTAAGACAACCACCAACAACTTTGAAGAGTTAGCGATAGAGATTGGATCATTTACAATATGCTCCGTATATAAACCCGACGGCCAGAACTTACACACTTCAACGCCAGAAAGCTTCAACAACCAAAGGGCACACTTCGTTGTGGGCGACTTTAACAGCCACAGCACCACCTGGGGCTACGACGAGACAGACGCCAATGGTCAGCTGCTAGAACAATGGGCTGAGGCAAATAACCTCTCATTTCTCCACGACCCCATGCTCTCCTGCTCCTTCAACAGCAAAATTTGGAAGCGAGGTTACAATCCCGATATTTGCTTCGTCAGCCGGAACATCTACGGCACCTGCTGCAAAAGAGTATATGATGCAATCCCAAAGACACAACATCGACCTATTGGAATCCAAGTCTACTCAACAATCAAAACAACCAAAATACCCTTCCGTAGGAGATTCAACTTTAAAAAGGCTAGGTGGTCAGAATATTCCCAAGCGCTGGATGAGGAATTAGCCAGTCTGACACCAACACCAAATAATTATCTTATCTTTGTTGAGACTTTGCGAAAGGTATCTAGACAATATATTCCTAGGGGTTGCAGACAACACTATATCCCAGGGCTCTCAAATGCCTCAAAGGACATCCTGGAGAAGTATCAAGTATTGTTCGCGGAAGACCCATTCAGCGACGAAACCATCACCTGTGGCACAGCTTTAATGTCAGCCCTCAGCGAGGCACGCGAGAAGAAGTGGATAGCAACCCTAGAAAGAATGGATATGTCCCACAGTAGCAAAATAGCCTGGAACCTGATTAAGAAACTGGATGGTGACCCAAGGCTAAGCAAGGCCCCGGCCACCGTAACTCCAAACCAGGTGGCCAACCAACTCCTTCTAAACGGCAAATTCAACTCCAAACGTCAGAAAACTAAAATCACACGCCTACTGCCAACGGAAAACACCAACTTCCAGAAACCATTTAGCATGAGAGAGTTGAACAATGGCATAAATACCATGAAGAATGGGAAAGCCGCTGGGTTTGATGAAATTTGCGTGGAACAGATTAAAAACTTCGGCCTTGGCGTCAGGGACTGCATACTTGGACTTTTTAACGCACTAGTCGACCTAAGTTCCGCCTATGATACAGTAGATCACCGGACTCTACTGCATAAAATCTACGAGACCCTGAAAGACTACCACCTAGTCAAGATAATCGAATCCCTGCTCCAAAATAGATAGTTCTTCGTAATGCTTGAGGGGAAAAAGAGTCGATGGCGGAATCAGAAAAATGGGCTCGCCCAAGGGAGCGTGTTGGCGCCAATCCTATTCAACATATATACAAATGACCAACCAACTCCAGACAAAAGCAAAACTTTTGTATATGCAGACGACCTGGCAATAACAGTTCAAGGCAACAGGTTTGAAGCCATCGAGGAGAAACTAGAAACCGCCCTTTCTATGATGTCAACTCACTACAAAAAGAATTCTCTAAAACCCAATCCCTCCAAAACTCAAGTGAGTGCATTCCATCTGAACTCGAGGCAGGCAAAGTACAGGCTCAATGTTACCTGGGATGGGACATTACTAGAACACACAGATACTCCCACCTACCTTGGCGTCGTGCTGGACAGAACATTGACATACAAATATCATTGCGAAAAAACACGCAAAAAAAGTAGAAGCACGAAATTCCCTAATAAGAAAGCTGTCCAACAGCAAATGGGGTGCCAAACCTACCGTGGTCAGAACTTCAGTCCAAGCTTTGTGCTTCTCAACTGCCGAATATGCCTGCCCGGTATGGTGCAGATCCGCCCACGCAAAAAAGGTAGATATTAGCTTGAATGAAACATGCACGATAGTGACAGGCTGCATGAAACCTACCCCCATAGAAAATCTTCACAGGGCCACAGGTTTCACAAACCCTGACTCACGTAGGAAAGCCCATGAACATACCGAGAAGCTAAAACAAACCTTTGATGCTCGTCACTCAATATTTGGCCTAGAGTGTGGCCCCATCAGACTCAAATCCAGACGCCATTTCCTAAGTTGAGCCTTAGATGAGCCCCCCCATCTACTATCCACTAAGAGATGACCCACCAAGCGGCGTTTCTGGTGATTGGAAAACCTGGAGAATGCTTAACCGCATCAGAACTGGGGTGGCTCCTGTGAAATCTAATCTGATCAAATGGGGTTTGTTGGACGAAAATGACGACAAATGCGACTGCGGCACTCCGACAGGACATGGAACATCTCCTACAATGCCCAGCCTGCCCGCACAGATGCACCCTCGACGATCTATGGCTGGCTAAAGAAGAAGCATTGGACATTGCCCAATATTGGGCAAACAAATTGTAGTTTCCGGACACGAAAAAGTAAAGTACAGAGTATGTGTACATGATGTCCTACTTCGGGGCACTCGCGGAAAAGTTTCATTTCAATAAGTGACACGCCGCAGTTCTTGGTTTATTCACGTCTAAACACAGTCCTCGAAATGTTCAAATCTGATGTCGTGCACATGCATTGTTCAACCAGTGACCAATCGATTTGCGTCCATTGGCAGATGCGAAAACTACCTGGGGTCAGCCAGGAATAAAAGCAAAGCGCACAATTCACAGTTTACTCAATAGTAACAACCGTCTTTCTGCAGTTCAGACCGACAAGGTGCGCATTTTGATTTAAATGTTTTATCTGTGGCTTTACGTACGAAAATCGACCAACCAGCCATGCCGGCACGTAACAATCTGCGTTTCCGCCTCACCTACACCACCACTGGGTTGCTCAGTTTCGATTGTCGAAATACGTTTTCACACAGCTATGATAAATAGTTCAGTTTCATGTACTAGGTCAGTCAGGAGGAAAGGTAGATGCTTTGAGGGGTAATGGCGTTGGTGATTCTGAACAAAAAACTCCGAATGAACATAGACTATGCTCGTTTCTTTCCCGTATCTGACATACAGTTCTTTGGAACTCACGGGCGTCAGTCGCATGTGCTCGTTCACCATTATTCACGCGTGAATACAATCAAAGCGACATTAGACTACGTGAAGTTGGCCTTACTGACCATTCACTTGCTAGTGTCTTACATGCGTATGGACGAATGAGCTCAGATTACCAACGCAGTAGCTGTCTACTAAAGAACTGAAAAATACATCACAGTTGACGGTGGACTTTTTGAGCATCTTTTGTGAGGAAGTGTACACAATCAAAGAAATCATTAGATCACAATGTTTCATTTACTAACACCTGCATTTGTCCTGTTCCCGGGCCGGCCTCGGTGGCCGAGCGGTTCTAGGCGCTTCAGTCCGGAACCGCGCGACTGCTACGGTCGCAGGTTCGAATCCTGCCTCGGGCATGGATGTGTGTGATGTCCTTAGGTTAGTTAGCTTTAAGAGGTACTAAGTTCTAGGGGAGTGCTGACCTCAGAAGTTAAGTACCGTAGTGCTCAGAGCCATTTGAACCAGGGGACCATTACAAATCGCGCTGATTTCAGTGTAGCTACTGTCTTTGAATGAATATGTTATCTCCGTTCGTCTCACTGCGTGCTTTTCACAGATACCTCTGTACTACACAGCAGTAGTTCTTTCTGTGTATTGCCCAAGTTTCGTATGGCTGTTTCTTGCCAGTGACACATCATGCGGAAGTTACTTTCGTCCTTAAGTTTTGCTCAACACTGTATATCTATTGCATTCAGATTCCATCATTGATATGTCCTTAGGTTAGTTGGGTTCTAAGTTCTACGGGACTGATGACCTTCAATGTTAAGTCCCATAGTGCTCACAGCCATTTGAATCATTTTTTTTGTCCTGTTCCCCATTGTTTTTATTAATTTCCTCGGAAACTGTTACGAAGAGGACGTTTGTTCGTATGATGTTTTTTGTTCAGAAACACTAATACTACCACCTCGCAAAGCGTGCACCTTTCCCCCAAATCACCCTGTATTTGTAATATTTGACTAAAACAATATTTACCAATTATTGGAACGAATAAAACAGACTAAGAAAAAGGATAAAAGTTAGGTTCTAAGTTCTAGGGGACTGATGACCTTCGATGTTAAGTCCCATAGTGCTCACAGCACTATATATATATATATATATATATATATATATATATATATATATACTGCCTAGAGGTACACCTTGTAATGGTACTTGAATTACGTAACCATTACGGTACTTCACCTCAGCCTCTCGATACCAGCACTATTCTACTGTGTTTCTGTAAAATAGTTAACATATTTCTGTGACAACATTCAGATTTGATTTCATTAATGTAGAGGTACTTCGATACATCGATATGTGTATATTCCAATGATATTATTCTTATGTGTATTCTTTGTTTTGTCACTATGATCATTGACGTACTTGTAACTCTGATTTTTGGACGCGTAAGTGGTTATTAGAGAGTCAAGCTTTGGTCGTCATGTTAAAAAAAAAAAAAAAAAAAACCACAAATTGTAGTCAGTTTAAGAAATGTGAACTTTAACAGTGAGGAAGATATTTTCAAGTATGTTTTATATTGTGAAGTGATGTTTTGGAACGAGTTACGTGATATTGCAACAAAAGTAATAAAAAACAAGTGTAAATTAAATTCGGAGTGCTGATTACTTTTTTACATCACCATTGTCCTAACTTGCAAAAGTTTAATCTTCAGGAACGGTTTATGAAACTTTTGAATATCGCAGAATAACACCTAGGCCTCTTTGCATCCGAGCTCGGAATCATCACTACCTAGATTTTCGACGATTGAGCCATGAGTTCACAACGAGACCAGCGTGGGAAACACGAAAAGATGAGTGCCTAGTTTATCCATTATTTCAAGAAATGACTTTATTAACTGTGCTCTAATGACACCTGCCACATAATATAACTTTGTTGCCCGAAAATGCAATATCTAGCAGCGTGAGCAACACTACAATCATAATTAATTTTTTACCTTTGTTGTGGTAGTGTTGATAGAACCTTTACAGAGCGTAGGTCGTTACAACGGAAACACAGATTATATTTATAATGCTTTAGAATCGACGTTAAAAATGTTTTCCGTCAGCGGCAGGCAATACGTGCTTCTGAGCGCTGACACACACGAGTGCAAACATTCGTCCACGTGAGAGCATCGGAGACATTTACGACCGCGTTGCAGGGGTGCAGTCAACTGAAACGCAGTGCGTGGTTGCTTCCTCTCATAGTCTCATCACCACTATTATCTTTAAACAAGGACGTCTTGTTTTATAAAATGAAGTTTTCTCGGCTACTTTCGGTTTTGCAGTGTGATTCGTCTCGTTGCACGTAACCCTTCTTGCTGGGGTTTTGCCACATTGAAAATTTACCAGGGTTTCCTCGCAATCGCTGGGTTACTCGATATTTTTGCACGGAGTGTTTCTTCATCGAGAATTGTGGTGTGCGTACTGTAAGATCTTCGGTACACACACCATCAGATTATTTGACTTGTCGCTCTAACGAAGCAAGCTATTGTCAGCAATATGTCTCGTGGTCTTATCGTGGCGTGTTTATTTTCTGCCGTTAGGTCAGACGATAGGAATGCCACTTGCACGCTTAGAGTAGCAGATTGACGGTGACCAACTTTCAATAGAACTTGATTAATTATCACACACATTTATTAAAATAATAACAATCATAAACCTTACTTAACTAGATTCTGGATGCTATTTACAATTGACAACCTGAAGTTCCTTTGGTCTTGGTACGTTAATCACATTCTCACATATCTCTGATACTTGACAAAGTGTCTATTCATTTATCTTCATGGCTATGTACAGGAATATGGTAATCTTATTAGGCGCAGACTGAAACTTGACTATAGACTGGTGCAGACTAGTGCAGACTAATGGAGACTGTCTAATCGGTGGTCTGTACACTCGTTATAATACCTCGAGCGTTCAGGTATCACTGCGCGAGTGTGATCCGCGAGGAGAAAAGGTTCTACGTTAGCAGCAATCTCATTGGCTGCGTGACATATTAATACGCGGATCGGCGGAAGCAGAATTTGGTCTGTCTCTAAGGCGCCATCTCGTAGTGCGGAGACGGACGAGCGCTGCGCCTGCGCTGTTGTGCTTAGCGGGGCGCGCTCTAGTGGGGAAGTTGTGTACGCGCTGACTACGCGGAACTATGTACACAACAAGAATCAAGTTGTATCACAGTCAGTTGCTCTGAAAAAGTTTATTAATTATGTATTTCGGATGACACTAATCGTCATCAGGTACAAGGAGCTTTTCAGTTACGGCATGTGTCTGGATGCATACATGGCATTCCATCCCACAGTAAAATGGCTCTGAGTACTATGCGACTTAACTTCTGAGGTCATCAGTCGCCTAGAACTTACAAGGGAACCTCCCCATCGCACCCCCCTCAGATTTAGTTATAAGTTGGCACAGTGGATAGGCCTTGAAAAACTGAAAACAGATCAATCGAGAAAACAGGAAGAAGTTGTGTGGAACTTTGAAAAAAATAAGCAAAATATACAAACTGAGTAGTCCATGTGCAAGACATGCAACATCAAGGATAGTGTGGGTTCAGGAGCGCCGTGATCCCGTGGTTAGCGTGAGAAACTGCGGAACGGTAGGAACTAGGTTCAAGTCTTCCCTCGAGTGAAAACTTGACTTTCTTTATTTTTGCAAAGTTATGATCTGTCCGCTCGTTCATTGACATCTCTGTTCACTGTAATAAGTTTAGTGTCTGTGTTTTGCGACCGCACCGCAAAACCGTGCGATTAGTAGACGAAAGGACGTGCTTCTCCAATGGGAACCGAAAACATTTGATCGCAAGGTCATAGGTCAACCGATTGCTGAAAACACGTCTGATATATTCTATACGACACTGGTGACGGCATGTGCGTCACATGACAGGAATATGTTATCGACCCACCTAACTTGTACACTTGGCGAAAGGGTAAAAAGATTCTTCTACCTTGCCCGATTTAAGTTTTCTTGTGGATGTGATAGTCATTCCCAAAAATGTGATGAAAACATAATAGTTTGTCACATAAACTGCAACAAATCAATGCAACAGTTTCACAGTCGCACAGTTTTCCCTGTGCTCTGTTTTTAACGTTTTCATACAACGTCCCCATACTACGGCGCAGTTACCTCGCATCGGACGGACGGACAGATAATAATTGTCTGAAAATAAAAAACTTTTCAGTCGAGAGAAGGCTTGAACCAAGGACCTCTCTTTCCACAACTGCTCACGCTAACCACGGGATCCACGCCGCTCCTCTGCTCATGCTCTCCTTGATGTTGCATATCTTGCACATGGACTACTCAGTTTGTATATTTTGCTTATTTTTTTCATAGTTCCACACAACTTCTTCCTGTTTTCTCGATTGATCTGTGTTCAATTTTTCAAGGCCTATCCACTGTGCCAACTTATAACTAAATCTGAGGGAGGTGCGATGGGGAGGTTCCCTTGTTAGAACTAATTAAACCTAACCAACCTAAGGACATCACACACATACATGCCCGAGGCAGGATTCGAACCTGCGACAGTAGCGGTCGCTCGGCTCCAGACTGTAGCGCTTAGAACCGCACGGCCACTTCGGCCGGCCATCCCACAGTACAATGTGATTTTCGATATATGCAGTATGGTACCAACTACTGAAAACAGAGCATTTTATGTTTTAAAATGCAGTTCCACATCGCATCGTGAACAAAATGTGTGACGAATTCCCGGAAATCGTGTAAGTTAATGCAGTTGCGCGGGGCCGTTATTTAGCCGCCTTTCTCGGGACAGGAGCAGAGCTATGGAGTGGTGAAGAAATGGCCTGTACAGGGGGGTGCGGAGAGGGGGGAGGGGAGGGGAGAGACCCGTATCGCCGTGGTGAGCAACTATGAGCCCGCGCGCTCACCGACGGCCGGCCAGCCGAGCCGCTAATCCCATTAGCTAATTATTTACAAAATGAGGAGCTCTTAATTGCGATACTCGGCGAAGAGCAGCGGACGGCGCCTGGGGGGAGCGGTGGCGGTGGGGGCGGAGATCCTTAAACGGCTGCGGCGCCGCTGGTCGTAACGCAGGTCCGCCCCGGCGCTGTCTGCGAGCAAAGAACCGATTGGGTGCCCGACGCTACAGGCTGGAGCGTTAAAAGACGGAGAGACTTGGCGACAGAAAGGGGCGAGTCGCTCCTCGGGAAGTACCAGTCCAGCGAGAAACAGCCTACCAAATTACTCGGAAAAGACGTTGCACGCAATCATGACTGCATGGTTACCCCTTTTTTAATCAGAAAAAAATCTCTTTCTAAACATACTTCTGATCACAGAAATCCGTGTACAGCCTCCTGTGTAGTCGAGGTAAGAGTGAACTTGCTTTCTGAAGAGTATGACATATCCTCCCACCAACAGCTAAATGCATCCCATCAGTGCAAAAAGCTTCAAGTCGTTCTTTGGGATCTTGTTCAGCTGACATGTGTGTGAAATTTCTGAGTCTATTTCAGACAGTTTGAAGATTCCAGCGGAAAAATGCTCCGATAGGATAACAAAAAAGGCGAATATGCTGCTGTTTAAATGACTTTGGTCGAAAAGTGGGGTACCAGCTGCCTCATTCTACATTCTTCAGCACCTTAAAAATTTTTCCGACGGACGGTACCTGCGCAGTGTGCTCAATACGTCGCAACTGTTAGTAGTAGTCAGAGGAGTGTTTTGTGTAGTTACGAGTGCAGCTTTGAAACGTCCCCATAGAAAAATTATAAATGACTGTGCTGAAACTGACACACAAAATTTTTAGCGCAACGCAGTCTGACTTTCAAAAATCCCTACAAAAGAATGGACCTGACTAACAATAACCTGTTCCTTTCATGAATCACTTACCTCACAAAAATCTTCGTTACTCGAACTACTGCAATACAGCGGGCGCCAATACCGTCAGCTAAATAAAAGATTCTAACTACCGAAGGCACTAACTACTGATAGGCATAGTTAGCAAATGAAAGACTTTGATAGAGAACAGCCGGCCGGAGTGGCCGTGCGGATTTAGGCGCTACAGTCTGGAGCCGAGTGACCGCTACGGTCGCAGGTTCGAATCCTGCCTCGGGCTTGGATGTGTGTGATGTCCTTAGGTTAGTTAGGTTTAATTAGTTCTAAGTTCTAGGCGACTGATGACCTCAGAAGTTAAGTCGTATAGTGCTCAGAGCCATTTGAACCGTTTTGATAGAGAACAAAAAATGTATTTACCTTAATAGTGTTCAAAAGTCATTATCAGTTCATGATATCCAGTATTACAAATTTACTGTCTCTGATGGACACACGTCCAGATCATCCGCTCTCAAAACTCCGCCATCTCTCTCCCCACATCCACCATTGCTGGCGGCTCACCTCCAACTGCGCAACGCTACGCGCTGTTAACAGCCAACTGCCCAACACTACAATAGTATATACTCCAACAATGCAAACCAACCACAACCTTCACACAGCACAGTCAGTGATTTTCATATAGAGCACTACGTGGCGTTACCAACATAAAAATCTAAACAGCCTACTTACAGCTTGTCGCAGCTAAGAGAATTTGGACGTGGACAAACTATTCGTGCTCGTATGGTGGATACATCCGTAACCAAGGTAACCTAAGTGTTTCGTATTTCATGAGGTAACGTATCGAAGATTTATACCACATACAGGGAAAACGAGAAAACTTCATTCGCTAAGTCACAAACGCGAGCGAAAGTGTTTGTTGAGTAACAGTGACAAACGGTCATTGAAGAGGATTTGACGAATAATAAGAGCAAATCGGCTGCGAAAGCCACTGCAGAACCGAATGACGCAACCGTGAACCGTGTCAGCAGCAAAACTACTCGAATCGAACTTCAGAAGCTGAGAATTGCAGGGCAAGCTGGAACGTAACAGGGAGACGTGGTGACGAAGCCAGAAAACATGGAGTATGGAGCACAGGAAGAGTGTCATTTGGTCGGATGAGTCTTCTTCGACTCTGTTTCCAAATTCTGGCGAAGTTTACGTCCCAAGAGCGAAACATGGTGAAAATTCGGTGATGATTTGAGTTGACATATTGTGGCATTCCATGGGTCTGCAAGGTCTCATCTCCGACAAGCATTATGTTACCATTTTGGCTGTTTGGCTGCACAGGTCCATTCCTTGTACAGTGTTTGTTTCCTGATGGTGATGCTGGCCGCGCGGGATTAGCCGAGCGAGCTAGGACTTGTACTAACACCCCATCGCATACAAACAGGTCAGAACACTATTTCAGAAGCAATGAAAGAAGAATGCCAAATTTAAAAGAATGCAACATCCCCAAAATCGGTGAAGTATTACAGGAGCTCGAAATTTAGAGCGAACTTCAATGCGAGATGGTTTTACCAGTTTCCACAACGAAACTCTGTTTCGCAATGGAGCAGAAAATCCAGAGAGATTCTGGTCGTATGTAAAGTACACCAATGGCAAAATGCCATCAATGGCTGCACTGCTGAATCGCTTCACGCAAATGCCGGGATGCTTCCTTTTAAAGGGCACGGCCGACTTTCTTCCCAATCTTTCCCTAATCTGGTGGGACCGATGACATCGCTGTTTGGTCCCCTCTTCCATAATCAGCCAACCAACCTTCACTGTGCGATAATAATGGTGATGTTACTGATGACAGTGCCACTAAAGCAAAGTCATTAAGCACGGTTTTCCGAAATTCCTTCGCAAAAGAAGACGAAGAAAATATTCCACAATTCGAATCAAGAACAGCTGCCAACATGAATAGATATCCTACGTGAAGTAAAGGAGCTTAAAACACTTGATAAATGCCAACATTTTAGGTTAGGCTTTACCGTGACAGTTCTTGGTATCGAATGAAACAATAACTTTATTGTTACCCGTCACTGTTTATTTATATCCAAAACGTGTTTTGAAAGTTTAAACCTCTATCATCAGGTGGACTTACATGTGTTAGTATGACATATATGTGTATTGGATTACTATTTTGGGTAACTCGTGGTACTGTCTAGTGGACAAACAAAAACACTAAGTCAGAACGTGGTTTTGGGAAGGTTTTTGACTAAAAACTAAACGTATATCTAGAGGTAAAAATAGACAAGTAAAATACAATACTTCCAGCCGTCACAGGTTCTTTCTCCATTGTAACACATCACACATGAACTGCCATATTTTCTGGATAACGATGGTGTCTGGAAATACTAGGTGCAAAGAACATATAGCGAAACAGAAACATTATCTCGAAATACAAGGAATAGTTCTGAAGGATTGTGGAGATCTTTATTTGAGTTGCTGAAGGCATGTGTTGGAACAAATATTTCAAGGGGCTGAAAGGAGTATACTCGGGCACACTTGTATGTGGCACCAGAATAAGATAAGAATTTTAATAAATTAAAATGGAACTAGTATACTATAAACGATGTATGTCTCTGATAGGCTCGATAATGCGGATCGCTGACTGTGCGCAACCGCAGAGCCAAAGGAACTGCACTGCTAGTGCTGGAGTAAGACAGCCCTTGGCGCTCAGTTGTAGGTAGCTGTCTGTGAGGGAAAGACGGTGGAGTAGGCAGTTTTTGGGGTGTGCTGAGTGAAGCCACCAAGAGTTAGATTAATGTAGGTATGTCAATATTGTTGAACATGGAAGCAGAAGTCTTCATACAACCAAGGTAAACACGTTAAATAATTATGATTTCTGTTTTTGGCAAAGCGTTAGTATAGATGAGTGGACTGATAATTTGTAATTGTTCAGTAACCCCAGAATGTACGTAAACGGTTTTGATAAATGGGCTAGTTAGATATTTCATTTTTTTAAAAATGCTTTTGAGATTTGTTAACAGAGCTATATATAATCATTGTATGTGCAAGTGCTGAATAAACCTTCGTTAAGTGAAGCTAGTATTCGTCATTCATCTAATTACACCTTCTTCCACGTGACAATATACAACCGCTCAGCCGCAGAAAGATCCGTACCCAAAGACTGGAAAGTTGCACAAGTCACACCAATAGCCAAGAAAGGAAAAAGCAATAATCCACTGAATTACTGACTCATATCGCTAACGTCGATTTGCTGTAGTATTTTGGAACGTTTACTGTGCTCGAACATTATGAATGTGAAAAGTGTGTACTGACAAATAGACAACACTGATTATGAAAACATCGTTCTTGTGAAATACAATTCAGTGATAAGGACGAAGATGTGGAGCACAAATGGAAAAAATTCGAAGGTATCGTTCAATATGCCCTAGACAAGTATGTTCCGAATAAGGTTTTAAGGGATGGGAAAGATCTACCATGGTTTAATAGCCGCGTTAGAAAAGCGCTACGTAAACAAAGAGCACTTCAACTCAGAGTGAAGAAAAGTAAAAATTTAGCTGACAAACAAAAGCTGAACAAAGCGAAAATGAGCGTAAGGAGAGCAAAGAGAGAAGCGTTCAATGATTTCGAAAGTAAGGCGTTGTCAACCGACATGAGCAAAAAACCTAAGAGATTTTGGTCGTATGTAAAAACAGTAATTGGGTCAAAATCATCTATTAATTCTCTCAGCGACCACACCGGCAACGAAACGGATGAAAACAGAGAGAAGGCCGAAATACGGAATTCGGCCTTCCGAAGTTGTTTCACCGCGGAAGATCGTAACACTGTCCCTCCTTTCAAACGTCGTGCGAACGTCGAAATGGCAGATACTGAGATAACCGATATCGTACTCTGAAAAGCAGCTACAGTCGCTTTGTAGTAGAACGGCTTCAGGACCAGATGAGGTACCTACAAGATTCTATAAAGATTATGCGAAAGAACTTGCTCCCCTTCAAGCAGTAATTTACCGTAGATCGCTTGAACAACGAAGGTATCTAACGCCTGGAAAAAAGCGCAGGCCATTCCCGTTTTTAAGAAAGGCCGTAAGACAGATCCACACAATTATAGACCTATATTGTTGACGTCAATCTTTGTAGAATTATGGAACATGTTTCATGTTCAAGAATTATGACGTTCTTGGAAAATGAAAAGCTCCTCTATAAAAAATCAACATGCGTTTCGCAAACAGAGATCCTGTGAAACTCAGCTCTCTCTGTTCCTCCATGAGGTCCACAGCGCAGTGGACAACGGCGCTCAGGCTGATGCCGTGTTCCTTGATATCAGTCAGGCATTTGACACCGTCCTGCATTGCCTTTTAATGAAAAAAATACGAGCTTACAGAGTATCGGAGCAGACCTGCGATTGTATTCAAGACTTTCCTGTAGAAATAGCTCAACACTTCGCTCTTAACGAAACTAAATCGACAGATGTAAAGGTAATATCCGGAGTACCACAGGGATGTGTGATAGGACCGCTGCTGTTTACAATATATATAAATGATCTAGTAGAAAGCGTCGGAAGATCTTTAAGGCTATTCGCAGGTGATGCAGTTATTTATACCAAAGTAGCAATGCCAGAAGATAGTAAGAATTTGCGTAACGACCTGCAGAGAATTGATGAATGGTGCAGACTCTGCCAG
Organism: Schistocerca nitens; assembly: GCF_023898315.1. Taxonomy (NCBI): domain Eukaryota; kingdom Metazoa; phylum Arthropoda; class Insecta; order Orthoptera; family Acrididae; genus Schistocerca; species Schistocerca nitens. The sequence continues at coordinate 77,457,273 of NC_064622.1, read as the reverse complement.
ATGACCCTGAACGTAAATAAATGTAACATATTGCGCATACATAGGAAAAGAAATTCACTAATGCACAGCTGCAGTATTGTTGACAAACAGCTGGAGACAGCGTCTGCCGTAAAATATCTAGGCGTTACTATCCAGAGAGACCTTAAGTGGAATGACCGTATAAAACAGATAGTGGGAAAAGCAGACACAACACACAGATTCATCGGGAGAATCTTAAGGAAATGTAACTCACCCACGAAAGAAGCGGCTTATAAGGCGCTTGTTTGCGCGATTCTTGAATATTGTTCATCTATCTGGGATCCCTATCAGGTAGGACTGATAGAGGAAATAGAGAAGATCCAACGAAGAGCGGCGCGTTTTGTCACGGAATCGTTTAGCTGGGTTGAGAGCGTTACGGAGATGCTAAACAAACTCCACTGGCAGACGTTACAACAGAGGCATTGTGCATCACGGAGAGATTTACTACTGAAATTTCGGGACAGCACTTTTCAGGAGGAGTCAGACAACATATTAGTTCCCCCCAAACACATAGTGACCACGAGGAGAAAATTCGAGCCAGTACAGAGGCTTACCGACAATCATTCTTCCCACGCAGTTTTCGCGAGTGGAACAGGGTTTGAGGGATCAGATAGTGGTACTGAAAGTACCCTCCGCCACACACCATTAGGTGGCTTGCGGAGTATGATGCAGATGTAGATGCACAACTAGATTTATTTGACGAAGTAATGAGTGCTATCGACAGGGGATGTCGAGCTGATTCCGTACTTTTAGATTTGCAGAAAGCTTTTGAGAGCGTTCCTCACAAGCGACTTCTAATCAAATTGCCTGCCTCTGGAGTATCGTCTCATTCGTGTGACTGGATTTTTAATTTCCTGTCAGTAAGGTCACAGCTGACCGAAGGTCATTGGGTAAACAGAAGTAATATCTGGCATTCCCCAGGGAAGTGTTCTAGGCCCTCTGTTGTTCTTGATCTACGTGAACAATTTAGGAGACAATATGAGTAGCCCTCTTAGACTGTTTGTAGATGATACTGTCATTTACCGGTCTTGTAAAGTCACCATATGATCAAAACGAATTGCAAAATGACTTATCCAAGATATCTGTATTGTGCAAAAAGTGCCAGTTGACCCTCAATAATGAAAAGTGTGAAGTCATCAATTTGAGCACTGAAGGGAATCCGCTAAGTTTCAGCTACCCCATAAATCACACAAATCTAAAGGCTGCAAACTCAACTAAATACTTAGGAAATACAATTATAAATAAAACTGAAATGATCACGTAGACAATGTGGGGAAAGCAAATCAAAGACATTGAGTTATCGGCAGAATACTAAGAAATTGCAACAGTTCTACTAAAGAGACTGCCTACAGTATGTTTGTCCTGCCTATTCTGGAGTATTTATGTGCGGTGCGGGATCTGAATCAGATAGGATTGACGGAAGGCATTGAAAAAGTTCAGAGAAGGGCAATTCGTTTTGTATTATCACGAAATGAGAGAGAGAGTGCCACGGATATGATACATGAATTGGAGTGCAGTCTGCACTCATCAAAACAAAGGCGTTTTTTCTGCGGCATGAAATTTCTATCACCAACTTTCTCTTCAGAGTGTGAAAATATTTTGTTGGCGCCCACCTACATAGGGAGGAATGATCATCATAATAAAATAAGAGTGTTAGTTTTTCCTCGCGGTATTCAAGTGTGGAACGATAGAGAAGGAGTTTAAAGGTGGTTCGATGAACCCTCTCTCTACCAGGTACTTAATTGCGAATTGCAGAATAATCGTGTAGATGTAGAAGTGGGTGACAACCTTGCTATACTCAAGGCAAAACTATAGCACGTAAGCGCTGTACAGGGGTATTTAAAACCTCCTTTTGCACAGCATTTTTCGCAAGATAAGATACACACACACACACACACACACACACACACACATACACACACACACACACCCTATGCACGATCTGCACACTGTGAACACTAGCGCCGTCACAACCAAATATGACCGACGTCGGAAGTTCTGGATAGTGAACAACGGGTGAGGTAACATTTACTCTGTCTGTCTGGTTCTTGACAAGAGAGAGAGCAAGACTTTGTTCAGAATCCAAGCAAAAATCTCCACGTCTGTTTGAAAGCACTCTTACTAATTTAATTTCCTTGATAACACTATCTTAATAGCTAGAAGTTTACCCCAGTATCTCCGTGTTATGTTCAATAGGATGACGAGCAGATTTTCTCGGCTGTTGTATGTACGTGTGACGCTTATGCTCAGCGTACCGGTCCTCCACGGTCATGATAGAGTGATAACTGAACGACACGCCACAACTGCAAGGTCTACGATAGACACCCTCCTTATACAAACCAGAATCGTCATCCATAACGGAAACTAAACGAGCCCTAACTTTAGATGGAGGGCGGAAAACACACGTTGCACATCATATTTCCGCAAAATACGACCAAACTTGTTCGAAATGTTCCCTGCGTAAGGCAGAAAGGCTGTAGACGATGGTGCCAACTTGGTATTATCATCACTCACCTGGTGCACAGTTGGTCTATAGCGCAGCGCACGAAATTCCCAGTCTGACTGCGACCACGAAGCACCGTCCACACAATCCCAAGAAAAATCCGACTTTTGAAGCAATCATTAAATGAATTCGAAACAATTCCTTGTTCTGGACAAGCAGCATGATGTTGAAAAGATAAAATGTTTGATTCAGCGTATCGCAGGATCAGTGCTGACTCCCCAAAAGGTGTTGAGAGAAAGACTAACAGCCTCCTGAAGAAAAGTTCCTCGTCGCAAGAAAGTAACAATAATTAATACTATCTAAGCTGTTCCTTGTAGGTTATATTGCCTTCCAAAGCTCCACAAAGAAGGGGTCCGTCTTCGATTGAGAGTAACGCTGGTGCTCCGACATATCGTGTGGTGAAACACTTTGCTACTTCGTTGAGCCCACAGGTTGGTCAGTGTGAGAATCATCTCAACAACTCGACGGATATCTTGCGTCGATTAGAGGGAATGCTTTTCAATGACTCATATTCCAGTAAGTTCTGATGCGGTCTCTCTCTTTACTCGTACTCCTCTGATTCTTAGCGGTTAATTGAAGGGCTTATTTCAATAGTGGTACAAGTCCATTACCTCCACTTTTCTGAATAGAATGCTTCTCAAATTAATGATCCAAACAAACAGAAGGAAAGGTTCATCTCTAACAAGAAGCCACATGCTTGAATATTTCTCGTATCTCAACTGCAGATTTTTCAGCGCTCATTGAACTTTAGGACTCTGTATTTCAAAATGAACAAAAATGGACTTGTACTACTATTGAAATAAGCCCTTCAATTGAGGTTAGGTTTGATGTTGAGTTCACAAACCTGTTTCGACATGTGTTGGCTTCCCCTTACTTTTTACTCAATGACCAGTACCATTGAGAGGCACCCACATGCCTTGCTCATACTGTGGCATCAAGCAGTCAGGCCTGCAAGATGAGTGGTCTGCCAAGCGAGTGGATTCATTCTTACTTATCGAGTAACATGAACTCTAGTACTCACAATTAAGTTACAAGTTATCCTCCTATACAATTAATACGCAACGGAAACACGCATCTGACTATCAGTAATTTACAGAACTCTGTTCACTACGCAGTGGCAATACCACATTTTCTTTCTTTTTTATTTAACGGCTTTTGTCAACACGTGGCCATCGCACTGAATATGAGTGGCGCACACATTATAAATTCTGGATATCATGACAACATACAATTCGAAGGAAAAGGCCACCAATCTTTTTCTTTTCACTATCTTATTTATTCCGATAAATTCTATAACCTAAACACACAAATTCTGTAACCTACAACAATAACACATGAGAAATTCCGCCCAGTGGGCATGGATTTACATTGGTGATTCTCTATGTTATGGTCTCGTAATTATTTAACGCTACAGTGCACTTTCTGGATAGGATGGTGGATCTTTTATTATTTCTCACACTTCGACTCTCACAATCATCATCACGAAACTTTCCTGCAGACCGAACAGTACAAAAGGAACACGCATAACCCACTAATCTTTTGAAACTACCTTGCTACTCTCCCATGCAAAGCACACATACCCAAATTACATGACATACACCACACTACGACATGAAATACAAAACACTAAATAGTCACAACATTATCACTTTCAGCTTTCCCACTTCAATTAGTATTTATCCCAGTTTCTCACGACACTGCCCCACTTTGTAATTCTACTTTCCTACTATGAACTCTGGAGATATATGCACGTCTTCCTGTGCAATGCAAGCCAAGTGGCGTTGCTGGATAGACGGCCGACTCACCTTGCTTCTCTCTCAGAGTTTGAATCTAGCGTCACACGGAATCATATCACGCAAAGTAATATTAAGAACATATTCATCACACATGCGAGTCCTCAACTGATACCATGGACGAGTACTTCTCTTTATCCTTTGTCTCATACACAGATTGAGACTCACACAGTACTCACCACGTGGAAGTACTCGACTCTAATTTCAAGTCCTGCACACGCAATTTCTTAAATATTTCAACTTGTGGTACACACGCTATTTCTTAAATATTTCAACTTATTGTACACATGCTAGTAATTAAGCTTAACTTAAGCACACGGAAGTATTTCAACTTATTGCTACACGTGGTTTCATTGTGACCGTTGGTCACTTCCGAAGGTTACTACAATCCCATTAATATTACCTGCCTGACATTTAATTCTCCCCGTAAAAGTTCCTGAAATAGAGAAATTATTATTTCAAACTACTCTTAAATATTCCACATGCATACCATGTCTCCACTCTTTTTTCTTTACGGAGCACACCTAAGACAGGTCTTAACAACGCAAGATCCAGCGGCAGAGTGCCGAAACATGGCCGTTCTTCAGGTCCTCTTGCACCTCTGCTGAAGTGGGGGAGCACCTTGCTACCATATTGGTCAGCCACATTTCAGGCGCTCAAAGCTCAGGTAAATTTCATCTCTTTGGTCCCACCAAAGGTGGCCAAAGGATCGTCTCAAAGATGATCATATATTCACATTCACTATCTGCGGTTAGCAGACGACCATACATTCATTCATTTCACAGGTCTCACCAAACTGGTTGTAGGGATTTATTTTGTGGGAGTGCACATGTGATCAATTAAATAAATAAATTATCATTCTTTCCCACACTGGTATCCGGCTTCGCTGTATTAATTGAAATTGAGTTATTTTACAAAAAAAATGTGTTGTTCTGACAAAAATAATGAAGTATGTTGTACCTATTTTCAATTTCGGGCGGTACTGTGCCCTTTCACCATGAGCAAACATATGGCTTTGGGATGGCAAGCCTGCTATCACCTATTATTTCATATTTGTTTATAGAAGACTTCGAGGGACGTGCCTTGGAGTCAGCGGTTTCGGAATCTGAGTGTTTTTTTTCAGATCTGTAGACGATATATTTGTTGTTCGGCCTTATTGCAGTGAAAATCTGAACGGTTTTTAGGACATCTTAATTCAAGTCACCCAAATATAAATATAATGATGGAGGTGGAATAAGACGGCTGTTGTAGTGGGACGCGAAATTGAAGCGTCACCCATCCACCAGTGTCAGCCCAGTTTGCAGGTGAATATAAGTTTAATTTAGCTTTGTTTATGTATTTTTGTAATATTTGTAATTGTTGTGAATTGTCTAAAGTTTTTGTATTTATTTTTTATGTTTCATGTACAGAGAGGGCGGCGCAACGAACGGAGACAGCATCTTCGCTGCCGGGACCAGAGAGAAAATTGCTGGCCACTATACGTCGCGGGTCGACAGCCAAAGAGCAACAGAAGATCCTGAAACCGAGTTGTTGCGTCGTGCTTCTAAAAATAAAATAATTGAGAATTTGTAATATTTTTTACAACAATGATATCATAGGAAGTTTAATCTTATTGAAAATGTTTAGTTTTGTCTCGTCAAGGCTCAGGTTCACGTCTGTATGTAGGAAGATAATAAACTAGTGGATGCTACTAAAGTTGAAATACGTGTTCCGAGGATTTATTTATGAAGAATTATGTGAATGAATTAATAATATATTTGACAAGATTATTGAATTTTGACAGCGTTCTCCGCGACTTTGAATCTCAAAAGTTTATTCAATGTGGTTCTAATATCGATTAAATCAGATAACGTGTAACAATATAATTTTTGAGGAGAAACAAACGACATCTAAATTGAAAAAGTTTACGCAAACCAATTGGCCCGAGTGACGTAATTCTGCGCGTACGACTCACATGATGTTTTACAGTTTCGTTCAAGAACCATTCTGAGACAATTTAAAAAGAATATAAATAATTTTGAAGTGGGTTGTAACTGACGTAGGTGACGAAGTCTACACATGGTCATATGTCGAAAGAAAATCATTTATAAGAAACTTACGTCGTTACACTACACCGTGGCGACGTTATAAACAGGACTTCTGTGCAACTAAGGCACACAGGTACGAGACAATTAAAACATCAAGAGTCCTTCGGAAGTCGACGCGAGTCTTCGTGGGGCCTTCACCAGCCAGCGGCGACTTCGCGGGTGTGGGCAAGCTGACGGAGCGCAGCCAAGCAGTACGGTCACGCAGTTATTCCACGAGAAGGCGCATCTGTTGGGCAGCAGCTGAACGCTGCAAACCCCGACAACCTTTTTCTCCTAAACTAACAGGCCCAGTACGTCAGCTGGGGGGCGTTCCTCCGGCTGGTATTAGAGGTGTTGCTGAGGGCTTCGCCTGTCGACGGTGGGCCGGGCGTGGTTGCAGCCAGTGACGCCTCCGGTGTTCGACTCAGCGTCCTGCCGGTTGCGGAAGCGGGGTCGCAGCATCTCAGCGGCTGCATCGACGGCTGTTACTTCTGCAGCCCATAGCAGCACACTGATCACCGAGAACTACAAACTAAAATATTAGTGTCCGGTGAGTCTGTTTTAAGTTGGAAGTGGAGTGTTGTACATAGGGAGTGTGCTTTTAATAGGATTGTTGATTACAAGTCTGCGTGTGTAACTAGTTAATACACTCCTGGAAATGGAAAAAAGAACACATTGACACCGGTGTGTCAGACCCACCATACTTGCTCCGGACACTGCGAGAGGGCTGTACAAGCAATGATCACACGCACGGCACAGCGGACACACCAGGAACCGCGGTGTTGGCCGTCGAATGGCGCTAGCTGCGCAGCATTTGTGCACCGCCGCCGTCAGTGTCAGCCAGTTTGCCGTGGCATACGGAGCTCCATCGCAGTCTTTAACACTGGTAGCATGCCGCGACAGCGTGGACGTGAACCGTATGTGCAGTTGACGGACTTTGAGCGAAGGCGTATAGTGGGCATGCGGGAGGCCAGGTGGACGTACCGCCGAATTGCTCAACACGTGGGGCGTGAGGTCTCCACAGTACGTCGATGTTGTCGCCAGTGGTCGGCGGAAGGTGCACGTGCCCGTCGACCTGGGACCGGACCGCAGCGACGCACGGATGCACGCCAAGACCGTAGGATCCTACGCAGTGCCGTAGGGGACCGCACTGCCACTTCCCAGCAAATTAGGGACACTGTTGCTCCTGGGGTATCGGCGAGGACCATTCGCAAGCGTCTCCATGAAGCTGGGCTACGGTCCCGCACACCGTTAGGCCGTCTTCCGCTCACGCCCCAACATCGTGCAGCCCGCCTCCAGTGGTGTCGCGACAGGCGTGAATGGAGGGACGAATGGAGACGTGTCGTCTTCAGCGATGAGAGTCGCTTCTGCCTTGGTGCCAATGATGGTCGTATGCGTGTTTGGCGCCGTGCAGGTGAGCGCCACAATCAGGACTGCATACGACTGAGGCACACAGGGCCAACACCCGGCATCATGGTGTGGGGAGCGATCTCCTACACGGGCCGTACACCACTGGTGATCGTCGAGGGGACACTGAATAGTGCACGGTACATCCAAACCGTCATCGAACCCATCGTTCTACCATTCCTAGACCGGCAAGGGAACTTCCTGTTCCAACAGGACAATGCACGTCCGCATGTATCCCGTGCCACCCAACGTGCTCTAGAAGGTGTAAGTCAACTACCCCGGCCAGCAAGATCTCCGGATCTGTCCCCCATTGAGCATGTTTGGGACTGGATGAAGCGTCGTCTCACGCGGTCTGCACGTCCAGCACGAACGCTGGTCCAACTGAGGCGCCAGGTGGAAATGGCATGGCAAGCCGTTCCACAGGACTACATCCAGCATCTCTACGATCGTCTCCATGGGAGAATAGCAGCCTGCATTGCTGCGAAAGGTGGATATACACTGTACTAGTGCCGACATTGTGCATGCTCTGTTGCCTGTGTCTATGTGCCTGTGGTTCTGTCAGTGTGATCATGTGATGTATCTAACCCCAGGAATGCGTCAATAAAGTTTCCCCTTCCTGGGACAATGAATTCACGGTGTTCTTATTTCAATTTCCAGGAGTGTATCTTACAATAATGTCGGGAAGTGAAATGTCAGACGAAGAGCAATCTATGTCCGATAGGAGCATGAGATCCCTTTTTAGGGCGATCGCTAAATTAAAACAATCTAACGGGGATTTTCTAGCTGAATTAAAACAGTCTAACGAAGAATCTACGGCTAGATTAAAAGAGGAACTTAAAGGGGAGCTAGCAAAATCGACAGACAGGTTACAGGAACATCTTAATGAAACCAGTCGAGAATTAAGTGATAAAATAGAGGCTTCTAAAGTTGAAATGCAGGAAAAACTAGTAGGACTTAGTAATAAGATTGCAGATAATGGTAAAAGGTTAGAAGAATATATCCAGGAATCGCGTGAGGAAAAAGCTCGCATGCGAAATGATATTACTGACTTAACCAAGAGACTAGATAATGTCAATGTCTTAGTTGTAAATGAAATAGAGAAAAATAACGATAAGTTACGAGATGAATTTTCTATGCAAACAGAAACTGTTCGTAGAGAATTATTAGAATCTATTAAAGAGGTTTCTATCAGACCTGTAGAGATTTCTTCAATAGATAATGTAGAATTAGAGATATTAACTCATCGAGTAGAAAAAGATCATACTGAAATAGAAAACATGAAATATTTAATTACCGAAATATGCAGTAACCTTGAGACTTCCAAAGATAATAACATTGATGAAGGTACAGAGCGTTCACATCGTGATCACAGTGAAGAATCGATATTAGTTAATCGCGTATCCAATACAGAAATGCGAATACAGGAAATTACTAAACGGTTATCGGAATTAGATTATAATGAAAACATTTCAAGTAGTAGAAGTAATAACGTAATCAGAGACAACAGTCGCATCGTGTTTGCTAGCTCGGACGACAACAATATAAATAAAGAAATCACGGCAAGCCAATCCGATGCAACTCCGTCTCTGCCATCTAAACAAAATCCAACTATGTCTATCGCAGAATGTTGGGAGGACATAACGACAAATTCAAATGTAGCAAGTCGATTTCCTGTATTCAAACCAGGAGGCGAACTTCACCCTATAATCTTTATAAAAGCTTTTGAAACTTCATTATCTCCTAAATGGAGTAATGAGAAACGGATTCAATTTGTAATAGGACATTTAGAAGCAGAAGCTGCGGAATGGGCAGAACTGCATAGAACTGAATTTAGGGACTGGGATGATTTCGTTAAGCAGTTTAAACAAAATTATTGGTCAAGAGGAAAACAACAACACTTAACTTTAGAGTTGTTAGACCCTCCTCCATATTCTAAACGGTGGGGAGGTTATAGGAATTATTTTGAATGGCATTTAAACCGTGCTAAATTAATTGAAGAACCAATTACTGAAAGTCATCTACTACGAGTCCTAATTAGTAGATTACCATATTATGTAAAGGAAAGAAAAATGTTATTCTACGAATTGTCTATCCAAACGAAAAAGTTTGCGAACAGATTGTTAAAAATGCTGAACGGAGAATTAAAAGTTATAATCAACATGCTATAGAACCCGCATTTCAGGTAGGAGATCTTGTATTAGTACGATCTCATCCTGAAAGTTCGAAGATCAATAAGGAATATAAAAAAATTCTTCTTTATCTTTGAAGATCCATATGTTGTACATAAGATTGTACATCCCAAAGCGTTACTTCTTATGGAACCTTCATCAGGTGTCATTAAAGGATTATATAGTGTTGATGAAATGAAACCCTTCATTCCTAAATAAGTTAATATTTAGTATATGTTACTTACGGAAGAGCGTTCATAGTTTGTTCATGTGAAGTTTTTCGTGATAGTTACGTGTTATTTTAAAGAAATGACAGGAAGCTTAAACAAGTGTTCTACAATAATCTACCGGTACTTCAAAAAGAGAAAGATAACTAAAAGGGGATTTATATGGAAAAAATTTTGTTATTAGGTCAGAAGGAATTTTGTATATTTTATATTTACTCGGATAGTAGCAACCAAAGAGGATGGTTAATAATTTTAGGGACCATGGGCGTCCAGAGCTATATGGCTCACGAGAACATAGCAGAGTGCCTTTAATAGAGATTTGTAATAGTGTTAATATAGAACACACCAAACGGGGCTCTCTCGCTTGTTTCTCCTAAATAAATTGCCATTACCCAACAAAGTGTCCGAAGGTAAAGAAAGCCGTGCCGAATTTCTAAAGAAAGTTTTGCTTGATTTCTTCTTGACCTCAGGCATAAATAAAGCATTAGGGAAAAGAATGACGTAAAGTGAATAGTACTATTAGTTATTGTGAGAAACTTATTAGTAATATACATGTTTGGAGAGAATAACTCTAGTAAATGAATGAAACTGAAACTAATCTATCACAATTTGAACGCTCTGTCCTAATGTAACAACGTTAACGAACGTACTAAATTAGTATTTACTAGCAACTATTAAATGAAAAGGAGTAATCTCCATATATTCGGTTATGAATTACCATAATAGCACAATTAAGAATAAATGACAAATAGTCACAACAATATCGTAGTAAAAGGATTAAATCTATCTAAGAGCAAGGACTCTAGATTATGTAAAATGTGAGGAAAATGCATTAACAGTTAAATATGGTATATAGAAAAAGTTTTATTTTCGGTTAAAACCTGACAAACTGAGCTTGTGGGTGGGGTATGTAGTGGGACGCGAAATTGAAGCGTCACTCATCCACCAGTGTCAGCCCAGTTTGCAGGTGAATATAAGTTTAATTTAGTTTTGTTTATGTATTTTTGTAATATTTGTAATTGTTGTGAATTGTCTAAAGTTTTTGTATTTATTTTTTATGTTTCATGTACGGAGAGGGCGGCGCAACGAACGGAGACAGCATCTTCGCTGCCGGGACCAGAGAGAAAATTGCTGGCCACTATACGTCGCGGGTCGACAGCCAAAGAGCAACAGAAGATCCTGAAACCGAGTTGTTGCGTCGTGCTTCTAAAAATAAAATAATTGAGAATTTGTAATGTTTTGTACAACAATGATATCATAGGAAGTTTAATCTTATTGAAAATGTTTAGTTTTGTCTCGTCAAGGCTCAGGTTCACGTCTGTATGTAGGAAGATAATAAACTAGTGGATGCTACTAAAGTTGAAATACGTGTTCCGAGGATTTATTTATGAAGAATTATGTGAATGAATTAATAATATATTTGACAGGATTATTGAATTTTGACAGCGTTCTCCGCGACTTTGAATCTCAAAAGTTTATTCAATGTGGTTCTAATATCGATTAAATCAGATAACGTGTAACAATATAATTTCTGAGGAGAAACAAACGACATCTAAATTGAAAAAGTTTACGCAAACCAATTGGCCCGAGTGCCGTAATTCTGCGCATACGACTCAAATGATGTTTTACAGTTTCGTTCAAGAACCATTCTGAGACAATTTAAAAAGAATATAAATAATTTTGAAGTGGGTTGTAACTGACGTAGGTGACGAAGTCTACACATGGTCATATGTCGAAAGAAAATCATTTATAAGAAACTTACGTCGTTACACTACACTGCCTGCCCGTCGTTCATGTGCTGGCCAGGAGGAAGGTTGATGGTACGTTGGGGCATGCTGTGTACAGGGAGCCTACTCGTACTGACCTGTATCTGCAGGCCGATAGTTGTCACCAAACGGCTCAGCGTGGAGGGGTACTTCGAACCTCGGTTCATAAGGCCCGCGTCACGTCAGACCCTGAGTGTTCGTCAGCTGAGTTCACCCGTCTTTGAGGTCACCTTTGTCAGAATGGGTTGTTGTTGTTGTTGTTATCTTCGGTCCTGAGACTGATTTGCTACAGCCCTCTATGCTACTCTATCCCATGCAAGCTTCTTCATCTCCCAGTACCTACTGCAACATACATCGTTCTGAATCTGCTCAGTGTATTCATCTCTCGGTCTCCCTCTACGATTTTTACCCTCCACGCTGCCCTCCAATACTAAATTGGTGATCCCTTGATGCCTCAGAACATGTCCTACCAAGCGACCCCTTCTTCTAGTCAAGTTCTGCCACAAACTTCTCTTCTCTCCAATCCTATTCAGTACCTCCTCATTAGTTATGTGATCTACCCATCCAGTCTTCAGCATTCTTCTGTAGCACCACATTTCGAAAGCTTCTATTCTATTCTTGTCCAAACTATTTATCGTCCATGTTTCTCTTCCATACATGGCTACGCCCCAAACAAATACTTTCAGAAACGACTTCCTGACACTTAAATCAATACTCGATGTTAACAAATTTCTCTTCTTCAGAAACGCTTTCCTTGCCATTGCCAGTCTACATTTGATATCCTCTCTACTTCGACCATCATCAGTTATTTTGCTCCCCAAATAGCAAAACTCCTTTACTACGTTAAGTGTCTCATTTCCTAATCTAATTCCCTCAGCATGACCCGACTTAATTCGACTATATTCCATTATCCTCGTTTTGCTTTTGTTGATGTTCATCTTATACCTCCTTTCAAGAGACTGTCCATTCCGTTCAACTGCTCTTCCAAGTCTTTTGCTGTCTCTGACAGAATTACAATGTCATCGGCGAACCTCAAAGTTTTTATTTCTTCTCCATGGATTTTAATGCCTTCTCCGAACTTTTCTTTTGTTCATTTACTGTTCGCTCAAAATACAGATTGAATAGCATCGGGGAGAGGCTTCAACCCTGTCTCACTCCCTTCCCAACCACTGCTTCCCTTTCATGTCCCTCGACTCTTGTAACTGCCCTCTGGTTTCTGTACAAATTGTAAATAGTCTTTCGCTCCCTGTATTTTACCCCTGTCACCTTCAGAATTTGAAAGAGAGTATTCCAATCAACATTGTCAAAAGCTTTCTCAAAGTCTACAAATGCTAGAAACGTAGGTTTGTCTTTCCTTAATCTAGCTTCTAAGATAAGTCGTAGAGTCAGTATTGCCTCAGGTGTTCCAATATTTCTACGGAATCCAAACTGATCTTCCCCGAGGTCGGCTTCTACCAGTTTTTCCATTCGTCTTTAAAGTATTCGCGTTAGTATTTTGCAGCCGTCAGAATGGGTATAGTGACAGATCAGACGTGCGTTGCGCTGTCGCCCAACTGTGCGTCTCCTTTTCAGTTCAGACATTTTGTACATTCTTCAGAATAAATATTTGTCTCTTCAACTGTTTTGTTATGTCAACGAAAGTATCTGAAAAGCTGCTGAGTTTATTTAAAGAGGACACTTCGTGTACACCAGTAACGCCGAAAGAGCATATTTAATTAGAAGAGATACTGAACATAGCACGAGGAAACAACTTTTATTATTCCATTTGTTTTAAAATTTATGTTGTGAGAAATTCAGATTCAACAGATCAAGCTCATTGCAAGTTTCCGAGGTATCTTGTAACTTTCAAGTTGGAAGGATGATACACACATGCTCGACGTACGACTCGCCAGTTGATTAATGAGAACATTGGTCTTACTGCGGAATTAATGTGGTAATGTTCCAGTAAACTGGTTGGGTAAGTAACCCAGTTGAATATCAGTATTTTCGATATTTGAGTCTTTTATTGATAGAAAAACGAAGGATTAACGAAAATTTCTTCCTCGCCTTATTACGCCTCTCTGAAAGACAGAAGAACGTTTTCTACTTCAGTGAGAGGAGTATGAAGAAACCAAAGAAGAGGATTTGTCTTGAAAATTCAGTGCGATAAATGTTTGTTACATAATTTCTTGCAGTCTACGGGAGCAGGACGAAACTATTTAATAAAGAATACAAAAGCAAATGTCTGAAACTACTAACTACGATTTTATTTTGTTTCTAAATAGTGTCCATCGTTTCTATATATTTGTAATCACAGAGTCGAAAAATTACCTTCGTAATATGCTGAAGACTTCAGGTCTGAGAAAGCATTTCATGTTTAGTCTTGGTCGATGAACAGTTCGGCATCAAATTGCTCTTCCTCCGTCATCGTGCTTTCGTGCGTTCGCATTGAAACCGCGCTTGCTCGACAAACAATAGTCCGTACCCAGGCAGCCAACTGCGCGTCCCTGTTTCCCCGGAGACGAAGGCGGTTGCGTGTGACCGGCTAGAAGTGGCGGTATGGAAATAGAGAAAATAGACAGTCGCGTTGTAGCAATCCCGTATGTTCTGTGTGAACGTAGTCGGGATGGATCACGAGAACAACAATAACTCACGGAAACAGAAAGTAAGCTACACGAAGAAAGCTGAGCTCGTTGTTACCACTGTAATGCTGCAGTAGAATACGAGACGGATGCCAAAGACGCTGCAACCTGTTTGCAAACGCAAGAGACAGCGGCACGGCTGAGTTGTACCTCAGTTGATACCGCGACAGTGAGACGTCGCGATAGAGTGACGCCAAGGCGATGTACAGTGGACAAAAAGCGATGGACGAGAAATAATTGGATTCTTAAAAATTAGTCTTCCTGCGATGACGTTTGCTGCACTTTAGCGGATTACGTGCTGCAATAAAATATTACGTGGTGCTGGAGTTGTGTGTCGGACCGGGATTGTAACTCTGATGAAACGTTTTGCTGGCAATGCAGCACCAACCACGCGATCCGCGTACGTCTCGTCACTTTAAAACCACATTATCATAATCGTAGTCATCGCCATCATCGTATTACAGAATGGCAAAGTTTCCACTGCTGGTTTCGATTTAATGTCTTGCTAAACCTCCAGTTCCTTTCATTTCTGCCTCCTCCTCGCACATATTCCAGTTTCTCTCCGTTAAGTATTATTTTTACCCATTCGTTTCTTGCTACTATAATTGTCTTCACTTTGTTTACATTTACTTTCATTCCAAAGTTTCGACCTCCTTTACCACTTCTTGGAGTAATTTAACATCTCTGGCTAGAAGAATCTTACCTGTGAGTGTCGGATACCTTGTTCCTTGACCAACTATTTTACTTTGGTTTCCGTTAGTGCACAATGCTCGTGCAAACCTTTCAGAATGTGTACCTTTCCCTGAATCTACACTGACGCAAAAAATCGCAGAACCAAAAAATAATTTATGTAGAGTGGAAGGAGTATATAGAGGGTCTATACAAGGGCGATGTACTTGAGGACAATATTATGGAAATGGAAGAGGACGTAGATGAAGATGAAATGGGAGATACGATGCCGCGTGAAGAGTTTGACAGAAAACTGAAAGACCTGAGTCGAAACAAGGCCCCGGGAGTAGACAACATTCCATTGGAACTACTGACGGCCTTGGGAGAGCCAGACCTGACAAAACTCTACCGTCTGGTGAGCAAGATGTATGAGACAGGCGAAATACCCTCAGACTTCAAGAAGAATATAATAATTCCAATCCCAAAGATAGCAGTTGTTCACAGATGTGGAAATTACCGAACAATCAGTTTAATAAGTCACAGCTGCAAAATACTAAACGCGAATTATTTACAGACAAATGGAAAAACTGGTAGAAGCCGACCTCGGCGAAGATCACTTTGGATTCCGTAGAAATATTGAAACACGTGAGACAATACTGACCTTACGACTTATCTTAGAAAATAGATTAAGGAAAGGCAAACCTACGTTTCTACCATTTGTAGACTTAGAGAAAGCTCTTGACAATGTTGACTGGAATACTCTCTTTCAAATTCTGAAGATAAATACAGGGAGCGAAAGGCTATTTACAATTTGTACAGAAACCAGATGGCAGTTATAAGAGTCGAGGGTCATGAAAGGGAAGCAGTGGTTGGGAAGGGAGTGAGACTGGGTTGCATCCTCTCCCCGATGTTATTCAATCTGTATATTGAACAAGCAGTGAAGGAAACAAAAGACAAATTTGGAGTAGGTATTAAAATCCATGGAGAAGAAATAAAAACTTTGAGGTTGGCCGATGACATTGTAATTCTGTCAGAGACAGCAAAGGACTCGGAAGAGCAGTTGAACGGAATGGACAGTCTCTTGAAAGGAGGATATAAGATGAACATCAACAAAAGCAAAACGAGGATAATGGAATATAATCGAATTAAGTCGGGTGATGCTGAGGGAATTAGGTTAGGAAATGAGACACTTAAAGTAGTAAAGGAGTTTTGCTATTTGGGGAGCAAAATAACTGATGATGGTCGAAGTAGAGAGGATATAAAATGTAGACTGACAGTGGCAAGGAAAGCGTTTCTGAAGAAGAGAAATTTGTTAACATCGAGTATTGATTTAAGTGTCAGGAAGTCGTTTCTGAATGTATTTGTATGCAGTATAGCCATGTATGGAAGTAAAACATGGACGATAAATAGTTTGGACAAGAAGAGAATAGAAGCTTTCGAAAAGTGGTGCTACAGAAGAATGCTGAATATTAGATGGGAAGATCACATAACTAACGAGGAGGTATTGAATAGAACTGGGGAAAAGAGGAGTTTGTGGCACAACTTGACAAGAAGGAGGGACCGGGTGGTAGGACATGTTCTGAGGCATCAAGTGATCACATATTTAGCATTGGAGGGCAGCGTGGAGGGTAAAAATCGAAGAGGGAGAGCAAGAGATGAATACACTAAGCTGATTCAGAAGGATGTAGGTTGCAGTAAGTACTGGGAGATGAAGAAGCTTGCACAGGATATAGTTGTATGGAGAGCTGCATCAAACCAGTCTCAGGACTGAAGACCACAACAACAACAGCAACAATTAAATTTCGGGAATTCCTTTTTTCTAAGAAACATAATTAAATGATTACAAGTTAATGTAAGTGCGAGATAAGCCGTTGAAAATGTGAAATGCTGATACATTAATAATGGATGTTGCCGTCAGAATGTTGAATGCTGGCATGCAAACGGTCATGCGTTTGTTGTATGGCTGCCAGATGTCGGTTTGTGGAATGAAGTTTCTTGACTGTTGCGCTTGGTCTGTCAATACGGGGATAGGACAACACACACACAGCACACCCATGCCTGAGAGAGGACTCGAACCTCCGACGGGGAAGGGGAGGGGGGGGGGGGAAGCCACGCGGACCTTGACAAGGAGCCATAGACCGCGCGGCTATCCCACGCGGCCCCACCCCGTACCGAAACTCCAGGTGTACGTCCAGTGTGCATAGCACGAAGACAGGTGGGTCGCAGTCCCTTCGACTGGCCTCCTTCATGTCAACACACAGTCATCACTGGCACCGATGCACAATCACTTTTCATAAAAAAACACAACAGACCTCCACCCTGTCGCCCAATGATCTCTCGCTTGACACTACTGAAGTCGCAAATGGCGATGGTGTGGGGTCAGTGGAATGCACGCTAAATGGCGTCGGGCTCGGAGCTGTGCTTGGAGTAATGGATTTGTTACGTGTCGTCGTGTCACTGTGTTTCCAACTGCTGCTCAGACAGTTGCTGCAGATGCAGTACGATGCGCCAGACACGGTGGTCATCCCTCTCGGCAGTGCCACGTGGCCATCCAGAGCCCGGTCTTCTTGTGGCCACCGTCACCAGCAACCCTGTACAGTGGCTAAATTCCCGCCAAGTCTTTCTGCTGTATCGCAAAAGGAGCATCTCGTAGCCCTATCACACGACCTCGTGAGGTGTTTGTTAACGGCATCTTTGTCGCCTTAAAGGCATTCTTGACTAACATCGACTCATTATGTCCAGTTTCAAAAGTAACTACCGCTCGCGACCGTTACAGCGTGTATTTAAAGCAAACCCGATTTTCATGCTCGCAGTGGCGCTACTGTTGTTGTTGTGGTCTTCAGTCCTGAGACTGGTTTGATGCAGCTCTCCACGCTACTCTATCCTGTGCAAGCTTCTTCATCTCCCAGTACTTACTGCAGCCTACATCCTTCTGAATCTGTTTAGTGTATTCATCTCTTGGTGTCCTTCTTCGATTTTTACCCTCCACGCTCCCTCCAATGCTAAATTTGTGATCCCTTGATGCCTCAGAACATGTCCTACCAACCGGTCCCTTCTCCTTGTCAAGTTGTGCCACAAACTCCTCTTCATACAAATACTTTCAGAAACGACTTCCTGACACTTAAATTTAGACTCGATGTTAATAAATTTCTCTTCTTCAGAAACCTTTTCTTTGCCATTGCCAGTCTACATTTTATATCTTCTCTACTTCGACCATCATCAGTTATTTTGCTCTCCAAATCGCAAAACTCCTTTACTACTTTAAGTGTCTCGTTTGCTAATCTAATTCCATCAGCATCACCCGACTTAATTCGACTACACTCCATTATCCTCGTTTTGCTTTTGTTGATGTTCATCTTATATCCTCCTTTCAAGACACTGTCCATTCTGTTGAACTACTCTTCCAAGTCCTTTGCTGTCTCTGACAGAATTACAATGTCATCGGCGAACCTCAAAGTTTTAATTTCTTCTCCATGGATTTTAATACCTACTCCAAATTTTTTTTGTTTCCTTTTCACTCTTATACTACTGGCGCGAAATTGGAACAGACATCGTCTTTCAGATGTAGAAACACGCCTACCAACTTTTGTTTGTGTCAGACAACTCCTTCTTGGAGTTCCGATTTTCTTTTCCGTCAGTGTATTAAGTTGGTCCTTTCTGGTTTCAGTCTTTTCGGTGCGTTTTTGTCTCAGAAACGCTGAGTTTATAAGCCGTCTATCTCTCATTTCACTCGTTTTTCGCTCAGTATATTCCCAAGCATTTTCCAGTCCACATCATCAAAAGCACTTGTGCATTTTGAATAATCCCTTAGCCGCTGATACGTAAACTGTCCTCGACAGTTTCGATCAACACGTGGAAAAGCAATACAGTAGAAAATACTGAGCAGTGCTCACTGGCGGACACAAAGCCTGCCGGTATCAACAAGAACAAACTGTGGCGCGGTGCTGTGAGCCCGACATCGCTGAATCTGCCGACATAGGGGGATAATTTTTTAAACTGAAACCGGCACTTTCGTGCCTTTGGTCGCCCAGCGACGCAGGAATTGCCCTAATAAAACGCGGCCGCGGGTCGCGCAGTTTTCCGCGCACAGCCGTCCGCGCTTTTTCCACAAACAATTTGCCGCGTATCAGCCCATCCCCTGTAATGTTACGCCGACGCGTATCCGCAAATGCGTCACCTCTGATTTCAAAATAAACATAATGAAGCTTCGCTAACCTGTTTACGGTTTCGCTAATTGTTCTTCATGTTGCATTTGGCCTAATATATATTTTCATTATGGAAAATAATTACAGATGTGTTTACACGGGCCGAGCCCCGTTTCAAATCGGCGAGCTAAAGTGCGGCACTCTAAAAATGCTTTGAATATTTGCTTTGAATATTCTTTTTTCTTGTTCGCTTCTAACAACAACGTAAGGCGCTCGCAACCGGCCATTTTTGAATATTAATTATTCTTTCGCTTTCTGCCTGTGTTATTTCTTTGATGCTCGAAAATAATTACCTTGTTTTAATGAGTTCACGGATATAAAAACACATCCGCCTTTTTCAAGATAGACGCTCGCCTTTTATGCTTTAAAAGAAGGAATGCCCTCTCTGGTGATATTTAGAAAAGTAATTGATACATCCCAAGCACGTCTTTTGCTTGTATGTACCTTAGCTTATACAGGTGATGAAGCACGCTGAGTCTTATTCGAGGCACATTGTATTACGAATTGTACATAATTATAGGTACGAAAAAACAAATTATAGCGAAGTGGAAGACGTATCTGAAACACTATACCAGCACTACAGTTTATGATTCAATGTAAGGTGTGAAAACATTTATCATATGATTTTAATCGCGTTGAGCACCACAAGTGATACTAATTTCAACGGTTAATGAAAACCATCTCAGCTGCATTACTACACATTTCCTGTGTTACTACCGGTTTCGTTCGTTAAACATCTTCAGGTTACCTGCCGTTAAACAAAACAGGAAATTCTACATCTACATCTACAAGGATACTCTGCAAATCACATTTAAGTGCCTGGCAGAGGGTTCATCGAACCTCCTTCACAGTTCTCTATTATTCCAATCTCGTATAGCGCGCGGAAAGAATGAACACCTGTATCTTTCCGAACGAGCTCTGCTTTCCCTTATTCCATCATGGTGATCGTTCCTCCCTATGTAGGTCTGTGTCAACAAAATATTTTCGCATTCGGTGGAGAAAGCATCTTAACGAGAAAAGTAGGTGACTGTCACTGATAAAAGCCTGATGCTAAATCCTGACCTAGCTGTGCTGAAGTCATTCATAGATGGTCTGTTGCCTATGTAACGTTGAAGAGCAAATCCGAAAATACTGATCAGAAACATTCGGCCGACCGCCTGAAAGTATGGCGAGCAGACACGGCAAGCTACGTACAGTAATAAGAACGCTCGTTTTTTCGAGCAAAAGTTAACTGAACCCATTTTCCTTGAAACGCTCTTATCTGTTTTCGTTCTCACGTAGATCTCATTGTTCTGAACTGTATACTTACATCCACTCAAATGCTGAGAGGCTGCAACTAACGTTTCAGGTGGCTCTTGGTACGTAGTTGAGTCATTCTGTTTATAATGTTTCATGTTCATATATATTTATTGCATTTCTAGCACAACATTATTGATGCAACGTTCTTTTCGACGTACATTTTATATATCTTGCAAATGCTTCATTTATGTAATGGTTGCGCCACCATTACGTGGGATGAAAAAATGTAAAATTCTAATGTATATATCAGATGTTTTTACCTTACAATCTTTTGTTTAATCATTTACTCAATGACGTACCTGTTTAATTATGATATACGTTTGTGCAACCCCTGGTTATTTCCTAGTTTATTGCACTTAATAGTAGCAAATATACCACAGCCAGATTTAGTTTCCGACACACGACTGAAATTAGCCGGTTTAGTAATTTTCCACATTTTCTGTGACGACACTAATTTTTGTAATCGCTTTTACTCGTTGGTAACGATCACTTCGTGTGAGCATATTTACTGTCTTTACCATTTGGTAAACGATGACTTCATACTCATTTGTGTAATTAGTTACTCATTGTTTCACCTGTCTAGCGTTAGTGCATCTTTGTGTAAGCTTTGGCATTTGTTCTTTTATTGTACAGATACGTAGAAAATGTAGCACAACTCGCTTTTAGTTTGTTAGTAACACAAAACAACCACCCACCTGTTATCTTCAATTCTTCTACAGGTTCAGTAATAACACATTACTTGAGGCAGTTGCTTTTATTTTGTAGTCCCGATCAATTTACTGGTTCTTTTTATGGTACATGTAATTATATCACAGTCGACTGTATAGTAAGTCGTATGGCTCTATCGGCCTAGTGACAATCAGATTTGTGAACCATTGGCATTTGTTTTCTTCCATTGCAAATGACTGTAACTACTTAAACGCAGCTCACTTGTAATTTTATTAACAATACTCGTTAACTATGAGGTTGATTGCTTCAGCTCTTTTATATTTTTAATGATAATGTGTCCTCTTTAACTACGCCATTCATGACTTGTGATCGTTCTGTGACACCTTAATTACCGTTCCCGATTATTTTACATATCTACGTTCTAATTGTATTTTGTGGTTATTTACTTACCACCATGCGCGTCAAATGACGATGCATTTTGGTATAAGCTCTGTCACTAAGTCACTTGTTATTGTGCGTAGTTGTACTGAAAACTTTTCTTCATAACTGTTTTGCGTCTGTTTGGATTAATTGTGTACAGGTTTTTTGTTCACTTCTGAACTTGTACGTAGTAGCAGCAAGGTTAACGCAGCTGGGTTTTAATAGTGAATACACGACCGCAAGTATCCAGTTTAATTATTTTAGCATTCCACATGTTCGTCAAAGTGACGAGAGCGTTTATGTTATGACTTCAGCACCACTCATTGAGGATGTACTGTAAGTCTGTTGTTAGTGCGAGTTGCCTATTTTATTCGTTAAGATGTTGTAGATGTAGCCTGGTTTGCAGTCTTGTTTAACTGCAGGCAACGTGAATATGTTCAACGACATAAACGGGTCGTAACACAGTAAACGTGTAATAATGAAGCTGAGGGGTTTTTCATAAACTATAGTTTCTGATATGATATTGTAAACTTCAACGGTAATTATTTTCCACCCTACTTCTTGATGTCCATGTAGAACGTCCCATTATCGCGTAATCTAGTGGAGATGTTCCAAGAGCCCTCATAGGCCCCGAAGCTTTTACGCACGCACCGCAGCGTAGAGTCTAACCTTGAAACTAAACGCTCCAGACGAATGGTCCTCAGGTATCATTTGTTCGTTACCTTCTCACAGATCACACTTCACATTTACCTCCCACTGTACAGTTTCCACCAGCAAGTCACATAGTTTCGGTTGTCGTAGGGTATGGGACATCTATTTGGGCTTTTCAAAGCGCTATCGTCTGACAGAAGCGCATAACTATGTCGCTGACGACAGTCTACTGTAGAATTACAGAACACACATTATTCTCGCATGGTGAGACCTTATTGGAAAAAGATAATCTCTTCTATAGGAATCTCAGAAGAGCGATCTCGTGGCCAGCAGATTGAGGCGCTCAGACTGAGACCGTGTTCCTTGACTTCTGGAAGGCATTCGCCACAGTTCTACATTGTCACCTTAGCGAACAAAATACGATTTTACGCATTATCACAGCAGTTTTTTTATTATTTTTTTTATTCAGGCTATCCTAAAAGAAAAAATTGTCAACATGTCATTCTCAACGGAAAACAATCCAAAAATGTAAGAATGACTTCGTGTGTCGCACAAATGAATGTTGTGTAGAACGGTTGCTGTTTATGATATTCATGATCTGCGTTTACCGAATGGTGACGTTGTGTACATTGAGGTCACAGCGTCAGAAACTTACAGTGAAATGCAGGGAAACTTGCAGAGGATCGGAGTTTGGTACATGGGTTGGAATTTGACCGTCAACGGGAAGGAATTCACTGATCAGCCAAACATTGCGACCACTGCCCGCAGCGAGACTAAATGCCGCCTGGTGACGTACTGGCGCGTGAACCGGCGAGGAAAGTACAGTGAGGTGGTTCAAATGGCTCCAAGCACTATGGAACTTAACATCTGAGGTCATCAGTCCCATAGACTTAGAACTACTTAAACCTAACTAACCTAAGGACACCACACACATCCATGCCCGAGGCACGAATCGAACCTGCGACCGCAGCAGCAGCGCCGTTCCGGACTGAAGCACCTAGAACCGCTGGGCCAACAGCGGCCGGCACAGTGAGGTGACAAACGTCATGGGATAGCGATATCCACATACACATATGGCGGCAGTATCGCTTACACAAGGTATAAAAGGGTACTGCATTGTTGGAGTTGTCATTTGTAGTCGCATGAAAAGGTTTCCGATGTGATTATGACCATAGAATTTGAACGCGGAATGGAAGTTAGAGCTACAAGCATGGGACATTCCATTTCGGACATCGTTATGGCATTCAGTATTCCGAAGTCCACGGTGTCAAGAGTGTACCGAGAATACCAAATTTCCGGCATTATCTCTCAACACGGACAACGCAGTGGCCGACGGCCTTCACTTAACGGCAGACAGCAGCTGCGTTCGCGTCGAGTTGGCAGTTTCAGCAGACTAGCAACACTGCGTGAAATAATCGCATCAATCAATGAGGGACGTAACACGAACGTATCCATTAGGATATTGCGGCGAAATTTGGCTATGGCAGCAGATGACAGACGCGAGTGCCATTGCTAACAGCGCGACATCTCCTGGGATCACAACCATATCGGTTGGAGCCTAGACAACTGGAAACCCGTGACCTGATCAGATGAGTCCCGATTTCAGTTGGTAAGAGCTGACAGTAGGGATCGAGTGTGGCCCGGACTCCATGAAGCTATGGACCAAAGCTGACAAGAATGCATTGTGTAAGCTGGTGGTGTCTCCATTATAGTATGGGCTGTGTTTACATGGAATGGGCTGGAACTGAACCGATCATTGACTGGATATGCTTATGTTCGTCTACTTGGCGACCATTTGCAGCCATTCACGTGCTTCACGTTCCCAAACAACGATGGAATTTTTTTGGGTGACAGTGCGCCATGTCACCGAGCACAGTTGTTCGCGATCGGTTTGGAGAACATTCTGGACACTTCAAGCGAATGGTTTGGCAATCCACATCGCCCGACATGAATCCCATCGAACATTTATGGAACATGATGGAGAGGTTAGTTCGTGCGCGGTATCCAGCGCCGACAACCCTTCAGCAGCTATGGACGTCTGTAGAGGCAGCATGGCTCAGTACTTCTGCAAGGGATTCCAACGACTTGTTGAGTCCAACCCAGGACGAGTTGCTGCTCTACGACGGGAATAAGGAGGTCCGACGCGCAATTAGGAGGTATCTCATATCTTTTGTCGCCTAAGAGAACATAAGCGGAGCAAAGACGAACGGGAAGTCATTCTAGCGACGATCCCATTTTGACTCAGCGACACCGTCAATTACGTTTGCAATGCTCACGGGGGTTATCGAGAGTGCACCATGGATCAATGCAACGCATCTACTCGTCGGACGAATCGCGTTTCTTGTTAGACAAGGTCGGTGGTCGTGTCTTGACAATCCGTCATACCGGCGAACAGCTGCTCGAAACAGCTACTCCAAGTCCGCAAGTCGCCTTACTATGTGTGGCGGAGGGTACTTCTGGTGTCACTAACTTATTTTCCCTACCATTTTCGACTCGCGAAGGGCGCGTGGGAAAAATGATTGTTGGGAAGTCTATGTTTTAGCTCTAATCTCTCGAATTTTCCCAACGTGGTCATTTCGCGAGGTGTATGTGGGAGGATTGTAGAGGAATGTCGTCGAATTAAGTCGGGTGATGCTGAGGGAATCAGATTAGCAAATGAGACACTTAAAGTAGCAGATGAGTTTTGCTATATGGGGAGCAAAATAACTGATGATCGTCGAAGTAGAGAGGATATAAAATGTAGACTGGCAGTGGCGAGGGAAGCGTTTCTGAAGAAGAGAAATTTGTTAACATCGAGTATAGATTTAAGTGTCAGGAAGTCGTTTCTGAAGTATTTGTGTGGAGTGTAGCCATGTATTGAAGTGGAACATGGACGATAAATTGTTTGGACAAGAAGAGAATAGAAGCTTTCTAAATGTGGTGCTACAGAAGAATGGGACCGCTACGGTCACAGGTTCGAATCCTGCCTCGGGCATGGATGTGTGTGATGTCCTTAGGGTAGTTAGGTTTAACTAGTTCTAAGTTCTAGGGGACTGGTGACCTCAGATGTTAAGTCCCATAGTGCTCAGAGCTATTTTGAACAGAAGAATGGTGAAGATTAAATGGGTAGATCACATAACTAATGACGAGGTATTGAATCTAATTGAGGAGGAGAAATTTGTGGCACAACTTGACTAGAAGAAGGGATCGGTTGGTAGGACATGTTCTGAGGCATCAAGGGATCACCCATTTAGTATTGGAGGGCAGCTTGGATGGTAAAAGTTGTAGAGGGATACCAAGAGATGAATACACTAAGCAGATTCAGAAAGATGTAGGTTGCAGTAGGTACTGGGAGATGAAGAAGCTTGCACAGGACAGAGTTGCATGGAGAGCTGCATCAATCCAGTCTCTGTACTGAAGACCACAACAACAACAATGTGGGAGGACGTAATACATTGTCCGACTCTAGACAGCAAACTCTGTCTCAAAATTTCATTAGTGAGCCTCTCCGTGATCCATGACATTTCTCTTGTAATGTCTGCAACTGCCGTTTCTTGACCATCACTGAAAACGATCCCATGAAGAACGGCGCCGTTCTCCGTTGGATCTTCGCTGTCCCTTCTGTGAGTTCTACCTGGTAAGGGTCCCAGAATGATGAAAAATATGCAAGAATCGGTTGAACAAGCGCTTTGAAGCCCACTTCTTTCGTGAATAAGTTATATTTCTGTAAGATTTTCCCTATGAATCTCAGATTGCCGTATAATTTTCCTACTATTTGTTTTATGTGTTCGCGCTGGGCAGTTACTCTTAGGTAATTAATAGCAGATACTGTTTCCAGCAATTTGTCTTCAATAGGGAACTTGTACGGCATTGGATGTCTACTCCTGTTTACGCGCAGTATGTCACATTCGTTTACGTTCAGGGTCAACTGCCAGAGCCTGCACAATTCATAAATCCTCCTTAGGACATTTTGCAAATCGATTCTGTCTTCTGGCGTTCCTAATAGACAACCGTACCATCTTCAATTGGTCGGAAAGAGCTTCCCAGTCATTCTGCTAGACCACTCACGCACAGTGTAAACAGTAACAGTCCTATCACACTTCCTTGGGGAACTCCCGAAATTACTTTTACATGTGTCGATTATGTTCTGTTAAGAGCGACATATTGAGTTGTATCTGCATGGTAGTCTTTAACTAAACGGCAGTGCGGGACGGTGTCAAATCCCTTTCTGAAGTCAAGGAACACGTCATCAATATGAGCTCCGTTGTTTGTAGCGCTATGGAGCTCATGAAAGAACATAGCGAGCTGAGTGTCGGAAGATCTCTGTTTGCGGAATCCATGTTGATAGTTATAGAGGAGATTTTCGTTCTTCAAAGACGTCATAATTCTTGAGCATACAACATGTTGCATACTTCTGCAACGGGATGACGTCAACGATATAGGCCTATAATTAAGTGTATCTGTCCTACAACCCTTCTTGAAAACGGGAATGACCTAAGATTTTTTCCAGTGGCTAGGTACCATTCGTTGCTCCAGTGATCTACGATAAACTGTTGCTAGAAAGGGAGCAAACTCTTTCGCATAATCTTAGTAGAATCTTGCAGGTTACTGGTCCTGCTGCCTTTCCACTACTAAGCGATTTTAGTCGCTTTTGTATTCCGCGATCGGCCATCTTAGTATCAGCCTTTTCGATATTCGTACCGTGACTGAAAGGAGGGATCGTATTAGGAGTTTTAGCGGTGAAACAGTTTCATAAAACCTAATTCATCTCGGCCTTATCTCTGGTGTCATCCGCTTCTGTGCCTGTTGGTCACTGGGTGACTGAATGGAATATTTCGAGCCGCTTACTGATTTTACCTAAGACCGAATCCTTCAAATGGTTCAAATGGCTCTGAGCACTACGGGACGTAACATCTGTGGTCATCAGTCCCGTAGATTAAAACACAATAGGTCATTCTCGTCCCTCAACAACTCCGAACATATTTGCCTAAGACACATTGAAGGTTGTTTTGAATTCTTCCAACTTGCCATCGACATCTTCGTCCTCAGCGCTGAATATTTGTTATGGACTACTCGACACTGTGCAGCTTGTGTTCTGTCACTCTCGTTAAGCAAAAATGCTTTCCAACCTTTCTTAACATTCCTTGAAATACTCGTAATCACCGTTTCTGTCACGTACAGCGCTGCAGGGGCAGGCCGCTGGGGGCAGTATTACGCCTTGTAGGATAGTCATCTGGGATTCCTTCGTACCTGTGGTAGTAATCAAAGGCACAAAGACAGCCGTGGACTACGTGACGTTATTGGGGTCTGCCCTTTGAGCTTGATGTCTTCTCGACAGCTGTGGTATTTTCCAGCACGATAACTGTTCGTGTCACAAGCCAGAATCGTGCCACAGTTGCTTTGCAGAGCATGACAGTGAACTGAACTTGATGTCTTGGCCACCAAATTCACCTGATCTCATCCGCATGGAACACATGTAAGACGCTATGGAGTGCCGTACAAGACCGGCCCATACTGAATGGGAATTGTTTGACCTGTACGTAGACAACTGCCGGACATCTCCAGAAACCCACCAACCACTTCTCGAGTAAATGCCAGGCAGAATAGTTGCTGTATCACTTCCCAACGTAGATCAACGCCCTGTTAGGCAGCTGGTCACAAAGTTTTGGCCTCTCTGCGTCCGTTATCCGACTGTTCTTGGGACACATGATAGTGGAATTTTAATGCCCTCCTTGGAGTGTCACCACTGATGAGTACCTCTGTAACGCAGCCCTTGTCGCTATAGGAACATTTAACGATACGCGCCACTGCTCTTGAGATGTTCTTTAACCCATATTGATCACATATGCTAAGATTCTGGACTGACGAACAATAGCCTATCCAGGAATCGGTCGAACAACGATTCTGTATGCTATCATAGTTGAACGGTATTTCCTTATGATTGATCCAGTGAATCTCAGTCTGGCTTCTACTTTTGGTACAAGTAGATTTCGGTGGTCGTTTCATTTCACATCGCTCCAGACACATTCCATTAGATACTTTGCAATGCAGACGTGAAGAGAGTCGCTCAGGATACACTGCTGAAGGCTTATTAAATCAGCGTGTTGTTGCCAGGGACTCATCGGCAATGTATCTCGGTCTATATATAGTGTGGACCAGAAATGTTGCTACAAAATTCAAGGGTTTGTAGAGGGTGTTTTGAGGAACAAATCGAGAATGAAAACCTGTGTCTAGAAACGTAATCCAACGACGCCATAGAGCCGCGAAATTATAGGCGCCAGCGCCTGCCACTAGGCCACCCTTTCGGCAGCAAACGTGACTGTGTGCTGAAGGACAGAAAGGGAAACGTCTCGCAGTGTTGTTTGTTATTCAGTGATCGCGGCTAATTGTCACGATCGCAAGTGGTGAAAATAGAGCTAGCTGGTTTGTAGACAGACCGTGTCTTCTATGAATGCAATGCTCTGTTGCCTCAGTGGATCTCGGTTTCGGACAGCTGCGCGGGATTAGCCGAGCGGTATAGGGCGCTACAGTCATGGACTATGCGGCTGGTACCTACAGTGGTTCGAGTCCTCCCTTGGGCATGGGTGTGTGTGTTTAGGTTAAGTAGTGTGTAAGCTTAGGGACTGATGACCTTAGCAGTTCAGTCCCATAAGATTTCACACACATTTGAACATTTTTTTGGTTTCGGACATGGGTTTTCAACCACATTTTATTTTTCTTCTGTAACCCTCTAAGGCCTCCAACGTTTACCGGCACACAGCGGAAAAATAAATTGCAGATCGAAACTCATGTACGAAACTGTCTTGCACGAAGGCAACAGTATATTGCACTTGTAGGAGACATGGTCTTTCTATGCACCAGGTAGCTCCATCTTCTCCACTGGCGATAATGGCAATCAGCCACAGTCAGTGAATAACAAACAACACTGCGAGACATTCCGTCTACGGTCCTTCAGCGAACAAGGACACATTTGCTGCTGAAGGGCAGCAGGTGCTGGCTCATGTAACTTGGACTCTATACAGTGTCGTTGGATGACGTTTCCGCCGGCCGCGGTGGTCTCGCGGTTCTAGGCGCGCAGTCCGGAACCGTGCGACTGCTACGGTCGCAGGTTCGAATCCTGCCTCGGGCATGGATGTGTGTGATGTCCTTAGGTTAGTTAGGTTTAAGTAGTTCTAAGTTCTAGGGGACTGGTGACCACAGCAGTTGAGTCCCATAGTGCTCAGAGCCATTTGATGACGTTTCCGAACACGGATTCATATCCTCAATTTGTTTCTCAGGACACCCTCTAGAGCCCCTCCAATCTGTTCCAACCCTTCTGGGCGCCCTGTCTTTCCAATACGTTACTGACTCTTGAGCTTAACAGTGTGCTGGTCCATGTTTTGTAGCAATTGGTCGACCAGAACACTCCCAGTGTATGAGAACTGTTCTTTTGAATTAAGCTTATTTCGTTGCGATCTTGTTTTACACTTCTTTCGCTGGTTTTGAATCAGCCACACTGTGCCCTTACTGTTTGTTTGTCTACCGTGTTTCAGAGATTGCCAGTGAAGTTTTTATGGATTCTTTAATGTTTAATCCATTCAGCTACATCGGCATGTCTACCGCCGAATGCACACAGACGAGTTTCCTGATTCCTCCACCGCCACAGCGAAGACCACGCGTTCCCTTCCGGCTTGTCGCGACATTTTATTACCCGGTACGAAACCATGGGGCGTGTCTAAATTCTATGAGTCTACAATGTAACGCACTTTACTTCTATCTTGAGCTGAAATAACTTGCGAAGAATTTCGAGATAGTCTGCACAAATAAGCGCATACATCGGTCGAAACTGTCACTTCTGTTGGCCGGTAATTTGAGGGATGGCAAAAATCTGAAACACTGGGTAATTTCCTCTTCCAGCTTTGTTGAAACACGAGTAACTGCACCTTGGTCACTTTGTCAGCTCCAGTGTATACAAGACTTGAATATTTTTTATTTTATTTTAAAAATTTTGTTTCAGATTTACGAGAGAAAGAGAGAGAGAGAGAGAGAGAGAGAGAGAGAGAGAGAGAGACTTACTATTGGCAAACATTTTTTTCTTTGCAGTACGAATGGAGTTAAGAACATCGTCTCAGATGAGTAATTTTAGTCACTTGAAATCGTTAATTCTGTTGCTCGAATATTACTGGAAAATCAGTGTCAGTGTAGTGTGTCTGTACTTAAATTGGTGGAATGAAATAAGGTGTAGGAGTAAAATAATGCATTTAAAGCAATGTGAGAACTTGTGGCGTGCGGAAAATAATCCAAATTGTCGTTACTTCGCTATGTCGTTTTGAAAAGACTCTTGAATTGTCTGTGCGTGCTTTTCATCTACCTTCGCTGTCTACAAGAGCTTGGAAACTATTTTTGCTGTCAGCCAGAAAGTGATGGACAACATGCCAACCATAATTTCCAGTCTGCAAGTCCAAATTACTCTTTGTGCTCAGTGAAAGAAAATGTTTCTATTATCTATTTACACAGCGGGATCAGGAACTATGACTATAAATAAAAGTTGTGAATTTTAATTGATTGATATATTCTGTAAAAGTTCACTGGGACAAAATATAAGTCTTTGTATTGCAACTAATATCCCTATCAGAAACAGCACTATTAACACTTCAGAGGCGACCTCTACGGGATGTTCCAAGTAAAATGGTCTATCACCCTGACTTCTAATCAGCAAAAGTTAATTGCTCGGCTTAGAAGTGGAAAAGAATCTCTCCACCTGGCACGCGGTTTTGTCACCATCACGGGCGGCAAATAAACAGTTACTTCCGTAAAATCTAAGTGACCCAAGATGGTGTACAGTCCTGCGATTTCACTTCCTAGTTTTACAGAAAACTCATTCAAGTCTGCCGAGTTCTGAGGCACAATGGAAGCGGGCATTTGACTGACGCGGACGGCTTGATACAAGGTGCAGAGGGTGTCCTACCACAGCCTCTCTGGCCATATTCACGTAGAGGCGCGCAGTGGACCGTCTAACGGAACATTTGCTATCAGCCGCCGTAGGCACAGGCAACAGTATCTAAACGGCCCTTTTTCGAACACTTACTAAATAGTAGCTGTGTAATTTAACATTTACAATCTTCTTAATTTTTGTATAAATAAAGTTAAGTTTCAACATAGCACTAAAGAGCCAACTAGTTGTGCATAAACGGTAGGTACGTTGACCTACGTTTCGACACCTGCTAGCGGTCTCTTCATCAGAATGAAATATTGCTAAATCGTAAAATTACATTGCTAAAAAGCAATAGTCAGAATTTGGATCAGCTATGCTCAGGTTGCTGATGTTCTCAGCTAGGCACACGTGGCAAAAGCTGGAACGTTTCATTTTACTTTTGACTTGAGCATAGCTGCTCCAGATTCTGACTATTGCTTTTTAGCAATGTCATTTTACGATTTAGCAACATTTAATTCTGGTGAAGAGACCGCTAGCAGGTGTAGAAACCTAGGTCAACGTACCTACCGTTTGTGTGCAAGCGATGGGCTGTTTAATCCTGTGTTGAAACTAGTATACGGTTGCTGAGTAACAGCCATGTTCAAAAGTGTAATAGTTAAGTTTTCTTTAGTTACTGAAAGAGTTTTAGCTTGGTTGCATTTAAACTTTTTTGGCTAGAATTCTTAGAATGGTACCGAGGGTAGAACAAAACCTCTGAACTGTCTCTTAAAATTCCTTGCAACCATAGTTACTTACAATGTAGTCTTGAAATTTAGTATAGCTGTGTTATTTAATGAGTGTGATCGAGTGTTCTAATTAAAACTTTGTATTACAAATACAAATGATGCTTAATCTACCATGAATAAGCACGTCTTTGTTCCAAATTTTGGTTTTTAGTAAATAACTTGAAAGCTAATACAGATAGTTTATTGGTATCACGTGTTTAATGTTTTTACGTGAAACTAAGGCTACATACGATTTTTCAGTTTTCTGAGTCTAATACTGAGCCGCTTCAATTTTTCGTAAAATCACCGATTTTAAGCAAAATATTGCTCTGATCAAGTTGCGACTTGTAACTTGAATTCTGACGTACATTTGCATATTCTGACCAGCTTTTATCTTTATAGCTTTATTATTCAGCTCCGCTTTTTTTCTTAATATCGCATATTTTGCCTAACAATTCATTCATCATTCTGAGACTTCACAATGTTAACATTAATATACTTCAGCGTACACTGATGAAGTTTGGAGAAGTTATTTTTAGTTTCACTCTCAAAATACGATGCAGTCCTTTGCATGTTGAGCACAGGCGCGTTTCGATGACGTGGCGCCGGCAGTGGCGCAAAGGGCAAGCCCATGGCACACTCGCTCGCCTCTGTACGGTTGCTTGGTTCACCAGTGCTCAACTGCGGCCTAGACAAATGTATTCAAATGGTTCAAATGGCTCTGAGCACTATGGGACTTACCATCTGGGGTCATCAGTCCCCTAGAACTTAGAACTACTTAAACCTAACTAACCTAAGGACATCACACACACCCATGCCCGAGGCGGGATTCGAAAAAAATGGCTCTGAGCACTATGGGACTCAACTGCTGAGGTCATTAGTCCCCTAGAACTTAGAACTAGTTAAACCTAACTAACCTAAGGACATCACAAACATCCATGCCCGAGGCAGGATTCGAACCTGCGACCGTAGCGGTCTTGCGGTTCCACACTGCAGCGCCTTTAACCGCACAGCCACTTCGGCCGGCGCGGGATTCGAACCTGCGACCGTAGCGGTCACGCGGTTCCAGACTGAAGCGCATAGAACCGCACGGCCACAACGGTCGGCCCAAATGTATTCCCAAAATTACATTACTCTGAATCAGTTATCCTTTGGCGTTGCGATTTTTTTCCGTCCATGTATATCGCAAAACATCAGTCTACTGTAGAATTACGGAACACGTATTATTCTCACGCAGTGCGACCTTTTCGCGAAAAGAAAATCTTTTACATATGAATCTGTGAACAAGCTCGACCTGTTCGTTCTTGAGATCAAGGTGGCAGCAGCTTGCGGCGCTCAGCTGAAAGCCGTGTTCCTGTTGACTTCAGGAAGGCATTCGGCACAGTTCTACATCTTCACCTTAGTGAACCAAATTTGAGCTTATTCAGTATCGCACCAGTGCGTCTTATTGGGTTCAGGACGTCCTCAAAGACTGAAATCTCAACATGTTATTCTTAAGGGAACGAAATCTGAAGATGCGTAACTTCGTGCATCGATTTCAGAGCGCAGCGAACGGGAAGTTGAGGTGATGGCGAGAGGTAGAAAAACCACCTTGCGTGTTTTACTCTCCTGAGAGTTGAGAATTTCGCAATGGAAATGGAGTCACGGGTGTGAGCCAACAGCGGGGGCTGTCGTTAACCCCGATAGTCGCGTGTTTCCCGCTGGCCATTGTCTTGCAGGAAATGATTATTATAAAGATGTCGCAAGGTCCGCGCCGCCAGCGGGAACAATTGGAATGGTGGAAATCTCACGTGCCTCCTCCTCCTCCTCTCTTTCCGGACGCTTCCTCCCCCCCTCCCCCTTCCCCTCCACGTCTACATTATTACCGCCTCAAGGTGCGCGATTTTTTCCCGTCCGAAGCGGCGCAGGCAGGTGGCTGCGCCGCTAAAGTAATTCACTTTCCGCGCCGGCGACGAGGTTTCCGGCCGACAACGGAGCCGTGGAGGCAACGCAGGCGAGTCAGCGCGACGCCGAGGTCGGGAGCTCATTCATTACGCATAGGCTCATGTTCAGCGTATGGACGCAAAATCAGATACCGGTCACTAATTCAGTTAGAGGAAGACTAAGATACTCTGTATGATGAAAAGTATCCGGACACATGGCTGAAACTGACTTAAAAGTTCGTGGCGCCCTCCATCGGTAATGTTGGAATTCAGTATGGTGTTGGCCCACACACAGTCTTAATGACAGCTTCCACTCTCGCAGGCATACGTTCAGTCAGGTGCAGGAAGGTTACTTGGGGAATGGCAACCCACTCTTCACGGAGTGCTGCACTGAGGAGAGGTATCGATGTCGGTCTGTCAGACCTGGCACGAAGTAGGCGTTCCAAAACATCCCAGACGTGTTCTGTAGGATTCAGGTCAGGACTTTGTGCAGACCAGTCCATCACAGGGATGTTATTGTCGTGTAACCACTCCGCAAGCAGTAAAGGAAACAAAAGAAAAATTCGGAGTAGGTATTAAACTCCATGGAGAAGAAACAAAAACTTTGAGGTTCGCCGATGATAT
The DNA here is from genome assembly GCF_023898315.1 of Schistocerca nitens. Lineage (NCBI taxonomy): Eukaryota > Metazoa > Arthropoda > Insecta > Orthoptera > Acrididae > Schistocerca > Schistocerca nitens. The sequence goes on along the minus strand of NC_064622.1, from coordinate 77,422,588 downwards.
TGTAATTCTATCAGAGACAGCAAAGGACTTGGAAGAGCAGTTGAACGGAATGGACAGTCTCTTGAAAGGCGGATATAAGATGAACATCAACAAAAGCAAAACGAGGATAATGGAATTTAGTCGAATTAAGTCGGGTGATGTTGAGGGAATGAGATAAGGAAATGAGACACTTAACGTAGTAAAGGAGTTTTGCTATTTGGGGAGCAAAATAACTGATGATGGTTGAAGTAGAGAAGATATAAAATGTAGACTGGCAATGGCAAGGAAAGCGTTTCTGAAGAAGAGAAATTTGTTAACATCGAGTATGGATTTAAGTGTCAGGAAGTTGTTTCTGAAAGTATTTGTATGGAGTGTAGCCATGTATGGATGTGAAACATGGATGATAAATAGTTTGGACAAGAAGAGAATAGAAGCTTTCGAAATGTGGTGCTACAGAAGAATGCTGAAGATTAGATGGGTAGATCACATAACTAATGATGAAGTATTGAATAGAATTGGGGAGAAGAGGAGTTGGTGGCACAACTTGACAAAAAGAAGGGACCGGTTAGTAGGACATGTTCTGAGGCATCCAGGGATCACAAATTTAGCATTGGAGGGCAGCGTGAAGGGTAGAAATCGTAGAGGGAGACCGAGAGATGAATACACTAAGCAGATTCAGAAGGATGTAGGTTGCAGTAAGTACTGGGAGATGAAGAAGCTTGCACAGGATAGGGTAGCATGCAGATCTGCATCAAACCAGTCTCAGGACTCAAGACCACAACAACAACAACCACTCCGCCACAGGCCGTGCGTTATGAACAGGTGCTCGATCGTGTTGAAAGATGCAATCGCCATCCCCGAATTGCCCTTCAACAATGGGAAGCAAGAAGGTGCTTAAAACATGTGTAGGCCTGTGCTGTGATAGTGCCACGCAAAACAACAAGGGGTGCAAGTCTCCTCAATGAAAAACACGACCGTACCATAACACCACCACCTCCGAATTTTACTGTTGGTACTACACACGCAGGCAGATGACGTTCACCGGGCATTCGCCATATCCATACCCTACCATCGGATCGCCACACTGTGTAACGTGATTCGTCACTCCACACAACGTTTTTCCAGTGTTCAATCGTCCATTGTTTACGCTCCCGGGAGGACCACGGTTCAATCTCGCGTCCGGAGGCGCCTGATTTACATTTTCCGTGATTTCCCTAAATCGCTCCAGGCAAATGCCGGGATGGTTCCTTTGAAAGCGCACGGCCGACTTCCTTCTCTGTCCTTCCCTAAACCGATGAGACCGATGACCTCGCAGTTTGGTCTTTTCCCCCAAACAACTCAACCTTTTTACACTCCTTACACAAAGCGACGCGTCGTTCGGCGCTTACTGGCCTAATGTGTGGCATATGAGCAGCCGTTCGATCATGAAATCCAAGTTTTCTCACCTCCCGTCTAACTTTCATAGTACTTGCAGTGGATCCTGATGCAGTCTGTAATTCCTGTGTGGCCGTGTAGATAGATGCCTGTCTATTACACATTACGACACTCTTCAAACGTTAGTGGTCTTTGTCAGTCAACAGACGATGTCGGCCTGTATGCTTTTGTGCTGTACGTGTCCCTTCACGTTTCCATTTCACTATCACAAGGGAAACAGAGGACCTAGGGATGTTTAGGAGTGTGGAAATCGCGTACTGACGTATGACAAGTGACACCCAATCACCTGATCACCGTTCGAGGTCCGTGAGTTCCGCGGAGCGCCCCATCCTGCTCTCTCACGATGTGTAATGGCTACTGAGGTCGCTCGTATGGTGTACCTGGCAGTAGGTGGCAGCACAATGCACCTAATATGAAGAACGTGTCTTTTTGGGGGTGTCTGGATATTTTTGATCACGTAATGTATTTCGTTCTGTTGTTCAAGGAAACATCTTAACGTAAGAGTGAGATCTTATTTCTAAGCTCTCCATTCAGCTATTGGCCCATACAATCATGACATCAACTGAACACTAGAAACCTTGTATGGAGTATGCTGACAAAAGTCATGGGACACGTCCTAATACTGTGTCGGACCTCTTTTTGTCACACTCTTCATAACCAAGAGTACCAAACGGCGTGTGACGGTAGCATAATGTGACACCCCAGACTGCAGCTTACACCAGCCGACACACATGAACTGACACAGCATGCATTTCAGGTATGTCAAGAAATTTTTCGAGAAGTTTGGATGCCCTTTGCTACCATACCACAACAGTACTGGTCGGTGTTCTTACCTGTGGGGATCACACCCAGTGACGATGTCGATGAGGAACATCAGTTGGGAATGAAATAAAAGTTTCATCATTTCATATCCCATTATGTGACAAACATTTCCATTTTCGTCAGTGTAGTAGGGTGCTTTGTGACAAAGAATTATACTCATTACTCGCAGCGCGTTGCGATTCCCGTAAGAGTTCGGGCACTGTTTGTGCATTCGCACTGAAGAAGAAGATGGTCAAGTGGCAGGTGAACCTTAACTATATATATACTAAGATGGTACCATCGGTGACCAAGCAGGGGGCACTACGAATGTAGTGCGGGACAATACGTTGTGAATGTGGGTTTCGCGGGAGGCGTGCCAGAGAAAAAACCCTGCAGTCGCGCTATTCTCTGTGTCCTCCGTGGCTCAGATGGATAGAGCGTCTGCCATGTAAGCAGGAGATCCCGGGTTCGAGTCCCGGTCGGGGCACACATTTTCATCTGTCCCCGCTGACGTATGTCAACGCCTGTAAGCACCTAAGGGTGTTCATTTCATTGTAATTTTAAAGAATATATTTTTCTTTCCTGAACTGTTGAGACATAATAGTTACATATCGCTGTGTGATATTTCCCTGTGTGATATCTAATTATTTTTGGAAGCAGGCTTCACATTTTCTCGTTAGAAACGAGCGTACCTAGGAGTTCCTTCTGAAACTTCTTAATTCAAATGATTGTGGCTGTACTTAAATTGCAGAACAGAGTGTGACAACAGGGATTACCATCTCGCAGAATTCTCAGGTGTTCGCCCGAGTCACGTTGTAAGTTTTCCACGATGTATCGGGAAACAGACTGGTTGCAATCTTCAGGAGCGACCTGAAGGAGGCAACGAGACTATCTGCTGAAATATCGTGAAAACTTACGATGTGGCCCGGTCGGACACCCGAGAGTTAGAAATACGACGGGAAAATATTAGATTGCGTATCAAAGGATTTCTTATTTGATTCTGAAACAGCTGAGTAAAACTGAACCTACTGAGCCTACTTTCTCTTTACTTTTTCTTATCATGTCAACACTGACCCACAATATTCAAGCGCAACGCAATCTGACTGCTCAAAAAATTACGACCTGACCAGATAATTAATTCAAAAGAATAGCCATGACTAAAAAGAAATCTTAACAATAACCTATACATTTCATTAAGCACTTACCTCACAAAAATCTTCATTACGCGAAAAACTGCAGTACAGCGAGCGTCAGTACTGCCCGTTAAATAAAAGATTCTAACTGCTAAAGCCACTAACTACTAATAGGCATGTGGTTAGCAAAAGAAAGATTTTGTTGCAAACCAAATAATGGACTTTTTTACCCTAATAATGTGACATCCAGTTCAGACACGAATATAAATTGTCATTGACGTCCAGTAAAAAGATATATAATCATGAATAATTTTCAATCTCCAAGTCGGATTCTTCGAGATCGTTAGCCTACGCTAACACTTCAGACCTCTACCCTCCACCAATGCTAACTTCTCACATTTAACATCCATTACTGCTGGCTGTTCACCTCCTACTGCCCAACAGTACTTCCATCACAGCTGGCGACTAACTTCCAACTGCTCAACAGTACCACGACTAACTTCCAACAACGAGTCCAACCAGCCACAGAGTCTCTCTTGCAAAGCAAGCGCAGTCACAGATCCAATGCAGAGCGCTACACAGCGCTGCCAACACAGAAGCAGCCCACTTACAGTTCCATGGGCTGGCTTGATTACAGGAGGACGGACACATAGGCTCTAGAGAAGGGATGTGGGTCACCAGGACACTGCAGTCTGTGGAAGTCGGCTGCAGTGAGACCCCGCTCCGCGTTTTGTTGGCAAATGCGGTTTTCTATTTTGACGGTTGTCTGCCGTGTAATGTGTCATTGGGCGTCGTGATTTCACCTCCCCGTACGCAGATCTATGAACGGGCTACCATGGTTCTGGTCGATCACCGTGAGAAAATTCTTAGCCTAAGACTCCAGGTTTTGCTACCCAATCAAAAGCAACCTATACCCGCCAGGCACGAAGGGATCGACCAGTGAGTGGAACATGGCCAGCAGCCGATACCAACCTCTTGCATGTTAAGATGTATTCTGAAATCCAAGAATGGGAAATTTCTGTAGGGTTCCCCTGTATTCACTTAAAGGAAGCAACATTTCGGTGGCCACGTTGGCAGTAGCGTTCTCTCTTCCACGTGGAATTTTCTGAAAAGTGTCTTTGTGGGTGGGGAGGGGGGCGGGTGGGGGGAGGTAGGTGTAGAGGAGGATACTTTCGGACATCTTCGGTCCTGTCGCACAAGGAGAAAGACTTCTGGTGCTTATGGTCGGGCGCACGTTTGCCAAGCTTCAAGTGTCACATTTCACAGTATTATCGTCCACTTTCTGGGCAGCCCTCACAATTTGTGGGATAGGGTATGCAACTTGTATGGATTCATTAATTTGTTTCGTGGATCTCGGACTCGTTTACTCGGCATTTGCAAGCTGCGTAGATTAGAAAAGCCTGCAACATTTTCCAAGCAGTCTTCCACGTAAATGAGGTATTTTCACGCAATGCTAGCGGGACATTCTTGATTAAATGTAGCTTCTAGAGAGCTTTGTGTTTCACTATTTTAGATGACATCCTGCTCGTCGTGTTGGAGAGATTTCACAGTCAGTTTTACGAGACTTTGTGTTCATTTCGTTAGAAACCTATTCACTTCGTTGTAATGTGGTGTGTGCGATCTTTGCGTAAATAACTTATTAAACTCGGGCCTGATTCGAATTTCAGAACCAAACTACCGTCCTGTAACTGGTCTTGGTTAGGCCACCGTCTAAAAAATACATATAGCCATTTTATCCGCATTTATAAGCTTTTCGTGTCATGTGTAATGGTGGTCCGTTGTAGAAAGGGGGTAATTTTCTGATCATTCAGCTTATACGCAGACTTTGTGATCAACTGTTTAAACTGGAGTACAACAATCATTGAACTGACTCATTTAGCATGCTTTCGATTATGTCGTAAGTAAAGTCGGGCTGCATACCAGATATACCAGACAGACAAAAACAGCACTTCAATTCACTCTCCTACACACTGGTATATTAGGTTGGTGCGCAATTTCGTAGCGTTTTTGTTTTGCGTGTTGGTGAACCGGTTGCTTTGGGTTTATTTATCGATTGTCATTCTTAATTTCTAGTTCAGTGTTGCCACTTGAGTTTACATATTTTCATTTTGTAATTTGAAAATAATGACTGGGGCTGTGGACGACAGGAAAGGGAGTGCCAAGTGAAGAAATCGCAACATTTCCGCCACATTCTTCTGTGTGAGCTGAGTAGAGGAATGACAGCAGCTGAGGCAGCCAGAAACATTTGCGTCCTGTAAGGGGATAATGTCACTGGACAGAGCACGGAAAGAAAATGTTTTATTCGTTTTAAGGAGCATCGTTTTGTCATTAGTGAATCTTCACGCCAAGGAAAACATTCGGGATTTGATGAAGATCGTTTAAACGCATTAATATAGACTGGTACATGTCAGTATACTCGAGAACTGGCAAATGTGACAAACTGTGATCATTCCACCATCGTGCGACATTTGAGTGCAATGGGAAGGTTCAAAAATCGTGTGTGTGGCTACCACATGCTCTAAGCCAAAATGACAACGATCAGCGGAGGGTCCCCCAGGCAGCTGAATGGTCAGCGTCACGGATTGTCAATCCTCTGGGCCCAGGTTCGATTCCCGGCTGGGTTGGGGAATTTTCTCTGCCCAGGGACTGGCTGTTGTGCTGTCCTCATCATGATGCCCAGGGGGACACAGATATGATTAGCACCACGAGTGATGAAGAAGAAACAGATACAGCCCAGGGCACCAACACAGATATTGAAGCGTCCAGCGCGGATGATCCATAGTGTCAACCAAGTCCACTTATAAGATCAGTCTGCAACAACCGACAAGAGGTGCACAAGTCACACACAATCCTAAAAACAGATTGCACCTTACATGTAAACAGTTAACAGTACCTCAATGTCTAATAAGAGCTTAAAGCTAGGTACCTCTTCAAGAAACCTACGCCTTCCGTTAAGAGGCAGCGCACAGTCTGGATGGCAGGATCTTAATTGTGGTCCCTCTTGTTTGAGCCCAACCCGACGAATACCTATGGTAGATCGGGGATAACCACCGTTCAGGTCGTGTTGTTGGCGGGGCCGGGAGGTGCTTGCGCCTGATGTACTCTACTAGGAGCCTTGTAGGCTCAACACAAACCGTTAACGTCATTACCTTTATTACTATTACCACAAGAACCCTTTCATTAGAAACTTTGAGCCAAGCACACGATCAGTTACCTCTCTATTGTATATCGTAAACAGTTTAGCAGGCTGGAGATGGAGGTCTTAGTCTTACTTTCTAGCTCTAACGTACTCTAATCTCTTTTGGTTAAGTTAGTTTTTAGGATGGTAGATGTTAAAGGCATGGTGAGCGACGGCCAGCGTCTTGAGGGTAATTCCAAGACCCGGGCCGCCGCCCACAACCAGGTGACGGGCCATATTATACCTATCTCTTCTCTATTCAATTCTCTTCCTTCCTTCTTTCTAAATATTCAATTCCGTTTTGTTTATTAATATCTCACTTGATTTTGTATTAGTTATAAGTTTTTCTAATGCTGCACAAAAAAAAAGATATCAAATGGATGTAAACAAATAGAGCCCGCCTCCACGTGGCGGGGCACGGGCAACGGTGTGAGTGGGGACGGAAGCCGGTGTGGTGTTACTTTCAGTCACTCCGGACCCCGGACCCAGTCACAGCGGCTAAGTGGCAACATACGACCCACCATAAAAAATAAGCAGCTACTGAAAAAATGTGTCATCCTATCATCCTCATCGACTGCAGGTCGCCGAAGTGGCGTCATATTGAAAGACCCCCACCTGGCAAACGGTCTGCCCGACGGGGGGGGGGGGGGGGGGGGGCTAGCCATACGATTAAATAAAATAAAAGCGGATGGTCATGAGTGCATCTCTGCTTGCTCGTCGCCAACTGGCTCGCGAACAACATCGAAACGTCGATAACGCCTCTCCGGTATCATTACAGGTGGTGACAAATGGTGTCTTTATGCTAGCATACAGCAACCCCCCCCCCCCCCCCCCCAACTAGAGCCGACGGAAGAAAAAGGACAGCATAGGGAAAGACGCTAGTTCAAGCCATCAACGTCACACCCGGAATGGAACACATGGAGAAAGAACTCGTGTCTATCCCTCCAGTCAAAAGATACTAGCCATAGACAAAATACTGAGCGAAGCAGGAACGGAACCTAAGGCTAAGAGTGTTTCGTCTGCTCTGTTAACCGTCATTAGAGACAGAGCGTTTGCCTTAGCTTGGCAATCAATTGGCCTTGTCCTGTGTAATGATGAAAACAAACGATTAAGATTTGAACTACAGAAATCATCTGATCCAGTTAAAAGACTTACTAATACAAACTATGCAAGAGAAGGCTGAGAAATTACAGGACGAAATAGGGAATTCAGTGTAGCGAGCGAATACTTTCAAAAACAAATTAGACAATTAACTAATAAAGTTACAGAACAAGCTCAGACACAAGCACAGGCACTGACATACGCTGCCGCCTTAACGACAGAGCGTGAATCCGAAGAGGTGCGAAGCATAGAACAGTCTAAAACAAAACAGGCCACTACGCTATATACCGAATCGACACAAGTCACTCAATACACACAAATACAAGTCACCACCAACAATAGGGAGAAGCTGCCGAAGGGCAATTTCCTGGAGAGGATAAATCACTGTTTTGCCAGAGAATTATGACGAAAATGGACTCATCCCGCCCTTAACACGCTCAACGAAGTTATAGGATAGCTACATTAATATCACGTATGACATGACTGAAGGGGGGCTCCATCCACTACGAGGCGGCAAAGCAAATGAAAAGACAATCACATCATCGGATAAACTTCTAGATACATTAACGCAGATTGCACATTAGAAAATGTACAAACAAAACCGACACACATTTACGTAATTTCACCCAGCCGGAATACATCACATAACACAGACACAAGACGCACACAAACCGGAATCATCATCACTCGGAAAACTCTACGACACACGTAAATGTGAGCAGTACATTAAACCAGTCAAATTTGTCTCGCAAAGCTCTCTTCACTCCGGACCAAAAAAAAAAAAAAAGGAGTAGACAGAGACATATAGCCTGAATCAATAGGCGCCGAAACAATGAGACCACGAACCAATACAAAACCCAGAACTACCGAATCCAGACTTAAAAATAATAGACAAATTAAATGATCGCAAATTTGAGGGAACCACATATAAAATTTGCAACTATGTCAACGTGCATCTAGAAACAACCCCCCCCCCCCCCCCCAACATCAACAAAGACACCATAACACGTACAGTCAGTTCAGCACAAATCACTACCATCGCTGGCAACACACCAGCAAGCACATCCAGCATCAGTGAAATTCGTGTCGATGGAAAAAAGCGCTGAAGAAGCTTGTGGGAAAATGAACTGTAGCCGCGTGAAGCCCCAAAAAGATTTTAATGTCTCCCAATCGGCGGCCAACACCAAATCATAATCCGTGTGGTACCACCGCAGAAACCGGAATAGAAACTAGCACCAACAAGAAGCTTAATTATGATAATTTAGAATTTAACTTACATTTAAGTAGACTAGAGAAAAAAGAGATATTGCAGATTGCGCCATCCGAAAGGCGATTCTGTCTGTTTCCCAGTAAAGAATCATTCTAAGGGCAGAGAATATCCCTACATCAACAGAGCCGCCGCTCCAGGTCTACCTACGCCGGTCAGAATCATTCGACTTGGACGAAATATATACGGATCATGTAGGAGCACATGCACGATGATGAAGATGTTTGGTTCGTGGGGCGCTCAACCGCGCGGTCATCAGCACTCGAACAAAGTCCCAATTTTAATACAGTCCAATTTTTTTAATGATGATGATACTGATGAAAGGATGAGGACAACACACCGAGTCCCCGGGCAGAGAAAATCCCCAACTCGGCCGGAAATCGAACCCAGGACTCCGTGATCCAGAGGCAGTAGCGCTAGCCACTAGACCACGAGCTGCGTGGGACGAGCACATGGACGAATATATATCGATCACACACAGAATTGGCAGTAAGCACCCAGAACACAGAGACACGAAATGAATAAGTTACAACATAATACAAAAAACAGTATTATAGTTAGCGTGGAAATCCCGAAAATAGCATAAGACTTCCAGGAAGGCATGTGTCTACAAGAGCCTTATAAAAGAAACGGGCAACTAATATGTTTACCAAAACACACTACCATAATAACAGGAAGCAATGACTGCAAGGCTGCAATAGTAATTTTAAATAGAACCTATAATGTAATTGCCGGCCTGTGTGGCCGAGCGGTTCTAGGCGCTTCAGTCTGGAACCGCGCGACCGCTACAGTCGCAGGTTCGAATCCTGCCTAGGGCATGGATCTACATCCACATCTACATCGACATTTATACTCCGCAAGCCACCCAACGGTGTGTGGCGGAGGGCACTTTACGTGCCACTGTCATTACCTCCCTTTTCTGTTCCAGTCGCGTATGATTCGCGGGAAGAACGACTGTCTGAAAGCCTCCGTGCGCGCTCGAATCTCTCTAATTTTACATTCGTGATCTCCTCGGGAGGTATAAGTAGGGGGAAGCAATATATTCGATATCTCATCCAGAAACGCACCCTCTCGAAACCTGGCGAGCAAGCTACACCGCAATGCAGAGCGCCTCTCTTGCAGAGTCTGCCACTTGAGTTTGCTAAACATCTCCGTAACGCTATCACGGTTACCAAATAACCCTGTGACGAAACGCGCCGCTCTTCTTTGGATCTTCTCTATCTCCTCCGTCAACCCGATCTGGTACGGATCCCACACTGTTGAGCAATACTCAAGCCACGTCCTTTGTTGATGGACTACATTTTCTAAGAACTCTCCCAATGAGTCTCAACCTGGTACCCGCCTTACCAACAATTAATTTTATATGATCATTCCACTTCAAATCGTTCCGCACGCATACTCCCAGATATTTTACAGAAGTAACTGCTACCAGTGTTTGTTCCGCTATCATATTATCATACAATAAAGGATCCTTCTTTCTATGTATACGCAATACATTACATTTGTCTATGTTAAGGGTGAGTTGCCACTCCCTGCACCAAGTGCCTATCCGCTGCAGATCTTCCTGCATTTCGCTACAATTTTCTAATGCTGCAACTTCTCTGTATACTACAGCATCATCCGCGAAAGGCCGCATGGAACTTCCGACACTATCTACTAGGTCATTTATATATATTGTGAAAAGCAATGGTCCCATAACACTCCCCTGTGGCGCGCCAGAGGTTACTTTAACGTCTGTAGACGTCTCTCCATTGATAACAACATGCTGTGTTCTGTTTGCTAAAAACTCTTCAATCCAGTCACACAGCTGGTCTGATATTCCGTAGGCTCTTACTTTGTTTATCAGGCGACAGTGCGGAACTGTATCGAACGCCTTCCGGAAGTCAAGGAAAATAGCATCTACCTGGGAGCCTGTATCTAATATTTTCTGGGTCTCATGAACAAATAAAGCGAGTTGGGTCTCACACGATCGCTGTTTCCGGAATCCATGTTGATTCATACAGAGTAGATTCTGGGTTTCCAAAAACGACATGATACTCGAGCAAAAAACATGTTCTAACATTCTACAACAGATCGACGTCAGAGATATAGGTCTATAGTTTTGCGCATCTGCTCGACAACCCTTCTTGAAGACTGGGTCTACCTGTGCTCTTTCCCAATCATTTGGAACCTTCCGTTCCTCTAGAGACTTGCGGTACACGGCTGTCAGAAGGGGGGCAAGTTCTTTTGCGTACTCTGTGTAGAAACGAATTGGTATCCCGTCAGGTCCAGTGGACTTTCCTCTGTTGAGTGATTCCAGTTGCTTTTCTATTCCTTGGACACTTATTTCGATGTCAGCCATTTTTTCTTGTGCGAGGATTTAGAGAAGGATGTGTGTGATGTCCTTAGGTTAGTTAGGTGGAAGTTGTTCTAAGTCTAGGGGACTAAGGACCTCAGATGTTAAGTCCCATAGTGCTTAGAGCCATTTGAGGCATAAAATTCAATTAAGGTAACACAGTCGCTCAATCAACATTTAGTCACCACAGAGATAACCAATGGGACCGCTGCATGCGTGACTGCATCCATGTACGCCCAATACAGCTCCAACGTTAGGCGGGTTATGGAGCCCCTCAGGAAAATAGCGGGTAGGTCGGGGAAGAATGCCAGTGTGCACTCGGTGTGCTTGCCGGGGGGTCTCGTCCGTAATGTGGAGGAGGCCCTTCCGGCAGCTATTGAACGCACTGGGTGTGACCGGCTGCAGATAGTAGCACATGTCGGAACGAATGACGCCTGCCGCTTGGGTTCTGAGGCCATCCTTGGTTCCTTCCGGCGGCTGGCCGATTTGGTGAAGACAACCAGCATCGCACGCGGAGTGCAAGCTGAGCTTAATATCTGCAGCATAGTGCCCAGAGTCGATCGCGGTCCTCTGGTTTGGAGCCGTGTGGAGGGTCTAAACCAGAGGCTCAGACGACTCTGCGACTATAATGGTTGCAAATTCATCGACCTCCGTTATTGGGTGGAGAACTGTAGGGCCCCCCTAGACAGGTCAGGCGTGCACTACACACCGGAAGCAGCTACTAGGGTAGCAGAGTACGTGTGGCGTGCACACGGGGGTTTTTTAGGTTAGAGGGACCCCCCCTTGGGCGAAACGATAAAATACCTGACGGCTTACCAGAGAGAACATCAGCCTCGTTGATAAAGAACGTCCGTCCTCAGAGACCAAAAACAGGAAAAGTTAACGTAATATTGGTAAACTGCAGGAGTATCCAGGGCAAGGTTCCTGAATTAGTATCGCTTATTGAAGGAAATAGTGCGCATATAGTATTAGGAACGGAAAGTTGGTTAAAACCGGAAGTGAACAGTAACGAAATCCTAGACACAGAATGGAATATATACCGCAAGGATAGGATAAACGCCAATGGTGGAGGAGTATTTATAGCAGTAAAGAATTCAATAATATCCAGTGAAGTTATTAGCGAATGCGAATGTGAAATAATCTGGGTTAAGTATCAAAGGTGGGTCAGATATGATAGTCGGATGCTTCTATAGGCCACCTGCATCAGCAACCGTAGTAGTTGAGCGCCTCAGAGAGAACCTGCAGAACGTCGTGAAGAAGTTTCGTGATCATACTATTGTAATAGGGGGAGACTTCAATCTACCAGGTATAGAATGGGATAGTCACACAATCAGAACTGGAGCCAGGGACAGAGACTCTTGTGACATTGTCCTGACTGCCTTGTCCGAGAATTACTTCGAGCAGATAGTTAGAGAACCAACTCGTGAAGCTAACGTTTTAGACCTCATAGCAACAAATAGACCGGAACTTTTCGACTCCGTGAATGTAGAAGAGGGTATCAGTGATCATAAGTCAGTGGTTGCATCAATGACTACAAGTGTAATAAGAAATGCCAAGAAAGGAAGGAAAATATATTTGCTTAACAAGAGTGATAGGGCACAAATCGCAGAATATCTGAGTGACCACCATCAAACGTTCATTTCTGAGGAAGAGGATGTGGAACAAAAATGGAAAAAATTCAGAAACATCGTCCAGTACGCCTTAGATAAGTTCGTACCGACTAAGGTCCTAAGCGAGGGGAAAGATCCACCGTGGTATAACAATCATGTACGAAAGGTACTACGGAAACAAAGAAAGCTTCATCATAGGTTTAAGATTAGTCGAATCATAGCTGATAAGGAAAAGCTGAACGAAGCGAAAAAGAGCGTAAAGAGAGCAATGAGAGAAGCATTCAACAAATTCGAACATAAAACATTGGCAAACAATCTAAACAAGAACCCTAAAAAGTTTTGGTCATATGTAAAATCAGTAAGCGGATCTAAATCCCCTATTCAGTCACTCGTTGACCACGATGGCACCGAAACAGAGGACGACCGAAGAAAGGCAGAAATACTGAATTCAGTGTTCCGAAACTGTTTCACTGCGGAAAATCGTAACACGGTCCCTGACTTCAGCCGTCGCACGGACGCCAAAATGGAAAATATTGAAATAAACGATATCGGAATTGAAAAACAACTGCTATCACTTAGTAGCGGAAAAGCATCCGGACCAGACGAGATACCCGTAAGATTCTACAGTGATTATGCTAAAGAACTTGCCCCCTTTCTATCAGCAATTTATCGTAGATCTCTGGAAGAACGTAAAGTACCTAGCGACTGGAAGAAAGCGCAGGTCGTTCCCATTTTCAAGAAGGGTCATAAATCAGATGCGAATAATTATAGGCCTATTTCGCTTACGTCAATCTGTTGTAGAATAATGGAACATGTTTTATGTTCCCGTATTATGACGTTCTTAGATAATACAAATCTCCTTCATCATAACCAACATGGATTCCGCAAACAGAGATCATGTGAAACTCAGCTCGCCCTATTTGTCCAAGAAATTCACAGTGCCGTAGACACTGGCGAACAGATTGATGCCGTATTCCTGGACTTCAGGAAGGCATTTGATACGGTTCCGCACTTACGTTTAGTGAAAAAAATACGAGCTTACGGAATATCGGACCAGGTTTGTGATTGGATTCAGGATTTCCTAGAAGAAAGAACACAACATGTCATTCTTAACGGTTCAAAATCTGCAGATGTAGAGGTAATTTCGGGAGTACCGCAAGGAAGCGTGATAGGACCTTTATTGTTTACAATATACATAAATGACTTAGTTGACAACATCGGTAGCTCCGTGAGGCTATTTGCAGATGACACGGTTGTCTACAAGAAAGTAGCAACATCAGAAGACTCGTACGTACTCCAGGAAGACCTGCAGAGGATTAATGAATGGTGCGACAGCTGGCAGCTTTCCCTAAACGTAGATAAATGTAATATAATGCGCATACATAGGGGCAGAAATCCATTCCAGTACGATTATGCCATAGGTGGTAAATCATTGGAAGCGGTAACGACCGTAAAATACTTAGGAGTTACTATCCGGAGCGATCTGAAGTGAAATGATCACATAAAACAAATAGTGGGAAAAGCAGGCGCCAGGTTGAGATTCATAGGAAGAATTCTAAGAAAATGTGACTCATCGACGAAAGAAGTAGCTTACAAAACGCTTGTTCGTCCAATTCTTGAGTATTGCTCATCAGTATGGGACCCTTACCAGGTTGGATTAATAGAAGAGATAGACATGATCCAGCGAAAAGCAGCGCGATTCGTCATGGGGACATTTAGTCAGCGCGAGAGCGTTACGGAGATGCTGAACAAGCTCCAGTGGCGGACACTCCAAGAAAGGCGTTACGCAATACGGAGAGGTTTATTATCGAAATTACGAGAGAGCACATTCCGGGAAGAGATGGGCAACATATTACTACCGCCCACATATATCTCGCGTAATGATCACAACGAAAAGATCCGAGAAATTAGAGCAAATACGGAGACTTACAAGCAGTCGTTCTTCCCACGCACAATTCGTGAATGGAACAGAGAAGGGGGGATCAGATAGTGGTACAATAAGTACCCTCCGCCACACACCGTAAGGTGGCTCGCGGAGTATAGATGTAGATGAAAATAGAACCGTATGCAGACCACATCAGAGATCTAGCAATGTACGCCAGAGACAAAAAAAAATTTGTGATACCTGCTGATATTAATTCAAGATTCACCCTCGAGAAGTCAGACAGAGCGGATGACAAATGACGCATAATCATCGACCTAATACAAGAACCACAATTACATTTAACGAACACAGAGAGACCTTTACCAACATACGCAGCGTTCGACGGTACGAGCAGTAACAATTTTTTTCAAAGTAGAGTCAGTTCGATTTTGCGTTGGGAAAGAAGTGGGTGCCTAGTGTTGTGTTGGCAGAAGAGCCAACACCGTGTTATTAATGGAGGCCGAAATGCACGCGTTTTAGCTCACACCGGCTGGCGTGAGGAGGGAAGGACTTTACTGACGTGAGGTCTGGAACATGACAAGGAATTAGAATTCAGAAAGCGGACGTAATTAGTTTGATACTTAACTTTAATCCATTATTGATGAACGTCGCTCTTGACGGTACATGAGGCACAATTTTGTCTGTTCAGAATTCATTCTACCGACTGAATAAGGCGCCTTGCTAGGTCGTAGCAAATGACGTAGCAGAAGGCTATGCTAAACTATCGTCTCAGCAAATGAGAGCGTATGTAGGCAGTGAACCATCGCTAGCAAAGTCGGCTGTTCACCTGGGACGAGTGCTAGGAAGTCTCTCTAGACTAGACCTGCCGTGTGGCGGCGCTCGGTCTGCAATCACTGATAGTGGCGACACGCGGGTCCAATGTATACTAACGGACCGCGGCCGATTTAAAGGCTACCACCTAGCAAGTGTGGTGTCTGGCGGTGACACCACATCTAGTGACAAGGAACAGATTGCGAACCAGCACTCAAGCCACTCGCAAAGGTCGCTGCAGTAGATCGCAGCCCAGGTAAGACTCTCCATTCGGCCCCAGACATTTGGTCGCACCTGTCAGTCGGTGCTCCGCACACCTATCTCTCCCCAAGCACGAACCACTGCTCTGGCAGGAGGAACGAATGGGAATCTAGGTGCACGCGAAAATGGGGTGGAAAAAAAGGACAGAAAGAACGAGAAGTTGGCAGGACGTCCGGGTCGGCGGCGGTGATCAACAACGTAATCTGCTGACCGGCGGCAAAAACCCCGGCACCGGCTCGACTCGCCCGACACGCTCTCGTCTCGTGGGGACAAAGCGCGTCCCCCTTCCCTGCATCGCATCTGACGATAATGGCGGAGTCGCAAAGAAAAGAGCGCTTATTAAAGTCGTTTGACAGTTACCGTTCTCACAGGAGCGTTGCACAATCTCTCTTCTTCAAGTGTCTCCTCGCAGGCGCGTCCTGCCCCCCCCCCCTTCACCACCACCCCTCTCCACCCACCGACACTTCTTTCCGTCTCTGTCGCTCCCACATCTCCGCTTCCCTTATTTACTGCCGGTCGCCGAGCTCCAAAATTACGATCTTTCAGGATATGAGTTCCGTTCCGCGGCGCCGAATATTACGGTTTTTGTCGGACGTAAAACGGAAGAAGCACACACACACACATACACACACACACACACAAAACACATGCGGTTAAGTACGCCCACACGTGACGTAACGAGTCCACACATACGCACGAGCGTGTACGCGCCGCTGGGCTGGCATTTTCCGTTCGCCATTATGGCGCAGCGATACGCAATTACTCTTATCGTTATTGCCATTATTTCTCCGTCCAGTATCAGATGGCGGCGGTAATTCGGCATGACGAGGATGTGAAACCTCGTGCGCGGACGCGCAGTGTAACAAAAACTAATTAGTGCCCGTATCGGCGTCCCCTATCAAGACAGTTGCCGCCACTGTCGCAAGCTGGTTTCTCGCGGGGTTGACGTGGCGTTCCACAAGAGTTCGTACTGGGGCCTTGGAAACTTCCGACAGTCCTTCAGATGTTCCTGATGTCCACAACCGGGTGACATGTTTCGGTGTATCCTTGTTCGTTAGCGAAGCAATGTTCTCGCTGAAAAGAAAGCATTCATCCCCATCCCTCATTAGTTACATGAAGTTACGGATAACTTGGTACCAGCTCATTACTACTGGTAACGATAGGATGCATCAAACTAGCGAAGTGCTCTAGTTTGATTTCGCTCAGCAGCTAATTTTTCCAAGTAAAACGTTCCTTTCGTATTTATTGAGACAATGGAGAGGAATTGCCTCTAAGGAAAACTACTGTAAACTTTAATCGAACTTCGATCTAGGGAAAGTAATATCTAGCATTTCCAGATATTATCTTCTTTGTCGACGCTGTAGTCCTCTGCCCTATTTTTTCTTATTCTGTTCCACTTATGTGCTTTAACAGTGTCCAAGTTAATTTACTGAGCAAGTAACATAGCGAATAAAGGAACGTTATTACTGGCAGCGTTAGATCAATTCCGACACGGTTCCGCCAGAGAAATGTACTCATGAGAGAATACAAAAAATCCTGGGCTACCACATCGTCACATCAGACGTAAACATCCAAGGTGTCTGGGCTGATCGGTTTCGTTGAGGAACCATTAAAGTTATATAAGTAGAGGGAATTTTAACTTTGCACAAATCTACAGGCCTGTATGACCATTGTCAATGTAGGTAAAAAGTTTTGTGAGGTAGATTTGCGTTATTTCTGTCACCTAATTCTTCAATAACTGTAAATTTGAACCATTCTGCTGTGACCTTTTTCAGGAGTCATACATTGTAAACAAATTATACCTGTGGACACCACATCACTTCTGAAGAATTCCTTCAGCAAGGTCGGAAACCCCTCGTCCGCTCCGACCTACGTACTGATCCGCTCCTTTTATTTTTATTTCTCTTTAAATTATTTCTCAGCTTTTATATCAATATTGCTTTCAATGCCTCGGTTTTACCACCCGCTACGCACTTCTATAATTCGGTCACATTTTGTGGATGACGTGACTGATTCTTGACCGAGGGACTGTAGACCTCGTTGTTTAGGCTCCTAACACCAACCAGTCAACCAATCGAAGCCAGGCTTTAAGTTTTATTCTTAATTTTGCTTCGAAGAAATGATACTTCAGTGTACGTCTCATTCCACCAGTAATGGCGGCCGAAAACTTCCAGCATAACAAGTCATTCCCTTTCTGGCAACTATCTTATCGAAGAGGGCGGAGAGCACTCTGTTGGGGTAAGAAACTGCTCCTAAAAGGTAGAAGAATCAGCAATGATCAATAGCATGAGGATACAGAAGGCAGTGGAAACCGCTGTATTAAAGACACATGATGTGTATCCACAGTATACGTCGTCTGTTGTTGAAAAAGTGTCACGATGATCTCTCCAACGGCGAAAGGTTCCGGATTAGTCCCTCGTTCGGATCTCCGGGAGGGGACTGCCAAGGGGAAGAAGACTAAGAGATAGAACATGGAATAAGCAACGAACAGATAAACAGATAACGTTCTGTGAACTGAAGGAAGGAATATCAGATGTTTGAACGTAGTAGAAAAACTAGACAATCTGAAAAGAGAAATGCAGATATAGGGGAAGTCAGTGAACTGAAATGGAAAGAAGGTAAGGATTTCTGGTACGGCGAATATATGGTATCATCAACCGCAGCAAGAAATGGTATAACGGGAGTAGGATTCGTTATGAATAGGAAGGTGGCGCAGAGAATGATTAACTGCGAACAGCTCAGTGACAGGGTTGTTCTCATTAGAATCGACAGCAAACGAACACCGTCGACGATAGTTCAAGTATACATGCTGTCGTCACAAGCCGAAGACGAAGACATAAAGTATATGAGGTTACTGAACAGGTAATTCAGTACGTAAAGCGATATGAAAATCTAATAGTCATCGGGACTGGAACGTGGTTGAGCGGGAATTTGGGCTTGGCAATGGGAATGAGAGAGGAGAATGAGTAATTGAGTTCTGCAATAAATTTCAGATGGTAATAGCGAATATTCTGTTCAATAATCACAAGTGGAGGGGCTATACTTGGAAAATGTCGGGAAATACGGAAGATTTCAGTTAGATTACATCATGGTCAGGCAGAGACTCCGAAATAAGATACTGGATTGAAAGGCGTAACCAGGTTCAGTTACAGACTTAGATCACAATTTATTAACGAATAGTAGACTGAAGTTTAAGAGAATCATTCAAACGAAACAGCGTCGAAGGAAGTCGGCTAGTGAAGTACTACGGAATGATGGGACGCGCTGGCAGTTCGCAAAGGATGTGGATACTGCGATAAGGTATGCCGGAATAATCACTTAGTTGAAGACATCTGTAAAAAGGGCAAACACATTTGTTGGACGGATGAACACAGGTAGAAGGAAGGTACCTGCGAAGAAACCTTGGGTAACAGAAGACATTCTTTAGATGATTGATGAAACAAGGCACTGAAAATGGTCAGGGAAAGACAGAAATTCAGCAATATAGTTTCCTCAGGAATGAAATAAATTGGAAGTGCAAGGCAGACAAGGCGAAATAGCTGCAGTAAAGATGTGGAGAAACGGAAAGAGAAATGATCGTCGGGAGCACTCAAATGTCACATGTGAGTGAATTCCTAAGGGACCAAACTGTTGAGGTCATCGGTCCCTAGACTTACACACCACTGAAACTAACTTATGCGAAGGACAACACGCACATCCTTGCCCGAGGGACGACTCGAACCTCCGTTGGGAGGGGCCGCACAATCCGGGACATAACGCCTCAAACCGCGCGGCCACTCCGCGCGGCTCGGGAGAACTGACTCAGCATGTAGGAAAGTCAAAACAATCTTCGGTGAACTTAAAATCAAGGGTGGTGCATTAAGAGTTCAATGGGAATTCTGCTGTTAAACGCAGGGGAGAGAGCGGATCGGTCGAAAGAGTACATTGAAGGCGTCTATGAGTGAGGGGCGGGGCGGGGGGGGGGGGGACTTGTCTGACGTCGTGATAGAAGAAGAAACTGTAGTCGATGTGGAAGACAAAGTATTAGGGAGCGAATTTACAATAGATCCGGATGACTTGACATCAAATATGGCAGAGGGGATAGATAACATTACATCGGAATTTCTAAAATAATTGGGGGAATTGGCAACCAAACGACTTAGATTGGTGCGTAGACTCTGTGGCGACGCACCATCAGAGTTTCGGAAAAACATCATCGACACAATCCGAAGATTTCAAAAACGACAAGTGCGAGAATTATCGCATCATCTGGTTAAGATCTCACCCATTCAAGTTGATGACAAGCATAATATATAGAGGAATGAAAAAGAAAATTGATCTGTTAGATGAGGATCAATTTGGTCTTAGGAAAGGTAATGGCGTCAGAGAGGCAGTTCTGACGTTGCCCTTGATAGTGGAAGCAAGACTGAAGAAAAATCAAGACACAGTCTTAGGATATGTCGATGGGTAAAAAGCGTTTAACAATGTAAAATGGTGCAAGATGTTCGAACTTCTGACAAAGATAGGACTAAGCTATAAGGAAAAACGGGCAACATACAATATGCATAAGAACCAAGAGCGAACAATATGAGTGGAACAAGAATGGAATGCTCAGATTAAAGAGGGTGTAAGACAGGATTGTCGTCTGTTGGACCTACTGTTAGGTTTTTATGTCGAAGATGGAATGATGGAAATACAAGAAAGGTTCAACAATGGGATTAAAATTCAGCGTGAAAGGAAATCAGTGATAAGATTCGCTGATAACATTACTATTCTCAGTGAAAGTGAAGGAGAACTACAGAATAGGTTGGATGGTATGAACAGTATGATGAGTAGAGAATATGGATCAATAATAAACCGTGAAACGCTAAAGTAATGAGAAGTAGCAGAAATGAGAGCACCGAGAAACTTAAACATCAAAGCTGGTCATCAAGAAGTAGATGGAGTTAGGGAATTCTGCGACCTCGAAACCAAATAACCCGTGACGTACGAAGCAAGGACGACATAAGAAGCAGACTTGCACAGTCAAAGAGGGCATTTCTAGACTGTAGAAATCTTCTCGCATCAAACATAGGGCATAATTTGAGCAAGAAATTTCTGAGAATGTACGCATGGAGCACAGCATTGCATGGTAGTGAACCATGCACTGGGGCAAAAGCATTTAAAATGCTGCGCTACAGAAGAATGTTGAAAAAAAGGTGGACTGATAACGTAAGGAATGAGGAGGTTCTCCATAGAATCGGCAAGGAAAGGAATTATAAACACTGACAAAAAGAAGGATCGGGATGATAAGACATTTGTCAAGACATTGCGGAATAACTTCCATTGTACTAGAGGGAGCTGTAGAGGGCAAAATGTAGGGGAAGACATAGATTGGAATACATACAGCAAATAACTGAGGACGTAGGTAGCAAGTGCTACGCTGGCATGAAAAGGTTAGCGCAGGAGAGGAATTTATGGCCGGCCGCTTCAAACCAGACAGGAGGTGGAAGACTCAAAAAACTGATGACATATACACTTTTGGACTATCATATAGACTGTGAAAGACTGTTGTGTGATCGGTGCAAAAGGAGAGCACAGAGTAATTCAGGCACGCAGGCAAAGACACAAATAGTACTTGTGTTTCTTTGGTGTTTGCTTACATTTGGTGCAGCAGGATAGACATTTGTGGAACCTCTCCCCCCGAAGGCAGTAGTTTGAGAAGCTTCTACATCTACTTTCTACAAACCACTGTCAGGTATATAGTACAGGGTGCGTCCTACTGCACCAGTTATTAGGGTTTGTTCCTGTTTAATTCACGTATGGAGCGCGGAATTTGTACAGAAACCAGATGGCAGTTATAAGAGTCGAGGGGCATGAAAGGGAAGCAGCGGTTGGGAAGGGAGTGAGACAGGGTTGTAGCCTGTCCCCGATGTTATTCAATCCGTATATTGAGCAAGCAGTAAAGGAAACAAAACAAAAATTCGGAGTAGGTATTAAAGTCCATGGAGAAGAAATAAAAACGTTGAGGTTCGCCGATGACATTGTAATACTGTCAGAGACAGCAAAGGACTTGGAAGCTCAGTTGAACGGAATGGACAGTGTCTTGAAAGGAGGATATAAGTTGAACATCAACAAACGCAAAACGAGGATAATGGAATGTAGTCGAATTGAGTCGGGTGATGCTGAGGGAATTAGATTAGGAAATGAGACACTTAAAGTATTAAAGGAGTTTTGCTATTTGGGGAGCAAAATAACTGATGATGGTCGAAGTAGAGAGGATATAAAATTTAGACTGGCAATGGCAAGGAAAGCGCTTCTGAAGAAGAGAAACTTGTTAACATCGAGTATAGATTTAAGTGTCAGGAAGTCGTTTCGGAAAGTATTTGTATGGAGTGTAGCCATGTATGGAAGTGAAACATGGACGATAACTAGTTTGGACAAGAAGAGAATAGAAGCTTTCGAAATGTGGTGCTACAGAAGAATGCTGAAGATAAGGTGGGTAGATAACGTAACTAATGAGGAGGTATTGAATAGGATTGGGGAGAAGAGAAGTTTGTGGCACAACTTGACTAGAAGAAGGGATCGGTTGGTAGGACATGTTTTGAGGCATCAAGGGATCACAAATTTAGCATTGGAGGGCAGCGTGGAGGGTAAAAATCGTAGAGGGAGACCAAGAGATCAATACACTAATCAGATTCAGAAGGATGTAGGTTGCAGTAGGTACTGGGAGATGAAGAGGCTTGCACAGGATAGAGTGGCATCGAGAGCTGCATCAAACCAGTCTCAGGACTGAAGACCACAACAACAACAACAGCATTCCCAGCTTGGTATTATAGCGGCTAAATTATTCCTCCGCTTCCATGATTCACCACGTACACTGTCCGTCCAAAAAGTCCCGAGACTAATTTTCTTCCTGGCGTATAATCGACATGAGCGCAGTAGCTACTGTGGCAGCCTCAGCTAACAACTGCAAACGACAGATGTGCACTCGATCACGCAGTTGTGAACAGGCAGTCTTAAGCAGCGGACGTGTGAGCGTAGTGTCAAGATTGTCGTTTCACGAATCGCAAAGGAGCCACATCTCTTCATGTAGTGTTCCAGACCTTCTCCAGGATGTTCTAAAAAACAGAAAACTGTGTCTTAAGTCAGTCCCATACACCTTGACTCCCGAATAAAAAAATGATGCGTGGACGCCTGCCGAGACTCGACACTGAAATGCAAATTGTGGACAAGTCTTTTCCAAAAAGATCATCACATGTGACGAGACTTGGTGTTATTGGTTCGAACCTACCACAAAACGACAAGTGCAGAAAATGACATGAAGGACGAAAAGGATGAATTCTTTGAAGACATAAACGACATTCAAGTCAGGGTGACGCGAGAGTTGAACAACATCCGAAAGAAGGCCAGTACTAACAGTTTCACAAGTTTGTGTGAAAGTTCTTTGCGTTGTAATCAACTGGGGTGGAAGGGACCATGTAAAATAACTGATGAGTTAATACCATTGGTTGCGCGGCCCCTCCCGCCGGAGATTCGAGTCCTCACTCGGTAGTGGGTGTGTGTGCTGTTCTTAGCATAAGTTAGTTTAACTAGTGTGTAAGTCTAGGTACCGAAGACCTCAGCAGTTTGGTCCCTTAGGATTTCACACACATTTGAACATTTGAATACCACTGTCTTTAAGTTTAGCTGTTATTTATTAATCCAATCTCGATACTTTTTGGAATGACGGCGTTGTTCCTGTTGTTGTTGTTGTTATTGTCGCTGTGGTCTTAAGTCCGAAGAGTGGTTTGATACTGCTCTCCATGCTACTCTATACTGTACAAGTCTGTTCATCACCTAATACCAACTGCAACCCACATCCATTTGTACTCGTCTCTTTGTCTCCCTCTGCCATTTTTACCACCCACACTTACCTCTGGTACTAAATGTCTGAGAACGTCTTGTATCAAGCGATCCCTCTTTTGGTGAAGTTATCCGACACATTTCTTTTCTTCTCAATTCTCTCAGCATCGCCTGATTTAATTCGACTACATTCCCTAGCCCAGTTTCACTTTACTCATCTTAATGTTCATCTCGTATGCTCCTTTCGTGACAGTGTCCATTCTGTTCAGCTGCACACCCAAGTGCTCTGCTGTCTCTGACAGAAACGCAGTGGCATTGGCAAATTTCAAATATTAACTACTTCTCTAAATTTTCTTTTACTTCCCTTACTGCTTACTCAATGACAGGCTGAATAACATAGAAGATAGGCTACAACCTTGCCTCATTTCCTTCTCGGCCACTAATTCGCTTTGACGCCCGTCGACTCTTACAACTGTTGTCTGATTTTTTCACTAGTTGTATATGACTTTTCACTTCTTGTATTTTAACCCCACTACCTTCAAAATTTCTCAGAAGTGAGGAAATGTTGCTAGTCGAAACGTGAAGTAGAAGAAACTTCACGATTCACCTATGGAGATATAAGTATTTCTCAAGAGAAAACGTTCGTATCTCTAAATAAACAATAAACGTTAGAAAAATAGAAAACAAGGGATACATCTACATCTACATCTACATGGTTACTCTGCAATTTACACTTAAGTGCCTGGGAGAGGGTTCATCGAACCATTATCATACTACTTCTCTACCATTCCACTCTCGAATGGCGCGTGGGAAAAAGGACCACCTAAAGCTTGCCGTTCGAGCTCTGATTTCTCTTATTTTATTGTGATGATCATTTCTCAATACGTAAGTGGGTGTCAACAAAATATTTTCGCATTCGGAAGAGAAAGTTGGTGATTTAAATTTCGTAAATAAATCTCACTGCAAAGAAAACCGCCTTTGTTTCAGTGACTGCCACCTCAACTGGCGTATCATATCAGTGACACCTCCCCCCTATTGCGTGATAACACGAAACGGGCCGCCCTTCTTTGCACCTTTTCGATGTCCTCCGTCAATCCTACCTGGTAGGGATCCCACACTGCGCAGCAATATTCCAGCAGAGGACGGACAAGTGTAATGTAGGCTGTCTCTTTAGTGGGTCTGCCGCATCTTGTAAGTGTTCTGCCAACAAAGCGCAGTCTTTGTTTCGCCTTCCCCACAATATTATCTATGTGGTCTTTCCAGTTTAAGTTGCTCGTAATTGTAATTCCTAGGTATTTAGTCGAATTGACAGCCCTTACATTTGTGCGATTTTCTTTTAGTACCCATGTGGATGGCCTCGCACTTTTCTTTGTTTAGTGCCAATTGCCACTTTTCGCACCATACAGAAATTCTCTCTAGATCATTTTGTAACTGGAATTGATCATCTGATGATTTTACTAGACGGTAAATTACAGCATCATCTGCAACCAATCTCAGGGGGCTGCTCAGATTATCATCTACATAAAAGAAAGATGTCTGAAACAAGCACCGTTTCAAAGAATAACCTTCATGGGGATATGTTATTACTCAGAAAAAGTAGTCAAAGTGGCAAATATAAGCAGCAAACGCAGTGCAGCGTTGTGTTTAAACAAGAAAAACTGTTCCATTGAAACGAAATTTTACGTAACTGCTGTGTGAAGCTCAAAGGAACCACACTGTGACTGAACGAACTTTTTTTCGCTGAAAGTGTGAAAGTGTGGCGTATGGAACGCTAGTGGAGGTGGACGAAGACTCAGTGGTCGGCACACATTCGGCGTGCAGGGTTCTTTGTTATATTCTAGCGACTATGCCATGCGCGCTACAGTTTTGGAGACACATTCTGTGATAAAAGAATATCCAAAATTACCCACGTCGTACAGGACACTAAACTGGGATCTTAAGAAGAGGAAATAATGGTCGGAAATGAGTTCTGTACGGACACTTTAGGTTGGCACTACACGCGGGGGTTGTCGGGAGTGACTGTAAAGATTGCTCCTAATCCCCGACTTCCAGCACGTCCCGCGCCATATGCCAAGTTAAAATGTGTTGTGCAGTTGTTCAGTATATAGTTGTTTGTTAACGGAGACAACCGACATCTTATAGAAACTTAAGGTCAAAGCAAAATGTGTAGCTGCTGACCGGCAATCTCAATGCAAGTATTACACCGGAGCCCATTGAAAAAATTAAACTCTGGGTTAAAAATCAATTTGGCCCCGTTGCTTGCTCGTGCTGCTTATGACAGTAGCACCCGTATAAAACAATGAAAAATGCTCCAAACATAGCACGGAAAGACGAATATGTCCTCGGAATAGTTAGGGATATAAAAGAACGGAACTGTCTCTTCGAGTTATCTGGCAGCTTCAAAGACATTGAAATCAAACAATCTTGACATAAATGCGCTTTAAATCCATCCCCTGAAATTTTATCGCTCAAGCAAAACTTTTTGCACTATTACTTGCATGCTCTTGAACCATACGATGTTAGTACATTATTTGCAGGCGAATCTTCTGCATTTTGGGCATAGGATTAGGGACTTTCACCTATAAATTGGAATAGGCAGGTGTGCCAACCCTTACAGCTAAGAGAGCTCACTGCTCTAGGGGAGTGGGGTTAACTCGTAAAAAGGCGTGAATCTGTCAAAATGTTATGATTTAAATGTCTTTGAAGCTACCAGATAAGTCAAAAAGCTAATTCGCTTCTTTTACATCCCTAACTCTGCCCAGGACATATTTTCCTTTATTGAGCTATCGTAGGAGCATTTTTCATTCTGCTTCCCTACTTTTTCTTTACCATAATTTTGACATTAGACCGCCGTAGCTTGGCTACTTAGATTTTTGTTGATTCGGGTGACGACCGATCCGGTATAGATTTTTTATTGTCTTTCGAGCCACGTTGCTCATATCGTGTCAACGGATAAAGCTTTCACAAAACAACAGGAGTCCATTAATTATATGTATTTGTCTACCTTCTTACACAATCTGAACCGATTCGCATAATGTTTGAAACATAGAAGTGGTGCCCATAAAAAAACTCACAGAAAACCTGTTTTTTACACGTAAAATACAAAGCGAGCTAGAAATCTGAAAGCGAGTTTTCATCTTTATCGTAGGAATGGGTTTTTTTATTTATCCGACTTACTTTAAACTATTTCGGCGCATTCAGTCACGTAAGAACGAATTTTACATGCTACATTTAGCTCAGACCCCGACAACAGGTAAAGATTATTGGAGAAAAAAGAATTGGTTTTGACTTAACCCATTTATTTAGCTTCGTGCAAAGTTTGAACCGATTCGTACAAATTTAAAGTATAGAAGTGGCACACTTCAAAAGCTCCAAGAAAAACATATTTCTTGCACACAAAATCCAAACGAAGCAAGATTGTTTCAAACGACAAAGACTTATCTCAGACCAAGTTCCGGAACACCGGTGTACTAAATTTGATCACTCAGTCTTGGCCAAGTCTGGAGTTATTAAATGGTGACTGTTTTTGCACGTAAAATCAATGAGTGTGAAAGTATTTTGTACGCAAAATCCGAACAGTGCATATTCAAATGGCGCCATTATTTGAGAGTTTATTTCAGCCCAATTAAAATCTTTCACAAAATTGACTTATCGATTTGCACAATTTGCCTGTGCGCCAGCTCCGGTTTGTCGTTAAGTCCTTGCTCAATATGCTGCAACATAGCTACAGTAAGATGGATTTTCGAATGGCTATACAGACAGCCGCTGGTCCGGACTAAACCAAAACATGTTATCCCATGTTCTTAGCTCAAGTAGGAACAGAGCACCAACATCCCTCCCAAACCGCTATTCATACATATTTGTTACAACGCTCCCACTCCGCTAGTATTGTCCACACTATATATGGTGTTCCGTTTGTCTTGACCAATCCAAATACCTTTTTGTCCAAAAGTAAAATAAAAATTGTATCCAGTAAATGTTTAAATACCAGGGGTATACTAACCAGCATGATTACATTTATTGTTACTTCGTTCATTACGAAGATGTGAGAGGCAGTGCTTCTTTTTTAAATAGGGCTGTATATTTTTTACTTTGGCAGTGCTGTTTGTCTCTTTAATGCCTGTTCCACGGCATATCACAGTGTGCCATTCACGTAAACATGACGTTTTTATAACGTAACACAAAATTAACTGACTGTTCTGCACTTACGGGTCTCTACTGGTTGCCACAGCATCCAAAGATGTTGCTGATTGGAAGATAAGCGAAGATTGTGGTTGCTGGAAGTACCAGAACGTGCAGGTGGTAACAGTAGTAGTAGTAGTAGTAGTAGTAGTAGCAACAATTTTTTTAATGTGTGGACCTCGTAGGATGGCTATTTTTTGATGAAGTTATTGGACGTGGTAATATTTGTATAGGAAAATGTTATATTTGAAGAACTGTGATCAGGGAAACAGCTCTTAGGCAACAGTATCTATGTCTGCGATTGTAGCACTGTGGAGTCGTAGAATCTTTGACAGCTAGTGGCGAATAGCTGCGGTGTGGAGCAGGCGGATTTTTCGTTGAGTGTACAGTGTAATGCATGGACGCATTTGTGGAACTAGGTGAGTAGCATATTTATTACGAAAAGGAACGGTGACTCAGAACAATGGTTGGATAGCATACGGACATAAAAATGGTTTTGTAATGACGAACAAGTTATTATTTGATAAGGTAACTTGATTTTTATTTTTGTAGACTTGTGTTGTTGGTCCACTTCACCCTCGACACAGTCGAGTTTTTGATAATTATTCTATTGATTGACATTCTGAGTTAATTTACAGTGCCATGGAAGTTATTAGATCAAATGAAATTTCATATTAGAGTCTATAATTTTTTTTGATACGTTCCTAACTGAAGTTTCGAAACTTAAAAGTTGAGTCATGTGTTTAATTGGCATTCTATGGCAAGATATGAACCCAGTTTCCCTGTGAAACGTCCCCTTAGAAAAATTATAAATGACAGTGCTTAAACTGACACACAATATTTTTAGCGCAACGCAATCTGACTTTCAATAATCTCTGCAAAAGAATGGCACTGACTAACAATAACCTATACCTTTCATGAATCACTTACCTCACAAAAATCTTCGTTACTCGAACTACTGCAATGCAGCGAGCGCCAATACTGCCAGCTAAATAAAAGATTCTAACTACTGAAGGCCCTAACTACTGATAGGCATAGTTAGCAAATGAAAGATTTCGATAGAAACAAACAATGTATTTACCTTAATAGTGTTGAAAAGTCATAATATATATATCAGTTCATGACATCCAGTCTTACAAATTTACTGTCTCTGATGGACACACGTCCAGATCATCCGCTCTCAAAACTCCGCCATCTCTCTCCCCACATCCGCCACTGCTGGCGGCTCACCTCCAACTACACAACGCTACGCGCTGTTAACAGCGAACTGCCCAACACTACAATAGCAAATTCCAACAATGCCCACCAGCCACAGACTGCACACAGCACAGCCAGTGATTTTCATACGGAGCGCTACGTGGCGTTACCAATATAAAAACCTAAACAGCCTACTTACACCTGTACAATCTATATTTAGTTCTTTTAGCAGCATTTTTTTCTGCCAGTACTTCATTTTGCATGTGAGATTCACAGAACGTGATTGTTTCGTTGCCTTTGCGCACTGTTGGTTCTGTCAGTCTCTTTATTTTACTAAGGCCACATGTCAGTTCAGAAATTTTCGTGTGTTTCAGGTAACATTCTTATACAGGTCTACATTACAGCATTTTTTTTATACAGTTACGTTTTTTTCGAGCAGTTCGCAGTGACCAAGTCTACTGAGCGTATTTATTTGCTTATAAATGAGATCGGTTTTCACACACACACACACACACACACACACACACACACACACACACACACACAGAGGATTCTTCCCATTTTCATGTAAGTGATGTGGCTTTGATCTGAGTAGCACATTTATGTTGTCAGTTCACATTCCCGGGTTTGCATGTAAGATAACACAGTTTCAAATAAAGGCTACTCACTTACAACCTGTTTCAAAATGATAATGGTCTTGTGTTACAGTTTCAGAACAAAAGGAAAAAAGGTAATTTCATTGGTGAGTCGCTATCTGATGAAGTATTTATTATAGAATTAGACGCCCCACAGCTACAGTCTGTTTATTAATTTCTCTCTCTCGTCCTTAGCGACTGCTTTTGGGATCGCAGCGACGTTTTGGAGCAGTCATTCCTGCCATCCGCTAAGCCGTGATGCTGGAATCCGGCATTAGCAACTCGACTGTACACACGGAAACTCACCAGTAATGAATCATCCTGAGAAAACCTGATAGATCATAATTCACACATAGATGCATTTGCATACTTACATGGATTGAGCAAGTAAGCGGCCGTGATCTTGTATTAGGAATCATGCCTGCATTTTCCAGAATTACTTTAAGGAAACCAAGGGGAACCTAAACCAGTATGGCCTCCATCCTCCAAATAAGGCCATACTGTTTGAATCACTGTCACCTCATGCCGCTTGTCCCTAGTATACAATACTGTCTCGTTTATATAGTCTTGAAAAGAAGTTATTTGATAACGCAAAAAAGCTAGGGTTACACTGATCATTTATTCCTCAACACCCAGTCACTGCACGCACTACACACACTTCAAGTCACAATGTGAAAAGTTTGTGCCACATTGCTCATTCATTTCTCAACACCCTGTAGGTACACACTGTGGGCCGACAACACTGTTCAGTCACACTGATGTGACCACCAGACAAAAGCCGAAGTAACCACCATTTGCAAGGTGAAGCGCTACGAGACGTGCAGGGAGGTTCTGCAAGGTGACGAGGAGGATATGCAACCATGCCGATTCCAGAGCAGTGGCCAGCTGTACTAGGATTCTCGGTTGAAGATCCAAGGCGCGCACAGCCCGATGAAAGCTATTGCATAGTTCCGCGACTGGATTTAAATCTGGGGACTTTGGTGGCCAGGGGCGTACGGTAAATTCATCCTGTGCCCTTCGAACCACGCAAGTACACTGCGAGATAAGTGACACGTTGCATTGTCCTGCCCGTAGGTACCATCGTGCCGAGTAAAAACAAACTGTATGCGGGAGTGAACGTGGTCCCCAAAGATGGATGCATGCTTGTGTTCATCCAGTGAGCACCCCAGTGCCAGGAACAAGTTCCCCCGACCATAACGCTCCTCCATAAAGCTTGTTTCAGGGTGTTCGCTTTCAGCCGTTTCACGCCGTACACGGAAACCTGTCGCCATTCAGTGGACATCCTGTTGCGATATTGGGGTGCACTTACTTTACTTTTTCGTGTCCGGAAACTACAATTTGTTTGCCCAATATTGGGCAATGTCCAGTGCTTCTTCTTTAGCCAGCCATAGATCGTCGGGGGTGCATCTGTGGGGGCAGGCAGGGCATTGTAGAAGATTTTCCATGTCCTGTCGAGTGCCGCAGTCGCATTTGTCGTCATTTTCGTCCAACAAACCCCATTTGATCAGATTAGATTTCACAGGAGCCACCCCAGTGCTGATGCGGTTAAGCATTCTCCAGGTTTTCCAATGACCAGAAACGCCGCTTGGTGAGTCCTCTCTTAGTGGATAGTAGATTGGGGGCTCATCCAAGACGCAACTTAGGAAACGGCGTCTGGATTTGAGTCTGATGGGGCCACACTCTAGGCCAAATATTGAGTGACGGGCATCAAAGGTTTGTTTTAGCTTCTCGGTATGTTCATGGGCTTTCCTACGTGAGTCAGAGTTTGTGAAACCTGCGGCCCTGTAAAGATTTTCTATGGGGGTAGGTTTCATGCAGCTTGTCACTATCCTGCATGTTTCATTCAAGCTAATATCTACCTTTTTTGCGTGGGCGGATCTGCAGCATACTGGGCAGGCATATTCGGCAGTTGAGAAGCACAAAGCTTGGGCTGAAGTTCTGACCACGGTAGGTTTGGCACCCCATTTGCTATTGGACTGCTTTCTTATTAGGGAATTTCGTGCTTCTACTTTTTTGCGTGTTTTTTCGCAATGATATTTGTATGTCAATGTTCTGTCCAGCACGACGCCAAGGTAGGTGGGAGTATCTGTGTGTTCTAGTAATGTCCCATCCCAGGTAACATTGAGCCTATACTTTGCCTGCCACGAGTTCAGATAGAATGCACTCGCTTGAGTTTTGGAGGGATTTGGTTTTAGAGAATTCATTTTGTAGTAGGATGACATCATAGAAAGGGCGGTTTCTAGTTTCTCCTCGATGGCTTCAAACCTGTTGCCTTGAACTGCTATTGCCAGGTCGTCTGCATATACAAAAGTTTTGGTTTTGTCTGGAGTTGGTTGGTCATTTGTATATATGTTGAATAGGATTGGCGCCAACACGCTCCCTTGGGCGAGCCCATTTTTCTGATTCCGCCATCGACTCTTTTTCCCCTCAAGCATTACGAAGAACTGTCTATTTTGGAGCAGGGATTCGATTATCTTGACTAGGTGGTAGTCTTTCAGGGTCTCGTAGGTTTTATGCAGATGTGTCCGGTAATCTACGGTATCATAGGCGGAACTTAGGTCGACTAGTGCCAGCCCGGTGATTAGTTTATTCTCAAACCCATCCTCGCTATGTTCCGTCAATGCCAGAATTTGACTGGTACAGGACTTTCCAGGTCTAAAACCTGCTTGGTGTGGAATTAGCTTCGAGTCAACGATCTTCTCTATTCTGTTGAGGATCAATCTTTCATAGAGCTTAAACAGGTGGCAGAGAAGGGTTATGGGTCGATAGCTCTTCAGAGACTCTGGGTCCTTCATTGGGGTGCAAATTCCAGCTCTCGTCGCCGGTGAACAGCAGTCAGCATGGGTGCACGAACCAGACGCCTGCTGCGAAGGACCATACACAGCAACGTTCGTTGAGGGGATGCAGTTCATAGCCCCACTTTCGTTCTGGGCGGTCAGTTAGCAGTTACACATCTATTCGCCCTGTACTCATCTCAGAAGCCGTCGTTCAACCCTGACATTTATCCGAGGAGCACCACAATTGCGTCGGTGCCGGGTTTGGATAGCAGCATTTTGTCATGCATGGCATACTTTAATCACAACGGCATGCAAACAGCTTACAAACTTAGCCGTTTCGATGATGCTTCCACTCTTGTACCGAAATCCAACGACCGTGGCCTGGTGGACGTCAGATAAATCGCTCCGTTTCCGCATTACGACAACTGCTGCACTGTTTTCCGCGTACCCCCAGCATGCTTTATATACCCTCCACTCCCAGTGCCGCCACCTGTGTCTGTGAGCGGTCATTGCAGCTGACGTCGACACATTAACGTGACTGCATCGTGTATGTACCATCAGGTCGACTTGCATAACACCCAGTGAAGACAGCTGGCTCACATTCGGGGAGCTCGAGTTGCAAATACAATGTAATTGTGGTTTTCCTAAATCGGAGAAGCCGAATGCTGGGTTCCTTTCCTCTGCCATCCTATCCGGCGCTAGCTTGTGCCCCGTCTCTAACGACCTCGTCGTCGACGCGACGTTAAATCGTTGTCTCCCTTTAATGTTTTATGTTAGCGGCCACTAGGACAGTTCTTCGTCTGCTCTACGTGCCC
This sequence comes from Schistocerca nitens, assembly GCF_023898315.1. Taxonomy (NCBI): domain Eukaryota; kingdom Metazoa; phylum Arthropoda; class Insecta; order Orthoptera; family Acrididae; genus Schistocerca; species Schistocerca nitens. The sequence goes on along the minus strand of NC_064622.1, from coordinate 77,389,385 downwards.
AAACGACCTGAACATCAGGCTCACAGTGGAGATGGAGGTACGATAGCCGATTACTGGCTAAATGTGCGGATTCATTCCACGCGAAAGTGAAATAGGCTATATGACCCCAATAAGGCAAATGACTCCCTCAGATAATCTACAGGAAATGACTCTCCCGGTGTTTTCTAATAGCGCCATTATGTGATTGTTGTTTGCTATCTCTTGACGCAACGGGGTGCAACGGACGAGCGAATGATGGACCACAATTCACAGGCGGAAGTGAATGTATTTGTGTGTGTTACAAGGAGTGAAAGGGAGCGGCGGTAGCTTCTGCTCTGCTATGAAAAAGCCCTGACAGCAGAGACTGATGAGTCTCACTTTGAGAGAATACTGAAGACTGTTGTCTCACCATCTGCACTGCGATATACGTACGTATAATGAAGCCAATGCTTGTCACTTCCTTTCGTGATCGGTTAAACATCGTATATATTCTTAACGGCGGGGCGTTCAGGTAACACATTTACTTCTGCAGCTGTGCAGCTAAGTAGTTACAGTGAAGCCGAAGTTGCTGTTTGTATTTCAAGTTTTCATACAGTCATTATGTAGCCAGTAACGTCGACTAGTTACACAACGACTTTAAGGTCTAAGTATGATTCTGTTATCAAAATTTCAACCTCTTCTTTAATATACTGCCCTATACTGGATGAAATCTACTAAATTTCTTGGTCTCTTTCAAACACATACATCTGATGACATTCTAGAAGTACATGTACTGTGGCGTTTGTTCGAAATGGAGATCAGAAGCCACACATAATTCAATGCGTTTGGATCTAAATAGGTACATCTTCTCATTTGGACTACATGCAAGTACGACTTCGATAATGGGGACTTCCTACATGCAAAAAAAAAAAAAAAAAAAAAAAAAAAAAAAAAAAAAAAAAAAAAAAAATAAATAAATAAATAAATAAATAAATAAATAAATAAATAAATTCTTACAAATGTATTCATGTATGTCTACATATCGTAAACTTGCTGATGAATCTGATTCCCTCTAACGAATGAGGCCATTCTGATTTTTCTTTACGCCTGATTTTTCTGTAATCACTGGTTCACCAGCGTTTTTCTGTATTGTAATTTTTGTCTGTAGTGCAATAGGTCTCAACTTAAAAATGTGTCATTCAAAAGACTTACCAAAGGATATCCAACCAAATGACTACACAGCCGATGGCTTAAAACAATCCACCCGGAAGAATTTGACATCACTGTTTTCATGCTGCTCTATAATATTATTGGCTTCAACCCAAACTTCAATAACCGTAAGGGCACTAAGTCAGGGCATTAATATAGTTTCTGAAAAGGACGAATGTACCATTGAGAAAAGTCTCTTTCACCTACTGCCAGAAAATAGGACACATTCTGAAATTATGAAGGAAGTCGCTTGCGGTTCTTATCAAGAAACGCACTGCGATAGCTCTAGAAATCAGAAGTCGCTTCTTTGTCCAAACACACAGACTACTTCAAGAAGTCACTGCAACCAACGTAAATAACAATGAAGTTAAGGTCAGCCGTTTAACATCCTCTACGAGGATCGCTCTTAAGATTTTATAAAATGCTAGGTGGTCCTATTTAGATGGGACACTACCATTGTTTTAAAATTCGTACTGTTAAAAATGTTGTGGAAAACTGAAAACTTCTCGTGATGGTTTTTGTTGGAAGATTTTTTGCTGTTTTTGTAAAGACCTGACTCAACAAAATGCTCCAGATATCTTCGTCCAACTTTTGGCAATCAGTAACCAACAGAAAGACTTCTCAGAATTAATTTCCAGAATTTCCTCCCGTGGTCGTTCTTTCGTCAGCTAAGAATTTCGGGAAGGTCCAGCAAAACGGGTTGTTGTTTCGAGAAAGGATCGGGATGTGACTTTTTTCGGAGACATAGGGATATCGAAGCTACAATACATGAGGTTTTTCATGAGAAATACCTACTGCCGATGCATTGCGCACATTTGACTGTAACATTAAAACAGGCTCTATTAAATTGGTGTAAGGAAACGCTCAGTACATTCGAGCAAGGAAATTCAAAATCCGTGTACACTATCGGCTCAAAGTTATCCGGAACGGAATGGACCACTGGATGTGGTGAGAGGCCGACCCTCCAGTATAAAAGGATGAGTATTGTGTTGTCAGTAGAGAAGCAGTAAGAGCAGAATGTGTCAATTAGGAGACCTCAGTGACTTCGAACGTGAACTACTCACTGGATGTCACCTGCGTGAGCGACTGGTGGTTGATCTCATTGCGAAGTGCAAACGCGAAGTAAACCCAAAGCAGGCCGACCTCCAATACTGACGGACAGGGACTGCAGAGTATTTCATAGAGTGGCAGTCAAAAAGAATAGGGTCTAACTGCTCCTCACAAGACAAAAATTTCCGTTGTCAATGTCAAGCGACGCTTGAGGTGCTGTTAAGAGCAATGCCAGTGGAACGATTTGGGTTTGGCGAATGTCTGGCGAACGTTACCCGTCATCGAGAGTAGTGCCAACGGTGATGTGGAGAGGGTGTGGTGTAACAGGGGAATACATTTTACAGCATGTGTTCGGTGCGCACAGTAAAGGAACAGTTCGGAGACTATGATTGTTTGTATCAGCCTGTCAATTCTGTATCTGTGAGGCAGTGGTTTGAGGACAATAACGTTACTGATTTGGACTGGTCTGGTAGAGCCCCGACCTGAGTCCAGTGGAACATGTTTAGGGTGAAGTAGAACGTCAGCTTCCCTGCAGACCCCACCGTCCAACATCACTAGCCTCTCTTGTTTCCGCTCTTGAGGAAGAATGGACTGCTCTCCACCCCCCCCCCCACCCCCAAATTAATGGCCAATAATAAGTGTCCAGTTACTTTTGATTACGTAGCATACGACACCTTAACTGGAGAAATGTGGATATTTTCGTACGAGCCGGTAACTAAGCAGTCCTCATCTGCCTAGTTGTTCCAAGATGAACGAAAAACAAAGCTAGATTGTTCACGAAACGATCCTGTGAAAATGACGGCTTGTTCGTTGATTAACCTGGACATGTCGGTACCGTTGCCTTAGACCATGTGTGGGCGCGGTCCGCGGAAGTAATTGCTGATGGTGGGGGGGGGGGGGGGGGGAGAGGGATTGCGAGGCGCTCGCGTTCATCCTATACGCATTTTCGGTCACTTCCACCGACACTTGGCTCGCCTCTGGTTTGCAGCTCATGACGCAGGCCAGTGAAAGTTTTGCTTACTGAGTCCTTGTGCAGTTTCGTTTCACCACCGCTGGATCGGAACAACAAACAGGAACACCTTTTGAGCCGATGAGTGAAGTCACGGCCCATTTGCTCAAGTGCATGCGGAGAAAGCGGAAAACAACTCACCGCCGTGGAGGGGCATGGGGAGAAGTATTTTCGCTTTTGGATCGGTGCTGACACACATTGTTTGCTGCTTACTGCCTACGTCTAAATTACACATTGATAGATCACGAACTTTGGTAGTAGGCGACAATGGCACGAAAATTATCGACTAGTCACGAATTGGGCCGATTTTAATAACGGCAGCAGGGTACCTTACTTGTTGAACAAACTAGTTGTGTGTTGTGGATTTCACTTAAGGTTCTGTGCTAGCTGCTTGTTAATTTCATGTGTTTCCATGTATCTTTACTGAACTTATTTGTAAAATGTCTAGCATCAAGATGAGAAAAGTAGATGCTGAATATCGCCAATTACAGGAGAAAAGGACGGAGAATTATTTCTTTACCATGTTCAAGAATACATCTGTTCGCTTGTTGTGTAGTGAATTACTATCTGTTGTGAAGAAATTTGATGTGAAAAGGCAGTTTTGTAGGAAACACATTGCTCAACAACAGCGTACAGGGCAGTTGCGGAAAGACAAAGTTAAAATATAAATTTCTAATTTGGACAAACAACAGCAAATGTTTGCTAAGTAGAGCACACTGTGTGATAATTTGATTAAAGATAGTTTTATAATGAGCGAAAAAACGGCAAAATCGTTAAGGGGCTCCGAAAAGGCTCAAAATCATGAAAAGTTCAATTTTTACTTTTTTGCGTTTTCTGAATCTGCAGACTATTACCTTTTAATAGATAGATAATTTATTCAATTCCGAAGACTACAACTATTTTTAAATGTTTTTTGAAATGTGTTCTACATGGGCGTGACCCACTGTGGCGCTGTTAAACTGCTGTCAAATGGTGTTATTATTAACGTCCGTGTTCATCAGGTACATTTTAGTGATGTGAGATAAAGTATGTGTTGTGGCTAACCTGTGATGGTTCAATATATATCGCTGGTGTGATTGTCGATTGTTTCATGTTTATTTACTCTGTCGTTATCTCGAAAATATTCGTAATTAATTCTGTTTCTTGAGTCTCTGTTTTGTTGAAGTATAATAATGAGTAAAAGTAAAGTTATTAGAAATCCTCTGAAGGCTTTTAAGAAAAGGAGAAATGTTGGAAAGCCAAAGGTATGTGTTATTACTGTAAACAATAAAGACGATGAAAATCCCCAACATAGATTGTGTCCCAAAGAAGAAGACAGTTGGTGTAAATATAACAAAGGATTGCTAACTGGTGAAGTGTACACTCATAAGCACAGTCTGCCTCATGCAATAATGGAGGTGATGAAACCTATTTTCAGAGACTGTTGAAAAAGTGTATTCACGGAAAAACTCAAAACCCCAATGAAAGTGTAAATAGTGTTATATGGTCGAGAATCCCCAAGACTGTATTTGTTGGAATAGAAACACTTCACTTTGGTGTGTATGATTCTGTTGCGACTTTCAATGATGGCAACATTGTAAGGTGCGAGGTATTTAGAAATATGGGAATGAAGATAGGTTCTAACATGGTACGAGCGATGCTTGCTTTAGACAAGGAACGCCTTCGGGCTGCAGACAGGGCTGTAAAGAGTCTAGAAATACAAGCAAGAGTAAACAGGAGGAGGAACAAGAGGAAGCTGGAGGTGGAGTTTGCAGAGGATGAAGATAATCCATCCTATGGACCTGGAATGCACTAAAAAGTTAATCCAATCTTTGTCGCTTGATTCCCAAAACTTTTATTTTCTCATACTAATTACATGTTTTCTAAGGATCTTCCAAACATATTTGTTTCAAACTTTCAGTAAATGTTACACAGTACCTTCTGCATAATTTAACACAGCCTTTTTCCAAAAAACTGTATATTTTTGAATATATAAATAAAAAATTGCAAAAAAATGTTGTGAATTTTCATTACAATTGAAAAAAAATCATCTTTAATAACTGAACTAAAATTTTGTAAAATACCTGTGTTAAGTTGTAGCCCATATTCCAATAAATAATCTGTAAAAAGTTCAACTTCCTACCTCAAATACATTGTGAGGAAAGATGTAATTTATAAGCGTTATTTTAACATTGCAAGTATAGGGCGTTCCGGAGCCCCTTAAGGCATTTTGCAAGGCGAATTCGTATGGGAGTGCCTCCTGGTCATTGCAGATGTACTATGTCCAGACGAAGAGAAAGAGTGCTAACAAATAACCTTTTCGAGATGAACAATGATTCGACCAAACTGGCATGATGGCTGATGATATTAAAAAAAGTTTGCGTCATAGTGCTGCGACATTTGAAGCATTTGCGGTCACTTTGGGCGAGAGCACTGATTTGTCAGACACAGTTCAGTTAGCAATTTTTGTTTGTGGTGTGGATGTGGAGTTCAATATAAGTGAAGAACTATTGGGATGACAGGCAATAAAAGGAACCACTGCTGATGTAAGCTTTGAAGAAGTGAAAAAAGTCATCGAAACTTTCAATGTGTAATGGAGTCAGCCCACTGTAGTATGTTCTAGTGGAAAACCTAGGATGGTCGGTTCCCGTAATAGTTTCAGTAGCATACTACACAAAAAAACTGCTGTATTTAACATTGTGAAAGCCAAATTGTTCACCAGCAAAGTTTGTGCACGTTTCGCGAGCTTAAGTAAGTAGATGAATCAGGCCAAATGTTTCCCATGCCTGCTTTAGACGATCGAATTCCGGCTAGCGCTGAATGATGTACAACAGAGAAGGTATAAAACAATTTATTTGTCACAGGTCGCTTCGTTCTTCTTCGTAACTTGTGGCATTGCGAGCGGTGAGCCCACTAAGTGTCGTGTGTAAATCCAGAATACGGAGTGAGTGGTCAAGCTGCCGCGATGTGGCTGGACCAGGTAGGTCAGAGTTGGTGCTCTACGGAGGAACCATGTTAAGGGTCCGCGCACGATACGGTGACTCATGCGCAGTGACCAAATTTCGTCAAAAGCGCTGGGCGATTTCATTCGCTCTTTCAGAAGGGGAAGCCGACATTGTTTACCCCCTTGTAAGAGGTCCATGATTAAGGAATTTGTTGTTAGCGCACTCGAGCAGATGTAATTTCGATGGATTGCTCACGCGCTGCCTGCGATATGTAAGATATAAGAGAATCTGAGACCAAAGAGCAGTGTTGACTGCAGTAGGAACTGTGTGGCGGTAGGAGTAAGTTGTTGCTAGCGAGCAGTCTGGTGTATCGTGTTGGCTGGGCCGGTCGTGGTGCAGCGATGGCGGGGCCTGAGCATTATTGTATAAGGTAAAAAGCAGCCTCGCGCATATGTAGTATTGTTATATCAAGTCCCAAGTAAATGTTTAAAAAAATCTCTTAATAATAATCTTTCTCATAAAAAGTAACTTTTGACGATCATTCATTCCAATTTAAAGAATTTACTAATTTCTCCGATCCTTGGCCATCCCGATTATTGAAAAGAAAAATCAGTTGTTTCCTTTTATAAATGACAAATCTATCGGCCAGCATTGCACAGGGCTGTGCCAGAAAAATTTATTGTAAGAGCAGATATATATGCGTTATCCGGCGACCTAATTGAGGTAAGAATTTTCAATTTTTTCAGAATGATCTTTCAGGGCCAAGACGCAGCACTGCTGACGTCCAAAATATACCAGTTTAAATTCACAGTCAGTTATTGAAAGGTTATATGTGAGCCACAATAATTTAATTGAGAGGTTAGTCACATTGTATTATTACCAGGTTACGGAAATTATTTTGTTGGGACGTTACACTGAATGTGAACGACATAATTATATTTTTTACTGTTGAGGAATTTTCTGTTTTGAGGTTACACCAGAGGGTTATGTAAGAGGTCCATGATTAAGGAATTTGTTGTTAGCGCACTCGAGCAGATGTAATTTCGATGGATTGCTCACGCGCTGCCTGCGATATGTAAGATATATGAGAATCTGAGATCAAAGAGCAGTGTTGACTGCAGTAGGAACTGTGTAGCAATAGCAGTAAGTTGTTAAGATCATTCTGAAAAAATTAGGTCACCGGATAACGCTGGGTGGAGATTGTATCTGCGACCGATCTCGAGAAAACTGATTTGATGTAGCACACGCTTTTGTGATCGCCCGCATCAGCGATACTGCCAGAATGAAATATCCACAATATTCTTCATATTTCATAAACGGTTTGAGATATCGAAATGAGAATTTGGCAAGTGGTAGCATGCAAGGAGGAGAATATTTTGCCATATCGTATACGCTCCTCGGAGTATGGGACGTCATCATCCTCATTTTTAAGGACCATCGATATAGCTGGTGAAACGAGAAATGCTATGGGTTTTGTAAAGACATTAGAGTTTGTATTTGCGTCGAGGATGTGGTTTTGCATGTGCCATTGACCTCACTTAATTAACTTAATAAACCACTATTCCAGAATTCTCTCTTAATTAAGCATGTGCAACATGATAGTGAGGTTATATTGCGTAAACACTGTTGTGTTTTGGCGAAAGAAGCAAATTTTAATATGGTAACAAGAGAATTGCAGGTTTTATTCAAAATTTGTCACTCATGACGCTTCTCTGAAAGTTGCAAGTGGTTAACAAGCAAGTCAAAACTAGATCGCTGCTTTTGTTGCATTTTCAGTGAAATTCCTTGTAGATACTAACCAAAGCGGAGGTGACAGAAGATCTTTTCGAATGGTCACAATGCATCTGTTGCCGTGAGGGGGGGGGGGGATCCATTCAATATTTACAAAAAAGATGAGCGTAGGCTTGTGTTAGAACGGCACTTCTGCCGGCCGGTGTGGCCGTGCGGTTCTAAGCGCGTCAGTTTGGAACCGCGTGACCGCTACGGTCGCAGGTTCGAATCCTGCCTCGGGCATGGATGTGTGTGATGTCCTTAGGTTAGTTAGGTTTAAGTAGTTCTAAGTTCTAGGGGACTGATGACATCAGTAGTTAAGTCCCATAGTGCTCAGAGCCATCTGAACCATTTGAACGGCACTTCTTCTCCAGCACTCGCCATTTCCACAACAGCGCCTGCTCGCAACCCCCACCAATACCGCTCTTCTCACGCGTGTCCTAACGACTGGCCACGTTAACCTGCCTGCAGTGTACTATAGTGAAGCGTGAGCGGCCGGGGCCTGCTCGGCGAGTTACACCGACTCGACGACTTGGAAATTAATGGTGGACAGGGCAGAGAGTGTGCTTTGCTTCCTCTACAGATGGTTCGTTCCGTGATATTTTAATTCTGTATCATGTTGAGTTATTTATTTCTGTGAGGCCACCATTGGGATTCAGTCTTGCGTATGAATGTTTGTATAAACATTCAGTGAAGAATAATAGAACTGTTGCAGCGCAGATTAAAATCATTTGGGATCTTTGTTTATGTTGTCATCTTATTTACCACTACCCATTTATTTGTTCAATTATTTCACTATTGTCTTTGTAAACTAATGTGCTTCATGAATAATCTACGGTTCAATAAAGGGTTAAAGCCACAGTGTGTGACCGAACCCCTTTTTAACTGTATGAGCCACATTAAAACGTAAGGTTGTGTACACGCTCACTGCTGGTTCGGTAGCAATGAACTGACATTGAGCGGAAATTAAATTTCACATTTTTATGATGGAGGGAAACATGTAATTACACTCCTGGAAATTGAAATAAGAACACCGTGAATTCATTGTCCCAGGAAGGGGAAACTTTATTGACACATTCCTGGGGTCAGATACATCACATGATCACACTGACAGAACCACAGGCACATAGACACAGGCAACAGAGCATGCACAATGTCGGCACTAGTACAGTGTATATCCACCTTTCGCAGCAATGCAGGCTGCTATTCTCCCATGGAGACGATCGTAGAGATGCTGGATGTAGTCCTGTGGAACGGCTTGCCATGCCATTTCCACCTGGCGCCTCAGTTGGACCAGCGTTCGTGCTGGACGTGCAGACCGCGTGAGACGACGCTTCATCCAGTCCCAAACATGCTCAAATGGGGGACAGATCCGGAGATCTTGCTGGCCAGGGTAGTTGACTTACACCTTCTAGAGCACGTTGGGTGGCACGGGATACATGCGGACGTGCATTGTCCTGTTGGAACAGCAAGTTCCCTTGCCGGTCTAGGAATGGTAGAACGATGGGTTCGATGACGGTTTGGATGTACCGTGCACTATTCAGTGTCCCCTCGACGATCACCAGTGGTGTACGGCCAGTGTAGGAGATCGCTCCCCACACCATGATGCCGGGTGTTGGCCCTGTGTGCCTCGGTCGTATGCAGTCCTGATTGTGGCGCTCACCTGCACGGCGCCAAACACGCATACGACCATCATTGGCACCAAGGCAGAATCGACTCTCATCGCTGAAGACGACACGTCTCCATTCGTCCCTCCATTCACGCCTGTCGCGACACCACTGGAGGCGGGCTGCACGATGTTGGGGCGTGAGCGGAAGACGGCCTAACGGTGTGCGGGACCGTAGCCCAGCTTCATGGAGACGGTTGCGAATGGTCCTCGCCGATACCCCAGGAGCAACAGTGTCCCTAATTTGCTGGGAAGTGGCGGTGCGGTCCCCTACGGCACTGCGTAGGATCCTACGGTCTTGGCGTGCATCCGTGCGTCGCTGCGGTCCGGTCCCAGGTCGACGGGCACGTGCACCTTCCGCCGACCACTGGCGACAACATCGATGTACTGTGGAGACCTCACGCCCCACGTGTTGAGCAATTCGGCGGTACGTCCACCCGGCCTCCCGCATGCCCACTATACGCCCTCGCTCAAAGTCCGTCAACTGCACATACGGTTCACGTCCACGCTGTCGCGGCATGCTACCAGTGTTAAAGACTGCGATGGAGCTCCGTATGCCACGGCAAACTGGCTGACACTGACGGCGGCGGTGCACAAATGCTGCGCAGCTAGCGCCATTCGACGGCCAACACCGCGGTTCCTGGTGTGTCCGCTGTGCCGTGCGTGTGATCATTGCTTGTACAGCCCTCTCGCAGTGTCCGGAGCAAGTATGGTGGGTCTGACACACCGGTGTCAATGTGTTCTTTTTTCCATTTCCAGGAGTGTATATATACACAGCGATTTTCATTTTGTCAAGAAGCTTTTGAATCATCCAGAAACCATATGTAAATGGTGCCAACATCACAATGAAGGAAAATACAATGAAGGAAAATATGTAGAAATGGTTCGAAGAAATGCGAAAGTGTATAAATTTTAAACGTAGTTATTTTGAGAAACAATAAAACGATAAGCACCAAAAATGTTTTTTACATTGTTTTTGTAAAAACTTGAAAGACTGCCCTTGTACTCGATAAAGGTCGCCTCTACACTTCGCAACGCATTGTTATCTCCATTTATAGACATACATGTTCTTCCTGCACGTTTTCAAATAGTCACATACCCACCTCCCATTAGGACGCCACTCGGAGTTTTGTTATCTCTTGGAATCGAGCCAACTACATTTAGCTGCACACACGCACTACACACATGTATTTAATTTTCATTATACAGATTTTTATGTCTTCCGCTCCGGCCATTGGTTCGATCCATTCGTCTGTTTTCATGGCGCTCGTAGTAATTCTCAACATGATCTCTCCGTAACTTGACTCAGTGAGTCGTACTATTTGAATGTCTGTTGCGTTAGAAGCCTGTGTTTCACTGGCACTAGGCTAAACTGGTTGTAGACTCGCCGATTCAGCGCGTCTCATAATTAGCTTTGGGAACTCAACTTACGAGGAGCCATCTAGGTCATTAATTTTTCTTTATTTATTTAAGTGTGCGTTAAATCGGCTAAAGATAACCTAAATACAACTCATTAACCGGTTCGATCATTTCATTTTTAATTTATACTATTTTCTTTCCCAACGGTTGATCAAATACGTAGTTACTGGGATACTCTATTTTTGTCCATTCTGTGCAGTTGTTCAGTTAATATCACTCTCATTTTCCTCATTGTCTGCGTGATCCTTTCCACATTGAGGTAGACTTGTCTGATGCTCCGAAGTTTCCAGCCGACCTCATTCCGAATCGCAGCCTTGATTTTTCGTAGCATTCTCCATTCCGATTCCGGGAACTCCATCTTCTCTGGCTTCCAGTTCATCGAGAAGCAGTCACTGGCGCACAAGCATTTTATCTTGGCTGAAGCCTTATAGCTTGTCACTTTGGAATTCCAGTATATGCACTTTTTCCTGTAATAGTCTTTATTCTCTCCTTTTATGACATGCAGTCGCCTAAAGCAGTTTTCTCTATTTCACTTTCTTGTAGGGTCTCACCAAAGTAGAGAATTTTCTCTACCCTCGAAATCTGGCCTATCTCTGTCTCAAGGAATTTCGTTTCACATTTGTCATTCATCATGAAGTTGGTCCTCAACCCCATCCTGGTGGCAATCCTTTCTAGAAGGTTGACCTAGGCCTCATCCGCCAAGATCGGGTAGTTGACTTTATTTTCTACCCTAAGGAGACCGGACATGTTCCTTTATTTTGAAGTTCTGATTACCAAACGCTCACAATCTTTTCTAGAACACAGCCGAATAGTACCGGTGGTATCACGCCACCTTATCTCACGCCTGTTTTTATTTCAAAGGGCCAGGAAAGTTCTCCCACGAACTTCACTTTGTGGGTTGTGCCTGTTAAGTCCATTTTGATTACGTTGGCCAATATGAATGTGAGCCCGAATCCGCTGATGACTCTCTGCAGGATCTCTCTGTCAACCCAGTCAAAAGCGTTTTTGGAGCCTATGCAAGACTCGACGATTTTCAATGCCGGACGATTGACTTCAAATTAAGAATTTGCTCGGTACAGGGGTGACTCAGAGTTGTTTATCTACGGTCACTTCTAATGTATTGAACAGTATTTTTGAAAACATTTTGTAGGCGACAGGGATGAGGGACGCACTTCTGCAGGGCGATTCCATGATGATGTTACTATACTTTTGTGGATGCCTGAGAAAGGTAAATGTATCAGTTAGGGGAAAAGGACCATGACCCGGAAACGAAAGATACATGCGAAAATTGTTCCTATATCTGTACCTCTGACTGAGGACCTCTTCTGGTGCAAGCTCTTCGCTGTCCCATCTTTTGGGAGGAGGTAGTATGAACCAAAACAAGAAAAAAGTCTGGCAAACATGGGTGCATATCTTAAGAGCTACAAGCATTTGTTCATTTTTGCCGCTGTGAAACAGCCTCCTGCAGTGTCCTTCAAAGATCATAGGAGGACAGTGCTGAAGGGAACGTTATAGGCCCTTTAAAGTTCCTTCTCTATGTAAACGATTTGGGAGACAATCTCAGCAGCCGTCTTCGGTTGTTTGCAGATGACGCTGTCGTTTATCGACTAATAAAGTCATCAGAAGATCAAAACAAACTGCCAAACGATTTAGAAAAGATATCTGAATGGTGCGAATAGTGGCAGTTCATCCTAAATAACGAAAAGTTTGAGGTCATCCACATGAGTGCTTGAAGGAACTCGTTAAACTTCTCTTACACGATAAATCAGTCTAATTTAAAAGCCGTAAATTCATGTAAATACCTAGGTATTACAATTACGAACAACTTAAATTGGAAGGAACACACAGAAAATGTTGTGGGGAAGGCTAACGAAAGACTACGTTTTATTGGCGGAACATTTAGAAAATGGAACAGACCTACTAAGGAGACTGCCTAAACTACGCTTGTATGCCCTCTTTTAGAATACTGCAGCGCTGTGTGGGATCCTTACCAAATAGGACTGACGGAGTACATCGAAAAAGTTCGAAGAAGGGCAGCACGTTTGGCATTATTGCGAAATATGTGAGAGGGTGTCACAGAAATGATACAGGGTTTGGGCTCGGCATCATTAAAAGAAAGGCGTTTTTCATTGCGACGGAATCTTTTCACGAAATTCCAATCACCAACTTTCCCCTCCGATTGCGAAAATATTTTGTTGATACCGATAAAATAAGGAAAATCAGAGCTCGTACGGAAAAATGTAGGTGTTCATTCTTTCTGCGCGCTATACGAGATTGATTAACATAGCACTGAAAATAATATCTACTTAATTGCAAGCGCAGCTGTGAAATACTTGGTGCAAATCTACATGCATGTCACAACTGTTTTACTGTACAACAATGAAAAACTACAACTACAAAGGAAATTCTCTCTATGATTATGCGCTAGCAATAAACAATAGCTACACTAATTACACAAACTACAAGAAAAAATCAGAAGATTCCAGGTTCGAATCCTGGGAGGGTCGCCATATGAATACAAGAATGAAAAACTACAACTACAAAGGATATTCTCTCTACAATTACGCGCTAGCAGCAAACAAAGGCTGCACTAATTATACAAAGTACAAGAAAAAAATCAGAAGATTCCAGTGAGGTATCCTCGGCTAAGGGTCGACATATGAAAAATGACTGTGCTTAAACTGACACACTATATTTTTTTTAGCGCAACGCAATCTGACTTTCAGTAATCCCTACAAGAGAATGGCCCTGACTAAATTAACCTATACGTTTCACAAATCACTTACCTCACAAAAATCTTCGTTACTCGAACTACTGCAATACAGCGAGCGCCACTACTGCCAGCTAAATAAAAGATTCAAACTACGGAAGGCACTAACTACTGATAGGCATAGTTAGCAAATGAAAGATTTTAATAGAGAACAAACAATGTATTTACCTTAATAGTCATCAAAAGTCATAACATATATAGCAGTTCATGACATCCATTCTTACAAATGTACTCAAAAATCCACCATCTCACTTCCCACATCCACCACTGCTGGCGGCTCACCTCCAACTGCGCAACGCTACGCGCTGTCAACAGCCAACTGCCCAATGCTACAATGGCGAGTATTACAACAATGCCAACCAGCCACAGACTGCACACAGCAGAACCAGTGATTTTCATACAGAGCGCTACGTGGCGTTACCAATATAAAAACCTAAACAGCCTACTTACAGGGATAATAGAGAATTGTGAACGTGGTTCGATGAACCCTCTACCAGACACTTCAATGTGATTATCAGAGTATCCATGTACATGTAGATGTAGATGACATGTTAAATAGTATATATACAGTGAGACAAACACCAAATTAAACATTATACTTGTGTGTTGAAAGAATGTGAAAGATGGTGATAGGAAATGAAAAAAAATTTCAAACACAGGAATTATGCACCCGACCGGTTGCAAATAACTGTTCGGTACAATAGACCTAGGTTTCGACACCTACTAAGGGTGTCTTCATCAGAATGAAATTTTGAGAAATCGTAAATTACATTGCGAAAAAGCAATGGTCAGAATTTAGAGCAGCTGTGCTCAAGACAAAAATAAAATAAAATACGTTCCAGTCTTGTCACGTATGCCTAGCTAGGAATGACATCTGACTCTGTAACGTATTTTATTTTATTTTTGACTTGAGCATAGCTGCTCTAAATTCTGACCATTGCTTTTTCCCAATGTAATTTTACGATTTCTAAAAATTTCATTCTGAAGAAGACACCCTAAGTACGTGTCGAAACCCAGGTCAATTCTACCAAACAGTTATTTGCAATACGTTGTCTGTATAATTCCTGTGTTTGAAAATTGTATACAGTTGCTGAGAAACAGCACTGTTTAAAACGGAAATGGAAAAGAGTATTTTTAGACTAATTTGCGACAGTGATCTAAGAATACCTATAAATTCTCTGTTGACTATATATCACTAGTTTTTCTTCCCCTACTGCGTGCATTGAAGGAGTACTATGACGAAATTTTTATAGTGTCAGAGCACTAGACGCTCCTAGTAGATTTGCTGTTGTAATTACGGATTGACCAGTAAGTGAGAACCGGCTATTTGATGTCACTAGGCATGGAAAATGTCCGAAAAGACGGTGGATTAACACAGCACCTTGGTCATTGCGGATATACTGGCAGTTCATAAGAGCTCCAAAAACGATAAATTACAAGGAAAAAAGAAGAAAGAACACTCAATGAGATGCAGGTAAATCGTATAAGAAACTTAAGAAATGAGACTACTTTTGTTGAAATCTTGTATTATTCAATGTTCTCTCGAAACAACTGATAAGAAAATGGTTCTTTTGTTGCATCTAGACGATTTTGTAAAGACTTTGTGCTTACCATATCGTCTGCGGAACGTCGAAGTTTGCTGTATGAGTGCAGGGGTAGCTAATACGCCCCGTTAGAGTCATACTTGTCGGCTGGGAAGACAATCAAGCGTCAGAGACCACCCTTTGCTGCCCTGAACGACAAGTTTGCTCTCACATTTGTCGCAGAGGTACAAAAGAATGATTCACGATCTACGCGTGGCTTCCCATAAGCTGCTGCCATAAATAACTACAACAGACTACTGCTTTTCTTACAGCCGTACGCGCATCGTCAAGACACTGTGTTAGTTAACAATTGTAGCGTCCGAGTCGTCGGTGCGAGGGGGATTAAAACTAGAAAAAAGAGAAGAAGAAGATTACACTGTAAGACACCGTGTTGTAGCTTAGGAAGAAATAAATAAATTTTCTGTCGCCCGTTTAAGCTCGCTTAATCTGACTGAAAGCCTTACCCGCATAACGCGACATGAAAAATCGTTTAAACGGACATATTGCGTCATGCGGGCGTTACGAAACGCATGGACGGTTCCCTCCGCCTCGCTCGCTTTATTCAGCCGTCCGGATCCTGCTTCTGACGCCGTCTCTCCGCCGTCCCAGGAGGCGGTAACAATACTGTCTGCGCGGTCATTGTCCTGGAACGACTGTAAATATCTGTCTGGAGCCACGTAAAACAAACGCCCCCTCCAACTGTCTCGTCTTCATTCGTCGGCTATTCCGTCCATATGGCTTCATTCACATATAAATAAATAAGAACATCAGGCAAAAAATTAATCTGCCCCCCGGAGACTTCCCGTTAATACACTGCAACGCCACCCCTCGCTTCGAAATCGTTCTCAGTTCGTCGAGAAAAAGAGTTCACAAATTTCCCCCCCTGAACCCACTCACTCGTGGTTAGGCTCCTCAGAGCTCCAAACTGAAGCGAAGTTGATTGATTGGTATCGCAGGCTGTTCTAAATGGTCCCAGACACGGCCGATGGGGATTAAGATCGGATGATTTAGCGCGCCAGTCGACGTGCAGTAGAGTGCTCGAATGTTCGTCAACACAGGAACATAACGCTGGGAGCCGTGTGAACACGGCTGTCGACATCACGGATGAAGTGAGTATCCACAGCATATTCATCGTGAAGATGTAGAAGGGAGGATGCCCACTCGATCACCAAGAATGTTGACAAACATCCTGGTTCATGTTCGCAATAAATGGGCCCAAGTCATGATACGAAAAAGATACCGAAACAGCACAGATCCACCTTCGGGCTAAACGACGCACTCAGCACACTTCCGGTTGAGTACATCACTGGGCCGTCGGTGCACTCCAGGCTTTACCCCATTTGGATAGAGTTTGGTTTTTTCAAACTCCACCTTATGCAGAAACACAATTTATTTGTTTTTATTCGCGCAGACTTGTTTTTATGCCTTAGTGTTCATATGTTCATAGAGGGTGTTTCAAAAATGACCGGTATATTTGAAACGGCAATAAAAACTAAACGAGCAGCGATAGAAATACACCGTTTGTTGCAATATGCTTGGGACAACAGTACATTTTCAGGCAGACAAACTTTCTAAATTACAGTAGTTACAATTTTCAACAACAGATGGCGCTGCGGTCTGGGAAACTCTATAGTACGATATTTTCCGCATATCCACCATGCGTAGCAATAATATGGCGTAGTCTCTGAATGAAATTACCCGAAACCTTTGACAACGTGTCTGGCGGAATGGCTTCACATGCAGATGAGATGTACTGCTTCAGCTGTTCAATTGTTTCTGGATTCTGGCGGTACACCTGGTCTTTCAAGTGTCCCCACAGAAAGAAGTCACAGGGGTTCATGTCTGGCGAATAGGGAGGCCAATCCACGCCGCCTCCTGTATGTTTCGGATAGCCCAAAGCAATCACACGATCATCGAAATATTCATTCAGGAAATTAAAGACGTCGGCCGTGCGATGTGGCCGGGCACCATCTTGCATAAACCACGAGGTGTTCGCAGTGTCGTCTAAGGCAGTTTGTACCGCCACAAATTCACGAAGAATGTCCAGGTAGCGTGATGCAGTAATCGTTTCGCATCTGAAAAATGGGCCAATGATTCCTTTGGAAGAAATGGCGGCCCAGACCAGTACTTTTTGAGGATGCAGGGACGATGGGACTGCAACATGGGGCTTTTCGGTTCCCCATATGCGCCAGTTCTGTTTATTGACGAAGCCGTCCAGGTAAAAATAAGCTTCGTCAGTAAACCAAATGCTGCCCACATGCATATCGCCGTCATCAATCCTGTGCACTATATCGTTAGCGAATGTCTCTCGTGCAGCAATGGTAGCGGCGCTGAGGGGTTGCCGCGTTTGAATTTTGTATGGATAGAGGTGTAAACTCTGGCGCATGAGACGATACGTGGACGTTGGCGTCATTTGGACCGCAGCTGCAACACGGCGAACGGAAACCCGAGGCCGCTGTTGGATCACCTGCTGCACTAGCTGCGCGTTGCCCTCTGTGGTTGCCGTACGCGGTCGCCCTACCTTTCCAGCACGTTCATCCGTCACGTTCCCAGTCCGTTGAAATTTTTCAAACAGATCCTTTATTGTATCGCTTTTCGGTCCTTTGGTTACATTAAACCTCCGTTGAAAACTTCGTCTTGTTGCAACAACACTGTGTTCTAGGCGGTGGAATTCCAACACCAGAAAAATCCTCTGTTCTAAGGAATAAACCATGTTGTCTACAGCACACTTGCACGTTGTGAACAGCACACGCTTACAGCAGAAAGACGACGTACAGAATGGCGCACCCACAGACTGCGTTGTCTTCTATATCTTTCACATCACTTGCAGCGCCATCTGTTGTTGAAAATTGTAACTACTGTAATTTCGAAAGTTTGTCCGCCTGAAAATGTACTGTTGTCCCAAGCATATTGCAACAAACGGTGTATTTCTATCGCTGCTCGTTTAGTTTTTATTGCCGTTTCAAATATACCGGTCATTTTTGAAACACCCTGTATGTATGCGAAATCTTATGGGACTTAACTGCTAAGGTCTTCAGTCCCTAAGCTTACACACTACTTAACCTAAATTATCCTAAGGACAAACACACACACCCATGCCTGAGGGAGGACTCGAACCTCCGCCGGGACCGGCCTATGCCTAACTGTATCCTTCTGTGGATCAAATTTATTTCTGTAAAATAAAATAAAAATTTCATGGTCGGTTACCTACTTTAGTCCAAAATATTATAATATTTGCATTTTGTTTGATTTGGATCAACTCCTGACCTGAAAATTACATCGTTACTGAAAATCTTTTTTTTACAGGTTGGCTTTGTTGTGCTCTCTTTTATCGTTTTGACAGCATGTCATCTGCAAAGTAATCACGGAGAAATTCTGCAGTTTTAACTACACTCCTGGAAATTGAAATAAGAACACCGTGAATTCATTGTCCCAGGAAGGGGAAACTTTATTGACACATTCCTGGGGTCAGATACATCACATGATCACACTGACAGAACCACAGGCACATAGACACAGGCAACAGAGCATGCACAATGCAGGCTGCTATTCTCCCATGGAGACGATCGTAGAGATGCTGGATGTAGTCCTGTGGAACGGCTTGCCATGCCATTTCCACCTGGCGCCTTAGTTGGACCAGCGTTCGTGCTGGACGTGCAGACCGCGTGAGACGACGCTTCATCCAGTCCCAAACATGCTCAATGGGGGACAGATCCGGAGATCTTGCTGGCCAGGGTAGTTGACTTACACCTTCTAGAGCACGTTGGGTGGCACGGGATACATGCGGACGTGCATTGTCCTGTTGGAACAGCAAGTTCCCTTGCCGGTCTAGGAATGGTAGAACGATGGGTTCGATGACGGTTTGGATGTACCGTGCACTATTCAGTGTCCCCTCGACGATCACCAGTGGTGTACGGCCAGTGTAGGAGATCGCTCCCCACACCATGATGCCGGGTGTTGGCCCTGTGTGCCTCGGTCGTATGCAGTCCTGATTGTGGCGCTCACCTGCACGGCGCCAAACACGCATACGACCATCATTGGCACCAAGGCAGAAGCGACTCTCATCGCTGAAGACGACACGTCTCCATTCGTCCCTCCATTCACGCTTGTCGCGACACCACTGGAGGCGGGCTGCACGATGTTGGGGCGTGAGCGGAAGACGGCCTAACGGTGTGCGGGACCGTAGCCCAGCTTCATGGAGACGGTTGCGAATGGTCCTCGCCGATACCCCAGGAGCAACAGTGTCCCTAATTTGCTGGGAAGTGGCGGTGCGGTCCCCTACGGCACTGCGTAGGATCCTACGGTCTTGGCGTGCATCCGTGCGTCGCTGCGGTCCGGTCCCAGGTCGACGGGCACGTGCACCTTCCGCCGACCACTGGCGACAACATCGATGTACTGTGGAGACCTCACGCCCCACGTGTTGAGCAATTCGGCGGTACGTCCACCCGGCCTCCCGCATGCCCACTATACGCCCTCGCTCAAAGTCCGTCAACTGCACATACGGTTCACGTCCACGCTGTCGCGGCATGCTACCAGTGTTAAAGACTGCGATGGAGCTCCGTATGCCACGGCAAACTGGCTGACACTGACGGCGGCGGTGCACAAATGCTGCGCAGCTAGCGCCATTCGACGGCCAACACCGCGGTTCCTGGTGTGTCCGCTGTGCCGTGCGTGTGATCATTGCTTGTACAGCCCTCTCGCAGTGTCCGGAGCAAGTATGGTGGGTCTGACACACCGGTGTCAATGTGTTCTTTTTTCCATTTCCAGGAGTGTGTTTTTTATTGGGCAGTGGTTATACTGTATGTTACGGTACTTACATTTCCGCCCTGTTGTGTATCTCTGGTGGATAGCTCCTTCTATTGATTCTGTTGCAATTGTGTGTAATTTAAAAGAATTTTGGAAGACTTAAAATCAAATAAGGCAGAAGGGATAGATAACATTCCATCCGAATTCCTAAAATCATCTGTGGAAGTGGCAACAAAAGATTGTATAAGTTGGTGTGTAGAATGTATTAGTCTGGCGATATTCTATCTGACTTTGTAAGTGGGCTGCTTCTGTGTTGACAGCACTGTGTAGCACTTTGCATTGGATCTCTGACTGCGCTTTGTTTGTAAGAGACTCTGTGGCTGTTCGGACTCGTTGGAAGTAAATCGCCAGTACTGTCGGGCAGTTGGAAGTTGAGTCGCCAGCAGTGAGAGAAGTACTGTTGCGCAGTTAGAGGTGAACAGCTAGCAGTGATGGATGTTAGATATGAGAAGTTAGCATTGATGGAGGATAGAGGTCTGAAGTGTTAGCGTAGCCTAACGATCTGTACATGTTCGACTTGGAGACTGAATATTGTTCATGATTATATACCTTTGTACTAGATGTCAATGACGATTTATATTCGTGTCTGAACTGCATGTCACATTATTGAGATAAAGAAAATACGTTATTTGGTTTGCAACAAAATCTTTCCTTTGCTAACCACATACCTATTAGTAGTTAGTGGCTTTAGTAGTTACAATCTTTTATTTAGCTGGCATTATTGAGGCTCGCTGTATTGCAGCAGTTCGCGTAATGAAGATTTTTGTGAGGTAAGTGTTTAATGAAATGTATAGGTTATTGTTAGGATTTCTTTTTAGTCAGGGCCATTCTTTTGAAATAATTATTTGAAGTCAGCTTATCTTTTTTTTGAGCAGTCAGATTGCGTTGCGTTAGGATATTGTGGGTCCCAGTCATTCAGCAATTTAAGTACAGACTTACACATTTATATAAAGAAGTTTCATCTTTCGGAAAAAAATCACCAAAACAATTCCGAAGACAGTAAGAACCGACTAGCGCGAGAGTTGTCGCACTTAACAGCCCATGCAGCCGAGTTGCTGACAAGAATAATACACAGAAGAATGGAAAAGAGAATTGAGGATGTGTTAGTAGACGATCAGTTTGGCTTTAGGACAGGTAAAGGCAACAGAAAGGCAGTTCTGAGGTGGTAGTTAAGAATGGAAGCAAGACTCAAGAAAAATTTAGACACATTCATAGAATTTTTCGACTTGGAAAAAGAGTTCGCAGTGTAAAATGGTGCAAGATGTTCGAAATCCTGAGAAAAATAGGGTAAGCTATAGGGAAAGATACGTAATATAGAATATGTACAAAAAGAAAGAGGGAATAATAAGACTGGAAGACCAAGAATGGAGTGCTCGGATTAAACAGGGTGTAAGACAGGGACGTAGATTTTCACTCCTGCTGTTGTCTATACATCGAAGACGCAATGATGGAAATAAAAGACAGGTTCAAGAGTGATTAAAATTCAGATTGAAGGCTGTCAATGACGAGGTTCACTAATAACATTGCTATCCTCAATGAAAGCGAAGAATAATTACAGGATCTGCTGAATGGAATGAGCGGTCTAATGAGTACAGAATATGGACTGAGAGTAAATCGAAGACAGACGAAAGTAATGAGAAGCAATAGAAATGAGAACAGCGAGAAACTTAACATCAGTATTGGTGGTCACGAAGTAGATGAAGTTAAGGAAATCTGATACCCAGGCAGCAAAATAACTCATGACAGACGGAGCAGGAAGGACGTCACAAGTAGACAAGCACTACTGAAAAGCTCATTCCTAACCAAGAGAAGTCTACTAGTATCAAACACAGGCCTTAATTTGAGGAAGAAATTTCTGAGAACATACGTTTGGAGCACAGCATTGTATGGTAGTGAAACATGGACTCTGGAAAAACTGTAACAGAAGAGAATCGAAGCATTAGAGATGTGGTGCTATAGATGAATATTGCAAATTATGTGGACTGATAAGATATAGAATGAGGAGGTGCTACGCAGAGTCTATCAGGGAAGTACGCCTGGGAAACACAGACGAGAAGAAGGAGCAGGATGGTAGGACATCGGGGAACAAGGTCCATGGTACTATAGGGAGCTATACAGGGTAAAAACTGTAGAGGAAGACAGACACTGGTATACATTCTGCAAATAATTGAGTTCGTAGGTTGCAAGTGCTACTCTGAGATGACGAGGTTGGCGGAAGAGAGGAATTCAAATCAGTCAGAATACTTATAATCTTTATTTATATTTTTTTTACTTTTTTAAGGCTTTCAGAGGGGTACCGGTGTCGTAATGGGAAATTATCTGGTCGTTAATGACCAAATTTGGTTAGGCGCCTGGTTCTGCGTGGCGACAGTACGGTACACAGGCTTGCTATTGACTGCAGACGTGGCTGAAACGATAACGGTGGCTGTGGGCAAGTTGCAAGCCGATCAGTCTGCAGCTGCAACGCTGATCGGCTAAGCCTGCAGTTATTGTTTTTCTTGTTGAGCAGAGTCTGAATCCTGCGACTGCCTTCTCCTAGGCGTACACCGAAACCTCTATAAATTTAAAGAACAAAATCGTTTCCACTAGGCTGTAAATTAGAAACAGCATAATACTAAGCACCAATCGCTAGTTTCGAGCACTGTCCACTCTCAAGTGCACAACAGACGTGGATACCTTATCCTCAAAACAGTACTTCTGTTGGATGCTACTCAAGAAGATGATGCACCGATATGTGTTATGCATCTGAGGATGAGCATAGCTCAAAACTAGCAAGTAGTGGGTGACGTGCTACACAGCTAGCTATTCTTTGTTCCCGTATTAATTTCATTCTCTCAAAATGGGATCTTGTCCGCTCCTTAGGAAAAGACGTTGGAGTCTTCTTGAGCTTTTGTGCCAAATTTTCTGATAAAAATTTTCTGCCTAATATATCAATTCTTGTTATTTTCAGCTACCTTCAGTCTTCATTCACTGCGTAGATCCATTTTATTGTTTCTATTTTAACTTGACAGCGACTTACAAGAATTCCACAACCTTTCTACTTAATTAGGTTGCACTTGGTTGTGGATGAGTGGGTGTGCTGTAGAGCAACAAAACCAGCAGGCGGTATTCACAGAAGTGCCGCCCTCGCACGTACGACAGTAAGGCCAGGCAGTACTTTGAAGGAAAGCCACCTTGTGCACTGGCTGACCACAGTCACAATACGGATTCTATCTCCACGATGTGCAGGTACAACAGAGACTGCATTTAGCGAGCTGTGTAGTGTCGGGGGATACGTGCCATTTTTGGCGGACTCCCGAAAGTACTGCTATTGTGGAAGAAACTGCAGGCAGTTACAGTTCGCCGAAAATCATTTGCTTTTAAGACGACATTAAGGAAGTTGAATCAGAACACAAACGTTTAGGCCTCCTTTGAAAATCGTGACATACACTCCTCGAAATTGAAATAAGAACACCGTGAATTCATTGTCCCAGGAAGGGGAAACTTTATTGACACATTCCTGGGGTCAGATACATCACATGATCACACTGACAGAACCACAGGCACATAGACACAGGCAACAGAGCATGCACAATGTCGGCACTAGTACAGTGTATATCCACCTTTCGCAGCAATGCAGGCTGCTATTCTCCCATGGAGACGATCGTAGAGATGCTGGATGTAGTCCTGTGGAACGGCTTGCCATGCCATTTCCACCTGGCGCCTCAGTTGGACCAGCGTTCGTGCTGGACGTGCAGACCGCGTGAGACGACGCTTCATCCAGTCCCAAACATGCTCAATGGGGGACAGATCCGGAGATCTTGCTGGCCAGGGTAGTTGACTTACACCTTCTAGAGCACGTTGGGTGGCACGGGATACATGCGGACGTGCATTGTCCTGTTGGAACAGCAAGTTCCCTTGCCGGTCTAGGAATGGTAGAACGATGGGTTCGATGACGGTTTGGATGTACCGTGCACTATTCAGTGTCCCCTCGACGATCACCAGTGGTGTACGGCCAGTGTAGGAGATCGCTCCCCACACCATGATGCCGGGTGTTGGCCCTGTGTGCCTCGGTCGTATGCAGTCCTGATTGTGGCGCTCACCTGCACGGCGCCAAACACGCATACGACCATCATTGGCACCAAGGCAGAAGCGACTCTCATCGCTGAAGACGACACGTCTCCATTCGTCCCTCCATTCACGCCTGTCGCGACACCACTGGAGGCGGGCTGCACGATGTTGGGGCGTGAGCGGAAGACGGCCTAACGGTGTGCGGGACCGTAGCCCAGCTTCATGGAGACGGTTGCGAATGGTCCTCGCCGATACCCCAGGAGCAACAGTGTCCCTAATTTGCTGGGAAGTGGCGGTGCGGTCCCCTACGGCACTGCGTAGGATCCTACGGTCTTGGCGTGCATCCGTGCGTCACTGCGGTCCGGTCCCAGGTCGACGGGCACGTGCACCTTCCGCCGACCACTGGCGACAACATCGATGTACTGTGGAGACCTCACGCCCCACGTGTTGAGCAATTCGGCGGTACGTCCACCCGGCCTCCCGCATACCCACTATACGCCCTCGCTCAAAGTCCGTCAACTGCACATACGGTTCACGTCCACGCTGTCGCGGCATGCTACCAGTGTTAAAGACTGCGATGGAGCTCCGTATGCCACGGCAAACTGGCTGACACTGACGGCGGCGGTGCACAAATGCTGCGCAGCTAGCGCCATTCGACGGCCAACACCGCGGTTCCTGGTGTGTCCGCTGTGCCGTGCGTGTGATCATTGCTTGTACAGCCCTCTCGCAGTGTCCGGAGCAAGTATGGTGGATCTGACACACCGGTGTCAATGTGTTCTTTTTTCCATTTCCAGGAGTGTATTATCGAGTGGAATGGGAATAGAGAAGTTTAAGACTCTTTGAAGATTTTGGGGCACGAACGTGCGCCCTCAGATCTTGCCAAAACCAAATCTTAATGAAATTTAAGAACGGGTACCGGTTGTTCTTATAAATCATTTAGAAATGGGAGTACAGGGTACGGTTGTACTTTTAGAGGTCCAGCATACCAACATGGACAGGGAGAGGAGACGAGTAGGACACTTCTCCGAGTGTCACGTCTAACGAATTTTGTAACAGGCTAATCAAACGAAGTGCGAGTAAGTGAGGGACACCAGCATCTCGTAGGATAACTACATGCTGGTCGGCACTCACGGTGTTCGTCATTCAGCCAATCATAACTACGCGATATCAGAAAAAAAGCAGAGAACAGGGTATTCCTCGTAGCAAAAAGTTACTTCTCAGACAGACGACTTCTCTGGCGGAGTTCTCCAAGAATGGACTTCACTTCTAGTCTTCCCCAAGCTCGTCTGCGACGAGGACCTCTCATCCGGCTGGGTTGAACTTAGACTCAAGTTGTTAGTACAGAGCCAGTGACTGATTTTGCAGCAACTTCAGCTGCCACTTGCATATTATACGTAAGGTGGGATCCACCTGTAACAGCGAGTCGAACTATAGGGAAAGTCGAATCATTTTTATGATGTTCAGTGATTTCAGTGTTCATTCTGAAGGCTTATTTGCAGTTAGGAGTTCAACATGCTTTCAACCCTGGCAATAGGTACACATACATATTTTTCTGTAGTATTCTCTGTCTCTGTGCACTAACCTTTGGCAATCACTGACGAATTACGCGAATATAAATGTTTTATCCTGATACGTGTTCGATCGGCCACATCTTTTGAGATTATAGCAATAAATTGAGTTAACTGAGATCTTCGTGTAGCTTTGTGCAGTCAAATGAATTCCTGTTTGCTTGTTTTGGTGGGTAATGGTTTATTTATTGAAGATGTACAGGACCATATTAAAATATTCAACTAATGATTCAATTAAAGTGCCCCACCACAGTCTCTCAAACACACTGCCAACTTATACAAGCCTATCTGCTAAAGCCTCTGACTCCTTTTAGAAACTCGGTATCTGACATTTGGATTGGGCTACTGTCTTTGGTCTTCGGGCTACATGCTTTGATAGCACAAAGAAAATATGAGACTGCCAAAAATGTGGTTACATCTTTTGAGATTACGCATTCGTAAGTGGGAAGAGAAAATGAAATAGAAGAAGAAGGAAGAGGAAGCAGAGGAGGAAGAAGAATCTCAGCAAGATCATACTGGTAAGGAAAGTAGAGGAAGGTGTAGCAGGTGCCAGACTGGAGTTCAAAATGTTCAAATGTGTGTGAAATCTTATGGGACTTAGCTGCTAAGGTCATCAGTCCCTAAGCTTACACACTACTTAACCTAAATTATCCTAAGGACAAACACACACACTCATACCCGAGGGAAGACTCGAACCTCCGCTGGGACCAGCTGCACAGCCCATGACTGCAGCGTCTGAGACCGCTCGGCTAATCCCGCGCGGCAGACTGGAGTAATGAGAACTATATAAAAAACGAGATGGCCGTTTTAATGCCTGACATCTTCTACTCAGTCTTTCCCACTTTCGCACAACGCACGGAACGATCATAGAACCATGTGAAAGTGAGGAAAGTGCTACTTTTGGACGGTGTTCAATTCGCGCTTCACAGCGCATTTAGAGTCGGTTATGGCGTCAAAGCGTTGATACTTCATGCGAATTTCTGCTATTTGTCGTTCTGTGGTACGTCCGTATTGATAGCACCAAGTCTCTTCTCCAGAAAAGAATTGTCCGCGTTGTTCGGGAGTCAAGGTGTGCGGGACAAACTTTGCACACACTTTTCTCTCCTTCAATCTATTCTGGGGAATGTCTTGCTCATTCGATTCAGAGATTTTGCTCTACTGCGATTTGGGACACAACAACGTTGACATACTACGGCCGCATACTTGAAACTGTCTGCCCACAATTGACAGGGGGGAGGGGGGGTGCACTTCTGTTGTTTATAGCTGTTGGTTTCAGATTCCACCGTAGTTACTCCACTGACGTCGCTTATACGCCTGTAACAAAATCAGTCTCGGAATGTATCTGGACGGACAGAGTACGCGCCATATTGTCAGTTAAGTGTCTGTAACAGTAAGTTAAAGAGAGGAGCATCATTGCTTTTACGGGACTATTTTGCGCCAGCAGAATCAGTGAACTATATAGGAAGCACGGAATAATAAAGTCTTCAACAGGACGTTTTATGGTGCACGAGCTTTGAGCTCAAACAATAAGACGTCGCACCTCGACAGCCAGACAATGGCCCCGCTTTCTAGACGGACCGGTGTGATTGCACTAAGAACTTCCTGGTTGTGGAAACACTCGGAACGCGACAAACATCTCGCGCGGGGACGCAACCTGCTTCCGTCCCACTTTGCGCAGAGCGGCACCACTCAAGTACCCTAGCCAATTAAAGAAGGCCGGTTGTTATGTGCGAAACGCTCCATACCGGGGCGCGACCGCGTGGGGCCGCTAGTTCGCAGATGGGATCAGCTGCTTGCGGCAGTCTCCGTCGGCGAGCGGTCACCGTCCGCGCTGGTGCGTACAGTGGATGCTGCGGCCGCTGACCTCGTGTTCTGAGCGAAAAGTATACAGACGCTTGGGCGACAACAGGGAGCAAGATTCGAAAAACGACTTTTTTTTACGTAAGTGGGAGTTTGAAAACGTCTAGCGCACACAGAACTATATTTCATAGCAGATACACGCAATTTATTAAATTCCAGGGGAGTGAGAGTCTCTGACAGACAGGCATTTTGTACTTAATTTGGTATGTAACATATCATCGGATATTTAACGACTGTAACAACCCAATGCATAACCTATAAAGTATGACTTTTCCTTTGAACAAATCTGGAGTAATACAATTTACGACGGTTCAAGAGCAATGTAAAATTTTCCTCACTGTAGTGTTCTAGGGTTAAAGGTACACTGTTGTGACAAGAAATAAAGGTACGCTATTGTGAGAAGAAATAAAGTTTCTGAGGTTTGCCGATGACATTGTAATTCTGTCAGAGAAGGCAAAGGACATGGAAGAGCAGTTGAAAGAAATGGAAAGTGGCTTGAAAGGAGGATATAAGATGAACATCAACAAAAACAAAACGAGGATAATAGAATGTAGTCGAATTAAGTCAGGTGGTGCTGAGGGAGTTAGACAAGGAAATGAGACACTTAAAGTAGTAAATAAGTTTTGCCACTTGTGGAACAAAATAACTGATGATGGTTGAAGTAGGGAGGATATAAAATGTAGACTGGAAATCACGAGAAAAGCGTTTCTTAAGAAGAGAAATTTGTTAACATCGAATAGAGATTTAAGTGTCAGGACGTCCTTTCTGAAAGTATTTGTATGGAGGGTAGCCATGTATGGAGTCGATTTCCTTTCCTATGTATGCGCAATATGTTACATTTATTTAAGTTCAGGGTCAACTGCCAAATGGAAATCAGCGTACGGCATTGCGGGCAGAGAGTCCTACATTCGGGAAGTTTGGCCGCCGAGGGCAAGTACTTATTGGATTCGACGCCACATTGTGCGACTTGCGCGTCAGAGATGGGGATTAAATGATGATGAGGCCAATACAAAACCCAGTCCCTGAGCGGAGAAAATCTCCTGCCCCAGCCGGGAATAGAACCCGTGCCCCTTGGCGTGGCCTCCTGCGGCGTTGACCACTCAGCTAACGGGGTCGTCAGGGCAACTGACAGAGTCTGCAACATTCATCAATTCTTTGCAGGTCGTTCTGCAAATTCTTACCATCTTCTGGCGTTGCTGCTTTGCTATAAACAATGGCATCATCTGCGAATTGCCGTAAACAGAATCCGACGTTTTCTACTAGATCATTTATATACACTGTGAACAGCAACGGTCCTATCACACTTCCATGTGGTACTCCGGATATTACCTTTACATCTGTCGATTTAGTTCCGTTAAGAGCGACGTGTTGAGTTCTATCTGCAAGAAAGTCTTGAATCCAATCGCAGGTCTGCTCCGATACTCCGTAAGCTCGAATTTTTTTCATTAAACGGCAATGAGGGACGGTATTAAATGCCTGACTGAAATCAAGGAACACGGCATCAGCCTGAGCGCCGTTGTCCACTGCGCTGTGGACCTCATGGAGGAACAGAGCGAGCTGAGTTTCGCAGGATCTCTGTTTGCGAAATCCACGTTGATTTTTTATAGAGGAGCTTTTCATTTTCCAAGAACGTCATAATTGTTGAGCATGAAACATGTTCCATAATTCTACAAAGATTGACGTCAACAATATAGGTCTATAATTGTGTGGATCTGTCTTACGGCCTTTCTTAAAAACGGGAATGGCCTGCGCTTTTTTCCAGGCGTTAGATACCTTCGTTGTTCAAGCGATCTACGGTAAATTACTGCTTGAAGGGGAGCAAGTTCTTTCGCATAATCTTTATAGAATCTTGTAGGTACCTCATCTGGTCCTGAAGCCGTTCTACTACAAAGCGACTGTAGCTGCTTTTCAGAGTACGATATCGGTTATCTCAGTATCTGCCATTTCGACGTTCGCACGATGATTGAAAGGAGGGACAGTGTTACGATCTTCCGCGGTGAAACAACTTCGGAAGGCCGAATTCCGTATTTCGGCCTTCTCTCTGTTTTCTTCCGTTTCGTTGCCGGTGTGGTCGCTGAGAGAATGAATAGATGATTTTGACCCACTTACTGACTTTTACATACGATCAAAGGCTGTTAGTCTTTTTACTCAGGTCGGTTGACAGCGTCTTACTTTCGCAATCATTGAACGCTTCTCTCATTGCTCTCCTTGCGCTCATTTTCACTTCGTTCAGCTTTTGGTTGTGAGCCAGGTTTTTACTTCTCTTGAAGCTGAGTTGCAGTGCTCTTTGTTTACGTAGCGCTTTTCTAACACGGCTGTTACACCATGGTGGATCTTTTCCACCCCATAAAACCTTACTCGGAACATACTTATTGAACGATGCATTCGAATTTTTTCCATTTTTTCTCCACGTCTTCGTCCTCGTCACCGAACATTTGATGCTGACTTCTGAGATATTCAGAAATTTACTGAGCAAATATATCTTCCTACTTTTATTAACATTCCTTGTAGGACCCGTCGTCATAGATGCTATCACAGCCTTATGATCACTGATACCTTCCTCAACGTTAACTGATTCGACAAGTTTAGTTCTGTTTGTTGCCGGGAGGTGCAAGACGTTACCCTAACGAGTTGGTTCTCTAACTATCTGGTCAAGGTAATTTTCGGACTAGGCATCTAGAACAATGCCACACGATTCCCTGCCTCTGGCACCAGTTCTGATGACATAACACTCCTAATCGATGCCTGCCAAATTGAAGTCACCCCCGATTACAATGGCATGTTCAGGAAAATTACTAATGATATTCTACAAGCTCTGTCTGAAGCGCTCTACAACTACAGATCCTGACCCAGGTGGTCTATAAAAGCATCCAATCACCATCTTTGAACGTTCTTTGATACTCAATTTCACCCAGATTAATTCACATTCGGAATCCGTTATAACCTCGCTAGATTTTATCGAATTTTTTACACGGCGCCACAATAATTCAACTAGGTATATGCTATCGTCGCAAGCTGAAGATGAAGATCTAGAGATAGTACATGAGAATATTGAACGGGTAGTTCAGTACATAAAAGGAGATTAAAATCTATAGGCTTGGCGGACTGGAAGGTGGTTGCAGGGGAAGGAGCAGAGGAAAGGGTTACAGGGGAATAGGGCTTGGTACTAGGAAAGAGAGTGGAGAAAAATTAATCGAGTTCTGCAATAAATTTCAACTAGTAATAGTGAATAGCCTGTTCAAGAATCACTAGAGGAGGAGGTATACTTGGAAAAGGCCGGGAGATAAGGGAAAATTTCAGTTAGATTACATCATGCTCAGGAAGAGATTCCAAAACTGGATTGCAAGGCGTTCACAGGAGCAGATACAGACTCAGATCACAATTTAGTAGTGATAAGAAGTAGGCTGAAGTTTAAGATATTTGTCAGGAAGAATCAATACCCAAAGAAGTAGGGTACGGAAGTACTAAGGAATGAACAGATACTCTTGAAGTTCTCCAAGGCTGTAGATACTGTGGTAGAGAATAGTTTAGTAGGCAGTTCACAGAAATTGGGAACAAAAAAGGTAAGTGCAAAGGAACCATGGGTAACAGAAGAAATACTTCAGCTCATTCTACAGATCGACCACGGCAATTTAGCCCGGAACTGTTTACTGACGAATACTGATGTGTTGGCAGAAGAGCCAACACCGTGTTGTTAGAGGAGGCCGAAATGCGCGCGTTTAAGCTCACGCAGACTGGCGTGAGGTCTGGAACAGTTAAAGAAGTTATAGTAGCCAAAAATAGTACATAGCTTCTGGAATACTTAACTTTAATCCATAATTGGAGAACATCGCTCTTGATGATACATGAATTACAATCTCAATATAAACTGGTAATGGCGCCTTGCTAGGTCGTAGCAAATGACGTAGCTGAAGGCTATGCTAACTATCGTCTCGGCAAATGAGAGCGTATTTGTCATTGATCCATCTGTGGCAAAGTCTGCTGTACAACTGGGGCGAGTGCTAGGCCGTCTCTCTAGACCTGCCATGTGGCGGCGCTCGGTCTGCAATCACTGACAGTGGCGACACGCGGGTCCGACGTAAACTAACGGACCGCGGCCGATTTAAAGGCTACCACCTAGCAAGTGTGGTGTCTGGCGGTGACACCACATTCCTCCCCCGCAAATCGGCGAACGGTTGTGTGATAAGGCTTCCGCCCGCCGTGGGGAGGACCCCATGTTGACGTATGCGACGAGGTGGGGAGCCTAACAACAGACGAGGCTGTGCCACCCGCACCCTGCCATTCGGTCCGAGGGGAGCTAGGAAACGCCTGAAAACCTAGTCCAGGGTGCACGCCAACGTGCGGTGCATGCGCACTTAGAGAGACTGGAGGGGCCGAAGGGTCGACCTCCATTTGGTCAGGGCACCCGACGGGCGAAGACGACATCTGGTCCGGAGCGGGCAAGAGTTCCATGTCGGAGGACAGCTGGTCACGGGAAGCGATCGGCGGCGCGTGACCCAGAGAGGCACCCAGCGGTTGCAGCGATGCGTCCACTTCGGGCGTCGCCGGCGGGAGAACAGGCGGCGGCGGCGCGTCGCCATGGGGCAAAATGGAAGGCAGCGTCGGTAACACCTGGGGCTGCGGCGAGCCAGTAGATGGGTCCCCAGGGCGCTGACCGGACGGCACCGTCGCTGAAAGCAGACGGGGAGCGGCAGAACCCAGGCGACGACAGAGGCGCAGCTGATTGAGATGCCGACGCACCTCACCAGAGGCCCCCAAAACCAGATACATAGCGCGGCCGAGGCAGCGAAGAATGCGCCCTGCGAGCCAACGCCGTGAACCTCGATAGTTGCGATAGTATACAACGTCGCATGGAACAAAAGCAGGTGTCTGCCGCTGCACAGGAACCTGATGCGGCAGATGGAGCAAAGACATCAAGGTTCGATGAGGACGACCGTGGAGCAACTTAGCCGGCGAGCGACCATCTCGGGGCTGAGAGCGATACGAGGACAAAAAGAGCAATAACGCGTTCTCCCGAGAATGCGAATCTTTCAACTTCAACATCTCTGACTTGAAAGTCCCGACCAATCGTTCAGCGGCACCGTTTGACTGAGGCGAAAACGGCGCGGATGTCAGATGTTGAATACCATTGGCCTTGCAGAATGACTGAAATTCTGCGGACATGAATTGTGGGCCATTGTCGGAAACAATAGTCTGTGGAAGACCTTCAGTGCAAAAGATAGCGGATAACGCTTGGATGATGGCAGATGACGTCGTGGAAGACATCCGGACAACAAAAGGAAAATTACTGAAAGAATCGATCACAACCAACTAGCATTCCAGAATGGACCGGCAAAATCGTTGTGTAAGCGTTGCCAAGGGGTAGTGGCTTTCGGCCATGCAAAGAATTTCCGCGGTGGTGCGGATTGTTGTTCGGCACACGCCATGCAAGAAGAGCACATATTCGTTATCGCAGGATCGATTCCGAACCAAGTACAGTGCTGACGAGCAAGTTGTTTCGTTCTCACGAGACCCCAATGTCCTTGGTGGAGAAGCCGTAAGACAGAGGACTGTAACGATCGTGGGACCACGACCCTGGACTGATCATTATCAGAACGCAACAGCAAAACACCACGTCGAACAAAAAGTCTCTCCTTGTGAGCAAAAAATCGGCCAACCAACGGATCCGCGATCCGTGACTTTGACAAGGGCCATTGCGTAGCAACAAAACGCAGAACGGTAGCAAGGACAGGGTCAGCAGCTGTGGCTGTAGCCACACGACGAAAATCGATCGGAAACGATTCGACCACGTCATCGGTTTCCGCATCAATGAACATGCAAGCAAGTTCGGAGGAATCGAATGCTCTATCCGCAGCAACAGGCAAACGGGACAACGCATCGGCGTTTCCGTGCTTAGCAGTGGACCGATACAAGATATCGTAGCGGTACTGCGAGAGGAAATGAATTTCTGCGCTGTACATGGAGGTACAGGTTTGTTCGGATGAAAAAGCGACGTCAAGGGTTTGTGGTCGGTGATGATGGTAAAGTGACGACCATACAAGAAATCATGAAACTTAGTAACACCAAATACGAGAGCCAAAGCTTCTTTCTCTATCTGTGAATAATTTCTTTGCGCAGACGAAAGCAATTTGGACGCAAAGGCAATAGGGCGATCATGCGATCTATCTTTGTGCGTAAGCACAGCACCGATCCCGAAATCCAGAGGCATCTACCATCAACAAAAGGGGTTTCTGGGGATCGAATGGCGTAAGGCAAGTATGAGAAAGCAACGCCGATTTCAACTGGCGAAAGGCGCATTCGCATTCCGTCGTCCAGACAAACGGAACACCTTTACGGCGTAAGCGATGAAGCGGAGCTGAAATGGAAGAGACGTGGCGCACATATTTATGGTAGTAATTTATTTTTCCCAGCACACTCTGTAGCTGCTTCAAATTCTGCGGCGAAGGCAAGTCCTGTATGGCACGGAGGTGCTCTGGACTGGGATGTATGCCTTGGGCATTGATTACATGTCCCAGGTAGGGTAAGTCACGAGCAAAAAACACACATTTGTCCTTCCGCAAGCGAAGACCATTTTGTCGCAAGACCTGAAATAATGTTCTGAGATTGGCTAAATGTTCTTCTTCCGTCTTTCCAGAGATCACAATATCGTCCAGATAGTTTGCTGCAGTAGGGACCGAGGCACAAACACTTTGCAGATATTGCTGAAACAATGCAGGGTTGGATGCACACCCGAATGGCAGTCTTTTGAATCGGTACAAACCAAGATGCGTGTTAACCACCAAAACGCGCTGGGAGTCTTCGTCCACCGGTATTTGCAAGTACGCATCTGCTAGGTCCAACTTCGAAAAATATTTACCTGGGCACAGTTTGTCAAAAAGATCTTCCGGGTGGGGTAAAGGAAAAGTTGCAATCACTAGTTGTGGATTCACTGTTGCCTTGAAGTCCACACAAAGTCTCAATTTTCCGGAAGGTTTTGGCAAAATTACTAAGGGTGATGCCCAGAGAGAAGCCTGCACACGTTCAATCACACCTTGTGATTCCAAATCGTGTAATGTTCTTGCGACCTCATCACGCAATGCGTGGGGAACATTGCGCGCTCTGAAAAATTTCGGTTGCACGTTGACTTTCAGTTCCAAATGTGCTTTATAGTTCTTAGCGCAACCAAGGCCCGGTACAAAAATGTCTGGAAATTCTTCACAGAGACGAGAAACACCGGCTGAAGGCACAGTCTGGTTCACTGATAGGAACTGATTGAGTATAGACAAGTTAAACAACTGAAATAAATCTAAACCAAACAAGTTCACTGCAGAAGAAGAACGAAGAACGTAAAATGACACAAGTTTTGTTTGTCCCTTGTATGTTGCAAGAAGGCTGCACTGTCCTAACACATGGATAGCTTGTCCTGAATAACTAGTTAACTTAACATTTGCGGCACTCAACGGAGGTGTGCCCAGTTGTTTGTACGTGTCTTTATTGATCAATGAAACTGCAGCTCCGGTATCGAGCTGGAATGGTATGACCTTGCCATTAATGTCCAAATCTACAAAAAGTTTATTGTCCTGCTGACGACAAGAGCGACTGTCTCTGACACTGGTACAGAAGCACTTGCGACTTGACGCAATTTCCGCCGAAGTCGACGCACACTATTTGTGGGGCGAACACAGTCACTGTGAGAAAGAGTGGCACTGGGCAGAGTGGAATGAACTGCATGAATATCCATGGGCGAAGGTTCACGATCCGGAGTATTCTTGGTTCGATTCCGGCGCGAAGCAAAGGGCCTGGAATGGTTGTGAGTGGCCGTTCTGAGCTGTTTCTGGCAAAAACTTTGAACATGTCCTTTTTTATTACAGAAAAAGCAAATAGCTTGGCGTGACGGGCAATTCTCACGCGAATGTCTAGTAGCGCACCGCGGGCATGATTTTAGCACTGCATTTGCTTGCTTGTGCGGCACACGTAGCGGAGAGCTTGGTGGCAGCTGCGCGGACGGGCGCGAGGGCTGTTTACTGTTGCGTGCAGCTCGCCCGACGGGCCGATTAATGTGACACACGGCTGGCGAAGTTGCAAATGATTCCTGAGCAAAGTCAAGTGTGTCTTGCCTATCCAATATGTCCATCACTTGTTGAAGGGAGGGATTGACTAGTTTCAAAATCTGTTCCCTTATGCGAACATCAGAAACGTTCTGTGCAATTACATCACGTACCATAGTATCTGAATAAGGGAGTCCACATTCACACTCAAAAGCACAATCCCTAGTAAGGCCTTGCAAAGTTGCAACCCACTCCCTATTAGTTTGACCGGCCATACGTTTTTTATGAAAGAACGTATACCTTTTTGCAACGACATTGACAGATTCTTTGAAATATGCATCTAATGCAGACAAAATTTCGTCGTAGGACAGAGTTGCTACGTCGCGTCGGGGAAACAATTTCACTATCACACGGTGGGTGGACACTCCTACACAAGAAAGCAAAAAAGGCTGCCGCTCAATACCTTGAATTCTGTAGGCGGCGAGATGGAATCCAAATTGGCGTGACCACTCCGTCCAGCTTTCCAGTGCAGCATCAAAAGGACGAAAAGATGGTGCAACAGCGTGTTGTGGCGGCGGTAGCGGTGGAGCGGCGGCTGCCGCATCGTGTTGTATTGCACGTTGACCCTGGACGAGCTGTCCAAGGGCATCCACTAAGGCCCGCGTCTGCTGACTCTGCAAGCGATAAAATTCGGACAGTACATCTGGAGATTGTGGCGAAGCCATGACACAAGTAATTTAAGCAAGTATAAAGAAGAAGACCGTTTTTACACTCGTCGCCATAAGATGTGTTGGCAGAAGAGCCAACACCGTGTTGCTAGAGGAGGCCGAAATGCGCGCGTTTAAGCTCACGCAGACTGGCGTGAGGTCTGGGACAGTTAAAGGAGTTATAGTAGCCAAAAATAGTACATAGCTTCTGGAATACTTAACTTTAATCCATAATTGGAGAACATCGCTCTTGATGATACATGAATTACAATCTCAATATAAACTGGTAATGGCGCCTTGCTAGGTCGTAGCAAATGACGTAGCTGAAGGCTATGCTAACTATCGTCTCGGCAAATGAGAGCGTATTTGTCATTGATCCATCTGTGGCAAAGTCTGCTGTACAACTGGGGCGAGTGCTTGGCCGTCTCTCTAGACCTGCCGTGTGGCGGCGCTCGGTCTGCAATCACTGACAGTGGCGACACGCGGGTCCGACGTATACTAACGGACCGCGGCCGATTTAAAGGCTACCACCTAGCAAGTGTGGTGTCTGGCGGTGACACCACAAATACTTCAGCTGATCGGTGAAAGAAGGAAGCACAAAAATGTTCAGGGAAATTCAGGAATACAGAAATACAAGTCACTGAGGAACGAAATAAATAGGAAGTGCAGGGAAGCTAAGACGAAATGGCTGCATGAAAAATGTGAAATAATCGCAAACCAAATGACTGTCGGAAGGAGCAGATAGGAAAGTCAAAACAACAAAAAGCAAGGGTGCTAACATTAAGAATGCAGTGGGAATACCGCTGTTAAACTCAGAGGAGAGAGCGGATAGGTGAAAAGAGTACAGTGAAAGCCTCTATGAGGGAGAAGATTTGGCTATTGACGTGACAGAAGAAGATACATGAGTCGACATGGATGAGATAGGTGATCTAGTATTAGAATCAGATTTTAAAAGAATTTTGGGAGACCTAAAATCAAATAAGGCAGAACAGATAGATAAAATTCCATCAGAATTCTTAAAATAATCGGTGGAAGTGGCAACAACAAGATTATACACGTTGGTGTTTGGAATGTATTAGACTGGCGTATAACATCTGACCTTCGGAAAAACATTAGCCATACAATGCCGAAGATTTCAAGGGCAGTCAAGTGCGAGAATTATCGCACAATCAGCTTAACGGTTCATGCATCCAAGTTGCTGATAAGAATAATATGCAGAAGAATGGAAAAGAAAATTGAGGATATGTTAGACGCCGATCAGTCTGGCTTTAGGAGAGGTAAAAGCAACAGAGAGGAAATTCTGACGTGGTAGCTGATAATGGAAACAAGGCTATAGCTGAAGCAAGACACATTCATAAGATTTGTCGACTTGGAAAAAGTGTTCGCAATGTAAAATGGTGCAAGATGTTCGGAATTCTGAGAAAGTATAGGTAAGCTATAGCGGAAGATGGGTAAAATGCAATATGTTCAAGAGCCAAAAGGGAATGATAAAGAGTGGAAAACCAAATACGAAGTGCTCGAATTGAAGTGGATGTAAGAGAGAGATGTAGCGTTTCGCTCCTAATATTCAGTCTGTTTGTTGAAGACGCATGGCGGAAATAAAAGATAACATCAAGAGTGGAGCTGAAATTCAAATTGAAAGGATGTCAATGATAAGATTCGCTGATGACATTGCTGTATTCATTGAAAGTGAAGAATAATATGACAGGATCTGCTGAATGGTGTAAATTCCTCTCACGTGAAAGATAAATTGGTATAATTTTACTGAGATGGAATGATTCATGAGAGGAGCGATTATTTCGCCCTGAACCCAGTTATTGTATGGAGATTTGTGTTGAAAATTTAATTTCAGAGACAAAAAGTAACCTCGATGAAATTATTTTATTATTATTAATATTCATTTAATTACTGCTTTGATTTAATTATTATTATTATTATTATTATTATTATTATTATTATTACTGATTCAAGGAATTAGTTCTTTAGTATTCAGTCTCTCTAAGAAAAGAAATTAGTTCTGTGAAATGAATAAATAACCAAACAGATTTCACTAGACGACATTTATGCTCAGTGTATTGTGCATAGTAGACTAGAGATCTGCTGCTGCACGCTGATCGTAAGCTGTGCTCGATGTCTCTGCCGGTTGTCGAACTGCGTACTGAATCTGTAGGAATCTTAGTCTACGTTAACTACGGTCCAATTCTCCTTTCTATGGAAGTCTATCCGTCGAAGTGGATTTACTTAAAAGTCTTTAAATTAAAGACCGTCTAGAGTTCGCAGGTTCGGGCTTCCACAGTCCAAAGAAATGTCCCGTAAGGATGCACAAATATTTGAAAATGTAAAACCATGTGCCGGCCGAAGTGGCCGTGCGGTTAAAGGCGCTGCAATCTGGAACCGCAAGACCGCTACGGTCGCAGGTTCGAATCCTGCCTCGGGCATGGATGTTTGTGATGTCCTTAGGTTTAACTAGTTCTAAGTTCTAGGGGACTAATGACCTCAGCAGTTGAGTCCCATAGTACTCAGAGCCATTTTTGTAAAACCATGAGATGGAGAATAATTTACGCAGTACAGACCTTGTTTGTGCTACTGAGAAATTGATTTATTGGCTTATTATTCCCGCACAAAATCAGAAAATGCTTTTCAATTAAAGATGGTGGTCTCGCAACAATGCCTTTTCTCTTAAGCCGTAATAAATTCGTCCACACTCATTAAGATCAGAAGCTATACTATATGTTTTCACAATAGTTAACATCGAACCAAAGCTTTCTTAGTGCAAGGAACAGAGAGAGCGCCAGCGATTATGCTGCTTTCTCGCAGTCAGTTGCGCGCGAGTACCCTTCAAATTATATCTTTTTCGGGCAAGTTTAGTGTGTTTAAGTGTGACGTATGCCGCTTTAATGAAACGAAGTTAGTTGAGAGCGAAATACGGACTGAGAGTAATTTGAAGACATATGACAGTAATGGGAATTAACGGATGACCTCGTCTTAAGGAAGTTGAGGCATTCAGTCACCAATATAAATCACGACGCACGGAGCAAGGAGGACATAACAAGTAGACTATCACTGGCATAAAAGGAATTTCTGGGCAAGAAAAGTCTACTAGTGTCAAACGTAGGCCTTAATTTGGGGAAGAAATTTGTGAGAACGTACGTTTGGAGCACAGCATTGTATGGTGGTGAAACATGGACTGAGGGAAAACCGGAACACAACAGATTCGAAGTATTTGAAATGTGGTGCTAAGGCGAATGGTGAAAATTATGTGAACTGATAAGATAAGGAATGAAGAGGTTCTGCGCGGAATTGGAAAGGAAGGGATTATGTGTAAAACACTGAAAAACCTATAAGTTTATTTTGTTATTATTAAAAGATTATGTCAATATTTCATTTACTGAGGATTATAGCTATTTGTGTTTCTTCTTTTTTCCTA
Source organism: Schistocerca nitens (assembly GCF_023898315.1). NCBI lineage: Eukaryota > Metazoa > Arthropoda > Insecta > Orthoptera > Acrididae > Schistocerca > Schistocerca nitens. The sequence continues at coordinate 77,349,582 of NC_064622.1, read as the reverse complement.
TTTGGGTTAATTTAAAATTTTTTGTTCCTAAAAGATACGACATCACGGAATAATTTCCATGTCACTAGAAGCAGCTGCAGAGGATAAAAATTGTAGAGGGGACAGAGATTGGAATACGTCGAGCAAATAATTGAGAAGGTAGGTTACAAGTGGTACTCTGAGATGAAGAGGTTGGGACAGGAGAGGAATTCGTGGCGGTCCGCATCAGACGTGTGAAGACTGATATAAAAAAAAAGTTAAAACCTTCGTCAATTCAAAGGTTGGTTTGAACGCTACAGTGCTTTACTTAGGCATCCCCTGTTGCAGGTAGTATGTTGCCGGTTTCCTCCAAATCCAAACAGATTTTTTTTAGGGGGATGGGGGTGGGGGAGGGGGGAGTGGGCACAGAGGAACGAAGCTTTGAACCACGTTGGAAAAAGTCGACATTATTCTTAAGAATAAACTTTGCGAGAAGGGAAAAGTGAAAATTTCGAGTTTGGTGATGTTCGGTTTGCGGTGCGCTCAATTGCGCGGTCATCAGCGCCCACATGAAGTCCCAATTTTTAGACAATCCAATCTAGCCACTGTCACGAATGATGATGATGATGACGAAATGATGAGGAAGACACACCCAGTTCCAAGACAGAGAAAATTTCCCAGCCTGGCCGGGAATCGAACCCGGAACCCTGAGCTCCAGAGGCAGTAACGCTAGCTACAACACCACGTGCTGCGGACTAGGATTTACAGGGAACTAAAAGATTCAGGCTCTGAGTCTGCCTCTTTACCACCGGGCCAAGCCTGCATACTCAGTACAATTTTTGTAAAATGGTTCAAATGGCTATAAGCACTGGGACTTAGCATCTGAGGTCATCAGTCTTGAGACTTAGAACTACTTAAACCTAACCTGACATCACACACATCCATGCCCGAGGCAGGATTCCAACCCGCGACCGTAGCAGCAGCGCGGTTCCGGACTGAAGCGCCTAGAACCGCTCGGCCACAGCTGCCGGCTACAATTTTTGTAATATTCAATGGCTGCTTGCGTTACTTTTTCTAATTTATCGAGCTGGAATTACGTTCTCATACAATTAAATGCAACAAATATTTAATAATATAATGAACAACTGATTAAATAAAACTTTATAATTTTCGTAAAAGATGTTTTTATTCACACACCAGTAGTGTTGGGATGAAAATGAGAGTTAAAAACCTGAAATAGAAGGAAGTGCAAATAAACTGAAATAATACTGAAGGGCATCAGTACTGATAAGCGGTCATGCAGAATCATCAAGCACAGTGTGCAACAGAATTAAAGGATCACTTTTTCGATACCCCCTAATTGTCTCCAGTTCCAATGGATGAGTTTGAAATTTGGGTCAAAGGCGCCTCCAGCATTCCTCTATAATAGCGCAAAAGCATAGATACTGTGGATGTGTCACACGATATGAGGAAGGTGCTTAAAGCCCCCCTTACTCACATTTCACCCTTCTTTTGACGCCCCTGCAGCGGAGGTCAGAAACGTGACTCAGAGTTAAATCACGCAATAGACGAGTCGAGCATTTGAGACATATCGCCGCTCAGAATCAAGAAGAAAAGGCCACACGGGGTGGCATGAAGGGTGTCAGTGAGACCACCCCTGTCGCTGGGACGTTGATTCCCACACATTTAACTGTCGAAAACGTCTGTTCGCAGTGCGATGAGCAAAAGCTCGACGTTTTTGACATTTTTTGGCACTATTGACACATGCTGGGCGATCATCCCTTCTCAACGGACATCGTGGGGCTGCAACCCCATCAAAATTCCTCTCACCTCCTGGGAATTTTTGCTCTGGTGTACAGGGTGGAACCATTAGAGACCGTTCAAACACATTCGACGAAATTTGAACGTGTTCCAAAGCAGCAAAGAGTCCTTACGCTTTTTGAGTGCTCTTGTTTCATGTCCTCCTGTGTCGTGATCATGGAGAGCTGCGACATTGACACAAGTGTGAATAAAAAGGCAAAGAACCCATCAATAACCGCCAGGTGGCAGAGCGGTCGGTGGTACCTGTCCACATTTCCGAGTGTTTATAAAATTTGTCATTATAGAGAAAACCTGGAAATCACAGCTGTGCGCCTGCAGGCAGGCAGTTGGCCTCAATGGCTTATCGAATGGTTGCCTACCTCAGGTGCCTCAGGCTGCTTTGTAGGTTTTCTGGATTCAGGTTTTCTGTGATTTTCGTACATTGATTAAGTCAAATGGTGAGATGGTTCCTTGGAAAATATATTGCCGATTTACGTCCCCATGCTTTCCCGATCCGAGCATCTGCATCGCCTCTAACAATGTCTTCAAACTCCGTCGCGGTAGCTAAGCGGACAGTTACCGCAGGCTGCCAAGCGAAGAGGCCCAGGTTCGTTTTCCGGCAGGAGCGGAGATTTTCTTCTCTTTGGGAGTGGGTGTTTTGTTGTCCTTCCGTTCGTATCGTCATAATTCACATTCTAGTGCTGAACTGTCTTAATGGGCACCTCCAGAAAGCCAATAAACTGAAAAAAAAAATAAATAAAAACCTCTTTGCCGATGGGATGTTAAGCCCGAACCTTCATTCCTTCTCTCATGAAATTGCTTTCGTAGCTCTGACTGTCTAACAGTTGATCGTCCGCGATATGATCATATTATTCATCAGATTCTCAATCATACAATTCTACCCGCTTCCCACTGGCTACATCCCCTTTATTGATCTTCCTCAGTATCCATCCCACATTGTTTCCCGTATCACTTCCTTTCCTAGGAAGCGTTATTAGAGGCCCCAGTACTGTCATATTCATCATTTCAAGCACACACACATCACCGTGTCATGAAGAATAAGATAACCGTTTCACTTAGGAATGTAAGTTCACGAGACCAAGTATTAGATACCCTTTAAAAGAGCACACTGTTTGCTTTGAATCGTTGTTATTGTTGTTGAACTGATACCAGAGGGTCGTGTAACCCTCTATCACTGTCACAAGTCATGACAGTAAAGCGGCTGTGTACGTGCGATTCAATCAGGTGTATGAAATAAGTGCAGTCAGATGTGGAGATAGTCAAAATGGCAGAAGCGAGGTAACGTGTCTGGACCAACGCATGTACATAACCTGATTGATGTGGTTGATTTGTTGATGTATCACTGCGGATTCTCCAACTTGTCTGCAAAAAATGGTGAACTACTAGCCACCGTGTAATACTACACTGCTGGCCATTAAAATTGCTACACCACGAAGATGACGTACTACAGACGCGAAACTTAACCGACAGGAAGAAGACGCTGTGATATACAAATGATTAGCGTTTCAGAGCATTCATACAAGGTTTGCGCCGGTGGCGACACCTACAACGTGCTGATATGAAGAAAGTTTCCAACCGATTTCTTATACACAAACTGCAGTTGATCGCCATTGCCTGGAGAAACGTTGTTGTGGTGCCTCGTGTAAGGAGGAGAAATGCGTACCATCACGTTTCCGAGTTTGATAAAGGTCGGATTGTAGCCTATCGTGATTGCAGTTTATCGTATCGCGACATTGCTGCTCGCGTTGGTCGAGATCCAATGACTGTTAGCAGAATATGGAATCGGTGGGTTCAGGAGGGTAATACGGAACGCCGTGATGGAGCCCAACGGCCTCGTATCACTAGCAGTCGAGATGACAGGCATCTAATCCGCATGGCTGTAACGGATCGTGCAGCCACGTCTCGATCCCTGAGTCAACAGATGGGTACGTTTGCAAGACAACAACCATCTGCACGAACAAAAAAAATGGCTCTGAGCACTATGGGACTCAACTGCTGAGGTCATAAGTCCCCTAGAACTTAGAACTACTTAAACCTAACTAACCTAAGGACAACACACACATCCATGCCCGAGGCAGGATTCGAAACTGCGACCGTAGTGGTCGCGCGGTTCCAGACTGTAGCGCCAGAACCGCTCGGCCACCAGCGGCCGGCCTCTGCACGAACAGTTCGACGACGTTTGCAGCAGCATGGACTATCAGCTCGGAGACCATGACTGCGGTTACCCTTGACGCTGCATCACAGACAGGAGCGCCTGCAATGGTGTACTCAACGACGAACCTGGGTGCACGAATGGCAAAACGTCATTTTTTGGAATGTATCCAGCTTCTATTTACAGCATCATGATGGTCATATCCGTGTTTGGCGACATCGCGGTGAACGCACATTGGAAGCGTGTATTCGTCATCGCCATACTGGCGTGTCACCCGGCGTGATGGTATGGGGTGCAATTGGCTACACGTCTCGGTCACCTCTTGTTCGCACTGACGGCACTTTGAACAGTCGACGTTACATTTGAGATGTGTTACGACCCGTGGCTCTACCCTTCATTCGATCCCTGCGAAACCCTACATTTCAGCAGGATAATGCACGACCGCACGTTGCAAGTCCCTTACGGGCCTTTCCGGATACAGAAAATGTTCGACTGCTGCCCTGGCCAGCACATTCTCCACATCTCTCACCAATTGAAAACGTCTGGGCAATGGAGGCTGAGCAACTGGCTCGTTACAATACGCCAATCACTTCTCTTGATGAATTGTGGTATCGTGTTGAAGCTGCTTGGGCAGTTGTCCCTTTAAACGCCATCCAAGTTCTGTTTGACTCAATGCCCAGGCGTATGCCAGAGGTGGCAGTTCTGGGTTCTGGCTCAAATGGCTCTGAGCACTATGGGACTTAACTGCGGAGGTCATCAGTTCCCTAGAATTTAGAACTACTTAAACCTAACTAACCTAAGGACATCACACACATCCATGTCCGAGGCAGGATTCGAACCTACGACCGTAGCGGTCGCGCGGTTCCAGACTGTAGCGCCTAGAACCGCTCGGCCACTCCGGCCGGCGTTCTTGGTTCTGATTTCTCAGGGTCTATGCATCCAAATTGCGTGAAAATGTAATCACATGTCAGTTCTAGTATAATATATTTGTCCAATGAATACCCATTTATCAACTGCATTTCTTCTTGGTGTAGCAATTTTAATGGCCAGTAGTGTATTTAAGAACAGTGGTCATAAGACTGTCATTGGGAACCAGCTTTATGGCAAGAAGTGCTGCTGTCGGTGAATGTAGGTCCATATCAGTTATGGAATCTGAATGCAGTAGATATACAGTGTTGTGTAAAACTTAAGGACGAAAGTAACTTGCGCGTGATGTGTCACTGGCTAGTAACAGCCTTACGAAACTTAGACCAGACACAGAAAGAACTACTGTTGTATAGTACAGAAGGTAACAGTGAAAAACACGCAATGAGACGAACGGAAACGACGTTTTCATGCAAAGACAATAAATACACTGAAATCACCGCGATTTATAATGGTCCCCTGGACATCACGAAAGACGGGACATGGTTCGTAATACGGAGCGAGATCACCGTGGGCGCCAATGCACGCTCTGGAACGAGCTTCCATGTCGGCCGCTAGGTGGGTAAGGAGTTCTTCTGGTATGGCGTTCCATTCCTCCAACATCGCGGATGACAGCTGCTGGACGTACTGCAGTACGTCTCTCCAAAGCGTCGCAAATGTGCTGGATGGGATTTAAGTCAGGGGAGCGAGCATGACAGTCCATTCGCCGAATATCCTGTTGTTCCAACAGCTCCTCCACCTCATCTGTTCTATGCGGTCGCGCACTGTTAATCGTGAAAATTAAGTCTCGGTCTAATGCAACCGTGAGAAGACGCACGTGGGGTATGAGTATAGTGTGAAAGGTGGCTACACTGAGCCACAGCGCCAGAGATCGCGCTAGAGATTATTGTTCCGCCGCCTCCACTGGCAGTGATTATTGAGAACTCGTAGTGGGCAGTGCCTTGGGAGAACTCGTGGTAGTCAGTGCTGAAATGTCGTAGTGAGTAGTGTTTGTTGAGATGAGCTAGTAGGCAGTGCTTGCTGAGATGTGATACTGAAAAGTTCTTGTTGAGATGTGATAGTAGCGAGTCGGTGTGGAGAGATTGTAATGTCTAGAGTGCCTTTCATCAATATAAATTAAGGTAACAAACTACTTTTCTTTTCTTTCTCATTATTTCAATGTCCTGAATAATGCGTCATTACAGGTTCAGTCAACAAAGCATCTGGCTTGTGTTCTTGTATTAGAGTGTAATTCTGGTTTTCTTGAGTAATTATGGTATTTCTATTTTCTTTAATTAATTCAGTATAAATGATATTTAAAATTTCTTGTGTTATTGAAGAAGAACCGTGCCAGATGCGTACGTTGAGTCATACTTCCACACACAGAACAGTTACACTTGTGCTTTGGTTTAGTAGGTTTTATAGTTGCTGGGGACTTAATTAATTAATTGTGTTAACCAAAATTTTCATTTCATTCATTGTTGTTGTTCCATGCAGTCAGATTGCGTAATAATACTAGTCAGGGCCAACCGTTACGAGACTTCGTAACCGAACAGACAGCTACTGAAGCAAGAAATTAAAATTATTTGCATTGTATTTTAATTAAGCCCACATGCACGAGGCGACCGCTGCTTCGGATCGTCCCTTGGAATACTTCTGATTGTAGAAATAGTAGACAGTAGGATTGTTGTAGTAATTTGTAGTTTAGTAATTGTAGTCTATATTGCATGTGTAGATTTGGTAATTGACATTCTTCTAATGGTATTTTGCAAAATTTATTTTTTTTGTTGTTTTGTCTACGGGTTTGATAATTTAGTGTAATTATTTCAATTGTTCGTTAATCGTGGTTGAGGGAAGCATTTCGTGTGAATGATATTGTTGGAGATAAAGAGCCATTGTGTGTAATTTTCGTACAGTGACGAGTTTTGTATGTTTTGTAAATGATTACGCGATCGATGAAAAAGGCAAAAATGATGGATAGAATGATGAAATTGTTGACATGGCGAACTCGCCAACACAGGAGAATAGTATGATGAATAATGAAGTGGAAAACAATTTAATAAGTCGGGAAAATAGTCCGGAACCATTTCAAAATTTTTCTCAATCAGAAAATTTTCAGAATTCGAGATTAACGACAGAAGATTCTGGAATAGTATCGAACACAGATAGCTTTACAGCTATGACAAAAGAAGTTGGTTTCGCGGGAAATGTTAGGGGCGAAAAGAATTTCGATCCGGCTATTATGGAGCAGTTGATGAGTGCTATATTAAATTTGGGAGCACGAATGGAAACACGGTTAGACTCACAACGATCTGAATTTAAAACAGAGATGGGAACTTTGGCAACACGGTTAGACTCACAAATGGAAACACGGATGGGAACAATGGAAACACGGTTAGGATCTGAATTAAAAACAGAGATGGGAACTTTGGAAACACGGTTAGATTCACGAATAGGGACATGTTTCAAAAATATGTAAGATGAATTGAAGAAAGAAATCAGAGAAGAAGTACAACCGATTTTGAATTCTCACAATAATAGATTAATTGCAGTAGAGATTAGACAAAGGGAACAAGATAGAGAACAGGAAGAAAGAGATCGCGTGATAGTACAAAAATTTTCAGAGTTAAATTTACAACGTGCACACGATAAGGAAGAAATATTTGAGAGAATCGAGGAATCCGTACCAAATGACAGATTAAATAACCTAACACAACAATATGAACAGTTAACTACCAAATGTGTCAACACTGAAACCCGAGTCGCGACACTTACGGAAGACGTAGGTAAACAGAAAGAAAAAATAGGTGACTTATCGGAAAGAGTTGAGGAGATTTCTGATAAATTGACAAGTCTTAGTTTACATGGGGGCAGAGATTCGGATGATACAGCTCCATTACCATTTGCAGAAACCGAAGAGTACCAGAACATAAATAAGCATGTTGAAAATCAGGGAAAATTTAATGAACATGTTAAAAGGGAAGTTGAGGCATTACGAAAGCAAGCCAAACAAATTGAAGGGGAAATTGTAGGAAAAGACAGCAAAAGAAATTTGGAATCACAGATAGCAGAAGGGTTTGAAGAAAATAATTTGTTTCATTTACGGGATGCAACAAGAGAGCGCCAGGCGCGCGAACTTGACAGTAATCGACATTCAAACTGGGACAGACGCGGTAGGTCTTTGTCGCCACGAGGCGAAAACTTTAACTATAAACACTTTTTGACTGTTCGGAAATTTAAGATCTTCCGCAATTCTAGGAATGACATACATCCATGTGCATGGTTAGATCAATTTATGTATGCACTCCCACCAAATTGGCCACTAAGTCACAAACTGGAATTTATGTGTGGATATTTAGAAAACGAACCGGCGACGCGGATGCGTGCACTCATTAGAGATTGTAATAATCTGAATGATTTTTATCATGCATTTCTATCGGCATATTGGTCCGAAAACACACAAGACAGAGTCAAACATAGTCTGATTATGCAGCGTAATTTTAAACAGTCTGAGTTCCGCACGCCGGCAGAATACTTTGAGGACATGATTCGAAAGAATCAGTTCCTGTCCAACCCTTATAGCCCGACTGAATTAATTCGCATTTGTTTAACTAAGCTGCCACAATCCATAAGACAAATTGCTTTAGCTGGAAGATGTAAAGACGACATTGAGACTTTTAAGACCTTGTTACAAGAATTTGAGTATGACAACGACGACGGGACTTCTTGTAACTTTTTCAGTAACAGTAATTACGATAGATTTTCAGAGAAAAGGGATAGTGATCGGAACGGGCGTTATATGGGTAATTTTGAGAATGACAGACGTAACAGACAGGACAATAGATACCAGCCTTATGACAATAACAGACGTTCTAACAGAAATTACGCAGACAATTATAATAACGGTAATTCTTACCGGAATGATCAATCATACGGAAACAGTAATCGGTATCATCAAGACAGAAATTATTCATACAATAATAGAAACTCTTACTACAGAAATAACCAGGGTAGTAGGTCTAACAATAATTTCAGAAGTGACAGTCGAAATTATACAAGAAGTAGTTATGCAGACAGACAGGAAAACAGAAATTTTAATAACAGACACAACCAAGAATTTGCATCTAACAGACAGGAAGGACCTAATTGGCACCCTCCGCGTGACAGAAATTCAGAGAGACAAGTGGAAATAGTAGAAATTGATCCGCGAAATGTCGGGAATAATCAAAGACGTGACGCAAACAATCGACAATGACTAGCAGCTTCGGCTTCTGGCAGCAATATAGACGGTTCAGAAAGTAATGACACTACAACTTTACACTACGTACGACTGGAAGATATGAGAGACATTTTGCTAGGCGAAAAGGAAAATAATGTAGACGCATTTTTACATCCTGTTATTGAAGTATGTGTGGGTAAGAATAAGTTCACTGCAGTTTTAGATTCTGGGAGCCCATTGAACGTCATTAGTGAATCAGTTTTTCGTATATGTGAAAGAACTATTGCCTGTCCTGTGTTACCTATTTCTAAAACTACAATTCGAGGAGCGATTTCTGGAAAAGGTGTGGAAGTTAAACAACAGACCAACCTAAATTTCATTTGTCAAGGATACGAATTGTCTGCTAATTTTATTATTGTTCCATTACTCAGTACACAGATTATATTAGGTATGGAGTTTCTTAACACACATAAGGCAATTTTGAACTTTAAAGAAGGAAGTGTGAATTTGACTGTTGCCGGAATGCCGAAATGTTTGAAATTTTTCGAGTGTTTAGCAAGATCTGAATCAGATACAAAATGTTTAAGGTTTCTTACTTCTGATGCTTTCGTTGAGCATTATGACGACAGTGTGTTTATTCATGACAATGACAATAGATACAGAGACGCGATGGAGGATATAATTAGTAGCGAAGAATTAATTAATGAAAAGGTTAAGAAAGCTGAAGTGCCAGATGACGTTGCAAGAGAAGAGCTGCACCATATTTTGACTTCACATGCTACAGTGTTTAGTCATCACACAGGAACTATACAAGGCTTACAATATTTATTTAAAGTAAAAGAACACACAACATTTCGCGGGAAAACGTACGCTATTCCTTTGGCTTACAGAGACAAGGTTAAGAATGAACTTCAATACATGTTAGATCAGGGCATTATTGAGCCAGCAGTCAGCCCTTATACCAGCCCATTACACGTTGTTCTTAAAAAGGATGGGTCAATTCGTTTGGTTCTGGATTCCAGACAGATAAATAATATCATCATTCCTGAAACTGACCGTCCATAAAATTTAGATGAACTTCTTCAACATTTCCATGGAATTAAAGTTTTATCCACGATTGATATGCGCGCAAGTTTTTGGCAAATAGAACTCCACCCTGATTGTAGAAAATATACTGCCTTTTTAGCCTTTGGTAACTGTTACCAGTTTCGGAAATTACCGTTTGGACTTACTGTATCTTCTGCAGCATTCATTCGTAGTTTAAATGAAATTTTACCTGTTTATCTTCGTGACAATATTACTTCATATGTTGACGACATTCTTATTGCTAAACGTTCTTGGAGTGAGCATAACAAAATTTTGGATTCATTATTACGTATTTTTGCACGAGTTGGCATGACAGTGAACTTGGAAAAATCTGAATTTGGTCGTTCTCAGGTGAAATTTCTCGGTCACATTATTTCTACAGAAGGTATTCTTCCTGATCCAGAGAAACTAGACGCTATTCGTAATTATGCTGTTCCTACCACAAAACGTGATGTTCGTAGTTTCCTTGGTGTCTGTAATTTTCTTAGACGCTTTGTTAGATTGGACAATTTGACCACACCTCGTTTATGTGAACTATCTGGAAAGAAATCTAACTGGTGTTGGGATGAGGAAGCTCAGTCAGAATTTGAACAACTTCGTGGTGCTTTAGTTGCTGCTCCACTTCTTTCACATCCGGATTTATCTAAAGATTTTTGTTTGGCGACGGACTCATCATACAAAGGCCTAGGTGCACACTTATTTCAAGAGATAGAAGAAGACGGCGTTGTAGTACAGAAAACTATTGCCTTTGGAAGTCGTGTTCTCTCTAAATCCGAAAAGAATTATTCGATTACGGAACTTGAAGCTTTGGCTGTTGTTTGGGCTTTCACAAAATTTCGCACATTTTTGTATGGCAGACATACTAAGGTTTACACCGATCATCGAGCTCTGGAATTTCTTATGTCGACAAAATTAACTCATGGAAGATTGTCACGATGGGCGCTGTACCTACAGGAATTTGATTTTAGTATTGTTTACATACAGGGATCTTCAAATATTGTTGCTGATGCTTTATCACGTGCACCTATGGGTTTAAAACAAAGTGCTGAAGAGGACTGAAAAGAAAACCATTATTGTTTGATGTACATTCAAGGTGTTGCGTTTGAGAACTTTATTTCGTCTTCGCTCCAGGACATCGCTAAGGAGCAAAATAAGGATCCAATCTGGAAGGACATTAAGGAGAAGTGGAGGAGAAAGGAAAGCGTAGCGATTAGACAGCATTATTTAGTTCGCAACGACATTCTTTTTAAACGAAAATCGGTCGACAACTGTGTTTGGTTAGTTTGTATTCCTGATGAGTGGGTTAATAAGCTGATTTGGTATACGCATTTCAGTTATGCGCACTTTGGTCCCAGAAAATGCTTTCATAAATTACGAGAAAATTGCTATTTCAGTAATATGGAAAAACGTATTCGATTTGTTCTTGCCAAATGCAAATTATGTCAAAAGGCTAAGCCGCCAACTGTTTCTCACAGAGCACCGTTGTTTCCTATCATTCCAGCGAAATTAAAGGACATGGCCGCAGTCGATTTTTTCGGTCCAGTGGTTCGTTCTACTAATGGTTTTGCGTACATTTTCGTAGCAGTGGAATTAACATCAAAATATGTGTGTTTCACACCTTTACGCAAAGCAACAGCTCGTTCAGTATCTAATGCTTTTATCAAACATTTTCTTAAAGAAGTTGGACATGTTGATAAGGTTATATCAGATAATGGATCACAGTTTCGATCTAAAATTTGGCTTCGTACTCTACGGCGTCGTAAGATTAAACCAATTTTTATTTCACTTTTTCACCCTCAATCTAATGCTTCAGAGAGATGGATGAAGGAAATCAATAAATTGTGCCGTCTTTATTGTCATCGGAATCACAGAACTTGGGATCAGTATCTTCATATTTTTCAAAACATTCTGAATGAACTTCCTAATGATTCAACTTCTTTACCGCCTATACTGATATTAAAAAATAAAGCACCGATAAATCGCATTTCTGAAATCGTTCCTTTTCCGCCTTCACGGAAACTGCGGCATTCTGAAGTTGTCAACCTGGCTCTACGAAATATTGCGTCTGCGGCTGCTAGAAGAGAGAAATCAGCTAAACGTCCTGGTCGTTTAAAAATTTTGTCAGTCGGTCAAAAGGTGTTAATTAAGTCTCATCGTTTGTCTCATAAAGGAAAAGGCTTATGTCGCAAATTTTTTCTGCTTTATAACGGTCCATATAGGATTCGCAAAATTATTCATGATAACACTGTTGAAGTAGAAACTCTTAAATCTCGGCGCTCTAAGGGAATACATCATATATCGAACGTAAACATTTTTGTGGAATGACATACTTTAGAGAAACTAACAGCTACATGTAAACATGCAGAGAATACAAGGATACCGCGCCGTGTTCCGGCGGCGGCGCGTACTCAAAGCAACAGTGAAGTCTGCGCGCGTCACAAGGCAGTCGTTGACCGCAAACAATCACTTTGTACGTCACGCGTCTACAGCTGATCGAGCGCTCAGTGCGAATGCACTGACAGACGTAAACAAATACACAGTCTAATTTCTCCGACTAAATTCTGTATAATGCTATGGTGACTTTATAAATTATGTTATTAACGTTCAGTATTTTTTAGGATACGGTTGTATAAAATATTTAAGACCTTCAGGTAAATTCTGTGCGTGTCCGACGTTAAGACGACATGCTATGGAGAAAATTTCAGGAAGAATGTAATTTCAAAAAAAAAGTAATAAACTAAAAAAAGGTAACTGTTAATTGAGTTTATTTTTCAGGTAACATAATTCCACTTAGGTACGTATTTTAGATGTAATTTGCTGCTCGCGATTACGTGACTCATACTTTGTGCTAAATTTCATGTTCTATGAATTTACTTGTGAAGCGACGTGCTTGTGTACATTTACTGATTTTGACAATGTTTTATTAATGAACAGTGTTATTACTTGTTTATATTATGCATCGCTTGGCTGCACTGCTCTTTCACTGATGTCATATTTTTTATTATGTGCCTGCTGTACTTATTTATTTAAATTATAATTGTCACCTGATTAGTTGTGCTGATATGGTTATGTATGTAGGTTATACTTTGTGATTTATCTGCTTGCGCCTTCATGTTTATGATGCTAATGACTTGTTTATTACGTAAGATATATGTTTGCTGCTGTGCGTATGGATTGCATATTTACACATTTCTGTTTTGTTGTCATAACTACTCTTCAATTTAGAATATAGAAATGCTGATATATTGTGTACGAACATAGAGTTTAGGTTACACTGTGGTATTAATTATAGATTGTTCGCTTGGCAGAGCCTTGTTGTAGGAATTGTGTTGCATCCACTTGTTGACATTCTGTTCTCTACTGGTATATTTACTCGCTATTGCATGTTTTGCTTACGCTCAGTGCCTGATATTTTTAAGATAAGAAAATGAACTGCTATAATTCGACGAACTACATTAGTACGAGAAACTTCATAGAAGTCACATGAGCTGGAGGTTTTATGGAAGCTGTATAAATTTATGCTAATAGGAAGGAAGATAACGACATGACATACCAACACTAGGTTTAGACCATCGACAGTTATTACACTGCATTTTTCGTGAGTAATTGAAATAGGAAGTGACACTTGACACAAGAAATACTCCACATGTTTGCTTCTGCCATGATTCTTGAAGTGGTGTACACACTGTGAAATATTATGATCATTCACACTCCGTAATCGTAATTAATTACTGAGAGTTATTCGAACTAAGTCTGTTAGAGGTCATGTAGGCATATCTTTTATTTAATGATGGACAAGGTAAACAAAATGTATCTTATAATTCATAATGAGTAGCAGTTTTGGATCAGATGGATTACACGAGAGGTTGTGTGTTGACATTGTGTCTTCAGATTGTATGAGATGATGAATTGAGGTTTGCATTAGGATTTTGTCTGCACTTGTTGGAGGAGACTGACTAGAGGAAAGAGTTGTTATGGAAGTGAAATGATATTGGCAATGAGGTTATATATATCGACGTATTGAAGAGGTATGATTGAGGTATTGAGATTATGTGAAGTTGATGATTATTGGAGTTTTCGTGGACAAGAGGTAAGGTAAATGATATTGATGATCGACGTATTGAAGAGGTATTATTGAAGTATTGAGATTATGTGATGCTGATGATTGTTGGAGTTTTGGTGGATAAGAGGTGAAGTAAGTGAGGAGCATATTTTTTTTGTTGGTCTATATGGAACAAGGAGGATAAAGATGGCAGACCAGAACACTCAAGTAGAAGGAAGATTGTCTACACACACACTTTGTTAAATCACTAAGCAGTATATACTTTTTTTGAAGAGAGGAAGTATTTGCATATCTTGGCTCACTGACAGTTGTTCAGCAACCGTACATTTTGATCTGGCTTGGCAAACATTGGTCTTGACATGATGACTATGACGCTGACTAACTATTATTGACTGTTATACATTGCTGCCACTACTACTTGATACACATGATGAACATAAAATTTAGACAGAATTGCATTTACACAGTTAACACTATTCAATTACACAGTAGCACTAAATGTGGATGAAAGATGAGTGAGTGTGTTTTGTGTGTTTTCCTTTTATAATCCCAGAGAAGTGATCCCAACCTATCTCCTAAATATTATTTTACTTGTTTGTTGTGGCTTGCACTGACACCCATAAATATTATAGGTTTACTGGTATTTGTGTATTGTAATAGTTAATAGGACAATTATCTGATATCATTTGTGTGTTTGTTATGATTTGTATGTTTAGTGTAAAAGCATTGTATGTGTATTCAAACTATTGTTCATGCCTGAACTGTCTGATTAGTGATGGTGCTGCACTTTTCAACATGATGTGTGACATTTAGTCATGTTTAATTTCTGCTGATAAACTGACTGATTAGTGATAGGGAATATTATGGACTGTTATTTGCACTTTTTCTACATGATTGGTGCCACTATAACATGTTTAATTTCTGCTAATGAACAGTGTGATTAGTGAAAGTGAATATTATGGACTGCGGTCTGCACCTGCTCAACATTGCTGGGTGCCACTGATGGACTGCTTCTACTGAAAAGATGTCACCTGATGCTGTGTCCACCTGCTCAACATTGCTGGTGCCACTAATGGAACTGCTTATACTGAAATGGTGTTACTTGTTGATGTCTGCACCTGCTCAACATTGCTGGGTGCCGCTGATGGACTGCTTCTACTGAAAAGATGTCACCTGTTGATGTCTGCACCTGCTCAACATTGCTGGGTGCCACTGATGGACTGCTTCCACTGAAATGGTGTCACTTGTTGGTGTCTGCACCTGCTCAACATTGCTGGTGCCACTAATGGAACTGCTTATACTGAAATGGTGTTACTTGTTGATGTCTGCACCTGCTCAACATTGCTGGGTGCCACAGATGGACTGCTTCTACTGAAAAGATGTCACCTGTTGATGTCTGCACCTGCTCAACATTGCTAGGTGCCACTGATGGACTGCTTCTACTGAAATGGTGTTACTTGTTGGTGTCTGCACCTGCTCAACATTGCTGAGTGCCACTGATGGACTGCTTCTACTGAAATGGTGTTACTTGTTGCTGTCTGCACCTGCTCAACATTGCTGGGTGCCACTGATGGACTGCTTCTACTGAAATGATGTCACTTGTTGGTGTCTGCACCTGCTCAACATTGCTGGTGCCACTAATGGAACTGCTTATACTGAAATGGTGTTACTTGTTGGTGTCTGCACCTATTTAACATTGCTGAGTGCCACTGATGGACTGCTTCTACTGAAAAGATGTCACCTGTTGATATCTGCACCCGTTCAACATTGCTGGTGCCACTGATGGAACTGCTTATACTGAAATGGTGTTACTTGTTGGTGTCTGCACCTATTCAACATTACTGGGTGCCACTGATGGACTGTTTCTACTGAAAAAATGTCACTTGTTGGTTTTTGCACCTGTTGACCATTGCTGGGTGCTACTGCTGGAACTGTCAACTGCTTATTCTTGAGCTATGGAAAGCGTTTATGTGAATATTTGTATAAACTGATTTTTTTGTGTATTACTGTTTGTGAAAAGTTATGAGACTCTTACCTGCACATATTCGTCATTGCTGACGCTATTGATTGAACTGTTTAACCACATAATACTTGTGTAAACTGTTATGTAAAGTCACATGTATGAAGGAATTTGTATTGCTTACTGTATTTTATATATTAGGTTATTGAAAGGTCAGTGCAAAGCCAAAATTTTATCTAGTTATATGATATTTACGCATTAATATTATCTTTTATTTTTGTCTGTATTTTTTTTGACGAATTTGGTGGTATTTTCACCACCAATGCTGGCAAAAATACCATCAAATTCTAGCCTGTGGAGGAAGGGCATATGAAAGGTGGCTACACTGAGCCACAGCGCCAGAGATCGCGCTAGAGAGTATTGTTCGGCCGCCTCCACTGGCAGTGATTATTGAGAACTCGTAGTGGGCAGTGCCTTGGGAGAACTCGTGGTAGTCAGTGCTGAGATGTCGTAGTGAGTAGTGTTTGTTGAGATGAGCTAGTAGGCAGTGCTTGCTGAGATGTGATACTGAAAAGTTCTTGTTGAGATGTGATAGTAGCGAGTCGGTGTGGAGAGATTGTAATGTCTAGAGTGCCTTTCATCAATATAAATTAAGGTAACAAACTACTTTTCTTTTCTTTCTCATTATTTCAATGTCCTGAATAATGCGTCATTACAGGTTCAGTCAACAAAGCATCTGGCTTGTGTTCTTGTATTAGAGTGTAATTCTGGTTTTCTTGAGTAATTATGGTATTTCTATTTTCTTTAATTAATTCAGTATAAATGATATTTAAAATTTCTTGTGTTATTGAAGAAGAACGTGCCAGATGCGTACGTTGAGTCATACTTCCACACACAGAACAGTTACACTTGTGCTTTGGTTTAGTAGGTTTTATAGTTGCTGGGGACTTAATTAATTAATTGTGTTAACCAAAATTTTCATTTCATTCATTGTTGTTGTTCCATGCAGTCAGATTGCGTAATAATACTAGTCAGGGCCAACCGTTACGAGACTTCGTAACCGAACAGACAGCTACTGAAGCAAGAAATTAAAATTATTTGCTTTTTCATTTAATTAAGCCCCCATGCAAGTGTCACAATAACGTTGACCGCTGAGTAGGTTTGAAGGTCAGTACGCCCACGCAACATTATGCCTCCTCACACTATAACACCTGCACTACCAAACCAATCTTGTTCGAGAATGCCGAACGTACCCACATATGGCGGCAAGTGGGAACACGTCTTTAATACATTGTCATACACAACCGTTTCGGTAGCCCAGGTGTGTGGGGAGGCATAATGTTGGATGCGGCTATTGATATCCAAGGTTATGGTGACACTGTACTCCTGCCCCACCTGCGTCTTTTCAGGTGTGAATTCAGCCATGATTTCAATTTTACAGATATCTACGTGCTGCCGCGTCGAACTGCAACGAGAGGATAAATGGTTCAAATAGCTCTGAGCACTATGGGACTTAACTGCTGTGGTCATCAGTCCCCTAGAACTTAGAACTGCTTAAACCTAACTCATCCATGCCCGAGGCAGGATTCGAACCTACGACCGTGGCGGTCACGCGGTTCCAGGCTGAAGCGCCTAGAACCGCACGCAACGAGAGGATATTCGGCGAATGGACTGGGCTGCGCGATAGCCGACTCCAACGCCATCGAGCACCTGTGAATACGCTGCGTAGACGTAGTGTACCATGTCCACTTGCTCCAACGGTCGTCCAGCAATTATCAACCACGCTGGTGCAGGAATAGAACACCCCACCACAAGACGTCCTTACCAACCTTGTGACTAGCATGGGAACACGTTGGAGAGCATGCACTGCCTTCTGTGCTGATCACACACCATATTAAGAACCCTGTATCTCCTTTTGTAATGTTCAGTGGATCATTATGGATAACGGTGACTTCAGTGTCTTTGAATAAAAGTGCCATTTCTGTTCGCCTCACGGTATATTTCTTTCAGTTACTTTCTGGCTACACTGTAGCAGTTCTTTCTATGTCTGATCCAAGTATGATACGGCTATGTTACTTGGCAGTGACACATCGTGCGAAAGTTACTTTCGACCCTAAATTTTGCACACCAGAGTATTAGGCAGGCACTTTGGAGCAAAAAATCCATATCTGACAGTGTCAAATAAAGCTGCACGTATTCAGTGGGATCAGGGCAAGTCAGTAGCAACTGGAGGCGTGTAATGTAATCCGGCGAGTCGCGATGTTAAGCCCTATTCAAATGAATCGAGGCGTAAAGTGCCGCTACGGCCCAATGGGGCGTTTAACTAACGATGTGTGGAAGGTTTAGTTTACACCGGGGGTGGTCCGAGACTATTTGGAGTAATGCGTGGGACGTAACAAGCAACGTCCCTGCAGTTTTGTAGGTTTTGGCGAACCAGTAATCAACGAATGGCTTAACCTTGGTATGGTATACTTGTAGAAACCTCAGAACACTCTCTCTGGGCGCACTGGAGCCATTATCAAGGCTAGAGGTAGTGTTACTCGGCATTAGTGTAATTTCTCTCCGCCCCGATAGCTGAACGGTCAGCGTGACCGACTGCCGCCCTAACTGGCCCGGGTTCGATTCCCAGCTGACTCGGGGATTTTCTCCGCTCAGGGACCGGGTGTTGTGTTGTCTTCATCATCATTTCATCCTCATCCGGCGTGCAGGTCGCCCAATGTGGCATCGAATGTAATAAGACCTTCACCAAGGCCTCCAGGCCAATGACGCCAAACGTTCATTTCATTTTTTCCAGTGTGATTTCTTTCGGGTAAGACTAATTTCTTGTTCAATGTGTTTATTTTTATATTGTTGCTTTCATAGTGTTGTAAATAATGCTGTTAAATATTTTGTTATGGAGGATAAAGTCTATTCTCTTATTCTATTTTCATCGTCCAGTTGTGTTTACTATTTTATAATTTATTTTCTGTGGATTCCGAAACATGTGGTTGCTACATTCATCACAGTGCTACAGTGACTGAACACGAAGTTGTAGCTATTTCTGACCAATCGACAGACCGCGTCCGTAGCTAAGTCGTCTGTGCGGCTGGCTGGCCGACATGCAGGGGACCCGTGTTTGATTCCCGGTACTCATCTTCGTGATGTCAACTGAGGAGCTACTCGACCGAGTAGTAGCGGTTCCAAGGTCAACAGACCCCACCATGACTTTGAGAGCTGTTAGTTTAACACAAGTCCCTCCGTACCACGTCCAGCGATGCAGTTGGCGGAGTATGACACGGCGGTCGGTCGGATTCGAATGACCCGTCTAGAGTCAGAACGCAGAACTTCACCTCACGGCTCAATGGCCGGGTGCAAATCCTCCAATTGGATGCCATATCGGTGACTTGCGTGTTCCAAAACCCACACTAACTATCCAACGGATAGAGCATCAATAATAGTTTCACATGTAATCCGAACCACGTGTCGATCCTTGGGATTCCCCACATCGTTGACAGGTGAAATCTAGATTAAATTCAGACTGAAAATTTCCGTGACCTGACCGGGATCCGATGCCGCGACCTTTCGGTTTCCAGGCACGCGCTTTACGCTAGACCGCCAGCTCAAATTCGATGCCGATGCAAAATAAGTAAAAGAGTACACACAGCTGTGTAGGGGAAAAAGAGTAACAGAATAGTCTATATCCACCAGAGGATTTTTTTTTTTTTTTTTTTGTTAAGATTTTGAATATGGCTGCGCATCCGCAACTGTGGATGCAAGAGCTTTAATGGATTGGAAATAACGTACAAACAGTCGCAAAACACAGGTTAATTAAGCCTTGGCCATTGTTTCGACAGGTTTAAAAATTAATACAGGTATTGGGCATCTTGTACATTGCTAACATATCCTTGAAGCGTTTTTGTTTTGACACTTCAGCATGTTACAGTTGCGTATTCACACACAAGTGCTTCTCGTGCGTTGTTGCACGTATTGTAAGGAGTCTGCTCTGTCTAAGTGAGCCTGAGGGCTCGCTATTGGCAATATTACTTTAACCCTTGCATGCTTGAGTGGCTGGTCTAGAAAAATCTGTAAGGACTGTAAGACCCCTACCTTAAAACGTGTTCTAAATCTCGGTACTAATGGAAATTTTGTAAAGTTTTGAAGGGGTTGGTGGTATAGAATGAATAAGGAAATATTTATTATGATTTTTACTTTTATTTTAATGTAATATGACATACAGTATTATAAATTATGTTACAGTTTTCCAGAGTTTGATAATTGTTAGTTTTACTGATTCACACCAGAATATTTGCTCATCAGAAGTGATACTTTCAACAAATAATTTCACGGTATTCTATCAATATATTTTTCGTGCATTTTCAGAATGATTGACCACTTTCCTGTCTTGTCGATGTGGACGCACCAAACATCTTTCTTTTGCTGATCTTCCAGTTCCCGCCATCTTCACCCATTGGCTACTGTTCCCAAAACCTGCCCTGGTTTTATAGAACTATGTTCTGGAGGTGTGGCTTGTTAATTCTCCTCCCCATATGAGAAAAGTTCTGATTTTATCAAATCTGCCTTGGATATAGTTGGGATGCTGCTGTGAAAACAAGCACAAGACATTTATTGCTACTGTATCCAATACGCTTGTCTGTAAGGCAAAATATCATCTTCTTGACTGTATCTTCCAAGTTTATGTACGTGCCTTCTGGTGAAGAGAATCAACTCCTGGTGTACATTCATTATAGAATAATGTAGTTTTTACGTATTTCACCTAAAGTGGTGCTGTTTTGCAGAGTTTCAGCAACATCACATGTTTGTTCTTTTTGGTCACACGACGTACACGTATGAGATTCTCTTTCACGCTAAAGTGATGATTATAACAGATCTCACGTCAGGGCAGCCTTCATTTCGAGTGAGTTTCCTATTTGTTTAGTTACGCTCCCTCTTACTGGGGAACGTGGAATTTGCATTATACCGTGTACGCTTATTCTGCTCGTTGGTGGCAATGAGATTTACTCCATTGAGTTCCATCGTGACCGATAAGGGAATCAACTAATTCTTCACTGCCCACTTTGCCTGCGACGCTAGAAGACGTGGGTTCATTACCCTAATGACCATCAGTGTCTGAATCTCTATTGTCTCCTTGATAAAAGAGAGCTTCATCTTCAAGCCATTCAGTAATAATTGATTTAAAGTTTTGATCAGTTGTGCTGTCAAAAATGGTTCAAATGGCTCTGAGCACTATGCGACTTAACTTCTGAGGTCATCAGTCGCCTAGAACTTAGAACTAATTAAACCTAACTAACCTAAGGACATCACACACATCCATGCCCGAAGCAGGATTCGAACCTGCGACCGTAGCGGTCACGCGGTTCCAGACTGAAGCGCCTTTAACCGCACGGCCACACCGGCCGGCTAGTTGTGCTGTCGTCAGATATTCTTCTGCCTTTGTAGATAGTATGATACATACTTCCGTTCCAAGTAAGGAATAATAGCATTTGAAATACTTATCCTGATTATAACACAAAACTTACGTTTATCTAAAAGTGTTTGGCATTGAGAAATATATTTACCTTCAATTGAGCACTGCGATGTAGCTTTTCTAGTGCTTCTGACTTCTCAGCAAAGAATATAATTGTGCCAAACAGTTCTACGTAAGGAATAATGTCATTAGAAATACTTATCCTGTTTATGATACAAAACGCACGTTTATCTAAAGGTGTTTGATATTGAGAAACATATTTACCTCCTATTGAGCACTGGGATGTAGCTTTTCCAGTGCTTCTGACTTCTCAGCAAAGAATATAATTGTGCCAAACTGGTAACTGTTATCAGTAATCTAGCTACATTAGCACGTCATTCTGGTAAAATATAAAGAAAGTATCGGAAAGGCAGATGGCTCGCTACAGGATCTAAAAGACCCTGCCATACAATATTCTTGTAGGACGACAAATATAATAAAACGAAATAATTCATATGACTTGCAAGAAACAATGTTCCTTCCCAATAAAGTCAGTTGTATTTCCATAGATTGCACGTGATAGCGATTAAAATAAATAAATTTTAAGACAATTTCTTGAGAGAATGAAAGGTTATTGGGTCGAAAATCCTCTGTTACGCATTCAAGGGTTATTGTCACATTTTTCACCCCCATCCCCTCTCCCTCTTTATAACTGTTTAGTTAATATGTTAATTCAAGTAATGAATAAGTACTTCTGAAATCACGGACGCTCCTCAATGGAACTACGCGAATGTAGGATGCGCAGGAGCGCCACCTACTAGAGGTGACTCAAGGCGAGTGAGTGCCTCGACTCTAGAGGCAGTCGGCGCACTTCGCTAGCTCTGTACGTGGCATACTTACGGTCTATGGGATCCGATGCCACGTTTTATGTTTTATGTCATATGCGCACAAATCTTTAAAGTGGTACACTACACTTTGTTGGATCCATTGTCAAATGGGTGATATTTTAAAAAGTTTTAAGAGAAACCCATAAAACAGAGACCTACTACTTTTAATTCATGTACTTTAAATGTTGATTAAATTGATGACACACGCGTATACTAGACATAGTGAACGACTCCCACATCCGATATAGATAATATGTGATTCTACGTGAGTATGGGGGTTGGGTTCTTTGGGGAAGGAGACCAGACAGCGAGGTCATCGGTCTCATGGGATTAGGGAAGGACGGGGAAGGAAGTCGGCCGTGCCCTTTCAAAGGAACCACCCCGGCATTTGGCTGGAGCGATTTAGGGAAATCACGGAAAACCTAAATCAGGATGGCCGGGCGCGGGATTGAACCGTCGTCCTCCGGAATGCGAGTCCAGTGTACGTGATTATGTTTCACTAAAATGATCTATAAACATTTTCCGTAATGATACCATCTCCGTTCCACACACGCTGTCGTAATATTTGTTCATCGGTACAATACCTTCTGAACAAGACAGTTTTAAAACGATCGAAACCATGGTCACAGTTTAATACGCCTGCATTTTGCAACTGGTTGGCTGTTATTTCCAAACCATCATGTTTTTATGTGTTAATTATCTTATTCTGAAGGCGAAGAGCAGCAATTTGGACGCTGCCAAGCCCCGTTCTACTGGGGGAGGTGGAAGTGTGAATTGTAGATAAATAAAAGAGATTCCCAATTAGTCCACGGTCTTGCTCGCGACAAGACTGAGTAACACCCGTGTGCCAGAGCTGGCACTGGGCATTACGCGTTGGTGTAGTGCGTCTTCCACACAGCGACCCTTCCCCCACCCGTTCTCCCCCACCCCACCCCACCCTGCGCCCACTAAACACCAAATGGAAGCGACGAGACGTCGACGCCTGTGGCGGCCTTTCCGTCGCCCGCCAAGGGAACATTTACGTAATGAAGCCCCTGCGACCCCACCACACCGCAGCCCCCAGGTACAGCGACACTGTTCGGTACTTTTACGCGGAGTAATTACTTTAATGAGATATATCTTTTTTATGTGCGTGGCTGGTCCGTCCGCCGCGGCTCACGTAAAGCCGGCTATCGGGTGGCAGGGGATGGGGGCGCGGCGCGAGGGGGTGGACCGCGCGGTGCGTGAGCGCGTCTGCGTCTGAGAGGGCGAGCTCGGCGCGGCGCGGCGCGGCGCAGATCCGTATCTGGCCCGTCATATTTCCCAATTATTCGAGTCGCGCCGTGTCGCGGACAGTAATTAGCCACGGTGATTAACGGCGCTCTCCTTCCGCTGTCGCGTCTACAGTTAGCGCCGCGCTGCCTCTGGGTGTTTTGCCCTCCCCTGCGGACCGCGCTGTGACGACACGGAAGTAGCCGGGCCGCCAGCGCGACGTCATTAACACGCGACGTCAGCGCTGCCGGAGCGAATCGGCTCCGTCGCTGGAAGACAACAGCACCCTCTGTAAAGCGCCGCAGAGGGACTTCGATGTTTAGTGGCTGACTCTGTTCTCGTTCCACCGACAGCAAAGTTGCTTCAGTTACAGGATGTTGTTGAATGTTTTGCGAGGTGCCACAGTGCTCACCATCTACATCTACATCTGCATCTACCTCCATACTCCGCAAGCCACCTGACGGTGTGTGGCGGAGGGAACCTTGAGTACCACTATCGGTTCTCCCTTCTATTCCAGTCTCGTATTGTTCGTGGAAAGAAGGATTGTCGGTATGCATCTGTCTGGGCTCTAATCTCTCTGATTTTATCCTCATGGTCTCTTCGCGAGATATACGTAGGAGGGAGCAATATACTGCTTGACTCCTCGGTGAAGGTATGTTCTCGAAACTTCAACAAAAGCCCGTAGCGAGCTACTGAGCGTCTCTCCTGCAGAGTCTTCCACTGGAGTTTATCTATCATCTCCGTAACGCTTTCGCGATAACTAAATGATCCTGTAACGAAGCGCGCTGCTCTCCTTTGGATCTTCTCTATCTCTTCTATCAACCCTATCTGTTACGGATCCAACACTGCTGAGCAGTATTCAAGCAGTGGGCGAACAAGCGTACTGTAACCTACTTCCTTCGTTTTCGGATGCATTTCCTTAGGATTCTTCCAATGAATCTCAGTCTGGCATCTGCTTTACCAACGATCAACTTTATATGATCATTCCATTTTAAATCACTCCTAATGCCTACTCCCAGATAATTTATGGAAGTAACTGCTTCCAGTTGCTGACCTGCTATATTGTAGCTAAATGATAAGGGATCTTTCTTTCTATGTATTCGCAGCACATTACACTTGTCTACATTGAGGTTCAACTGCCATTCCATGCACCATGCGTCAATTCGCTGCAGATCCTCCTGCATTTCAGTGCAATTTTCCATTGTTACAACCTCTCGATATACCACAGCATAATCCGAAAAAAGCCTCAGTGAACTTCCGATGTCATCCACAAGGTCATTTATGTACACTCCTGGAAATGGAAAAAAGAACATATTGACACCGGTGTGTCAGACCCACCATACTTGCTCCGGACACTGCGAGAGGGCTGTACAAGCAATGATCACACGCACGGCACAGCGGACACACCAGGAACCGCGGTGTTGGCCGTCGAATGGCGCTAGCTGCGCAGCATTTGTGCACCGCCGCCGTCAGTGTCAGCCAGTTTGCCATGGCATACGGAGCTCCATCGCAGTCTTTAACACTGGTAGCATGCCGCGACAGCGTGGACGTGAACCGTATGTGCAGTTGACGGACTTTGAGCGAGGGCGTATAGTGGGCATGCGGGAGGCCGGGTGGACGTACCGCCGAATTGCTCAACACGTGGGGCGTGAGGTCTCCACAGTACATCGATGTTGTCGCCAGTGGTCGGCGGAAGGTGCACGTGCCCGTCGACCTGGGACCGGACCGCAGCGACGCACGGATGCACGCCAAGACCGTAGGATCCTACGCAGTGCCGTAGGGGACCGCACCGCCACTTCCCAGCAAATTAGGGACACTGTTGCTCCTGGGGTATCGGCGAGGACCATTCGCAACCGTCTCCATGAAGCTGGGCTACGGTCCCGCACACCGTTAGGCCGTCTTCCGCTCACGCCCCAACATCGTGCAGCCCGCCTCCAGTGGTGTCGCGACATGCGTGGATGGAGGGACGAATGGAGACGTGTCGTCTTCAGCGATGAGAGTCGCTTCTGCCTTGGTGCCAATGATGGTCGTATGCGTGTTTGGCGCCGTGCAGGTGAGCGCCACAATCAGGACTGCATACGACCGAGGCACACAGGGCCAACACCCGGCATCATGGTGTGGGGAGCGATCTCCTACACTGGCCGTACACCACTGGTGATCGTCGAGGGGACACTGAATAGTGCACGGTACATCCAAACCGTCATCGAACCCATCGTTCTACCATTCCTAGACCGGCAAGGGAACTTGCTGTTCCAACAGGACAACGCACGTCCGCATGTATCCCGTGCCACCCAACGTGCTCTAGAAGGTGTAAGTCAACTACCCTGGCCAGCAAGATCTCCGGATCTGTCCCCCATTGAGCATGTTTGGGACTGGATGAAGCGTCGTCTCACGCGGTCTGCACGTCCGGCACGAACGCTGGTCCAACTGAGGCGCCAGGTGGAAATGGCATGGCAAGCCGTTCCACAGGACTACATCCAGCATCTCTACGATCGTCTCCATGGGAGAATAGCAGCCTGCATTGCTGCGAAAGGTGGATATACACTGTACTAGTGCCGACATTGTGCATGCTCTGTTGCCTGTGTCTATGTGCCTGTGGTTCTGTCAGTGTGATCATGTGATGTATCTGACCCCAGGAATGTGTCAATAAAGTTTCCCCTTCCTGGGACAATGAATTCACGGTGTTCTTATTTCAATTTCCAGGAGTGTATATTGTGAATAGCAACGGTCCTACGACACTCCCCTGCGGCACACCTGAAATCACTCTTACTTCGGAAGACTTCTCTCCATTGAGAATGACATGCAGCGTTCTGTTATCTAGGAACTCTTCAATCCAATCACACAATCGGTCTGATAGTCCATATGCTCTTACTTTGTTCATTAAACGATTGTGGGGAACGGTATCGAACGCCTTGCGGAAGTCAAGAAACACAGCATCTACCTGGGAACCCGTGCCTATGGCCCTCTGAGTCTCGTGGACGAATAGCGCGAGCTGGGTTTCACACGATCGTCTTTTTCGAAACCCATGCTGATTCCTACAGAGTAGATTTCTAGTCTCCAGAAAAGTTATTATACTCGAACATAATACGTGTTCGAAAATTCTACAACTGATAGACGTTAGAGATATAGGTCTATAGTTCTGCACATCCGTTCGACGTCCTTTCTTGAAAACGGTGGTGACCTGTGCCCTTTTCCAATCCTTTGGAACGCTACGCTCTTCTAGAAACCTACGGTACACCGCTGCAAGAAGGGGGGAATGTTCCTTCGCGTACTCTGTGTAAAATCGAACTGGTATCCCGTCAGGTCCAGCGGCCTTTCCTTTTTTGAGCGATTTTAATTGTTTCTCTATCCCTCTGTCGTCTATTTCGATATCTACCATTTTGTCATCTGTGCGACAACCTAGAGAAGGAACTACAGTGCAGTCTTCCTCTGTGAAACAGATTTGGAAAAAGACATGTAGTATTTCGGCCTTTAGTCTGTCATCCTCTGTTTCAATACCATTTTGGTCACAGAGTGTCTGGACATTTTATCCATCAAGTCAATAGCGTCGACTGAGCGTTTTGATGTCTTCCTGTATCATCAGTGTATGAAACTGGGGACCTAGAAACGACGGAGAGGCTTCGACCCGCCTGAGCCCTCAGTGGTTCACAACCCCACAAAAAGCCACAGCAGTCCACCCACCCCACCGCTGCCCCAGACCAAACCAAGGGCCCCCAGCGGCCCTCCTGGGAACGTCTCATACCAGACGAGTGTAACCCTTGTAACGTTTGGAACTGACTGTATAGGATTCTCATCGTTTTCAACAGTTACATCCGCAACACCACCATCATTATCGTCAATATTTTGTGGGAGAGTGTCCACTGTTCCTCTTTCTTTAAATATTTTGTTCAGGAACTGCAACTGAGATGCATAAATGTAGGCTTTTGCTTTTGACGCCGCTGCTCCCGATTTCTCC
This sequence comes from Schistocerca nitens, assembly GCF_023898315.1. Classification (NCBI taxonomy): domain Eukaryota; kingdom Metazoa; phylum Arthropoda; class Insecta; order Orthoptera; family Acrididae; genus Schistocerca; species Schistocerca nitens. The sequence goes on along the minus strand of NC_064622.1, from coordinate 77,321,884 downwards.
CTAGTTTTGCTAATTGATTTTCGGTACGAGTCTCTCACTTGCGTCCACTTCTTCAGAACGTGTTTACCTGAAAAAAAAAATATTTCGTTAATCACAAGACCTGTCAATCTCCTGTTCGTGGTTTTATATATCAACTTGCGTTACAATATTTTAAATAATTTTAATCTAGTGGTTTTTCTTTTCTGTTTTAGGTATTTGGCAAGTGGTTGCACTTTCTCAGATTTGCATTACACGTATCTCTTGGGGATTTCGACTATATGCAACATCGTCAGAGAGGTTTGTTGTGCAATCTGGACGGTATTACGATTGGAATGCATTCCTCCTCCAGATAAGAGGAAATGGGAATCAATTGCCCAGAAATTTGAAACTATCGCTAATTTCCCGAACTGCTTGGGCGCCTTTTATGGGAAACATACAAGGATCGTTCACCCCCTCAACTCAATGCATATAAACGATAAAAGATATTCGTCTATAGTTCTGATGGCAGCAGCTGATGCAGAATACCGATTTGTTTACACTAATGTTGGAGCATATGGGAAGGACTGCGACTCTAACATTTTTCAAAACTGTCAACTGTGGAGATCTATCATTAACGGCACCATAGACCTACCTGAGGACAAGTGTCTTCCAGGCACAAATAACCCAAAAATTCCTCACTACCTCATTGGAGCTGATGCTTTTGGCTTACATAAGCACCTCCTCAAACCTTATAGTGGAACCAGTTTGACGTCAGAGAAAAGGATCTACAACTATCGTGTGTGCACAGGTCGCAGGTGCGTGGACTGCACTTTTGGAATACTTAGCAACAAATGGAGGATCTTCCATCGAACAATTAACTTGGATTCTGACTATGCTACGGACATAGTGAAGGCTTGTGTAGTTCTGCACACTTTCGTACGAGACCGAGACGGTTGTCCATCTCGGATTTTGAAGATGTCCCCTCGGGTGAAACGAGGAGAAATCAGGCAACTACGTTAGCAAAAACTGTAAGAGATGTGTTGAAAGATTACTTCATTACTGAAGTGGGTTCAGTGAGTCGGCAATTTTCTAAAATCTGATTTTCCTTAATACTTATGACAAAAACGGTGTACTGTATTATAGTTTGATTTGTATTTTAAATAAATGTCACTGGTTATTTTCTTAATTTTCAAATCATTTCCTTTTAAATGTTCTCAGATTCGCCCTGAGTTTACCAACTGCCATAATGTACTAAGTGTCTTATTCGACAAAAATGAATTCATTACTTACCCAATCCTATATTTTTAGAGACGTGAGATTCATAAAAATCGTTAAAAATTTCTACACAAACATCTTTCCATGCTTCCTGCGTCTTAAATTTATCCTTATATTTTTCACAAGTTTTGTCGCACAGCACTGGTTTAGATCGCACGGCAGGAATCAGCCGATCCACATCAACATCTGGTAAATCGTTCATTTTATCAGAAAACTGGGACAAAACTGTTAAACAATGATAGTAAGAAATAATTTTAAAGACACCCATTCGCTATCAGGTTCAAACAAAAACTCAACCGTGCGTGTGTGAGCGCCTTGATTGCTTCCTGTTCCTTGGACGCGAGTTCTAACCTTATAGAAACCTGATGAAACCTATTCGGATGCAGGGAGTATTCGGTGCTGTACTGTTTCTATTAGGTACCGAATAGAAACCGAAGCACCGTTTCACACTTATCGGTGACCCAAAAGGTACAGAAAACGAACCGAACCGAATGGAACGGCATACGTGTGAAACAGGCGTAAGTGTGTACACTATGATGCACACCCAGATTTGCGAGCAATTTACCGTACAATAACACACACTAACATGGCTGAAACAACAATAAAATCCATATCGAGCCACACAGGAGATTGCAGACTACCTAATACTCAGAGTGATGTGTACCTAGAGCACTGTAACACAGAAAAACATCAAAACGCACTGATGAGCAAATCACTCGGCATATATCTGCAACCACGCATCAATCCTTCTTCTTTTCCCTGTATCTTGAATAAGTTGGCACGTCAATCTGGATTTGACATTGTAAGTGATAGAAGGTGGCGAGGTACCCTTCCTGTACCTCCCCCCCCCCCCCCCTCTCAGGATGGAATTTACTTACCTCGCCTGTCTGCGACTAGTACTCTCCAATTGGAAGTGTGAGAACGTTTACGAAGTGTTTGCGAATCATGTAACTGAGATGGAACTTGGGTAGCTGCCGGTATTCATCTAGTCGGATGTGAGAAACCACCTATAAACCATATTCCTTCCATCCGAGGCCGGCGTGCCGGCCCAAATCTCGGAAGTGGCGTGCTAACTCGAGACGATACCTGGGCGGGTACGTCTCTCAGCCTCTCCTTTGAACAGTTGTTCAACAGAGGAAAAGTGATCGTATTTGAGTGCAAACAATGTGAATATTTTCCTGTTCATTTCAAAGACTCTGGCTGAAAAGTTGGGTACTAGCTGTCTCGTATTACCTTCCTCAGCACCTTTAAAATTTTTCGTAAGTGCTTTGGCATATCAAATTGTGGAAAACAACACAGCGTTATTAAAAGGGTTGAAATCGACAGACGTAAAAGTAATTTCGGGAGTAACTCGCGGGAATGTTAGAGAGCTGAAACTGTTTACAGGCTGTTCGCAGAGTACGCTGTCGTCGATACGGAGGTTTGAACGCCAAATGGAGGAAGGCCTGAAAAGGATCGACGATTAATGCAGCGACTGGCAGTTGACCCCGAACGTAAATAGGAGGGTCGTTCAGTAAGTAGTGCAACACTTTTTTTCTGAAAGTGGCTTGGTTTTATTCTGGATTACAATACATCATAGTATTCCTCCTCTTTTGGCTACAAAACCCTATTTTTCAACCCAACCTCCGTTAACTGCTACTATCTTAAGCCACTGTTACTGGGAGAACCTGTATGCCCGCATAGTAGAGGAAAGGTGCCTAATACGAGACACATTTTTGTAACCCCATTTAAAAGACCTAAAGGCAAGTGCAATTGTATTTTTATGATGGTAATAATATCTTGCATTATTTAATATTATCATACAATTATCGTATTTGCAATAATAAACAATCTTTCAGAGTATTAATTAAATCTTCACAAACAAGGCATCTCGTAGAAATGAGATCAAGGTTTCCTAATATGAGACAGTAATAATATTTTGCTTTAATTATTTTATTACAGAATAATGACATATGAATATACAATTTTGACATGTTCATTCATTTCTGCTATCCTTCACTCATTTCACACTACTTAGGTTTATATTTACGACATCCGAGGCAAACAAAATTGGCTTCTGTGACACCGCAATCCTCATATGCCCAGCAGTGACATTTCGTTCTCTGTGCCCATGTCTCGTCGTGTTTGCCTTCAGAAAAGCGCCCAGTACAGAACAGACACGCTGCGTCATCGTCATCACTGCTGTCTGAATGCCCACTGTCATCAAGATGGACATCGGATGCCGACTCGCTAGACGATTCTTCTGCTTTAGGTCTACGATTTGAAGATTTTCCACTCTTCTCCCCAAACAACTTTCTGGCTGCTTTCTTAGCTTCAGCCTCTGATTTCTTCTGTTTAGATTCTTGTAATTGCTTCGCATAAGGAGTTGAACGTAGTAACACAGCAGAGCACGAACGCGATGTTTGACCTACTTGACTATCTCCAGGTGGTTTTGCGATGTGTGGGAGAGGTCTGATGTCTGCCGGGCTGACAGCTTGACCATCACCATCAGTAGTTTCATTTTCGTTTTTGGCATCTCTTTCTTGAAGGGCGTCAGCATGGCGATGAATTGAAAATTGATGTTGCCTAAAGATGTTTCTGTTGCATGGGATGAGACCTGTTTTTCTGAAGGCATTCACAGATGCTTCCATTGTTGCTGCTCGGTTATAAGCTGCTCCAAATAACCTGGCTATTAATAATAGGGTTATAACACGACCTGGGTTACTCGTCAACCACGTTTCTGTCTCTTGGGAATAGTAGGTTTTCAAAGGCCCCATAAATCCAACATCAAGTGGCTGCATTTTATGCGTTGAGTGAGGTGGCAAACACAATATGAACACTGTTTCGCGTGCTTTATCTAACACATCGAGATTCCTTGTGTGGCAATAATGCGCATCAAGAATCAAAATGACAGGGTCATTTTAGATGGCTTTACGTGACTCACAAAATGATCAAACCACTGACTAAAAATGTGAGTTTGTATCCAGCCACTTGGATGACAAGCTGATATTGATCCTGCAGGTGCACCGTCCATCAATTCCTGCTTCATATTCTTCCTTGGGAAGACGATTAGTGGTGGAACATAAGTGCCAGCTGCGTTCATACACGTCACAACTGTGATGAGATTTCCCCCTTCTACTGAAGTCAAGGCAGCAACTTGTCTCTTCCCTTTCATAGCAATGACCTTATGTGTTTGTGCTGCACAGACGTCACCCCAGTTTCGTCAACTTTGAAGATTCGATGCGGGTTATGGTTCACTTTAGATAGCACAGATTCGTAAATATCAAAAAATCTCCCCACATTTTCTGGAGTGAATGCTTTCATTCTTGCTGCTGCAAGACACTGACGAGTTCTCATTGATAAAATGAGATGTCTCTTAGGGAAAGCTCGGAGCCATTTCTTTCCTGCTGAAGCCTTTTCTGAATTGAAGGGATTCTTGAGCCTATTCCTGACAGCTAACTGTAAGACCATCCTTCGTATGTCCTTACATTTAAGAGCATAAAATCGATCTTCCATAGCAAGGCAGTATTTCACTAGTTCATCTTCCAGTTGAGATGAGAGAACAGGCCTTCTGCCAAGATTAACACCAACCAGTTTCTCGGGTGTACGAGTTTTATCCTTCACATATCTTTCCAAACTACGTTTTGGAACAGCAAAAACTTTTGAGGCTTTTAAGTACCCCATCTCGCCATTTCTCACACATGTAATGGCACGAACCATGCCGTCTTTATCCCACGTTTTCCTTTTAGGTGCCAACGTCATCTACAAAGAATAAATACAATAATCAGACATACTTCTGAAAGGACTTCAACTTCTATGATTTTATTTGTTAGGTTAATTTTATAAGTACAGTGAACGGAGTAATATTGATCAACTTCTGAGCAAAATACTGCCTTGAAAGAAAGTTCCAGAAAACATTCCAATTTCTGATCATAAGACTAGTCAAAGCAATCCCTGTTTATGATAATTTAATCGAATTAAAATAAACGCAGTTGCCAGAATTTTACTGCAATAAATGATAAAATATTGTTATCTCATGATAGTATTGCGTAAATTACATATAACAAATCGTGAGAGAACGAGTTTCCCCAATATGCGATAGGTATCGTAATATGCGACACTCTCGCGTATTTGGATCCCCTTACTATCACATATTAGGAATTTCGCCATCTTACACAAAGAATCACGCACTTGCTAACAACGTTCGTTGCAAAATGAACTTAACTGTCAATATTTATAGGTAATACCGTCACAAATAACAACAATAAAATAGTACAGTAATATCCACTCATATTTAAGCTGAAATATTGTCTTAACACCGGTGTCGCAAAAACTCCAAACACAAGAAATTTTGAATGAACCTCTACATACTGTGTCCGGCTCAACTATGGCGTCCTACTCGCTGTGCCGTCGTCTGGCACGCAATAGACGTGTTTAAGAAACTCTCCACCAGAGTGCAACCCCTAACATGAGCACAGTTGGGGTGTCTCATATTAGGGAACTATCGCATAATAGGCACCTTTCCTCTACCACTCTACTTGTTGATGTCGGGGCCAATCAGTAACCTTACCATCATCCAGTATTGGTTCTCGTGGAGCGCATCTTTCACTGGGTCAGCCAGATGGAAGACAAAAGGCGCGAGACATTCCGGAAGCGCCTATGAATATCTGCGATTCTTTGTTTTTCCGCCAGTGATAGCTCTGTGCGTGGAACGCACCTCCGTTACGGACAGCATTTTGAATACTACGTATAGCACCGCCACCTATCAGAACTTCATGAAACATAAGGAATGAAGGGGATAGTTCCACGATATCCTACAACAAATTCCTCATTTTTTAAACCGAAATTGGTCGAGAAAAAATGTGCTGCATTACTTATTGAACGCCCCTCATATAAGTGACCTAGTGGACAAAGTTGGAAGCTACGGAGGCTGTTCGCAGAGCACGGTGTCGTCGATAGGAAGGCTGCAACGTCAGAAAGACCATAGCCTAATGGAGGAAGGCCTGCCAAGGTTCGACGATTAATTCGGCGACTAGCAGTTGACCCCGGATGTAAATAATTGAAACGTATTACGCACGAAGGTGCGAAGAAATCCATTAATGTTTGATTACACTATTGGTGATAAATTATCGGAAACAGTAACAACCGTAAAATATCTGGGGATAATCGTCCGGAATGAGCGGCTAAAACTAGTTGTAGGATGAACATAAGCCTGGCAGAGACGTTGGAGGAATCTTAAGGAAACGTAATTCGCGAGCGAAAGAAGGGGGTTAATGAACGTTCGTCCGACCACTCCGTGGATACTGCTCATCAGTTTTGCACCCTTCCCAGGTAGGTTTAATGGTAAAGACGGGGGAAATCGAAAGAAGCGCGGTGCGTTTCGTAACGTATTCTTTTAGTCAGCGCTTGAGTGTTACGGAGATTCTCAAAAAATCTCCCGCGGCAGAGATATGTTACGCTTAGAAGTTTGTTGTTCTGAACCGGAGTCAGGTAAAACAGTACTACCTGCAACATATAATCTCTCGAAATGGCCACGACAACAAAATCACGTAAATTGGAACAAATGAGGAGTCTTAATAACAGTGGTTGTCCTGGCACAGTATTTGTCACTGGTACAGGAAAGCAGGCAAATGACAGCTCCCTCTGCCACAAATCGCAAGGTGAGTAACGGAGTGACTACAGGGAGTGGCAGCTAAGACAGGCCACGCCAAACATGTCCAGAATGAATAAACATATCGAGCTGCCATTTTCACCAAGTAATTTTTATCGTAATTAAAGGAAGATGCTGATAAGAAACACCGACGAATCTCGAAGACATGAAATGCCTTAAAACAGGGGCCTGTACACTCTAGACGAAATTCAGCATACGACATTGTTTCTGTAGAATCACTTTACACCGTTTAGCAGCACTCAAGGTCAACATTTTGACCACGTGGTATGAAATTTGCTTGCATTTGGAATAACAGGGCAGGCGTTTGTGAAAGGCTTTCTCCTGACGGCGGGACTGTGGTTTGTGTTGTTGTTGTTGTTGTGGTCTTCAGTCCTGAGACTGGTTTGATGCAGCTCTCCATGCTACTCTATCCTGTGCAAGCTTCTTCATCTCCCAGTACCTACTGCAACCTACATCCTTCTGAATCTGCTTAGTGTATTCATCTCTTGGTCTCCCTCTACGATTTTTACCCTCCACGCTGCCCTCCAATGCTAAATTTGTGATCCCTTGATGCCTCAAAACACGTCCTACCAACCGATCCCTTCTTGTAGTCAAGTTGTGCCACAAACTTCTCTTCTCCCCAATCCTATTCAATACCTCTTCATTAGTTACGTGATCTACCCGCCTTATCTTCAGCATTCTTCTGTAGCACCACATTTCGAAAGCTTCTATTCTCTTCTTGTCCGTACTAGATATCGTCCATGTTTCACGTCCATACATGGCTACACTCCATACAAATACTTTCAGAAACGACTTCCTGACACTTAAATCTATACTCGATGTTAACAAATTTCTCTTCTTCAGAAACGATTTCCTTCCCGTTGCCAGTCTACATTATATATCCTCTCTACTTCGACCATCATCAGTTATTTTACTCCCTAAATAGCAAAACTCCTTTACTACTTTAAGTGTCTCATTTCCTAATCTAATTCCCTCAGCATCACCCGATTTAATTTTACTACATTCCATTATCCTCGTTTTGCTTTTGTTGATGTTCATCTTATATCCTCCTTTCAAGACACTGTCCATTCCGTTCAACTGCTCTTCCAAGTCCTTTGCTGTCTCTGACAGAATTACAATGTCATCGGCGAACCTCAAAGTTTTTGCTCCTTGTCCATGAATTTTAATACCTACTCCGAATTTTTCTTTTGTTTCCTTTACTGCTTGCTCAATATACAGATTGAATAACATCGGGGAGAGGCTACAACCCTGTCTCACTCCTTTCCCAACCACTGCTTCACTTTCATGCCCCTCGACTCTTATAACTGCCATCTGGTTTCTGTACAAATTGTAAATAGCCTTTCGCTCCCTGTATTTTACCCCTGCCACCTTTAGAATGTGAAAGAGAGTATTCCAGTCAACATTGTCAAAAGCTTTCTCTAAGTCTACAAATGCTAGAAACGTAGGTTTGCCTTTTCTTAATCTTCTTGCTGTGTTATCTTGATATTATTTGATCAAGTCTCGTACCTATTATGTTGCTGAAGTTCTCCTGCGGCTTCTTTCAAGTACAACAGAAAAAATATATAGTTCCATTAGAAAAAAACGGTGTCGTAATTTGGCAACTACAAACGCTAGATATTATTTGCGAACGTCACGAAAGTCGCCATATTGTCCGCTGTTACTGGGCGAGAACCGCATCTCGACACATCTGTTCATTCTGGATATATCTGGGGTAGCCTGTCAGATCTGCCCCACCCTTATATGTAGATTTATGACTGTATGACAATAAACTTAAGCTGTCCAGCTCTGAGCCGGTATTTGAGCCCCTCGTGACTTTTATTTTTTTTTTAATGTGGCCGTTAGGCCGTGGTCCCAGAGATGTTGCTTAGTATCCTAATACTGGAGATATCACCTGATAATATTTCCAACATCAGCAGACGGAACGTGAGGCGCAGAAACATCCCTTGCACCATGAATTAATGACTATACTAGAAAAAATAACAAAGATAAAAAATATCACCAAGTGATCACGCTGTTTCCTATTTAAAACGAGTTCCGAGAGAGCTCCACAGCTGCGTTAGGCTGCCATTATCTGGCTGGTACACACTGTAAGAACCAACAACATCCTACAGAGCTATCCCTACCCTCATGGCATTCAAATTCGTACAAAGGAACACATCTAACGATCATCGCTTTCTTGATGAAATTTTGTTACCTCTCTCTGTCTCACACACTGTTTTTCTCTCTCGTCTTGCAAACACATAGAAAATCTATATGAACATTTAATCAGTTGTTAATAATTTATTAAAAAATCAGACGCGAAACAATACTAGATTGTTTTACTTGGTCTTCAATAGTTCAGCCAGAAAGGAAAAATCATCCATTGGGCCATCGTTACAAATGTGACGCTGTTATCGGCACCAAGCAGTTGAAAAGGTAATTCATCGCTATATCTCTGCTAGACCACAGGCCCCAACACTCTTCAAGTTGTATGTAGAGAAGTCGAGTGAATTTTCTCTGCAGTTGACCATAATAACCTAGAGATATCTTCAACAGGAAAACTTCCCGTGGGACTAGTATAGACAACACTCATTTACAAAAAAGGAAATGGAACTGATCCACAAAACTGCACATGCTACGTCGCTCACATCTACTTGTATCAGAGTTCCGAATATGTTCTCAGTTCAAACTTTATGACCTGTTTGGAAGAGAAAGTCGCTTGCATGGAAATGAGCATGGCTGCAGGAAAGATGGATATTGAAGAAATCCAACTGCGCCCTTCAGAGACAATATCCTCACCGTCATACACAAAGCCGGCCGGTGTGGCCGTGCGGTTGTAAGCGCTTCAGTTTGGAACAGCGTGACCGCTACGGTCGCAGGTTCGAATCCTGCCTCGGGCATGGATGAGTGTGATGTCCTTAGGTTAGTTAGGTTTAAGTAGTTCTAAGTTCTAGGGGACTGATGACGTCAGTTGTTAAGTCCCATAGTGCTCAGAGCCATTTGAGCCATTTCGTCATACACAAACGAGGCTGGTTTGGTGTCTGTAGACTGTCGAAAAGCATCTGCTTCGGCTCAATATCTCATGTGACCCATCGAAGTCTAACAAGATCATTCCTGTTCGTGTTATACCGCACCAGCTTAGCGAAGAGTATTAGTCCCAATATCACACTTTTTAATAGATGATGCAGCTGTATGTATGAAGAAATTCTATCCCGTAGAAATCAAAGTAACGTTCATTTTTACGAGATAATTCGCAGAGGTGTAAGTTATATGACTAGATCTACAGTACGAGCGATGACAAATTAAAAATGAAGAATTCGTGCTGTAAGTCGACGAAATGTTTGATTTGCAGACAGTGAATAAATCTCTTGGCACTGGGCAATCAGCTGCGATACGGAACGCCATTACCTCGGGCGGCTACACAACTGCTACGTTCAAATGGCTCTGACAAGGGAACCTCCCCATCGCACCCCCCTCAGATTTAGTTATAAGTTGGCACAGGGATAGACCATGAAAAACTGAACATAGATCAATCGAGAAAACAGGAAGAAGTTGTATGGAACTATGAAAAAAACAAGCAAAATAATACAAACTGAGTAATCCGTGTCGAAGATAAGCCACATCAAGGTACGTGTGTTCTGACGAGCACCGTGGTCCCGTGGTTACCGCGAGCAGCTACAGAACGGAAGGTCCCTGGTTCAATCCTCCCTCGAGTGAGAAGTTTTAATTTTTTATTTTCAGACAATTATCAAAGTTCAAGCACTCAGACATGATCAACTTCGCTCTCCAAAATTCCGGGACATGTTCAGATTTGCTTGGACACATGCAGGATTTGACGGTCTACACACGGAAAAACTTGAAAACGTTAAAAACGTATGTTTTGACAGAGCACAGGGAAAACTGTGCGACTGTGAAACTTGCATTCATTTGTTGCAGTTTATGTGACAAACTCTTATGTCTTCATCACTTTTTTGGGAGTGATTATCACATCCACAAGAAAACCTAAATCGGGCAAGGTAGAAGAAACTTTTTACCCATTCGCCAAGTGTACAAGTTAGGTGGGTCGACAACATATACCTCTCATGTGACGCACATGCCGTCACCAGTGTCGTATAGAATATTTCAGACGTGTTTTCCTGTGGAGGAATCGGTTGACCTATGAATTTGCGATCAAATGTTTTCGGTTCCTATTGGAGAGGCACGTCCTTTCGTCTACTAATCGCACGGTTTTGCGGTGCGGTCGCAAAACACAGACACTAAACTTATTACAGTGAACAGAGACGTCAATGAATGAACGGTCAGATCGTAACTTTGCGAAAATAAAGTAAGTAAAATTTTTACTCGAGGGAGGACTCGAACCAATGACCTCTCGTTCTGCAGTTACTCACTCTAACCGCGAGACCACCGCGCTCCTCAGCTTACACAGTCCTTGATGTTGCGTATCTTACACTTGGACTACTCAGTTTGTATAATTTGCTTATTTTTTCATAGTTCCACACAACTTCTTCCTGTTTTCTCGATTGATCTGTGTTCAGTTTTTCAAGGCCTATCCACTGTGTCAATTTATAACTAAATCTGAGGGGGGTGCGATGGGGAGGTTCCCCTGTGAGAACTATGGGACTTAACTTCTGAGGTCATCAGTCCCCTAGAACTTAGAACTACTTAAACCTAACTAACGGTCGCGCGGTTCCAGACTGAAGCGCCTAGAACCGCTCGGCCACTCCGGCAACTGCTACGTCTGTGAGTTATGAGCTCGTCTTGTAAATATGTTCTGAGCGCGGCAGGGGCCTGAGGAATAAAACCAGCGAAGCATCCCTACACTTTCTTATATACTCCGTGGGACTCAAGCTAAGGGAAATGGGCTGTCTCAGGTGCAACCGTAGATGTGAGAAAGACTATAAACTGCTCAATAAATCTCTTTCACAGTAAAATCTACAGCTCTGTCTACTGGCCCTCGCGGGCCTTTCAGTACCGACCGGCCACCGTGTCATCCTCTGCCAATGTGTGCTCGGCCGAAAGTGAAACCAATATTTTTGCAGCGTGAATAGCTTCTGCATTAACACATTAACATATCTACCATCTTGTGCCGCCATACGATAATTATTGTTCACACCGGACTTCCGTATATAGCTGCACTGCAATTATAGCTATCTGGTATGAAAATCCTAGTTGAAAACCCTGTACAAGTTGTAAAAACTGGCGCGTTGTATGAAATAAACGCAACACCAATTATTCGAATAGTCTTTTTCCGTCAAACCACAGCTTCTGCTAGTTTCTGAAAAACGTACTGTAACCAATATTGGCTAGAACTGACCGCTGAGGAAAAGAATATTGCTCAAATGGCTCTGAGCACTATGGGCTTAACATCTGAGGTCATCAGTCCCCTAGACATAGAACTACTTAAACCTAACTAATCTAATGGCATTACACATATCCATGTCCGAAGCAGGATTCGAACCTGCGACCGTAGCAGCAGCGCGGTTCTGGACTGAAGGGCCTAGAACCGCTCGGCCACAACTGCCGGCTGAGGAAAGATCTACAGTTGTTTCATGCAGGGCAGTGCAAGAGCACACACCGCCATTGCGTCTATTAGAGCACTACTAGGTGTCTTTGATGATGGGATGGTAACTAGTAGCGCGCGGTGCAAAGACTAACCATGGATCAGCAACGTAAATAAAAAGGCATTGGAGAGAGAAAAAAATCCAGTAATGGTGTCTACTCTATCGGCCGTCATTCACTGCAATAAATCGACCATCTCAGGTAGCTAGAAGTGTATTCTCGGAGATATGTAACGTGGAACGACATCAAAAGTGTCACTGTATGGTAGGGAGATGCGAGAGTGAGATTTGTCTGAGTACCGCGTGTTAAGTCCTTACTAGCTGCTAGACTTCTTTAACCGGAGTGCACGACAGTTATGACTTCGCCTTCCTGTAAAAAAGTTTGACCCATTAATGAACAACACCGTGAACTAACTACTGTTAATGAAGAATTAGAAAATAAACAGGCTTTCATCGAGCATCGGAATATACCAAACGGTCTTTAACATGTGTTAAAGTAATGAAAAATACTAAGACCTTCAACCACTCTAACACAACCTCTAAGTGTAGCTGCGCCTTCTCTTCTAGAGAAAACACCCGGAATGGAGATGCAAACTGCACATCGTACACTCAGGTGACAAAAGTCAGCCGACCGCTGTGGCCGAGCGGTTATAGGCGCTTCAGTGAGGAACCGCGCGACTGCTACGGTCTCAGGTTCGAAACCCTGCCTCGGGCTTAGATGTGTGTGATGTTCTTAGGTTAGTTAGGTTTAAGTAGTTCTAAGTTCTAGAGGACTGATGACCTCCGATGCTAAGTCCCATAGTGCCCGGAGCTATGTTTTTGACAAAAGTCATGGGATACTTCCTAATATCACGTCGGACCTCCTTTTGCCCGGCGTAGTGTAGCAACTCAACTTGGCATGCATTCAACAAGTCGTTGGAAGTCCTCTGCAGAAATCTTGAGTCACGCTGCATGTATAGTCGTTCACAACTGTGAAAGTGTTGCCAGTGCAGGTTTCTACGCACGAACTGACCTCTCGACTATGCTCCATAATTGTTGGACGGAATTCATGTCGGGCGATACGGGTGGCCACATCCTTCGCTCGAACTGTCCAGTATGTTCTTCAAACCAATCACGAACAACTGTGAGGCGGTGATGTTGAGAGGTGGCATGAGCCCCCTCTCATATTTCTATCTTACGATTCTCCTCTCTAATTGCATGCGGTGGAAAGTTGCCATTCCTTCACACGCGGACTTCCCACGCAGCGTCTCTCGTCACCCAGGTGGTCCGGTGACAGGCGGGCTCCACTGATCTCGAGAGGGTTAAGCCGACGGGTGGGAGGCAGTCGAGTGAATGCTTTCCAGACGCCGACATTGTCAAGAGACACGCCCGCCGGGGCCTGAAGTAGCGGCTGGGCTAGGGGTTCCGTTACTTCGCAGAAACTTAGCGAAAACACTTTCTGGCGGGCTACCAGCGAGGCGTGGGAATGACTTGTGTACCCAGGCAGTTGTGGCGGGAAAATTCCCGCGCTTTCTGCAAAAATAGTAACTGTGATTGGCTTGCTCAGGGCATAGCTCCGTGCGTAGCAAAATCAGCGCAGAAAAGCGCAGAAATTGGCGCCAAGAATCTCCATTGGTGGAATGGTAGTGCTCCGGCAATGGAGTGGAATTTTCCGTCGGTTTTCGAGTTGCTGATTGGAACGTTTAACCACGGCCGCTGTCGTGGGGGCGGGAATGTTCTGTGTTCGGCTTGTACGGGTGCTCAGGAGTAGTCGGCTCTCGCCTTTCGGTCGAGGACGTCGAAGTAACCAGCCATCGCCCCCGGTACGCCAGATCGTGTTCTGGCAGTTAGGAAGACAGTTTGGTAATGTATGTCCGCAGCACCGGCAGATAGGGATTTTCCTAGGTGATAATCAGAGCTCAGCAGAGCGCGCCTGTTCGTCTTTTTCTAACTTTGTTCTGTCTTGAGTAGCAGCAATTTAATGTTGGGCTAGCTGTGTCTCTCTTAAGATTTGAGTGGCAAGGAATTGGCTCCACATACCACTTCGTCTTAAACCTCATAATCTAGTTTAGGGACAACTTCACCTTCGCAGTGCTTGTATGAGTCTCCAATTTGAGCCAATTTGATGTATTATAAATGTTTCATGTGTTTTTTTTTATTATTTTGTGTTTAGTCTAAATAAATCATATTGTTATTGTGGACAGAACTTTCATTCTGTTAATCGGTAGAGCAACCCATCATTTCTCACTATGTTAATGAAACCTTCGTTTATTTAACTTATTTATCAAATTAAATTATTGCAGGTGCCAAACTCTCTTCTACTCCACTGGCAGGGTTGATCAGAGTCAGTTCGCGTGTTTTTTTTTAATCCTTGTGCAACAGCAAAAGTCGGAGTTAGAATAGGGGGGCTTAGAGCATCATTTACATATGTAGATTCTAGAAGAATTTAGTGTTAAATACACTGCTAGCCCCAGCACCTCGCAATGTGGCACATTGTCATCCACAAAAATTCCACCGTCGTTTGGGAACATCTATTTCATGAAGGGCTGCGTACGGTCTCAGTTAGTTTAGTTGGACCAGAGGACCCAGTCCACTCCACGTAGGCGCAGCCTGCACCATTACCGAGACACCATAAGATCGCACAGTGCCTTGTTGACAACTTGGGTCCACGGCTTCGTGGGGTGTGCGACACACTCGAACCCTACCGTCAGCTCCTACCAACTGCAATCGGGACTCATCTGATCAGGCCAGGATTTTCCAGTCGTCTGGTATCCAACCGATATGGTCACGAGCCCAGGAGAGGAGCGGCAGGCTATGACGTGCTGTTGGCAAAGGCACTCGCGTTAGTTGTCTGCTGCCATAGCCCATTAACGCCAAATTTCGCTGCATTGTCCTAAGGATGTATTCGAGTATGTTCCACATCTATTTCCGCTGTTATGTCAAGCAGTGTTGCTTGTCTGTTATCAATGACAACTCTCTGAAAATGCCGGTGATATCGGTCGTTAACTAAAGCCACGGCATTGTCCGTGGTGAGAGGTAATGCCTGAAATTAGGTATTCTCTGCACACTCTTGACACTTTGGATCTCGGAATATGGAACAAGTCTGTTAACTCCCGTCGTTCGGCCATAACCACGTCGTAAATCTTTTCACATAAATCGCCTGAATACAAATAGGAGCTCCGACAATGCACTGCCCTTTTATACATCGGGTACGCGATATTAGAGCCGTCTGTATACGAGTATTTCCATATCACTTTGCTGTTGTTGTTGAGGTGGTCTTCAGTCCAGAGACTGGTCTGATGCAGCTCTCCATGCTACTCCATCCTGTGCAGGCCTCTTCATCTCCCAGTACCTACTGCAACCTACATCCTTCTGAATCTGTTTAGTGTATTCATGTCTTGGTCTGCCTCTACGATTTTTACCCTCCACGCTGCGCTCCAATACTAAATTGGTGATCCCTTGATGCCTCAGGATATGACCTACCAGCCGATCCCTTCTTCTAGTCAAGTTGTGCCACAAATTTCTCTCCTCTCCAATTCTCTTCGATACTTCCTCATTAGTTATGTGATCTACCCATCTAATCTCCACCATTCTTCTGTAGCACCACATTTCGAAAGCTTCTATTCGCTTCATGTCCAAACTATTTATCGTCCATGTTTCAATTCCATACATGGCTGCACTCCATACAAATACTTTCAGAAACGACTTTCTGACACTTAAATCTATACTCAATGCTAACAAATTTCTCTTCTTCAGAAACGCTTTCCTTGCCATTGCCAGTCTACATTTTACATCCTCTCTACTTCGACCATCATCAGTTATTTTGCTCCACAAATAGCAAAACTCATTTACTACTTTAAGCGTCTCATTTCCTAATCTAATTCCTGCAGAACCCCCCGATTTAATTCCACTACATTCCATTATCCTCGTTTTGCTTTTGTTGATGTTCATCTTATATCCTCCTTTCAAGACACTGCCCATTCCGTTCAACTGCTCTTCCAGGTCCTTTGCTGTCTCTGACAGAATTACAATGTCAGCGGCGAACCTGTAAGTTTTTATTTCTTCTCCATGTGTTTTAATTCCTACTCCGAACTTTTCTTTTGTTTCCTTTACTGCTTGCTCATTATACAGATTGAATAACATCGGGGAGAGGCTACAACCCTGTCTCACTCCCTTCCGAACTACTGTTTCCCTTTCATGCACCTCGACTCTTATAACTGCCATCTGGTTTCGATATAAATTGTAAATAGCCTTTCTCTCCCTGTATTTTACCCCTGCCACCTTCAGAATTTGAAGGGAGTATTCCAGTCATTATTGTCAAAAGCTTTCTCTAAATCTACAAATGCTAGAATCGTAGGTTTGCCTTTCCTTAATCTATTTTCCAAGATAAGTAGTAGCGTCAGTATTGCCTCACCTGTTCCAACATTTCTACCGAATCCAAACTGATCTTCCCCGAAGTTTTTCCATTCGTCTGTAAATAATTCGTGTTAGTATTTTGCAGTGGTGGCTTATTAAACTGATAGTTCGGTAATTTTCACATCTGTCAACACCTGCTTTCTTTGGGATTGGAATTATTATATTCTTCTTGAAGTCTGAGGGTATTTCGCCTGTCTCATACATCTTGATCACTAGATGGTTGAGTTTTGTTAGGTCTGGCTCTCCCAAGGCTGTCAGTAGTTCTAATGGAATGTTGTCTACTTCCGGGGTATTGTTTCGACTTAGGTCTTTCAGTGCTCTGTCAAACTCTTCACGCAGTATCATATCTTCTATTTCATCTTCATGTACATTCTCTTCCATTTCTATAATATTGTCCTCAAGAACATCGCCCTTGTGTAGACCCTCTGTATACTCTTTCCACCTTTCTGCTTTCCCTTCTTTGCTTAGAACTGAGTTTCCATCTGAGCTCTTGATATTCATTCAAGTGGGTCTCTTTTCTCCAAAGGGCTCTTTAGTTTTCCTGTAGGCAGTATCTGTCTTAACCCTAGTGATATGCGCCTCTACATCCTTACATTTGTCCTCTAGCCATCCCTGCTTAGCCATTTTGCACTTCCTGTCGATTTCATTTTTGAGACGTTTGTATTCCTTTTTGCCCGCTTCATATACTGAATTTTTATATTTTCTCCTTTATTCAATTAAATTCAGTTTTTCTTCTGCTACCCAAGGTTTTCTACTAGCCCTCGTCTTTTTACCTACTTGATCCTGTGCTATCTTCACTATTTCATCTCTCAAAGCTACCCGTTCTTCCTCTGCTGTATTTCTTTCCCCCATTCTTGTCAATCGTTCACTAATGCTATTCCTGAAGCTCTCCACAAGCCTCCCCACCAACGGAAAGGTCCATGGTTCATTGGGGGGGGGGGGGGGGGGGAGGGGGGGCGTATCAGTATCCCATGATTTTTGTCACTTCACTGTTTGTTTCCTGTGACGTCATTACCGGAGATTGCATTAAACGTACCCGGCCAGTGCTCTCTGAAGACGAGTGGGTGTCTGTTCGAGGAGATACGAGTAACGGAGAAGTACTTTGGTTTCACGCGCCGGGTGCTAACTACTAGGGTGGAAACTGATGCATCAGATGCCGCTCGACGATAGCGCGCCGCCTGCCGCAGAAAGTTTCCTAATTAAATAGCCACAGGAAGACGATTTCCCGTCTGCTGCCGGTCAGCCGAGGGTCTAACAATAGCCCGCTCTGGGAACACTCCCCAAGCATAACGAGCGCGCACGGCTAATTGCTAATATCCTCGCGATAATTACACGAACGCTATCACCCAGCCATCGCCGTCTCGATTCCTACCAATGACTCGATTCTCTCTCCCCCCCCCACCTCCCCACTTCCCTAGATGTCCACCCGATAGTTGTCGAAATGAGACGTAATGGTTTCCGTATTATTAATTAATCGTAGAAACGACTCACTCGCTCCCCCTTCCGCATTCGGTATTAGCAGGCATTGAAGAGATTCAAAGAAATGCAGCGAGGGAAGAGAAGTAGGCGCAAGAAAGGATAGCGTTTCTCGCTCAACTGGCGGGCAGCGTGCATATGATAATTGGCGCTCGCGCGCTTTATTAATGAGGCCGTTGTCTGGTCGGCGCGACAAGGCAAGCGCGACGGGCCGGACGCCGATACAATCGAAACCACTAATTGTATGACGTCAATAATGCGGCAGCAGCAGCTGCCCGCCGTGACGTCACACAGGAAGCGCGCAAGGCCCCCGTCAATTGTTGAGCCGTGTCCCTTGCGCTGCCGGCCGTTAGAAAGGCGTCGTGCGGGTCGGGCCGTACGCACGCTACAGTAGCTGTGCGTGGGCTTCCCGGCAAGAAAGTAAAAACGTCAGCAGGAGCAGATATCTATTGGTTCTCGTCTTGGAGGCTTGACAGTAAATTAGAGATGTCTTCTGCACTGTAGCAAGTTACTCAGAACATTGACCTAAGAGGTTTCCCTAACCAGTTTCATTGACATGAAATTAATCGCAGTTATGGAGACGAAATCATAGCCATGAAATGATATAAATGAAGTGCTGAAATGTTTTTATAGTTTATTAGATATCCGCGTGAGACCTGATGTCCTTATAACTGACGTTGAGTTTTCTGCCTTGTTCTCAAAGATTCTGCATTTTCCCTTGTAACACCTATAGTCCATTTGAATGGACAGTACGGTGCAGTCATCTGGCGGCAGAAACTCTCACTATGGTCACGTGCCGCCAAGTAACACCTTTGGCCGGCCGGAGTGACCAAGCGGTTCTAGCCGCTACAGTCTGGAACCGCGCGACTTCTACGGTCGCATGTTCGACTCCTGTCTCGGACATGGATGTGTGTGATGTCCTTAGGTTAGTTAGGTTTAATTAATTCTGAGTTCTAGGGGACTGATGACCTCAGCAGTTAAGTCCCATATTGCTCAGAGCCATTTCAGAGCCATCTGAACAATTTTAACACCTTTGCTTCTGACGAGTTACCACGGCAGGTGAGTACCTCTTCATTATTGTATACTTTTCGACACTTATTTCTTGAAAATACACTCCTGGAAATGGAAAAAAGAACACATTGACACCGGTGTGTCAGACCCACCATACTTGCTCCGGACACTGCGAGAGGGCTGTACAAGCAATGATCACACGCACGGCACAGCGGACACACCAGGAACCGCGGTGTTGGCCGTCGAATGGCGCTAGCTGCGCAGCATTTGTGCACCGCCGCCGTCAGTGTCAGCCAGTTTGCCATGGCATACGGAGCTCCATCGCAGTCTTTAACACTGGTAGCATGCCGCGACAGCGTGGACGTGAACCGTATGTGCAGTTGACGGACTTTGAGCGAGGGCGTATAGTGGGCATGCGGGAGGCCGGGTGGACGTACCGCCGAATTGCTCAACACGTGGGGCGTGAGGTCTCCACAGTACATCGATGTTGTCGCCAGTGGTCGGCGGAAGGTGCACGTGCCCGTCGACCTGGGACCGGACCGCAGCGACGCACGGATGCACGCCAAGACCGTAGGATCCTACGCAGTGCCGTAGGGGACCGCACCGCCACTTCCCAGCATATTAGGGACACTGTTGCTCCTGGGGTATCGGCGAGGACCATTCGCAACCGTCTCCATGAATCTGGGCTACGGTCCCGCACACCGTTAGGCCGTCTTCCGCTCACGCCCCAACATCGTGCAGCCCGCCTCCAGTGGTGTCGCGACAGGCGTGAATGGAGGGACGAATGGAGACGTGTCGTCTTCAGCGATGAGAGTCGCTTCTGCCTTGGTGTCAATGATGGTCGTATGCGTGTTTGGCGCCGTGCAGGTGAGCGCCACAATCAGGACTGCATACGACCGAGGCACACAGGGCCAACACCCGGCATCATGGTGTGGGGAGCGATCTCCTACACTGGCCGTACACCACTGGTGATCGTCGAGGGGACACTGAATAGTGCACGGTACATCCAAACCGTCATCGAACCCATCGTTCTACCATTCCTAGACCGGCAAGGGAACTTGCTGTTCCAACAGGACAATGCACGTCCGCATGTATCGCGTGCCACCCAACGTGCTCTAGGAGGTGTAAGTCAACTACCCTGGCCAGCAAGATCGCCGGATCTGTCCCCCATTGAGCATGTTTGGGACTGGATGAAGCGTCGTCTCACGCGGTCTGCACGTCCAGCACGAACGCTGGTCCAACTGAGGCGCCAGGTGGAAATGGCATGGCAAGCCGTTCCACAGGACTACATCCAGCATCTCTACGATCGTCTCCATGGGAGAATAGCAGCCTGCATTGCTGCG
Source organism: Schistocerca nitens (assembly GCF_023898315.1). Lineage (NCBI taxonomy): Eukaryota > Metazoa > Arthropoda > Insecta > Orthoptera > Acrididae > Schistocerca > Schistocerca nitens. Next base: position 77,301,239 of record NC_064622.1, on the reverse strand, counting down.
AAAGGTGGATATACACTGTACTAGTGCCGAAATTGTGAATGCTCTGTTGCCTGTGTCTATGTGCCTGCGGTTCTGACAGTGTGATCATGTGATGTATCTGACCCCAGGAATGTGTCAATAAAGTTTCCCCTTCCTGGGACAATGAATTCACGGTGTTCTTATTTCAATTTCCAGGAGTGTATGTAGATATTGTAGGGAGTATCTTTCAGTGCTGTTTGTATGGCTTTACTGTGTAGTAACTTTTGCTAGTACTGCATGTTTCTTTAATTACAGTTACAAAATACTAGTGTCCACTGTAATGGACCCAGGGACTTGTTGTAACATTTTTGAGCACTGCTTTCTAGGCTTCAGTGGTGTTTGTTTTCACTAATTTCCAATAGATTTCTTGCTGTGATTGTTGAAAAATGACATTATTTGTCACATTTTTATTACATTCCCAGTGGCAACAGACCAACAGTTGAAACCAGTAATAGTAGCCTCAGCAGTCCTGAGGCTTTGTCGCAGTCTTCCAGAAAGAGAAGATGTGTTCCTTGGTACACTTGTACATTTTACCTCTTTGCTTTACTGGAATCATTGGCTACAGAAACGTGCCAGCCACTGAAACAATAATGAATTCGAGAATATCCACAGCAGTCCATTTGACAGAACACAAAATTCTTGCAAAATCAAGGTTGTGGGTCTGTTGACCAGACAGTGAGAAAAGACAAGCTAATTCCTAAGTAAAATTTTATGGCTAAAAGTCAGTCGTAGCTGCGTTTTCAGATACAGAGATATGTGAACAGGCAAAATACAGTGCTGCGGTCGGCAAAGCCTACATAAGACAAAAAGTGTCTGGCGCAGTTGTTAGATCAGTTATCGTTGCTACAATGGCAGGTTATCAAGATTTAAGTGAATGTGAACGTGGTGTTATAGTCGGCACACGAGTGATGGGACACGGTATCTCCGAGGTACCGATGAAGTTGGGATTTTTCCCTTACGACCATTTCACAAGTGTACCGTGAATATCAGGAATCTGGTAAAACATCAAATCGCCGACATCGCTGCGGCCAGCCTGCAAGAACGGGACCAACGACGACCGAAGAGAATCGTTCAACGTGACGGAAGTGGAACCCTTCCAAAAATTTCTTCCTATTTCAGTGCTGGGCCATCAACAAGTGTCAGCGTGCGAACTATTCAACGAAACATCATCGCTGTGGGCTTTCTGAGCCGAAGGCCCACTCGTGTATTCTTGATGACCGCACGACACAAAGCTTTACACCTCACTTGGGTCCGTCAACACCGGCATTGGACTGTTGATGACTGGAAACACGTTGCCTGGTGGGACGAGTCTCTTTTCAAATTGTATCGACCTGACGGACGTGTACGAGTATGAAGACAACCTCATGAACCCATGGATCCTGCATGTCAGTAGGGGCTGTTCAAGCTGGTGGAAGTTCTGAAATGGTGTGGGGTGTATGCAGTTGGAGTGATACTGGACTGCTGATACGTCTAGATACGACTCTGACTGGTGACACGTACGTAAGCATCCTGTCTGATCACTTGCATCCATTCATGTCCATTGTGCATTCCGACCGACTTGGACAGTTCCAGCACGACAATGCGCTATCCCACACGTACCGAATTGTTACGGAGTGGCTCCTGGAGCACTCTTCTGAGTTTAAACATTTTCGTTGCCCACCAAACTCCTCAGATATGAACATTACTGAGCATATCTGGGGTGCCTTGAGAAGAGATCTCCACCCCTTCGTACTCTTTCGCATTTATGGACAGCCCAGCACTATTCATGATGTTTAATCCATGCCACGTAGTTTTGCGGCACTTCTGCTTGCTCGCGGGGCCCCTACACGATAGTAGGCAGGTGTACCAGTGGCTTTGGCTCTTAAGTGTAGTTGTCTCCGATAACGAACGTCACAGGTGTAATCACTATCTGCTTTTTTAACTCGTTTTAGAGATTGTTTCCGCAAGGAAAAAAAAAGATGGCCTGCATCTCCAGTTGATACTTACATTGGCAGGAAGCAACGGTTACAAATGAAATAGTTGTTCCCATTCACATAACTTAATGTACTTAGTAAACTAACACTATATGTTTCGAGCCTCGATTATCCGTTTTAAGCTCTCGATTGAAGGTAAGTGTTTGGCGCTGGCGCAAAGAAATGCTTTATACTACAATACAATCCGCAGCGAGCCATATAAAACTTATTACTAACAGACTACCGTGGTGGCGCTCGACAAACAGCTACAGAATGCATCAGATAAAATGTAGATCTGGTGACAGATCTCAGAGAACGAAATACGTTGTGTAGCTGTAAAAATTACGAAACTGAAGGCAAACAGAACGTTAATTTCCAGTGTACGTAGCACAGCCATTTGCACAGGTTGCAATAGGCAATACTGAAACAAAATTCACACTAACATTTCTTTATAGTTTTTATAAATCTCGATTGTTTACTTTGGTTGAACTTAACTCTTTATATTCTCTTGCCACACTGCTTAATGAGATAGAAAAAGGAAAAATTCAAAAACAAACAAGACGTATCACCATGTCAACTGAAACGGATGCGTTTGACATCTACTACCTTTCTCCATGTTCGTTGCAATAGCGCCGTAATAAGAGCGATAAAATATGCGGAAATAGTGTGCGACATGTAAACACACACACACACACACACACACACACACACAAATGGTTCAAATGACTCTGAGCACTATGGGACTTAACTTTTGAGGTCATCAGTCCCCTAGAACGTAGAACTACTTAAACCTAACTAACCTAAGGACATCACACACACCCATGCCCGAGGCAGGATTCGAACCTGGGACCGTAGCGGTAGCGCGGTTCCAGACTGTAGCGCCTAGAACGACTCGGCCACTCCGACCGGCCACACACACACATAACGCCGTTCAGATAAACCAATATTCCAGTTTTATGGCAGAAAACTAAATGTAGCGACTGTTTCTGTTCGTCAGACAATATCCACACGCCGGCCGAAGTGGCCGTGCGGTTAAAGGCGCTGCAGTCTGGAACCGCAAGACCGCTACGGTCGCAGGTTCGAATCCTGCCTCGGGCATGGATGTTTGTGATGTCCTTAGGTTAGTTAGGTTTAACTAGTTCTAAGTTCTAGGGGACTAATGACCTCAGAAGTTCAGTCCCATAGTGCTCAGAGCCATTTGAACCAATATCCACACGCTAATCCTTTTCTCGTTCTTGTACCTTTCCCGCATCTGCGCAGGGTTGGAAAGGTTATTGACGGGTTTGGCATGGTTAATTTAAGGCAGGGATAGTCAAAGTTTTTTTACCTATCGCCGACTTTTGTATCTCTGTTAATAGTGAAACTTTGACTTCTACACTAATAATAATTGATAAAGTAGGGAAGTAACTTTACAAAATTTATAAAATAGACTTACGGCAAGTTAAAGCATATAATAATAATTACTTATCAGATATTAGCGACAGTCAAATGAAAACTGAACACCCGCCACAGTGGGACCATGGAATAGTTCCATTCGAAAATAATCACCATAAGCGTTAAGACATTTATCGCACTGGGAGACGAAACGATGAGCTTTTGTTTCGTAGAACGTGGATGGCCGCTGACGTATCCACACCCACAACCACTCTTGCACTTCCTCGTTCGACTGAAACCGAAGTCCACCCATGTCATTCTTCGGGTCGCGAAGATGTGAAAATCGGACGGTGAAAGATCCGGGCTATACAGAGGAGGTGGCATTGTTTCCTAATCAAATAGTTGAGGTGTAGCCTTCGTCCTAGTGGCAGTGTGGGGGCGGTCTTTATAGTGGAACAGGATGCTTCCGTCCTCTTCTTAGCGCTGCTCATTCATTGTGCTGTTGTGGTTGCATGCTTCCGGAACTCGACGAGCAGATTGCCCTGCAGTGGAAGAAGAAAATCAGCATGACCTTACAGGAACTTGTGTGAAGAGCTTTGGGTTTATTTGGCGGGAGACACTGGGATGTTTCCAATGTTGGCTCTGCCGTTTGTCGTAAAACTGTCAGACCGATTCATCCTGTTGCACAATAGCGCCTTCCCTCGCATTGCCGGTTGTTCAGGCTCTATGATTTGGGAAACAATGCAACGTCCTCCATATAGCCTGTATCTTTCAGCGTGTAATTTTCACATTTTTGGCGAGTTGAAGAAAGACATACATAGACGTCGGTTTCAGTCGGACGAGGAAGAACAATAGTGGGTGCGGTTGTGGATTCGTCAGCGGCCAACCGCCTTCTTCGAAACAAGAATTCAGTGTCTCGTCTCCCAGTGGGATAAATGTCTTAACGCGTGTGGTTATTTGAAGTGGTTCAAGTGGCTCTGAGCACTATGGGACTTAACTTCTGGGGTCATCAGTCCCTTAGGACTTAGAACTACTTAAACCTAACTAACCCAAGGACATCACACACATCCATGCCCGAGGCAGGATTCGAACCTGCGACCGTAGCGGTCGCGCGGTTCCAGACTGTAGCGCCTAGAACCGCACGGTCACACCAACCGGCCAACTTTGAAATAAACCAATCCATGATCCCACTGTGACAGTGTTAGATTTTCGTTTGACTGCCCCTTATACCTGCAAGCTGTCGCTTGCTTTAATCACAAATATATGTCTGAGTGATGGTAAATAAAGAAAAGTATTGTCTTCTCAATAACCTTCAAATCGTGAGCTACGTTCTTAATTTCTATATATGAATTAGTGAATTTATCTATGGTACTTTTCTTGCCTATGTCTATGGTCACTCTCACAACTTTCAATTAATAATCAAATTAAGTAATTTAATAAGATTTAAGCTTAAACTGCTGGTGTTCCCATGTTCCACCATAATAAACAACCATGGTGGATAATTAAGGGAGTATGAATGAGAACAGTGGCGTTTTAAACTTACAAAATAATGGAAAGTTTTATTAATTCTTGAATAACAACAACGAGCTGATAAATCTTACCAAAAAATGACAAACACAAACCAGAAAAGGGATAGTGTTTGCCTCGCAAAGCGTAGATTGGGGTGGAAACTATACACATTCTCCGCTGAATTAATCCCTTTTACAGCGCGATCTGACTTTGTTTACCTGAATCCTCTATGAGACCAAATTCTCTTCAAATGGAATTGACTATGACCAAGTTCACTATACGCTATTTTTCAGCTGAGACCAAGGAGCTGTGAATGTCATTTAACAGAACAGCAACAGTATTTCAACCTGTCACCTTGATTCAGGGGGCAGCGGGAAACGGCGTGCTGTGGGGTGAGGAACGATGCGTTGCGGCAGCTACACTTGAAAGGTGGCTACACTGAGCCACAGCGCCAGAGATCGCGCTAGAGAGTATTGTTCCGCCGCCTCCACTGGCAGTGATTATTGAGATGTCGTAGTGGGCAGTGCTTGGGGAGAGCTCGTGGTAGTCAGTGCTGAGATGTCGTAGTGAGGAGTGTTTGTTGAGATGAGCTAGTAGGCAGTGCTTGCTGAGATGTGATACTGAAAAGTTCTTGTTGAGATGTGATAGTAGCGAGTCGGTGTGGAGAGATTGTAATGTCTAGAGTGCTTTTCATCAATATAAATTAAGGTAACAAACTACTTTTCTTTTCTTTCTCATTATTTCAATGTCCTGAATAATGCGACATTACAGGTTCAGTCAACAAAGCATCTGGATTGTGTTCTTGTATTAGAGTGTAATTCTGGTTTTCTTGAGTAATTATGGTATTTCTATTTTCTTTATTTAATTCAGTATAAATGATATTTAAAATTTCTTGTGTTGTTGAAGAAGAACCGTGCCAGATGCGTACGTTGAGTCATACTTCCACACACAGAACAGTTACACTTGTGCTTTGGTTTCGTAGGTTTTATAGTTGCTGGGGACTTAATTAATTAATTGTGTTAATGAAAATTTCCATTTCATTCTTTGTTGTTGTTCTATGCAGTCAGATAGCGTAATAATACTAGTCAGGGCCAACCGTTTACGAGACATAGCGTAATCGGACATACAGCTACCAAAAATTAAAATTATTTTCATTTAATTAAGCCCCCATGCACACTATGCGATCAAAAGTACCCGGACACCCCCAAAAACATACTTTTTTCATATTAATTGCAGTGTGCTTCCACCTACTGCCAGGTACTCCACATCAGCGGCCTCAATAATCATTAGACGTCGTGAGAGAGCAGAATGGGGCGCTCCGCGGAACTCACGGACTTCGAACGTGGTCAAGTGATTGTGTGTCACTTGTGTCATACATCTGTACGCGGAAATTCCACACTCCTAAACATCCCTAGGTTCATTGTTCCGATGTGATAGTGGTGTGGAAACATGAAGGGACACGTACAACACATAAGCGTACAGGCCGACCTCGTCTGTTGACTGACAGAGCCCGCCGACAGTTGAAGAGGATCGTAATATGTAATAGGATTTCTAAACTGCATCAGGATCCACTGCAAGTACTATCGCAGTTAACCAGAAGGTGAGAAAACTTGGATGTCATGGTCGAGCGGCTGCTCATAAGCAATACATCACGCCGGTAAATGCCAAACGACGCATCGCTTCGTGTAAGCAGCGTAAACACTGGAGGATTGAACAGTGGGAAAACGTCGTATGAAGTGGAAAATCACGGTACACAATGTTGTGATCCGATGGCAGGATGTGGGTATGGCGATTGCTCGGTGAACGTCATCTGCCAGCGTGTTTAGTGCCAACAGTAAAATTCGGAGGCGGTGCTGTTAGTGTGGTCGTCTTTTTCAAGGAGGAGGCCTGCACCTCTCGTCGTTTTGCGTGGCACTATCACAGCACATTGATGTTTTAAGCACCTTTTTGCTTCCCGCTGTTGAAGAGCAATTCGGGGATGGCGGTTGCATCTTTCAACACGATCGAGCACCTGTTCATAACGGACGGCCTGTGTCGGAGTGGTTATACGACAATAACATCCCTGTATTGGACTGGCCTGCACAGAGTCCTGACCTGAATCCTATAGAACAACTTTGGGATATTTTGGAACGCCGACTCCGTGCCAGGCCTCACCGACCAACATCGATACCTCTCCTCGGTGCAGCACTCGGTGAAGAATGGGCTGCCATTTCCCAAGAAACCTTCCAGCACCTTATTGAACGTATGCCAGCGAGAGTGGAGGCTATCATCAAGAATACGGATGGGCCAACACCATATTGAAATTCAGTATTACCGATGGAGGGCGCCACGAACTTGTAAGTCATTTTCAGCCATGTGTACGGATACTTTTGATCACATAGTGTATAATGTTCTGACGCGTCCATAAAGATTTATAAACTACGCAGTCTGGCGGTCTGATTATCAGAACGCGGGAAACTTCCCTATCGGAGCCCAGAAGTCCTGTCAGATTTCAGTGTGAGGTGAACGCATTCGCTGGTCTGGCCAAACCAATTTGAGTCACAGGCACGACGGTGCATGCTGGAATTGCCAAATGTCAGACAGCGGACTCAAGACGAATAAGTTCATCCTCGTGACACATCATACATTAAGATGATATGCAGTTCCACTGTTGGTACAGTTGGAAAATGTCATTGGCTCTTAGTCCACTACAAGATACCGATCACAAGTCTCACCCACTAGGGAAAGACCTGAAGTTCTCCACCAGGGGAAGACCAAAACACGAAGAAGGCAAAGAATCACAACCACTTTCCACCAAGCCTCGGTGTGGGAGCCGAATTAGCAAAACCGAAACAGTGCCCACATTCCACAAACCAATCAAACTATCCTATACTCAATGAATTCCCCTGTTGACTTTTCTGTTGGGCCTCTAGCCAATGCAGACACAACACTGGGGTTCCCACGCCGGGGGAGCAGGCCTTCACATTGCATATCCTGATAGGAGTCAATCAGTGACATCAAATCTCTTTTGTCTGAAAAGAGATTTTAGACGTGGGAGGCGTCATTCTCACGGTAAGCTTGGCCTCGCATTGGCAAGAAGACATCTACCTAGACGGGCCACAGTACATATTTATGGAGATATCTAATCTTTCGAGCCTGATCATTTCTAGTCTCTGAAAGAAGGCTGTTAAGAGCCACAGTGGTGCCCATGATAAAAATGTGTTTTCGTTCCTCACTAAAAGAACCTGGCGACTTTTTGAGTCAGGGAGTTACAGTCGTGCCTCACTAAACACGTGCACCAACTGCTCTGTCCGTATCATCCCAGCTTCTGAAAAGAGAAGCACGGAGTTTTATGCCATTCCCACCGTTTGCACAAAGGCTCTGTTTACAGCTTTCTCTCTTAATGGCTTTCTCCACCCACTTTCGTGACAGACCGCCACCAGGCCCAGGTAAAATGTTTTGGGGACCGATGTTCTCCTGTCTGTCCCTGAGCAGGAGGAGAAGAATGCTACGGCTGTAGGCCCCTCTGCAGTTACAGTCCACTGAGTGCTGCTTCCTAGAATCACTCACACAGCCTGGTGGCTTCACTCAGCCCCTAACCTTCTCTCTCCTCCTGTTCTGTGTCACCTCCATTATGGCCCCTCAGGTACAAGTTCTCTACAGGTTACACATGCAGTTATAAGAACATTCCACTCTCAGTTTCCTCACACGAAGAAGTCATAAACCACACGTACCAAATGTAATACTGGGGAATACCGAGGTCAAGACCTAAAATATGAATATTAATCTGACTGACAATGTTCATGAAGTGAGGGAGTGGCTTTCCATCTCTCATACCTTATGGAAAAATTTTATAAATGGCTAAGGAAAATATTTTTAAAACCCTAACGCCAACCACCCACCTTGAAAGTTGGCGATAGGGACCAGATTGACTATGACAGATTTAATGTGTGGCAGGTTGCCCTTACTGTCGAATTCCTGTTCACCCACACACGATGGAATGTTTGTATTCCAACTTGAAAAGCATCAAACTATTCTCAGCCTTAAACTTTTCATTTTCTTTAATAGGTACATTACATCTGTTATCAATTAAGGCCATGTGAAGGTCGATCAGTCCCTTATTTTTTATTCAAATGGTTAGAGTGATGGTGACTGTTTGGATCGAGCCATCTTTATTAATCTCCTTTCTGTCTGGTAACTGGGAATTGGTGCATGTATGTATAAAATTCAGTTGCAAACGAAAGCTGTGAGCAACCAGCGCTAACCAACAGTGAGGCGGTGCATCCGGCACACCCCGCCTTGTCATTCCCAAGGGGGGCTCTTGAGATAACATAAAAGCAGGACGCCACTGGTGGACGAGGGCACTCCTGGCCTACCGAAGACAGGTGCTCTGGAAATGGACAGTTCTGGCGTCGCTGTGGCAGACTCAGCAGACTCTTTCCAAGAAATTTCGAAAGTCAAGAACTGTACGTGATCCCGGCGAATACGCTCATTTCCTGTGCAAAATGGTCATTTTCCAGTATATCCCTGCTGGCAGAGTGCTTTCTGCATGGGGGGCCGGCCGCAGTGGCCGAGTGGTTCTAGGCGCTACAGTCTGGAACCGCGCGACCGCTACGGTCGCAGGTTCGAATCCTGCTTCGGGCATGGATGTGTGTGATGTCCTTAAGTTAGTTAGGTTTAAGTAGTTCTAAGTTCTAGGGGACTGATGACCTCAGAAGTGCCCGTGTCCGTAGCGGTCGCGCGGTTCCAGACTGAAGCGCCTAGAACCGCTTGGCCACAACGGCCGGCGACGGACTTTAACTTATGTATGACGGTTATAGTTGAAACTACCGGTTTCCAGTTATACAAATATTTTTCATCTCCAGTTTAACGTGACAGTTAAAACTGCTCAAAGTAATCAGTTTCTGAAATGACTGATTTTTGGTTTTCTGTTGCTACTATTTCTAGCTATAAAGATAGACATCGAACACAGATTTATAAAATTGGAAGGAGAATCAGCATGGGTCGTATATTTTTGTTTTATTATCCGCAAAATCGATTTTCGGTCACTTAGTGACCATCTTCAGTGCTAGAAGTTAAAAATTTCACATAACGATCAGAGAGTATAAAACAGAAAATCACAACCGACCCAGTGCTTATGCGGAAGCGTATAACCAATTTTATAATAATGCTAGCTTGTCCAAATGGACAAACCACAGGTACATCGTCATGCCGGTTAAATATGATAACAAAATTGTTTATCCACACCTACAAACTTTATTGTAATGAATATTGTGTTTCACGGCATTTTAATTATTACGTAATGGCATTTTCGTACTATTACTATTTTTTATATATTTGACTCCTTAGTCTTAACGTACCATTTTACGTAAATCACGAACGTTGTACCTCTAACTTCCCACGCCAGATGGTGGGTATTATGTTTTTTTAAAAACCTGTGTTATACCTCAGTTCATGTTATTCATATATTATTCTTTTTCCTTGTCTTTTTCTCTTTTACTTGTCCTGCACCCTGACAACTTATTGTCGAGCTGTTTTATATTTTGTAAGTCGGTTTTTTAAAAGCAGTACGCCAATGTATTTTAGATGTTTCCTTCCCCCTTCGTCTGCTATGTTTTTTACGTGCATTTTAAATTCGAATTACTTCATGATTCACAAATGCACAAGTTATTTTGTGTTAATTTCTTGCAAAACCAGTAATATTAAGTCTTCACGTGACACATGTCACATAGAGGGCGTTCCAAGCCCTGTCACACCGAGGTCTGCTGAACAGGTGCATATAAACAGCGGCCTCAGTTTATGTGATCGCTTTTAGCTTGTTGATACCAGTGCCTACCAATTTTAATTGTATATTACAGGTATGTTCATAAGCAGGCGTAGTTGTGATTTTCTGTTTTATACTCTCTCATCGTTATGTGAAATTTTTAACTTCTAGCACTGAAGATGGTCACTAAGTGACCGAAAATCGATTTTGCGGATAATAAAACAAAAATATACGACCAATTCTGATTCTCCTTCCAATTCTATCCACTAATTGGTCGTGGTGCACAGAACACTCAATGGAGTCGCCAATCAACAATTTATAAGTTCTAATGAAGATCAGGGAATATAAGATCTCGATTGATATGAGGTTGAGATTGTGGCAGAAATCAATCTCAGTGTCTCCAGTATAGATGAATGAGATGATCGCGTTGACGGCGAGAGCGAAAGGTCAGAAACTGATCACTTCCCTGCATCATCACGTTTGGGTGGTGTCAATCTTTCATCCTGAAGCTATCACAAAAATAAAGGTTCAGTTATTATTCCAGCCAACGACTTTGCTGCAGTGGTAACACCAGTTCCCGTCAGATCACTGAAGTTAAACCATGTAGGGTTTGGGATATCACTTGGATGGGCGACAGTCCGGCTCTGCTGAGCGCTTTTCGCAATCGGGGTGCACTCAGCCCTTGTGAGGCTCAAATGGTTCAAATGGCTCTGAGCACTATAGGACTTAACATCTGAGGTCATCAGTCCCCTAGACTTAGAACTACTTAAACCTAACTAACCTAAGAACAGCACACAACACCCAGCCATCACGAGGCAGAGAAAATCCCTGACCTCGCCGGGAATCGAACCCGGGAACCCGGGCGTGGGAAGCGAGAACGCTACCGCACGACCACGAGATGCGGGCGAAGCGCTTAGAACCACTCGGCCACAGCGGCCGGCCTTTGGGAGGCCAATTGAGAAGCCACTTGATTGAGAAGCAGCGGCTCTGGTCACGGAAACTAACAACCACCAGAGAGCTGTGTGCCGGCAACATGCTCCAACATATCCGCATCGACTATCGCCTATCGTCTGAGAATGACACGGCAGTCAGTCGTTACCATTGGGCCTTCCGAGGTTTGATTGGAGGGAGCTCGGAGTCTTTATCCCTATTTCATAGCACATCAATAAAGTTATGGGTTGTTGTTGTTGTGATCTTCAGTCCTGAGACTGGTTTGATGCAGCTCTCCATGCTACTCTATCCTGTGCAAGCTTCTTCATCTCCCAGTACCTACTGCAGCCTACATCCTTCTGAATCTGCTTAGTGTATTCATCTCTTGGTCTCCCTCTACGATTTTTACCCTCCACGCTGCCCTCCAGTACTAAACTGGTGATCCCTTGATGCCTCAGAACATGTCCTACCAACCGATCCCTTCTTCTAGTCAAGTTGTGCCACAAACTCCTCTTCTCCCCAATTCTATTCAATACCTCCTCATTAGTTATGTGATCTACCCATCTAATCTTCAGCATTCTTCTGTAGCATCACATTTCGAAAGCTTCCATTCCCTTCTTGTCCAAACTATTTATCGTCCATGTTTCACTTCCATACATGGCTACACGCCATACAAATACTTTAGGAAACGACTTCCTGACACTTAAATCAATACTCGATGTTAACAAATTTCTCTTCTTCAGAAACGCTTTCCTTGCCATTGCCAGTCTACATTTTATATCCTCTCTACTTCGACCATCATCAGTTATTTTACTCCCTAAATAGCAAAACTCCTTTACTTCTTTAAGTGTCTCATTTCCTAATCTCATTCCCTCAGCATCGCCCGATTTAATTCGACTACATTCCATTATCCTCGTTTTGTTTTTGTTGATGTTCACCTTATATCCTCCTTTCAAGACACTGTCCATTCCGTTCAACTGCTCTTCCAAGTCCTTTGCTGTCTCTGACAGAATTACAATGTCATCGGCAGACCTCAAAGTTTTTATTTCTTTTCCGTGGATTTTAATACCTACTCCGAACTTTTCTTTTGTTTCCTTTACTGCTTGCTCAATATACGGATTGAATAACATCGGGGAGAGGCTACTAACCTGTCTCACTCCCTTCCGAACCACTGCTTCCCTTTCATGTCCCTCGACTCTTATTACTGCCATCTGCTTTCTGTACAAACTGTAAATAGCCTTTAGCTCCCTGTATTTTACCCCTGCCACCTTCAGAATTTGAAAGAGAGTATGGGTATATCACTGAAATTTTCCTTCTCTTCCAAGGAATAATGTGGAAGTTTTTTCCTTGTACCATGTCGCAGCATGTTTGTAGAGCATCCTCCCGTTTCTAACTGATTATTGGAGCACTGTACTTGATTCCTACCACACTTCAGATGGTGCCATTCCGCAATACAGCAACGGAAGTCTGAGGACGACAGCGAGAAACTGCCTTCTACACGTGGTGGGGGCAAGTGTTACACACTGCAAGTACTTGCGTACCGTCTAACAGGCACCGCCACACGGCAGCAACCACATTACTGCCTCAGCAGTGCCGTAGTGACTCTCATCTCACGTGTATGTTGCTGGTTTCTAACTGTTGGTGGTGTTATTAAAATATTTATTTTCTCTTGGGCCCGCAGCCTGGTAGATGCCTTGTAATGGCATAGTAAAATAAAAGACGGTAATGTACAAGATCACAGCTATAATTGTTAATTGCTACATGTTTTACTTAAGTAAGAAGCCTGTTTCGGCATTACCGCCATTTTCGGCTACCTGCTACCAAATACGTCTTGTTAAAAGTTGTTACATTATAACGAATACCGATTGTGGTTTACTATGTGCTAGTACAGTACTTACTTCCGTATTGCATCGTGACGCTGTCGTTGTGTTATAACCTTACTGTTGCATATGTCGTTTCCAGCTGCAGCCAAGTCTTTAAATAGGTATCTTAATCTCTATTAATTTCTGTTGTTCGTAGACGTAAGCTAGGTAGTTTATCGCTTTTATATACTGTTGTGGTTTTGACACCTACGATTGATAGCTAATTCAGCGATGCTGTATGCTACAATTTATTTGTTCATTTCTAATTATCTGTGGCGTGGTATTATAATCTTTGATATGTTTTTGTAGTGCGTATGTATCTGTGTTTTTGTTTTACTATGACTAACCCGAATCAAGCTGTATGATTTCAATAATATATACACACGACACAGACGTAACAAAGATTATAATACCACACCGCAGATAATATTAGAAATGAATAAACAAATTATAACCATACAGCATCGCTGGATTAACTGTCAATAGTAGCTGCCAAAACCACAATAGTGTATACAAGCGGTAAACGACCTAGCATACATCTGCGAACAACAGCAATTAATACAGATTACGATAACTATCTGAAAACTTCGCTGCAGTTGGAAACAACCTTTGCAACAGTAAGATTATAACTCAACGACAGTGTCACGATGCAATGCGGAAGTAAGTACTAGCACGCAGTAAAACAAGATTGTTATTAATTATAATGTTATCCAATACGCTTTGTTAAAAACAAAGCGTGTTGAGTTGCAGATAGGCTGATGAAGGAGATAATGCCGAAATAGGCCTATTGATAATCTAAAACATCTAGCAAGTAACAATTATAGCAGCATTCTGGTACATTACCATCTGTTACTAAACTACCACTGATGGATTTTTCTATTTCCTGTAATAACTTAACGTTTGAAAGCAATGGAAACTTTATGCATAAACATTACTCGATCGTAAAAAAAAGGTTTATTTGAAAACCAAAAATTATAGCGCTGCTACTATGGCAAATTGATACATCGGTTTTGTATCCGGTTATTAGCGAAGAGTGAAAAAAAAACCTATTACAACCGAGACCAAACAAATACCAAAAAATACCGGTGGCTCAGAACCAAAATACCAGTATCAGTTTTAACCGGTCGGTTTTTCCCATCCTTACGTTAACTCTGACATTAGATGGCGATTCGCCGGCCGCTGTGGCAGAGCGGTTCTAGGCGCTTCAGTCCGGAACCACGCGGCTGCTACGGTCGCAGGTTCGGATCCTATCTTGGCCATGGATGTGTATGATGTGCTAGGGTTAGTTAGGTTTAAGTAGTTCTAAGTGCTTAGGGCCATTTGAGCCATTAGATGACGACTGGATGGCAAACTTTCAAGTAGAGAGGCAGAGTTTACTTGCAAAGCAGACTGGTGTAAGACGTCAATCTGACGCAATTAATTTGCACATCCACATGCGCAAGCTGGTGAGAAAATCTAGCGGTATCGGCTGGCTATGGCGGAACAGAGTTAAATATTAGTTAATATTTTAGTGCCTTCATGCTGGCTTTTCATGAGAAAGAAGACAGGTACAAGTTGCATGTAAGCTCATGTTCTCTCCCAGCACGACTATGCAGCCACTGGTTTAATATCACGGTTTGGTGTACGGTACTAATATGTATGATTTGCAAGAGCCCCATTTCCCAGTCGAATTATCTTTGCAAACCGTGTCATTCCTTGTTACAGTTTAGTTTCATGACTCATTTCTATGCTTTTGTTGTGTGCTCCGTTAGAAATCTTATAATGCCGTTTATAAATTTGTGCACACTAACAATTGTAATAAATATTGGAACTTATCTGTTCCAAGGCTTTGATTTGTAATTAGTAAATCCGTTTCATGAAGACAGTTAACAGTAAATAATGGGAATACTAGCGCATGTAATCCTTTTACCATTGCCATTTACTATTAGCTGCGGTGGTCAGATTCGTTGTGTAACTTTTATTAAGCATTGAGTTACAGGAAGGGATCTGCCAGGTCAGAAGGCCTAGACTGATGGAGACCAACTGAGAGCTCTCGCCGGTATTTCGCGAACTGTCTGCGTGTAGTGTCAGTTATGTGAAAGTGTGCGAACGTTTTGTAAATATTTACGTATCCTGTAACTGACGCGAGACTTGGGTACGAGCTGTGTGTTCACCTAACCGGCTGTGGAAAACCAACTAAAATCCACATACAGGCTAGTCGGCATTGTGGTAAGTTCCTATGGGACCAAACTGCTAGGGTCATGAGTCCCTGGACTGACACACTACTTAATCTAACTTAAACTAACTTAAGCTAGGGACAACACACACACGCCCATGCCCGAGGGAGGACTCGCAACGCTGTAATACGCGCGAATATTCATACAGTTAACTTCCACATAAAAACAGGAAATAATGTTGCTTCGACGTGTTTTCTGTTAAGAACTTCAACTGACCTGTTACCTCTAAAGTTCATATTAGAAATAAACTTCCTGATTAGAAAAGTTATGTCCATAGAACACACGGCCGTATGTCAATGTAACTTTATACTCGTACCACACCTTCTATGAGTATGTAAATGATTAGAGCTAAAATCCTCTGTGACAGGTAGAACTACCACCAAAGTATAGTAGTGGTTGGTTGGATGGTTGGGGACAATGTACCAAACAGCGAGGTCATCGGTCCCATCTGTTTAGGGAAGGATGGGGAAGGAAGTGGGACGTGCCCTTTCAAAGGAACAATCCCGGCATTTGCCTGAAAAGATTTTGGGAAGTCACGGAAAACCCAAATCAGGATGGCCGGAAGCGGGACGTCGTTCTTCCGAATGCGAGTCCAGTGTGCTAACCACTACGCCATTTCTCTCGGTTGCATTCGTGTTGTTCGTGTTTAGTGCTATTACCGGGCCTGTTAGAGTGCATAAGTGGCGTGAAGAGTATGAAGTGGTGAGTGGTCGCTGTGAAGGCCACAGAGATGCCGGGTACTCGTGTGGGAAAAACATTGTCAGCATCTGACTGAGTTTGGAAGCTTTTATGATCGTCCATCCTTGTGATTGGACGTCTGGGGGACAACGACCATTCAGTATTGTAAGAAAATTGAGCACCTACAGTCGTCCTCACGATATCATCTACTGTACAGTTACCAGTTTCGGCGCTTCAGTGCACCAACTTCAGGTCTTAGCTGATGCTGCAGGGGTTAAAACCATTGGTATACACGATGCATCGGGGGTCAACATAACTGGTTTACGCAGACTACTTGTAACCGTGATGTCTCTCCATCCATCAACTGAGCTGAGAGTTAATAGTTGGAGAGACAACATCACATTTACAGGTAGTCTGTGTAAACCAGTTATGTTGGCCAGTGATGGCTTCACGTGTACGGATGGTGTTAACCCGTTCAGCATCAGTTAGGGCCTGAAGATGGAGCAATGAAGCGACGAAACTGGTAGCTGAACAACAAATGACATCATAAGGATGGCTGTAGGTGCACCATTTTCCTACAAGGGTTGGAAGCGATCTTATTGTCGGTGGTCTCCATTTGGTAGAATGGAGCGATCTCCAGGTTTTGGGGCATTCGGATGTGACAGTGGCCTGATGGACAGCACGGGAACGTGAGAGCATGCGTTCTCGTTGTCAGGTTTCAGATCTACCACGTCTGACCACCACGTGGCAGGATCCTCGTACTGTACACCAAGTACCTTGTGACCCTTTCACAAGTGCACATAGCATTTGAGAATAAGTAATGGACTTCCTGCCACACTCTGTGTCATCCCGCGCAAATGGTCGGAGGCTAGCAGCAGCCGTTCTAGGGAACTACCGTCCCAGGCCGTCAACAAAACAACACAAACGGCGGCATTTGGATTGGTGCCGCGACCGGAAAGCATGAACTGCTGATGAACGGGGTCGCCTTTCGTTCATCAGGAAAACGTGGTTCTGTACCGTCTCGGAAGAATCACAGTCGGCAGGGACGGCAGCGACCTGGGGAGAGGTCCTGTTCTTTCAGGTGCGACCTGAGTCTCAGGTTGCACCTGCAGAAGGCAACGAGTTACGTGGCCGAAATATTGTGCCAGAGCGACACAAACATCCGGCAGTAGGCCAGATTATTCCACATGTCAAGATCTCGCCGGGAAAGCCTGAAGAATTACATGAAAAATATAGTTGTGAACTAAAAAAATGCAGCGGGTACCTTGTACCCAGTGGCGGCTAGCGGTTTACTCCAATTGGTTTCTGATTTGTTCCCCGGTGGCAGTTTTCATTTTTCTCGTCGTTAAGAATATTGACGAAATTCAATGTATCTATTGAATAACTTTCTATGATTGATATAACACTGATAAACTAAAAAAATATTTTATTCGCTATAGTAGGTCTCCAATCGATGATGAAATGCAGTCTATTTTTATATGGTTCAAATGGCTCTGAGCACTATGGGACTCAACATCTTAGGTCATAAGTCCCCTAGAACTTAGAACTACTTAAACCTAACTAACCTAAGGACATCACACACACCCATGCCCGAGGCAGGATTCGAACCTGCGACCGTAGCAGTCCCGCGTCTATTTTTATATTACACTCCTGGAAATTGAAATAAGAACACCGTGAATTCATTGTCCCAGGAAGGGGAAACTTTATTGACACATTCCTGGGGTCAGATACATCACATGATCACACTGACAGAACCACAGGCACATAGACACAGGCAACAGAGCATGCACAATGTCGGCACTAGTACAGTGTATATCCACCTTTCGCAGCAATGCAGGCTGCTATTCTCCCATGGAGACGATCGTAGAGATGCTGGATGTAGTCCTGTGGAACGGCTTGCCATGCCATTTCCACCTGGCGCCTCAGTTGGACCAGCGTTCGTGCTGGACGTGCAGACCGCGTGAGACGACGCTTCATCCAGTCCCAAACATGCTGAATGGGGGACAGATCCGGAGATCTTGCTGACCAGGGTAGTTGACTTACACCTTCTAGAGCACGTTGGGTGGCACGGGATACATGCGGACGTGCATTGTCCTGTTGGAACAGCAAGTTCCCTTGCCGGTCTAGGAATGGTAGAACGATGGGTTCTATGACGGTTTGGATGTACCGTGCACTATTCAGTGTCCCCTCGACGATCACCAGTGGTGTACGGCCAGTGTAGGAGATCGCTCCCCACACCATGATGCCGGGTGTTGGCCCTGTGTGCCTCGGTCGTATGCAGTCCTGATTGTGGCGCTCACCTGCACGGCGCCAAACACGCATACGACCATCATTGGCACCAAGGCAGAAGCGACTCTCATCGCTGAAGACGACACGTCTCCATTCGTCCCTCCATTCACGCCTGTCGCGACACCACTGGAGGCGGGCTGCACGATGTTGGGGCGTGAGCGGAAGACGGCCTAACGGTGTGCGGGACCGTAGCCCAGCTTCATGGAGACGGTTGCGAATGGTCCTCGCCGATACCCCAGGAGCAACAGTGTCCCTAATTTGCTGGGAAGTGGCGGTGCGGTCCCCTACGGCACTGCGTAGGATCCTACGGTCTTGGCGTGCATCCGTGCGTCGCTGCGGTCCGGTCCCAGGTCGACGGGCACGTGCACCTTCCGCCGACCACTGGTGACAACATCGATGTACTGTGGAGACCTCACGCCCCACGTGTTGAGCAATTCGGCGGTACGTCCACCCGACCTCCCGCATGCCCACTATACGCCCTCGCTCAAAGTCCGTCAACTGCACATACGGTTCACGTCCACGCTGTCGCGGCATGCTACCAGTGTTAAAGACTGCGATGGAGCTCCGTATGCCACGGCAAACTGGCTGACACTGACGGCGGCGGTGCACAAATGCTGCGCAGCTAGCGCCATTCGACGGCCAACACCGCGGTTCCTGGTGTGTCCGCTGTGCCGTGCGTGTGATCATTGCTTGTACAGCCCTCTCGCAGTGTCCGGAGCAAGTATGGTGGGTCTGACACACCGGTGTCAATGTGTTCTTTTTTCCATTTCCAGGAGTGTATTTGATACGAGTTTTGCATTGTATTTTATAGACTTTGAAAATGATGGAATGTCAGACGCTTAAGACGATTTAGGAAATTACAAAAAGTGTGATCAAGACACCTGAAAGTTATTAAAATGTATCCAAATGTCCGCTTCGTCTCATGACATTTTGACGACAATCGCAAGGAAAATAGTATTAGCATCAGTGACACAACGAGAACTAAAAAATCTTTTACTTCACTTACAGAAAATAATACATAGCTAATAGGTCATTCTTTTTCTTGGTACTTAATATGTTGGTCAATGGAAGACTAGTAATGTTTCCTAAGTTGCGAAGATTATGCAGTTTGAACCCCAAAATCAAACATACATTATTTTATCCCGTTGTGCTGCATAACAGTTAAATTGTAATGATTTCATCTTACATCGCGCTGTGGTGGTTCTTCGTGCGAAACAGGCGTCCCTGTGTTTGTTACTTACGGCTGACCTTCAATTCTCATCTCAATATTCTTCTTTATGTTTCTAGGTATTATGACTTGCTTTGTAGGTTATAACACTGCTTAATTTCTGAAATGTTAGGTTGTGGATCGAGGGGTGTGCTGACCTCATGTCCCACGGTATCTGCATCTGGTGACACCTAAGGGCTGAGGATGCTTCCCGCGAACTGCATCCTACATTGAGCCAGACAGATGGAAGTCGGAAGTTGCGAGATCCACACTGTAGGGTGGATGAGGGAGCACAGTCCAATGAGATTTTGCGAGCTCCTCCCGAGTGCACACACTTGCGTGAGTCGAATTTTGCAGCGAAGTGTTTGATTGTGATACGTCGATCACCTCGAATGAGAGTGTACGCGCGTTCCAGCGTTGCAGGAGTCACAGATGTGTGAGGCCGGCCGGCGCGCTAGAGAGATCGGAAGTGTCTGCGTGACCTTGTTGCGATGGCGACGGACGCCTCGCTCAACGACTCATCGTGCTTTTGTTCACTGCGAGGTCTCCGTAGGCATTCTGCAGGCGCCTAACTCAGTGATAGCTCTTTGCATGGAATGGAGCTCCAAAACGTACGCCATTTTGAAGTTAAGTAGAGCGCCGCCACCTATCGGAACTTAATGAAAATGTAGGGGCTGAAGCGGGAATATTTCAGGATGTTCCACAGCAAATTGCGAATTCTTTCAAGTGAAATTAGCTTAGTGTTACATTACTTATTGAACACCCCTCGCACCCGAGCAATTTCGGAAATTTTGTCCGTGCCGTTCGAGCTCGTCCTTTATTTAAATATCCGCGCGGGAATCCCGAAATATTTCAACGCTTCGCAGACGCCGCACGGTGTGAGTGACGAAGAGTGGCGGAAGCGTAGGCCACCCGGCCAGCACCTGCCGCTGCTATTAGCGCTCGCTTAGGCTGGGCTGTCTTTACGTAATGAGGGACGGCGGCACCACGGTACTCGCCGCGTCCCCTAGTCCGGAACTGACACTGGCAGCGCTACGGCGCGCTCTGTCTCTCTCATTCTCTGCTGTGCTCTGTTCACCGCTGCCTTAAGACGGACGAAAGCATTGTGCTACGTATTCCTCCGCGTCTGTTTTGACATCAGCCGGCCGCGGTGGTCTCGCGGTTCTAGGCGCGCAGTCCGGAACCGTGGGACTGCTACGGTCGCAGGTTCGAATCCTGCCTCGGGCATGGATGTGTGCGATGTCCTTAGGTTAGTTAGGTTTAAGTAGTTCTAAGTTCTAGGGGACTGATAACCACAGCAGTTGAGTCCCATAGTGCTCAGAGCCATTTGAACCATTTTTTGTTTTGACATCGCTGCAGTCTGCTTCCCACAGAACGTACATCACGCCCTGTCGAGTACAGTCGCGTACTCAGGATTATTATAGTACGTTCGTGCTCTAGCCTCGCAGCTCGCACATCTCTTTGACGGCCAGCATTTAAACTTGAGCCACGATGTTTCCAAGCCAGGAATGGCGGTTATCGCCCAAACAACCGGTTTCCGGTTACATCGTTCTTTTTTTTCATACCAGTTTAAACTGACTGTTAAAATAGCTCGAAATTACAGTTGTCTTAAACGAGCGATTTTCGGATATTTTATTCGTTTTATTTCCTGTAATAAACGTAGAAAGCCGCGCGGAGTGGCCGCGCGGTTTCAGGCGCCATGTCACGGATTACCCGGCCCCTCCCGCCGGAGGTTGGAGTCCTCCCTCGGTGTGTGTGTGTATTGCTATTAGCATAAGTTGGTTTAAGTAGTGTGTAAGCCTAGGGACCGGTGACCTCAGCAGTTTCGTCCCTTAGGAATTAACACATTTGAACACTGAAACGTAGAAATCGAACAAAGAAGAATTTTGACTCTGTTTCAAGATAAGTAGAATCAAAATTTTAAACTAAATAGGCAAATAAGACAGACCTCAGACAGACTCACAGCCACGATCAGAAAAAGAGACTAACATTCTATGGACACATACATAGAATGGACAACAACAGACTGTAACCTCCCCCTCACTTATCGACCTTAATGACAGTGAAAAATTAAACCGCGTGTACCTAATTGAAATTTGGGAAAAGCAATCGTCACCGAAGTTAATCTGTCGGTAAAGAGGGAGGAAAGGGTTACATCTAAATCAAAGGAAAAATGCAAATGAAATTGGTGGAAATTAATTTTGAAAAGGGGTAAAGTTAATAAAGAAAGTAAATGTTTGTTCGTTACGTTAACAATTAATTGGCGTTAATTAGATATTTGAGATTTGGGGAAAATTACGGTCGCCAGTCCTATGGACAACTACTATAATAACTGAAAATGAAAGATTAATGCACATATATTTAGCACTAAGAGCGTGGCAACTGAAGGTTGACACATGTTGTGCGAAAACTGAATGTTTGTCAGAAGTAATAAATTTCGCTATACTCTGACTTAATTTAGCAATAGAATTAATAAAACCGGAAAATTGAAAGTTAATTTAGTGACTGAAATTAATAGTGAACTTTGTTTCTGAAGCACTACGAAATTCAATAAAATAAGGTTAGTCTTGGGCTACCTCAACAATCATTTCAAAAGCTACTTGAATCTACGCAATTTAGATATAAGAGATTTAACTTTGAACTTGAATTAAATGATTTTGAACAATTAACAATAGCAAAATTTAGTACGTACCAAGCTGAGCTGCAGTCACAGGTAAGCTAAAATATGGTAACAAAACTCGCACTCTTAATTTGTGCTTGTGTAATCTAAATATTGTAACCAGCTATGAATACTTTAACTGAACTTTGAAATTAAAGCAGTGAAATGGAATGATATTACTTTAATGCTGGCGTTTGAATTTCAACGACACTCGGGTTCATTTCGGAAAAGGAAGAGACTCTGCTTGGTAATGCAATAGGGACAATGAGCAACGAAGTTTCATGCTAAGTTGCTGTAATTTTGTGAGGCAAATGGGACAATTTTAAAAGCTGAGGTCTGCCATACAGTTCTAGAACTTTACGTGCTTCCAGTCTTCCTTGTTGGTTGATTGAAGGTTTGAAGTCGTCGGTCAAGGAGGTCGCGCCAGTCACTCATTGTCGGCCGTCGCTGTTGCAGAAGCTGGATGTTGCCGCCCCTCCTTCTCGACACGGTCACCAGGCGAAACGGGCTCTTGATGTGCGCCAGCTAATGCTTCCCGTCCGCGACACCGTGTCAGAAACTATCATAGCAAGTCGAGCGCAATTACATGCTGCCCAACCCCGAAAGCGCGGCAACTCGCGGGAGCGGCACACAACACACCTGCTCCAGTGTCCTACTCCCGCCAGGCTCACTCTGCCCACGCTCCATGCGGCAGAGTTAACACTACCAAAGATCCTAAACACTTTCGTTCTCCACACGACCTATCGATGTAATCGTTCGATAGCATAGTTTTCCCTAGGCAAGACCCAGTGTAAAAATTACAACTATTATTTACAAAACAAACCAATTATACATCGACATATATAAATAGCAAAACAATTACAATATATAAAGACACAGAAATGTCATCTTCAGGTAATAAAACAAGGAAAAAATTTATAGTACAATAGATGGAAATGGAGGATATGCATTTCCGGCGTTACAAGACCCACAAAGAGGATTGTTGATATAGTAAATAGTTCAATCAAAAAATCAGTTAGTTTCAAGGAACAAAAGGAGACCTAAAACAAATAGGGATCAGTACTGAAATGATAAATGAAAGGGACAAATTCAGCAACAAAATATTGAACATGAAATTTGACGTAAAAGAGAGGAAGAAAACAGGCACAATATGGACAGGAGCAAAGGAAACAGGAACATAGTCAAAGAATGCAGAAGTTTTGGGAAGAGAAATGGAGAAAGGAAACAAACAAAAACGAATTATCTTGTAACATTCAAGTTAAACACTGTGTTGAAGGCAGAAATGTGTAATAGTAACAATAATAAATGGGCAAATAAAAGAAAACTTAGTCTATCCACCGTTTGCTGATTTTCTCGAAAAGTAATAAGCGACTGAATACTGCAAAAAAGCACCAATATCCTGCTATTGATTTTAATTTTTTGAAACTCTGTTCAAAAACATGTTATAGTCGGAGATAATACCACTACTTGAGAGTTACGAACAGGCAGTGCTAAAGAGCGAAAATTGAGGTTGAAGAAAATTTTCGTTTTAATTTGTCCGTTTTCAAGGACTACAGCCGGATAAAGGAATGTTATGCAGACAAAGGGAGCAGATCAGCTACTTTCTATTTTGACTGAGTTAACTGCTGTAAAGTTTTGAATTTATTACTGTTACCTTCCTCTTTTATTATTTCATAGAAATAGCAGAAAAATGTTTAATATTTCAGAGCAGATGAAGTATTGTACTTCGCTGCTACGTCATTTCGTAAAAACATTTCCAGACTAGCGTTGGTGCTATTCTACATCAGATGTCCGGCGGCGACAACAAGAAGCCACCGTATAGTACAGACAAGGTGGCGCCAAGTCTTGCACGTTGCACGATACACGTCAGCAGGGACATTACCGTTACAGCAATGCTCTACCAGTTCATTATGCCATGTATCTGTGCTGTCGGCACTGTTAATAAAACAGCGCTGAGCGCTTTCGAATTTTCTGTAATAACGCAGTATTTCAAACTAACGCAAATTTTACGAATAAAATCGAAAAACACAGCTGCTATGGCTAGTTGATATATCAGTTTTTTACTTGGTTATTGGTAAAAAAATTTAAAAAATCACCTTTTATAACCGAGACTAAACAAATACAAAAATATGCTGGTTATTCAGAACTGAATCACCGGTATCGGTTTTAACTGACAGGTTTTTACCACTGCCGCTGAGATCTTTGCCAGGCGAAGATCAGGTTACAGCTGTGGCATTAACACATCGTAACCGCCGAAGAACAATATGTGGTTCGTAAAACCTATCAAAAGCAGGCAAACAGCATAATTTCAAAATCGCTTAGTACAACTTGTTAGAAAAATGAAATAATAGACTGTAAAATACAGAAATACGGTCCGCAAGGGAGGGAAGAAACCGGAAGTTACGAATGAGAACAGCCAATAGAAAAACCTGTCGCGAACACAGGACATTATTCCTGTATGAGGTGAACGTAATGTAAAAGCGATGTACCGAAATTTTTAACTCTATAACCAAATACTGAACCCACAAAAGGCTATGGCTGGTAATGTCTCTCTATTCTTTCCGTTTCTCAATTTGGGGAATCCAGTGCACAATGGAACTCGTCATCTATTGCACTGATGAGAAGCCGATGAATAGCAGCATCCAGAAAGCATGTAACATCAGCCGCACAGCACATTTCATATAATCTTTACATTTTCCTAACACTCGCCACTGTCGTCTTCTCGTCTTGCCAAGAACATGCGGTTTACTTGCTTTCTGTTTCTCTTTCAACAGAATTAATACACTCGACACAAACGTTGGTTGGAGCAGAAGTTACTTCTGAAGTCTACTGTATCAGTAACAATGGATTTTTTTCAAAAATTCCAGGAAGAACGTAAACACAAAGTGTTTCTTACTGTTTTGTAGCTGTTTTCCGCACATATGTTTCACTCCAGGACTCGTAGCAACTTGAGGCATTTCCACAGCGTCACACGAACACGGTCAGGACAGAGAACTCGAATGTGCAATTAGGTATGAAGCAAGAACTAAATGAGGTAAACATTTAACAAGGTAAGGATAGAACCTGAAGCGATGAATTTAAAGTTGTGCAAATCATGGGGACTTGAACCTGGGTCTCTTGCTTAATAGGCAGGTGTGCTATTCAGTGCTCCAAGTTCTGTCTTTACCAAAGATAAAAATGAGACTCAGTATGTCTAAGCGAAAATGTAATTATATCAGATCAATAGATCAGCTATATCTGAGGTACAGGCAGAATTTCCCCATTACGAACAAAGCTGAGGTGCTGTTCCAGAGTCGCAGAGCCTCGGCAATAGTGACGATTTAAGAAGGCGCAAATCAAGATGGCATGAGGTGTGAATTGAAGACACGCGTGGAAAAACGAGCAAATGTAAAATCTTAGAGATAAGTGTTGTCATCTGTTGCTGGGCACAGTAACTATCAAAACTGACATTCGTCTCACCCCTAAGTGTCACATTAGGAGATTTAGGGATGAGACCAATGTCAATTTTGAGAGTTCCCGTACCCAGTAACAGATGGAAACGCTTTGTAGTGGATAGTACGCCTGCCTACTAAGTATGGTACCTCAGTTCAAGTCCAGACTGCGGCATAAATTTTAATTCCTTACTTCAGCTTCTGTTCTTATTGAATATGAAATTGAGACTCAACATGTCTCCATGAAAATGTAGCTATATCAGATTTAACACGGTGACTGGTAAAAACAAACAAGTACTTGAGTGAGCCTCATTGTTTCGTTTATGCTAGAATAACAACGAAATACCTGCTACACAAGCAGGGCCTAATTCCAGTTTCGTCTGATGGCAGAGGGCATGCGTCACATCTCAGTGGTGCCAGTTGGGTGTGTCAGTAGTTCGGGATTCACAAGGCATGGCCTGTGCCTCATTAGGTATGGGAAGCGAAGGCTGGCAAAGTTTGTAGGTGACAGTGTAGTGGGTTGTGGTGGTGATATCACTCATG
Organism: Schistocerca nitens; assembly: GCF_023898315.1. Taxonomy (NCBI): domain Eukaryota; kingdom Metazoa; phylum Arthropoda; class Insecta; order Orthoptera; family Acrididae; genus Schistocerca; species Schistocerca nitens. The sequence continues at coordinate 77,274,828 of NC_064622.1, read as the reverse complement.
GAAAAAATCCTGTAGTAGTTGATGTTTGAGCTGCACATTTTTTAGACTGAAGTCAGCTGATAGGTATACCTGCTTAAAGGAAGTGCCTCTAACTAAGGGCTCGCCTTCTGAGGATGTAATATTTCCAAGTAGAGAAGGAATTAGCTTATTTCATCAAAATATAAGAGGTATTAGAGATAAAGTTAGTGAACTGTTTATTGATGTTGACTCTGAAATTATTGGTATATCAGAGCACCACTTAAATAATTTGACAGTTCAGAGGCTTCCGTTGCCAGGATGCAGATTAGCTGGCTGTTTTTCAAGGAGTTCCTTGCAGGGTGGGGGAGTGGCTATCCACGTAAAGATTTCATTTGAGTCCATAGACGTATCACGGTACTGCACTGAACAGATATTTGAATGTTGTGCAGGGACAGCTGAATTTAGTGAAACTAAACTTCTAATTGTTGTTGTTCATAGGTCCCCTAACTCTGACTTCATTTCTGCTCAAGCTAGAGAGGGTTCTTGATTCACTTTGTAGTAAGTACCAGAAATTAGTTATATGTCGTGACTTCAATATACACTCCTGGAAATGGAAAAAAGAACACATTGACACCGGTGTGTCAGACCCACCATACTTGCTCCGGACACTGCGAGAGGGCTGTACAAGCAATGATCACGCGCACGGCACAGCGGACACACCAGGAACCGCGGTGTTGGCCGTCGAATGGCGCTAGCTGCGCAGCATTTGTGCACCGCCGCCGTCAGTGTCAGCCAGTTTGCCGTGGCATACGGAGCTCCATCGCAGTCTTTAACACTGGTAGCATGCCGCGACAGCGTGGACGTGAACCGTATGTGCAGTTGACGGACTTTGAGCGAGGGCGTATAGTGGGCATGCGGGAGGCCGGGTGGACGTACCGCCGAATTGCTCAACACGTGGGGCGTGAGGTCTCCACAGTACATCGATGTTGTCGCCAGTGGTCGGCGAAAGGTGCACGTGCCCGTCGACCTGGGACCGGACCGCAGCGACGCACGGATGCACGCCAAGACCGTAGGATCCTACGCAGTGCCGTAGGGGACCGCACCGCCACTTCCCAGCAAATTAGGGACACTGTTGCTCCTGGGGTATCGGCGAGGACCATTCGCAACCGTCTCCATGAAGCTGGGCTACGGTCCCGCACACCGTTAGGCCGTCTTCCGCTCACGCCCCAACATCGTGCAGCCCGCCTCCAGTGGTGTCGCGACAGGCGTGAATGGAGGGACGAATGGAGACGTGTCGTCTTCAGCGATGAGAGTCGCTTCTGCCTTGGTGCCAATGATGGTCGTATGCGTGTTTGGCGCCGTGCAGGTGTGCGCCACAATCAGGACTGCATACGACCGAGGCACACAGGGCCAACACCCGGCATCATGGTGTGGGGAGCGATCTCCTACACTGGCCGTACACCACTGGTGATCGTCGAGGGGACACTGAATAGTGCACGGTACATCCAAACCGTCATCGAACCCATCGTTCTACCATTCCTAGACCGGCAAGGGAACTTGCTGTTCCAACAGGACAATGCACGTCCGCATGTATCCCGTGCCACCCAACGTGCTCTAGAAGGTGTAAGTCAACTACCCTGGCCAGCAAGATCTCCGGATCTGTCCCCCATTGAGCATGTTTGGGACTGGATGAAGCGTCGTCTCACGCGGTCTGCACGTTTAGCACGAACGCTGGTCCAACTGAGGCGCCAGGTGGAAATGGCATGGCAAGCCGTTCCACAGGACTACATCCAGCATCTCTACGATCGTCTCCATGGGAGAAAGCAGCCTGCATTGCTGCGAAAGGTGGATATACACTGTACTAGTGCCGACATTGTGCATGCTCTGTTGCCTGTGTCTATGTGCCTGTGGTTCTGTCAGTGTGATCATGTGATGTATCTGACCCCAGGAATGTGTCAATAACGTTTCCCCTTCCTGAATTCACGGTGTTCTTATTTCAATTTCCAGGAGTGTAAATTTTGTATATGATGGTGCAAGAAAAAGGATGTTGGTAGATCTCATAAAGTCGTATAATCTGATGCTGAGTGTGTTTTTTTCACCTAGGGTGCAGGGAAACAGTAGCACAGCCATAGACAATATTTTTATTACAATACTTAATTACTGGATAGGCATTCTGTTAGTAAAATGGTGAATGGCCTTTCTGACCATGATCCACAAATTTTAACACTAAAAGATTTTAGTACTCAAACAAATGTCACATTGAATTACAAACTATGTTGTTGTTGTTGTGGTCTTCAGTCCTGAGACTGGTTTGATGCAGCTCTCCATGCTACTCTATCCTGTGCAAGCTTCTTCATCTCCCAGTACCTACTGCAACCTACATCCTTCTGAATCTACTTAGTGTATTGATCTGTTGGTCTCCCTCTACGATTTTTACCCTCCACGCTGCCCTCCAATGCTAAATTTGTGATCCCTTGATGCCTCAAAACATGTCCTACCAACCGATCCCTTCTTCTAGTCAAGTTGTGCCACAAACTTCTCTTCTCCCCAATCCTATTCAATACCTCCTCATTAGTTACGTGATCTACCCACCTTATCTTCAGCATTCTTCTGTAGCACCACATTTCGAAAGCTTCTATTCTCTTCTTGTCCAAACTAGTTATCGTCCATGTCTCACTTCCATACATGGCTACACTCCATACAAATACTTTCAGAAACGACTTCCTGACACTTAAATCTATACTCGATGTTAACAAATTTCTCTTCTTGAGAAACGCTTTCCTTGCCATTGCCAGTCTACATTTTATATCCTCTCTACTTCGACCATCATCGGTTATTTTACTCCCCAAATAGCAAAACTCCTTTACTACTTTAAGTGTCTCGTTTCCTAATCTAATTCCCTCAGCATCACCCGACTTAATTTGACTACATTCCATTATCCTCGTTTTGCTTTTGTTGATGTTCATCTTATATCCTCCTTTCAAGACACTGTCCATTCCGTTCACCTGCTCTTCCAAGTCCTTTGCTGTCTCTGACAGAATTACAATGTCATCGGCGAACCTCAAAGTTTTTACTTCTTCTCCATGAATTTTAATACCTACTCCGAATTTTTCTTTTGTTTCCTTTACCGCTTGCTCAATATACAGATTGAATAACATCGGGGAGAGGCTACAACCCTGTCTCACTCCTTTCCCAACCACTGCTTCCCTTTCATGCCCCTCGACTCTTATAACTGCCATCTGGTTTCTGTACAAATTGTAAATAGCCTTTCGCTCCCTGTATTTTACCCCTGCCACCTTCAGAATTTGAAAGAGAGTATTCCAGTCAACATTGTCAAAAGCTTTCTCTAAGTCTACAAATGCTAGAAACGTAGGTTTGCCTTTTCTTAATCTTTCTTCCAAGATAAGTCGTAAGGTCAGTATTGCCTCACGTGTTCCAACATTTCTACGGAATCCAAACTGATCTTCCCCGAGGTCGGCTTCTACCAGTTTTTCCATTCGTCTGTAAAGAATTCGCGTTAGTATTTTGCAGCTGTGACTTATTAAACTGATAGTTCGGTAATTTTCACATCTGTCAACACCTGCTTTCTTTGGGATTGGAATTATTATATTCTTCTTGAAGTCTGAGGGTATTTCGCCTGTCTCATACATCGTGCTCACCAGATGGTAGAGTTTTGTCATGACTGGCTCTCCCGAGGCCATCAGTAGTTCTAGTGGAATGTTGTCTACTCCCGGGGCCTTGTTTCGACTCAGGTCTTTCAGTGCTCTGTCAAACTCTTCACGCAGTATCTTATCTCCCATTTCGTCTTCATCTACATCCTCTTCCATTTCCATAATATTGTCCTCAAGTACATCTCCCTTGTATAAACCCTCTATATACTCCTTCCACCTTTCTGCCTTCCCTTCTTTGCTTAGAACTGGGTTTCCATCTGAGCTCTTGATATTCATACAAGTGGTTCTCTTCTCTCCAAAGGTCTCTTTAATTTTCCTGTAGGCAGTATCTATCTTACCCCTAGTGAGACAAGCCTCTACATCCTTACATTTGTCCTCTAGCCATCCCTGCTTAGCCATTTTGCACTTCCTGTCGATTTCATTTTTGAGACGTTTGTATTCCTTTTTGCCTGCTTCATTTACTGCATTTTTATATTTTCTCCTTTCATCAATTAAATTCAATATTTCTTCTGTTACCCAAGGATTTCTATTAGCCCTCGTCTTTTTACCTACTTGATCGTCTGCTGCCTTCACCACTTCAGAGCTACCCATTCTTCTTCTACTGTATTTCTTTCCCCCATTCCTGTCAATTGTTCCCTTATGCTCTCCCTGAAACTCTCTGCAACCTCTGGTTCTTTCAGTTTATCCAGGTCCCATCTCCTTAAATTCCCACCTTTTTGCAGTTTCTTCAGTTTCAATCTGCAGTTCATAACCAATAGATTGTGGTCAGAATCCACATCTGCCCCAGGAAATGTCTTACAATTTAAAACCTGGTTCCTAAATCTCTGTCTTACCATTATATAATCTATCTGAAACCTGTCAGTATCTCCTGGCTTCTTCCATGTATACAGCCTCCTTTCATGATTCTTGAACCAAGTGTTAGCTATGATTAAGTTATGCTCTGTGCAAAATTCTACAAGGCGGCTTCCTCTTTCATTCCTTCCCCCCAATCCATATTCACCTACTATGTTTCCTTCTCTCCCTTTACCTACTAACGAATTCCAGTCACCCATGACTATTAAATTTTCGTCTCCCTTCACTACCTGAATAATTTCTTTTATCTCGTCATACATTTCATCTATTTCTTCATCATCTGCAGAGCTAGTTGGCATATAAACTTGTACTACTGTAGTAGGCATGGGCTTTGTGTCTGTCTTGGCCACAATAATGCGTTCACTATGCTGTTTGTAGTAGCTAACCCGCACTCCTATTTTTTTATTCATTATTAAACCTACTCCTGCATTACCCCTATTTGATTTTGTATTTATAACCCTGTAATCACCTGACCAAAAGTCTTGTTCCTCCTGCCACCGAACTTCACTAATTCCCACTATATCTAACTTTGACCTATCCATTTCCCTTTTCAAATTTTCTAACCTACCTGCCCGATTAAGTGATCTGACATTCCACGCTCCGATCCGTAGAACGCCAGTTTTCTTTCTCCTGATAACGACATCCTCTTGAGTAGTCCCCGCCCGGAGATCCGAATGGGGGACTATTTTACCTCCGGAATATTTTACCCAAGAGGACGCCATCATCATTTAATCATACAGTAGAGCTGCATGTCCTCGGGAAAAATTACGGCTGTAGTTTCCCCTTGCTTTCAGCCGTACAAACTATGTCTGTAGGAAAGTTAATCCAACAGCAATAGAGAGTTTTTTAAACCTTGTGAAGGAGCAAGAGTGGCAGGATGTTTATAGTGCCGATAACATAGATGATAAATATAATGATTTTCTTAACACATTTCTCATGCTCTTTGGGAGTTGCTTTCCATCAGAACATTCTAAACCAGGTACTAGCAGTAATAGGCAGCCCGGGTGGCTGACTAGTGGGATAAGGATATCTTTTACAACAAAGTGGGAATTATATCAAAATGTTAGAAGTAGTCACAATCAAACTACAGTAGCCCATTACAAAGAATACTGTAAGATGCTTAAAAATGTTATTAGGAAGGCAAAGAGTATGTGGTATGCAAATAGAATAGCTAATTCACAGGATAAAATTAAAACCATACGATCAGTTATGAAGGAAGTGTCTCGTCAGCAGCACAAGGTCGACGATATAAATTCAGTTCGCAGTAAAAATGTTTCTGTTACTGATAAATCAGATATATCTACAGTATTTAACAATCATTTTCGGATCACAGCTGGTGAATTAAACAAATATTTAGTTTCTACAGGGAATCATATAACTTTCTTAGCAAATATCTTTCCGAGATTGATGTCTGAAATATTCCTCTGTGATACAGACAAGAGGGAGAATGAGTCAATAATTAAATCACTGAAGACTAACAACTCTCATGGTTATGATGGAGTGCCTAGCAGAATATTAAAGTACTGTGCTGTACATGTTAGCCCTGTATTTAGCCATATTTGTAATTTTTCCTTCAGGAATGATCAGTTTACTGAGCGATTAATGTACTCAGTAGTAAAGCCGCTTTATAAAAAGGGACAAAGGGATAATGGAGACAATTTTAGGCCTATTTCTATGCCATCAGTGTTTGCTAAAGTTTTTGAAAAGGCTGTGTATGTAAGGATAATTGATCATTTTATATCGTACGATTTGCTATCAAATGTACGGTTCGGCTTTAGAAGTCGTTTAACAACTGAAAAAGCTGTATTATCTTTTCTCTGCGAGGTACTGGATGGGTTAAACAAAAGGTTTCGAACGGTAGGCGTATTTTTGATTTAACTAAGGCATTTGATTGTGTTTATCAGAAAATATTGCTGCAGAAGCTGGACCATTACGGAATACGGGTAGCAGCGCACAGTTTGTTCACCTCTTACTTTAGCAACAGACAGCATAAGGTCATTATTCACAATGTTGAGAATGGCTGTGATGTGGGGTCTGAGTGGGGTACGGTCAAGTGGGGGGGGGGGGGGGGGGCGCCACAGAGGTCAGTGTTGGGACCACTCCTGTTCCTTATTTATATAAATGATATGCCCTCTAATATTACGGGTAACTCTAAAATGTTTATGTTTGCTGATGACACTAGGCTGGTAGTAAAGGAAGTTGTGTGCAACATTGACTCGGTTTCAAGTAGTGCAGTACATGACCTCAGTTCATGGCTTGTAGAAAATAAACTAACGTTAAATCACAGTAAGACTCAGTTTTTACAGATTCTAATACACAATTCAACAAAACCTGACGTTTTAATTTCACAGAATGGGCATACGATTAGTGAAACTGCACTGTTCATATTTCTAGGTGTTCAGGTAGATAATAAGCTGTCGTGGAAAGCACACGTTCAGGATATTGTTCAAAGACTCATTGCTGCCATTTTTACTATTCGAACGGTATCTGAAGTGAGTGATCGTTCGGAACGAAAATTAGTCTACGTTGCTTATTTTCATTCACTTATGTCGTATGGTATTATATTTTGGGGTAACTCTTTCCATTCTAAAAGGATATTTTTGGCTCAGAAACGGACTGTTCGGATAATAAGTGGGTTAAATTCACGAACCCCTTGTCGACTCCTGTTCACGAGTCTGGGTATTTTAACATTGGCCTCTCCATATGTATATTCATTGCTGTCATTTCTTGTTAACAATATTAGCTTATTCCGAAGAATAAGCAGTTTTCACTCAGTTAATTCTCGGCAGAAATCAAACCTGCATTTGGATCGGACTTCCTTAACTCTTGTGCAGAAAGGTGTGCAGAATACTGCTGCATTCATTTTCAATAAGCTGCTACTCGAATAGAAAAATCTTAGCAGTAATCCACGCGCTTTCAAATCGAAACTGAAGAATTTCTTCACGTGTCACTCCTTCAATTCTGTCGAGGAGTTGCTTAAAAAAATTAAGCTGATTCTTGTTGTATTGTTCATCGCGTTTACTTAAACTTATGGACAGACTTTTTTCGGGTTCATAAACATTTATTTCTATCTGTTACTACTTTTATGTTGTAATTTCATGTACTGATACGTTCCATGACCTTGGAGATTTGCTCCTCAATTTGGTCCTACGGAACTTGAAGTGTAAATAAAAATAGAACATGTGGTTTAGATGCACTGCGCCCGAAGGGAAGTCACTGAGGGCGATGAACGGGTGCATTTGTTTACATCAGAGTTGAACTTACGATGCACAAAGTATAGTCAGTGGCATCACCAGAGTATGACAGCCGGGACGCCTGATCTGCTCACTGTTTCATGTACATGGCTCTAATAAACGTCGATCTGAAAAATATATTGAATGGAACCGAATACTGACCACTGATGGCAAGGCCCTTCACACGGGATTCAGTGTGCTGGGCAACGCAGTTCTCCAACTATTTCAGTTCACATGCTGGTTACGATGAGGCTGATGTTTGGAAAAGAACAAGACCTCACCAGAATGAGACAACGACAAGCCAACAGAAATATTCTAGACATAAATTTCTTTATAAAAAAGTAAGTAGGAACACTTACCCACCCACCTACCCATCCCCCGTCCCACACACACACACACACTCACACACACACACACACACACACACACACACACACACACACACACACACATAAACAACATGAGCACTCCGCTTATTGTCACCAAATGGGAAATACATCAAGTGACAGTCACACCACCACTCAACCACCGACTTCGTATTTAACTTAGCATCACAGCCTCATATCTGTCAATGGCCATTTTCAGTTCTACCGCAGGAAGTGAGGAGCAGTCCATACTCTCAATATCGAACATATCATACTCTGACAATAAGTCCTTAACGCATATGACTTTCTCCAAACCGTTCACGAATACAAACGATTTTGGCAGTACAATTGCGAGTAAACCATTCTCTGCTACCTCCAGTCAAACATCCTCTACGTAATTACTGTGATTCTGATGCATTTCTGTGAATCACTTTACGGAAGTTATATCCAAATCTTAACAACAGGGTGACGTGCAAACAATAATGAAATTGCTGGAAGCAACTACACTACTGCCAGCGTGACACGACTTCCGAAAAAGCGAATACATTTATATAGCCAGTTTCCAAAACGCACCAAATCCAAGAAAATGTGTGAGAGATGGTAGCCTCCACCTAATAGTTTATTGGATCTAATAAGTAAATATTTTCTTACAAAAAGTAACAAATATCTTAGGTCGTCTAATCCAGCATTTTACACCAAAACGTACCAAATCCCTTTTAACTTTCACAGCAAGAACTATCAAATCCTCTTGGACTGGTCAGTTTGTGGAATTTTTTTAAGTCACTCCTAAACTCATTTTGTGATACAAATAATATTAAGTGTATTCAATGTATTTCATTGCTCTGTGACAGTTGAGCATCTCAAAGCAGAAATTATTGTATTTTATTTCTGCTCTGTGTGATTGGATGACGATATGGATTTCAAATGGTTCAAATGGCTCTGAGCACTATGGGACTTAACATCTGAGGTCATCAGTCCCATAGAACTTAGAACTACTTAAACCTAATTAATCTAAGGACATCACACACATCCATGCCCGAAGCAGGATTCGAACCTGCGACTGTAGCGGTCGCGCGGTTCGAGACTAAAGCGCCTAGAACCGCTCGGTCACAACAGCCGGCTATGGATTTCAGATTGAGCGGTTCTTTCCTATACGTGGTCATTCATACGTGTTTGCAGATAAGTCCTCTGGTATTGTAGAAAAGAAACTCTAAAACTTGAAAGTGGATTGCTCCCAGAGGAATATGATAGTGTATTGTAAACAGTAGGAGCAATTCTCTCACTGAATTCTTATTTTTCCTAGGTCAGTTGGTAAGAACTCAGTAAAAATTAAAAAAAAACATTGAAAATTAATGAAACTTAATTTCGAACAATTCATCATGCATGAGCGTTGTTGGTCTCCTTGCTACCTATTCAGTGACACCAGTGTGCAAACACAAAATAATTAGAAACGGGTTAAGGCATGATCGTATTTTCCTCAAATAAAAGATTTATCTAACAATAGTCATTTACAACATGCAGAGAAAAATGACTTGGTATCCCTACTATCTGCAGTGTGTTATGAATTGAACCAAATCTCTTTCTACAAAAGTGTGGCAGAGGATAGTGATGTTTGAATAGTTTAAATTCATTTGCAATAAATGTCGCAAAATATGTTAGTATTGACTATTGTTTGTTCATGAAGTACAGTTTTTACACTTTTAAAATAATTTTTATGAGAAAAAATAGCAAATATAAAATTAAATTCTTAATAAATGTGCAACAATAATGAGGAGTGCCTTAAATTTTACTAAATGACTTATCAGTGAGTCCCAGACAGACTGTATGTCATCTATGGTTTGCATACGAAAACTTCCTTTCAGTCAAAGAGAATGGTATATATATCGCAAAAAAAGGAATATCTCACATTACCAGAAATCTAAACCTACTCCGAAACAAAAGATACGTTTCCCTCACCGTGAGAAAGATATCTACCTTCTCCAATGAACACACCACTGCAGTTCCTGCGTGTGGTGAGCAGCGGGTGCGCCTTTTATGTAAAATGTGAGGCCGCTTCGCTTCACAGTAGTAGGATGGGACGATAGCAGGATAGCAGGAGAAATATTACTACACTTGAGCTACACCCCAGACCAACCAGGTCAAGGAAAAAATTTATGAAAATTCCACTCTTTAGAATTCGAACCCAGGACTTTCAGGGGACAATGACAGCTGTGAGGACAGATGAGTAACGTCCACCATCTTGAATTTCTTCAGAGGAGGGGGCGGGGTCAGGGTGATTTTGGAAGGTCCTTAGGACCTTCAGACGTGAACAACGACATCCCCCATCTTGAATTTCGTAACAGGATGGATCTGGGACAACTATTCTGGTATACCCATCCCTTTTAATGACGTAAAAATGAAATGATCGTAGGGCATTGTTGGCTTGGAGGTCCCATTCCGGTTAGGCCGCCAAGTGCATGCAAGTTTTATTTCAGTCGGTGCCACACTGTGAGAATTACGGCCGATGATGGGGATGGATTGATGATAAGCACAATGCAACACCCAGTTCACGAGAGGAGAAAATCTCCAACTCGGCCGGTAATCGAACTCGGGCCCAGTAGATGTGAGGCGAGCACGTTACCACTCAGCTAAGCAGGCGGTCTCTTAGTGACGTCATAACTGCTAATAAGTAGTTGGATCACTGTTGGAAATTGGTAGAAGAATTTTAATTTCAAAACTTACTACGTCGATGTTATTATAATGGTTAAAAAATTTATCAACTGAGGAATAATGTAAGTGCGAAGACGAAATGGAGGAAGACGCCATTTCAGAAACCATGAAGCAGTGTGCAGGTTAAAATTTATCGGAATTGGGAGATATTGGCACATTGCGTACAGGGAACGTATAATTTTGTAGCTACGAATAACTAGATTATTATGAGCTCCAAAGAGCTCCACAGCAAACCACAGGGCTTATAGCTATCAAAAACTGGTCTAAAAGTGACGGCTGCGGCGAGTCACATAGTGTTACTATCAGAAAACTGCAACTAGCTCTTAAGGCAATACAAATTACTAGAGGACAGAGGCGGATACAATTAAGGACCATAAACGAAGCGAACAAGAGACGGTGGTGAGTTCATCTGTTATGCCAGAGCGATGAGACACGCAAAGGGAAATTCCTCATTAAAATCTCTGCTCTCTTCGTCACGGCAAAAAATATTTATGACAGCAGATAACCTTCTAGAGGAGTCGAAGTTCAAAACGGTACAAGAGGAAAAGAAATTGAAAGAAATTGGGGATTACCAGTATGGAAACTTAAAATAATGTTCATCAAATTATACATTATTACTTTTAAAATTCATTGCAAATAGAAGAAAACCGCCATAGACATTATAGGATAACTTGTAACAAAATAACAAAATAGATATTTTCTGCGATCATTGTTTACTACTCTAATAACTGATTTAATAAGTCTGTTTGGCTCTTTTTCTACTTTGCCCTGTGTCTTGTAGTTGCCTGGCGTGCTTATGGATTGCCATAGCTCTTCCTTCGACTGTCACACCTTAAGTTACTGTGATACTTCCCATCTAAGAAATGTGACTACATCTGCAGTATTTGCCCATTCCTTGACATTCGAAGGATGTGTGACGCACACTTAATATGACTGATACTACCTTCTAGGCAGTCACCGTCACTAGTTTGTCAATTTCTACTTTCTTTGTTTACACTTATACTCACGAATAAACTTTGAATGATATGTTTTTTGGCAATCACTTCACTTCTACACAACAAGGTAATTCTGAACCAGAATTCTACACGGGGAATGAACCACGCATTTCATCAGAAAACTGGGCAGTTCACTAACTGAGGCCTATTTATTTCGTTACATTTACTGAGAAAAAGTCAACCACAGAAAAGATATTCAAACTCTGTGTCGGATAACCAGTATTTTTAAAAGTTTTTTCGTAATTAATTTGATTAGTTGCTTACAGGAACTGCTGTTTTGTAGTCACAGTTTCTGTTTTCTCTACCGGGGCTTCACAGAGCTTCTAGTAATTTTACTCGCCGCCGTCTATTAGTTTCTCGCCTACAGTCTGTGCCGGTACCTCTCAAATTCTCTTTGTATTTACTGTTTCCAAACAAATTCTCCCTTCCGACGTAAGTGAGCATACAGAGAACCATAAATCATCCAGAATGAGATTTTCACTCTGCAGCGGAGTGTGCGCTGATATGAAACTTCCTGGCAGATTAAAACTGTGTGCCGGACCGGGACTCGAACTCGGGACCTTTGCCTTTCGCGGGCAAGTGCTGTACCAACTGAGCTACCCAAGCACGACTCACGCCCCGTCCTCACAACTTTACTTCTGCCAGTATCTCGTCTCCTACCTTCCAAACTTTACAGGAGCTCTCTTGCGAACCTTGCAGAACTAGCACTCCTGAAAGAAAGGATATTACGGAGACATGGCCTAGCCACAGTCTGGGGGATGTTTCCAGAATGAGATTTTCACTGTGCAGTGGAGTGTGCGCTGATATGAAACTTCCTGGCGGATTAAAACTGTGTGCCGGACCGAGACTCGAGCTCGGGACCTTTGCCTTTCGCGGGCTTGTGTTCTACCAACAAGGAGAGCTTCTGTAAAGTTTGGAAGGTAGGAGACGAGATACTGGCAGAAGTAAAGCTGTGAGGACGGCGCGCGAGTGGTGCTTGGGTAGCTCAGTTGGTACAGCACTTGCCCGCGAAAGGCAAAGGTCCCGAGTTCGAGTCTCGGTCCGGCACACAGTTTTAATCTGCCAGGAAGTTTCAACCATAAATTATACGTGATTTCTCGTAGGTTACTGGAATTCTAACGAAAAATTTCAATGATTACAAGGTCGTCTGAGAACTTGCTATGGAGTTTGAAGACTTGATTCTTTTAAGTCATATCGTGCGTTTTGTCACATAGTAGCCACTTAAATTCGTCCATTTTTTAAATATTTGCGGATTTATCTTGAGTAACAATTAGTGACTACACCCCAGAAATGTTGACGGGAAATGTAGTTTGTTGTGGCTTTAGTGGTGAAAGAAATTGTGATGCATAATGACTTAAAAGAACAATTAGTACATCATCTTCCATTAGCTTATGAGAGGGGGGTATGTGTTCTTGGCTGTGCACATCAGTCCGATGTACTTCAAAACGTTTGCTATCATGTGATACGAGGAAACGCAGAGCATATAGCACCATTGCGACTGTATGGAAAACTTGTCCCAGTTCTGCAAAAACGTGGAATATAATTTCTGCCGTGCTGACAGCTTTCCTCAGAAAGAGGTCACGCGCTAACTGGGAAATGACGTGAACGCTGGAAGAGCAGTTGATCGTTCCTGATGACAGTATCAAGTGGCGCTCTGCGCTGCTTCTAGGAACGCTGCGGGGGCGCTGGCTGAACTTTTGACGACTCGCAGTTAGACACTTTTCTCGGTGAGGCAAATCACACTCACCTATCCACCAATGAAACACACACACACACACACACACACACACACACACGCGCGCGCGCGCGTACACACACACACACACACACACACACATACGCACGCCCACCCACTCACACACACGCGCGCGTACAGACACACACACACACACACACACACACACACACACACACACACACACACACACACACGCGCGCCCACTCACTCACACACACACACACACACACACACACACACACACACACACACACACGCCCACCCACTCACACACGCGCGCGCGTACAGACAGACACACACACACACACACACACACACACACACACACACGCGCCCACTCACACACGCGCGCGTACACACACACACACACACACACACACACACACACACACACACGCCCACTCACACACGCGCGCGTACACACACACACACACACACAAGCGCGCGCGCGCGCGCCCACCCACTCACACACGCGCGCGTACAGACAAACGCACACGCACAAGCACACGCACACACACACACACGCCCACTCACCCACACATGCACGCCCACCCACTCACACGTGTGCGTACAGACACACACACACACACACACACACACACGCACGCACGCACGCACACACACACACACACACACACACGCACACAAAGAGAGAGAGAGAAAGACTGAAAAAAAGAGATGCGTAAACAACAAAACAGGCACATAGTAATTCTCCGTGTGAGCCAATGGAAAACACTGTCCCAGCAGCAAATTTAAAACTGTCCCAATCCCATGATTCAGGCCAAAGTCTTCGGATGGGTTCCCTTTGTTATCAGACGAACGGTAGACTGGATATCCGCCCCCAGCTATTATGTGTCATGCAAGTGGATAAGTGAAGCATCTTTGCCAACATACGCAACTGACCATTAAAATTGCTACACCACGAAGATGACGTGCTACAGACGAGAAATTTAACCGACAGGAAGAAGATGCTGCGATATACAAATGATTAGCTTTTCAGAGCATTCACACAAGGTTGGCGCTGGTGGCAACACCTACAACGTGCCGACATGAGGAAAGTTTCCAACCGGTTCCTCATACACAAACAGCAGTTGACCGGCGTTGCCTGGTGAAATGTTATTGTGATGCCTCGTGTAAGAAGGAGAAATGCGTACCATTACGTTTCCGACTTTGATAAAGGTCGGAATGTGGCCTATCGCGATTAAGGTTTATCGTATCGTGACATTGCTGCTCCCGTTGGTCGAGATCCACTGACTGTTAGGAGAATATGGAATCGATGGGTTCAGGAAGGTAATACGGAACTCCGTACTGGATCCCAAAGGCCTCGTATCATTAGCAGTCGACATGAAAGACATCTTGTCCGCATGGCTATAACGGATCGTGCAGCCACATCTCGATCCCTGAGTCAACAGACAACAACCATCTGCACGAACAGTTCGACGATGTTTGCAGCAGGATGGGCTATCAGCTCGGAGACCATGGCTGCGGTTACCCTTGACGCTGCATCACAGACAGGAGCGCCTGCGATGGTGTACTCAACGACGAACCTGGGTGCACTAACGGCAAAACGTCATTTTTTCGGATGAATCCAGTTTCTTCTTACAGCATCATGATGGTCGCATTCGTGTTTGGCGACATCGCGGTGAACGCACATTGGAAGCGTGTATTCGTCAACGCCATACTGGCGTATCACCCGGCGTGATGGGATGGGGTTGCATTGGTTACACGTCTCGGTCACCTCTTGTTCGCATCGACGGCAGTTTGAACAGTGGGCGTTACATTTCAGATGTGTTACGGCCCGTGGCTCTACCCTTCATTTGATCCCTGCTAAACCCTACATTTGAGCAGGATAATGCACGCCCTCATGTTGCAGGTCGTGTACGGGCCTTTCTGGATACAGAAAATGTTCGACTGCTGCCCTGGCCAGCACATTCTCCAGATCTCTCACTAATTGAAAACGTCAATGGTGGCCGAGCAAGTGGCTCTTCACAATACGCCAGTCTTGGTGAACTGTGGTATCGTGTTGAAGCTGCATGGGCAGCTGTACCTGTACACGCCATCCAAGCTCTGTTTGACTCAATGCCCAGGCGCATCAAGGCCGTTATTACGGCCAGAGGTGGTTGTTCTGGGTACTGATTTCTCAGGATCTATGCACCCAAATTGCGTGAAAATGTAATCACATGTCAGTTCTAGTCATTTCTTCTTGGTGTAGCAGTTTTAACGGCCAGTAGTGTATATCATCTTCGATTGATAGAACGTATTCAAGCGCCTAGTGTTTATACGACGGCCACCTTTTATTTACATTGTGATCGTTTGTGGAACGATAAATATACAGAGTGAACATTACTAAAACCAACAAACTGAAGGGAAAGATTGCTGACTGGAAACGGAGGAAAAATGTCCTGTGATCATGTGTCCGGAAATGGACGGTTTGCGTGCAACGACAACTAATCGCCCCGAAACACAGTACACAGTTGCACCGCATTCACGTCACAACAGGTGTTCAAAGTAGCTTCCGTGGGACTGCAGGTGATAGGGCCAGTAGCGGTTGTCATGCAGGATACTCATAATCATACTTGGCTTCCACCATATTGGCGGGCCACATTCCCGGAGCTTGTACTCTGGGTCGTCTCAGTATCCTGTAGAACCCGGTCCTTCAAATGTGGTGTACGCAGTGGCTGCCACCTCCTGGGCGTTCGTCTGTCTGAAAGGACCCACGATCACAAACGGCCAAAAAGGGCTTGAAATGCAGTGTGATGTGATTGCTGTCTGTGGGTGTGCTTGATTTGGTACAGCCCAGCTGCCTTTCGACCGTTTCCATCTGCTTGGCCGTACACAGACACCATCTCGGCTTGTTTCCGACATGAATATTGGACCATTCTGCTACGCTGCGTCAATCACACAGTCTGCAACACATGAAGAACACACCACACACGGTCTGATGAAGTTTCATTCGTCAGCGCCATCTGCTGTGGCAACGATGCATTTCCGGACACATGTTCATAGGACCTTTTACCTCCAATTCTAGTTTAGGAATACGTCCCTGCAGATTGTCGGTTTTATTAATGTTCACTTTGTATATGTTCCGTACTCCATTAGGAGCATATCAACAGGGTGTTTCCATGAGAGCGTGCAAAAATGTAACAAGGCATAGAGATTGCTCCACTGAACAGTCTGAGGCAGGGAACCTGGGGTCGGAGAAGCCAGCTTCAGGGGGTTAGGACGTCAAACAGACCGACTTGGAGCAGGAGAGACACCACAGGACATTTTAATTTCCACTGTCTGCACTTTTACAAATAAATTCATAAAACTTTAACAGCATGACCAGAAAGGATTCAGTATTCATACTCATAGCAGTGGAAGCTCAAAAACTTAACAAAACACATTTTTTTTACATGTGAAATTTCATCATTTTTTCACTTACTAATGGTTGCATTTGTTGCTATAGTTACACTTTTCTTCCTAAGTAAGAGAGATTCTTCGATGACTTTTGCACAGCATACAAACCATAGTTAAAGGTGTATGAAACTCCACAAGTTATTTAATTTATAAAAAAATGAATGAAGTGTTACATTTTAAACTTCATGTTTAGAAAAAATTCAAGTTTTATAGTTAATTATCTCTATTTTTTCCACAATTTTTTAATAGATTTGGAAAATTCTAGAGTTTCATACACGTGTAACTACTGTTTGTATGCTATGAAAAATTCATCGAAGAATCTTTCTTACTTAGGAAGAAAAGTGCACCTATAGCAACAAATGCAGCCAGTAATAATTGAAAAAATGATGAAATTTCACATGTAAAAAAAGGTATTTTGCTTCGTTTTTGAACTTCCACTGCGATGAGTGTGAGTCCTCAATCCTTCCTGGTCATGGTGACAAAGTTTTATGAATTTATTTGTAAAATTGTAGACAGTAGAAACAAAAATGTCCTGTGGTGACTCTCCTACTCCAAGTCTGCCCGTTTGACGTCCTACCCCCCTTAAGGAGATATGGAAATAAACTTGTCTACCACTTTGTCTAGCATTACTGTTTCCCAGCTTATTTACAATTAACATGCGTACAACTTTACACGTACTGTGCTGTTTATTTACATGAACATTTTTTATTTCCTGGAAGGAAGCAAGGACTACGAGCCTGATTACTATGAAGTCATGATGCAGATTTTGTTTACTTTACTTGTACATATGTCGGCTCTGTTGTATGGGAATTACATTGTTCTATGACAGAACGCGCTACGAATTAATGGCAGACCCATTCATTACTCAGTGCTATTCAGAGACCTACAGTACAATACCAATACGATGGAGCAGTATCGATACGGTTTCGAAGATCTCACTTTCATGCACCTTATGTATGAGGAAGTACGTTGCAATGCTCGCGCTGCTGAAGGGCTCTACAGGAAATGATTTCCTAATAGGCATCATCCCTCACGACGAGTGTTAACTTCTCTCGATCGACGAATGCTGGAGAGTGATTCATTGGAAAGAAGAAACGGGGGACCTGGTAACATGAGGGTCATTCGCACACTTGATTTTGAAGAGGAAGTGCTCGAACGCGATGCAGCGGACCCCACTACAAGTAGTCGTAGTACTGCACGTGAAATGGGCGCTGAACGTGCTAATGTGTGGCGAGAAGTCCACGCACAACAATTGCACCTTTATCACTCTAATGGATTACATGAAATGTTTGACTTTGCACTAAGGATCGCATTGTGTCAGTGGTTGCTCCAACAATGGCTTGATCGACCAGATTTACTCCAAATTGTTCTGTTTACTGACGAGGCCTCATTTGACCGTGATGGTATTTCGAACAGTGGGAGTAGCCATCTGTGAGATGGTTCAAATGGTTCAAATGGCTCTGAGCACTATGGGACTCAACTGCTGAGGTCATTAGTCCCCTAGAACTTAGAACTAGTTAAACCTAACTAACCTAAGGACATCACAAACATCCATGCCCGAGGCAGGATTCGAACCTGCGACCGTAGCGGTCTCGCGGTTCCAGACTGTAGCGCCTTTAACCGCACGGCCACTTCGGCCGACTCTGTGAGATGATTAAAACCCTGACGCTTTAGTAGACTCACACAATCAAGTACGTTTATCTGTGAATATATGCTTCTACATTGTAGGCGACACTCTGATTGGGCCATATTTTCTACCTGACCGTCTGAATGGCCACTTGTACTTGAAGTTCGTGCAATGAGTTCTACCTGAGTTGATGGAGAACGTGCCCCTGGCTGTTCGTGTGAGGATGTGGGTACCACATGACGGTGCACCGCCTCACTTCAGTGTGGACGTCCGCAACCATCTCAATACAGTATTTCCTGGTCGCTAGGTTGGAAGAGGAGGTCCTATTCCATGACTCGCGAGTTCACCGCATCTGTATCCCCTTGGTTATTTCCTATGCGGATATCCGAAGCCACTTGTGTGTGAGACTCCAGTGAATACGGAGATGGAATTAGTTGCTAGAATTGTTTCTGCCTATTATGTGATTCGAAACACACCAGGGATATTTGTCAGTGTGCGTCAGAATCTCGTTCGCTGATGTCATACTTGCACTGAGGTTGATGGCCGTCAGTTTCAGCATATTTTGTAACATACACTACAAATGGTACGTTTATTGTGTCAGTGATAGTATTTGCGGTTAACTGTACCTAATGTAAATAAAAAGTACACAGTAACGTGATTTTATTCGTATTATCTCTTTAAGCTGGCTTCTCCGACCTCACGTTCCCCACCTCGAATTGTTCTGTGGAGCGTCCTCTACGTGCTGTTAAATTTTTGCAGGCTCTTATGGAAATACCCTGTATACAGCGTGTTATGACGTATTATATAACTGCGCAGAGTTAGCTTCATTTCTGAAATCATTTTGAAAGGTAGAACGTGGCTTAAAGCAGAATAGGAAGTTCTACAAAAATAATTGCAGTAGCTTGTGAACGTACATGCAGTAAGTCATCTGCGTAGTATCACCAAAAAATTTACGTGGCAGAACGTCTTTTGGTAAGGCTATACCATCCATTTTTCCTTTTCTATATATGGAGGCGTACTTATTTATATGTAATCGTTTTTCGAACCTAAAAATAAAGATCAGCAGTTTGAACTATTTGTACATAACAATTCGCCTTGATGAGTTTCAAATGGTTCAAATGGCTCTAAGCACTATGGGACTTAAAATCTGAGGTCATCAGTCCCCTAGAACTTAGAACTGCTTAAACCTAACTAACCTAAGGACATCACACACATCCATGCCCGAGGCAGGATTCGAACCTGCGACCGTAGCGGTCACGCGGTTCCAGACTGAAGTGCCTAGAACCGCACGGCCACAAATATGAACAGTTCATTCGACAATATTATGCGTGATTTCAACGTTTCGTCGTTGTTACAATATTTAGCAATGAGATCTTGGCGCGACAATTAGCGAGCATTATCGTGAAATAGTTCTTTCAATAGACGAATCGTTCGCCACCAGATTGAGTTGTGGTGTGAGCGACTATTGTTCGTGGGTCTGTAGCGAGAGAATGGCGACTCTGCAAGATTTTCTTCGCATAAACAACTGTGTCAATTCACCATTCCTTTTATTTCTATATTCCATACTAATGGAGGTCTGATGCAGTTCTACATTTCCGTCGCCTGCGAGCTACCATTTGATTTCAGCGTAACTGAGTCATCCCTCATCGCCAAAGACCTTCCTTATGTTTCCACTCATAGTCCTGCTGCTCTGATTGGTCCTTCCACGTCATGCTTCATCCGCAGTTTTCAGCAACGACGAAAGTTTTAATTTACGCCTAATCTTCTACCTCCTCGATTCCTTATTTTCTTATTAGGCATTTTTTCTCAGTAACTCGTTGCAACAGTTCTACATTGCTTACTCAGCCAGTTCCTATGGTATTCAACAGTCTCCTGCAACAGCAGAATTTAGAGGTTTCTAATATTATTATTTCCGTGTTTTCCCTTATCTTCATGTTGCACTCACTCCGTGCTGTGTACCAATACAACATTTCATGAATCTTCTTGCACTTAGCAGCTGTTTCACTTTTCATAGGCAGCTGTTTTGACTTGTGCTATCCGTTGTGATACATCTTTCTCTCTGCGGTTCTAGGCGCTTCAGTCTGGAACCGCGTGACCGCTACGGTCGCAGGTTCGAATCCTACATCGGGCATGGATGTGTGTGATGTCCTTAGGTTCGTTAGGTTTAAGTAGTTCTAAGTTCTAGGGGACTGATGACCACAGATGTTAAGTCCCATAGTGCTCAGAGCCATTTTTTTTAACATCTTTCTCTGAACTTTCATCTTCATCCACTATACTTCCAACATATCAAAGTTCATCTACGTCTACATGAGACTCTTGTTTAACATTTAGCAATGTATTTGTCCCAACTGTTGTGTCTAACATTATCTTGTTTTCTTGTTTATGTTTTTTACTACAGCCATCAGGTAACACACACTAATTTCGTGTCATTTCGTATCATTAAGCAGGAACGAAGTAGCACATTATATTAGATGAAGAGCATCGACAGATATAGCGGTAACTTCGGGTCCCAGGGAAGAGTGTTGGGTCGCTTGCTGTTCATGTTAATAATTTGGCGGACAATATTAATAGTAACCTCATATTTTTCGCAGATGATGGAAGTATCTCTTACTGTGTACAGTCTGATAGAATCTGTACAAGCATTCGGTCGGATCTTGATCAGATTTCAAAGTGATGCAAAATTCAACAATTTGATTTCCATGTTCAGAAATGTAAAACTATGCACTTCACAAAACGAAAAACCGTAGGATCCTATAACTGCAATCTCAGAGAATCACAACTGGAATCAAACAACTCATCCAAACACCTGGGTGTAACACTTAATAGAAACATAAATGGAACGATGACATAAATGGAACGATCACAGAAGCACAATCGTGGGTTAAGCAAGTAATAGACTTCCTTTTATTGGTAGTATACTAGAGATATGCAATCACTGTACAAAGGAGATTGCTCGCAAAACAGTTGTGTGATCCACCCTAGAATATTGCCCAAGTGTGTGGGACCAGTACCAGATAGGACCGACGGGGATGAGGACTGAGCACGTACAGAGAAGGGCAACACGAATGGTCACAGGTTTTCTTGACCCGTGGGAGCGTGTCACAGAGTTGTTGAAAGAACTGTAGTAGCAGACACCTGAAGATGGACATAAACTATCCCGAGAAAGTCTACTGACAATTTTTCAACAACAGGTTTTAAGTGATGACTCTAGAAATGTACTACAATGCGCTACGTGTCACTCACATACCGACTGTGAAGATAAGATTAGATTAATTACAGCACACACAGAGGAATATAAACAATCGTTTTTCCCGGGCTCCATACGTGAATGGAACGGAAGAAAGCCCTGATAACTAGTACGGGGAGACGTACCCTCTGTCACGCGCTTCACAGTGGTTTGCAGACTATGGATGTAGATGTAGATACAGAAATGTGTTCTTCTTCACATTCTTCGAGCACTGCTATCTCGTTGGTGGACTGTACCATGCTGATATTTGGCTCGTGAAAAACGATTCTCCAGTGGCATAGTCCTTTACTTCTCCTGTTGCCTCTTCGATAAATTACACAACGACTGATCCGAAAGTAAGATTGAAAGGTCTTTGTTGGATTCCTTTCATGTTAATTTCTTAAGGGGCTCCGGAAAGGCTCAAAATCAAGAGAAGTTCAATTTTTACTTTTTTGCGTTTTCTGAATCTGCAGACTATTACCTTTTAATAGATATATAATTTATTCAATTTCGAAGACTACAACTATTTTTAAATTTTTTTTGAAATGTGTTCTACATGGGCGTGACCCACTGTGGCGCTGTTAAACTGCTGTCAAATGGTGTTATTATTATCGTCCGTGTTCATCAGGTACATTTTAGTGATGTGAGATAAAGTATGTGTTGTGGCTAACCTGTGATGGTTCAATATATATCGCTGGAATGAGAACAAGACTTCGGCGACTGAAAGCTTCGTACAAAAAACAAAAACTCAGTGATGGTAAAGGGTTGGATGGGAAGGTTAACTGACAGTGTAATTGACAAAATACAGAACTATTATGGAATGGCTATTAGGCAAAATACACAAAGTGTCGACGAAATGAAGAAGGCTGTTTGGGCTCTTTTTTTTCATACTTCTTCAACCGATGAAAATCCCCAACATA
The DNA here is from genome assembly GCF_023898315.1 of Schistocerca nitens. Classification (NCBI taxonomy): domain Eukaryota; kingdom Metazoa; phylum Arthropoda; class Insecta; order Orthoptera; family Acrididae; genus Schistocerca; species Schistocerca nitens. The sequence continues at coordinate 77,252,135 of NC_064622.1, read as the reverse complement.
GCTTGTGTCCCAAAGAAGAAGACAGTTGGTGTAAATATAACAAAGGATTGCTAACTGGTGAAGTGTACACTCATAAGCATAGTCTGCCTCATGCAATAATGGAGGTGATAAAACGTATTTTCAGAGACTTAGCAGCACCTGAACTGTTGAAAAAGTGTATTCACGGAAAAACTCAAAACCCCAATGAAAGTGTAAGTAGTGTTATATGGTCGAGAATCCCCAAGACTGTATTTGTTGGAATAGAAACACTTCACTTTGGTGTGTATGATGCTGTTGCGACTTTCAATGATGGCAACATTGTAAGGTGCAAGGTATTTAGAAATATGGGAATGAAGATAGGTTCTAACATGGTGCGAGCGATGCTTGCTTTAGACAAGGAACGCCTTCGGGCTGCAGACAGGGCTGTAAAGAGTCTAGAAAATACAAGCAAGAGTAAACAGGAGGAGGAACAAGAGGAAGCTGGAGGAGGAGTTTGCAGAGGATGAAGATAATCCATCCTATGGACCTGGAATGCACTAAAAAGTTAATCCAATCTTTGTCGCTCGATTCCCAAAACTTATTTTCTCATACTAATTACATGTTTTCTAAGGATCTTCCAAACATATTTGTTTCAAACTTTCAGTAAATGTTACACAATACCTTCTGCATAATTTAACACAGCCTTTTTCCAAAAAACTGTATATTTTTGAATATATAAATAAAAAATTGCAAAAAAATGTTGTGAATTTTCATTACAATTGAAAAAAAATCATCTTTAATAACTGAACTAAAATTTTGTAAAATACCTGTGTTAAGTTGTAGCCCATATTCCAATAAATAATCTGTAAAAAGTTCAACTTCCTACCTCAAATACTTTGTGAAAAATGTAATTTATAAGCGTTATTTTAACATTGCAAGTATAGGGCGTTCCGGAGCCCCTTAAATCTGTTGTCATTTACGGCATACATTCCACTTCTAAATTTACTGTGGTGTTTCTGACTCTATCTGGGAGGAGACTGAGCAGTGGAACGTGTTACTTTTACACATAAACAAGAACGATCTGTCACACTACCACACTTTGAAACACAGTTTATATGTAATTCATGTCACACAGTCTCATGTGGAACCTACATCCACTTTCTTTTATATACTGTATATGATAAGATACTGTCATCCCGCTTCCCTTCTGTGTGAAAGGATGAATGAGCAAATGTATTTCTAGTTGCATGCTTGATGGTAGCAGACAAGCCTGTCTGCTAGAAAACAGTAGGACCAACGTCGGAACTGGTAGCTACGCTTTCTAAAAACAAAGAGAGTTCTATTCTTGGTATGGTCCTGTCCGTCCCTTGTCATAATGGTATAGGAAGCTACCTCTCTGGTCACTTCAGTTTTGTATCTGTGTAGCGCCCTCTGTAGGGGCCCACGGCAGTCTGTCCGCGGCGAGCGTCTGAAGTGGTAAGATCTCCGGCTAAGCGCGTCTCTGCTAAGTCCGTAGGACAACAGATTTCTTAAGTTCAGCCTAACTGAAAATTTAATCACCTTTATTTCAGGTTTAGATCTAAAATATCTAATGTTATCTTCAATTGCAACGCAGTGTAATTCGAGTGTGAAGTTCAGAATATCTTCCAGTAGTAGCGTTGTCACTACTTTGTGAGTAAAGTGGAACCACGTGTTGATGATTCGTAACTCTAACTAAGATCATCAATCTTAAATGCGAATGTGCGTGAGATTATAACGTCTTGTCTTGACAATATTTTTCAATATAGCAACTTCTCTTTATGTTCAACCAATGTGGGGTGTACTTTGTGAGACCAGTACCACGTGCTTACACAATTGTTTGACCCATCAGGTTAATAGTAAGACGATAGTAACCAGTTCGAGGTTTTTCTTTTGTAAATTGCGTTTCGATGTAATTTATTTTAATTATCAAAATTATTGTGGAGTTACACTCTTTGTGTAAACCAAGTTGACCACGTGAAGCATGTGGTGTAATCATCAAAGTAGCCCTCAGCTGTTCTTTTCGGGAAGACTTCACAGAGAGTCAGTATGAATTTAGTATACCAGTGTGTGGTAATTTCATGACGGACAGGATTGCGCTACGGACGTAACTTGTTTGGGTGAAAATTGAATCGGTTGGTTGTGGTTAATTTCCTCTTGCATTTGTTTCAACGTTCTTCGTGTGTTATTTTATGAATGCAGTGTTGTATGCAGTCTCCCAATCTTGGCTCCATATTTGATGTGTTCCGTAAGATAACAAACTCACATTTTCACAGTCCTAAATAAGACCTCAGTTTAGTTATGAATCAAGTGTAATATGCTGAAATTTTAACGGAACTATGATCAATGTTAAAATAAATGTCCAAATATAAACTGATTTATTTCTTTTTTTTAAATTCCCCTTATATATATATATATATATATATATATATATATATATATATATATATATATATATATCACCGGGTCGTAAGATGACTATTAAAAGATTATAATTAATGTTAGTCTGGTAGGAAATTTGGTAAGCTAGACTGGATACCTGGTGAAGCAGTTACTCCGTAATGCAAGGTTAACTTCCCCAGATAGCTCACGGCTTTTAACCCGCTTTTATTGTCATGAATATCAGCACCGCTTTCAGAACAACTTAATGCAACAACATTACAAGGTCCGATCGGGAGTGAAGTGGAAGCCACTGTGAAAATTTGATGAATCTTTGCACGTATGGGCTAGACAGCGTCTCTAGCACGCGCGTCGAAACGGTCACGTCGTTTTTTTGAGTTCTGAGAGCACAGAGAACACGTAAAAAAGGCTAGAAAATAGTTCTCCCGCCACGTATGAGGGCCTGGTGAGAGATTTCACCTGACGTCATGAAACCCAGACAACACAACTGTCATGGGGTTTCCTCGTCATTACTATTCTCGGCTACACTATGTAGTGGCGTCCACAACTCTCGGTCTAGTCAGTGTCGCCTTGCGCGTCGAGGGAGAAAAGGTCGTAGTTAACTTCCGCCTGTGCCGCAGCGCCGCTTGTGTCGAAGCTATTCAGTCTTGTTGGTGTATCGGCTGGAGTCACATCGTAGTAGCGTAGCGGAGTTTGTTGCCGTTTTCCTCCTGGCGGTGGTGTTTTCTGCCCGCGCCATAGTGTCTGTCGAGTCTCCTAGGTCTGTTCCTTGTCGAGCTACTGTTCATTTCAGTTTTGACAAGAGTACGCGTCGTGTTCAACCTGGCTCTTTAGAAATTCACGCTTAGTTGGCTGATGATATCTGTGTTGCACCTAATCAGGCAGATACTGCTTACTTTGATTCTGATGCATTCTGTGTGAAGTTTTATGATCCCGTTCAAGTAGAACGGCTTCTCTCTCGTGTTGGTTCTAAACTGTTTTTTACACATCGAGATGGTTCCGTTAGTCAAGTCCTTGAAAATGCGGCACTCGAGTATACTCCGGTTAGAATTTATATAACCTTTCTTCTGAAGTGGACGATTCATTTCTTAAAACAGTGTTGTTTCCGTCTGGAGTAATACGCCATTCCGAGGGGATCGCTGGTCAGCACAACATCGCTTCCATTGTTATAATGGTATCCGGACTGTGGACATGTGCGTTAAAAAGAGTAATCCTTCCCACTTAACTGTTTGTGGTCACCGAATCCATGTTACGTATGCAGGGCAAGAAGGAGCATATTTTCTCTGCAACGAAAGCGGTCATCTCAGATCTGATTGCCCGCGCCGTACTACTGCTCTGACGTCGTCTTACCAAAAACGTCTTCCTTTAACTTTAGCAGACATAGTGTCATCGCAGTCAGCTTTAAGCGATGTAGGGGCAACATCACCCCCCTACTCCTCGCGAATTTCCACCGTTAAAGGCGCGTCCCAGTGCGGCCTCTGTCCATGAGGGGACGACGGCTTCTGCAGCGCAAGTCACACTCCGGCGGACTGAGGACGGTAGAGATTTCGAGGACGCCCCACTCCAGACTCGTTCTTCTGATACGGCGTTGACAGAGTGTGCACCTTCTGGCGGTAATCACGTTACTTGTGAATCCAGTATTACCAGAGATGATGTAGCTGCTTCTGTTGATGTTGTAACGTGTGTTGAATCTGCGTAATCCACTTCACCCGTAGACGTGACGGCTCCCGTGAGTTCAGATATTCCCGCAGAGACGTTGCCTGCCAGCCAGTCTTTACAGTGTTCCAGTGAAATGCCACCCCTCCTCCACGCTGAGACGGTACAGCAACAGGATTCTACGCGTTCTCTTCCTGATGTTTAGGAGATGCAATCCGACACCGGCACCGCATTACCTGTCTCATCTATAGCTCAAACGTAGGCAAATGGATGGTGTCCAATTGCGTTCCCAGCCTCTTTCAATCGTAAAGGATGAGTTGACCTCTCTCTGTCATTTTCTCCGGCTTCACAAGCGATCTCAGAGAACATGCCTTTCTACCATTCGTTCTCTAGATGGGCGTGAGTGGTACTTCCAATCCGATATCACGCGTGAACTTTACCAGTACTTTTCCGAAATTTATACTGAAGTGCATTCGGACGGTTTATTTTACCTCCCTGCTTGATACTGTTCCTACGCTAGCTCTCCAGGAAGAGTCTTTCTCTGTATTCCATCGCGACGATACACTTGATATTGTGCCTCGTTCTCCCTCCCACAAATCGTCTGGCCTCGATGGCCTTCCCAAAGAATTTTATATTCGATTTTGGCCCCTGACAGGAGATACGATAACTTCCATGGTGAATGAAGTATTCCACGGAGGCCTTCTCCCGCCCAGCTTTAAGGTTGTTAAAATTGTCCTGATCCCAGAAAGTCGGGACGTTTGCGTGTGGAACAGGTCCGCCAGATAACCCTCTTCAACTATGATTATAAAATAGTGGCGCGAGCGGTAAATAGCCGACTATCGGTATTAATGGCTATCATCGCGACCCATCAAAGTTCTCTTCCGGGTCGTACTCTCCTGACTCCTATTGCTGAATGTCGTTATTTAATTTCGATTGCTTCTACCATTCCCGTGCCATGCGCTTTGCTTTTCATTGATTTTCACCAAGCGTTCGACGGCGTTAATCATGGATTCCTTCTGCGAGTATTGATAAGTGTTGGTTTTAACATGCTGCACGACGGCTGTTTAGCGCTCTAATTACTGGTATACGGGCGTCCATTGACGTAAATGGCCGTCTCACTTCCCCCATCGCGGTGTGTCAGGGCGTCCTTCAACTGAGTCCATTATGTATGTCGCTCTACGTGCTGTTTCTGGGAGTGGCTAGCGTTGGTGCCTCTGGATCACGGGGTCGCGGGTTCGATTCCCACCCGGGTAATGGACTTTCTCCACCTGAGGACGGAGTGTTTATGCTGTCCTTATCATTTCATCATCGTTCGTGAATATAGCGAGACTGGACAGTGAACATATTGGAAATTGATACGGGTACTGATAACCACACAGTTGAGCGCCCCAGAAACCACATATCATCATCATCTCTAGGGGCAGCGAAGATTCTCCTGCAGCGTTTTCGATGGGACGTGTATGATCACCACAAAACAGCCCGTAATTGGCTTCCCCTGAGTTTCATCTCTGCTCACATGAACCGCTGGCTATGAAGATATCATTTTGGCGCAGACAACGAGCTGTAGGCCAGGGTAGAGAATTGTGGAAAAGCACAACCGGCTGCCTACTATGAAGACGATATTGGAGAGATGGTACAACGACACGACAGACGCCCAAGTTGTATCGGCGACTATGTAGAGACGTAGCTGGTAGGTGTAGTTAACTGTTGCAAGTAAAACATTTTTGATTCGCACAGTGGTGTCCATTTCATGAGCTATCGGACCTTACTTTCCGAATAGTCCATGTACATCAATGATGATGACAAGCAGACTTGCCATACATTTTTCCTGATTTTGGCATCTTCTGTCTTTCCATTCCGCTATGCATTTGGAGAATGGATTATTATTCTTGTACGCTACTGGCCATTGAAATTGCTACACCAAGAAGAAATGCATATGGCAAACGGGTATTCATTGGACAAATGTATTATACTAGAACTGACATGTGATTACATTTTCACGCAATTTGGGTGCATAGATCCTGAGAAATCAGTACCCAGAACAACCACCTCTGGCCGTAATAATGGAGTTGATACGCTTGGGCATTGAGTCAAACAGAGCTTGGATGGCGTGTACAGGTACAGCTGCCCATGCAGCTTCAACACGATACCACAGTTCATACGCTTGGGCATTGAGTCAAACAGAGCTTGGATGGCGTGTACAGGTACAGCTGCCCATGCAGCTTCAACACGATACCACAGTTCATCAAGAGTAGTGGCTGGCGTATTGTGATGAGCCAGTTGCTCGGCCACCATTGACCAGACGTTTTCAGTTGGTGAGAGATCTGGAGAATGTGCTGGCCAGGGCAGCAGTCGAACATTTTCTGTTTCCAGAAAGGCCCGTTCAGGACCTGCAACATGCGGTCGTGCATTATCCTGCTCAAATGTAGGGTTTCGCAGGGATCGAATGAAGGGTAGAGCCACGGATCGTAACACGTCTGAAATGTAACGTCCACTGTTGAAAGTGCCGTCAATGCGAACAAGGGGTGACCGAGACGTGTAACCAATGGCACCCCATACCACCACGCCGAGTGATACGCCAGTATGGCGATGACGAATACACGCTTCCAATGTGCGTTCACCGCGATGTCGCCAAACACGAATGCGACCATCATGATACTGTAAGCAGAACCTGGATTCATCCGACAAAATGACGTTTTGCCATTCGTGCACCCAGGTTCCTCGTTGAGTACAGCATCGCAGGCACTCCTGTTTGTGATCCAGCGTCAAGGGTAACCGCAGCCACGGACTCCGAGCTGATAGTCCATGGTGCTGCAAACGTCGTCGAACTGTTGGTGGCGATGATTGTTGTCTTGCAAACGGACACATCAGTTCATTCAGACGTGGCTGCACGATCCGTTACAGCTATGCGGGTAAGATGCCTGTCATCTCGACTGCTAGTGATACGAGGCCGCTGGGATCCAGCACGGCGTTCCGTATTACCCTCCTGAACCCACCTATTCGATATTCTGCTAAGAGTCATTGGATCTCGACCAACGCGAACAGCAATGTCGCAATACGATAAACCGCAATCGCGATAGGCTACAATCCGCCCTTTATTAAAGTCGGAAACGTGATGGTACGCATTTCTCCTCCTTACACGAGGCATCACAACAACGTTTCACCAGGAAACGCCGCTCAACTGCTGTTTGTGTATGAGAAATCAGTTGGAAACTTTCTTCATGTCAGCACGTTGTAGGTGTCGCCACTGGCGCCAACCTTGTGTGAATACTCTGAAAAGCTAATCATTTGCATATCACAGCATCTTCTTCCTGTCGGTTAAATTTCGCGTCTGTAGCACGTCATCTTCTTGGTGAAGCAATTTTAATATCCAGTAGTGTATTTGATACCACGCTGGCCATGTCTAGAAAACATTGCCTGTCAGTCCTGAAACGTTGTAAACGAACTATTTTTTTTCAGTCACGCCCGTATCGTAAGCGGTGCCACGCGTTAAGCAGGGACGAGCGGCAGACGGCAGCCGCCAGGCCGGCCACCAATTAGCAGCGCGCGAGATACGAGGAATCGTGGCGCAGCGCGCCAGAGTGTCGCCAGTTTCCTGCAGAGCACCATGGGGCCAATAAGGTCAGCCTCATTCGTCACCGCAGCTTACAGAAACTCGACCGGCCGACAAGCGAAGAATAAGAAGAATGGCTCTGGAAAAGCGAGGGAAGGGTGAAAAAAAGAACAAGAAAAGGAAGGGAAAAAAAGAGTGTGAGAGGAATAGAGAAGCGAGTGTGAGGAGAGTGGGGGCTCGTGGCGTCGCGTGCGTCGCCCGAACGTGATGATGCGGGAGGTCGGTGGGTGTGGTGTGGCGATTAGGGGAGGGCGAGGGGAGCGGCCGCGGCTGCGGGGGCACAATTGGAATTTGAGGGGGGGCGGAGGCGGCCATCCTCGCCTCATTAACACACAACGAGCGATATGAGTAATGCGACGCCACGAAAGGCGGCGGCGGCGGCGGCGGACTGGCGCTGTCCGCGCCCGGGTGGCCGCGCCGAAGTCCCCGACACTGCTCCAACTGGAAGGCTCTTGTAAAGCACCCGGTTCTTGCTCTGCCAACAAACCACTCTTTCGCAGCACAAACAAGCTTCGACTATTGGTTACACCTTGGAGCACGTTTAAGAAGCTGATGAAATCTTGTCCGGTTATCAGCTGGGTCGTGACATCGTGATGTCGCAACGTTTCGACATGTATCTACTCGTCATCTTCAGTGCATTCGAACAGTGGTTTCCATTTCATGAGCTATCGGACCTTACTTTCCGAATAGTCCTTGTACATCAATGATGATGACAAGCAGACTCGCCATACATTTTTCCTGATTTTGGCTTCTTCTGTCGTTCCACTCCGCTATGTATTTGGAAAAAAAAGGTCTCAAATGGCTCTGAGCACTATGGTACTTAACATCGGAGATCATCAGTCCCCTAGGCTTAGAACTACTTAAACCTAACTAACCTAAGGACATCGCACACATCCATGCCCTAGGCAGGATTCTAACCTGCGACCGTAGCTTCGCCTGAAGATGACGAGTACGAAACCCGTCGAAACGTTTCGACAGCGCGACACCACGACTCGGCCTGATAACACGACAAGATTTTAGCAATGACGTTCACAGAGAAAACCTGCATTCTCATGTTTACACAGCTGCCTACTTCTCCAGCACTTGCTCCCGTGTCTGAATCTACGAGCCGTAATCTTAAAATTCTAACTGTAACATAAAACTAAAGTAACATAAATAATCTTTGTTTCTTCATGCCATTTTGTTACGGTTCCTATAACGGCATTCGACGATACTGTGGAGCGGTAATTTCAACGTCTACCACGTCTGCAAACATGTACATGCAAGAAACAAAGTATATGACACCTGAATTTCTCCCAGTGTATACAGTTGAAACGAAACGTCCCTTTACAAAAATTATAAATCAGTGCTTAAACTGACACACAATACTTTAGCGCAACGCAATCTGACTTTCAGTAATCCCTACAAAAGAATGGCCCTGGCTAACAATAACCTATACCTTTCATGAATCACTTACCTCACAAAAATCTTCATTACTCGAACTACTGAAATACAGCGAGCGCCAATGCTGCCAGCTAAATAAAAGATTCTAACTACTGAAGTCACTCACTACTGATAGGCATAGTTAGCAAATTAAAGATTTTGATAAAGAACAAACAATGTATTTACCTTAATAGTGTTCAAAAGTCATAATATATATCAATTCACAACATCCAGTCTTACAAATTTACTGTCTCTGATGGACACAGGTCCAGATCATCCGCTCCCAAAACTCCGCCATCTCTCTCCCCACATCCACCACTGCTAGCGGCTCACCTCCAACTGCGCAACGCTACACGCTGTTAACAGCCAACTGCCCAATACTACAATGACGAATATTCCAACAATAATGCCAACCAGCCACAGACTGCACACATCACAGCCAGTGATTTTCATACAGAGCGCTACGTGGCGTTACCAATATAAAACCTAAACAGCCTACTTACACAGTCTCCAAATAAATGACGGGAATGAAACCGCGTGATGTCGTCGATAACCGCCGCTATTTATGCAGGAGCAGATCCCACCATTTTCAAGGCAACATTGCAGCAGATAACCGCTGTTGAAGATAATTTAAAACGTCGGTTTTCAGACAAACTTCAGGAAGACCACACACACACACACACACACACACACACACACACACACACACACACACGTGTAAACACTGGCGCCATCACAAAACAAAGATGATCGACGTCAGAAGTTATCGATTAAGAAATTAATAACCAATGGGGGGAAATAGCTTTAACTCTCTTCCTCTGTTGTTTCACAAGGGAGAGAGCAGGGTTTCACACAGAATTTAAGCAGAAACGACCATCTATATATTTGTAGGATTACTTGATAATTTAATTTCAACAGAATTTCGCACAGGATTGGTCGTATTGTGCGGAAATATGATGTGAAGTCTGTATTTCGACCACTGTCTACGATCAGGCTCCTTTTAGGTGCCGTAAAGGATGGTCTTGGTGTCCGCCGTACGCCTTGCATATGCGGCATATCATGCAATGGTCGGACTATCAGGACTGTGGGGGACCGGTGGATTGAAGATAAGCGTCACACACGTTTAGAAGAGTCCAGCTAATCCGCCACGCCAGAACATTATCTTGGCATCTGTCGCCCTATGGAAGGTAACAACTAGGAGATTCCGGCATGCACTTCCAGCTGTAGAGATAGTGTTGTTACGGAAGGTGTTGTAAATTAGCGTGTAGCCTGATGAACAGAATCGTGGTTTTTGTTTAAATTCTGCGTAGAGCCCAGCTCTCTCCCTTGTCAGACAGCAGAGGGGCAAAGTTGCTGCTACCTCACTCTTTGATTATTAATTTTACTATCGGTAACTTATGACGTCGGTCATGTTTGGTTTGTGATGGCGCTAGTGTTTACAGTGTGTGTGTGTGTGTGTGTGTGTGTGTGTGGCGAAAATGGTTTAAATGGCTCTGAGCACTATGGGACTTAACTTCTCAGAACTACCGAAACCTAACTAACGTAAGGACATCACACACATCCATGCCCGAGGCAGGATTTGAACCCGCGACCGCAGCGGTTGCGCGGTTCCAGACTGGAGCGTCTAGAACCGCTCGGCCACCCCGGACGGCGTGTGTGTGTGTGTGTGTGTGTGTGTGTGTGTGTGTGTGTGTGTGTGTGTCGTCTTTATGGAGTTTCTCTGAAAACCGAGGCTTTAAATTCCCTCGGAGAGCTCTTACCTTGTGCAGTTTTGCCTTGAAAACAACAGTGTGTGATCCTCTCCAAGTTACGGAGATGTTTAGCAAACTCAAGTGGCAGACTCTGCAAGAGAGGCGCTCTGCATCGCGGTGTAGCTTGCTGTCCAGGTTTCGAGAGGGTGCGTTTCTGGATGAGGTATCGAATACATTGCTTCCCCCTACTTATACCTCCCGAGAAGATCACGAATGTAAAATTAGAGAGATTCGAGCGCGCATGGAGTCTTTCCGGCAGTCGTTCTTCCCGCGAACCATACGCGACTGGAACAGGAAAGGGAGGTAATGACAGCGGCACGTAAAGTGCCCTCCGCCACACACCGTTGGGTGGCTTGCGGAGTGTAAATGTAGATGTAGATGTATTGTCGGTTGTCGACGACGTCACCCGGGTGCATTCTCGTAAGTTATCTGAAGCAACGAAGTATAAGTTACGTAGCTTTATTTCTGTGAGGTGACAATTAAAATTTCATGAATACCTCTCGTGAAACCGTAATACGGAAGCTATCTTACAATATGTTGCGGAGGGTATTTTGAGTATCGCTCTCACCTCCACCTTTGACGTGTTTCAGAAGCGAACAGTACGTGGTAAGAACGATTGTTGGTAAACCTCTGTATCAGCTTGAATGTCTCTAAATTTACCTCCATGGTCTTCCCGCGAGATGTGCATCATCATTACCACCATCACCATCAGCCATTTCGATCACTTGGTGACGTGGCCTCTTTGTGTTGGCATGCAATACTGGATCCCTGCAGGTTCTCCATTTGTCCCGCTTTTGAGCTCCCCGTTGCCAATTGAATCGAGCTTTCTTTCGTAAGTGTGTCTCCCACACGTCGTCTGGGCCTCCCTCCGTCTTCAAATTAGGCTTCTGTCTACAAGTTGTTTTGACCATTTGTCATTCGTTCTACGAGAGACATAGCAGTTATGCAGAGGTGAAGCGGCTTGCACAGGACGGACTACTGTGGAGAGGTGCATCAAACCAGTCTACAAAGTGAAGACCACAACAGTATCATCTAATCTCTGTATATTATAAAAATGTATGTATGTACGTTTGTATGTAGGTATGCAGGTACCTATACAAGAATGTTCAACGTCTCCTCCTAAACTACTAGGTCGATTTCAAACAAACTTAGTATACACTCACACGCTATCCAGGAAGAACCACTGAGCAGGTAAAAGCCACTCACCTCTCAGAGTAGTGAGGGTCCAAAAAAAACCTAACGCAGCGCACGCAAGTACCAACATTATATCAGTTCAATATTTGAGAATGAGAGCATCTAGCGATAAATATAACAATAAGTAGAAATTAGAGGAAGGTAGATTATAATTGTGAGCATTAGCTGCTATGGGCATGAGCTTCCAAAACAAACTTTACACATAGTTTCAAATCTTTAAGACATTTTTTCCTCCCTGACACCCCGCATAAAAATTATAAAAGGAAAAAGTTTATCGCTTACTACATTTTCGCTGTTCATACAGTAAAACTGTCGCAACGGGCTTGACGTTTTAATTTATTATTTCTCTACTACTAACTGTATTCAAAACAAATTTTGCACACAGTTTCCACATCTCTAAATGTCTCTGCAAAATTATGTCATTCTACGATACATAGTTCAGGATATATGAGTGTATGAACATTGAGATGCATGAAAACCTGCCGCATCGGGCATGATATTTTAATTTATTTCTTCTCTACTACTAACTGTATTCCTAACACATTAACAGCCAGTATATCCAAATATACCAATGAATGTATCTGTAAAACTATATCGTTGTACGACACAGTTTAGGAGATATGACGTCGTAAACACTGTTATGGTTGAAAAACGAGGTTCTTTTAAACCGGAGTGCAAATTACCTAGCGCGTATCCCCCCAGTGTTTGATATTGGGGGCACTTAGCGTCTTCCAGCAGACTTCAAAAGTAATTTTAAACCTTTTCCAAATTTTTTCTCACTACCTGCTTAACGTCAAATACTGAACACATTAGCTCATTTGTAAAACAATCAGAAGTTTGAAACTGTTTTATACGGGGAATTCCGTTATTTAAAGAATCGAGGTATTACTGGTTACTTACTACCTGGAAAGAAGCACTGTTCGGGTAAGGACAGCTACATCTGAAACGGGTGCGAATGGAAAACTTGGAAGCACAACTCACGAACACCTGGAGAAATTCCAACCAAATTTGTAACGTACACGACTTATTATTTGCATAAAAATACTGTGATTTTCAGGTTCCCCTCTACCACTAGGGATGGAGAAATAGATGGGAAGGGACGATGTAAAAACGTTCGAAAACGGCCTTTTGTTGTTTATTTCCTGCATTTCATTGACTGAGAATACCTTTAAATGTGTGAAACGGAATTTTTCTCTTGTTTGTGTTGTTCATTGAGTCAACCAGGCGGCGATAATGAGCAACGCAGCTACCCAATAATTCTGTCAACATGTTTCGAGACCTAAGTTCAAGCCACACGGCTGAACACTACAGATAAATTTGACATCCTCTTTGGAGTCGTATAGTGTAAAACAGTGGAGAACAGGATATATATGTATCTAATGTATGTCACATACACATCAGAATCTCCTGAGCCCGTGAATCAAATGTTCAAATGTGTGTGACATCTAATGGGACTTAACCGCTAACGTCATCAGCCCCTAAGCTTACACACTACTTAACCTAAATTATCCTATGGACAAACACATATACCCATGCCCAAGGGAGGACTCGAACCTCCACCGGGACCAGCACCTGAATCGATTTTATCCAAAATTGATACATACATTACATACTATTGTAATGTTGATGCATTAATTTGTTCTGTAAGCGGTGCTGATATTCAAGACAATAAAAGCGGGTTAAAAGCTGTGAGCTATCTGGGGAAGTTAACCTTGCATTACTGAGCAAATGTTTCACCTGGTATCGAGTCTAGCTTACCAAATTCCCAACCAGACTAACATTAATTATAATCTTTTAATAGTCATCTTACGACAACCGGTGATATATATATATATATATATATATATATATATATATATATATATGTGTGTGTGTGTGTGTGTGTGTGTTAAAATAAATGTTCAAATATAAACTGATTTATTTCTTTTTATTAAACTTAATTCATAACTAGAATGGTGCCTTATTTAGGATTGTGAAAACGTGAGTTTGTAATCTTACGGAACACATCAAATATGGAGCCAAGATTGGGAGACTGCATACAACACTGCATTCATAAAATAACACACGAAGAACATTGAAACATATGCAAGAGGAAATTAACCACAACCAACCGATTCAATTTTCACCCAAAGAAGCTACGCTCGTAGCGCAATCCTGTCCATCATAAAATTACCACACACTGGTATACTAAATTCATACTGACTCTCTGTGAAGTCTTCCCGAAAAGAACAGCTGAGGGCTACTTTGATGATTACACCACATGCTTCACGTGGTCAACTTGGTTTACACACAGAGCGTAACTCCACAATAATTTTGATAATTAAAATAAATTACATCGAAACGCAATTTACAAAAGAAAAACCTCGAACTGGTTACTATCGTCTTACTATTAACCTGATGGGTCAAACAACTGTATAAGCACGTGGTACTGGTCTCACAAAGTACACCCCACGTGGGTTGAACATAAAGAAAAGTTGCTTTCTTGAAGAATATTGTCAAGACGAGACGTTATAATCTCACGCACATTCGCATTTAACATTGATGATCTAAGTTAGAGGTACAGATCATCCACATGTGGTTCCACTTTACTCACAAAGTAGTGACAAAGTAACTACTGCAAGATATTCTGAACTTCACACTCGAATTACACTGCGTTGCAATTTAAGATAACATTGGATAGTTTAGATCTAAACCTGAAATAAAGGTGATTAAATTTTCAGTTAGGCTGAACTTAAGAAATCCATTGTCCTACGGACTTAGCAGAGACGCGCTTAGCCGGAGATATTACCACTTCAGACGCTCGCCGCGGACAGACTGCCGTGGGCCCCTACCGAGGGTGCTTCACTGATACAAACGGAAGTGACCAGAGAGGCAGCTTCCCATACCAACATGACAAGAGACGGACAGGACCATACTAAGAATAGAAACCTCTTTGCTTTTAGAAACCGTAGCAACCTGTTCCGACGTGGTCCTACTGTTCTCTAGCAGACAGGCTTGTCTGCTACCATCAAGCATGCAACTAGAAATACATTTGCTCATTCATTCTTTCACACAGAAGGGAAGCGGGATGACAGTATCTTATCATATACACTATATGAAAAAAAAACGCATGTAGGTTCCATATGAGACTGTGTGACATGAATTACATATAAACTGTGTTTTAAAGTGTGGTAGTGTGACAGATCGTTCTCGTTTATGTGTAAAAGTAACACGTTCCACTGCTCAGTCTCCTCCCAGATAGAGTCAGAAACACCACAGTAAATTTAGACGTGGAGTGTATGCCGTAAATGACAACAGATTTAAGAAATTAACATGAAAGGAATCCAACAGAGACCTTTCACTATCTGGAAAGAGATACTGTGGGCGTAAAACCCACCAACCTCTCCTCGGGATGGGAGATGAAGGATGGTGAACAAAGAACGGGGGAAGGAGGAGGTGCACGGAGAGAGGGAGAATTAGGAGAGAGACAGAAGGGAAGGGGGAAGGAGATGGACAAAGAGAGAGGGATGGAGGAGATGGACAGAGACATGGTGGATGGGTAGAGGGAAAGGAAGAGATGGATAGAGGAAGGGGGAGCGGACGTGGAGGGAGACAGGAAGCAGGAGGAGATGGGCTCATAGGAAATTGGAATAAATAAATTCCCATTGGATGTTAGGCTTCTTAACTAGTACACAAATATAGCAAGAAGAAATATTTGTTGGGGGTATACTGCAACCATCCACAAATTGGTTTTAGGTTTTTTTATTAAAAAAAAGTACCCACACCGGTTTCGAATTTTGCACAATTCATCGTCAGGCGGTTTTCATCTTTCATCAGAACAAATGATACATTGTTTTCCTGTGAGCTGTCCTGGCATCAACAATCATTCACAGTTACGCGATTAACAATTTATTTCTCCAACCATGTATTTGTATTATAGGCCACTGAAGATGGTTCGAAAATAAAATGATGCTATACGCATCTTGCGACCGGCGAAGAAGTTGTAACGTCACAATAGGTTTCGTTACGTAGTTAAAATGAGTGTTATGTTGCTATCAGCTGATAGACATTATCAGCGTAAATTCAATTATTTTACATAATTAATGAACAGTGAAATAATCTCAGCCCCAAATTACATGCATGTAGAAACAATTATGGATTAAAGTCTTTTATTCTCATTACAATATGCACGTCCTGTGTCCCTATTTACATTTCCCCACCTCTCCTTAAAGTACGTGGCTAGGTGTGAATGTTTTGAGTGTGGTGGCAGACAAACCACAGATGTTGTGGGTCTCAGAATCTTCTACCAACTTTAACACAGTCAGTGGAAGGCAAAGAGCAGGAACAGGATGGTTCGACCAGAGATGCGAAAGCCTAAAAAAAAAAATAACGTTTTCTTACCAGAGGTTGGTCATGGGCCTCCCCCACCACCTCGCGCTGCTCGGGAGAAAGAGCCGCGCAGCGGTTACGGGGAGTCTTTTGGAATACAGGTAAGCGACCAGACGTTCCTTCAGAGCGCTGCGTCGAAATCAGGACAAAGGTATGTGAATGTTTAAATACGTTTAATGTTAACAATTTATTTATCAGAGGCTTTTTCGCGATTGATTAATGAAGAACCATTTATTGATTTTTTTTCAGTTTATCCGATATAAGAATAATCTTCTCCGTTCGAGATATCCGTTACGACCCGCCACGTGGTGCATAGTTTCAAACTGCAACCGCCGAGAAAGCTAATAGAGGCAGTTGTAGCCAGTTTTTGCGATTGCTGAACGTTTATGCTAGCTTGTGTCGATGGTTAACAACTTATTGATAATTTAGTGACGAGTGTAGCTTTTCGAAGATGAATCGTTTCGTATTCAAGCACTTCGCGCTGGAGATACCAGCCAGGAGTCCTGCTCGATGCCAGCCACTGTACATAGAAAATCTGCAAAGAGAAATAGTTACGATATTTGCATTTCAGTGATAACTTAGTGCATGTGCATGTATCAGCATAGTAGTAGTGACTACGTGCTCTCCAAGATTTTCCTTCCCCCCCCCCCCCCCCCCCCACAGGACGATGCAAATCAAAGGCAACACGGCTTGTAATTCAAAGGAGAAATAGTCTGTTTGCACAGTTAAATAATCTGTGTCCATAGTTAAATGAAAATTCAAAGCAGAATTAGTGAAATGTGTATTCAAAAGATTGTTAAGAAGTAATTTCGTAAATTTGTCTAACGTTGGTTAAAATAAAATTAACTTTGTTTTTGGAAGTAATTTCCGTTCTCGTCTTGCTCATTTAAACCATACCTAAGAAAAGAGAATCATATCAATCACGCGGCCCCTTAACTAAAATTATTGGCACAAGACTAGATTCGTGCAGGATGTAGTTTTCCGTTATCCGTTGCGACTTCGAATTCAATCGATAAGATTGTATTCTGAACTTTGATGGGCCTAAACATCAATTCTAAAGCGGGCAGAATGGTCAGGGAAGGTTCATCTACATCTACATGATTACTCTGCAATTCACATTTAAGTGCTTGGCAGAGGGTTCATCGAACCACAATCATACTATCTCTCTACCATTCCACTCCCGAACAGCGCGCGGGAAAAGCGAACACCTAAACCTTTCTGTTCGAGCTCTGATTTCTCTTATTTTATTTTGATGATCATTCCTACCTATGTAGGATGGGATCAACGAAATATTTTCACATTCGGAAGAGAAAGTTGGTGACTGAAATTTCGTAAATAGGTCTCGCCGCGACGAAAAACGTCTTTGTTTTAATGACTTCCATCCCAACTCGCGTCTCATATCTGCCACACCCTCTCCCCTATTACGTGATAATACAATACGAGCTGCCCTTTTTTGCACCCTCTCGATGTCCTCCGTCAATCCCACCTGCTAAGGATCCCACACCGCGCAGCAATATTCCAACAGAGGACGAACGAGTGTAGTGTAAGGTGTCTCTTTAGTGGACTTGTTGCATCTTCTAAGTGTCCTGCCAATGAAACGCAACCCTTGGGTCGCCTTCCCCACAATATTATCTATGTGGTCTTTCCAACTGAAGTTGTTCGTAATTTTAACACCCAGGTACTTAGTTGAATTGACAACCTTGAGAATTGTACTATTTATCGAGTA
Organism: Schistocerca nitens; assembly: GCF_023898315.1. Lineage (NCBI taxonomy): Eukaryota > Metazoa > Arthropoda > Insecta > Orthoptera > Acrididae > Schistocerca > Schistocerca nitens. The sequence continues at coordinate 77,234,029 of NC_064622.1, read as the reverse complement.
ATCGAATTCCAACAGATTTCTTTTGGAACTCATGTGGATCACCTCACACTTTTCGTTATTTAGCGTCAACTGCCACCTGCCACACCATACAGCAATCTTTTCTAAATCGCTTTGCAAATGATACTGGTCTTCGGATGACCTTACTAGACGGTAAATTACAGCATCATCTGCGAACAACCTAAGAGAACTGCTCAGATTGTCACCCAGGTCATTTATATAGATCAGGAGCAGCAGAGGTCCCAGGACGCTTCCCTGGGGAACACCTGATATCACTTCAGTTTTACTCGATGATTTGCCGTCTATTACTACGAACTGCGACGTTCCTGACAGGAAATCACGAATCCAGTCGCACATCTGAGACGTTACCCCATAGGCCCGCAGCTTGATCAGAAGTCGCTTGTGAGAGACGGTGCCAAAAGCTTTCCGGAAATCTAGAAATACGGAATCAACTTGAGATCCCCTGTCGATAGCGGCCATTACTTCGTGCGAATAAAGAGCTAGCTACGTTGCACAAGAACGATGTTTTCTGAAACCATGCTGATTACGTATCAATAGATCGTTCCCTTCGAGGTGATTCATAATGTTTGAATACAGTATACGCTGCCGAGAGAGTAAAAGTGTGCATAAGATCCTTCCCCACAGTAGGCTTATATAAAAACGAATAAAATTAATCCCTGGTGATAAAATTAAGCAAACTCCCTTCTCAGCCTGCCACAGACAGGGAGAATTAACGACATTTACGATCTAAATACCAGTCGCTGGGAGCTTGCAAAGTCTTCGATTTACTAACAGACGAAAAATTTGTACACCAAGAAGATACCAACACTTGACATATATACAGGGTGAGTCACCTACCATTACCGCTGGATATATTTCGTGAACCACATCAAATACTGACGAAGCGATTCCACAGACCGAACGTGAGGAGAGGGCTAGTGTAATTTGTTAATACAAACCGTAAAAAAATGCACGGAAGTATGTTTTTTAACACAAACCTACGTTTTTTTAAATGGAACCCCGTTAGTTTTGTTAGCACATCTGAACATATAAACAAATACGTAATCAGTGCCGTTTGTTGCATTGTAAAATGTTAATTACACCCGGAGATATTGTAACCTAAAGTTGACGCTTGAGTACCACTCCTCCGCTGTTCGATAGTGTGTACCGGAGAGCACCGAATTACGTAGGGATCCAAAGGGAACGGTGATGGACCTTAGGTACAGAAGAGACTGGAACAGCACACTACGTACACATGCTAACATCTTTTTATTGGTCTTTTTCACTGACGCACATGTACATTACCATGAGGGGTGAGGTACACGTACACACGTGGTTTCCGTTTTCAATTACGGAGTGGAATAGAGTGTGTCCCGACATGTTAGGCCAATAGATGTTCAATGTGGTGGCCATCATTTGCTGCACACAATTGCAATCTCTGGCGTAATGAATGTCGTACACGCCGCAGTACATCTGGTGTAATGTCGCCTCAGGCTGGCACAATACGTTGTTTCATATCCTCTGGGGTACACGGTACACATTCTCCTTTGACGTACCCCACAGAAAGACGTCCAGAGGTGTAAGATCAGGAGAACGGGCTGGCCAATTTATGCGTCCTCCACGTCCTATGAAACGCCCGTCGAACATCCTGTCAAGGGTCAGCCTAGTGTTAATTGCGGAGTGTGCAGGTGGACCATCATACTGATACCACATACGTCGACGCGTTTCCAGTGGGACATTTTCGAGCAACGTTGGCAGATCATTCTGTAGAAACGCGATGTATGTTGCAGCTGTTTGGGCCCCTGCAGTGAAGTGAGGACCAATGAGGTGGTCGCCAATGATTCCGCACCATACATTTACAGTCCACGGTCGCTGTCGCTCTACCTGTCTGAGCCAGCGAGCATTGTCCACGGACCAGTAATGCATGTTCCTTAGATTCACTGCCCCGTGGTTTGTGAAACCCGCTTCATCGGTAAACAGGTGGAACTGCAACGTATTCTCTGTTAATGCCCATTGACAGAATTGCACTCGATGATTAAAGTCATCACCATGTAATTGCTGATGTAGCGACACATGAAACGGGTGAAAGCGGTGACGATGCAGTATGCGCATGACACTAGTTTGACTCAGTCCACCGGCTCTCGCAATGTCCCGTGTACTCATGTGTGGGTTCATGGCAACAGCATCTAACACACCAACTGCACCCGCTTCTCCTGTGACGGGCCTGTTACGGACCCGTTTGCGTGCTACGACCATACCTGTTGCATGCAGTTGGCGGTAGATGTTTTGCAATGTGCGGCTCGTTGGATGCTCTCTGTCCGGGTACCGTTCTGCATACACCTGCAGGCTTCAGCTGCATTTCGTCGACACTCGCCATAGATATCATCTCCGCCTTTTCAGAGTTCGAATACACCGTGGTCACAGTTCCTACAACACTACACTATCACAGACGTCTGGTAACACGATGTACTACAGTTGGTCTGCGTGCGGAGACGAATGCAGAATAACAATAGCAGCAAGCGCTACATGCGGACACTGCGACAGCTAGACCAAACCACAACAGTGCACTACAGCCACACTCGTAAACACGGTCGTCATCGTAAGCATGTCCCTGCAGATGCTGCTCGCCGACCGTGGCCCGTGTTTGTTACAACACGCAACTGAACGTCGGAGGTTTCAAGCGTCAACTTTAGGTTACAATATCTCCGGATGTAATTAACACAATGCAACAAACGGCACTGATTACGTATTTGTTTATATGTTCAGATGTGCTAACAAAACTAACGTGGTTCCATTTAAGAAAACGTGTATTTGTGTTAAAAAACATACTTCCGTGCATTTTTGTATGGTTTGTATTAAACAATTACACTAGCCCCTCTCCTCACGTTCGGTCTGTCGAATCGGTTCGTCATTATTTGATGTGGTTTACGAAATATATCCAGCGGTAACGTTAGGTGACTCACCCTGTATACTGATAATCTTTTCATGATGAGGAGATGCACTCGTAGGATGACTGACAACAGATTGACGGAAATCTTGCGCCGTGGGCATGCCTCGCTCCACATTACTGCCGCTCCCGTGTGCGCTCGATCTCGACGACCAAACAACAAGAGGCTGTAAAGAGCGCAGCCCGCAGCATCCGTCAGACGCCGCCCACGGCGCTGCAGAGCCCGGCGGACCGCCATGGATCACGCCGCAGCCCCCTCGTCCCTCACGCGGCGGTGCGCACGTCAAGCCGGGCAGGGCACACCCGCGGACGAAGACCAGCCGCCATCTTGCCCGTCTCCACAATAACTCATCACGCCGGTGACGCTGCAAGAAGCCAGCCCAAGGTCACTTCCGCTCCCATTACGTGATAAAAATCCATTTGTCGTCAGCGGTCGCTACTCGGACTCTCACGCTGCGACCTGTGTGTGTGTGTGTGTGTGTGTGTGTGTGTGTGTGTGTGACGTTCTTCTCCGCTACGCAGGGACCCGGATGACGGCCTGTTTTTCGCAATCGTCGGAGCCATTCCGCCATCATTTCTCAGTGTGCTGACAGTGAGAATTTGTCGCTCGCTGGCCACTGGATGCCAGAAAGATTAGTCGCTACTGACCGCTTCCCCATTCCCCTCTGCCGTCCGCCTGCTACCAATGGCCGCGCAGAGGACTGGGAAAAGTGCGAGCTAAGAAGCCGGTCGCGTTTATTTGTTTGTAGATTCATAAGAGACGAGAGCGTTCCTTCTTCGCGGATTTTCTGGCTGACTTGCGGGTCTGAGTTAAACTGGAAGTAGGGATGGCAAAAAGCGTCTGGTTAAAATCGATACCGATATCCTAGTCCTCAATAACCATTTTTCGGTTAGTGCTTTTATTTTTTAGTAATAACCGGATTAAAAATCAAAATATCAATTAACCATAGCATCAGTGCTAGATTTTTTCGTTTGTAAATACACATTTTTTAAAGAACGAGTAATTATTATTCGAAAAATTTTCATCGCTTTGAAATATTGCTTTATTACAGAAAATGAGAAAATCGATCAGTGCTGTTTTAATAACAACGCCAACAGAAACGAGCAACAAACACATAGAATAACAATTGGTGCAGCACTGCTGAGACAGTAACGGACCTGTCACGATGTGCCTTGGCGTCTTGGTTCAAATGGTTCAAATTGCTCTGAGCACTATGGGACTTAACTGCTGAGGTCATCAGTCCCCTAGAAATTAGAACTACTTAAACCTAACTAACCTAAGGACATCACACACATCCATGCCCGAGGCAGGTTTCGAACCTGCGACCGTAGCGGTCGCGCGGTGCCAGACCGAAGCGCCTAGAACCGCTCGGCCACTCCGGCCGTCTCTGATGATGGAAAATAAGACATAGCATCTTATGAAAGTAGTGCGTATCGGATATCATTAATAAATTAAAAACTTTACAGTAGTTCACTCAATCAAAATGGAAAGTATCTGATCTGCTGCCTTTGTGCCAGCCGGAGTGGCCGAGCGGTTCTAGGCGCTGCCCTCTGGAACCGCGCGACCGCTACGGTCGCAGTTTCGAATCCTGCCCCGGGCATGGATGTGTGTGATGTCCTTAGGTTAGTTAGGTTTAAGTAGTTCTAAGTTCTATGGGACTGATGACCTCAGCAGTTAAGCGGGTGCTGATAACGTTTTGGCTCACCCAGCCGGTTCCCCATCTAATCTACCCGGCGGGTTAACAACAAAGGGTACGAGTGCCGGAGGACGACGGTTCAATCCCGCCTCCGGCCATCCTGATTTAGCTTTTCCGTGATTTCCCTAAATCGCTCCAGGCAAATGCCGGATGGTTCCTTTGAAAGGGCACGGCTGACTTCCTTCCCTAATCCGATGAGACCGATGACCTCGCTGTTTGGTGTCCTTCCTCAAACAACCGAACCAACCAGACTGTAGCTCCTAGAACCGCTCGGCCACTCCGGCCGGCCCTTGGCGTCTTGGATGGTACGCGTAGCCATGCAGTGTGCATGGTCTGTATGGTAGTTTTTCACAGTCGTCGTCAGACATCAGTTGTGTTATAGAATGTGACCTTCCCTAGTCTGGAAGCATTTTACGAAATGCGGTATTACTGAGAAGTACAGTGCTCCATTTGCTTTACAAGATTAAAAATGGGATGAACCACAACAAACTTGTGACATAATATAAGGAGAAAACTTAAAAGTTAACAGTTCATTCATAGTTGCAACAAAAATAGAAAGCAGCTAATCTGCTGCCTTTGGCTACATAATATGCCTTTATCTGCTTTTAGCCTTTGAAAACGGACAAATTAACACGAAACGTAGAGTTCTTCAACCTGTTTTCACCCTATAACACTGATTATTCGCAATGTCTAAATAGTGGTATGATTCCCGATTACAACACGATCTTTGAGCAAAGTTTCGGAAAATTAGGGTCAGTAGGAACATACTGCTGATTTGTTGGAGCAGATAGCCACTTATCTCTTTTCGAGAAAACAGCGAACGGTGAACGGATTAAGTTTCCACTTATTTGCATATTTAATTTAACATTTTGATTCTATAATTATATCTTGAAACTGAGCGACTCAAAATGTTTCTCTCTTTGTTTGATTTCCACTTTCATTACAGAAAATAATAGGAAAAAACCAAAAATCGATTATTTCAGAAACCTGTTAAACCTAAAATCGGTTGTTTCAACGATAACCTCCACTCCTAGCTAGAAGGTAATGCATTTGATAACTTCGCTCGCCTACTGTTTTCTAAAAGACAGAAGTTTGTGATTTAACGCACGATCAATTTAGAGAAGACACACGGAAAGCTAAAGCTGCATAGCCAGATGAAAATTTGAAGGCCCGTCGTCTCAAATGCGAGTTCGTTGTGTTAACTACTGAATCACCTCGCCCGATTTGGTTACTGCACTTTGGGTCGCATTCTGCAACGAACAGGAGAGTGTTGTAGCTATACTATGTCCATATTTGAGTACTGCAGTGGTCTTCACTTTGTTACAGCCTTGGTCTCTTTGTACAATTTTTGTGTCAACTCTAGTGTCTGATTCCAGTCGTCGGCTTTGAGCAATGACGTCATACCTAAGGCATAGTCACGACATAGAGGCAATCTTTGAAAGCTACTGACCGTATTCGTAAAATTACAAACACAGTGCACGTGATTACTTACTTAGCCCCAAATTATATCGACAAGAATTAAAGGTAACGAAAATAAATAAGAACAAAAAAAGGGAAGTACACATGTCTGAAGTAAATTATTATAGTAATGTATGCGAGCAAGAAAAGCACAGAGAACCTTTGAATCCAATACAGTATAGCGCATGGTGACGTCATAATATTATGAATCAGAGTAAACTTTTAATACTAATTGTTAAATCTAGCGGGGTGAGGACACAAGTAACTAAAACTAACAAAATGTGGGGTATAACGAATACTGGAATCGGTAACTGAAACTGACCTATATGGTTAATTCTAGTTACCGATTCCAGTCATTCCACGGTTCGTTATTTAGATCGTTTTAACAATAAGTGTGGGCACTAAAGTGTTACAGGATTTCTACATACGGTATTACTATCTTCATTATTATGAAAAAGAGAAACTTGGAAGCTGTAACTGCAATATTTATTAGGTTTTCGGTGTAGTTCTGAGATCAATAAGAAATCTAGAAATCCTACAAAAATAAAGTCCACAGACTTACTGCAAAAATATCCAAAATTACGAACCATCGAAAAGCTGGAATCGGTAACTGGTATTGACCTTCAGGTCAACTGTAGTTACCGATTCCATCCATTCGATGATTCATTAATTAGATCATTTATTCATCACGTGTGAGCACTAAAATGTATGCTAATATGATTTCTGCATATGTAAGTGCTCTCTGAATTACTACAAAGAAGTTACTAATCTAGGAATCGGTAATTAGAATTGACCTATACAGAAGATCAGTTCTAGTTACCAATTCTAATTTTTGTTATACAGCGCATTAGTTGTACAGAGAAATTACAAATGTAGAAATGGTATTGCGTTTCAGTAGATACAACTGCAAAAAGAATTTACATATGGGTCATAGAGCGGTTGGAATCTGTAACTGGAATTTACCCACATAGGTGAATTCTAGTTATCGACTCCAATATTCTCTATTTTTTGTAGATGTTCATTTGTCATGTACTGGCTTTTCTTTCAGAAAAGGTTTCTACATATTTTATGCTACTCTTGCGTATTTGTTGTCATTCATTTAATTTTCCAGTTTTCCTGATTCATTTTAGTTTATCCCCGCCCAAACCACCACCACCATTTGTCATGTACTGGCTTTTCTTTTAGAAAAGGTTTTATGCTACTCTTTCGTATTTGTTGTCATTCAATTAATTTTTAAGTTTTTCTGATTCATTTTAGTTTCTCCCCGCCCAAACCACCACTTTCGTGTACTTCTCCCGTTAGACACAACAATTAACAAAAAAACGCTATTTTATAATAGTATGACTTCACGGTGCGCTTTACTGTAATGCAATTTAAAGGATCCCTGTGCTTTTTAAGTCACATAAATTACGAGAATACTTCTTACCAGAAATGAAAATTCGTTTTTAATTCTTGTTCTTAATCATTTTCATTATCTTCAGTTCGTTTCGATGTAATTTATGACTAAGTAAATAACTGCGTAAAAAGTATGAATCACCCAAAAGACACAGTCGGGTCTCAGTATAATTTGGTACACATGCGCACCATTGGGGTGTGTGTAAGTGATTAACATTGTAATTCTCTGTGACAGTTGTAATGGCCGACAGAGCGCATTAGTGTTTTTGGTGTTTAGTTGTGTTAACAGACCTGTTAGGATATATAAGGGGTGTGAACAGCGTCACACGTTGTATGTTCACACTGAAAGACACCGAGATACCGCGTACTTGTCTGAGATAGCGTTATAATCCCCTAACAGTTTGAAAGCGGCTCCATTGTGGGTCTTCATTTGGCCGGCTGATCGATTTGTCCACTATCCAGATTTGTGAAGCTTTTGGGGTGTGGCAGTGGTTCGATCAAGAAATTCTTGTGAGAGGCCCGCATGGAATAAAACGAAAGTAAATAGCCGATCACGTGGTCGTCGACATTTTGGGTGACGTCAAAATGACGTCACGTTTGCGGGAATTGTGAAACGCACGTTATTCTGTTTTTGTCATGCAGGGTATGTCGTGAACGCCAGTTGCTGGTAATGATCATTAGAATCTGAAGATGACCATTGTACGACGTAGTTAAAGAGTGTAATTATATTCTATGATTATGCAACAAAAAAAGAAGTGAATAATGAATGCATCAGTCACTCTGCTCAAATGATAAAATGTCGTTTCTTCCTAGAAATGTAAAAGTCTATTGATGGCATGGTCTTTCTGTCAGAAATAACTTAGAATTCTCAAATGAAATGAACATAAATCTTAGCACAACATATGGTTAAAATGAACAAAGCTGAGTTGAAAGGGAGGATGGTGAGCCGGAACGGATCATAAATATACTTCGACAGAGTTCCCTCTTAGACAAATGCACATGTTCACACCATTATTACAGTGAGTGAATTCCATCCGTGAAGTGTTACTCTCGAAAGTCTCCAAAATAGCTGCCTGTGGGTGTCACAGACTCTTTACGTAATTCGAGACTATTTCAGTCATGTATTACCCTATTACTTTAGTTGTGGAAATAGGTGACAATCGGTTGATATGTCAGATTTTCAAGCCATTCGTACTTGAAATTCCTTGGTGTTGCCACTGCCAAATACAGTAATTCTGTTTTCCTAATTACCATTATTGGCGGATGCACTGTCCTGATCCAAATCTCTTCTCATGTATTGGCCCGAATCATTTGCGTCGTATTTGGTAGCATATATGTTTCGCATTGTAGGGTAGCCAGTAAAAATTGCCGTTGTAGATTCCAATTTGCCTTGACCTTTGGTTGGTTGATTGATTTGGGGAAGAGGGCCAAATAACAAGGTCATCGTTCCTGTCGAAGTAGGGAAGGATGGGGAAGGAATTTGACCGTGACCTTTCAAAGGAATCATCTCGGTAATTGCCTGAAGTGACTTAGGGAAATCACGAGAAACCTAAATCGGGATGAACAGACGTGGGTTCGAACCGTCGCTCTCCCGAATGCGAGTCCAGTGTGCTAACCTTGCACGTGGGCTTGACCGTAACGTTCCTGGCAGTTGAAGTCAAGTTTTGCTTCCATATAATGCTTTGTGGCTTCTTTCTGGCGCTGGACCAAACGCCTCATAGACAGTAACAAATCGATGCTCCAAATTTGGTTCTTTTTGAATTGCCATCTAAAAATATCTGAGGATTTTGCTACTGAATAGCGTTAAACAAAGCCGGCACCCAATATGCGCGTAACTGTCCACAATTCAAACGTGATGCAAAATGTTCCGCACATTTCTCCTTAGAAACCTGTGGCAGGAATTGCGCCACACATGTTTACTCGCTAATTGTGTAAGTTCACATCATACTTTTTCTTGACATTTGGCATTGTAGCTTAGGAAACTTATGGCCGCAGTCCACATAAATCTCATCAGCTGTTGTATGATTTATACAAGGATGTCAACGCCAAAAACTTCGATCTCATAGAAATACTGATGAATTTCCACTGTCGATAAAGAACATACAATCCGCAGTTCATGTCGGAACGATAATCCAGTTAATCTGTTTGAATGAAATACACATGACGACGCTACTTTAGTAACACGTTTTATGAACAAAGCTATTCTTCACATAAAGATGAGATAGGACTTGCGTTATTGCTCTAGTGTACCAACGTAACAACAAGAAAAAGTTTCCTAAATATCAACGACGTCACCGTGCCATCCTGGACGACTTTTGTATTTTCCTCGTGGTGCTCCTTCTAGAGCGATATCTGTATCGACGGTGTAAGTAATGAATACTAAAGAAAAAACTGTGAGTATTGCATGATCAGAAGTTAAGGAATTTATCTTTTCAAAAGTTTAACACACTCAGAAATTTTTACTCCTTGATGTCGACTGATAATGTCTTCTACCACGTCTTGTACCACATCTACATCTACATCTACATCTACATCTACATTTATACTCCGCTAGCCACCTAACGGTGTGTGGCGGAGGGCACTTTACGTGCCGCTGTCATTACCTCCCTTTCCTGTTCCAGTCACGTATGGTTCGCGGGAAGAACGACTGTCTGAAAGCCTCCGTGCGCGCTCGAATCTCTCTAATTTTACATTCGTGATCTCCTCGGGAGGTATAAGTAGGGGGAAGCATTATATTCGATACCTCATCCAGAAACGCGCCCTCTCGAAACGTGGCGAGCAAGCTACACCGCTATGCAGAGCGCCTCTCTTGCAGAGTCTGCCACTCGTGTTTATTAAACATCTCCGTAACGCTATCACGGTTACCAAATAACCCTGTGACGAAACGCGCCGCTCTTCTTTGGATCTTCTCTATCTCCTCTGTCAACCCGACCTGGTACGGATCCCACACTGATGAGCAATACTCAAGTATAGGTCGAAAGAGTGTTTTGTAAGCCACCTCCTTTGTTGATGGACTACATTTTCTAAGGACTCTCCCAATGAATCTCAACCTGGCAATTAATTTTATATGATCATTCCACTTCAAATCGTTCCGCACGCATACTCCCAGATATTTTACAGAAGTAACTGCTACTAGTGTTTGTTCCACTATCATATAATCATACATTTGTCTATGTTAAGGGTCAGTTGCCACTCCCTGCACCAAGTGCCTATCTGCTGCAGATCTTCCTGCATTTCGCTGCAATTTTCTAATGCCACAACTTCTCTGTATACTACAGCATCATCCGCGAAAAGCCGCATGGAACTTCGGACACTATCTACTAGGTCATTTATATATATTGTGAAAAGCAATGGTCCCATAACACTCCCCTGTGGCACGCCAGAGGTTACTTTAACGTCTGTAGACAAATCTCCATTGAGATCAACATGCTGTGTTCTGTTTGCTAAAAACTCTTCCATCCAGCCACACAGCTGGTCTGATATTCCGTAGGCTCTTACTTTGTTTATCATGCGACAGTGCGGAACTGTATCGAACGCCTTTCGGAAGTCAAGGAAAATGGCATCTACCTGGGAGCCTGTATCTAATATTTTCTGGGTCTCATGAACAAATAAAGCGAGTTGGGTCTCACACGATCGCTGTTTCCGGAATCCATGTTGATTCCTACAGAGTAGATTCTGGGTTTCCAGAAATGACATGATACGCGATCAAAAAACGTGTTCTAAAATTCTACAACAGATCGATGTCAGAGATATAGGCCTATAGTTTTGCGCATCTGCTCGACGACCCTTCTTGAAAACTGGAACTACCTGTGATCTTTTACAATCATTTGGAACCTCCCGTTCCTCTAGAGACTTGCGGTACACAGCTGTTAGAAGGGGGGGGGGGGAGGGGGCAAGTTCCTTCGCGTACCATGGAAGGACGTTAAAATACACGCTAATACTACACCATTCGTTTTGTGACTTATATCGTCCTGCTAGTTTTATCGCTCGCACATCTGCTTCCGTTCAAATTTCCCGCATATCCTTTGACTTTCTGCTGCATACTACGGGCACGTGAACGAGAAGCAACAAGCGTATGCTGCACTGTGCGGCCACACTTTCGCCGCTCGGTTCCTTCCGCCCGGCAGGCCAGTCAGCGCTATTTCCGTTTTCCCCGCTCCTCGTCCGGTAAGCCCTTTCGGTGTAAACATTATAAGCTACCTCATTAGAGGGGGCACACTTCTTTCCGACTGCAATTACCGGGTCAATTTACAGACGCTAATGGCCGCCGGACGCCGCCGTCTTCTGAAATTGAATTTCGGTATCTCTTCGGAGATCTGATAAGCGCACGGCTCGGTTTTCTTGCGAAATGAGGGCTGGTCGGAAATCCGAGAAACGGCCTTTCGGTTTTCTTCGCGACGATTTTCGGATTCGTTGCTGCGGTTTCCCTCAGGCCAGAACATCATTTCCAGCAACGCTGTAAACTTCTTACTTTAACGTTATCAACGAGCAGAGATAGACGGTCAGTACTGAAGGGCAGTGAATAATAATTAAGCACTCGCCAGCCGCTCTAACGAGAAGTGTATTACTTCTCTCTACGATCCGCATAAGAAACGGTACGAGGTAAACATCATCGCAGCAGTTAAGAGAGCAACAGACAGCTGGCCATTTCATTTGGATATCAGTAGCAATCTGCATTTTGTTTATTTTATGTGGGAATGATGTGCTGCATCGTGCGTTTCTCTACATTGAGAGGCACTTAAAATCGTAAACATTATCTCTTAATGAAGAGCTGTACTACCCCATCGAATTTCTTTACTGTTTATTTATGTGGCGCATTTTCTTTTATCGTAAATGTAACTCCTGAGACAATTGATAAGGAACTCGAACTCTTAGTAAGTAGAGGAAGCATCGTTCATGACTTTAATACTTGTCACTGTTAAGTTACTATTTAATTCTGCCGCTCTGCTGTTTGAGCAGCGAGAGAACCGAATTCCAAACAGAATTTCAGCAAAAACTTCTGCCTCTATTTATAACAATACTTCCTAATTTAAGCTGAACCACACCAATAGCCGGACGTGCGCGCCAGAATTTGTATGTTGTTCTATTCCATAGGATGACAGGCATCGCGGCTATGTTCTGCAGAGCAGATTTGCTCGGATGTTGTAATCCTGTGTGACCCTTATGGTCAGGGCAATGTTTCTCCACTGTCCTGATGATGTGATCACCATATATATGCCTTCCTAAAACTGCAAGGGACACGGCAGACACCTGCCTTACGCAAACCAAAATCATCCTTTACAGACCCTAAAACACACTTCACACCGTGCTTACGCAGATTACGACCAATTGTATTGGACATTCTACCTGCGTAGCTCAGAAAGGTCCTAGACTTAGGAGGCTCGTCGTTAACATCTCTCAACCTTTTCCTTGCTCGTCAGTAGAGCTACTCCCTTCTCATTTGCGTTTCGCCATAACCTTTGTGGTGAGAGGTAACTTCGAGGTGGGCTAACTCAGCTGACCAAGTTTCAGGGTCTGAGTTCATGTCGGCCCAATGAACCATGGCACGAAGTACACCATCACTCTGGGTTAGTTGGTGCCAACTATCAGTCTGAAGATGCAACTTACTGTGAGCTAGCTTCATAAAAATGGCATATCCCAACGTTCCATCAACCATCGTGTTTTTTACACCTTCATAGTGAAGCGAATATTCGGGAGAACTGAGTTCAGATGTTGTAAAATACTGTTTAAATTCTCAAATCTATGAGGTCAAACGACAACAATGTGGTCCACATATCTACGAAAGTGCTCCGGTTTCAATGCAGCCATCTCCAGGCCACAGTCCTCGAAATCTTCACATAAAAAGATTGGCAATAATTAGAGGCAAAGGGCTGCCCATTACAGCTTCACATAGAATTGGTCACTGAATAAAATGTGAGTGCAAGTGCCAATGCGTCGAAGTAGGTTAGTAACTTTTACACCAGACCAAACCTAATCTCACTTAACGATAACGAATCAGGCGTGGGAAACGCGAGATAGCTCACATCGAAACTTGCTAAAACATCAGAGTTATTCAAACGCACTTCCTCTAATGAGCGTAAGAAATCAACAGGATTCCAAATGTGAGGAACAAACCGATGTACTAGAGGGATCAACAGAACAGCGACGAATTTGTCCACACGTTATATCCGAGTACTAACGTTACTGACAGTAGGCCTAAGGCGAACCGCTTCCTTGTGGATTCACCATCGATATCTTCTGACGCTAGTCAACTTTGCTTCTGTGGTGGCGCAAGTTGCTTACATTTCGTATCTGTCTTGTCTTTTGCATGTGCCATTTTATGGCTCATGGTCAGCGTATCCCCTTGCATACACAAGTTCTAAATTTCTTTACACTGCGCTTTCTGGTTGCGTTAGTGCCTTAACAACGAAGAGGCGTGCACCTATCGAAAAATCGACCGTGTTCAAAGATGTCACCCTCACTGTATTCCCACTACAAGCTGCTTCAACAGTACATACACTACGAGAGAAGTTGTGCCGTCTTCATTTTTAGAAGAACCATCCGAATTTACAAGGATACACCTTACATCTGTAATCACATCACGACAGGGACGTCCAGGGCGTGCTAAACCGCATGCGAGCCTGATGTAGGAGCCGCGCGTGGGCTGCTGACGTTCGGCCAGTCTCTACCTTGTTTGGTCAATCGCGGAAGTACGCGATCCAGCTGAGATTTCATTTAGTATTGCTTTGCGGTTTTTTTCGGTCGGCAGTTCGTCCAAATAGTGGTGTGAGCGCTGTTTACTCTTCGTGATTCGTTTGTAGCATGAAAGACGTTCACAGCTCCAGTGGCAGTTTCCACAAAAAGAGGTAGACTAGCGATCTATCGTCACAAGCCTTTAAAGATGAATGGGAGTGACAGAAGAGAGGGATAACTCGTAATATCTATTATGCAGTGTAAGATGGCTGTTTTTTGATGATGTTATTTGATGTCTCAATATTTGTGAAGGAAAAAGATATAGGCCTACTTCAATAATTGTGGTCAGAGAAACAGTTGTTATGCAACAGTATATATGTTTGCGATGGCAGCACTGCGGAGTGTTAGAATCTTTGACAGTCGGCAGTGGAAAGTTGCGGTGTGCCGCAGGCCGGATTTCGTTGAGTGTACGGTGTAATGCACGGACGCACTTTTGGAAATATGTGAACTGCAGATTTATTACGAGGAGGAATGATGACTAAGAACAATGCTTGGATAGCATATGTAGGTAAAAAAGGTTTTGAACTGAAGAACAAGGAAGTATTTGAAGAGGTCAAATGTTTATTTTTGTTTTTGTAGACTTATATTCTTGGTCCACTTCACTCTCGTCACAGTAGCGTTTTTAATAATTATTCTATCTTCTGAGTTAATTCACTGTACCGTGAAAGTTTTAAAATTAAATGAATTTTCGTATTTCCTGACTGAAATTCTAGAACTTCAAGGGTGGGACACGTGTTTCATTGACATTCTGTGTCGTGATTATGAACCCAATTTCCCTGAACTGTAGTTAGTTTTTAGCATTATATTGTTTTGCTGTTGCGGAGTTTTGCTGTGTTGCTGTTTCTGCCAGCACGTGAGATTCATAGTACGTGATTGTTTCGTTTCCTTTGCGCAATGTAGGTTCTGTCAGTTACTTAATTTTACTAGTGTCATATCAGTGCAGAAATTTTCGTGTGTTTCAGGTTAGATTCTTATACAGATCGACATAACAGTTTGTTTTGTTCTTTTTTATACAGTTACGTTTTTTCAGACAGTTCGCGGTGACCAGGTCTACTGAGCGACAAATTATTGGTCTGCTTATTTATTTGTTGATGAATGAGATCGGTTTTGACCCACACAGGACTCTTTTCAATTTCATGCAAGTGATGTGGCTTTGTGCTTAGCAGCACATTTAGTTGTCAGTTCACATTTCCAGGTTTGTGTTTACGATAACACACACACATAAGCAAAGGCGACTTACTTAAGACAGTCACTTAATTTGATATGAAACAACATCATAACACCATGCAGAAAAAATTTAAATATTTAATGGACAATGAAAGAGCAAGAAATTACAACGATCCACGGACAGGGTTCATTGTTCTGTGCATCACAAAGCACACTGCCCTAAATTTGCAGGCATGGAGCACCTGAAGGAATTGGTGGCATGAATAATGAAATTTCTGAAATCATACTCATTATTTCACTGTCAGTTGACTTTATATATAAACTCAAAGTACTTTTAGGGCGCATAACTGGAACTATTTTTCGCTTTAAAACCCGCTATTGTGAATTTATGAAGGAAAAAGGAGTGCAGGAACGAAAATTAGAACATCCGACATGGACTGGAGACCTCACATTTTAAATGCACTTGACTGCATGCTGCCCACGGTAAGACATTCCAAGGTGAGAAACAACTTATTTCTGATTTGTTGGGGTGCATTTAAAAAGAAAATTGACTTATAGAAGGGACAAATTCTGACGAACACATTCCAGTTACCTAAGATCACTGGGGTTAAAGAAAACGCAAAGTTTGAAGAATTCATTGTGGCCTTGAAAGAATTACAAGAAGAATTATCTAAAGGTTTTGAAGACACTGCCAGTTTTACATCTGTTTTTGAGCTGTTTTTGAGGGCGTTTGCTGTTTCAGTTGAAAGCGCCCCTGTGCATGTGCAGATGGAACTAAATGACCTGCAGTAGAAATCCTATTTTAAAGACAAATCCTTTTACGTTAGATCTGTCGCGGGTGTCTACATTGTTTTCCTCAGGTAGAAAAAAATGGTTAAAATGGCTCTGAGCACTATGGAACTCAACTGCTGTGGTCATTAGTCCCCTAGAACTTAGAACTACTTAAACCTAACCAACCTAAGGGCATCACACACATCCATGCCCGAGGCAGGATTCGAACCTGCGACCGTAGCAGTCGCACGGTTCCGGACTGCGCGCCTAGAACCGCGAGACCACCGCGGCCGGCCCTCAGGTAGAGTTTCCATATCTCTATAATGAGGTTCCAAAAGTGCTACAATATTTTGATCATTATATGTGTGTGAAAGATATTTTCCGACTATCAAACTAAATATGTCACAATTACTTGGCGATCTGAGAGGCGAAAACCTGTGAAATTGTCCACATCTATCCGACGCGACAGTTTGCACCAGTTAAAAATTATATTATGTCTTCAGTGCGCCAAAAATAGTTAAATAATACAGAAAATTTGTTTCGTTTGTGATCTATGTTGTTGATAAATGAGAAATATGAAACCAAATAGCATGGAGTGTGACTGCATTGCCACCTACATACGGCATATCCGCAGTTTCACAGTCTGGGTGCTATGGCACGTGAACCAGGACACGGCATGCAAGCAAAATTACTGTCCGACCCTGTTTCACAATGATGGGGTCCTTTTTATAGTTACGTTTGGAATCACAGTTTTCATTTACATTTCATAAATGTTCAGTGTGCCCTCCACCGGAAAAACTATAAACATGTTCGAATAGATTTCGGGACTGCAGCTGGTCGTCGTAAACTTAATTCCACGATATTTCAACTAGACACCTGCCAGTTATCTGCAGGTCAGCCATCAAGACTGGAATTCGCCGGGAAAATTTTAAATTTCGCATAACACTATAAACATCCATAACTTTATGTATATCTGGAGTCGCTACATTCAGTGCTGTTACTATCTGACGTCGTAGTTCGCCAAAAGTTGTTGTAAGAGAGAGCATGCTGCACCACTACTTCAGACTAACACATGGCGATTGGCCTCGAGGTGAAGTCTTACAGGCCGGCCGGGGTGGCCAAGCGGTTAAAGGCGCTACAGTCTGGAACCGCGCGGCCGCTACGGTCGCAGGTTCGAATCCTGCCTCGGGCATGGATGTGTGTGATGTCCGTAGGTTAGTTCGGTTTAAGTAGTTCTAAGTTCTAGGGGACTGATGACCTTAGAAGTTAAGTCCCATAGTGCTCAGAGCCATTTGAACCATTTGAAGTCTTACAAGAGAACCTCCCCATCGCACCCCCCCCTCAGATTTAGTTATAAGCTGGCACAGTGGATAGGCCTTCAAAACTGAACACAGATTAATCGAGAAAACAGGAAGAGGTTGTGTGGAACTATGAAAAAAATAAGCAAAATATACAAACTGAGTAGTCTATGAGAAGATAGGCAACATCAAGGTTACTCCGAACGCAGGAGCGCCGTGGTCCCGTGGTTAGCGTGAGCAGCTGCGGAGCGAAAGGTCCTTGGTTCAAGTCTCCCTTCAAGCGTAAAATTCTATTTTTTATTTTCATACAATTATCAAAGTTCAGGCACTCACACATAATCAACTCCGCTCTCCAAAATTCCAGGATATGTTCAGATTTGCTTGGACATATGCAGGATTTGACGGTCTACACACGGAAAAACTTGAAAACGTTAAAAACATATGTTTTGACATAGCACAGGGAAAAGTGTGCGACTGTGAAACTGTTGGATTCATTTGTTGCAGTTCATGTGACAAACTCTTATGTTTTCATCACTTTTTTGGGAGTAATTCTCACATCCACAAGAAAACTAAAATCGGGCAATGTAGAAGAATCTTTTTACCCATTCGCCAAGTGTACAAGTTAGGTGGGTCGACAACATATTCCTGTCATATGACGCACATGCCCTTACCAGTGTCGTATAGAATATATCAGACGTGTTTTCCTGTGGAGGAATCGGTTGACCTATGACCTTGCGATCAAATGTTTTCGGTTCCCATTGGAGAGGCACGTCCTTTCGCCTACTAATCGCACGGTTTTGCGGTGCGGTCGCAAAACACAGACACTAAACTTATTACAGTGAACAGAGACGTCAATTAACGAGTGGACAGATCATAACTTTGCGAAAATAAAGAAAAACTTTTCACCTGAGGGGAGACTTGAACCAAGGACCTCTCGTTCCGCAGCTGCTGATGCTAACCACGGCGCTCCTTAGATGAAATTGTCATTGATGTTGCCTGTCTTCGCAAGGACTACTCAGTTTGTATATTTTGCTTATTTTTTCATAGTTCCACACAACTTCTTCCTGTTTTCTCGATTGATCTGTGTTCAGTTTTTCAAGGCTTATCCACTGTGCCAACTTATAACTAAATCTGAGGGGGGTGCGATGGGGAGGTTCCCTTGTAAGTTAAAATCCATCCAAAGTTTTTACCTTCTTTCACTTAAAAGATATAGTCTTGCAAAATCAGACGAATCTTTTTGAATAACCCTGTATAAGAAAATGAGGCCCAAGCATATATGCCTAATGGACAGCAGAATATACGTTGACATGTGACTGACGCAGAAACAACACGTTACATTTACAACCTATAGGGGATCTACATCCTGAATATAAACTTACTGCCTGTTAGGATATAATCTGAGTGTATCACAATTATGACTCAAGTATTAACAACCTGATAATATTCCGCTTTTGCAAAAAATTAACAGTGCAGTCTGACTACAGTAAGATAAATACTGGGTAGTAATCATACTTTCACGGAGTATGAAAAAGTGGCCTTTGACATTAATTAAAGTAAAAATCTACACAACACAACACATAAGTGTGGATGCGTCCTTCTTGTAGAAAAGATGCGTACAATGCACAACAACAAGAAACATGAGACATAAAAACGAAAAATCTCGATGTATTCAGGACTGCAACACGTGCCTCGAAACTCTCTACAATTCAGACTCATTTTCTTTGCAATGTTTCTTCAGGCAACCTTTTCCTGTGTCCCTGTCTGTTCGGACATGTGATACATTGATTTATGCATGGTACCTAGGATATGGCACTCTTATTTTAACCTTGGTTCAAAGATTTTTGACATAGGTCACTTTATTTACATTAATCTCATGTAATGCTTATAAAACAGACAGCAGAAAATGTTTTTGATAATTGACGCTTGTGGTTTTTGTACATTCTTTGCTAATGACAGTACTGTAAATGTTGTAATTACTGTTGTTTTTACCTTAAAATTATCTTTTATATAGACTGTATTGTCTTCGAGGTTACAAGTGCTTTGGATATTTATGCACTGTCCTGATTACGTAAGGCCAGTTTCCTGTTGCATGTGCATGAGAAAGGTTGTTGTGTATGAAGCATACTATTCTTCTACATTATTGTTCATGAAACTGACAGTTAATTTGATTGTCTGGTTCAGCATGTTTGACATGTGACTTACAATAACCAATTTTTCGTAACTTACGATTTTGTATTTCGTGTCTTTATTACGTTTAGAACATGACATTTTGTTGTCATTTCTGTTTTATAACAATGATCAGGTGCCAAATTATGGTCAGTGACGGAAACCGGCAGCAAATTAGTAAATTGTTCTAATGCAGCCAATGTATTGAAATTCATGAACCATTTTGTTTGGCTGGAAAACTGGATGCAAAGAAGAAAACACTTTGCTTACGGAAGGCAGATCATTTGCTATAAGCTGTGCTCACACCGGCAACTAACGTGAACAAAGGCTAAACGATCGCAAGTGGATTGAACATAAAAGTCGTAAGCTCAAGAAATGACTCGAGGAGGAAAATGATTCACGACAGGCTAGAAATTAATTTCACTTATTATTCAACAAATAGGCATGAAAGTTCACGAACAGTAGATGCAAATGTTCTCCAAGGAGCCACTTGGATAAACAATAGCACACATTCACAAAAATACACTCCTGGAAATTGAAATAAGAACACCGTGAATTCATTGTCCCAGGAAGGGGAAACTTTATTGACACATGCCTGGGGTCAGATACATCACATGATCACACTGACAGAACCACAGGCACATAGACACAGGCAACAGAGCATGCACAATGTCGGCACTAGTACAGTGTATATCCACCTTTCGCAGCAATGCAGGCTGCTATTCTCCCATGGAGACGATCGTAGAGATGCTGGATGTAGTCCTGTGGAACGGCTTGCCATGCCATTTCCACCTGGCGCCTCAGTTGGACCAGCGTTCGTGCTGGACGTGCAGACCGCGTGAGACGACGCTTCATCCAGTCCCAAACATGCTCAATGGGGGACAGATCCGGAGATCTTGCTGGCCAGGGTAGTTGACTTACACCTTCTAGAGCACGTTGGGTGGCACGGGATACATGCGGACGTGCATTGTCCTGTTGGAACAGCAAGTTCCCTTGCCGGTCTAGGAATGGTAGAACGATGGGTTCGATGACGGTTTGGATGTACCGTGCACTATTCAGTGTTCCCTCGACGATCACCAGTGGTGTACGGCCAGTGTAGGAGATCGCTCCCCACACCATGATGCCGGGTGTTGGCCCTGTGTGCCTCGGTCGTATGCAGTCCTGATTGTGGCGCTCACCTGCACGGCGCCAAACACGCATACGACCATCATTGGCACCAAGGCAGAAGCGACTCTCATCGCTGAAGACGACACGTCTCCATTCGTCCCTCCATTCACGCCTGTCGCGACACCACTGGAGGCGGGCTGCACGATGTTGGGGCGTGAGCGGAAGACGGCCTAACGGTGTGCGGGACCGTAGCCCAGCTTCATGGAGACGGTTGCGAATGGTCCTCGCCGATACCCCAGGAGCAACAGTGTCCCTAATTTGCTGGGAAGTGGCGGTGCGGTCCCCTACGGCACTGCGTAGGATCCTACGGTCTTGGCGTGCATCCGTGCGTCGCTGCGGTCCGGTCCCAGGTCGACGGGCACGTGCACCTTCCGCCGACCACTGGCGACAACATCGATGTACTGTGGAGACCTCACGCCCCACGTGTTGAGCAATTCGGCGGTACGTCCACCCGGCCTCCCGCATGCCCACTATACGCCCTCGCTCAAAGTCCGTCAACTGCACATACGGTTCACGTCCACGCTGTCGCGGCATGCTACCAGTGTTAAAGACTGCGATGGAGCGCCGTATGCCACAGCAAACCGGCTGACACTGACGGCGGCGGTGCACAAATGCTGCGCAGCTAGCGCCATTCGACGGCCAACACCGCGGTTCCTGGTGTGTCCGCTGTGCCGTGCGTGTGATCATTGCTTGTACAGCCCTCTCGCAGTGTCCGGAGCAAGTATGGTGGGTCTGACACACCGGTGTCAATGTGTTCTTTTTTCCATTTCCAGGAGTGTAGAAAGTTTATCCCATACTTATAGTAACCAATTTTTCGTAATACTATTTAGTGATCGAGAAAATAAAATGAAAACCCCCTGATGTTTGCAGATTGCTCAGACGAAAATGGATACTAATCCTGACTAATTTAGGTAAGGTTACGAACTGAAAATGGGGCTTAGCTCACCCATAGGAATTGGCTGGTTGGCTGACGAGTCCCAACGCCCCAGAGTTCACCTTGCAGATACGCGTTTCCCTATACAGCCAGAGAGACGCCTACTCTAACAAAGGAGAGCATGCACTGTACAGTCTTTGAGCCATGCGAGTGACTCGAAACTCAAGTATACGAAGTGATTCTTATTAACGTTTAAAAACCCCAAAGCGACGTAGATGACGCTGAGACAGGTAATTTAATGTAACGCACATGGGATCGCAAATGTCGGGAAATATCCCAAAAATGGCTGAGACATGTCGAACATGTGACGTCACCAGATGACATACCTCGCTGCACAGACAGCGGACGGGCTTCGGCCTGAGGGGATGACTGAGCGATGCAGTGCTTGCATTCGAGCAAACGGTGCAAACGTCTAACACCTTTTGTAAACGTGATCTGTTGTAAACGAAAAGGTTACAAAATTATGGTCCTCGCTGTAGCCAAGTAAAATCTCTTCTTATTTTGTGTTTCTTTACTTTTGCGGCTTCTGTTTTTGTTTATAGACACTATTTAATAGAAGGAAAACTTTGGCTATTTACCGATAACGACGCCTTTACTCACTTCCTTGTGACGCGTTAAGGTAGTTTTTTTGTCGTAAAGTACTTTGCAATTAACGAGAGGAGCCCGCGATACAGGTAAATAAAATAATAAATCTTACCTCGAGGTAAACACGTAACTGTCAAATGGAATGAAAGAAATGCTGCCTACCAGACGCAAGACTCGATCCCAGACCTCCACGCACTCAATTTGCACTCTTGGGCTCAGAACGACACCGACCTGTGTATCTGACATGGGTTGGGGAGATCAGTCGAGGCGGACATACAGGGTGCGAAGCTCAAATGCGGACGAATTTCCATTTGAATTTCCCGCCGTATCGTAGTTCCACCAGAGGTCGCGATTAGCGTTCTTGAAAGCCATAGATATCTAGCAGACAGTCAGAACTTCAAAATGGCTGAGATGTTACGGACAAGTGCTGAGTACAACCGAAGCTCCGCGATTATCGGAAGTCTACTCGCTGGGCGTTCGTCCACTGAAATAGTTCGTTTCTTCGGGCGCCCGAGACCAAGTGTTTACGTTATTGTGGCCAAGTATAATGCTTCTGATAAGTGTGGGGAAGGTTCCGCTAACCAGGCGAGAAAACCTCATTCGAGGAAACGCGTGTCACGAACTGCGGCAGTCTTCGGAAAGGATCAGGCGCTGATTTCGGAGGTAATAGCTGAGGGAATGGGCGTCATTATTGAATGTGAGCAAGCGAACAATGCGTCGGATGGCAGAGGAGGACCTCATAAGAGCCATTTAGTCGAAAACTGGCTGTCGGATCACGTTGACATGTTCTGGTCAAAGGAGTTCTTGCCCCCGAATAGCCCGGAATTGAACACCTCCCACTATTATGTTTGGAGCGTAGTCGAAAGAGTTACCAATAAGACGAGGCCACCTAATGTCGCTTCTCCCCGAACCGCCATCGAAGCAGCATTCGTGAGTATGGAGAGCCCTGTTTTAAAGAGTACGTGCGATCGCTTCAGAACAAGATAGGAAGCGATCATGTTACTCTTGATAGATATGTAAAAAGATGTTCATTTTTATTTGTATACTGGTTTAATAAATTTGCTTTAAAAAAGTTTCTTTTGTCCGGATTTAAGCGCCGCATCCTATATAGGCTCAACTACAGCACGTGCGGCGAGATACGTCATCCGGTGACGTCACATATTCAACACTTGTCATCCAGTTTTAGGATATTTCCCGACATTTGCGGTCCCATTAATTTACTTGTCTCAAAGTAAACTATGTCACTTCGGAGGTTATTAAACGTTAATAACAATCACCCCGTATAATAAGTAATACTTTTGTGTCCATCTTTTTTATTTGCAGCTCCTTGTTGGCCGTGTTTGCAGTTAAAATTTTTGGATGTGATATCCGCTATTTATGCAAAACACCGTTTTTCTCAGTACCCAAACATGTTTCAGCACCACTGTGCCATCATCAGTGGGTTTTAGTTTTTATTTATTCTTTACATTTGGTGTGCAGATAGCTTGTCAGGTAGTAATTAACACAAAAGTGATCCAGAAAATTCATGCACATCAAATGTAAAGAATAAATAAAAACGAAAACCCACTGATGATGGCACAGTGGTGCCGAAACATGTTTGGGTATGGAGAAAAACGGTGTTTTGCGTAACTGCCGGACCTCACATCCAAAAATTTCAGTACTTTTCTGACAGATGGCTTTCAAACTGACGAAATAAATCTCTCTCTTTCTCTTTGCCCGAATGAGCTTCGGAAGGTCCAACGGAACCCACCGACCGCCGTGTCATCCTCAGACGACAGGCGTCACTGGATACGGATTTTGAGGGGCATGTAGTCAGCACACCACTCTCCCGGCCGATGTCAGTTTTCGCAGCCGCAGCCGTTACTTCTCAAGTAGCTCGTCAGGTGGTCTCATAAGAGCTGAGTGCACCCCGCTTGCCAACAGCACTTGGCAGTCTCGGACGCTGACCCATCCAAATGCTAGCCAAGCCCGACAGCACTTAACTTTGGTGATGTGATGGGAACCGGTGTTACCACTGCGGCATGGTCGTTGCTATATTTGTTACCGGTAGGTTCGAACAACACGTGTTACGGAGATGCTTTGGGAACTCAAATGGAAATGCCTGAAAGGAAGGCGACTTTTTTTTTTTTTTTCGAAAAGCTCTAGCGAGGAAATTTAGAGAACCGACATTTGAGACTGACTGCCGAACGATTGTTGAATACAACAACAGCTAAACTGCGCGTCATTAACGACGGCGGCTGAGTTTAAGTTCGTTCTGCGCATCTGACGTTACAAAACACAGTCGGCCAATGAACAGAGAACGACGTTGCCAGAGCTCGATTGCAGTGCAGAACACGGACGAGTGTCTTCAGTTTTAGAAACGTTCAGTCATAAATAAAGTAATTCAACAAAAGCAATGTCTTGCTAGCAGACTTTCTTTTATAGAAAGTTTGGAAAAAGCATTCTTTATACCAGTTGCTTCATATTCTATTAATTAAACCAAACAAGCAATAAGCCTCCTAATTCAGGCGATAGCAAGGAAAGGTGTTGTATCATTCTCACTAAGCGCTTTTTCGCAATAAAGAACAGAGGTAATTGTTTATTTCCTATTGTACTTCGACGAAACGTGAGTAATTCAGTCATACCAACAGTGTTTGTCGGTATTTTAAAGTCCTCCGGGAGGTTTACTAAATGACGAGCTGCATTAGCGTAATGGTTAAAGTGTTTGGCTGCTAAGCGGTAAGTTCTCAGTTCAAACCTTGTTCGGTGTTTAATATTTTCTTAATTTAAAAACGATAACGAAGTGTCTTATTTCATCAATTTTATTCGTTTGAATGTAATTTTTTGAAATTTCTAGTGGCAACTAAAATCGACAGTGCGGAAAGTATACGCTATGGATTTTTACCTCTGCAAACTCTTCAAAATTTAGTGCAATGGTTTACTGCATCTAATGCTGCACAATAACTGCGTTGAACATCGAAACAAAATTAAGTCATTTATGGGGGCAAGGTATCAGTCAAGAAGATGTGTAAAAATCAAATTTTTGGGCCAGATAGTTTTTGTGAAATCGAATGATAAAGTGTGTCATAGCAGTCGAAACATCATGTGTCTGCACAGGCGAGCAGTGCAGTGATGACAAAATGGCGCACAGCGCGGAATGCGGGGAGCACGTCTCTGTAGCAACGAAAGGGTTAATGCGGCCGTGGTGGTTTTACTTCATAAACTGCGCGCTTCCCCCTACACGTAAGTTTGCAAACAAAACTATGGCGCTGCTTCTTTTGGCGCGTGCAACTGGCAACGCAGCAATCTCCCGCATCTGGGCGGGCATGCGCGAACCGCCAAGATGAAAGAATTGAACTATAGTAATAAATAATTAGTGCCGCCGCATGCATGAGTATCATGAAGCCGGTATCGACATTTTAGTCGTCAAAAATGAAATCCCTGCGAGAACATCACGAGGAGCGAAATTAAGGGAGGCAGAAAGCATTTGCATTGCGGCACAGACTCCGTGAACGAGAAGCAAACACGCGCCTGGGACGCACGTGGGCGGAGAGGAGCAGCCTTTCCTCCTCTTGGAAGCCATCGACACGGGCGGCCTTTGCTTTTCGGCTAATCGGCGTCAAATAATGACTCAGCGCCAACACCTGCCGTCGCCGGCGGCGCGCTTTCTAATTAATGTCTAATTTAACAACGCCTCACGGCGGGCAAACACCGCCACCGCTCCGGCGGCGACTCGGTTACGCCCGAGCGACAAATATTTGTATAATCCCATTTATTCTAAATTCGCTGCTCCGTCTATCGTGGCGGGGCGGGGGTAGAGAGGCGGGCAGAGTGCGAAGAGATCGAAGTGGGGTAGAAAGATGGAAGAAG
Organism: Schistocerca nitens; assembly: GCF_023898315.1. Taxonomy (NCBI): domain Eukaryota; kingdom Metazoa; phylum Arthropoda; class Insecta; order Orthoptera; family Acrididae; genus Schistocerca; species Schistocerca nitens. Next base: position 77,207,866 of record NC_064622.1, on the reverse strand, counting down.
TGCTAATTTAATTAGCAACGCCATGAAGGTAGGTGAAAGAAGGGGGGTGGAGTTGGAGGGGAGGTTGTTCTCTGTTCGTGAGAGACGCTGCAGGCGCCCTGAGCCCACCCTCTAGATCTAAACGTTCCGTGAGGATCGAACCACACTGGACGCCAATGCAACGTCAGAGAACGGATAGGAACGCCACTGTCAAATGTCGGTGTGTCCACGCTAGGTCAACGTAACGTAACGCCAACGTAACCTTACGTCGCTTAGGTCAGTACTGAACGTTGAGACTGAGAAGCTTATGTCCACGAATAAGCATTGTTTTAGAAAGCATCGCTCGTGCGAAACTCAGTGACACACACAGTGGTTACGGTTACTACAAGCCACACCACAAGTTGGGAAACGGGGCCAAATTTCCAGTAGTTTACTGTCGAGTTGAGATTTTCACAAATGTTTTATTCGTATCTTACAGAAACTAGCAGTACGGCAATAAACTACCTTTTAAAACACGTCGCTAACGCCAATCAAAGTAATTTATAGCAATACAACAATTTATAAAAAATTAAAGAATATTAGTAAACAGGCTACTAAACTAAATACAGAACTTTGTTAACAAGGTACGGTAGTGAAGCTACCAACACTGCCATTAAAAAAAATTAAACATGTCTCAGCAAACACACGATTAATGGCAATAAAAGGAATTTACAAACTTAGAGGAATTTAAAAAGTTTTTAAACAAAAGTGTCCTGGAATATCATTACAACATAACAGATATGACAGACCCGTGTAAGGTGGCCACAAAACACCCACTCAGGGATGCTCAGGCTAGGCAGAACACTGACCAATTTAAATACGCCCGTAAACACAATCGTCACTCTCAGGTTGGTCACTGCACCGACTTTTAGCCAGCGAAAACTTATTATAAGATGGCTTAACTTGCTGACAGAATTAGAGCTAACCTCGTGCAAGGAAACATTACACCACACAGTCCTGAATGAGCGACCACATGATCAACCAACAAGAAGCATGAATTTACTCATAACACACGACAGAATAGCGAAACAATTAAACTGCCCAAAACTACGAGAGGTGGAGGAAAGATCACTGTGTTCAATTACACCGGTGCCAGGGACAGGAAACCCGGTCGCCGGAGGCCACAAGGCAGAAGAGACGCTGGTTACACAAAATTATTACTTAATGATTAAACCTTCCACGAACTTAACTTGCAATTATGCTCGAACAGGCAGTACACGACCTCCGATTGCAAGGATCCACACATCCGACCGCGCACGCGTCGCCAGCGTACCCAACACGTCACGGTCATGCGACAACACGCTCTGTCACCGGAGTTCACGTCTTCTCTGCGACGTTGACGGGTAGTGACCGCTCCTTCATGTTAGATGTCTCCTTTTTAAACTCCAGTGTTGAAACGGAGGACTTAAAGAATCTTGTCAACGTCCCACCAAGGTGAAATGAACAGCAACTACTCGGGGAGCTCTTCCGTCAACTCGACCCGCTCGTTACACACAACCGACATACATCACGTGGCGACTCGGTACAACCGACCACGCCAGCTTCGCGCTGGAGCCACACTGCCCTCCCGTGTCCACCACACTCTCTGCACGCAACGCCCCTACTTCCGCGCCACCAACCGAGGTTACAACCGGTCAAAGTTCTCACTTCCTCCATAGCAGTTTCCCGGAAGCAAAAACGCAGATATCGATAGCAGAGGGAAAAGACAACCAAGGAGCCACTTAATGACAGACAACATATCAAACAAACATGTCAGGGGAAGAAAGGGAAACCAATGCAGTCCAAAACACAAGGTGTAGGACGAGTCGATACACGGCTCACTCAGCTTGCCCTTTTCTCACATGATGTACAGAGAACCAAGGATGAAGGCAACAGTCAGATTCCATATTTCTAGATTTTCGGAAAGCATTTGACATGGTGCCCCACAGCAGGCTGTTAACGAAGGTAGGAATATATGGAATGAGTTCTGTGAATGGCTCGGAGGCTTCTTAAATAATAAAACCCAATATGTTGTCCTCGACGGCGAGTGTTCATCAGAGACAAGGATATCATCAGGGAAGTGTGGTAGGATCGCTACTGTTCTGTATATACCTAAATGATTTGGCGGACAGGGAGGGCAGCAGTCTGCGGTTGACTGCTGATGACGTCATGGTGTACAGTAAGGTGTCGAAGTTGAGTGACTGTAGGAAGATACAAGACGACTTAAACAAAATTTTCAGTTGTTGTGATGAATGGCAGCTGGCCCTAAATGTGGAAAATGTAAGCTAATTCGGATGAGTAGGAAGAACAAACCTGTAATGCTCGGATACAGAGTTACTTGTGTCCTGCTTCACACAGTCAAATCGTTTAAATATCTGGGCGTAACGTTGCAAAGCGATATGAGGTGTAACGAGCATGTGAAAACTATGGTGACGAAGGTAAATGGTCGTCTTGGGAGAATTTTAGGAAAGAGTGGTTCGCCAGTAAAGAAGACGGCATTTAGGACCCTGGTGCGACCTATTCTTGAGTACTGCTCGAGTGTTTCGAATCCATGCCAGATCGTATTGAAGTTAGACGTCGAAGCAATTCAGAGGCGGGCTGCTATATTTGTTACCGGTTGGTTCGAACAACACGTAAGTGTTACGGAGATGCTTCGGAAACTCAAACGGGAATCCCTGAAAGGAAGGCGACTTTTTTTTCCTTCCAAAGACACTTCTGAGAAAATTTAGAGAACCGGCACTTGAAGCTGATTGCCGAACGATTTTTTTGCCGCCGATATACATCGTGCGTAAGGACCGCGAAGATACTATATGAGAAATTAGTGCTCATACGGAGGCGTACAGACAGTCGTTTGCCGCGCGGGGTAGCCGCGCGGTCTCGGGCGCCTTGTTACGGTCCGCGCGGCGCCCCCCCCCCCCCCCCGGGTCGGAGGTTCGAGTCCTCCCTCGGGCATGGGTGTGTGTGTTGTCCTTAGCGTAAGTTAGTTAAAATTACATTAAGTAGTGCATAAGCTTAGGGACCGATGACCTCAGCAGTTTGGTCCCACAAGACCTTACCACAAATTTGAAAAAAAAAAAAGAAGATAGTCATTTTTCCGTCGCTCTATTTGCGTGTGGAACAGGAGGGGAATTGACAAGCAGCAGTGACAAATTACCATACGGTGGCTTGCGGAGTATCTATGTAGATGTAGATATGAGATACAGTTCATCTTACAGAAAGTCGGAGTATAGAATGATAGTTAAACAAATGTTAGTGACAATATGTTAGTGGCCAAATCAAAATTCATAACAGTTATTCTCGACGATGGTCGCACAGCTAAGGACAAAAAGAACGGCAAAAGTATCATCCAGACACCACAAAACTATCAAATTTATCTGCTCTAGAAAATATATACAAACTCGTCAAGCAATATTTAGAATACAATACTCAGCGCATTTTTATTTTTGCCTTTTAATGCTTTGTTTCCAAGTGTCGAATAACGTCTAAAAGAGTATTTTTTCCTTCAATAGAACTGAATTTTTCACTATAGAGATTTTTATTAAAATAGTTGTTCCATCTATACAGGGTGTCACAGGAGGAACGCTCATTGTCCAGGGATATGACAGGAACGGTGATTCGCAGCAAAAATGTCTAGTAAACATGGGCTCCAACACGCATACCTACAGATCTATGAGAACTTCTTCATCTTATATATTCATAAACATATCTCTCCTACATCAACTCTCTCCTTTGTATGAGGTACTGCAGATAAAAACAAGAAAAAACTGTCTCGTAAATATGGGCTATAAATTGCTTAACTTAAGGGCAGTGAACAATTCTTCAGTTGAAGAGATGTGTTTCCCAATAGCGAAGTTGAACTACTGCTCATAGCTCTTAAGGTATGCATTTTTAGAGCCCATGTTTACTAGAATTTTTTGCCGGAACCCAATGGAACTCCTCTGGAACGAGTTTGACAGTCGACTTCGCACCAGACCCCAGTGTCCGAAGTCTTTGCATTCTCTGGTTTCGCCTCCTGAGCAATAATGGGCTGACATTCCATCACAATGATTCAGACGCCCCAATGAACGTGTTCCTAGCGGAGATCAGGCCATCATAAAGACGAAGGGTGGACCTATCCCATATTAATGTCCACTTATATGGTCATGTTGCGGCACAGAATTTCCAAGCGTTAACATTAAAGGCTATAGTTTGACTTAGGTTCGGCATGGTATCGAAAGACAGCTGAACTTCGTTCTTTGTATACCAATCCTGAATCAGAAGCCGGAATTTTTCTGAAATATATGTTTGGTTAAAAAGTCTCAAATGGCTCTAAGCACGATGGGACTTAACATCTGAGGTCATCACTCCCCCAGACTTAGAACTACTTAAACCTAACTAACCGCCGGCCCCGGTGGCCGAGCGGTTCTAGGCGCTTCAGTCCGGAACCGCGCGACTGCTACGGTCGCAGGTTCGAATCCTGCCTCGGGCATGGATGTGTGTGATGTCCTTAGGTTAGTTAGGTTTAAGTAGTTATAAGTTGTAGGGGACTGATGACCTCAGATGTTAAGTCCCATAGTGCTCAGAGCCATTTGAACCATTTGAAACCTAACTAACCTAAGGACATCACACACAGCCATGCCCGAGGCAGCATTCGAATCTGCGACCGTAGCAGCAGCGCGGTCCCCTTCTGAAGTGCCTAGAACCGCTCGGCCACAGCGGCCGGCTACGTTTGGTTAAAGATTTCTACCTCCAAGAACAGTCAGGGATGTGTTCGTAGCGTTGTATAGTATAGCTCCCATCACAATCAGTTAATTTGTCTCTAAACGATGTGCTAGACGACTATGTAAGTGAAGATGGTACATTTCACCATAATTTGTGCACCAGGACATAAACAGATGATATCAGAACTACAAATGGTGCAGAGTCGTTTCATCGAGATTTAAAACGACAGTGTTACAAATCCTATCCTTCTCGTCACGATTTACCGAAATTCTAAATCGATGACTTTCCGTATATTACTAAGAGCTGCGACCTTTCTGACAGGAGATCACGAATCCAGTCGCATACCGGAGGTGATATTCCATAGCATGCAGCTTTGTTAGGAGTCGCTCGCGGGGAGCGATGTCAAAAGCCTTCTTGAAATCTAAAAATATGGAATCAATGTGACACACTCTGACGATAGCACTCATTACTTCATGAGAATGAAGAGCTATATTTTCTGAATCCGTGCTGACTACCTCTCAATAAATCGTTTTCTTCGATATGTTCCAAAATCCCAATGTTATTGACGTTAGCGATATGGGTCTGTAATTCAACGTTAGCGATATAGGTCTGTAATTCAGCGGATTACTCCTATTTCTTTTCTGGGGCACAGGTGTGACTTGTGCAGCTTTTCAGTCTTTAGGTACGGAACTTCCGATGAGCGAGTGGTTGTATAAAATTGCTAAATATGGAGCTATTGCATCAGCGCACTCTGAAAGGAGTATGCTGATACAGTTTGGCCCGGAAGCCTTGCCTTTATCAAGCGATTTACGGCGCTTCGCAATACCGAGTATATCTACTTCCAAGTTACTCATACTGGCAGTTGTTATAGATTCGAATATTGGAATATTTACTTCGTCATCTATGGTGAAGGAGTTTCGGAAAGCACTGTTTAGTAACTCTGCTTTAGTAGCACTGTCATCAGTTACGGTGCCATTGTTATCGCGCAGTGAAGATACTGATTGCGTCTTGTCACTGGTGTCATTTTCGTATGACGAGAATCTCTCTGGGTTTTCTGTCAGATTTCGAGACAGAGCTTCGTTGTGGAAACTATTAAAAGCATCTGGCATTTAAGTTCTGGCTAAATTTCGAGCTTGTGTAAAACTTCGCCAATCTTGGAAATTTTGTGGTCCTTAAAATTTGGCATGCTTTTTCAATGCATCTGCAACAGAGTTGTGACCCCCTTTGTGTACCATGGGTGATCAGCACCATCTCTTATTAATTGGTTTGGTATATATCTCTCGTAGCTGTCGATATTGTTCATTACCGCACATGCAGGCAACACAGCGAATTTTCAGTGTCAAAACAATAAAAAATTTATGATATTAGTTTTGGGCCCATAGTTTTCGGGATCGGTAGTCTGACTGGTGGCAGCCCTGATAACACTTAATCCCTGACGTTGGGGATGGCGGTAGCAAAGGATGATGGCTGAAACGAACTATGGAACGCTTGAAGCAATCACAGCAAAACTTGGTACAGGGGGTGTAACATTGGCGGGGCAATCGCCAGTTTTTGTCCTACAAAGAAATAGGCCTGTGCACGAGCTCGCAGACGGAAATCACAGCTGACCACAGCGCCGCCACAGGGGTATAAAAGAATCTGGCTACCCATAGGGGGTCTTAATGGTGGAGGTGGCGACTGAAGTAAGCCGGGCTATAGGCGCAAGGCAGCGGTAGGGCGAGGGGATGGAAGGGGGGGGGGGGGGGTCGGAGAGCGAGAGGAATTGTTGCCGCCCCCGCGCCGCCCGCGATGTATATTTCAGGGGCGGCTGCCGAGTGGCCAGCGGCCGCCCCCGCCGCCCCCGCCACCTCCCACGCCCTTAAGGCGACTGCATTAATAATGACCGCGACCGCAGTTTGCCGGGCTGCTGGGCGGCGGCGGGGGCGGGTCACGCGCTATCCGCCGCCCGCTGTGTGCGGGCGAGTCCGTGTGTACACTTTATTTGAGCCACGCGCGTACCGGGGCGGAAGCTCGGACACGGCGGAGCACACAATGCGGGAAATGGAACTTTAATTGAAGCGAAACAGTTAATGCGCGCGCGGCGGCGTTTGCAGGGTCCGCACCGCCCCCGCCCCCCACTCCCACCCGCGGGCCTGATGTATAACCCGCGCTGCGGGCCCAGGGGGCGGTCCAGCCTTGGAGAGGACGCCAAGAGCGCCGCGGCGCGCCAGCCGACGCTTCCAATGTTGCGACGAGGAATGGCGCCCGGTCTAAATTTGCATTCCAGCAGCTTCCAGGGCGGGGAACTGCGGGTGATGGGACGCCGCTGGTCGCCGGGCGCCGTGTGGTGGAATGGGAGCAGGGGCGGGGAGGGGGGGGGGAGGGGCGGACGGGGGCTGGAACGCTCCAGTCGGTGTCCACAGGGTCAGTGTGTTCACCAGCCTCCAGATTTTCATCGGTACCGAACGAGTGTTTCCGTGCTGTGATGATGACAGGGCATTCTTATTCTGAGGGGGGTGAGAGGGGAAGGGGGTTCAAATGGCCGCCCAACCATTCTGGTTAACGTTTTTCTTGATTTCCCTCCATGACTTCGGAAGCTTGTCTCTGTTGTTCTTCAACGTGACAACATCCAGATTACATCCCAGCAGTTTGGGTCGAAGATCAAAAATGGTTCAAATGACTCTGAGCACTATGGGACTCAACCTCTGAGGTCATCAGTCCCCTAGAACTTAGAACTACTTAAACCTATCTAACCTAAGGACATCACACACATCCATGCCCGAAGCAGGATTCGAACCTGCGACCGTAGCGGTCACCCGGTTCCAGACTGAAGCGCCTAGAACCGCACGGCCACACCGGCCGGCCGTCGAAGATCGCACAAGTTTTCACCCAGCCTACCAGATACAGCTTACCCCCAGTTTCGTTACGCAACTTCCAACGATTCTGGGTGGTTATTTCACTAGAGCTGCAAAACTGTCGTTAATAAGCGCAGACTACAGTAGACTTCCTAGCTGCTAACGTCATTGAAGGTCGTACCTGCGTTACTTGTATGCTAGGTATGTTGCATACCGATCGGGCGTTACCTCGTAACGGTCGCTTTGTTTACGTATGCGAACAGTGTCTTACTATATTCCAGTAATTCGTGGACAGTCTAAAAACTGAGTGAGAGTATACACAGGGCCATGTAACTTTTCTGCTACTTCAAAATAAACGATCTTTGTAGCAAAGTTGAAGTTATGAGTCTGATTCAAGTTTTATTTGGAAATTGTTGATCTGTAACGTAAAACAGAGGAATGCTGTAGTAAAAATAAAGAAAATAATACAGATCCGTCATATAGCGCTAGAACAAGCAATTCCCTTAAAAAATGTGAAATTTAAGAAAAATAGATAACAAAAAATATATCAAACATCGTTCAGCACTTCGTTGAACTTATATAAAACATGTTTCTGATATTCACTGACAACTTTCGAATTTCTCAATAATCAAGGGTAACTCTTGTCTTCGACAAAGATGAAGTAAGTTCTGTTGAATACAACACAACAACCATAATTGCACATATTTTTTATGTTTGTGCATTTAAATTGTAGTTGCATCAAAAGTAATTCTTTTGGTTACGTAAAAGCACAGAAGTTACGTGATCAACTAATTTTTATTACTTATTAATCGCAATTTGTATTCGTTAAGGGTATAAAATACACAACTGACAGACACTGAAAGAAGTACGTTCATAATTAGGTGCAAAACAAAAAAATCGAATTGAAGTCATGTTGTTACGAAGCCCGTCCAGCCATTTTGTACACTCATGAATACATATGTATCTTCTTTTGCCGCTACTATTATTACTATAACTATCTTTCGAACATTCCCTGTTAAAAACCGTCTTTGAACTTGTATTCCTTTATTATGATATCTTTGTATTTTTTATCTCTTCTCAAATTCTCTTCATTTGTCGACTGTTTTGTTTTTCTCGCTATCCTGTCCATTTAAATCGTGCCATCTTATTTCGGCTTGTTCTTCCTAGTTAACACTTCGGGATAACACGTGACACTACTGTGGAAGATGACAAAAATTAAACTTTATTTTAGTTCTTCGCTCATAGATTTGTGGAGGTTTCTAACTGATAAGATGAATGTCTACAGTGGTGACAGTTTCTTTTATGTCGTGTTTACATAATTTAACATTCTGTATACATTTAAGTAAGCCGGAATGACGTATTATAAACGTTAAACACAAAGAAAACATAAAATAATAACAGTGGAAACATTTTATAGCATTACAGCAATTTCACTTATTATTGTTAAGTTTCACAGATTATATATATTGGGTGGCGGACGAAAAACCGACAAACCAACCCAGAGTACTAGACTGCTAATTGTCATCTACTGTTTCGAAGTTGTTGCGACTACGTAAATACAGACCTTTGCGTTAGCTTGTTATTTATTTATTACCTAATTATTAAATGTTTATTTATTTGTTGTTGTATCTGCTCGTGGCGGGCAACAGTTTGTACATAATTGGCGAGCAGTCTGAACTCGAGGCGAGTTTTCCTGGCGCCTGTTATGTTGGAGGGCTGGGGTTGAGAGACAGAAAGCGGAAAGTATGACTCTTATCAGTAATCTTATTCTTTCAATCAACTTCCGTTTTTACGAAGTTTCTCAAACTCACGCATGTTGTTGACCATTTCCTGCCTATGGAGGTACCAGAGTCATGCTTAAAGATCTTCTCCTTTCACTGACGCCTGCGCCTTTGTACTGACGTAATGTATGAACAAGCTGTCTGAAGCAGGAGTCTCGCGAACACATGCGGCGGTTTCGACAGGTGCATAGTCCAAAAACCATTCAAGCAGTTACCTGCATCGAGGAAGCCCCTAAACTGCACGTTTGGAAGTTGCCGTCTGAGGAACTCCGGAGCTCCAACCCGCAGCGAAAATGAATAAGCGTAACGGTTAAGATAGGGCTCCGGTCCTATTCGCAGTCCCAAATTAAAAGCGGCCGCGACCGCTTAGGGAGATTTACTGCGCGGACAATGAATCAGCGAGGGGACGAAGCCACCGCGCATATCTAATTGAATTCGAGTATCAAATTCTTTCGCAGAACGCTATTATTCGCGCGAGCGCCATATATATCCGCGGCCGGCTGACCCCTTTTATCTGGTGCGGACACCCTACCCTGCCGTGCTCCATCCCGGCGCGCCCGTCCCCGGATGGAGCCCGCTATAAACAACATCGCCACGAGATGAACGCGCAAACGGCCCGCGCTACTTGTAGCGCCCGCTCTCGCAAGTTGCGTTCGGTCGCCATATATCTGCAAGGCGGGGGCGGCGCAGGGGCAGATGGCGATACGACGTAATGAGCTTTCTTCGTTAATTATCGGCTATCCCCACCCCCTGCCCCCTCGCTCGCGAGGCAATGCATTTCCAGCGCGCGGTGTCGCGTCTCTACGCCCCCGCGATGCCACAGTGGGCGGCTCCGCCCCCGCGGTGACCGGCGCCGCAAAACACCGACGCCTGCAGAAACACTGTGCGCCGTTGCCTCCACTCCGTGATGGTCAATTAGTAAGCGGCCGTGCAGCGCTGCGGGGTGGGGCGGCTGTGTCCGGCGGCCCTCGCCGCAGGGTCTGTCTTCGTTAAATTGTCGCCCCCCGCCGGTGCTGCCTCCGGGCGTAATGGTCACCGGCTGAAAGCGTGTTTTACAGCTGCCCACGCCCCAGCGCGGTTTAACCGCTGTAAGCAGGCGGACTGACGGCAGCAGCTAGCCGAGAGCGCTGGTGCGACTACAGGGCATCGCATTCTGTGTCTCCGTCGCGGGAATGGCTTAATTTCTCGATTCAAAGTATATATACGCATTTATGGAAACTATTTATTTACTCGCTGCGCTCGCGTTTCAGTATTTTTGTTATGATGAATGATGGTGGGTGGATAAGCTAGTAATTTATAAGTGTGTACATAGCGGTGTTGAGCCGTATGTACACTTGACAGCAAAAAAAGTGGGTCACTGCCGAATACAAGCAACATAATGTAGCTGTATTGCAGGTCCTCTAAACTCCAAAACCCTGTGGGGTACAGTCGTTTGACTACACACAATGGGTACTGCAAGAGACTACTGGAGACCAAAGGTCTTTATGGCAGTCAGTCTAAGTGTCAACTAATATCGTCACACAAAACATATTAGAAAACACGTTCTTAGCGATGAGACACCCCATAACACTCATAAACTAACCTTAATTACAACAAGTGACATTCCAAAAGTTCTGAGAAAACGGATTATTTTACATATATCGTACACTAATCCTTAGTCAAAATTAAATACTTGAGACAATATATGGAGTTACAAAGCTGTACAGCAATTGGAAAAAAGTTTTTCGCTCTCTAAAAGTTTTTCCATCCATGTGCTGAAGGTCGCTCAACGTCGAGTGGCTCTGGTAACTGGATATTGGACGAAATAGTAGAAAAACGCGATTAATGGCAACAAGCACTCTAAGGAAATCTCAACATTAACAGCGAATCACCAGTAATATCATTGTTCTCGTAACACATCAACAGCTACGTGTACACAAATTTGAACTTTAAATGACATGACCAACGTCGTCGTTCTGGACCTGGATTCAAACCCAGCACCTATAGCCATTGCTAACTACGCCAAGCTTTGTTAGTGCCTTATTAACACCCGATCACTAGGCATAAAGAGACGTGAAATATAGACGTTTGCACCAGTATCAGTTATCAATTAAGATCCTGAAAATAAATGACGAAAATGTTTGTACTGAACTGGGAATCCTGTCATAACAGTTACCTTCCTGGGAAGTACCCACAGCGACGTTTAATATGGTGTCATTCACAGGGAACAAGGTTTGCTCATGTTTAAAATTGAAATGCCATCATATAAAGTTTGTGACAGGGATGCGAACCCAGCACCTAATCGGATTGTTAACGTAGTATAGTCATGCTCAAAAGTATCCGAACTACCTGAATTGCATTTCGCCTGATTCCCATGGAACCCACATAACGCAGCTGTCTAGCAGGTCCTCTAATCGCTCCTTGGTACAGTCGTTTGACTATTGAAAATAGTTCCAACAAGTCACCACTAGAAAACACTGCTCTGTATCGCAATAACTCAAGATGTAAAGTAATACCACGATACTACAAATATCAGGGAACACCTCATCACAGATAAGATTGTCCTTAAGGCTTGTAAGCTCACATTTATTGCAATAAATGACATACCTGAAATGTTAGCACTCTCATTATTACGTCAGACAGGTAATGCATGTAGTAAGTTCGTCGTATTCATGATTTCCTCTTCAAAGTAACATACCATACTTGTTATTTAACACAAAATGTCATTAAAATTGACGTTATTCACGAGCAGCTAGTTGAGAATACGTATGAACTTCAAATGACACGACGAACCGTCTCGTTCTGCATATGGATTCAAACCCAGGTCATGCAAACTAAGATTTCGTGACTGACGGAAATTAACAGTAATTTCTTACTAGGCATAAAGAGAGTGATATACCTCGATTTTAGACAGTATCAGTTAACAAATATCAACTTTTAATTACATAACGTAAACATTTTTAACGGACGCGAATTCCTACCCAGCATCTATTGTCCCTGTTAACGAACTACGAGAGATGTTAAATACTGCTTCTTCACAAGTAACTTACTTGAAATGCAGTGAGGTAAAGCTTTGTGTTAGACAGGGATTCGAACCCAGAACCTAATTGTATTGTTATCGAAGCACAATCAACTTTGACATATCGGATTTTCTCGGCAGTAGCTAGATGTATTAACTGAAATGACAAGACGAAACATTAAATTTTTCCTTCCCAGGACTCCAACCCGGCACGTATCGCTGTTATATTCTAGAGAAAAGGAACGTTGGTACAGGTTTGTTACACCATCAGCGACATGTGAGCATATTTGAACTAGAAATAATATGACGAAGAGTTCAGTGCTGACTGAGAATCGAACCCCAAACATATCGTTGCTGACTACACACAAAGAGACGACAGTTACCGAATTTTTCTCCACCAGCAGCTCGCAATAACATCCTTGAACTTACAGTGATCTCGCAAATAGTTCTGTGTCTCACTGGGAGTCAAAAACGTCAGATATCGTTAGTGTTGACAACCAATGAAAATGCATTAAAAATAAAAATTATTATCCACCAGCAGTAAAATACTACTCACTTAGATTTCGATTGAGTCTGTTATTTTATTACGTTATTTTATTTCGGCGATTACAAAATAGAGTCAAATGTATGCACGGGGTAGCCAAGGCAAGTAAATGAATGTACTGAACATCCTGCAAACCACTATAGGGAGCCTGTGTGTCAGAATTCTCATCTTGTGTGCCGCAACGGTGTTATGATAGAGAAATGAATCGTAGAGAAGAGGGTTTGGTGGTCTGTTGGACTGATAATAGTTTCCTATCATGATGGTCTGGGTTCGATTCCAACTTCTGCCGATATCCTTTGATAGGGACAGGCAGATTCTATTCTCTTCTGGCTACGCCAAGTGAAGAAGGTATAATGACATTGTTGTCTGAAAATCATATTAAACATGATATTCCTTCTCTACCAAGTAGACGATAGGTGGAACCACAAGAAAGTAAGGAGTGGCGACATGTAGAAACTCTATCACCAGTAACCTTTCTTATACTAGTTATTTATTTCTAGTGACGAAACAAACCCTGTGTATGGTCACAGGCCACTTATTCCATCTTTTATTTGAGCTTCTGTATGTCGATAAAATTGGTTCTGAGCTGGGACTACAACTCAGACCGCCCTTAACGCGGAATTTGATCCCTTCGTGACAATACAGCTCGACTACAACTTCTTGTTTGTTTAAAACTGCAGATTCCTCAACATATCCACATATTGCGCATTAATGGGTTGGAATCCTGGCCCAGCACTCAAGTTTCCACTATGTATTATCAAGCTCTAGGACGAGAACACCTATCTGCTGGTGGATAATAATTTTTATTTTTAATGCATTTTCATTGGTTGTCAACACTAACGATATCTGACGTTTTTGACTCCCAGTGAGACACAGAACTATTTGCGAGATCACTGTAAGTTCAAGGATGTTATTGCGAGCTGCTGGTGGAGAAAAATTCGGTAACTGTCGTCTCTTTGTGTGTAGTCAGCAACGATATGTTTGGGGTTCGATTCTCAGTCAGCACTGAACTCTTCGTCATATTATTTCTAGTTCAAATATGCTCACATGTCGCTGATGGTGTAACAAACCTGTACCAACGTTCCTTTTCTCTAGAATATAACAGCGATACGTGCCGGGTTGGAGTCCTGGGAAGGAAAAATTTAATGTTTCGTCTCGTCATTTCAGTTAATACATCTAGCTACTGCCGAGAAAATCCGATATGTCAAAGTTGATTGTGCTTCGATAACAATACAATTAGGTTCTGGGTTCGAATCCCTGTCTAACACAAAGCTTTACCTCACTGCATTTCAAGTAAGTTACTTGTGAAGAAGCAGTATTTAACATCTCTCGTAGTTCGTTAACAGGGACAATAGATGCTGGGTAGGAATTCGCGTCCGTTAAAAATGTTTACGTTATGTAATTTAAAGTTGATATTTGTTAACTTATGCTGTCTAAAATCGAGGTATATCACTCTCTTTATGCCTAGTAAGAAATTACTGTTAATTTCCGTCAGTCACGAAATCTTAGTTTGCATGACCTGGGTTTGAATCCATATGCAGAACGAGACGGTTCGTCGTGTCATTTGAAGTTCATACGTATTCTCAACTAGCTGCTCGTGAATAACGTCAATTTTAATGACATTTTGTGTTAAATAACAAGTATGGTATGTTACTTTGAAGAGGAAATCATGAATACGACGAACTTACTACATGCATTACCTGTCTGACGTAATAATGAGAGTGCTAACATTTCAGGTATGTTATTTATTGCAATAAATGTGAGCTTACAAGCCTTAAGGACAATCTTATCTGTGATGAGGTGTTCCCTGATATTTGTAGTATCGTGGTATTACTTTACATCTTGAGTTATTGCGATACAGAGCAGTGTTTTCTAGTGGTGACTTGTTGGAACCATTTTCAATAGTCAAACGACTGTACCAAGGAGCGATTAGAGGACCTGCTAGACAGTTGCGTTATGTAGGTTGCATGGGAATCAGGCGAAATGCAATTCAGGTCGTTCGGATACTTTTGAGCACGACTGTACATAAAATCAGAAGTTAAATATCAAATGTTTTCAGCAACAGCGAGATGCTGGAACCTTAATGACGAGAGAATTGTTTTTGCCTGACTGGGATTCGAACCCAGCATCTAGCACCGTCGTTTTCTAGCCATGAACAGACGATAAATAGCTATTGTTGGTTCACCAGTAGCGAGATGGGCGCATGTTTAGCTAGACATCAGGCGACGAAAAGTTCTGTGCTGAATGGAATTCAAACCCCGCACACGTGGTCATGAAGAAACTTTAACTATCAAATTCTTTTCCAATAATAGCTAGGAATGGCATGTTTGTACTTTCAATGATGTGATGGAAAATACTCTGCTGGCTAGAAGTTGAATCCACAACATGTCGTCGTTGGTCATCACAACGAACACAACGTCAAACCCAAATCCGTTTTCACCCGTAGGAAGGAGAGGAATGTTTGAACTTGAAAAGATGTAAGGAAACGTTTGATCTTGTAATGTTGTGATAAAAAGCTCATCATGTGGCTGTGAGTTGAATCGAACACTTTACAGCTGACAATGCACGAAGAGACGTTGAAAATGCAACTATTTTTCACTAGTAGTTCGGAGTGCACAAGCTAGGGCTTGAAATGAAATAATGAATATTTTGTGCTGATCAGGATTCGAAACCAGATAGGTGCCTTTCGAGGACGCCTAGAAGAGTTTGCAATCTTCGGGACCACAGTGAAATCGAATTCCAATCCGAGTCTAGCACCACAATTTTCAACATCTCAGTTTCAAATAAAGTAAGAGCCTTGTGAATTTACATGGCCATTGGTTCATTAAATGAAATACGTTTTTTAGTTTACGACGGCTTGCTGGTGACAGAGTCTCTGCCTTACGGAGTTTCTCCATCTGTCACAGCTCAAACGAATGCCACTCTGCCCCAGTCGGCAGCGAAGGGATGTTATCTTTATTGCGGATATTGAACTACGGAGCTTACTGGCGTTCTCCACTTGGCGTTACTAGGGGTGAAGGAGAGCTACTTGTGTGTGTTAAAAATCTACGCTTGACGTGGGATATGAATCTACACGTTTTACACATCAATACAAGATTAATCCACCAGACCACAGAACCCCCTGCCAAGCACATAATTATGAATTGCAGAGTATTCATTTACATGTAGATGCAGATTTCAAGGAACGCGTAACAGGAAGGAGGGCGGGATCTGGGAATGGATAGAAGTGCAAAATATAAGCGTGAAATGCTTGCAAAGTATTGCTTACTTAGATGTGTGCCACAGTTCGTTTTATCTTAGGACCGAGAGATAAGGAAGGGCTGTTCTCAGAACGAAGAATGGGTTATAGGGAAGGGGAGACCAAAAATACGGTTTCATAGGTGTTGAGAGGAATGATAGAGAGTAAAGACAGCAGACATTAAAAGAGAAAATATAGCGTCATTGGAAACCGCTAGATTTGTTTATAAAGTTTTGGGGGAGTGGAATAGAAGGGCACTTGCGGCGACAGTGTCAGAGAGAGAGAGACTGTGAGAGAGAATAGAGGAGATATTAACAACGAGTAAACATAAATGTTCAAATGTGTGTGAAATCTTATGGGACTTAACTGCTAAGGTCATCAGTCCCTAAGCTTACACACTACTTAACCTAAATTATCCTAAGGACAAACATACACACCCATGCCCGAGGGAAGTCTCGAACCTCCGCCGGGACCAGCCTCACAGTCCATGACTGCAGCGCCCTAGACCTCTCGGCTAATCCCGCGCGGCGAGTAAACATAATATGAAATCATTTGCGTATTGTGTGGAGGACAGTGGGTGTATTCATGGATGGAGGGGAAGAGAGAGACGTATTTGAAATAACAAAAACTACTGTGACAGAGTCCATCTGCGCTGATTAATTTGTAAGTATGTAGACAGGGTATAAATGATATCAAAATAGAATACTTAACAAACTGTATATTCAAAAGAAACTCACTTGAATTAAAAGGGCAACTCAAAGGAAAGCTAACCCATATTGTATCTTTTCTGTTGCCACGCGATCTTCCACTAGCTCCCAATGAGGAAAAATGACGAAAAAGAAGACATAACAAAACATTTTAAGAACTCTAATATTTTATCCAGAATCCTTCATTATTTTGTACTTCTATCACGCGTCTTGGCATAGAATGTATAAGCCGTCGGACGTAACAGCCTGAAGAAGCAACTTCCTCCCAGGCTTCCAGGACGCAGTCCCAAAGAGCGTCCGCAGTAGTTGGTTGGTTTCGTGGCCAGTTCTCTGTTAATGTTCTGGCGACCTCAGCCCACATGTTTTCCATGGAGTTCATATCAGCCGCCCGTGGCGGCCAGTCCCTGACGTTGACGCCAATCGTGGAGAGCCGCTGCTGAACAAGTGCAGACTTGTGAATGGGAGAATGGTCCTCTTCCAATGTGACGTCTCCTTCTGCGTACAGCATTCGCACTGACGGAAGCATCACATTTTCCACATTTTCCAATATGTGGGCATACGGCACGCTGTCCAGAGTTCCTCCTATCCTGTGAAGAATTCCCGCCCCTCTCGCAGAAATCCAACCCCAGCAGGTAACAGATAGCCGGCCACTTCTTCTCGTCGTGGTTACATATTCGCGTCGATGGCGAGTCCCTTGCGGCCTGTAAACGATTCGTGGACCGTCGTTATTGGTGGACCGTCGTTATTGGTGGAAAACACCTTCTCATCAGTGAAAATGACGTTGTCCCACGACGCCCTCAGATGGAGCTCCGCAAATGCTAGCCGGTATAAAAGGTTGTCTTCGCTGAGCTCTTGTTTCACAGCGGATCGTCGTGCATGCAGTCCAGCGTCCCTCAGCCTTCGGCGAATCGAGTCAGCAGATCCCCCACCATCTCATTGCAGTGGTATGTGGTACGCCATGCCGTCTGCCAGCTTCTCTGATGGAACATCCTCCTTCCTCAGTGAGAGCGACGACTCTACCTCGGCCGGCCGGAGTGACCGAGCGGTTCTGGGCGCTTTAGTCTGGAACCGCGCGACCGCTACGGTCGCAGGTTCGAATCCTGCCTCGGGCATGGATGTGTGCGATGTCCTTAGGTTATTTATTTTTAAGTAGTTCCAAGTTCTAGGGGACTGATGACCTCAGATGTTAAGTCCCATAGTGCTCAGAGCCATTTGAACCTTTTTTGACTCTACCTCTCCCAGTGAGCCATTATGGCAGACAGCCTGATGTGTATTTCTGCTCGCCGCTCTTATACTGATTCCAGGAGAGGAGGTAAACATATTTACGTCAAACGGAGCGGCAGAGGAAGAGGCATGCGGCGCAGCCGTGCTGGCTCGTCGCGGGCTGTTGGCCCACCAACGCCACCGCCAGCTCGCTCACTTCGTCTCGCCTCGGCCAGCCTGGCTGGCCCGTAGCTCGCGAGCCGCGGCTAGTACAGACCCGGGCCGGAAGTCCACTATCACCCCTTGAAGGATCAAAAGTTACACCTAACCTACCCAAGTTTTGTGCACTTATAACATGTAGTCAGTGTCTCTGAAACAATACGTGCTGCACGACGGAAATTACTTTCTGCTGAGGCACTTCATTTACATCTCAATGATAAACGACTACTAGAGAACATTGCTCTTTACGGCAGTCAATCCACTTGTAAATTAACATCATGATATCGCAGATATTAGGCAATACGTTACTAGGGATGAGGAAGGCCTTAACGTTTGCAAGTAAACATGCTACTCCTAGCTACTACTGAGTATGAAGTTGATTATTAATGTGTCTCCATAACCATGTGTGCGGCGTTCGACTCTCAGTCAGCATAGACGTTATCGTCACCTTATTTCTAGTTAAACGTGTGCACATCTCGCTGATGGTGGACCAACATTGGACATTTCTCGTCTGTTCCTGGTTAGACAACGACGGCGGTAGGCGCCGGGGCCGGCCGCGGTGGTCTACCGGTTCTGGCGCTGCAGTCCGGAACCGCGGGACTGCTACGGTCGCGGGTTCGAATCCTGCCTCGGGCATGGGTGTGTGTGATGTCCTTAGGTTAGTTAGGTTTAAGTAGTTCTAAGTTCTAGGGGACTTATGACCTAAGATGTTGAGTCCCATAGTGCTCAGAGCCATTTGAACCATTTAGGCGCCGGGTTCGAATCCCGATCAGGCAATATTACTTCAGTCGTCATTTAAGGTTCCAACCCCACTACTGGTGACAAACTGTGACATCTACATCCTGATTTTACGTACTTATGCAACAATCCGATTAGGTGCTGGGTTCGCATCCTTGTCCCCAGCATTACATGATGGCATTTCAATTTTAAACATGTGCATCCTTTGTTCCTTAACAATGCAACACTGTACAACGTCTTTCGAGTTTAATTACCAAGAAGGTAATTGTCATGTTAGGGTTCCTGCTTTGGTACAAACATTATCGTCATTTACGTTCAAGTTGAGAATTGATAACTGATACTGGTGCAAACGTCAATATTTGACGTCTCTTTCTGCCTAGTGATCGAGTCTCGATAAGGCACAAAGCTTTGCTTGGTTAACAATGGCGTTACGTTCTGGGTTTGCATCCGGATCCAGAACGAATACATTGGTCGTGTCATTTAAAGTACAACTTCGTGTACAAGTAACTGTTGATTAGTAATGTGAACAATGATATTACTTGTGATTCGCTGTTAATGTTTGGATTTCCGTAGAGTGGTTGCCGCCGTTAATCACGTTTTCTTTTAACTGCTTAGTATTACATAAAGTTGATGCGAAACCGCTCCCCGTTGAACGTTGAACGACGTTCAGCATGTGTTGCGTAAACCTTTTAGACAGCAAAGGTCCGCAGCTCGTGGTCGTGCGGTAGCGTTCTCGCTTCCCACGCCAGGGTTCCCGGGTTCGATTCCCGGCGGGGTCATGGATTTTCTCTGCCTCGTGATGACTGGGTGTTGTGTGCTGTCCTTAGGTTAGTTAGGTTTAAGTAGTTCTAAGTTCTAGGGGACTGATGACCATAGCTGTTAAGTCCCATAGTGCTCAGAGCCATTGGAACCATTTTGAAGACAGCAAAGAACTTGTTTCCAATTGCCATACAACTTGATAAATCCATATACTGTCTCAGATTAGATTAGATTTACTTTCATTCCAATTGATCCGTAGTGAGGAGGTCCTCCAGGATGTGGAACATGTCAGAAAAACAACAATACATGACAAATATTTACAATTAAAACAAATAAGCTAATGTACCATTCCACAGGTCCCAAGTGGAATGATCGTCATTTTTTAATGAACACTAAGAGTAATTTTACAAATACTAATGCACTGAATTTAAAATAAAAAAGTTTTTTATTTATTTATAAGGTAATACAACTACTGTAATACTTATTTACAATGAACACATTACTGCACTGAAATGGTGCAGAAGTTATGTTGTACTTATATACAAATCAGTTGGTTTTACTAAGAAATTCATCAATGGAGTAGAAGGAGTTGGCCACCAATAAATCCTTTAGGCTTCTCTTAAACTGAATTTCATTGGTTGTTAAGATTTTTATGGCTGCTGGCAAGTTATTGAAAATGTGTGTTCCTGAATAATGCACACCTTTTTGTACAAGACTAAGTGACTTTAAATCCTTGTGAAGATTATTCTTATTTCTAGTATTGATTCCATGAATTGAGCTGTTGGTTTGAAAAAGTGATATATTTTTAATGACTAATTTCATTAAGAAATAAATATATTGGGAAGCAGTAGTTAGTATCCCTAGTTCCCTAAACAGGCTTCTGCAGGATGTTCTTGAGTTCACACCACATATAACTCTCACTGCACGTTTTTGTGCCCGGAAAACTTTAGCTTGGCTTGATGAATTACCCCAAAAAATAATCCCATATGACATTATGGAATGAAAGTAAGCATAGTATGCCAGCTTTTTCATTTTTATATCCCCTATGTCTGACAAAATTCGCATTGCAAACAGAGATTTGTTAAGACGCTTCAGCAGTTCTGTGGTGTGCTCCTCCCAGTTGAATTTATTATCAAGCTGTAATCCCAAGAATTTAACACTGTCCACTTCTTCTATCTTCTTGTCATCGTATGTTAGACATATACTCTTGGGACACCCCTTACAAGTTCTGAACTGCATGTAGTGTGTTTTTTCAAAGTTTAGTGACAAAGAATTGGCTAGGAACCAGTGATTAATGTCCACAAATATTTTATTGGCTGATCTTTCTAAGACTACATTTGACTTGCTATTTATTGCAATGTTTGTATCATCGGCAAACAAAACAAACTTGGCATCTGGTAATGTTACTGATGAAAGGTCATTGATATACACAAGAAAAAGTAAGGGCCCCAAAATGGAACCTTGTGGGACCCCACATGTAATTAGTTCCGAGTTGGATGAGGCCTGATAGCTTGATACATGTCTCTTTCCTAATAACACCCTTTGTTTCCTGCCAGAGATATAAGATTTGAACCATTTTGCAGCATTTCCTGTTATACTATAATATTCTAGTTTACTTAAAAGGATATTGTGATTTACACAGTCAAATGCCTTTGACAGATCACAAAATATACCAGTTGCCTGCAATTTTTTGTCTAATGAATTAAGCACATTTTCACTGTAAGTGTAGATAGCCTTCTCAATATCAGAACCTTTTAGAAATCCAAACTGTGACTTTGACAGTATGTTATTTGAGATAAGATGGTTATAAAGACGACTGTACATTACTTTTTCGAAAATTTTTGAGAATGTTGGCAACAGTGAAATTGGACGGAAATTTGATGCTATTTCTTTATCTCCCTTCTTAAACAGTGGCTTAACTTCAGCATATTTCAGCCATTCAGGAAATATTCCACTAATAAACGACTGGTTACACAGATAGCTTAATATGTTACTTAGCTCAGAATCACATTCTTTAATTAACTTTGTTGATATTTCATCATACCCACTAGATGTTTTTGATTTTAAAGATTTTATGATGGACATTATTTCTGTTGGGGTAGTGAGGGTCAAATTCATATTAAGGAAGTTACTTGAAATGTCTGGTCTAAGGTAATCCATAGCAGCATCTACCGAACCTGACAACCCCATCTTGTCAGTAACAGTTATAAAATGTTTGTTATAAAGTTCTGCAACACTATACACATCTGTCACCAATGTATCATTTACTCTTAATGCTATTTGTTCCTCTTCATGCCTGGTTCTACCGGTCTCCTCCTTCACTATATCCCATATTGTCTTTATTTTGTTATCTGATATGACTATCTTTTCCTTGTAATATATTTGCTTTGACATCCGTATTACAGTCTTTAATATTTTGCAGTATTTCTTATAATGTGCTATAGCATCAACATTGGAAATGTTTCGGAGTGACAGATACAGTTTTCTTTTTGTTTTACAAGATACCCCTATTCCTCGAGTAATCCATGGCTTCTTTGTAGACTTTGCTCTAACCTTGGTAAGTTTTGGGGGAAAGCAGTGTTCGAATAAGGTAAGCACTTTATTAGCAAAAATGTTATATTTTTCATTCATGCCATGAACGCTGTAAACATCAGTCCAGTGAATGTCTCTGAGGAGTGTCCTAAAATAATCAATTTTTGGCTTACTGATTACCCTTTTGAGCTCAGATTTAACAGATTTTATATCCTGTTCAGTATTAACATTTAACAGAAGGAACTGCATGTCATGGTCTGAGAGGCCATTGACTATTGGTTTTGTAATATAATTTTGTTCATTGGACTTTTCTATAAAGATATTATCAATGGCTGTTTGTGAGCAAGTGGCTATCCTAGTGGGGAACTTTACTGTGGGAATTAAGTTGAATGCTAGTGTTACTAACTCAAACAAGTTCTTATTGGGAGAGTCTTTAAGGAAATCTACATTGAAATCACCAGAAACCACTATTTCTTTGTTTTTGGTTGTTAAATGGGCCAGTACAGCTTCAAGGTGGTTGACAAACAGATTAAAGTTACCTGCAGGTGCTCGATATACACTTAATATTATGAAGGATTTTTTGTGAAATTCTAATTCTGTTGCACATGCTTCCATATGCTGTTCTAGGAAAAATTTATGAATGTCTATGTTCTTAAATTTATGACAGTTCCTGATGAATGTGGCAACTCCTCCTTTCTCCATTTTTGATCTACAAAAGTGAGATGCTAACCTAAACCCTGTAACACTTAAAAGTTCTATACCAGTGGTCACATGATGTTCAGAGAGGCAGATTATGTCAGCTGGGTTTGAAGACTCTAATTCATCTATGCAGATAGTTAATTCATTAATTTTATTTCTCAGTCCTCGAATATTTTGATGCAATAAAGATAGCTGACATTTCTCATTGACTGAGTTAAGATTGGGTGGAGTTAAAATATCTGCTGACAGTTGAAAATTCTTAACCAATGGCTGTTTATGCTGATGTAATAAGCTGGAATTATGTTTTTTGATTTCTTTCTCAAACTGAAGATTTGTCTCAGTTCTAACCTCTCTTAAAATTTGCTTTCTTTCTGTCCTCCCTACCCTAAAAAAGGGTCTTTTCTGAATCCTATAACCACTGGTATTTTACCACTCATGATAGTGCCTCCCCCCTTTAACTTTCCTGCTATTTCCCCAGCCAATTTACCCTTCCCCTTCCTGTTGAGGTGAAGGCCATGCCTAGTATAATCCCACCTACTGAGAGAATCAACAGGAACCACACCAATGTGTGACCCCGCACCCGACATGAGCAGCCGTTCCAGCTCCAAATTAACTCTCTTGACAGAAGAGTTCAAATGAGGTCGGTCATGGCGCCCAAGAACAGATACAAACTCAACACTAGTATGCTTCGATGCTGATGCAATCTTCGCCAGGTCACACTCTATACTGTACCCAGGATCTCTGTCAATACTGTTACCTGCCCCACCCACTATAACCACGGTGTCTTCCTTAGTGAAATCTTTGCAAAGTGATCCTAAATCCTCTGTCACCTGCTCCAGACCAGCACTAGGTTTAAAAAAATTGGTGACCTGGTATTCTGATCCTAGTTCATCCTGCAAAAGTTGGCCAACACCTCTTCCATGGGAACTACCTAACAACAACACTTTCTTTCTCTTTACTGATTTCCCTACATTCTTACTTTTCAATTTGCTGCTGAAAGTTTGTTGTGCCCTGTCTACACCTGCAATTGCTTGAGGCTCACCAGCTTCTAACTGAAGCAACAGGTCAAATCTATTTTCCACATTCACCATAAAGCTGTCAGACAAAGTTCTAGGCCTGTTCCTCCTGTTGCCTGTTGCCACTTCCCACCTCTCTTTACCCTTCTCCCTCCTTAACCTGTCAAGATCTCCCCTGGCCTTGTCTAACTCAGCCTGAAGGGCGGCAATTTTCCCCTCCTGTTCTAGTATCTTCCTATCTCTACTACAAATCCTACAAAACCACTGATGAGTCTCATTTACTTCCCCTATTCCCACGCCACTACAGTCACCCACATGGAAAAAACTACAGCACCCATCACACCAAAGCCCCGACCTAACAATTCTACGGCAAGTCAAGCACTTTTCACTCATGATAAACGTAATAGTTTATTAAGAATAAGTCAGTTAAATTACAGATAAACACGAAAATATGGTTACACAAATTTGGCCTATACGCAACTGTTTACGCAACTGTGTGTAAATAAAAACAAAAGTGCAAAGTTTCTGAAACAACTTAAACTTTACGCTACTTTCCGGAAATGCTAGTTGAATAATGAAGAGGTACGCTAAGTTAAATTGCTGGAGAGAGCAAGGAACAACTAAACGAAATTCTATAGATTTGCTTCAGCAGAACGTAAACAGAAAATACGACTGTACGGTCTTTTCGTGTTTTCTGCTATATTACGTAAAGAAAAATGAAACCTTTAATGGTAGACTTAAACGGCACACTAATACGCTTATTTACCACGTATTCAGTACTAATCTATATGTTTTATAATCTAAAATGACTTATCTTTACGAGAACACCAAAACTCGCGCTAGTCGCCTGGCTGCAGGCCTAAGGATTACTGAACGATTTATGTGACAAAACTAGTTGTCCCATAACATTTGAAATGTCACTTATTGTAATTAGGTTCAGTTTACAAACGTTAAGTACTGTCTGATCTCTTCTGTACTATTGTGGTGTTACTTTACATCTGGACGGACTGTCATAAAGACCGGTGTTCTCTAGTAGTCTCTAGCGGTACCCATTGTGTATCTTACAATGACTGTACTGTGGAGGGTTGCGACGATGTGCAACACAGATATGCTATGTTGGTTGCATACATTCAGGTGCAGCCTACACATTGGAATTCAGGCGTGACCCACTTTTTTTGCTGTCGAGTGTACATTACTGGCCATTAAAATTGCTACACCAAGAAGAAATGCAGATGATAAACGGGTATTCATTGGACAGATATACAGGGTGATTCAAAAAGAATACCACAACTTTAGGAATTTAAAACTCTGCAACGACAAAAGTCAGAGCTAAGCACTATCTGTCGGCGAATTAAGGGAGCTATAAAGTTTCATTTAGGTGTACATTTGTTCGCTTGAGGCGCTGTTGACTAGGCGTCAGCGTCAGTTCATGCTAAGATGGCGACCACTCAACAGAAAGCTTTTTGTGTTATTGAGTATGGCAGAAGTGAATCGACGACGATGTCTGTATTTGGGGCACTGAGAATCCGCGGGAAACAACTCAGTATGAACGTGATTCGCCTAAGGTGAACGTTTTCTGTGCCATTTCAGCCAATAAAGTTTTTGGTCCCTTTTTCTTCGAAGGTGCTACTGTAACTGGACTACAGTATCTGGAGATGTTAGAGAATTGGCTGTTCCCTCAGCTCGAACAAGAAGCACAACAATTCATATTTCAGCAGGATGGAGCGCCACCACTTTGGCAATTATCTGTCTGTAACTACCTGAACGTCAACTACCCGAGGCGATGGATCGGCCGCCAGGCAGCCCGTGACAGAGCACTTCATCACTGGCCTCCAAGAAGCCCTGATCTTACCCCCTGCGATTTTTTCTTATGGGGGTATGTTGAGGATATGGTGTTTCGGCCACCTCTCCCAGCCACCATTGATGATTTGAAACAAGAAATAACAGCAGCTATCCAAACTGTTACGCCTGATATGCTACAGAGAGTGTGGAACGTGTTGGAGTATCGGGTTGATATTGCTCGTGTGTCTGGCTCAAATGGCTCTGAGCACTATGGGACTCAACTGCTGAGGTCATTAGTCCCCTAGAACTTAGAACTAGTTAAACCTAACTAACCTAAGGACATCACAAACATCCATGCCCGAGGCAGGATTCGAACCTGCGACCGTAGCGGTCTTGCGGTTCCAGACTGCAGCGCCTTTAACCGCACGGCCACTTCGGCCGGCTCGTGTGTCTGGAGGGGGCCATATTGATCATCTCTGAACTTGTTTTTGAGTGAAAAAAAAACCCTTTTAAATGCTCTTTGTAATGATGTATAACAGAAGGTTATATTATGTTTCTTTCATAAAATACACGTTTTTAAAGTTGTGGTATTCTTTTTGAATCACCCTGTATTATACTAGAACTGACATGTGATTACATTTTCGCGCAATTTTGGTGCATAGATCCTGAGAAATCAGTACCCAGAAAAACCACCTCTGGCCGTAATAACGGCCTTGATACGCCTGGGCATTGAGTCAAACAGAGCTTGGATGGGGTATACAGGTACAGCTGCCCATGCAACTTCAACACGATACCACCGTTCGTCAAGAGTAGTGAGTGGCGTATTGTGACGAGCCAGTTGCTCGGCCACCATTGACTAGACGTTTTCAATTGCTGAGAGATCTGGAGAATGTGATGGCCAGGGCAGCAGTCCAACATTTTCTGTATCCAGAAAGGTCCGTACAAGATCTGCAAAATGCGGTCGTGCATTATCCTGCTGAAAGGTAGGATTTCGCAGGGATCGAATGAAGGGTAGAGCCGCGGGTCGTAACACATCTGAAATGTAACGTCCACTGTTCAAACTGCCGTCAATGCGAACAAGAGGTGACCGAGATGTGTAACCAATGGCACCCTGTACCATCACGCTGGGTGATACGCCAGTATGGCGATGACGAATACACGCTTCCAAAGTGCGTTCAACGCGATGTCGCCAAACACAGATGCGACCATCATGATGCTGTAAACAGAACCTGGATTCATCCAAAAAAAATGACGTTTTGCCATTCGTGCACTCAGATTCGTCATTGAGTACACCAATGCAGGCTCTCCTGTCTGTGATGCAGCGTCAAGGGTAACCACAGCCATGGTCTCCGAGCTGATAGTCCATGCTGCTGCAAACGCCGTCGAACTGTTGGTGCAGATGGTTGTTGTCTTGCAAACGTCCCCATCTGTTGACTCAGGGATCGAGACGTGGCTGCACGATCCGTTACAGCCATGCGGATAAGATGCCTGTCATCTCGACTGCTAGTGATACGAGGACGTTGGGATCCAGCACGGCGTTCCGTATTACCCTCCTGAACCCACCGATTCCATATTCTGCTAACAGTCATTGGATCTCGACCAACGCGAGCAGCAATGTCGCGATAGATGAACCGCAATCGTGATTGGCTACAATCCGACGTTTATCAAAGTAGGAAACGTGATGGTACGCATTTCTCTCCTTACACGAGGCATCACAACAAAGTTTCACCAGGCAACGCCTGTCAACTGCTGTTTGTGTATGAGAAATTGGTTGGAAGTTTTCCTAATGTCAGCACGTTGTAGGTGTCGCCACCGGCGCCAACCTTGTGTGAATGCTCTGAAAAGCTAATCATTTGCATATCACAGCATCTTCTTCCTGTCGGTTAAATTTCGCGTCTGTAGCACGTCATCTTTGTGGTGTAGCAATTTTAATGGCCAGTAGTGTATAAAAACGCATGCTGCATCGGCATGTAGATACACAGTGAATATGCTTCTGTTTTATTTTGCTGTATGTGGAATATGAAAGCATGCATTATATTTTGTGATTAGATTTTAAATGTCTCGATTCATTACTTTCATACGGAAGTAGAGTTTACAGAGCTTCTTCTGGCTCACGTATTAGTGGAAATTAGATGTTGCCACCAAAGCAACTGATACCAACGATTTCTTCCCTCCGTTTAAATGCACTGTAGTGCCTACGTTTTTGATCCGCACCCTAAGATGACTAATTTATGATTAGCAGAATTAGTAGATCATAATCGAATGCAGCCTCACCGTAAGCCTCCCTCGTTCCACATGTGAAGGTACGACATTTCGCTGTTCTTCGTACAGCCTTTAAATGATGTCGTCCTTGTGAGTCTCCCAGCGTCTCGGAAGCTGTAAAAGATCTGCTTGACGCTCAGCGCCTTATGATGCGACGGGCCCGTGACTGTTCTGCTACCTCAGTAGCTCTTAAGGCCGCCTGACGTTCCGCATCCAACTTCCGACGGACCTGAGGCTGCTCCGAGGTTTGTTGGATTCCATTAATTTTAGTAGCCCCAGCTCTGTTAGAACTATGCTCTAAATCAGACTTACGTTGGCGAAGTTTATCGAAACAGGTTAAAATATGATTCTCGGCCTTACCGTTGGTCTTTATTGCTGTATCTCGACAAAAACTCTCCAATTGTGCCAGGTGATATAGCAAGTCAATATCATAAACTGCGCTCACAATAATATTGAATTTGCACTGTCACGAGGTAATTTGTAAACCCCAAGAGTCGCCAACCGGCACGCCAGTGTCGTCTGCATCCCATTGACGTGTATCACAGTTAAAACGGTTAATAATACTAAAAAAGGTACAACTTTCTGCAATAGCCTACGATCAGCCGCCAGGTTCAAGCTATCTTCATACCAAATTTCAACGGAAGTGGTTCAGCGGTAGCGCTATGAAAGCGTAACAGAGTTAATTATTTATTTCTAGTTTCTGCTACCAGTCACTTTTTTATTTTATGTTTAATCTAACATAATACAATGCGTTTCCAACATGTTCTGTTCATCTTCAGGCGTTCATACACACATAGATACATACAGAGAAATGTTACTTGAACAGTCTAACTGTTTAACAGAATATGTTCTAAACGCGTTGTATTATGTTAGATTAAACATAAAATAAAAAAGTGACTGGTAGCAGAAACTAGAAATAAATAATTATCCCACAGTCACTGTTCACAAACATAACCACTACGGTCGAAAATAAGTAACAGATTTACTTTCGCATTTATAATATTAGTATGAAAGTATTGTTTGGTACAGATTAACCACGCTGTGGATAATGTAAGCATTGTATTCTAGCTGTTACCGCAGTTGTGCCCCCATATCCATAAAATGAAATGAAATGTCCGTACGGCTTCACTGCTCTGCAGACAGCGGTTGAGGAGTTTGGGGGCTCGGTGCTAGTCTTTTTATTTGACGCCAATTCGGCGACTTGCACCTCGATGGTGATAAAATGATGATGGGGACAGCACACGTATCAATTCGAGAGCGGAAAAGGAAGTCCACCGCCCTGGTGAATCGAACCCGGGACCCCACGATCGATTGAGTAATGCTAAACACATAACCACAAGCTGTTTACGCAAAGCTCAAGGCGTCCTACATGTTCAAACAAAATAATACTTATTAACTATTTGCTAATTTAAAATTAGGAGACGGTGTTTCTGTGGTGTCGTAAGCATATCACGCCCTATCAGGCAGCACCAAAGGCGTCGAGAGGTCGACAACCCACTGCAGAGACGGCGTACAGTCCAGCGATTGGAGTAAGAAGAAGTCGCAGCGGTGGCGGAGCCGGGGAAGTGATAGGCGCCGGTGCCACAGCAGAGAAGGCAGTTCCAAGTCAGCTCGACTACGGAGAAGACCGCCTCTTGCTTGTGTACTTGGCGCTGCATCGTCTGCTGCTAGCGAGTCCACACCAGCCCGTCTGCGATGGACGTTCTAGTGGGACCAGAACTGTTTACTATCCAGCCTTAGCTTCTAGAACAGTAGTTGAACTTCAGGATTCGTCAGTAAAAGTGTGTTTGCTTGCCACTAATCATTATCAGTGTTTCACTGTTCTCCTCGTTCTCCTCTCATAGTGTTTCTCTCAGAGCACTATAAATAGTTCAGGGTGGCGGCAAGTAAAATCTCATTCTGTGGGGTTCATAAGTACGACACGACAGTTTCATTCTGTAGGATATAGTCTACATCTGCATTGTTGTCTGAACTCCACAGTCACTTATAAACTAATTCTAATGTGGATTATGAATAACACATTCAAGAAATGAACAGAAATTTGACAATATAAGTAACTTTTGGCTCTCACTACGGCAATCACTACGGCTTCAGAGCTTGCAGGCATCGCTGCAGACACACTTACCTGCAGATGGTTGGACGGTTGCCAACCGAAATATTGTGGCAATAAGTCAACACGATTCGGCTGCAATCCCGAAACCTCATAGAATATTCAGTACGCCAGGAAAACTTCAAGAATTACATCACTGATAACGTCTTGTAGGAGAAGATCTACATTGGTATAAGTGCTCCGTACTTTGTTGAACTTCAGAGATACAAAGGGCTGACGATGTGAAACGACCCCATTTCTGTAAACTATCTTTTCCTCTTGCAGCCCTTTCTGAGTCTGTTCAGCCTTTCCACATGGGCCATTCTCCAGTGAAACCAATTTTTAAATTTTTTTCATGCAGTATTCAGGCCCCATCTTTCATATAAATAAATAGGAGCTTGTTTGTTGGCCAATGTTATTTGTTGCCCACACGACACTTTTCGTGTACATCAGTCATGGAGGAGGAAGATGGTGACCATATAATGGGTTTATTTTTACTATGACTGTTCCTTCAGACAGGCATGTCTGAACGAACAGACATGGTAAAAATAAAAATAAAAAATCAGTGTTAGAAGCCTAGACGGGCAAAAGCAACAGTAACAACATTGGTTTTAAATCCTCGCAGTCTCATTGTCCGTGTTGCGGCAATCAAGTAATTTGCGAGCATTAAGGGATGCAGACACTGTAAGTGGGGTACGGAACTATGGATCGATCTCGGGAGGGGGGGGGGGGGGGCGTGAACTGAGAGCCGAGTGGTTAACGCGACAGTTGTAATAAGTAGGAAATCCGAATTCGAGTCCTTGTCCGGCATAAATTTGTTTGTGTCACGAGTAGGTAGTAAATCTATACCTAATACAGGGCTATTACAAATGATTGAAGCGATTTCATAAATTCACTGTAGCTCCATTCATTGACATATGGTCACGACGCACTACAGATACGTAGAAAAACTCATAAAGTTTTGTTTGGCTGGAGCCGCACTTCAGGTTTCTGCCGCCAGAGCGCTCGAGAGCGCAATGAGACAAAATGGCGACAGAAGTCGAGAGAGCGTATGTCGTGCTTGAAACGCACTCACATCAGTCAGTCATAACAGTGCAACGACACTTCAGGACGAAGTTCAACAAAGATCCACCAACTGCTAACTCCATTCGGCGATGGTATGCGCAGTTTAAAGCTTCTGGATGCCTCTGTAAGGGGAAATCAACGGTTCGGCCTGCAGTGAGCGAAGAAACGGTTGAACGCGTGCGGGCAAGTTTCACGCATAGCCCGCGGAAGTCGACGAATAAAGCAAGCAGGGAGCTAAACGTACCACAGCCGATGTTTTGGAAAATCTTACGGAAAAGGCTAAAGCAGAAGCCTTACCGTTTACAATTGCTACAAGCCCTGACACCCGATGACAAAGTCAAACACTTTGAATTTTCGGCGCGGTTGCTACAGCTCATGGAAGAGGATGCGTTCAGTGCGAAACTTGTTTTCAGTGATGAAGCAACATTTTTTCTCAATGGTGAAGTGAACAGACACAATGTGCGAATCTGGGCGGTAGAGAATCCTCACGCATTCGTGCAGCAAATTCGCAATTCACCAAAAGTTAACGTGTTTTGTGCAATCTCACGGTTTAAAGTTTATGGCCCCTTTTTCTTCTGCGAAAAAAACGTTACAGGACACGTGTATCTGGACATGCTGGAAAATTGGCTCATGCCACAACTGGAGACCGACAGCGCCGACTTCATCTTTCAACAGGATGGTGCTCCACCGCAGTTCCATCATGATCTTCGGCATTTCTTAAACAGGAGATCGGAAAACCGATGGATCGGTCGTGGTGGAGATCATGATCAGCAATTCACGTCATGGCCTCCCCGCTCTCCTGACTTAACCCCATGCGATTTCTTTCTGTGGGGTTATGTGAAAGATTCAGTGTTTAAACTTCCTCTACCAATAAACGTGCCACAACTGCGAGCTCGCATCAACGATGCTTTCGAACTCATTGATGGGGACATGCTGCGCCGAGTGTGGGAGGAACTTGATTATCGGCTTGATGCCTGCCTAAAGGGACACATATCGAACATTTGTGAATGCCTAAAAAAACTTTTTGAGTTTTTGTATGTGTGTGCAAAGCATTGTGAAAATATCTTAAATAATAAAGTTATTGTAGAGCTGTGAAATCGCTTCAATCATTTGTAATAACCCTGTACATCTGACGTCAAAAAATTCTCCATCAACGAAAAAATTTGCAACATACAATAGGTATTCGTCGAAGGTAGGTTCCTTGTACCTTTGTCTGTGTGCAGCTACCTCGTTCCTGACGTCAGGAGGGGCAGTTCCGGCTGTATGGTGCTTACCCCGCTTTTCTAGGATTCAGACATACAGTAATGAGTCTACATGCCTCATTAAGAGCTATAGTTCTTGAAAACTTAAGCCTGTATTATGCAAATTACATAGTACTCATCCCACTACATTTATATCAACCTATGTCTGTGTACTTACTGGAGTGTGTTCCAGGTTATATGGTCGTGGTCCACGAAATTGTCTTGTTTCTGATGTTTCGTACAGAGCTACCAGGAGAGGTAATCCTTGTCGGAGATGACACTTAACGATCGAACTACAATCTGTCAAAGATGAAACTTATTTCTAGATTCAGTAGAGCTACTGTCCGTATATCACTACGTTCGATTCATACTTGTTTCCTGTTGCAATTGTCCCAGTGTTTACATAAGTTGTTGGCTTCTCTCTATAGCCGTGGATCATCGTGGGTCACTGAAGGTAAAGCTTTGGTTTCGAAACAGTTCATGATTCACTGAAGGGCGTACCCTGCTGCAGCTGATTTTTCTGCTTTCCGTAGTCGGTAAAGACTTCTGTGTCCCTTCACAAGTGTACTCACGTTTCTCTTTGCAAACTTTTACCACGCCGCCGTTCCACAATATTTATGTCGTTCATTGACACCTGTCTCAACAGTCAGCAAGATGCAGTGGAACCAGGAGATACTCTGAAGATGTCTAAAGCAGGTCTTGACGAAAGGTCAGGAACAAAACACTTTGATGGAACATGAGCTACCACCCGGAAGATTCAGCAGCAAATAACGTAACCGGTAATGAAAGCTTTCATTCCAAGTGCACTTGCCTCATTACTAAATTTGCATTCGTTTTCTAACTCTTAACACGGTAAACTACTGCAGAGATGACTAAAATCAACTCCCCGAAAAAACATTAGTCAGCCCACTCACAAAAGCATACTCGATGATTTCGAGCCCTGTGCAAAAAAGATAACATTAATTATCATTATGAAAACCCGAAATTTAGTCGCCGTTACATTGGAGATGTTTGTGGCTGCTCCGTCTGATGTGTAGATATAACGAAAAGTAGATAACAACATCAAATTCTTACTTCAGAGAAGTCGACGACAGCATATCGACGGAGGGCGGGTACAACTGGCAACCAACGTGGGGCTCGAACCCACGACCCTGACATTAAGAGTCCCTCTCGTTCCGACAGCTCCTCCGCCTGCACTGTCCGATGAGGTGGCGCACTGTCACCAATGAACGTGAAGTCAGGGCCGAATGCACTCCTGGAAAGTCGCACGTGGGGACGGAGTACAGTGTCACGATACCGTTGACCGGTGACTGCACCGCGTTCAAAGAGTTGGAGGTCAGTAGACCCATGTAACATTATGCAGCCCCACTCCACAACACCTGGACCAGCAAAACGATAATGTCCGACAGTGTTCCTGGGTGCACTACGTACTCACATATAGGGAGAGCTGGGAACGCTATATACTTTCGAGCGTGATCGTTAGGGTGGTCCACGTGTTATGGTGTGGTAAGGGATAATGTTGCATGGGTGTACTGACCTCCAAATCTTTGAACATTGTACTCCTTCGACATATGTGTCTTTTAGGGGTGTTTTCGGTTCTGGGTTCATTTTTATGGAAGACAACATCCGATAGCATCGAACAGCGCAGGTGGAGGAGGTCTTTACATAGGAGGGTATTCGGCGAATGGACTGATCTGTCCGTTCCCCCGACTTAAATCCCACCGAGCACGTGTAGGATGTGTCGGGAGACGATCGCACCGCGTCCACGTACACCAACGACGGTCCAGCAGGTGTCAACCACTCTGGTGGAGGCCGGCAGCGCTCCTTACCAACCCCGTGACTAGAGTGGCAGCACGCTGCAGATCGTTCATTACCGTCCGTGACTATCACACACGCTACTGAGAAGCATATCCCGTCTTTCGTAATATCCAGGAGACGGTCTCTGCGTATTTCTTTCAGTTACTTTCTGCACTACTAGTACACTCCTGGAAATTGAAATAAGAACACCGTGAATTCATTGTCCCAGGAAGGGAAAACTTTATTGACACATTCCTGGGGTGAGATACATCACATGATCACACTAACAGAACCACAGGCACATAGACACAGGCAACAGAGCATGCACAATGTCGGCACTAGTACAGTGTATATCCACCTTTCGCAGCAATGCAGGCTGCTATTCTCCCATGGAGACGATCGTAGAGATGCTGGATGTAGTCCTGTGGAACGGCTTGCCATGCCATTTCCACCTGGCGCCTCAGTTGGACCAGCGTTCGTGCTGGACGTGCAGACCGCGTGAGACGACGCTTCATCCAGTCCCAAACATGCTCAATGGGGGACAGATCCGGAGATCTTGCTGGCCAGGGCAGTTGACTTACACCTTCTAGAGCACTTTCGGTGGCACGGGATACATGCGGACGTGCATTGTCCTGTTGGAACAGCAAGTTCCCTTGCCGGTCTAGGAATGGTAGAACGATGGGTTCGATGACGGTTTGGATGTACCGTGCACTATTCAGTGTCCCCTCGACGATCACCAGTGGTGTACGGCCAGTGTAGGAGATCGCTCCCCACACCATGATGCCGGGTGTTGGTCCTGTGTGCCTCGGTCGTATGCAGTCCTGATTGTGGCGCTCACCTGCACGGCGCCAAACACACATACGACCATCATTGGCACCAAGGCAGAAGCGACTTTCATCGCTGAAGACGACACGTCTCCATTCGTCCCTCCATTCACGCCTGTCGCGACACCACTGGAGGCGTGCTGCACGATGTTGGGGCGTGAGCGGAAGACGGCCTAACGGTGTGCGGGACCGTAGCCCAGCTTCATGGAGACGGTTGCGAATGGTCCTCGCCGATACCCCAGGAGCAACAGTGTCCCTAATTTGCTGGGAAGTGGCGGTGCGGTCCCCTACGGCACTGCGTAGGATCCTACGGTCTTGGCGTGCATCCGTGCGTCGCTGCGGTCCGGTCCCAGGTCGACGGGCACGTGCACCTTCCGCCGACCACTGGCGACAACATCGATGTACTGTGGAGACCTCACGCCCCACGTGTTGAGCAATTTGGCGGTACGTCCACCCGTTCTCCCGCATGCCCACTATACGCCCTCGCTCAAAGTCCGTCAACTGCACATACGGTTCACGTCCACGCTGTCGCGGCATGCTACCAGTGTTAAAGACTGCGATGGAGCTCCGTATGCCACGGCAAACTGGCTGACACTGACGGCGGCGGTGCACAAATGCTGCGCAGCTAGCGCCATTCGACGGCCAACACCGCGGTTCCTGGTGTGTCCGCTGTGCCGTGCGTGTGATCATTGCTTGTACAGCCCTCTCGCAGTGTCCGGAGCAAGTATGGTGGGTCTGACACACCGGTGTCAATGTGTTCTTTTTTCCATTTCCAGGAGTGTATTTTTTATTGGGCAGTGGTTATACTGTATGTTACGGTACTTACATTTCCGCCCTGTTGTGTATCTCTGGTGGATAGCTCCTTCTATTGATTCTGTTGCAATTGTGTGTAATTTAAAAGAATTTTGGAAGACTGTTCTTGCTATGCACTGTCCAAGTGTCATCATGCTATGTTACTTGGCGATGATCCATCATGCGAAAGTCACTTTAGTCCCTACGTTTTCCAAGCCAGTGGAGTTAGATAACGCGTGGACGTTTAATGTATACTTCGTTAGTCGTGCACCATCTTGTATTTTGAAACGGAAGGTGTTTTTACCATGCAACACTTGTAAGTAGGCTGTTTAGGTTTTTATGTTGGTAATGCCACGAAGCGCTCTGTATCAAAATCACTGACTCTGCTGTATGCAGTGGCTGGTTGGCATTGTTGGATTATTCGCTGTTGTAGTGTTGGGCAGTTGGATGTGAACAGCACGTAGCGTTGGGCAGTTGGAGGTGAGCCGCCAACAGTGGTGGATGTGGGGAGAGAGAGATGCCAGTTTTGAGAGGTCACTATAAGCGGACGACCTGGACGTGTGTCAGCCAGAAAAAGGAAATTTGTAAAGATGGATGTCATGAATTGATATATACAGGGTGTTACAAAAAGGTAAGGCCAAACTTTCAGGAAACATTCCTCACACACAAAAAAAGAAAATATGTTATGTGGACATGTGTCCGGAAACGCTTATTTTCCATGTTAGGGCTCATTTTATTACTTCTCTTCAAATCACATTAATCATGGAATGGAAACACACAGCAACAGAACGTACCAGCGTGACTTCAAACACTTTGTTACAGGAAATGTTCAAAATGTCCTCCGTGAGCGAGGATACATGCATCCACCCTCCGTCGCATGGAATCCCTGATGCGCTGATGCAGCCTTGGAGAATGGCGTATTGTATCACAGCTGTCCACAATACGAGCACGAAGAGTCTCTACATTTGGTACCGGGGTTGCGTAGACAAGAGCTTTCAAATGCCCCCATAAATGAAAGTCAAGAGGGTTGAGGTCAGGAGAGCGTGGAGGCCATGGAATTGGTCCGTCTCTACCAATCCATCGGTCACCGAATCTGTTGTTGAGAAGCGTACGAACACTTCGACTGAAATGTGCAGGAGCTCCATCGTGCATGAACCACATGTTGTGTCGTACTTGTAAAGGCACATGTTGTAGCAGCACAGATAGAGTATCCCGTATGAAATCATGATAACGTGCTCCATTGAACGTAGGTGGAAGAACATGGGGCCCAATCAAGACATCAGCAACAATGCCTGCCCAAACGTCCACAGAAAATCTGTGTTGATGACGTGATTGCACAATTGCGTGCGGATTCACGTCAGGCCACATATGTTGATTGTGAAAATTTACAATTTGATCACGTTGGAATGAAGCTTCATCCGTAAAGAGAACATTTGCACTGAAATGAGGATTGACACATTGTTGGATGAACCATTCGCAGAAACGTACCCGTGGAGGCCAATCAGCTGCTGATAGTGCCAGCACACGCTGTACATGGCACGGAAACAACTGGCTCTCCCGTAGCACTCTCCATACAGTGACGTGGTCAACGTTACCTTGTACAGCAGCAACTTCTCTGACGCTGACATTAGGGTTATCGTCAACTGCACGAAGAATTGCCTCGTCCATTGCAGGTGTCCTCGTCGTTCTAGGTCTTCCCCAGTCGCGAGCCATAGGCTGGAATGTTCCGTGCTCCCTAAGACGCCGATCAATTGCTTCGAACGTCTTCCTGTCGGGACACCTTCGTTCTGGAAATCTGTCTCGATACAAACGTACCGCGCCACGGCTATTGCCCCGTGCTAATCCATACATCAAATGGACATATGCCAACTCCGCATTTGTAAACATTGCACTGACTGCAAAACCACGTTCGTGATGAACACTAACCTGTTGATGCTACGTACTGATGTGCTTGATGCTAGCACTATAGAGCAATGAATCGCATGTCAACACAAGCACCGAAGTCAACATTACCTTCCTTCAATTGGGCCAACTGGCGGTGATTCGAGGAAGTACAGTACATACTGACGAAACTAAAAGGAGCTCTAACATGGAAATTAAGCGTTTCCGGACACATGTCCACTTAACATCTTTTATTTATTTGTGTGTGAGGAATGTTTCCTGGAAGTTCGGCCGTACCTTTTTGAAACACCCTGTATATGATGACTTTTTGAACATTCTTAAGGTAAATACATTGTTTGTTCTCTATCAGAATCTTTCATTTGCTAACTATGCCTATCAGTAGTTAGTGCCTTCAGTAGTTAGAATCTTTTATTTAGCTGGTAGTATTGGCGCTCGCTATATTGCAGTAGTTCGAGTAACGAAGAATTTTGTGACGTAAGTGATTCATGAAAGGAAAAGGTTACTGTTATTCAGGGCCATTCTTTTTTTAGGGATTATTGAAAGTCAGATTGCGTTGAGCTG
Source organism: Schistocerca nitens (assembly GCF_023898315.1). Taxonomy (NCBI): domain Eukaryota; kingdom Metazoa; phylum Arthropoda; class Insecta; order Orthoptera; family Acrididae; genus Schistocerca; species Schistocerca nitens. Next base: position 77,169,585 of record NC_064622.1, on the reverse strand, counting down.
AAAATATTGTGTTTCAGTTTAGTGACGATCAGAATAAGAGAAGAGAGAAATGTCTGAGTACGTTCAATTTTGCTGAGCTGTTTGAAAATCAAATAACGTAAGAGGTTTTCCAACACTGTCATTTTTAAATTTTTCTGAGGGGACGTTTCATACTTTATACATGGAGTTGAAATGAGTTTCTTTAATTTCTTAACAACACATCCAGTCTCGTAAACAGAAATTTGTGTTAGCTGCAGATATCTAATCTTTCTAAATATCTTTTTCAATTTGAACAGAACACTTTCTCCTAGGAACATGAGGAGTTTTTCACATTTGGAAAGATCTTACTTTTCCGAAGCAATTTTTGTAATTTGAGAAAAAGTTGTGGCTCACATAAAGTGAATGTTATCATTTCAAAACGGAATAAGAAAATACATTACACTTTTACTACAGGGCTAGCTCAAAAGTGTTGCACCATAGAACACTCTTTTCTACTCACACCATTCATCGTCTGTGGGAATAGCTTTCTCTGTGTTGGAAATATTGGAAAGTAAGCTCGCATAAGGATTAAATTTTAACCAAGATATCGCACAGGCATAGAAATAGTGTGTAAAGAGCCGTGAAACGAAAACCGAACACCCACCACAATGCGACCATAAAATGTTTCCATTCAAAAGTAATGATCACACACCTTAAGACATTTATCTCACTGGGATACGGGACGATCAATTCCTCTTTCGCAGAACACGGTTGGCCGCTGACGGATCGACAAGCGCTTCCTCGTCCAATTGAAATCGACAGCAACGCATGTCTTTCTTCAGGTCGCCAAAGACGCGAAAATCACACGGTGAAAGATTCGGAAGGTATCGACGATGTTGCAGTGTTTCCCAATCAAATCGCTGAAGCGTAGCGTAGTGGTAGTTTGGAGGAGGAGACCAGACAGCGAGGTTATCGGTCTCATTGGATTAGGGAAGGACGGGGAAGGAAGTCGGCCGTGCCCTTTCAAAGGCACCATCCCGGCATTTGCCTGGAGCGATTTAGGAAAATCACGGAAAGCCTAAATCGGGATGGCCGGACGCGGGATTAAACCGGCGTCCTCTCGAATGCGAGTCCAGTGTGCTAACCACTGCGCCACATCTTTCATTGCTGAAGCGTAGCCTTTGTCCTATTGGCAGTGTGGGGGCGGCGTTATCGTGCAACAGGATGGTTGTGGTCGGCAGCATTCCTGGGCATTTTGAGTGTATGACACATCGAAATTTCTGCAAAGTGTCTTCATAGCGCTGCGCATTGATCGGGTTTCGACGCTCGGGGTGTCGACTAGCAGAAGGTCAAATCAAACACCTTTCAGCCGTCTAAATTTCCAAATTGTTGTTTTATTGGGCTACAAGTTTCGGCGATACCTTACGCCGTATTCAGGCCGCCTGACCGACGTGTAGGAAGATTTCAACCTTGCTCCCGGTCACAGTAGGGCCCAGCGTTCAAAGACTGTAGATTTTTGATACAGTGATCACTTTGAAGGGATCGCTGTACCTTAAATCTACAGATACCAGTCTTTGAATGCTGGGTGCTATTTTGACTGGAATCGAGATTGCAACCTTCCTACAAGTCAGTCAGGGGGCATGAAGATGGCGTAATATATAGCCGAAACTGGTAGCCTAGTAAAATAACGGTTTGAAAATTTAAACGGCTGAAAGGTGTTTGATTTGACATTCTGTACTAATCAGCCGAGATCCCGCAACCATCTCAGAAGAGATGGACATACAGAAACTTAATTGGAACTTGTGTGAAAAGCTTTTTATTTCTTTGGCGAAAGAGAAGTGGGATATTTGTTTCACTGTAAGCTCTGTCGTTTGCCCTCGGGCTGTCGGAATTCTGTCGGACGGAATCATCCCACTGCACGATAACGTCCGGCCCTACACTGCCAATCGAACGAAGGCTACGCTTCAGCGATTTCGTTGAGAAACATTTCATCCTCCGTACGGCGCGGATCTTTCACCGTATGATTATCACAACTTTGGCGACCTGAAGAAAGGCATTGGTGGAGGTTGGTTTTAGTTGGACGAGGAAGTGTAAGAATTGGTGCGGGAACTGATCGTCTCGCCTCCCAGTGGGATAAATGTCTTATGCGTGTGGGATCATTCCATGGTCACAGGTCACACTTCCGCGGGTGTTCGGTTTTTCTTTTTTTTTACATAGTGTCCGCTTGGTAGGATTCGGTTAAGAGCAAACCCTTTTATTTCCGTCAGTGTACGTGGTACCCTGAGCACTTTGCTTCCATAGCACAGCAGTGACATAAAATTCTCAGCTATCAGCATCCTAGAACGCAGTGTCTGAGATAGCGCTGTGTGGATCAGACATTACGGCCTCGGCGATGGACGCACGTCATCCAGAGTCGGCGCAGGAAAAACATTTCACAAAATTTGAGACGCTGTGCCAAGAGACGATACAGGTTCTGTGGGGAGAAAGCTGTAATAGCCGCGTGTCCTGAGGCTCGGCGCAGGAAGTGGCGGTTGTCCGCTCTGGGTGCATTGTCTGCCCGTCCTTTGTGGGGCGGTGATGTAAGCTCCGCATTAGTAACTGGAGCACTTAAAAGGCACGCATACCGGACGCGGCCGGCGGCGACAGCTGCCACGCTGTTTCTCCTCGGGGTCCTCATCGCCGAGTTTTCCACCGCCTCGTTCTGAACGACTGCCCGACGCGAGGCATGGATGCCGTACCTCGGATCGTCTTCCTCTCTGTTGCTTTCCTTTCTCTATGCAACGACAATGGCAAATTTTGTTTCCCCGATAAAGTGTTTCAGCTCATCTCATGCTTTTGTTTACAGTCGCGCAGGCAACCTTCTCGGTCCAGTTACGTTAATGTAACCACCGCCTGTGCTCGGCGTCAGCCTGCATTAACCACTCACGGCAATCACAGACGGCAGATGGTAGCACTGGCAGTGGAGGCCATATAAAGCGTGTCGAGGGGAAAATAGTGCAGTTGTTGTCGGAATGCGGAAACTGGGCGACTTATCTTGAAACGGAACTTGTTGTACCTTTCCAATGGTTTATTAAATTGCTAGCGTAGCACGCAGAAATTATTAGCAAGAGTTTCTTTGACTGGGTGTTGTGTGATGTCCTTAGGTTAGTTAGGTTTAAGTAGTTCTAAGTTCTAGGGGACTGATGACCATAGATGTTAAGTCCCATAGTGCTCAGAGCCATTTGAACCAAGAGTTTCTTCTCTTACAGGTAATACCTCAGCTGGTGTCCAAAAGGAGAGAATGGACTAAACAGTGTTATTTATCGAATTTTTTTCTGTTGTGCACCACGTTTCCCATTTTCCTTTCCTTTGTGCGGCCTGGACGGTATAAATGAGTGAGTGTGTGAATAGCAGAAAACTTTAGGCACAGATTGTAACAGTGCATGAATGGTCGTTCTGGGGTAGGGTAGTACCAACTCCCCAAGCGCGAACAGGTTTAGCAGAGACCAAGTTTGCAGGTCAGGACAAAGATGACACGTAGGCGCGCGTATTGGCTCTGTCAGGTTGGCGCGCCACCCCCACCACGTTTGTCAGCGGAGCGGTTAGGCGAATTCGCGAATTCGGTTGGAAGGGCACTTGTTCCTGGGTCGTGGTGCGGGACAGACATGGAGACGCAGCTCTCGCTTTGGTAATGTTAACATAGGTATTAGATTGTCTGAAATCTGCTCTGTAATAAGGTCCAGATGTTGAAATCAGGTGCGAAATTACCACTGAACCCCATAAGGGAATTGATTTTCTGAATTTACTCGAATTTCAGTAGACCTTGCGTTAGTGCCTTGTTCAGGCAACGCACCATGTGCCTTAAGCTCACGGTCACGTTATTGCTCTGTGCTTAACGGAAATTCACTCATTCAACGTATTTTAATCTGCTCTTCCATATACAGTAATATTTTGGGGATTTTTATTTATTTTCCAATGTTTTCTTTGGGAACTTGCTTTCGCGCCACGTGGTCGGTTGGAGCAACCGCCGCATTGATAAATTGTAGTTTCGGTCTGAAAATATATTGTACACGATGAATAATCATACGATAGTGAGCTAGTGTAAAATAGGGAAGGAATAATCGTGTGTGTCCATATTTTTCTCGGTTTCTGTTGGGTACTGAAACTTGGACATGTGGATTGAACAGCACTGAAGTGATGGTTCTTGTGCACCCCCATAACGATTTGATTCGTTGGCGATGTTGTACGTTAAGTAAAATACTCGTGCCACTAGGAAAAGTATCGGATTTTAATGCCCACTGATTTGATAAAGATTTGCGAAATACTCTTCCACCCTGACCTAGTTTTGCTTGTATTGTCTTTGCGGAACTTGTTCTGAGTAATCTATAGCAACTGAATGTAATAACCGAGGGTTGGTTCAAATGGTTCTGAGTACTATGGGACTCAACTGCTGAGGTCATTAGTCCCCAATAACCGAGGGTTTAGGTATAATGGTGCGGTTGTATAAAATTACATTGAAGCCAGGTCTGCACTCCTCTGTCCCATTCCATAATTACGTGGCGAAACTGAACCATGTTAACGAGAGACCGGTATTGATGATGTACATTGCAAGAGAAACACGACTAGTTGTTGAAATACCATCGGTACTGAATAAATATCAGTTAATCTCTACCATCGACTGATTATTTACTCCTTCCATCATAAAGAATAGGTGGCAGTCAGTACCACAGTCGAATTGTTGGTCATGAAAGCAAATAAAAGCTATATAATGCCTATTCAGCCCTGTATAGGTGCCTTCTGTAGCGGTAAAAAAAAAAAAAAAAACATGCGTTATCCGTTGCGTTCAAATTTCTACCGGTTCGTTAAAACCTTCCGCTAGAAATTACGCTCCTGGAAATTGAAATAAGAACACCGTGAATTCATTGTCCCAGGAAGGGGAAACTTTATTGACACATTCCAGGGATCAGATACATCACATGATCACACTGACAGAACCACAGGCACATAGACACAGGCAACAGAGCTTGCACAATGTCGGCACTAGTACAGTGTATATCCACCTTTCGCAGCAATGCAGGCTGCTATTCTCCCATGGAGACGATCGTAGAGATGCTGGATGTAGTCCTGTGGAACGGCTTGCCATGCCATTTCCACCTGGCGCCTCAGTTGGACCAGCGTTCGTGCTGGACGTGCAGACCGCGTGAGACGACGCTTCATCCAGTCCCAAACATGCTCAATGGGGGACAGATCCGGAGATCTTGCTGGCCAGGGTAGTTGACTTACACCTTCTAGAGCACGTTGGGTGGCACGGGATACATGCGGACGTGCATTGTCCTGTTGGAACAGAAAGTTCCCTTGCCGGTCTAGGAATGGTAGAACGATGGGTTCGATGACGGTTTGGATGTACCGTGCACTATTCAGTGTCCCCTCGACGATCACCAGTGGTGTACGGCCAGTGTAGGAGATCGCTCCCCACACCATGATGCCGGGTGTTGGCCCTGTGTGCCTCGGTCGTATGCAGTCCTGATTGTGGCGCTCACCTGCACGGCGCCAAACACGCATACGACCATCATTGGCACCAAGGCAGAAGCGACTCTCATCGCTGAAGACGACACGTCTCCATTCGTCCCTCCATTCACGCCTGTCGCGACACCACTGGAGGCGGGCTGCACGATGTTGGGGCGTGAGCGGAAGACGGCCTAACGGTGTGCGGGACCGTAGCCCAGCTTCATGGAGACGGTTGCGAATGGTCCTCGCCGATACCCCAGGAGCAACAGTGTCCCTAATTTGCTGGGAAGTGGCGGTGCGGTCCCCTACGGCACTGCGTAGGATCCTACGGTCTTGGCGTGCATCCGTGCGTCGCTGCGGTCCGGTCCCAGGTCGACGGGCACGTGCACCTTCCGCCGACCACTGGCGACAACATCTATGTACTGTGGAGACCTCACGCCCCACGTGTTGAGCAATTCGGCGGTACGTCCACCCGGCCTCCCGCATGCCCACTATACGCCCTCGCTCAAAGTCCGTCAACTGCACATACGGTTCACGTCCACGCTGTCGCGGCATGCTACCAGTGTTAAAGACTGCGATGGAGCTCCGTATGCCACGGCAAACTGGCTGACACTGACGGCGGCGGTGCACAAATGCTGCGCAGCTAGCGCCATTCGACGGCCAACACCGCGGTTCCTGGTGTGTCCGCTGTGCCGTGCGTGTGATCATTGCTTGTACAGCCCTCTCGCAGTGTCCGGAGCAAGTATGGTGGGTCTGACACACCGGTGTCAATGTGTTCTTTTTTCCATTTCCAGGAGTGTATTAATACCCAGCAATAACTCGCAGGGGCCAGTAATTTTGTGGACCACACGAATTTAAGATACCATTTACTACAGACGGTAGCTTGCAGGAGCTGTAGGTCATGTCAAAGTGACGGTAATCTTCCTACTTAGGGAGACTTTTACCACCACCAGTACTGGAAGGTTACGTTGCAATCTGACGTCTACAAGGGCATGGTCACTGGTTTTCAGGTCAGGAATGGAAACATTTCAGAAAGGGCTAGGTTTGTTCGCGTTCCACCGTGGTTAAAGTTATAGTGCGTGGCAAAATGGCGCTGTTCAAAACTTTGGACGAGGCAACTGAGGGGCACCACGGGTCGTAGATAACAGATGTGAACGACAGCTGCGGAGACGTGTGCGGGCGAGCAGTCGTGCAACTGTTGGGCAACTGACCGCCCAGATGAGCAGGGGAGCCACCAACAATGTCTACTCAACGACCGCTCTGCTGACTGCTGCTCATCTGCGATGAAGACTGGAATTTGCACTCCATTACCACAAATGGCCGTGCAATGAGTGGCGACAGGTGGCCTTTTCAGATGAATCACGTTTTATGCTCCATCGGACAGATGGCGTTGTTGTGCACGGCTTGAAACGTCTGAAAGCTGACACCCTGCAGCAATTGTCCGAAAGGTCCAAGCCGGAGGAGGGAGCGTTATTGCCTGAAGAATGGTTTCCTGGCATTCCGCGGGTGATCTCGTCACAATGTCCAACACAAGTGTGCTTCTACAAATAGCCTCAACCGAAAAACCTAGCGCAGTTGGCCCTGACATCGGAGTCGGTAAGGTTCCACATCCCTGTCGGTACTCTCCAAAACCTGACTGACTCTCATTCTGCACATCTCGCAGCGGTCCGCGCTGCAAAACATAGTTATTCAGAGTTTTGACAAGTGGTCACAATAATGTGTCTGGACAGCATACAATACACATTGCTTTCACTTTTGTAGTTTTTCTTTTTAAAAAAATGGTTCAAATGGCTCTGAGCACTATGGGACTTAACATCTATGGTCATCAGTCCCCTAGAACTTAGAACTACTGAAACCTAACTAACCTAAGGACATCACACAACACCCAGTCATCACGAGGCAGAGAAAATCCCTGACCCCGCCGTGAATCGAACCCGGGAACCCGGGCGCGGGAAGCGAGAACGCTACCGCACGACCACGAGCTGCGGACTTTTCTTTTTCCTTCAACTAAATGGTAGCAACAACATGAAAAATAAAGACGCATCTGATACACAGCCGATTACGATATGACACGCAATACTTGAGTAGCTTAGTACACCTTACTCTACGTGACAACCTTAGCACTACAGTACATAAAATTTGCTGCTTGTTGTGATAACGATTTCTTCCTCTCGACACCTGTGCACTTTTCGACACGCTGCTTGTGAGATGGGAAATCACATGCAACTGCTCGTTTGATAGTGCGTCTTCACGGTCAGTAAGCTAAAATTCCTCTTACAAGGAACTCCTTGTAAGAACACACTGATGGATGTACACTACTGAATTCACGAGGAAGCATGAGACCTCAGAAGAATTTCATATGAAAACAAATCTCTCTCTGTACATCTCATCTCACTTGCATACTTTAATTTTGGATAATAAGCCACTAAGACAGTCACAGCAATAATATTAGCTTCTGATTTAATATTGTTGACAGTTTATGAACAGTTCTTCATATTGTCTGAAGGATTTCCACAAATATATTTAAGCTTTGCCCATTTTGCCTTCGCAGAGTAATGCGCATAATCTTCAGTTTTATGTCTAAGATGCTGCCTTTTTCCCAAGCCATCTAAAGCAAAGAAGAAATCAACAAGGAAGTTGTCATTAGCTAGATAATGACACAATTACCTAACAAACTTCATACAGACATTCTCATTTTGATCAGGTGTTGTAATCATATGCAGTGCTGCCACTTTCTCCCACATAACAGGATCAGTAGAGTGCACAGCGATCTGCCATTCGTAGCCAAGATTATTCGTCTTTGTTAAGACATGCACCTTCCCGTATGTTTCCACATTCTTCAGTTAGATCTGTTATTGTCTCGCCGATCCAGGTAGCACACTGTTTAGCGTACTGGACACGTATTCGGGAGGACGGCGATTCAATTTCTGGTCCAGCCACCAAAATTTCATAATTTCTTTTGTGTTAGCAGAAGAGCCAACACCGTGTTACGAGTGGAGGCCGAAATGCACGCGTTTTAGCTAACGCAGGCTGGCGTGAGGAGGGAAGAACTATACTGACGTGAGGTCTGGAACATGACAAGGAATGAGAATTCAGAAAGCGGACGTAATTAGTTTGATACTTAACTTTAATCCATTATTGATGAACGTCGCTACATGAGTCACAATATTATCTGTTCAGAATACATTCTTTAAGATAGTTCTTATAGTAACTGAATATGGCACCTTGCTAGGTCGTAGCAAATGACGTAGCTGAAGGCTATGCTAAACTGTCGTCTCCGCAAAGTAGAGCGTATGTAGTCAGTGAACCATCGCTAGGAAAGTCGGCTGTACAACTGGGGCGAGTGCTAGGGAGTCTCTCTAGACTAGACCTGCCGTGTGGCGGCGGTCGGTCTGCAGTCACTGATAGTGGCGACACGCGTGTCCGACGTATACTAACGGACCGCGGCCGATTTAAAGGCTACCACCTAGCAAGTGCGGTGTCTGGCGGTGACACCACAATTTCTGTAGATCACTCAAGGGCGGGAATGGTTCCTAGAAACGATACGGCCAATCTCCTTCCTCTGTTCCTCCCCAGCCCGACATTACGCTCCGTCTCAGATGACCTAATCTTCGACGGGATCGTAAATCCTAATTTTCCTTCCATTTTTTTCCTTATAGACGTCCGTAGTGATACTTCGTGGGTCACGCTAATACGATGCTGCTCTACAATAATCGATTTTAATCCTGGTGATGGAGAAAACTTTTGATACTACATTTTTGCCACGAGGGGGAGACCGTTGGTGTCGTAAAATTCCTGGTTGTTACAATGTGCGTGACCGTCTGGTGTAGAAACTAGTACCTCTCCCAGCGTCTCATGGAGAGAGGTCGTAAGACATCGTTGACGATGTTAAACTCAGCCAGCCTTCGCAGTGACCTGTCCATTGAGTTCTCTGCTCACCGCAACCCAGTGATAACACAACTCTGTACAAGCACATATGGCAGTTAGCCACAGAACACGGAGCCAATTTTAACTTGATGACTGGTCGGCGGAGATAGTCGCAAACCCCGCCCACTTGGATCTGGCTCTTGAATTCAAAAGCTCACTGCTACATATGTGGTTTACTTTAATTTTCAGTTATATCAGTCTTCTGTCTCATACATGTTAGACCCATTGCCATAAATCATTTATTTTATATACTGCACTCCGTCTTCTTGTCTAATTCCCTCCCTGTGGACAGCTTCTCTGGTGTGAGGTATTTGGAGCGTTTCCGACCAACCTATCACTTCGTCTCGTAAGGGTGACAAAGAGCGTGATTCTCTCAGTAATTCTCTCAAATAACCTCTAATATTTCTCGCTAATCACCATTCTCCAGTCGTTTGTCTGGTATTTGTCCTGTTTTGAAACAGTAAAACACACTGAAGGGCGATAATAATTGAGTGAAATGAAAAAGTAATTACCTACTGACCGAAATTCACTGTTAGAAATTCACTCGACAATAAAGCAATAAAGAATACACAAAATTCTACTAAATAAAGGCGCTGCCAGACATGATGTATGGCAGTGAAAGTTGAGTATTAATTAAAATAGTCTAGTTTCAGATAGTGATTCCAATTTCGAACGGTTACTCCAAAATATTGTATGGTGTTACTGTGCCCCATGATTTATCACCAATAATGGGACTTTTAGCTATCTTATGCACAATATGTTATCTTTATTTACGTTGACGAGCAACTACCAATATCTGTACCAAGCGTGGATCCTTTGCAGGCCTTCCTGCATTTCGCTATAAATTCTTGCCGTTACGACTTTTCTGTAATAAAACAGCATCATATTACTAGAGGCTCATGGAGCGTCTGAAACTATCCTCCAGCTTATATACAGGGTGGTCCATTGATCGTGACCGGGGCTAATATCTCACGAAATAAGCGTCAAACGAAAAAACTATAAAGAACGAAAGTGGCCTAGCTTGAAGGGGGAAACCAGATGGCGCTATGGTTGACCCGCTAGATGGCGCTGCCATAGGTCAAAAGAATATCAACTGCGTTTTTTTAAAATAGGAACCCCCACTTTTATTACATATTCGTGTAGTACGTAAAAAAATATGAATGTTTTAGTTGGACCATTTTTTCGCTTTGTGATAGATGGCGCTGTAATAGTCACAAACATATGGCTCACAATTTTGGACGAACAGTAAGTAACAGGTAGGTTTTTTAAATTAAAATACGGAACGTAGGTACGTTTGAACATTCTATTTCCGTTGTTCCACTTGATACATGTACCTTTGTGAACTTATCATTTCTGAGAACGCATGCTGTTACACCGTGATTACCTGTAAATACCACATTAATGCAATAAATGCTCAAAACGATGTCTGTCAACCTCAATGCATTTGGCGATACGTGTAACGACATTCCTCTGAACAACGAGTAGTTCGCCTTCCGTAATGTTCGCACATGCATTGACAATGCGCTGACGCATGTTGTGAGGCGTTGTCGGTGAATCACAATAGCAAATATCCTTCAACTTTCACCACAGAAAGAAATCCGGGGACGTCAGATACGGTGAACGTGCGGGCCATGGTATGGTGCTTCGACGACCAATCCCACCTGTCATGAAATATGCTATTCAGTACCACTTCAACCGCACGCGAGCAATGTGCTGGACATCCATCATGTTGGAAGCACATCGCCATTCTGTCATGCAGTGAAACATCTTGTAGTAACATCGGTAGAACATTACGTAGGAAATCAGTATATACTGCACCATTTAGATTGCCGTCGATAAAATTGGGGCCAATTATCGTTCCTCCCACAATGCCGCACCATAAATTAACCCGCCAAAGTCGCTGATGTTCCACTTCTCACAGCCATCCTGGATTTTCCGTTGCCCAATAGTACATATTATGCCGATTTACGTTACCGCTGTTGGTGAATGACGCTTCGTCGCTAGATAGAACGCGTGCAAAAAATCTGTCATCGTCCCGTAATTTCTCTTGTGCCCAGTGGCAGAACTGTACACGACGTTCGCCGGCCAGGGTGGCCGAGCGGTTCTAGGCACTACAGTCTGGAACCGCGCGACCGCTGCGGTCGCAGGTTCGAATCCTGCCTCGGGCATGGATGTGTGTGATGTCGTTAGGTTGTAACGCTGCGCTACTGCACACGATACTCCTTAAAGCCTGTACTATAGTAAGTTGACGGGCTTCACCTTAAGAGAAAGGATTTTTGTATAAACATTGACCGCGTGTACCTGAATGGAGGCAAATCAGACTTACACCCACTCAGTAATAACAATGATACGTCAAGCAAGTCCGAAATGCAACTACACATCGGGACGGACAAGAAACAACACAGAAGATGTTACCAATTTGTTAATAATACGGTCGCCAGCCTAATTAGGCATTAACTGAGTTTCTTCCCTGTACAAGTTGATGTACGTTCGAGCATAACAACACGTAGTAACACTGCATAATATGGTAAATTTTAGAACCAGAAAATGTACTGAACTGATAATTTCACTTTCTGTACCAATATGGATAAACCATAAATACACAACATTACACTACAGTGCTTACTACGAAACTTCGTACTGTCTATAGATCTGATTAAAATCGGGCATAGGTTACCCTAGAAATAGCACTTTCGAAACACACACACAATGTCAATTTTGATAAATGTAAAACACTGATAAATTTTGGTTTTTGTATTGGCTTTAACTTTGCCGGTCTAATCAGTTTAGAACACTTCATAATTCAAATGAATAAGAAAGAGGGGGGGGGGACCCTGAAACTGTTACGATCACTGTATTAAAACAATTAATTTATTAAAATCATTAAGCACTCAAAATTTCCATTATATGAGTTACTACTCTTTTTAGCTTATTTCCTGCTCATTTAATTACCATTATATCTGCCTCAAAATAATTAAATTTCATTACTAAACCAATTCAAAATTATCTTCCCACTTTGTCAGACCTTTGTTATTTACCTATAGATTCATTAACAAAACAGTTCTTTAAACATCATTCTAACATAGCTAGGTCTGCAAGTAATTATTATTAACATAAACTTTAAATCTTCATCTCGGGACACTCGGATTGCACAACATGTGGAAGGGACCCTGTCTAGGTTAGTTGTGAGGATAATTAAATGATAGGACAGTTCTGGTAAAATTTAAGTTGTTATTGAACAGTATGGAACAAAAGTAACACTGGTCCATACGAATACAGCACTAAAAGTTTCAACCTGTTCGTATCGATGCTGCGGTCGGCAGGCAGCGAGATGGCGAGGCACAGGGCACACATACAATCACAGCAATGGCTCTTGATATATCGGCACTTTGCTTCTTCTTAGCGTCGCAATTCTTTTCCATTTAGTGCCTATGGAATTTTGCCATGCTTTATAGGCGTCGGGACGGCACATCCGAGGCTCAATGAAACTACGTCTTCCTGGAGAGCCTCCTCGATCCAGAACGTGTGGCTCAGACCAATGCCCAACTCCGACTACTACTGCTGAGCCCGTTATGCCGTGAAGCGCCCGTCTGCATTTTCCCGCGCTCGCCTGCCATCCACCTTTTACCGCTCCCCTACAGACAGGGTATTCACCAGAGGTTTTGCATTCTACATATCCCAATACATTGCCTACGTATGGACCAGACGTACAATTATAACTTTAACATCTTTCAACAGATTCAAAGTTTCTTACATTTCAATTCTGTTACAATATTGTTAGACATTTGATATAATCATTAATATTCACATCGAAATTTGTTTACAGTTTTCTTAACACAATGACATGAAAAGAAAAGAAATGAAATCAGAATATCGATTACACAAATTTATCGAAAATCAGAAGAAAAAAATTTTATATGTACAATAGTACAGCGTTGTTGTTGTTACAAGGTTAGTTAGGTTTAAGTAGTTCTAAGTTCTAGGGGACTGATATTAAGTCCCATAGTGCTCAGAGCCACTTTTTTGTACACGACATTCAAAGTTGCCGCCATGCAATTCCTGGTGCATAGAAATATGGTACGGGTGCAATCGATGTTGATGTAGCATTCTCAACACCGACGTTTTTGAGATTCCCGATTCTCGTGCAATTTGTCGGTTACTGACGTGCGGATTAGCCGTGACAGCAGATAAAACACCTACTTTGGCATCATCATTTGTTGCAGGTCGTGATTGACGTTTCACATGTGGCTGAACACTTCGTGTTTCCTTAAATAACGTAACTATCCGGCGAACGGTCCGGACACTTGGATGACGTACTCCAGGATACCGAGCAACATAGATAGCACACGCCCGGTGGGCATTTTGATCACAATAGCCGTACATCAACACGATATCGACCTTTTCCGCAATTGGTAAACGGTCCATTTTAACACGGGTAACGTCTCACGAAGCAAATACCGTCCGCACTGGCGGAATGTTACGTGACACCACTTACTTTTACGTTTGTGACTACTACAGCGCCATCTATCACAAAGCGGAAAAAGTGGTCCAACTAAAAGATTCATATTTCTTTACGTACTACACGAACATGGAATAAAAAGTGGGGGTCCCTATTTAAAAAAAAACGCAGTTGATATCCGTTTGACCTATGGCAGCGCCATCTAGCGGGCAAACCATAGCTCCATCTGGTTTCCCCCTTCAAGCTAGACGAGTTTCGTTCTTTGTAGTTTTTTCGTTTGATGCTTATTTCGTGAGGTATTTGGCCTCGTCACTAACAATGGACCACCCTGTATATGAGTGGACGTTCCCATCTGCTCTCCGTTATCGTAGCTAGAATGATTCCGCATTCATCTCCACTTCGCTTGTACACTTTCTTTACCGTGTCGCGTGCCCACGTCGCCACCAGGCGGCATTAAATCCCGCCGTGTTCTTATCAAATGCAAATCCCGGTCTCCCGTTTAAACTGCAAACCTACGCCCTTCCTGTCAACTACATCCGTCTGATGGCCTCCTTCCTCTCCCGCCGCCCCTCCTAAGTTACCATCCATAATGCCAATTCCTACACCTTCTACCCCTCTGCAGGTGTGCCCCAGGGCCCTGTCCTCTCCCCTCTCCTCTACCTCCTGTACACGGCAGATATGCCCCAACCCCCCCTCCAGTACACCTCTTGCAATATGCCGATGACACTGCATTCCTCGCCCTCGCTCCTACCCTCCAACGGTCCCAACGCCTTCTCCAGAATCACCTTGACCTTTTTGCCGCTTGGTGTAACCAGTGGCTCCTGAAAATCAATCCTTCCAAGACCCAGGCAATCATCGTAGGTCGTACCACTCGCTCCTTCCGGCTCCTGGATTTCTCCCTTACCGTCTGCGCCCGTCCTGTCCGCCTCACCCCCACCCTCACCTACCTTGGCGTCACCATTGACTGTCACCTCACCTGGATCCCTCATCTCCGCTCCATCCAATCCAAAGCCCACAACCGCCTCCAACTCTTCAAACTCCTCTCTGGCCGGACATCCTCCACACCTACAAATCCTCTCTGGCCGGACATGGGGGTTGCACCCCTTTACCATCCTCCACACCTACAAATCAATGTCCCATCCTCTGTTATGCCAGTCCCGCCTGGATATCTGCCCCCCCCCCCCCAAATTTATAAGTCCCACCAGATCCTTCAGCATCATGCACTCCGCCTCGCCTTCTGTATACGCCTCCCGTCCCCCATGCGGATCCTCTATGACCTCATTCCTTTCCCCCATCTGCTCCTATTCCTCAAACATATCCACATCCTCTACGCCTCCTGCTGCATTGGCATTGATCCCCCTCACCCCCTGGTTGCTCCTCTCCTCTCCCATCCTCGCCCCCTGCCATGTCTTCACTGTTGTGTCCCCCTACCCTCCATCTCTACACCCTTCATCTCCTTTCCCAAGGTAGCTTCCATCAACTCCCCCTCCCGGATGATGCCCTCTCTCCCTCCATTTATCCCTCCTATCAACTCTGATCCTCACTCCCCCTCCTTTTTTCTGTCCTTTTCCCGGGCTCCCTCTCCCCCCTTCCATCCTCTTTTTTTCCCACCTCCCCTCTCTCTGCCCCCTTCTCTCCCCCGAGTCCTTTTGCATTTCCCTTCTCTGCCTTTTCCCATTCCCTCTCGCGTCTGCCCTGCCCCTCTCCCCCCTTATGAGTCCTCTCCCTCCTTTGGTTCCCCACCTTTTCGTTTTTTCCTCTTCTCCCTCCTTGTTTTCCCCCTCATTCAGGTCCCCCCCCCCCCCTATCTGCACTTGGCTAGGGAGTGTCATCTTTGTGCCGACATTTTCATGCAGTGTTTTACAGTGAGTGTTGCGTGTTGTGTTTTTTTGGGAAGTGTTGCGAACGACCATCATACTGTCGCTGGGTGTGATTTTTTTTTTATCTCTTGCGAACAGAAACCAGACTGTCGCCATGTTTTTTAATTGTGTGTCTACTATGTTACTTGTGACTTCCAGAAGAATATAATAATTCCAATCCCAAAGAAAGCAGGTGTTGACAGATGTGAAAGTTACCGAACTATCAGTTTAATAAGTCACAGCTGCAAAATACTAACGCGAATTCTTTACAGACGAATGGAAAAACTAGTAGAAGCGGACCTCGGGGAAGATCAGTTAGGATTCCGTAGAAATGTTGGAACACGTGAGGCAATACTAACCTTACGACTTATCTTAGGAGAAAGATTAAGAAAAGGCAAACCTACGTTTCTAGCATTTGTAGACTTAGAGAAAGCTTTTGACAACGTTAACTGGAATACTCTCTTTCAAATTCTGAAGGTGGCAGGGGTAAAATACAGGGAGCGAAAGGCTATTTACAATTTGTACAGAAACCAGATGGCAGTTATAAGAGTCGAGGGGCATGAAAGGGAAGCAGTGATTGGGAAAGGAGTGAACAGGGTTGTAGCCTCTCCCCGATGTTATTCAATCTGTATATTGAGCAAGTAGTAAAGGAAACAAAAGAAAAATTCGGAGTAGGTATTAAAATACATGGATAAGAAGTAAAAACTTTGAGGTTCGCCGACGACATTGTAATTCTGTCAGAGGCAGCAAAGGACTTGGAAGAGCAGTTGAACGGAATGGACAGTGTCTTGAAAGGAGGATATAAGATGAACATCAACAAAAGCAAAACGAGGATAATGGAATGTAGTCAAATTAAATCGGGTGATGGTGAGGGGATTAGATTAGGAAATGAGACACTTAAAGTAGTAAAGGAGTTTTGCTATTTAGGGAGTAAAATAACTGATGATGGTCGAAGTAGAGAGGATATAAAATGTAGACTGGCAATGGCAAGGAAATCGTTTCTGAAGAAGAGAAATTTGTTAACATCGAGTATAGATTTAAGTGTCAGGAAGTCGTTTCTGAAAGTATTTGTATGGAGTGTAGCCATGTATGGATGTGAAACATGGACGATAAATAGTTTGGACAAGAAGAGAATAGAAGCTTTCGAAATGTGGTGCTACAGAAGAATGCTGAAGATAAGGTGGGTAGATCACGTAACTAATGAGGAGGTATTGAATAGGATTGGGGAGAAGAGAAGTTTGTGGCACAACTTGACTAGAAGAAGGGATCGGTTGGTAGGACATGTTTTGAGGCATCAAGGGATCACAAATTTAGCAAAAATGGTTCAAATGGCTCTGAGCACTATGGGACTCAACATCTTAGGTCATAAGTCCCCTAGAACTTAAACCTAAATAACCTAAGGACATCACACACACCGATGCCCGAGGCAGGATTCGAACCTGCGACCGTAGCAGTCCCGCGGTTCCGGACTGCAGCGCCAGAACCGCTAGACCACCGCGGCCGGCCACAAATTTAGCATTGGAGGGTAGCGTGGAGGGAAAAAATCGTAGAGGGAGACCAAGAGATCAATACACTAAGGAGATTCAGAAGGATGTAGGTTGCAGTAGGTACTGGGAGATGAAGAAGCTTGCACAGGATAGAGTAGCATGGAGAGCTGCATCAAACCAGTCTCAGGACTGAAGACCACAACAACAACAACAACATGTTACTTGTCTGATTCCTGTGTATTTTATTAACATTGCACAACCCCTTTGCGTTCTTATTTAACTTTCCGCAAATTTCCGCCATTTTACACTTTAAGTCACCGTTTTATCGCCTGTTTTTCTTGTTTCTTTTCTTCTTCCGTTTTTAAAAAAAAGTCTGTAGGCTGTAGAGCAGCGTACTAAGCTGCTTGCAATTCAATAAAGGAAAAAAAAATAACAAATGCAAACGATAGTAAAAATACAAATTAAATTACCTAGTCGTACTTAATGAGAAGGTACGTAAAACATATCAAATAGCGTATGCCCAGAGTTTTGCCAAATTAGATGTCTCTGTCAAATCTTCTAATTTGCATCTCAAAGAGCACTTGCTGCAGTTTATGAAGTGGGCTGTCGCTTGATCTTCGCCACATTCACAGAGCCTAGAAGGGCTATGGAAGCTCCACTGGAACATACTCATTCTCCCGTGCGAAGTCAGTTTAACGATTTCGAAGCAGGCTAGTGTTCCTCACGTCCTGGGTGTAGGGACAGGGGATGATGTCCGATTAGCATCCAAGCAGAAAGGTGAGTTTGTATTGTCCATAATCTTAACCTTTGTGTCTGAGGAGATTCGTTTAGATTTTCGACTGTACGGAGCGAAAACCTCCTAGATGTCAGTCGTTGGTGGCAACTTCTCTTCTAATATCAGATGGATAGATTCCTGCCAGAGAGTAAACTTTATTACGTGGTGTTGCTCTCAGGCAACTAGTGCAACGCCTTTGGTTGTGTACGCCAGTTCCTTCGAGCCAAGCCGGCTGAAGTGGCCGTGCGGTTCTAGGCGCTGCAGTCTGGAACCGCGAGACCGCTACGGTCGCAGGTTCGATTCCTGCCTCGGGCATTGATGTGTGTGATGTCCTTAGGTTAGTTAGGTTTAACTAGTTCTAAGTTATAGGGGACTAATGACCTCAGAAGTTGAGTCCCATAGTGCTCAGAGCCGTTTGAACCATTTTAACCTTCGAGCCAATTTGCGAAAGATGCTATATCAGGCTGACGCTTTCTGTTTAGTGTTTAAGCAGTGCTTTTGTCAGTAAGGATATGGTTTATTGTTACACCTGGCCACTGGTCTAATTGGACATCCAAGCTAATTGCAATTTCCTTAAAGCCTTCTTGTTCTATAGGTGGAGGGCACATACCTCTGTTTATATATATACAAGCATCATTTCAAAAGTTCTGTAGCTGTAACATAGAAGGGAAGAAAATAATTTGTTTTCCAAAATACCTTTATAGGCCTTCATATAATCTCCATTTTTGCTTTTGACTGCTTCCGAGCATTTGGTAACTTCTGTATTCCGACAGGGCACCTTTCTTGTTGAGCTGTCTGATTACATGGGTCACGTCACCGGAAGCTGTATCAGTTATATGAAAACGTTTCCCACGGAGCTGTTTTTTCAACTGGGACAACAAATAAAAGTCTGGCGGGCTCTTAACAGGACTGTATGGTGGGTGGGGAAGTATTTCCCATCCATGTTTGTCGAGCGCTTCTCTCACCGGTAGTGCAATATACAGTCTTGCATACCGCGGAAAATGAGGACATCAGCTACAAACATGTCAGGCCTTCTTTGATGAATTTTCGGGAACAAAACATTTTTCCGAAACACTTGTAGTACAGTATGTGCCTGTTACAGACCTACCCTGGGGCAATCTGTGTGTAGCTATGATTCCGTTCACATCATAATCAAAGATCATCATCATTTTCACCTTTGACTGTTGGCGACGGAATTTTTTCGGGTTTGTAGAGTTGGACTTCTCCATTGTGACGACTGACACTTCAGTTCTGGCTCGTATCCAGGTTCCATCAAGTGCAACAGTCTTTTTCAGAAACTGCTCTACTTCCATTCTACAACGTTGTAGCAGTTCTGCGATTCGTTTGCGAACTGATTTTTGCTGTTCGATAAGGTCATGCGGAGCACATCTGGCAGCAACTTTTCTCATCTTTAGCTTCTTAGTTATATTCTGTCAACTGAAGTGACAATTTCATGTCTCATATGCAGTTTTCTCACATGTCTTTCGCCAATCCCCTCTCATAATGCCATTTACAATAACCTGAGAGGTGCAGTCTGTTGCATTTGATGGTCTTCCACT
Source organism: Schistocerca nitens (assembly GCF_023898315.1). Classification (NCBI taxonomy): domain Eukaryota; kingdom Metazoa; phylum Arthropoda; class Insecta; order Orthoptera; family Acrididae; genus Schistocerca; species Schistocerca nitens. The sequence continues at coordinate 77,150,074 of NC_064622.1, read as the reverse complement.
TTTTGGGGTTGTACTCGGTGCTTGTCCGACCTCCACGGAAACGAGTACCATATACCACAGTGATACTGTGCTACGATCCACTACACCATTCCCACATACCTCTCTCAAAGTTCCCGTTGGGTTCTTTCCGCGTGGAGATTCGAGTTTGTTGTAGGAACGCTGGTCACGACGTATAATCCGACCTGACGCAGTTTCAGCTTCCACTTAAAAACTGCGCGAACCAACAAACGCATATACGAGCGTCACGCCAAGAGTCTCCCTTATAACTGACGTGAATTTCATCTCGCCACTGTGCAGTGTGCAGGACTTTTGAAACAATCCTCATATGTCAGAAGTTTTCGAGTCGAGTTTGCATGCATTTCTTTGTAGTCAGTCGGTCGCTGTAGTCTCGTGAAGGCAGGCAAAAAATTGAGGAGCAGAGTTTCCTGGAATACTAATTAATACAAAATGGTTCAAATGGCTCTGAGCACTATGGGACTTAACATCTGAGGTCATCAGTCCCCTAGAAAGTAGAACTACTTAAACCTAACGAACCTAAGGACATCACACACATCCATGCCCGAGGCGGGATTCGAACCTGCGACCGCAGCAGTTGCGCGGTTCCGGATTGAAGCGCCTAGAACCGCTCGGCCACCGAGGCCGGCAATTAATACGAAACGTGAAATTAATTATTGTAGTAAACAAGGCAAATATTACGACGGAAAGCATATTAATGACTGATACAGAGAGAAGATCGTGATAACGATTAGGCAAAAAGTGTACTGATTAAAAGTGACTGAACTATTTAAAGTTAGCAACCGTGTTTATACAATAAGAAACAGTACTTGTCGTATACAGTATTTCAGTGAATTTTTCTTGAGCATTGTTCCAGAACGACACTAACTAGAGTGAAAATAATATTGTAAAATTACTGCCGAATATGTGTACGAACTGAAGCCATTAGGGTGAAAATGCTGATCACACAATGAGTGACAATAACGAAATTCGTTTCTCTGAATACCGTCTAAGGTACATGAGAATTCTGTTACCTACTATTAACAAGTATCAAGTCGTATTAAAATCAAAACAGCGCTACTGGGTTGGAACTAGGCACGCGGCCGCAGGTATTAATTTTATCTTGTTTGCCTGTAAGTGAGTTGTCACCCCCCTACCCCATCCTCCACCACATCCAAATTATTTAATTGAACTTGCCATCACTACAAGATGCATGGGTGTGGAAGCTTCCAGGCTTCAGAAACGACGTGTTGGGTGCTATACGCTACGAAGTCCTAGATACAGTCAGAAAGCTTATCCGATGTTCCTATTTCAGTTAGCGGTAGTCCACTGAGTGACTTGAGGAAGTATTTCGTGTTCGGTTTGATAGTTAGCCGCCCAATGGCGAGTCCAGTGTACTGCATTCCAGAACTTCATCTCCGGAGAAATGCTGAGAACCGTAGCACTCGCAGACCCCAACTAGTTCCGCCTCAAGACGTCCAGGGGACACGATTTTTCAATTGTGACGTCTCAGCAGCAAATAGGATTTCCGAGCTACCATCGCAGTGCAACTGACATTTGCAACGCCCAAGTGATGCGGTGCGGGCGTCATTGGGGCGGTCAGTTGCACCACTCGCCTCTTCCCTCCCGGCCTACCGACTGCACGCCAGTAGCCAGAAATGCTTCGAGCACTGTCCTCGCCCGTTGCTTATTACAGTGACTCACGATCTTCGTCAACAGCGCGCGACCTCTGCAATTAACCGAACGAGAAAAAGCCGGAAATGATGGCGCGGCATTAAGTTCCAATTACTGCCCCAGACACGGGGGCAGCTCCTTCCCACGCGCCGCCGCCAATCCGTCGGGGAAATGGAATCCTCCTGTACCTTCCCGCTGTGCGCCAGCCGAGTACAGTCCATTTTCTCCCGAGCACGCGTATTCTCGGCCGGCGGTCTTATTCCGCCCGGGCAGCAAAAGGACGGACAGGCGGCGTTCGGGAGAAAGAAAGGGGGCGAAGGCAAGATGGAGCGAGGGAAAACAATAGACCAAAAAGTTCATAATTAACATTGGCAAAGCAAATACGTCGCATTGTTCCTCGGCGGTTCTGTTTGCAATTAGCTTCTTGAAAGCGGGCGAGTGGCGCCCTCTCTCCATCCCATTCGCCGGCCGCGGCTTCTATTCACGCAGTGTGTACGTAAGGCGGCCCGCTGCCGGCTGGTCAAGCTCCTGACCCAAACATAAATAACTTAATCACTCGCCGCCACAATGGCCGGCCGTGTTAGTTAAATTAAGTTTAATCCAACTGCGATGTGTACCGAGCGACCGGCGGCCCTGTAACTGCGGCCGGCGCGCCGCCGCGGCAGCCCCTTCTTCTTGAGCAGGTCCGCACACTGTGCCGTGGGGAGCGCAGCCGTCACGCCAAACAGCGCTGCCTCACCTGCAAACACTGGCCGCGGCCGGCGAGTCGCATCGGGGCGCCAGCATAGCGCCCACAGACGAGTTTCCTGTTCGCTTCCCTTTGTTACCCTCAGCGATGTAATATCAGTTATCGTATGTACTTATTTGTTTATTTACTCATTCTTTCAGTATCACAAAAGCATTGGTGCGTGATTGTTCTTGTGGTCTTCAGTCTGGACGCTGTATCTCTCCACGCTACTCTATCCTCTGCGAGTCTCTTCATCTCTGCGTAACTATTGCAGCTTAAATCCACTTGAAACTGTTCACAGTAGCCTAACGTCGGTTTCAATTTTTACTCTTCACTCTTTCCTATGTAACACCCCACCCCTCACTTAGCTGGTTTTGGCGTGTGTTCACCCCAACTAATTGACTAACAGATCAACAGAGAGTGCAAAACTGCCGCAATATCGGATAACGCAAAAAAGTAATATGGCCCTGTGACTCCTGATTGAACTGCGGTGGCAGTGTTGACATTAATTTATTCAGAACTGAACACTTTTAATTAAAAAGGGGTGCACATTGATGTTATATTCAGCTACTGAACACCAGATGCAAATGTTGAACATAAAATTAATTAAATAAGTGACTTGGGATTTCAACTACTAGATTGAAAACAGATGCAGTCGATTAGCACAAATTTATTTTAACTCACGACCTTCAATCATCACATTACATGACTCTCCTGCCAGGCAGTGGTAATAAATCGCGTTTGCGTGGAGTAAAGCGCGATAACTCAAAAGTAATTCCTATCGACTGACCCAGGCGCAATGCGAAGTGCGTGAAGAATTCTACAATACATGGTCCATGAAACCCTCGTGGAAACTTTGCTGACGTGATCCAACAAATTAATCAGTGGCCGCAGAGGGCGCAATATGACCGAATACAGCGTGGCGGAGCGGCGTCGTTGTGAGGACGTTGGCCGGCCTCGTGGTGCTGTAAGGCTGCGCTCGTTTATTCACTCCTAGCTATCTTGTTCAGTACATAGCTGAACCAAAACTTCCTATGTCCTAGTTCAATCGTTCCATTTGCTAAGTCCTAAACTGCAGAAATGCTCACTCTTTCTCAGGCAAGCTGAGTAAAGAACGCCACGTCCGCACTCTAGGCAAGCTGGGAACGGAAGACCACTACGGAGACTTCTCACAGTCCGCTCTTCACCTCGGTTTCCCCTCCAGCAAAATCACTTACGCCAATTGCAGCGCAAGTCACGTTAATTATGCATCGCTTCCCAGCGCCGACCAATGCCTGCTCTGGGAAGTAAACAAATTCCCACAAAATTTCCCTTCCTCTCAACTTCTGCTATTTAGCTCCTCCCAGGCCACCCATCAAGGTTAGCATCTGCACAAACACCAATTTTTCCGGAATTCTGACCCCCAGGAGAGTACTTCAAATTCCTCGGTCCTACGTTCCCATCGGAGGCCGGCGTATTTCATTCTATCGCTCTTCACCTGATTTACTTCAGACTCTGCGGACCGTGAATTCAGCGTGAAGTTACTATAGTCACGAACACGCATATTTTGACCTCTGTTGACCCCTCCACCATAGCTTTGCGCGGCTTTCTCGCATGTTTCACTGAAAACGGAACGACAGACATTTATCAACAGGCCTACAAGTTCTCCGTCTGCTTCCCGGTACACCAGCATGGGGTCAGGGTCAACCACCCACTCACTGTCACTCATCTTAAGGCGGCTGGAGGCTGCGCCCCGTTACCACTTTCCCAGAGCTTGAGCCGCCCTAAGCTGGCTATTGTCGCTTCCCTTAGCCGCTCCCCCGGCAGCCACGGTCAATTCTGAGTACTTCCCTTGGATAAACTAGCCTCCAGTAAATCGACGCGTTTCCACAAGTTTTCATGTCGTGTGACGTCCATACTATACCCTCTACAAGATGCATTGTGCCTTGTCAGTCATTTTTGTTCAGCCCTACTGTTCGCTCAACGTGAGTTAGGTGATCTTTAAAGACTTCATGTAAGGGGCATAGTTCTTGCCATCTTACACCTATGCTACCACATAACTAACTAATGTCCAGTATTGTGTCCTATTAAAATATCACTTACTTTAGTCAACTTGTATCTTAAAATCTTATTCTCTCTGATTCTATTACATATACTGCCGGAAAAATATTTGTACATCCTCTTAGAGGTTTCCAATTCACTTGAGATTTATTATTGCAACAGTGCGTATGCAGTACTTGAAATGAGTAACAGATCAGTAGCACAGACGGTTCTCAGGTACCCCATAGTAACCCATGCTGAAATACCCATATGAGACCTTGATGTAGCTTCCACAGGCAGAAATGCAGGTGCTCACCCTGGCATCCAGTCGACGGTACAGATGGCGAATACTGTCCTGAAATATGATGTGCATTGCCTGTTCAATCCGTTCACGTAGTTCTGTAAGACTTGGTTCACGAGTCGCACGAGTCACTTCTCGTCCCATCACATCCCAAACATGCTCGATTGGAGACAAGTCCGGAGATTGTGCCGGCCAGTGAAGTTGCTGCGCGTCTTGCAGTGCACGTTGAGTTTCACGGACAATGTGTGGGCGAGTATTATCCTGTTGTAACAACGCATCACCAACCTGTTGTAAGAACGGCAAAAGAGCGGGTCTAGCAACGTTCTGTGCGTACCGAGTCCTGGTTAGCATCACCTACAGAAACATCAAAGGCGCACGAGAGCTGTAGCTTGTAGCATCCCAGATCATAAGGCTTGTGCTGACACTAGTGAGTCTTGGATGAATACACTTTACGAGACACTACTCACCAGGTCTACGTCGTACACCCAAACGACCATAACTTGCGTGCAGGTAGAATCTGCTTTCAAGCACTAAAGACCACAGCACGCTGTTCCTTCTTTCACGTGATCCTCTTATGGTACCAGTCGAGCCATGCACGTCAATTCTGTGGCGTGAGTAGAAGACAGGCGAGAGGTGTGCTTTCTCGTAGTCCCGCTGTTAATAACCGGTTCGCAACAGTTCGTATTGACACGTCTGGACGCACATGGCCTCTTATCTGTGCTGTGGTTCAAATGGCTCTGAGCACTATGTGACTTAACATCTGAGGTCATCAGTTCCCTAGAACTATTTAAACCTACCTAACCTAAGGACATCACACACATCCATGCCCGAGGCAGGATTCGAACCTGCGACCGTAGCGGTCGCGCGGTTCCAGACTGAAGCGCCTAGAACAGCTCTGCCACACCAGCCGGCTGTGCTGCAGTAGCTGTACGATCTGCCACTGCTGCCCTTACAATACGACGATCGTGTCGGGCATCTGTGCTGCGTCGAGAATCTCGTCTACAGGCGTGAGGATGTTCACATAACCACTGATATCAGAGTCACTGCACAGTTGGCGCAGCGCTTCCAGCTTGTGTGGCAATTTTCCAAAAGGGCAGTCTCTTCACTCGGAAGGCAACACAATTCGCCGCCTTTCAAACTCGCTCAGTTGGCTGTAGGAAGCACGAATGCGCCTTCTTAGCATGGTCGCCTACTTACTTCAAGCGTTTGCACGACACTGAGCCATCTGGCTGTGAGTATTCCCTATTGAAGAGTAAACACAGAGGGCCCTCTGGTAGTTATGCCATTGCGCTATATGTTAGCGGACAACGTTCAAACCGTTATAAAAAAAAAAAAAATGGCTCTGAGCACTATGGGACTTAACTGCTGAGGTCATCAGTCCCCTAGAACTTAGAACTACTTAAACCTAACTAACCTAAGGACATCACACACATCCATGCCCGAGGCAGGATTCAAACCTGCGACCGTAGCGGTCGTGCGGTTCCAGACTGTAGCGCCTAGAACCGCTCGGCCACTCCGGCCGGCAAACCGTTATCAGTACATTTACTATCCCCGAGGTGGCATATTTCGTCATCAGATCAAAATCGACGTCGTCTTACCAGATGTACTAATTTTTTTCTGGCACTGTACTTATTTATTAGTTATCGGATCTACCTATCAAATCTTCATCATTCTTTTGTAACGCCGCATTCAAAAGCTTCGTTTCTCTTTGCTCTACTGGTTACCGTCTACGTGTTGCTTCCTTATAAAGCTACATTGCAGAAAAGTACACCAATAAAATACTTTCTAATATTTAAAAATTTTTTTCGATGTTAACATCTTTTTCTTCTTCAGAAAAGCTATAATTGCTATTACTAGTCTGCATTTTACGTCCTATTTACTTTGGACATCGTCACTTATTTTGGTACCTAAACAATAATTCACGTTCACTGCTCTTAGCATCTCGTTTCCTAATATAACTCCTCAGTTTCAACTGATTTTAATCGACTACAGCCCATTAACAAATCAAATGGTTCAAATGGCTCTGAGCACTATGGGACTTAACATCTAAGGTCATCAGTTCCCTAGAACTTAGAACTACTTAAACTTAACTAATCTAAGGATATCACACACATCCATGCCCGATGCAGGATTCGAACCTGCGACCGTAGCGGTCACGCGGTTCCAGACTGAAGCACCTAGAACCGCTCTGCCAAACCGGCAACCCATTAATCTCTTAGGTCTTTCTGTCATGTTTATGTTCGCTTCAAGACCCTATCCATTCCATTCAGCTGTTCATACAGGTCTTTCCCATCCATTACAGAAATGCAGGGTGAGGCAAATAAAAGTGATCCGGAGAACAGAGTTCCAGTGAACAAAGAAAACAGGCAGAGGAAAAGAAATACAGTACTAAACTGACAGTAGCAGATGTTGAAAGTGACCACCATTCATCTCTAGGCACTTTTACGCCTGAACAGCAAGTTTCTGATGGCAGATCGAAGCTGGACTGCCGGAATTGCTGAAACCTCATCCGAACTCTTCTGCTGCAGTTCTTGAAAGGTAAGAGGGGTGTTGCGTTACACCTTAGATTTGAGGGCTTCCCACTCAAAGTAATCACTCACTTTCCAAGACTATGTCGTCACACAACTTTCCACAGCGGTTACTCGCTGCTCCACAGTGAATACCATCGTGCCATTTGCACTACCCCACTCACACTGACACAGCAACGCGCTGTGCTGGGCACGTGGTGTGCGCGTCACAGGGTGTGGTCATATCCATACATTCACGCCCAATCGTGTCCATTCGTCCGGGACACTTTCGTTTGCCTCACCCTGTATAATGACATCGGCAAAAATCAAAAGTTTTTGTTTCTTCTTCCTAGACTTTAAACTCCTACTCAGATTTCTCTTTGGTTTGCTTTCCTACATGCTCCCAAGTTCGTCCTTCCCTGGTCTGCTTCTAGGAGTCGTTTCAGCTATAAACAATTCGTATTTTACACTCATAACTCGTTATACTGAGAGTTCCGTAATACAATTGATAGCATCTGCCTTCTGTGATATTGATATTATTACAGTCTCTTATCAACATAAAAAATCTCGCTTGAAAAAAAAGAAGGCTAGTTTTAGGTCTACCACTGGTGTACTAATCTTCTCTAGCCTCAGCAGCAATGATCTTAGACAATTGTGCAATACAGACGATGTATTTGAAGAGGGTTGCATATCCATAATAGAGGATAAAGTAAAGAATGAAGACATCAGTCAGATAATGGAAACAGGTACAACATGGTTCAGTGCATGGGAAGGAAAGACCTAGAATGCTATTGCCAGAGGAGACATGTGGATGGTAGTAGAACGGCTAAGAAAGTGCAGGCACGGAGATTTTCAAGAAAATACCTACAATCGTTCTCATATGATCTTATGTTTGTTTGCCGGCTGGACTCCAAGCATACAGCCCAGTGAAGTTCTGACACTGTGAACGGAAAGAAACCATCAACTTGATTCGTAACTTGACAACGTATTACTAATCATTCTCGAATTGGGTAAGTTTGTGAGCAGTGTTGCAGGTTTCACTTGCTGTTAGCACACGAATAGTTTTAACTATTTCCTTCAAATGTAAAAGAAAGTGATATTATTGCCTTCATCACCCAGCATACAGTTTGCTTGATATTGCTGTGGTAACGGAGTCATCGTTGCAACAGTATGTACAAATGTATCCTGGTAGATTGGTTAGCATTAGCCAAGACGTCTGAAATATAAACTTTGCCGTACGTTTTACAGCTTCCGCCAAATCATCCGAGTAAACTATAGCATTCTTGAAGCAGTGATAGCTTTACGTCTCCTCGACTTGCTTATTTTGATATCTCAAACGTTTCCTTTGCTATAGGTTATCTCAGAACCTCACAGACAAACTTTGAGTGGTAGTGGGTAACACATAGAGGACAACTTTTTTTCTCTATCTAGAAACTTGCCCTTATTAATTCAAAGTTTTATGTACACAAAATAAGGCGCACTGTTGACGGTACGGAAGCACCGAACTAACGCTTAGTTACTGTCATGGTTCTAAGCTGTTCTATACATGCAAAATCTGGACTCTGCATGGACTATGAATAGCCTGAACTTTCTAACATGTTTAGGATGTTATAACGAGAGATGGGCAGTGGAAGTGGCAGGGAGAAAGCTATTCTAGCACAGAATACAACACGACACGCTAAACTGTTTTAACCTACGAGCAAGCTCCAAAGCGAGGTATATGCCACTGTAGGGTGAAAGATTCGTTCTAGGACGAGAGAATCTTTTGCCTCAGTAACGTTGAGAGGGGAGAGGGGTTAATGTCCCGTCGACAAAAAATGGTTCAAATGGCTCTGAGCACTATGGAACTTAACTGCTGAGGTCATCAGTCCACTAGAACTTAGAACTACTTAAACCTAACTAACCTAAGGACATCACACACATCCATGCCCGAGGCAGGATTCGAACCTGCGGCCGTAGCGGTCGCGCGGTTCCAGTCTGTAGCGCCTAGAACCGCTTGGCCACACCGGCCGGCTCCCGTCGACAACGAAGTCGTTAGGGATGTAGGCAAAGTTCTTGTAGGAGAGTTATGTCGAAGAAATCGACTTAGTTAATTTCAAGAGAACAATCCCGGCCCTTCCCGTAATCGATACAGAAAATCGTCTGAAAATCTAAATCCTAATAGCCGGAGGTTAATCTGAACTAGACTCATGCTGACTGCTTCAATCACCTAACAGTAGCCGGCCGCGGTGGCCGACCGGTTCTAGGCGCTTCAGTCCGGAACCGCGCGACTGCTACGGTCGCAGGATCGAATCCTGCCTCGGGAATGGATGTGTGTGATGTCCTTAGGTTAGTTAGGTTTAAGTAGTTCTAAGTTCTAGGGGACTGATGACCTCAGATGTTAAGTCCTACAGTGCTCAGAGCCATTTGAACCATTTGAACCTAACAGTAACGTTAGCTACTCAGCTATCATACTTACAAGGGAACCTCCCCATCGCACCCACCTCAGATTAAGTTATAAGTTGACACAGTGGATAGACCTTGAAAAACTGAACACAGATCAATCGAGAAAACAGGAAGAAGTTGTGTGGAACTATGAAAAAATAAGCAAAATGTACAAACTGAGTAGTCCATGCGCGTCATAGGCAAACAAGAATGAGAAGAGCACTGGAGAGCCCTGGTCCCGTGGTTAGCGTGAGCAGCTCTGGCACCAGAGGTCCTTGGTTCAAATCTTCCCTCGTGTGAAGATTTTAATTTTTTATTTTCAGTTTATGTGACAAACTCTTATGTTTTCATTACTTTTTTGGGAGTGATTATCACATCCACAAGAAAATCTAAATCGGGCAGAGTAGAAGAATCTTTTTACCCATTCGCGAAGTGTACAAGTTAGGTGGATGGACAACATATTCCTGTCATGTGACGCACATGCCGTCACCAGTGTCGTATAGAATATATCAGACGTGTTTTCCTGTGGAGGAAACGGTTGACCTATGACCTTGCGATCAAATGTTTTCGGTTCCCATTGGAGAGGTACGTCCTTTCGTCTACTAATCGCACGGTTTTGCGGTGCGGTCGCAAAACACAGACACTAAACTTATTACAGTGAACAGAGACGTCAATGCACGAACGGACAGATCATAACTTTGCGAAAATAAAGAAAGTGAAATTTTCGCTGCAAGGGAGACTTGAACCACGGGCCTCTCTTTCCGCAGCTGCTCACGCTAACCACAGGACCACGGCGATCTTGAGCTAACGTTAGCATTGGTGTTGCCTATCATACGCATGGACTACTCAGTTTGTATATTTTGCTTATTTTTTCATAGTTCCACACAACTTCTTCCTGTTTTCTCGATGGATCTGTGTTCAGTTTTTCAAGGCCTATCCACAGTGCCAACTTATAACTAAATCTGAGGGGGGTGCGATGGGGAGGTTCCCTTGTTAGTGGGTGCCGGAAACGCTTACTGGATCAACAGAACTGTACAGCTAGGAGAAGAGTGTGAAAACGGGCTCACAGACGTAGATGCGAATATCGCAATGGGTGCACCGCTTTCTTTACCTCGCGATGTCCCACGGGAAATGAGCAGTCACTTGCGGGGCTCTTCGGTAATAACAGAGTCGGTCTTTTTGCCGTTCTCGTGCAGTCGGCAAGTATCGGCTGAGGAGACGTTGCCCGCGCCTGACGTTTTCGCACGGGTTCGTCGACACTCCTCGAGGACCATCTTCCGGTCGGCAGAGCCACGCAGCAGCGGCGGCGGGCGGCGACAAATTGCTTCCCAGAAGAATCGCAGCTGCTCGACGCTTCTTGTGCCGCCTCGGCGCCTATCGGACGGTCCGGTCGCAATTACAGCCAATCGGAAGACGTTTCTTGTGTCCATTCACAGCCAGGGCCGTAGTCTGTGGCCGGGGTCGGAGCCCTTGCCAACGGATGATCAGTACCATTGGGAAAACACTCCACGAGTAACCCAAAATCAATATGCTTTATACGTGGTAATTTTTATGGATTTAATATCAGTTCTGGTAACGAAGCGTTATGTTTCGTGAGGCTTTCACTGGAGCACCGGAAAATCTTAGTGAAATACCGAAATGCAGAAAGTCCTGTGGAGGATCGAAGCTTGGTGCTATTGATATACAAATTTCAGTTTCTTCTAGAGAAGGGGTCTCCAAACGTTTTAGTCTGAGGGCCACATTGATTCCTCCACGAAGTCATAAGGGCCAAGATGTACGTAGTGGGATGAAAGAACCCTAGCACTCCATGATTACCGTAATGGAAGGCTAAAGGAAAGATGAAATCGCAAAAATCTAAGGTTGTGGGAATAGCTAGCACTGAAACGAACTACAATCTTTATTTAATTACATAATTTTGATTGGGGGACGTACCTGACCTAATTTCTGGCATATTTTATTCTGGCGAATTTCACTGACAAACAAGTATGTTACCGCACATTCTTCACGAAAGCGTCCTGCAAAGTTAACGAAATCTCAAAATCATTGTTAGCAACACTATTACTACAAGACGTAACAGAGGTAGAGTATGTCTACGCATTGTTATTTCAAGCAGCGCAAGTTTAGTTATGTAGTCTTGTAGCGAGTAGCAGAGCCAGAGCATATATTTGATAGTTCTGTCGAGTGATTGTGTCTATGTTGCGAGTGTCTCACGAGTTTTTTAGTGTTTTGTGCGCTGTACTAGTAGGTGTGGGACAATTCAAAGTTTGAATTCGAAGAGACAAGGAAAATCTGAAAATCGAAATACGTAATGAAAGTGAAACCTCGCTTAAGAAGCATCTTCCATAATGATTGATTACTAAGGCTAGTCGCCGAAGTGGCGTCCATTTGAAAGACTTGCACCAGACTCGTGAGTAGAATAAAATGCAAAGAATTTTTTTACTTAAAATGTTTTCGCCAATCTAGTCTGTTAACCTTTTTTTTTTTCAGTATCGCACGGAGAATGGTCCGTCTGTTTACTGTGGATAGCCACAAGTTTAACCATGACCTTCCGCTTTGTAAAGATAGATCTCCGACAATGACGAGGTGCTGGTCACGATAGGCCTCGAAACTCAATTGTTGGCAGTACAGGCACCACCTCAGATATTTGGCGGGCCGGATAACAGGGATGTCCGGCCAGCTAACGCGGGCCGGTTTGCCGGCCCTCGCGGGCCGGTTTCGGCCCGCGGGCCGTAGTTTGGAGACCCCTTTTCTAGAGCATCCATTGATCTACCTATTCCTACTGTATGCCATACCTTTAAAGATTCCTCGATGCTGCTCATGTAATGAGTCTAGCTTCGTAGACTTCCGCCAAAGGAAGATCAGCAGTTCTCGCTCATGTTAGCGTGCTCTCTGAATCTAGTGAGGAAACATCTACTTGTCTGCCCCATATAGAAATTTTCACATTTTCCTCATTTTATTTTATAAATCTCTGATTGTGTAAATGATTTGTTTTGTGAATCATGTATCTGACAAATGTCCCTGCTTTCTTGACCATGCGGAACCCGATTCATATTTTTATTTTACGAAAATTACCAACTATAGAACAAATTGAAATTTATAGCGCCTTTGAAGAACAACCACAATACATACTCAGTGAACAAAGACCAGAAAAATAAAAAGTAATCGATTGTTTTAGACATTTACTCTAATGTATACAAGTTCCCTTTTTAGATGTGTGATATATACAGTTCACTTAAATTTGCAGTACATGAAATGGAATATTGACTAGTATCGCTGAGTAGTTGTTCTTTGATGTGCATATTGCGTTGCTATCTCTGCCTAACGTAAACCTGTATGTCAAAATCTTCTAAGTATATGAATGTCAAAAATCTACAGAACTGGTTGCACATGCTGTTCAAAAATGGTTCAATTAGTTCTGAGCACTATGGGACGCAACATCTGAGGTCATCAGTCCCCTAGAACTTAGAACTACTTAAACCTAACTAACCTAAGGACATCACACACATCCATGCCCGAGGCAGGATTCGAACCTGCGACCGTAGCGGTTGCGCGGTTCCAGACTGAAGCGTCTAGAACCGCTCGGCCACGCTGGCCGGCCATGCTGTTAATCCCACGTTATATTGTTCTCATTACGTTGTATTATATTTTTTACATGCTTGAAAATGGCTTAGTGCCGAAATTACACTCGGAAAGTAAAACACAGCTGAAAGCAAGATGGTATAATTTAAAAAATAAATAAATATGACGTCTTAAGCATTAAAAGACGGAAACCCTCATTACTGATAGATTACACGTGTAAGTAGGCTGTTTAGGTTTTTTTATTGGTAACGCCACCTCTGTATGAAAATCACTGGCTGTGCTGTGTGCAGTCTGTGGCTGGTTTGCATTGTTGTCTGCCATTATAGTGTTGGGCAGATGGATGTTAACAGCGCGTAGCGTTGCGCAGTTGGAGGTGAGCCTCCAGCAGTGGTGGATGTGGGGAGAGAAATGGCGGAGTTTTGAAATTTGTAAGAATGGATGTCATGAACTGCTATATATATTATGACTATTAAGGTAAATACATTGTTTGTTCTCTATTAAAATCTTTCATTTGCTAACTATGCCTATTAGTAGTTAGTGCCTTCCGTAGTTTGAATCTTTTATTTAGCTGGCAGTAGTGGCGCTCGCTGAATTGCAGTAGTTCGAGTAACGAAGATTTTTGTGAGGTAAGTGATTTGTGAAAGGTATAGGTTAATGTTAGTCAGGGCCATTCTTTTGTAGGGATTTTTGAAAGTCAGATTGCGTTGCGCTAAAAAATATTGTGTGTCAGTTTAAGCACAGTCATGTATAATTTTTCTAAGGGGACGTTTCATATGTCGACCCTTAGTCGAGGATACCTCACTGGAATCTTCTGATTTTTTCTTGTAGTTTGTGTAATTAGTGTAGCTTTTGTTTATTGCTAGCGCGTAATTGTAGATAGAATCTCCTTTGTAGTTGCAGTCTTTCACTGTTGTACAGTAAAACAGTTGTGGCATGCATGTAAATTTGCACCAAGTATTTCGCAGCTGCGCTTGCAATTAACCAGCTATTATTTTCAGTGCTATGTTAATGTGTTCTCTTATTTTTGCTCTTCAAATTGTGCTTTTCTGTGTTATCGTGTGAAATATTGTGACAATAATGGCGTGTGGAAAACGTAACACTAGGCTCCAAAGTAAACTGAGAAATAATAGTGACGACGAGCGTAGCTTACCAGCACCACTGTGTAATGAATTAACAGACATTCAAAGTAGTAATTTGGTAACTGTGCATAGGGAAATGGAGCGGGCGTCAAATAATGGTGTAGACAGTGAAACAGCTAGTGAACAGGGAAGCATTATCGATCGATCGGTCGGCAACAGCTCGCCTCAGGAATCGGGAATGACAGAACACAATATTGCAAATACTGTAGACTCAGGTTTTGGGTTCTCATCGTTTTCTCAAATGATTCAAGACACATTTTCCGCTTGTCAAAATGTGAATGTTGCCGGTGCAAATTCACTGTCGAAAAGCACTGAGGAACATGTTTCAGATACCAGTGCATTGTTATTACAATAATGCAACAAATGGGACAAAAGCTTTAAAAGTTAGACACAATGGAACAAAATCAGAGACAAACACAGCAAACGCTTCAAAAGTTAGACACAATGGAACAAAATCTTCAAAAGTTAGACACAATGGAACAAAATCTTCAAAAGTTAGACACCTTGGAACAAAATCAGAGACAAACACAGCAAAAGCTTCAAAAGTTAGACACCACGCTTGAACAAACACGTGAAGATTTAACTACTGGGTTACATAACATTGAATCGAAATGTCAAAAAGTCTGTAATGACGTAAAAACACAAATTTGTGAGCATTTTCAACCTATTTTTTCGCCGCATGAATATGCATTACAGAATCACGAAGCAGCCATTAAAGAACTGCAAACTATTGTTCATGAAAATCATGACACCTTGCAAGCTAAAATTGACTCAGTTGCATCTACCGATTTGGTTACGCAACTTGCAAAAACTCAGGAAAACTTAAAGGACACAGTAGATACTCTGAAAATTGGTTCCGAAAGACACATGGAGGAAATTAGTTTATTATCAGAGAAAGTAGTCGAACTTTCGCATCAGCTAAATAATTTATCAACAAAGGTAGATGATGATCTGAATGACACAAGACCTGTAGCCTTCACTGACACTGAAGAGTATGAACAAATTAGAAAATTCAAACAAAATCAAAATCAAATCAATACACAGTACAAAAGAGAAATTCGGGAAGTAAAAGATCAGTTGGCACAAGTAATACAAGAATTACATATTTCAGAGGACACTCGCGCTCCAACACGGGAAGAGGAACTTAGAAATACGGAAAAGTCACAAAATAATAACACAGGGCATTTCGGAAATTATGAAAGAAATTGGCAAGGTGCACCGAATTTTAAGATGGAACCACCGACACGACGTAACAATGACCGATATGCTACTCGCCGACACGATGATTTTGACTATAAGCTGTTTATCACTACACGTAAATTCAAAACATTTAAGAATTCCGGCAACGACATTCATCCACAAGCGTAGCTTCATCAATTCTCTCATTGTTTTCCTCCCAACTGGTCATTAGAGCACAGATTAGAATTTATGTGTGGCTATTTAGAGAATGAACCAGCTGTAAGAATGCGATTGGTCATTCACGATTGCCACAGTGAAGGAGAATTTTATCATGCCTTCCTCTCAGCATATTGGTCTCAAGCTACACAAGACCGAGTAAAACATAGCATCATAATGATGAAACAATTCGAACAATCTGAATTTTCCAGTCTTGTGAAATATTTTGAAGACATGTTGCACAAGAATCAGTACCTGTCAAACCCATACAGCCCCTCAGAACTCTTCCACATTTGCTTACTCAAACTACCTGAATATTTACGACATACTATTTTGGCAGGACGTTGCAAAGGCGACATTGAAGCTTTTCAGGGACTCTTACAAGAATTAGAAATTGACACTGACAATCGCGGAACGCGAAAACAGGAACACAACAATTACAGGTCACATCCGTCGCAATTCCGCGATGAAAGAAATAATAACTGGACACGACAAGGCTATTCTCACAACACAAATCGTGACCAAAACAGACACCACCCATATGACAACCACTGGCAGAGTAATAGTTACAGAGAAAGATCGCATTTCCGTAGTAATGAATATGACAGAGATAACCATAGAAACAGACAATATGGGAACCAAAATAATTATTATCAAGGGAGACAGAATAACTTCAGACGCAACAGTTCAGCGCGCAGTTACGATTCCGGGAGAAATTCTCCACCACATGACCGACAAACAAGAAACTATGTAAAGTACCGACAAAACGACATACCCGAATTCCATCAGAACTGGCGGGATTCAAACAGAGCAGGGCCCTCTCGACAAGGTGAATTTGTAGAAGTTAGGTCTCCTAATCCCAATAACGACGCACGCCAACAAAGAGACAGACAATGACTCGCACCGCAGGCAGCCACGTGCGCCGGCGGGCTCAGGGAAAAATTACATAGATGACAACCTTGAGAAAAATTCCAGTATTCTTCATCGACGTATACTGCATGATAATTGCGTTCAGGTTGAAACTCTGCGTACTAGGAAGAGTAAAGGTTTACACCACATTTCACATGTAAAACCGTTTATTGAAAGATAATCTGCTTTTTAACTTTGTCTTTGCCATAAAACTTTTCACTTCACATTTCTAGTATGCATTGTCAGACTTAGAAACTGTTACCATGTAACAATGTTTGAAGTTAAATATCCAATCAAGAACCAAGAGAACTTATTTAAACAGAAATTACGAATGCATTGTTATAGTGAACAGACGTCACAGTGTTATTGTGTGTGTACATTCTTGCTTGTTAGTTGCACCATTACGTAACGACTATAAGGCTTACATACTTAGAACATAAACTGGGACTGCTAATGAGATTTTAATGCAACATTTTGGTTTACTTGAAAATACATTCTGGATTTAAAATACTTTCTGCGAGATACCAGATGACGTAGTGGTTAGTTTATGTTACAGCTACACGATTTTATCACGACGCTACTAATGAGTGACAATTTACAATGTTGCTTTTGCGGTGTATCTGTTTTATATCTGCACAGTTTTTCTGAATTTTTCTGGAAAGTAAAACATGTTTTATTAGTAACTTTTGTGGTATAGATACAATGAGACAGCCTTTTCCGTAGCACAACAATACGTTACAGCACAGTACTTTCTTGATCACGGTAAGGTATGTAATAACTACGATATCTATACGCAAAGCACTTCACTTTTGGTTATCATGAGGTAAGTACATTGACTTCTGCAGAACTTAGCTTTCGGAGGACGATAACTACGACACTTCCACAGAGATTATCTTACAACAAGACGCACAGTTTAGCGCTACAGTACACGTATCTGAGTGATTAATTTTGTACTTAAAACATTTATTTTTAAAGATTTTTGAATTACAATGATACAAAGGTTTTCCGTGATACATTTCATTCCATTGCTGTAATCTGTAACACCTGAGGGTATAATTACATTAATCGTCAGGGGGATACACGCTTACTTTGTGTACCATGTGTTTGGCAAGCACAAGGAGCCCTAGCTAATATGGTATTTGCTTATACAACTTTACACATCGGTACCATATTTCTCTAACACACAAATTACACAGCTATCTGATCATTTAACTGAGAGATAAACATTTTTTTTACTACGGCAGTGACACATGTTTACACAATTACACAGTTGGATAACTTCACACTTACGAAACTGTATTTTGTCTGTACTTTGTGAACTGTTCATATTTTTTTCGGAACCATTGTGATACTATGAGAGCTTTGAATGATATATTTGGTATGGGATCACGATGTTTAAAGTATGATTGAGGTAGATGACACTATTGAAATGAGCAGAGAATTTTTTTAGGTTTTGAAATTATTGGAGGAAGCTACGACGATTTTGAGATTTGACTGAGGTGTTATGACATTATTACGATGACGATGTGTATTATGCTGTTGAGATATGTTATTCATCAATAAGCTGATGCTATATGAGTTATTTGAGTATGCTCCTTATCTGTTATCATGAAATATTGAAGCGCCCAGCTGAGAGATAGTCGTCTGACAAAAGAAAGCCATTAGGTGGAGAAAAAAAAAAGAGGCCATTATCGTCGCTATTGACATTTCTTTGTCGAAAGCATCGCAAATACGGTACGCTCAAACTTGAAAACATATGATTATACTGTGGAGATCTTAATTTATGATATTTACTAAAATACCTAATGAAATGATGAGAAACATTTTTACATCTGTTGTCTTTCTAGTTGAGAGATTGCTCAATTTGTTTAATATCTAGTTTCTAGCTGCCCTGCAGCATTGGTTAAAATAAAATTTAATAGATGTACTAATATAGTTATCTTATGCCTACAGATCCAGTCAATAATAAATTTATGATCTACTTCCAAGAAAACGAGGGCACATAAATAGACATTTCCCTTCACAGGAATTGTATAAATAATTTTTTTTACGATTTGGTAACATCTGCTATTGTAAGTTCTCGTGATGCATCACTCTAGTGTTAAGATGTGACATAGGTATTAAACATGGCCATTTTTACTGTAATATTGTTTCTGCTTGGGCTTTGTCATGTTTAGGTATAAGTTATTGCATTTGCTGCTGCTTGCTTTGCCAATTTCCATTTTTTTGGTCATTGCTGTTTGTGTTAATTGTTCTTTGCTGCTGCATTGCCTCGTCCCTTAGTTCAGCATCTTAGTTCAGTAGATTTAAATTAGCTTAAGAGTGGTAGACTATATAAGAGAATGAGCTGCGATGAATTGGAAGAAATGCATTGAGAAGTTATATGAAAAAAGTACAGAAAGCAGGTATAGATAGGACTTTTTGGGAATAATGATGAACGAAGGGAGATCAAGAAAAAAAAGGTTTTGTTTGCAAAATACTGCAGTACCAAATGTTACACTGAAAACAAACCCTGTCCTTTCCCCCTGTGGTATTCTGCTATGTGTTTGTGTACTCTTGTATATTTGTGTTTTTCCTGTCTGATTTATGTTGTCAAATACTATGTTATTTTCTTCGTAAGGATGTTTAGACATTATTTATCCTGTTTTGTTTTAATGCTCATGTTGATGTTTCAAAAGTTATTCTGATCTTTCATATATTTACTTATGTCATAATTCCTGTAACACTGATGTATATGTCTATTTCTATTCTTTTGTAAAGCCTGTTTTACTACAAATGTTATCTGTATTGTTATGTTATTTAATGATGTATTTGTACCTTTGTAATTGTATTCTCATGTTATAAAATTGTAATTGACACCAGTACATCAAATTATTAACTTGTAAGTTACATTTCACTGCACTCGTTTCTGTTGGTCATAGTATATGGACAATATGTGAGAAGTAGGGACTGATAGTGTTTGCACGTGTGTTAATAATTCAGCAAGGGACTGGATAACAGCATTGCTGGTTCTAAGGAAAAAAAAAAACTTTGTGAGCGCACATGTGGTGGTTTATGGACTTGCTATATTCTCCGCAAGACTCTTCGATGGTGATTTTGCACCTGCACAGTCGCAACAGATGGCTGCTGGCCGTCTCTACATGGACTACAGTGGGTCTGCATCTTTGATGGCCCACCAATACCATTATTTCTACAAGGACTGCAGTGGGTCTGCACCTCTAGTGGCCCACCAATACCATAATCTCTACCAGGACTACTATGGGTCTGCTCTGTGATGACCTACCTACCAATATTCTTCAAAACTTCGACTGACTCTGCTATGGGTTTGCTCTGTTGTGGCCCATTACCTGTCTGCATGTCAAGAGTCAGCACTCTCTTTCCGTCAGAAGGACAACACTACTTCTTCAAGACTGCATGGAAATCCACTACTTCCGTGTGCATTTTCTTTTACTGCTCAGACTTTGAGAAAAACACTGCTATTTTACTGTGATGAACGATCAGGACTGTCTTTATGCAGTGTGAGAAAATTTTAGCTTTTGACCAACATTGTATCAATAAGTGTGTGCATTTGATTTCTTTGTTATTGTAATTATGAATTTTTTTTCAAATCTGTATTGGCCACTGCCCAAAACAATTTGTAAAATTTTTTGTGGGGAGCATGGGGGCTATGTAAGTAGGCTGTTTAGGTTTCTTTATTGGTAACGCCACCTCTGTATGAAAATCACTGGCTGTGCTGTGTACAGTCTGTGGCTGGTTTGCATTGTTGTCTGCCATTATAGTGTTGGGCAGATGGATGTTAACAGCGCATAGCGTTGCGCAGTTGGAGGTGAGCCTCCAGCAGTGGTGGATGTGGGGAGAGAAATGGCGGAATTTTGAAATTCGTAAGACTGGATGTCATGAACTGCTATATATATTATGACTATTAAGGTAAATACATCGTTTGTTCTCTATTAAAATCTTTCATTTGCTAACTATGCCTATCAGTAGTTAGTGCCTTCCGTAGTTTGAATCTTTTATTTAGCTGGCAGTAGTGGCGCTCGCTGAATTGCAGTAGTTCGAGTAACGAAGATTTTTGTGAGGTTAGTGATTTGTGAAAGGTATAGGTTAATGTTAGGGCCATTCTTTTGTAGGGGTTATTGAAAATCAGATTGCGTTGCGCTAAAAAATATTGTGTGTCAGTTTAAGCACAGTCATGCATAATTTTTCTAAGGGGACGTTTCACACGGTGGGAGCAGTCATAGCTCTAAAACATTAAAGAGTAAATATCCGAAGCGATCTGTACTGGGAAGCCCAACAGAGAAAAGGTAGGATACTGAGGATACGCAATTCACCCAGGAAAGAGAGAGTATGCAAAATTCTCGTTCCACCAGTTCTTCGGACAGAATTAGTGGCGGGGATCCGACGAAGAAAGGCGAATTTCGTAAGAGGTTCGCTTAATAAGCCTGAGACCATCATGGAGATGAATTATGTTTTTTGTTCATCAGAGTTCTGACTGGTGCGGCCCTCCCCATCTTCATCTTGCGTGACTACATGTAACATGTTGGATTCCTCTCTCGTGCCAACTACTTCATCTCAAAGTAGCACCAACATTCAACGTCTTCAATAATTTCTTGGATACATTCAAGCCGGCCGCGGTGGTCTCGCGGTTCTAGGCGCGCAGTCCGGAACCGCGCGAATGCTACGGTCGCAGGTTCGAATCCTGCCTCGGGCATGGATGTGTGTGATGTCCTTAGGTTAGTTAGGTTTAAGTAGTTCTAAGTTCTAGGGGACTAATGACCATCGTAGTTGAGTCCCATAGTGCTCAGAGCCATTTGAACCATTTGATACATTCAAATTTCTGCCTTCCTCCACAGCTTATTTCTTACCAGCTCAGTTTTCAGTATCCTTCTGTAAACCATCTCGCAAACGTTTCGAGTCTATTTTTTTCCTGTTTTCCCCTTAGGACACTGTTCATTTTCACACAACGCTATGTTCCACACGTACGTTGTCAGGAATTTCTCCCCAAAAATAAAGGCCAATGTTTGACACTAGTAGACTTCTGTTCGCCAGGAAAGCGCTCTTTACTCAGCTAGCCTTCTTTTAATATCTTCCTTGCTTCGTCGGTCATTCGTTATTTTACTTCCACGAAAGCAGTACTGCTTCATTTCATCTACTGTATTCCCCCCAGTTTTGACGCTAAGTTTATCGCTAGTCTTGTATCTTATGAATATTTCCATGATGTTGATGGTTGGACTCTATGGCTGTGGATTAAATTACTTGAAGAAATACAGCAATCAACCATTTTTTATGCAGCTTAATTTATGTGGGTTTCCATCTATCACCAATCCTATAAAAGTTTTACGCCATTTGAATTTGGGTAAAAACCCGTAACGCGTCTTGGCATAAACAGAGCTACATACATCGCAGCTAGTTGTCATATTTCTTCAAGTAATTTATTTCTGCCAATCCTCGTTACTTTAACCATTCTTTGATAATGGTCAAACTCCAACGGCGTTCGAGTGGAGACTGTAGCCCCTTGCTCCTATCAAAGTATCATTCGCCTGAGTGATGATATTCCTAATTGGCTCGATAACAAAGAATCGATTACTGTGTAAACCGAATCGTTCTGGCGAACGTATGCAACTTAGTACCAACAAGACAGTACTCTTTTTCTGAAGTTAAGGACGTTCGTAAAATATTTAATGAAGTTAATTATTATTGATGAACACTAAGTAGATAAATAACTGTTACAAATATTCACGAAAACACTTTGTCAAAGAAACTGATTACTTCAGTAAAACGTCGGGCAGTCCCCTTTCAACCAGTCAGGTTACGTGGAAACGCGTACGGCGTTTCAGAATTCCTCTGCTTGTGTCAAATTCCGAAGGTTTCTCTGTAGAAAACACTTTGACTGATAATTTGGACAAATGGAGTTACATTACTAACTGCAGAGTAATTACTGACATTTGTACTCGCACACTATAACGCAATAGTGTCTCAACACATTAGCGACTTCTTTTACAGATTGCACTTATTAACTTGATTAAAACTGATTTAAATATGACTTTCACATAACTTTTCAGATAAAAGGATTCACAACACTGGAGTACTCCAAGCCAGTTCAGTGCCAGGAATAATTAGTTAGTGTTTTGGTGTTAGTGAGGTGGCCCTTAACATTCGACATTCAAATAAATGTTAAACTCAAGATCTCCATTAGGTACAGAACCATATGCTCAAATAGAAACTACTTCAAGTGGTTTATGGAAATTAAAAGTAAAAATATACGATCATGCATTACTCAATTTAATTTACTAGTTTACCGATACTCGGAAAATATTTAAGAAATACAGGCAAGATATTATTCCATGTAACAATCTACTAGGAAAATGGAAAACCTGGCACAACCTACAGTTATCAGCTGTACTGACGTTAGAGAAATTTTTCACTCGGACTTTCAAATAATTCTATGCGCAGTATTCCATAGACAGTACCACAGATGTTGAGGGTGGTTTTGCGATGGAATCGAACGTCTGTCAACGGAAATGCTCCACTGGGCTGTCCTGGTTCATCGACACACTTTGGGTCTGTGCAAAGAATTATGATTATTCGTAAGTGCCTTTCCGTACCGCCAACCGCTGTGGCCGAGCGGTTCCAGGCGCTTCAGTCCGGAACCGCGCAGCTGCTACGGTCGCAGGTTCGAATCCTGCCTCGGGCATGGATGTGTGTGATGTCCTTAGGTTAGTTAGGTTTAAGTAGTTCTAAGTCTAGGGGACTGATGACCTCAGATGTTAAGTCACATAGTGCTTAGAGCCATCTTTCCGTATTAGTATTTGCCTCGTTGTGTCCCACTGCGTCTAAAAACAGCTGCTCATGTCCACTTACGAGTGCTACACCCTGTGTATCGTCTTTCATAGTCAACAGGAGGGAGACGCTGGAGTCGACTATGCACACTTTGTTGACCTTCCGAGTTATTTTTGGGGAAAGAATCCTACTGTTAACATCTTAATAAGAGGGTCATTCGCGAAGTACAGAGCGTTTTTTCTACACAAATTTTTATGTGATATAATTAACCGAAACTGTATTTTACATACATCTGATACCAAAGGTACTTTTCAACGTAGTCACTGTACAAATTTAGGCACTAGTACCATTTTACCACCTTTTTTATGCCTTCCACACACGCAGTTGCCGCCAAGTTATTGAATGACAGATTAACTTTTTTTTTTTAAGTTCATCATCACTTCCGTAGCGTTATCCACTCAAAGAATCTTTTAGTTTGGGGAGCGAGCGATAATCACTTACGGCTAAGTCCAGACTATATGGAAGATCTTGAAACATTTCCCACTGAAACCGCTGAAGCAAGTCGTGTGTCATTCCAGCTGCACGCGGACGTGAATTATCGTAAACGAGGATTATTCCGCTGGTTAGCATTCCGCGCCGTCTGTTTTTGGTGGCGCGGCGAAGTCGTTGAAGGGTATGACAGTACGCCGGTGCATTTATAGTCTCACCTCTAGGCACGTAGTCAATGAACAGCACACCCTTACGGTTACAAGTTTTTCTTCGGTTTCGTTGGGGATATCCAGTGACGTCATTCTATTGATTGCCGCTTTGTTTCTGATGTGAAATGTGACATGCAAGTTTCATCACCAGTGACTAGGTGACTCACAACTTCATCACCATGCTTTTCTTAGAGACTGAGAAATGTTAATGCAGCTGCAGTTCATTCAGTTTTGTGTTCGTCTGACAAAATTCGAAGAACCAACCTGGCACAGACTTTTTTTATAGCCCAGATCTGCACTAACAGTCTCGTAAAACATAGTTCTTGAAATGTCTGGAAAGATTGTGTGCAGTCCACTTATTATGAAACGCCTGTCTTCTTGGATTTTTGTTTCAATCCTTGCTTTGAGTCCACGAGTCAGCACTGAGGGCCGGTCTGAGCGATCTTTGTCGGGAACATTCTTCCGCCCGCCACTGAACATGATGTACCACTTTCGAACTGACGCTTCGATCATCACATTACCGTCAACACCTCTGAGGTCCATATATGCCGATGGGGGGAGGACGTGGTCAGGTGTCAAAACAAGACGTTCTTTACATTCCGAACTTTTGTAATGCATTACCCATAAGTACGTTCACGTAAACTATAATTCGCAGAACGTCCTTTTTCTTGTAAGATTCAAATATTCGTGACTGCCTGTAGCTTCTCTTTTCTGAGGGTAGAAGCACTAATGAGTCTCGTTAAGCAAAGAATAGGTTAACAGCGAGTCGGAAATATAAAAAATTAATGTTCTTTTGCCTTTGTTGACTGTGATGCTTCAATTGCCTTTACGTATAGTGCATTCAGATTTGAGATTACATCAGCGTCGAATGCATCGTATGAACGATGTATTCATTGCCTGTACGCACACTAATGAGCAGTTCTCATGATCATCAAAAGTTCTGGGCGGCTTAAAGTCTCGTGGGTGAATTAAAAGAAGGCGCACCTTAGCTCCCTGGTTATGTTTTATGAGATTCTGTAAGTCATAAAATGTTATTTACAGCACAAGTTTGAAGGTCTGAGCATTAAACTTTGAAATTAAAGCATTAAGAAATATTGTTTAGCCATAAAAGCAGTGCAGATCATTTCAGGACATAACTTCTTTGTGATGGAATTCATTTTGCTTCTGGCACTCAGAAGTCGACGCACATATAGATAAACTGCTGAGCTTCCGAGTTTCAGTGCTTCAGTACAGCACTGTGTTTGCTAATTTCACAGTTTGTTCTGAGTCACTCTCAGTATTATCCACAAAAACCATCAGCGAGTAGAGGTATTGGAATATCAGTGTAAAAAACGCAGGGTTCTTGAAGAGGTCTTCGGTTCTCGACTTTGCACTATATTGCTACTGTACACTGCGGAGGGGCGGGGTTCGAAAATGTTTGCTAACACTGAGTGAAGCAAGCTGCAAAATTAATGTCCACCTACCTCAGTATAGCGTTCGTTCACCGTCCGTTGCTCTGCATTCGTAGGTACTATGCAGACGATGTTAAAAGCAGCGTTGAAGAAAACCATCGTCCATAGATACGACTGCGTAGTCCGCGCAACTCAGGTAACAAAATTAACCTGCAAATCTTTGGTAATAACGGGCATAAGCGGATGATTCCTTCCTTCACTGAAAATGTCCGCTTATCGATCCTAAAGTTATTTTATTGTCTTTTAGCTACTGTGTCAACAAACCACATTTACGTCGGTAGCATATCCACTACTACTTCATGCAGCTTATGTCACACGCAAGACAGCCAGAAATGTGTTAAGTCCAACCCGAAATACTGCAACATTAATACAGTCAATACTCTGCTACGAAATGAGTTTCACATTCGGTCCTTTTCAGTGGATTCTTCAAATGAAGATGCCCGCCAAAAAATGTTCTGTAAATGCATATTGAACACGCCACGCAGGATTCTTCACAAAGGCCGGTAGTTTTACACACGGTTTTTCTACAACAAACACTCCAAAATCTCCCAAACTTTACAGAACTGTCCGTAAATGCATCAGCTTGCACAACGATTTAAATCGAACGTGAAATAAGTCATTTCTTCGTTTTACAAATAACTTTTTTCGGGTACGTCTAACATGACCTCCTCGTCCGGCAGCTAGTCCATGACTCACTGCATGCTGTTGCTTTCATGGCGTATAACTCATCCCCATGCGCGGGAAAGACTTTACTCTCATTCGTCGATCAAAACGAACAGCCAATCAGATTAATCTTTCACGATCATATTCGCGCTCAAGCTGCTTTATTCCAATCAACATTCGCAGATGCATCTACGTCATTTCATGCTGCAATTACTAACAAAATGTTCCACCGAACCAAACCAAACGAATACTAAGAGAAAACTATACTTGAAATATACTTTAGAACTGATTATCCTCTTACTAACTTTCTGGCTGCCTTATTACAAAAGCAAACGCTCATAGACATACGTCATCCACCAGTTAGGGGAATTCACAGTTTTTTCGTGACATCCTGGTGGCGTAACACTTGCTAGTTACGCAAGGTGTAATACAATATAGAATTGAAAATTGACGTATGTCCCATGTACACACTCACATTCACTCTCATTTACTCTCACCCTAACACAAAATATAAATATTAACTTTTAATCTTTTATTTCCATTACAAATGAAAACGTATCGAAAGTTTAGAATTGAAAATCTTTATAAAATAAATCGGCACACTAAGGGTGCTATTACTGTTTTCAAAAAACAAAAGAAATATAAACTGTTATTGTTACTATCTGAATTTACTTTCTTAAGTGTCAGTTAAGTACTTTTTAAGAGGTTTTTTATATCTGTGGAACTATTATGGGTAGCGGTACCAAATATCGACACAAAGCTCGTCTGAATAACAAAAGGTCATGTACGAAATTTGGAATAAAACAGCTAATTTTTAACGCAGTTATTTAGTTTCTTAGGTGAGGTAAGTGAGTGATTTTAGTACGCGCCACAGTGAGCATTCTCACGGTCCGCTTTAGCAGCAGGTGTGGCTGTGACGCATACGGCTGTCCATATGCCGGCCGCCACCGAACTCTACTATGCTGCAGGCTCCCAAAACAGCTGGCCATAACGTAACGAACTTACTGCAAAAGTCTGCAGTCGCGTAATAGCTGCGACGCTACAACACCACTGTATAGTAAGTACTCTTTTAACAGTACATGCATTTCATCAGAAGATTATATCATTACACCCCATCCAGAAAAAGAATAGTAGTATGCTAGCAGAGCGGAACTTTCTGATTAAATTCGAATAACTACATTTGTACGAGTACATGCTCTACAGGCAAAAGAAACGGACTCTCATTTACTACATCTTCGTTTCCTTTTTTTCTAGCAGGCAAAAGTAGAGAACTCTGGTGCGCTATGAAAACTTCTCAGACTTAACGCCGCTGTTAATAAGTAAAGCATTGTATCTTCATACGTTTGGAATCTACATGACACTGACGAAGTGATGAAAACAATGATGCGGATTGGCAACCAATTCTGACAAGTGAATAGCTCATACTACGTATATGGAGAAGGTCTAATGAACAATAGACTGATCACGTTTTCCTGAGCTTTTGTGACTTCACTCTGTTTTGGAGGTCGCTAGAGCTTCGTTAGTATTTGTTTCTTCCTGCTGCGTAGCTCAGGGAGAAGGTTTAACGAGACGTGGTGTGTGCACGATTGCAATTGTCTTGTTTGCGCTCTCTTACGCCCACGCACATACACACACACACACACACACACACACACACACATATATATATATATATATACGCGCGCTCGCAGGCACACATAGGTACAGTAGATAAGTAGACAGAGAGAGAGAGAGAGAGAGAGAGAGAGAGAGAGAGAGAGAGAGAGAGAGAGCTCCTAAAGTCACTGTTCCTGCAGGCATAAATCATTGGGCAGGGATATGAAGTAACAGCTCCTCGACGCATAAATCATTGGACGGGGATATGCACATACATAGATGGCGGCAGTAGCGCGTGCACATGTATAAAATAGCAGTGCATCGACGGAGCTGTCATTTGTACTCAGGTGATTGATGTGAAAAGCTTTCCGACATGATTATGGCAGCACGACGGGATTAACAGAGTTTGAACCCAGAATGGTAGTTGGTGATAGACATATGGGACGTTGCATTTACGGAATCGTTAGGGAATTCAGTATACCGATATAAACGTTGTCAAGAGTGTGCCGAGAATACCATATTCCAGGTCTTACCTCTCACCACGGAGAACACAGTAGCTGACGGCCTTCACTTAACGACCGAGAGCAGCGGCGTTAGCGTAGAGTTGTCAGTGCTAACAGACAAGCAACAATGCGTGAAACAGCCGAGGAAATCTACGTGGGACGAACGACGAACTTATCCTTTAAGACAGTGCGGCGAAATTTGGCGTTAATGGACTATGGCAGAGGACGACCATCGCGGGTGCCTTTGCGAACAGGACGACACGCTAGAAGACTAGAAAATGGTGGCATGCTCGTATGAGTCCTAATTTCAGTTGGTAAGAACAGACGGTAGGATTCGTGTGTGGTGCAGACTCCACGGAGCCATGGACCCAAGTTGTCGACAAGGCACTGTGCTAGCTGGTGGTGGCTCCATAATGGTGTGGGCTGTGTTTACGTGGAATGGACTGGGTGCTCTGGTCCCAGTGAAGCGATCATTGACTGAAATGGTTATGTTCGGCAGCGTGGAGACCATTTGCAGCCATACGTGGATTTCATGTTCCCAAAAAACGATAGAATTCGTATGCATGACAATGTGCCATGCCAGAACATTCTAGACAGTTCGGGTAAATGATTTGGCCTCCCAGATCGCCCGACGTAAATTCCATAGAATACACTACTGGTCATTAAAATTGCTACACCACGAAGATAACGTGCTACAGGCGCGAAAAATTAACCGACAGGAAGAAGATACTGTGATATGCAAATGATTAGCTTTTCAGAGCATTCACACAAGGTTGGCGCCGGTGGCGCACCTACAACGTGCTGAGGTGAGGAAAGTTTCCAACCGATTTCTCATACACAAACAGCAGTTGACCGGCGTTGCCTGGTGAAAAGTTGTTGTGATGCCTCGTGTAGGGGGGAGAAATGCGTACCATTACGTTTCCGACTTCGATAAAGGTCGGATTGTAGCCTATCGCGATTGCGGTTTATTGTATCGCGACATTGCTGCTCGCGTTGGTCGAGATCCAATGACTGTTAGCAGAATATGGAATCGGTGGGTTCAGGAGGGTAATACGGAACGCCGTGCTGGATCCCAAAGGCCTCGTATCACTAGCAGTCGAGATGACACGATGGCTGTAACGGATCGTGCAGCCACGTCTCGATCCCTGAATCAACAGATGGGGAAGTTTGCAAGACAACAACCACCTGCACGAACAGTTCGACGACGTTTGCAGCAGCATGGACTATCAGCTCGGAGACCATGGCTGCGGTTACCCTTGACGGTACATCACAGACAGGAGCGCCTGTGATAGTGTACTCAACGACGAACCTGGGTGCACGAATGACAAAACGTCATTTTTTCGGATGAATCCAGGTTCTGTTTAGAGCATCATGATGGTCGCATCCGTGTTTGCCGACATCGGGGTGAACGCACATTGGAATCGAGTATTCGTCATCGCCATACTGGCGTATCACCCGGCGTGGTGGTATGGCGTGTCATTGTTTAACGTCTCGGTCACCTCTTGTTCGCATTGACGGCACTTTGAACAGTGGACGTTACATTTCAGATGTGTCACGACCCATGGCTCTACCTTTCATTCGATCCCTGCGAAACCTTACATTTGAGCAGGATAATGCACAACCGCATGTTGCAGGTCCTTTACGGGCGTTTCTGGATACAGAAAATGTTCGACTGCTGCCCTGGCCAGCAGATTCTCCAGATCTCTCACAATTTGATAACGTCTGGTCACAATACACCAGTCACTACTCTTGACGAACTGTGGTATCATGTTGAAGCTGCATGGGCAGCTGTACCTGTACACGCCATCCAAGCTCTGTTTGACTCAATGCCGAGGCGTATCAAGGCCGTTATTACGGCCAGAGGTGGTTGTTCTAGGTACTGATTTCTCACAATCTTTGCACCCAAATTGCGTGAAAATGTAATCACATGTGAATTCTAGTGTAATATATTTGTCCAATGAATACCCGTTTCTCATCTGCATTTCTTCTTGGTGTAGCAATTTTAATGGCCAGTAGTGTAGATTTAAATCAAGTGCCACGCGTCGAATTGTATCAAGCTTCAGAACCATATTTTAACATTATTTGTTTTTCTTATCTTGTTGCCGCCTTGTTGTTATGTTAAGGTTTTGTAAGTGTGAAGGATAGTGAAGACGGTCTTCATTCGCATTAGTTAGTAAATAAAGTAGAATAACTGGTGGCGAATCTGTCGACGACTATGGTGCCTCGACGCTGGATTTTGTTACCACTGTGGTGTGCGGCACCGTAAAAGTTAGAGAGGAAGGCGGAAGGCGACTTCCTCCCGGCACAGAGCGAGCCTGTCTGCTCAGGGGATGGCTTTACGGCCGCTTATTGCCCTGCAACAGGCAGCGCCGTCTGTCGATACAGGATAGAGCGCCGCTACAATGGCAGCCCCCCACAGCCACACACCTGCCGGTGGCGCACACTGGTGCAAGGTCTGGAACGACGAGGTGTCCTTTATGTGGTCGAGCCGCACCCCTCTCACTTTATATTTCGTTCTCCGCACAAAAGCGGCAGGTGGAAATACGGTCTACAGTTCCACAGATGCAGTTCGTTCGCCATATTATGATTACCAACTCATACTTACAGAACGTGACAGGAAGTGAGTGGCGAAAGGATGACAAGGGCGCTGCGAAGGTAAGAGCCTGCGGTGAACAGACGAAAAAAATTTCACTTAGTATTTGTTGTTGTAGAGTTGGTTATGCTGGTATGCGTTCTCACACTCTTCACCAGTCTCGTCGGCCGGTGTGGCCGAGCGGTTCATGGCGCTTCAGTACGGAACACGCGACTGCTGCGATCGTAGGTTCGAATCCTGCCTCGGGCATGGATGTGTGTGATGTCCTTAGGTTGGTTAGGTTTATGAAGTTCTAAGTTCTAGGAGACTGATGACACCAGATGTTAAGGCCCATGGTGTTCAGAGCCATTTGAACCATTTTTTTTCCCATCAGTCTCGACAACACAACTGCTTTGATAGTGGGAGGTTTCATTTCTGCACAGCATGAGCCAAACTCAGACATGTTACTGTCCACAAACCATTTTCTTACAGATGCTGCTTTATGACAGGATGCGTTTCCATCCTGATACAAACAGCCATCGCCTCCGAACTGTTTCTCTACTGTACGTAGTACAAACCGCTGTAAAATGTGTTCACATCCTTCCGCGTGTAGCGTTTTCTTAACTTAGTAAGGAGACTGGAGCTTGACCACGAAAAATACCTTCATACCGTAACGGAACTTTCCCTGTACCTTACTGCTGGCGCTGGCCATGTTCACAGGTAACATTCTCCTGGCATTCGCCAAATCGAAAGACTTGCATCGGATTGCCACAAGCGTACAGAATGATTGACCATTCCCAGTCGCTCGTTTCCAGTCCTCTGCTGTCCACTAGCGTCGCTCTTTGTGCCACCTCAAGTTTCGCTTTGCACTCGCTACAGAACTGTGTGGTTTATAGACTCGACTACTGTAACTCATTCTACTGAACTCACTGTGAACGGTCACTGTGCCAGTTGAACTGCTGGTATAACTTTGGATCTCACGATTGATTTCTTCCTCTGATTTCATGAGCTTTTTTTTTTTAATAATCATCCTCAATGCTGGGTGGTGCCTGTCCGTCAGTACATCAGGTCTTCCTGGTGTTGTTTTACCTGTAGTCGTTCCCTCTTGTTTCCAGTCACAATCACATCAAGGACAGTTGACTTGCGCGGCTTTAGAATGGTTAAAGTGTTGCTGATGGATTTGTTAGTCGGGTGACAGCCAGCAGCTAGTGACTGTGCTCTGCTGACAGATCTATGTTGCTGTTAGTGCTTCTCTAATGACAACACAGCACCCTTCGTCTCCTTTTATACTGCCGGACCCGCCTCCCGTGACATCTAGTGGTTAGTGTCACGTTACACTGAGATGTTCGGATACTTTTGATCAGACAGTGTATTAGTTGATCAGCTTCTAATTTCCAAAACGGCACTGCAGCCCGCGTGTACAAGTGGCCAACAAGAAAATCTGAATGCAAGTTTAGTGTCCTGGATTCTTTTCTGGAGGCTCCAGGCGGAGAATTACAGGGTGTTTCAAAAATGACCGGTATATTTGAAACGGCAATAAAAACGAAACGAGCAGCGATAGAAATACACCGTTTGTTGCAATATGCTTGGGACAACAGTACATTTTCAGGCAGACAAACTTTCGAAATTACAGTAGTTACAATTTTCAACAACAGATGGCGCTGCGGTCTGGGACACACTATGGTACGATATTTTCCACATATCCACCATGGGTAGCAATAATATGGCATAGTCTCTGAATGAAATTACCCGAAACCTTTGACAACGTGTCTGGCGGAATGGCTTCACATGCAGATGAGATGTACTGCTTCAGCTGTTCAATTGTTTCTGGATTCTGGCGGTACACCTGGTCTTTCAAGTGTCCCCACAGAAAGAAGTCACAGGGGTTCATGTCTGGCGAATAGGGAGGCCAATCCACGCCGCCTCCTGTATGTTTCGGATAGCCCAAAGTAATCACACGATCATCGAAATATTCATTCAGGAAATTAAAGACGTCGGCCGTGCGATGTGGCCGGGCACCATCTTGCATAAACCACGAGGTGTTCGCAGTGTCGTCTAAGGCAGTTTGTACCGCCACAAATTCACGAAGAATGTCCAGATAGCGTGATGCAGTAATCGTTTCGGATCTGAAAAATGGGCCAATGATTCCTTTGGAAGAAATGGCGGCCCAGACCAGTACTTTTTGAGGATGCAGGGACGATGGGACTGCAACATGGGGCTTTTCGGTTCCCCATATGCTCCAGTTCTGTTTATTGACGAAGCCGTCCAGGTAAAAATAAGCTTCGTCAGTAAACCAAATGCTGCCCACATGCATATCGCCGTCATCAATCCTGTGCACTATATCGTTAGCGAATGTCTCTCGTGCAGCAATGGTAGCGGCGCTGAGGGGTTGCCGCGTTTGAATTTTGTATTGATAGAGGTGTAAACTCTGGCGCATGAGACGATACGTGGACGTTGGCGTCATTTGGACCGCAGCTGCAACACGGCGAACGGAAACCCGAGGCCGCTGTTGGATCACCTGCTGCACTAGCTGCGCGTTGCCCTCTGTGGTTGCCGTACGCGGTCGCCCTACCTTTCCAGCACGTTCATCCGTCACGTTCCCAGTCCGTTGAAATTTTTCAAACAGATCGTTTATTGTATCGCTTTTCGGTCCTTTGGTTACATTAAACCTCCGTTGAAAACTTCGTCTTGTTGCAACAACACTGTGTTCTAGGCGGTGGAATTCCAACACCAGAAAAATCCTCTGTTCTAAGGAATAAACCATGTTGTCTACAGCACACTTGCACGTTGTGAACAGCACACGCTTACAGCAGAAAGACGACGTACAGAATGGCGCACCCACGGACTGCGTTGTCTTCTATATCTTTCACATCACTTGCAGCGCCATCTGTTGTTGAAAATTGTAACTACTGTAATTTCGAAAGTTAGTCCGCCTGAAAATGTACTGTTGTCCCAAGCATATTGCAACAAACGGTGTATTTCTATCGCTGCTCGTTTCGTTTTTATTGCCGTTTCAAATCTACCGGTCATTTTTGAAACACCCAGTATAAACTGTAGAGAACGACAGTGCGCAGTTTTTCTACCAGAATACGCGCTGGCAAGGACGAGGGCATCATTTCTCCAGAAATTGTGCTACGGTTTCTTTTTAGTGGTGCACGATCATCTTGGAAAGTGCAGTACTGCTTGTGTTACAATAATCTTAGATTGAATCCCCTCCTACTAAATTTTATACTTTCATAAGTGCTGGAAAATGTGGTGGAGAAATAAAAGTAAACTCAACCAAGGAAGGATGTAAGTACACTCGTCACAGAGACAAGTCCCTATATCGTACGAAACAATGCGAGGCGTAAGGGCAGCACTGTAGCGGTTTGCAGCAATCAGCTGTGAGATTTCAAAACGGCTTCGGTGATGGATCCTTCAGACGAGTCCGAAGACGATCTACATGAATTTAGAAGGAAGAAAAGACGCCCCGAACTGTGGAAGAGGAATGTCATTAAATAAAAGAAGGTCAAGGGTTTGGAGCATACCAACTGGAAAGGAAACATTGTTCCTAGGAGGGAAACAGGTGCAGATTGCAGATAAGTAGTCATACAATGTTCATTGTTTGAATTCTCTGTACATAACGTAATATTCTGTAGCAGAGGCAAGTTGTGTAGAAACATTGTACTAAAATGTAAATATAAATTCTTTTCATGGACGCAAAGTTTCAATTTATGTTTCACTTGTAATACAGAAAATCGGTAAAAATATGTTATTCGCCGAGTGTACTGGTTAATAATAGGCCAATATCTGTTTACAGATGCTGGTGTTAATGTTTTGAGAAATTTTTATTTACTGAGAAGGAACTGTTGTTGACAGAATTCAACAATATGCCCAACAAAGATGGACGGGATGGGTACTTGAGTGCTCACATTCTTCCCTTCATTCCAAAAACAAGGAGACCAAGCCCAAATTCCAGTACCAATCGTGGAACGACAGAAAACTATTATTATACGGTTACTGGCATGACAACTGTAAATTATTTTATTAACTACTTCGTTCCCGAATTATATACATCTTTGATCCACGTTTTGTAAAATCTTTAAGGCAAATAATTATGGCATATATTTAATAGGGTTACAGTATTACGATTATTTAGATTTTTGTTTTATGATACTAATTCACTTGTATCTGCAGGTTAAAGTTGGCTTCAAGGAAACTATGGTATGCAAGAAAGCTTTTATTGCACTCCATGGCATGACAAAATTCCGAGTGGCGAGACTGTGCAGCGTAAGTCAAGGAGGACTGACTTCGCCACATGATCGTAGTGGTGGACACTAAAACCATTATTCCTTCCAGAAAATACCAATGTCATGATAGCGGAATTCACGGAGTCGTTTCCAGTAAGGGTAGCACATTGTGGACGTTGTGGTAGGAAGGAGAGATACCTCTCAAGTTCTTTATCTGTGAAAACCATGAAATGTTTCTTGAAAAATGCGACCCCGAAATGTACATAATTTATAGGTCTCAAAGTAACACTACTGACCCAGAGTTGTTCAAATCAAACGTACGATATCGATATTTTTACGTTTATTTTAAGAATCATTACAACTATGGTTTTGGTGGTCCTCGAGTGGATGGATATCTGTGGTGAATGTGAAAGGCTTCCATGTAGAACTGAAGAACAACAACCCTGCTATCAAGATTGCAGCGCAGAATGAGTTGAAACTCCATAAGCTTCGAGAACGGCAGTTCAGTGATAACATGGCTATGGCACGTTGTGAAAAACTTGTACAAGGCGAAGAGGTGGGAAAATCAGAAACGATCACATTCGATTTCACGCAGAACGTGCCTGTTCCACACATACCGGTAACTAGTACGTTCTATTTGCGGCAGCCATGGGTATTTATATTTGGTATTCATAGATTTCCTGATAATAAAGCTTTCATTTATATGTTTGATGAAGTAACCGCTAAGAAGGGTCCTAATGCAGTGGTTTCTCTCCTTATGGATTTCATAACTAAACATATGACCTCTAGTGTCAAAACGTTGTATGCATTTTCAGATGCCTGTACAGGACAGAATAGGAATCGCACAATGGTGAAATTTTGGTACACTTAGTGGTAGATTTTCCAACGTTGTCCACATGTTCCCAACGAGTGGGTATTCTTTCAATGCCTGTGATAGGGACTTTACAAGTCTGGAGTTACGGAAAAGGAAACAGGACACAGTGTATACTTCCAACCAATGGTTCACAGTACTGCAGAAAGAAAGGAAACGCATGCATATTGAACTATGCCCACAAGACGCATTTCTTGACTGTCAGAAACATCTAGATCTATTTTTTAAGAAGTCTGTAACTGTGAAAAGACAAAAATGGCTGTTACACGTTACCAACTATTTGAGTACACTGACCAGTCAAAATGCGTCTTGCAGTGGAATGGTGAAGTATGATTTTCGTCTGGTTAAGGCTGGGATAGTCCCTCATGTCCA
Organism: Schistocerca nitens; assembly: GCF_023898315.1. Taxonomy (NCBI): domain Eukaryota; kingdom Metazoa; phylum Arthropoda; class Insecta; order Orthoptera; family Acrididae; genus Schistocerca; species Schistocerca nitens. The sequence goes on along the minus strand of NC_064622.1, from coordinate 77,113,671 downwards.
TAATGTGCCGAGAGCATACATGGACCTCATTCCTTTGAAACCTGAGAAACTTAAGGATATTACACACATGATTGACGTTATCCCTTTGCAGTTTCCTGAGTATTTTCATAGCCCTCTAAAGCAATGCGACATTAATAAACCGACTGGTGGAGAGGACGCCAATGAATCTGAAGTGAATTTTGGGACAGTGATCAAGTGTGACAAATTTATAAGCATATATCTCTGTCAATATAAAATGGGTTGTTTGATAAGTAAAACATGAGGAATTAACTCTCCCAAAGAAATGGTTCAAATGGCTCTGAGCACTATGGGACTTAACATCTATGGTCATCAGTCCCCTAGAACTTAGAACTACTTAAACCTAACTAACCTAAGGACATCACATACGTCCATGCACGAGGCAGGATTCGAACCTGCGACCGTAGCAGTCTCGCGGTTCCGGACTGAAGCGCCTAGAACCGCACGGCCACCGCGGCCGGCCTTAACTCCCCCATGTTACATGTGTATGACCATGTTGAAATGATTAAAATTGATATTTTGCTTGGAGATGTGGTATTTTGTTTCGTTATACAATATTTCAGTACAATGACTGTTGTTTAAATCAAAAAGAGGATATGTCAGTCGTTTTCTATTAACATTTTCTATTAGTTGCCTTCATTCTATTATACAGATTGTTGGTATAACATTGCATTCTTCCTCACGAGTCTGTGGGACTAACTATAAAGTTTGGGAATGAAGCTGTTCAGTATTATACAGTTTTTTCAATATATCTCAGAACATCAGTTGAGTGACATATCCCCTTTTTGATCTCAACGCCTGTATTATTATTATTATTCACTGTTACAGCATATGTTGGTGAATATAATTATCTTCATAACAATATCTCAGATGTACATAAATGAGTCACTAGTACGCTTAGAAATCTCGACACATTGGGAAAACTATGTTTTGTTATTTTCTGATACATAAGAGAGCACCTGAAGAAATCGATCCAAATAAGTAAAGCAAACTAAGAGTTCAACTTTCTCTTTAAGTGGCGAAATGAAAATACAGGCTCATTTTAATTTAAGTTCCAGTTTCAAAATGCTGTAAAGAAAGAACCATCGAACATAACAACGTCAAATTTGAACGGCATATTATTGAAGAAGAGGAGAAGTTATGGAAACAAAAAAAACTTACCAGATGGCACTTTAAGCAGCTTAATATGCAAAATAAGACACGGGGTGTACAGCTATTCCTCAGTTTGCGACTGAGAAGCACGGCGTGACTGTCTTACCGCAGGACCGCATGATCCCGTTAAAGCTCTTTTACAAAAACGATGACTTGCATCAGTAGCTCTACAGAAGTTCCAGACACTTTGGAGATAAAAACGGTGTTGGTCCGATGTTTGACAAGGGTCTGGAGGGAATGATTACGAAATTCGAAAAGACAGGCTCTTTTAAAGTGCACTGCGTCGGAGGAGGAAAGCAGTTGACCCGGCGTTCGTAGCGGATGTGACCACAGTACTGCAGGAGGGGTCGAGCAGCTGTGTGCACACGTGCAGTACACGTGGAACTGCCCCAACTTTGGATATGCCTTTGAGCACTGAGGCCGGCCGGGGTGGCCGAGCGGTTCTAGGCGCTACAGTCTGGAACCGCGCGACCGCTACGGTCGCAGTTTCGAATCCTGCCTCAGGCATGGATGTGTGTGATGTCCTTAGGTTAGTTAGGTTTAAGTAGTTCTAAGTTTTAGGGGACTGATGACCTCAGAAGTTAAGTCCCATAGTACTCAGAGACATTTTTTTGGGCACTGAGCGTAAAATTCTACGAAACATCCTGTAGTGCTATCCACACATACAAAATTACCCATGTTCAGGAGTCGCTTCATGTTGACCTGCAAGCAAGACGAACGTGTTGCTCTGGAATTTCTTGCTCGCATGGAAGTGGACAATGAATGGCCATGCAACATTCTGTGGATAGACGAAGCCCATTTTCATCTCCAAGAACATGTCAATACACAGAATTGCAGAATAAGAGCAACGGAAAATCCGCTCGTACATCAACCGGTACTGCTTCATTTTGCAGAGGTAACTGAATTGCGCGGGTTCACGGCACCGTTTACCGTAGGACCATATTTTTTCGAGGAGATGAGACCTGCGGATCCTGTTACCTGTACCGTCACTGGTAAGGTGCACTAACGTCATTCCAACCTTCAGCTGCGTGGATATGTGAGTAGGTTCATTTTTATGCAAGACGGCGCTTCTTCGCACATTGCACGGCCTGTAATCAGCTGCTGCAGAGGCGTTTTGGAAATGCTAGAAATATCAAACATCATTTCCCTACAGCAAGGCCATCCGGATCACCTGATCGTCGTAATCCGTGTGACATCTGGCTGTGGGGTTATCTGGAAAAGTTGCTTTCAATGTTCCGATCACGAACGTAGCTCAATTGAAGCCACGCACTGTGCAGCGGATTCTGAACGTGACGCCTACGACACGCCGATATGTCATGGAACATGCTGTTTCTCGATTTTAACTTCTGAAAGAAAGACACGGACAGCATATTGAACATGTTTGGCATAGTTGAAAACCTATGTCACTGTTGCTTTTTATGCGGTATTTGGCCTCAGAACAATTCAAACCCGATGTCACTGTTGCTTTTTACTCTGTTTCTGGCCTCAGGTCCATTAAAAACCGATTTCTCTCATCCCATGTGGTACGAACTTGTCCTGGTGGATAGGTTTAGCTAACTAACAGAATATGTAAACAGAAGATGGAGGGGGAGTAAGGAAATGAAAGGAAAGGGATTACTGATATCAGTTGCATTGGGACACTACGCAGAATCAGCGGCGAGGAGTGAAAATGTGTACTGGACCGGTATTCGAACCCGGGAGCTCCTGCTCACTAGGCATGTGGGTGGACCACTGCGCCGTCCAGAACACAGTGTCATCGCAACTGCAGGGACTGTCTAAGCGCGCCTCACGGCCTACCCACACTCCCATGAGGGATACCAACTTGCAGTCCCTGACCATTTCCTCCTCGCTCGCTACTCTGTTATTCCCGCAGGAGGTCGGACGTACTTGTGCATCCAGACTGAAGAACGTGGATCCATTGCCTATCTAGATGAACCAGTTATATGAGTGCGTAGTGCCAGCCGGGGTGGCCGAACGGTTCTAGGCGCTACAGTCTGGAACCGCGCGACAGCTACAGTCTCAGGTTCGAATCCGGCCTCGCGCATGGATATGTGTGATGTCTTTAGGTTAGTTAGGTTTAAGTAGTTCTAAGTTCTAGGAGAGTGGTGACCTCAGAAGTTAAGTCACGTAGCGCTCAGAGCAATTTTTGAGTGCGTAAAAATGTGTGTGTGAGATCGTATGGGACTTAACTGCTAAGGTCATCAGTCCCTAAGCTTACACACTAATTAACCTAAATTATCCTAAGGACAAACACACACACCCATGCCCGAGGGAGGACTCGAACCTCCATCGTGACCAGCCGCACAGTCCATGACTGCAGCGCCATAGACCGCTCGGCTAATCCCGCGCGGCTTTGAGTGTGTAGTGTCAGTTCTTTCGAACATGTTCGAAAGAACAGACAACACGCATTCATATAACTAACAGTGCCACAACTGTTAAATGCCAAATTTGTATGGTTGGACTCACTGCACAGTATGTTGGTTTAGTGTACAACTCACACCATGGCTGTCGTATTGCGATACATTAGTCATGTGTAGCCGAAATCATTTGCGTTGTGCCTCTTACAACGCCATCTAGCTGGAAAATTTTCGTTAAATTTTTGTATTTCTATAACGTTTCCCCCTTCGTCGATAATATTCCATTCAAATTTCACGTGAATCTGAGCAGCGGTTTTTTTTAGCATTTTGAAACTAGAACTGTGACTATAGTCACCCTGGATAATAATATTATCTATACTACAAAACAGATCAAAATGTCACCACGTTTGAGTTGCACGTTGCCTATCTAACAGCTTCCAGGGGCAACAAAAATTCGATTTTCAGCATTTTGCGTCATTGACCGTTTTTCAAAATTTAAAATACTGTCATAATGTGTTCATTGAGAGGTACAGACTTATGTTTAATGTTTAACATAATAAGACGAGTATTACAGTCAGAAAATGTGTTTGGCTTGGGGCAGCCTAACTGGCAGCGCGCTAATACAAGTACTTACTTGATCCAGTATTTGAGAATGAGAGCACTTAGCAACTTTCAACAAAGTTTACATGTATTTCAGTATCACTGGTAAATTCCGCTATGGTTGTAAACATTATTTACTTCGAAGAAGTAAAGCAAAACCCGGTTTTAAAACATACATCCCATCTTCAGGTGCATATTAAAATGTGAGTCCACAAATGACGCATAACTGAAGTTAAAATAGGTTAACATATGTATTCCATTTACCAGAGATGCATTATTGCAAATATTTTAACCTATTTTAACCTCAGTTGTGCATCCAATGTGCTTTAACCTGCTTTAACCTCAGTTACGTATCCTCTGTGGATTCACCTGAAGATGGGTCACATGTCCTGAAACCGTGGTGTGCTTTTCTTTTGCCGGTCGGAGTGGCCGTGCGCTTCTAGGCGCTTCAGTCCAGAACCGCGCTTCTACTACGGTCGCAGATTCGAATCCCGCATCGGGCATGGATGTGTGTGATGTCCTTAGGTTAAGTTCTAGGGGACTGATGCCCTCAGATGTTAAGACTCATAGTGTTCAGAGCCATTTGAGCTTCCAGAAAATTATGGATAGAAAAAAATTTATCACTTAGTACATTTTTGCTGTTCATGTAATAAAACTTCAGCATCAGGCGTGACGTTTTTATACGTAACACACTTCAGAAGATGAGACGCTATAAACACTGAGTTGCGTAAAAACTAGCTTTTCTTAGACTGAAGCACAAATTACCCAGCCCACATTCATCCAGTGTTCTACGGTGGCAGCAGTTATCGGCTTCCAACAGACTTTTAACAAAAATTTCAAACCTTTTATAAAATTTTTCTCGTAACTGTCATACACGATAGTGAAAGGTAAACCATTAACGTTTTACATTGGTTAACTTCAAATATGGATCACATTAACCCATTTGTAAAGTAATCCGACGCCTGAAGTTGTTTTACACATGTAGGTTCGATTCCCTAAAGAACAGATAACATTTGCCACAAGGAAAGTAATTAATGAAAAGTCGCGAAGCGTTCGGCGCATGGACCCACGTTCGGTAAGCACGAACGACCAACTTTTATCTCGCCAACCGCCTCCCGCGCGGCGACTGGCACGGCTATAAATAACTTATTCATCAGTGGAGAGCGCGCGAGGAGCTGAATGAATAGCGTCAAACTAGCGAGAACAATCGTCTGGAGGGGAAGGGCCGGTACCTGATCCGTTTATTGTTATGCAGAGGCGAGGTATCCATTCCTCGGGCGGCCGGCGCCGACAGTGAGGGATTAATAAGAGTCGTTTATGGTTTTCAGGTCCGTCCGGGTACAACATATCAGAGGCGCGGTGGGCGTGTGCCCCGTTGGTATTAAACCCCGTCTGATTTATCGTCGGGTATTTAAAGCACGTTAGCCCGCGCAGCAACACAATTGCCTCTTAGGAGCGGCGGGACTCCCCCCCCCACCATGACCGTCGCGCACCCGCGTCTCTTGAGTCACGTCAGAGGTGGGGGCAGAAGGCTGGCCTCCTCCCTCCCCCAGCTGTGGAGGGGTGCGCCCGTCTCGCCTAGCCCAGAGAGCCTTTGTTGTGAAAGACTGAGTCTTTTTACGTTGTCCGAGTGTCTCTGAATTAAGCAGATAAACAACCAGAGTAGGTTATAGGACTGGCTGGGGAAGGCAGGCTGGAAGGTTGCAAGTACAGCAGACTTCCAAGTTGAGTTCATTAAACACCTGCCTGACACTCGGAGCCTTTTCATTCAACGCAGCTTATGTATTAGCTACGATAACGCCTATATGCTAGAAAAGATAGCAACAAAAATTTATTGCTATTTATGGGTGGTCGTCTGTCTTATGACTGGTTTGATGCGGCCCGGTACAATCCTCTCCTGAGCCAACCTTTTCATCTCAGAGTAGCAGTTGCAACTTACGTGTCATTTAGTTGCTGGATGTATTCCTATCTTTGTCTGCTTCTAAAGTTTTTACTCTCCACAGCTCTCTCTCTCTCTACAGCCACGACAGTTACTTACTGCTCTCAATTAACAGATATGCTATTATCCTGTCAATTCTTCTTGTCAGTGTTTCCATGTATTCCTTTCCCGAGCTGATTTTCCGGAAAATCTCCTCATACCTTGCCTTACCAATCCTCTTAATTTTCAATATTCGTCTGCAGGCACACATCTCAAATGCTTCGATTCTCTTTCATACCGGTTTTCCCACAGTCCAGGATACACTACCACATCATAATGTGATTCAGAAAGTTCTTCCTCAAATTAAGGCCTGTGTTTGATACTAATAGACTTCTCCTGGCCAGGAATGTTCTTTTAGCCAGTGCTAGTCCTGTTTTTATGTCCTGCTTGCTCCCCCCGTCATGGGTTATTTCGCTGTCGAGGTAATAGAATTCCTAAATTCATCTATTTCGAGATCACCAGTTCTGATGTCAAGTTTTTCTCTGTTCTCATTTCTGCTAATTCTCATTACCATCGGCTTCCTTCTGTTTACTGTCAGTCCATATTCTGTACTCATTAGACTGTAAATTCTATTCAACAGATACTGCAATTCATCTTCACTTTCGCCGAGGATAGCTGAGTCATCAGCGAATTTTGCCTTTGATATTCTTTCACCTTGACTTTTAATCCTACTCTTGAACTTCTGTTTTATTTCCGTAATTGCTGCATTGATATATAGATTGAACAGTGAGGACGAAAGACTACATCCCTGTCTCACACCCTTTGTAACCCGAGCACTTCGTTCTTGGTTTTCCAGTCTTATTGTCCTCTCTTGATTTTTTGTACATATTGTATACACCCATCTTTCCCGATGGCTTCCCTTTATTTTCCTTAGAATTTCGAACATTGCACCATTTTACATTGTCGAATGCTTTTTCTAGTTCGACAAATGCTATGAACCTCTCTTGATTTTTTATTGTGTCTTGGTTACGTTATCAGACGCAATGTCAGAACTGCCTCTGGTGTCTTTACCTTTCTTCAATCCAATCTGATTGTCATTAAACAGATCCTCAAATTTCGTTTTCATTCTTCTGTGTATTATTCTTGTCGGCAATCCGGATGCATAATCTGTTAAGCTGTCTGCGATAATTCTTGCACATGTCAGCTCTTGCTACCGTCGGAATTGTGTGGATGATGTTTTACCGTAAGTCTGATCTTATATCGCCGGTCTCACACATTCTACACACCAACATGAATAGTTATTTAGTAGTCACTTGGTCCAATAATTTAGGAAATTTCGATGTAATATTATCTATCCCTTCTGCCTTATTTTGTCTTAAGTCGTCCATAAGTGAAAAATTTGGTAATCTTTATTACATCAGACGACTTTTTCGTTCTGTAGGTCAGTGGTGATCGGCCTTCGTGTCGTAGCTTCTAGTGGACAGAGTACTAAATTATGGCTTTGGAGGTCCCGGGTTCATTCTCGGACAGGGGTGGAGATTTTCCATAGCCCCAGGACTGCTCCAGCTTGATACCAATGAGTTTTGGGCCTCTTTCCAGCGGATGAAAAGTGTCCGTAGAGATGTACTCACGTGCCCCCCCCCCACTCTTCCTCTCCTTGTGCCGCGGTGGAGAAAGCTGTAATTTACCCGCTGCCGGCCAATAGACCGGTAACATGCTTGCGACATAGGCGTGACCGATTTTATATCAATAGCTAGGAAATCCTTGACGATGCGTACCATAGAAATAAAAATACATTGTACATTAGCTCACCTGGAAAAAATTAGCCACAGCTTTAAAAAAGCCAACTGTTTGCTTTGGATTTCTGCAGATAGTATAGAACTGGGACCCGTCACCACTTTCGAAAGTAACGGCAGTGAAATGTCTGCGTGCCACATGGATATTCGGAATCAACCCATAAGACGGGTCTTCGTGGTGACGTTACACAGTGGCAGAAAGGATTTATGGTGTATGGAAGCATCCATGACAACACCGTCAGTGACGTTGCCCAGTTTGTTATTGTAGCGTCCAACGTGTCCTCAGGGAATGCTGTACCACTCGCGGTCATGTGAAACGGCGAAATAACAGTGGTAATGTAATGATCCTAACCGGTAGGGACTGGAGTCAACGACAGTCGCTTCGAAACTAGACAGGGACTGCTGCTGACAGTGAATGCAAGTCTAGCTAAGCAACTTTCCAAGCGTTCATTGACAAGGGAACTCCATATATTGGACATCTGGAGTTGCGTACCTTGCACAGGCCTCTGGGCAAACTGGCACATAAAGCTGTTCGTCTTCCGTGTTCCAAACAGTTCAGAAACCGGGCCGTAGCTGAGAGGAAGCATACGGAGTGAACGGCCAGTCACAGTTCTTCCCCTTTGAAGAGAGGGTTAAGGGGACCACACACTGCCTATCTAAACCATGTTAATTTAGGCAAGTATTTGACCCATTTCTGAAAAAACTATTAGATGCAGGACCTTAATATTTTTACAATATGTTACATGATGCTAAAAGGGGCAACTGTACAAAAATCTACTTTATCCATTTTATAGATTTATGAAATACTTTTTTAAATTTATTAACAAAAAATATTAAGTTTTTCCTGCAGAAAATATTTTTTTGTGAACTTCCTAATCGGGGAATATTAATGAATGTTGTACCAGAAGTGGGTTTTTTATGTTATGCAGAGTCTCTGAAAATGTCATTCATTTATCTATGATAGTTTCTGATATAATGGGGCATATGTACTGAAAATTTTAGTTTGCGGGAAATTGACTTTAAAGAAACCTTTCAAAATTTGTCACTTACAGTTAATTAAAACTGTCCTGCTGCATATGATGGCCCTTCTTTGGCCTCTAGCAGGTCTGCCAGCTTCTTTTTCACCTTCCTGTATGTTTGTCTTGCTTTCTTGGCCACATTAGATGCAGACCTATCTGCATCGGATATGCTCATTTTATCGCAATGTTTGCAGCCCAGTGATCATATTTTCACCAGGATTAATTGCCAGCTTTTTCAGTACCCAACACTTTCCAATATTACCACAACTGATTGTAATAACAGCATCATGAACTCCTAGTTTCATTGTATGCATACCTACAAATACAGTTTTAGGAAGGCAGTTCCAAATTATGATGTTGAAACATTCGGAAAGCAGTCCCAAATTATGATGTTGAAACATTCATTTGGGTTCTGTGTCTGCCTATGAAGACATTTCCTTAGAAGGTCAGGATGACCCAAGTCTCTGAAAATAGGTTTAATTGCTGTAATAACAGCAGCAGGAAAAGAATGCTGGTGAGAATGAGATTTTCCAGTTTCTTGAGCCCTATTGTATTTGCACCACGAATTTTCTCCTGATGGACACAATCCATGACATGGCTTATCATCAATAGAGGACGTATGGAAGAATATGGCCCAAACATCTCTCTTCATAGCCTCCAGATTTTCTTTATTCCTCCTAATTGCCTGCCCATAGTATACCTGCAAGATTTTTGTTTCAGTTTTAGTTAACCGACCCTGTCTGGTCAACAATTTTCCATCTTCTAATTTTTTCCTCTCATATAAACAGTTAGTTTTCTGAGCTTTGTTCCCAAACGTTTTTCAACATGGCCTACACATTCTATTTTGCTAATAATGGCATCTCCATATGGCTTAGAGTTCACCACATTGTTGTGTGCCTTACTGTCACCATCGTCCAAATATTTGATGTACGTACGCCTCTTGTTTTCTACGGAGCAATGAAATATTTGTTGTAGTCCATGAACTTCCATACCACCACTTGTTCCTCAAAAATTAGCCACACAGTTGTGTTCTTTATGTTCATTGACTTTACAACATTTGCAATATTTAGACATTATCTTCACATGTGACACTTTACCAGCGTCTACACTCGTGGCAGTCACTACTCCATTCAGAGAAGTATGTCCTCTTCTCTTCCATCAAGTGCAACTGCAATATCCGAACATCCATCAATTTCTTCCACTGCTTCCCTAGCAGCCAGTTTCATGCTTTCCTTACTGACCTCACATACGTCTTTCTCTAATATTCCAATCAGTTTTTCAAATTTATTTGGTGGTTGATGTAAGTTCATCACTGATCAAAATGTTCTCCCTGCAGCCATGCCCTTGCCAATGGATCGTAAGGCATAAACTAATCTAGTACTGATTTCATAAGGGCCACTTGCATCTGGTTTTGAAGAACTCATAAATGAATTCTCAGCTGAACATTTAGCGCAAATTAAATCCAAAGCAATTACTAGGCCTTTTCCCCCACTGGCGCTCTCACAAGTTTTCACACTCTGTGACTCACCACACTGTCTACATTGTACAAATTTAGAAATTACATGTGATAATATTCTCAAATTTATAATAATGTTACTACACCCCTTGTCACTTACAGTAAATTCGTTGTAACTCTCTTGAAATGGTGAGAGCTTCTTTGATGATGCACTTGTTGAAGAATTACAATTAGAAACATCGTTGCCAGATGACATAACCTCTTGTACAGAAAGCTTTTTAAACTTGTTTCCTCTAAATTGCCGTTTTTTGAAAATGCCCTTTTATTTCGTCATCTTCAATAAACACAACAAAACACACGTAAACAAGCACTGCAAACGGTAAGTATAACCACTACTCGCAATCACACTTGAACAAAACTAACCGCATGTTTGAAAGCGTGTTGTTTACAGAGAGCAGAAACAAAAGAATACCGACCGCTGCATTCCAAGGATAGCCAACACTCTCGGGAGTAAAAAAAAAATCCCTAACGTGCAATGTAGGGGATATAAAGATCTAAAATACATTCAAAAAAGTGGGTGACAGGAAAGTCAGCGTGGCACATAAACACACGTGGTAGGAAAATGCTCTTTAAATGCTCGAAAAAAATTTTTTTTCAGCAAAATCCTTTTCAGAGTACTTAAATAAAACCTTAATCTATCGAAATATGATGAAAACAGAAAATCGATTTTTTTCGACCTGAACCACGGTGTGGTCGCTTTAAGCGGCTTGTGGAGCCGCGAGTGTGCTCACTGAAAAGAGACAACATCGCGACTCGTCGTACGCATGGCCCTATCAGTTAACAGTCGAGTACGCCGACTGCCTTATGAGGCGGATAAACCGCAGTGTACGGAGGATGTGTTTCGTGCAAAAGGTGCTTCTCTGATGACATCGAAAGGTGATGCTCGCACCATATGTCGGCTGACTAATTCGGGTTACGGTCAGAATGAAACAAGGTGTTTCTACTAAAGTTTGTGGTGACCGAGTGTTACGAATTCCTCTACGTCTGGATAGTGAGTATGCTAGAAGCATTCTCGTATTCCAACATGATAACAGCCATACTCAGAGAGCTGCGAGCAAACGTTCTCGGTTTGACGGAACTCAGATATCTTATCGTATTTCAACTGACCCGCAAAACCACCCGATATTAATCCCACAGAGGATACCCGGAAATATTTGGAACATTCGCTGAAAAGCACCAATCGCCATCCCCATAATCTGGTAGCTACTCGGTATCTAATGGACAACGAGCGACTTCTTGTTGTTGTGAAAGCACTCATGATGAAGCTATGACTTCGAAATATACATTGACGTAATAAAAAAACGTTATAATGGCTCTAACCAGGTTTTATTATTAAGATTCTATTTATTTCATGTCTCGGATTGCCAGGAATAGGTGCTATGGCTACCATGAGATATGTAAATGTATCTACACAGAAACACGTAAGTTAATTTTTAGGGTATTGTAGCCACGCGTCATCAAAAAGACCGAAGATACCAACAACTTATATTGATCACATTACAGCAGTTATTATGCGTACAAGTCACGTTCTCAGCAACACACAGGAGATTTGATATACACGTCATTTCGTCAAAGGAAAAGAAGGAGTTGGGAAGCAATAAATCCTATACACTCCACTGAAACTGAGCTTTATTAGAAGTTAAATTTTTTATGGCCTCTGGCGAGTTATTGTAAATGTATTTTCCTCAAAAATGAACTCCTTCCTGGACGAATGTTATGCAGATTTACCTTACTTCTAGTTTGCTTTGAAAATGGTATTAAGCAGATACCATTAAGAAATGAATGTAAATGTAACCAGTCCCTCAATAGTTCTGAATTTCAGCAGATACCTAAAAACCTGACAGCAGCTTTTAACGATAAAGTGAAGACCACGTAAAAATATTATATCTGAAGCGAATAGTTCGATACAAGTTAAGTATCAATCGTGTTGCTTCTATAGTGTATAAGAAACAAAACTTCGTCGGAACAGGTTTCGGAAGGCTAAACAGTACTGACCGACCGCCGTGTCATCCTTAGGGTGTAGGCGTTCGTGGATGCGGATGTGGAGGGACGTAGTGTCTGCACACAGCTCTCCCTACCGTTTTCAGTTTACGAGGCCGGAGTCGCTACTTTTCATTCAAGTAGGTGCTCAATCTGCCTCACAAGGTCTGAGTGCACCTCAATTGCCAACAGCGGTAGGTAGACCGGATGGTCACCCATACAAGTGCTAGACAAGACCGACAAATGCTTAATCTGGGTGATCTGACGGCAAGGCCGTTGGCGCTCCTACAGTGTATGGTTTACCTAAATTGCATAGAGAAGGCACCCCAATAGGTTCATTGGTGTCACCCTTCTCCCCTCTTTGTCACGTACTAGTGGGAAAACCACTTTGCACCATAAAAAAATTAAACCTTAGTTTGGTATCAGGAATTGAATTGCTCTCGTGAATGTCAGTAACTTATTCACAGATGTTCCCACTGATAAATATATCAACAGATTAAGAGAATTATTTTTACAAAACTAAATTAGACGCTGTTGAATCACATGATATAATCTTTGCTACTCAGACAGGTGTAAAACAATTCTTTCTAACTTGAGAGCCCATTTTGGCACCTTGATCGCGTACTAGTCGCTTCCCCTTCTTTCATATTATCTCCAACATTTATGGATACTTGAATATGTTATCATATGTAAGGAGCCTTCTGAGAAACTACGTTGAATACTTAGATAGGCGAATGATTTGTTGTGTTTACTAGACAATTAAATACACTCTTTCAACATTTAAGTTGGTAAAATTCAATTTACGATAAAGCTAGGAAGCTCTGCTGTATAGTTGCTGGATGTAATATAAAGCATGGTACAAAGAAACATTCATGTAGAATCTGCAGAAAAACAGGAGCTGCCGATACAGTAATCCTGGCGAGTTCCTGCACTTACGAAATCTAATACCTGCAACTTTCCATTCCATTGTGTGTCACCTTCTCTTTGTTCCATTACCCCTTAAAACAACTTAGTAGATAATGAAACTCACCGCTAGCAGTAATGCCTATGACTCTGATCAGACTGGTAACATTTTAGGAAACAATAAAATTTTCAAATTACAACACTTCTCTATGCTGATCGACGGTAACCAGTCAGAACTTACAGAAGCTCATAAGTGTGAACACTTCAGATAGCCTTGTAAAAATGTAATAATTTCGCAAGTTTGGGCCTGCATTTCGCAGTAACAGTAATGCAGTTATGGTATTTTTCAGTAGTAAGGATACAAGCGCAACTTCGGTGCAAGGCGTTGTGTATTAAGATAACGGGAAAGCGCTAGAGTAAGTGTGTGTTGGTCAGTCAGGCAGAACTGTGACAATCAAGTCATCACAACACGAAGGAAGCTATAGACTCGTAAATACAGATTCGTCGTCTACGGAACATCTTTTAACAGAAAACTACCTGTGAGATGTAGATTGTGAAGTTCTACGCGCAGTTAAGAAACACACAAAGATGACAGTATAGTGAAACGTCCCCTTTGAAAAATTATGAATGACAGTGCTGGTAAACCTCTTACGTTATTTGATTTTCAAATAGCTGAGCAAAACTGAACGTACTCAGACATTTCTCTCTTTACTTATTCCGATCATCACTAAACTGACACACAATATTTTTTTAGCGCAACGCAATGTGACTTTCAAAAATCCCTACAAAAGAATGGCCCTGACTAACAATAACCTATACCTTTCATGAATCACTCTCCTCACAAAAATCTTCGCTACACAGACTACTGCAATACAGCGTGCGCAAATACTGCCAGCCTGAATGAAAGATTCTAACTACTGAAAGCACTAACCACTAGGCATAGTTAGCAAATGAAAGATTTTGATAGAGAACAAACAATGTATTTACCTTAATAATGTTCAAAAGTCATGATATCCAACATTACAAATTTACTCTTTCTGATGGACACACGTCCAGATCATCGTCCGCTCTCAAAATTCTGCCATCTCTCTCCCCACATCCACCACTGCTGGCGGGTCACCTCCATCTGCGGAGCGCTACGCGCTGTTCACATCCAACTGCCGAACACTAAAATAGCGAATATTCCAACAATGCAAACCAGCCACAGACTTCACGCAGCACAGTCAGTGATTTTCATATAGAGCGCTACGTGGCATTACCAACATAAAAACCTAAACAGCCTACTTACAATAGTTGGTACAGAATGCTAGCTTTCTTTTAAATAAACGAAAGCAATTCCATTTTTCTCTCTATTAAATTAAGCTTCCGTTATGCACATGCGAAAGGACCAAATTATAATAGCAAAATCAATTTTGTAGTATCGAGTGTACTAGACGTTCATCAATTCATTAGATTTACTTGCAACTACATGGAAAGATGGATTCGAAACTGTTGGGTGCTAAACAGCGTGGTTGTCAGAGCCCTTTCTCATGATCGTGGTGCAGGTGTAGGAGTAATTACACCTGTTAAAAAGAAAAGAAAAGACCGTACAAGTACAGTCACAGTTATAAAAAGTTTCACATACGATCTACAGTACGAAGGCCAACAGAAGTGACTCAGTAGTTTCAAAGCCTGGTGCCAAATTCCATATACTGGCTACACTTCAGATAATCTTGCGAAAAAGTTAATGCCTCACAACTTCATACCTGGATTTTGTAGTACCAATAACACATCAAAACTGTTATTAAATAGCAAAGACAAACTACAACTTTTGGCACAGGTTGGTGTAAAGAAAAACACATGCAAGCAATGTCAAAAAGTGTATATTGGTCAGTTACGCAGAGCTGTGGCAATTATAATGCGTGAATATGAGAGAATCTGGCGATTAAGAAAGGAAGATTCGGTCTTTGCTGATCATCTTTCAGCAGAAAACCATCAATGCGATGCAGAATGTGAAGTTTTACAGTGTGTTAAAAAAAAAAAAAAAGGGGGATAGCAACATGACCCTGCTGGAAATAGTGTAATGACAGAATGCCAGCCTAGTATTAAATGATCAGACTCAAATGGTTCAAATGGCTCTAAGCACTATGGGACTTCATCTGAGGTTATCAGTCCCCTAGAACTTAGAACTACTTAAGCCTAACTAACCTAAGGACATCACACACATCCATGCCCGAGGCAGGATTCGAACCTGCGACCGTAGCAGTCGCAGATCAGACTCAGTTTCCATTTTCCTCACTTGTTAAATGAAGTTTTCTTTACAAATATCAGATTCAAACTGAAAATTCATTTTATTTCTTACCATCTGTTACATGCATCTCTGCATAAAAACTTTGTTTACCTCCCTTTTTTGGTTAATGTAATTATTGTAATATTTAGGGATGAAAACACTTTGTCATTTTTGTATCTTCTCTACGAATAATATCTATGTAAGCTCACATGTCATCCGAAGATGTGGAAACCAAAAGCCGGTTCTTGACCAAATAATTGTAATATTGCAGAACATTAGGAAGTAATGCCCAGTAGATCTATCCCAACCGTTGCCACACGTTAACAGTATTCATAAAATAGTGGAAGGCATTCAAATGGTTCGTTGATCGCTGGCCTAATGGGATGAGTCAGCAACCATAAAACACATTAAACTCTTTGTCAATTTCAATTGGGGAGGAATCCTGAGTCCACGCAAAAAGTTTTCTTGCTATTGTTTCCGCCTAAATTGAGGGAAAATCCCTCGCCAGACCAAAGGCTTTCCTCCTATCAGAGTAAAAATAATACTACGTTAAAACATGGCGCACTTTGCAATTATATAGGCAGGTGACTTACCCATCGCATTTCTCTGACACGTAGTAACAGTTGGTGGTCCGAACATCGACGTAGTACACTGTCTCACTTGCACAGTAAAATTTACTAAACGATCAGTTTCGGTAGTCAGCTATTTATTTTCAAGTTTCTGTTCATCACAATGTGATGGTGCTACCACTAACTGAAACATGAAAACGAGTGCTTGACATTCGGAAAAGGTCGCTTAATAATTCGTTATGTTCAGGCAAAGCTATGTGTTACATACTGCCACCACTAACAGTTCCAGTTCGACTCAGTAGGAACGAACAAACACAAAATAATCCGTAGCTAAACCCGAAGCTATTTCACTAGACAGACAATGTTGGTTCGTGACAAATACAGGCTTAAGATACCTGAGTGGGAACCTGATGTAAAATCACGACTAGCGGAAGACGCGAGTAGCAATGGCGTGAGCGAGACTACTTTGTGGCCGAGGACGCAGAACGTACTGTGCGCCCCCGAGGGACGGCGAGTGAACGCACTCGTCGGCTGCCACTAATGTAACGTACCGATCGACCTCTACGGCTGAAGGCACCTCGTAAATGCACTTGGCAAATTCAAATAATTGCTTCAGTACTCGTTTAGACTTACGGCCAACAATGAAATACATGCGATGAATGTATTAATCGAGGCAGGGTAAATGCAGGAAACCAAAGTACACGTTCTACTGAATACTTCGTGTCTATTACAGTTAAGAGATGGGAGTGGACGTCACTCGATTTCCATATTCCTTTCACTAGACGATGAACAGAATGTCTTGGGATTATGTTAAAAAGACCGAATGTCTACTAGTTT
This sequence comes from Schistocerca nitens, assembly GCF_023898315.1. NCBI lineage: Eukaryota > Metazoa > Arthropoda > Insecta > Orthoptera > Acrididae > Schistocerca > Schistocerca nitens. Next base: position 77,096,737 of record NC_064622.1, on the reverse strand, counting down.
TTAACCAGTTATACTTTGACATCAGAAAAATAACAAGTTATTGTGATTGCTCAAGAAAGATTCCGTTCCGTATCCATTGCAATTAAATCAGAAAGCTGCTTGCAAACAATAACAAACTATTCTCGCAGGCCGGAGTGGCCGAGCGGTTTCGGCGCTACAGTATGGAGCCGCGCGACCGCTACGGTCGCAGGTTCGAATCCTGCCTCGGGCATAGATGTGTATGATGTCCTTAGGTTAGTTAGGTTTAAGTAGTTCTAAGTTCTGGGGGACTGATGGCCTCAGAATTTAAGTCCCATTGTGCTCAGAGTCATTTGAACCATTTGAAAACTATTCTCAGAAAAATACATCTTAGTTTTATCGTTTTGATGAGCCGTATTGATGACTTTTGAAGGAAGATCGTCATGACGACGACAAAGTCGTCATACACTGCTAGTAACCAAAGCTCCTCCAAAAGCAAAGGTAACAAATAATGAAGTATTAATTATTGTATTAATTATTATAACATTCCATCGGAATTCCTAAAATCATTGGAGGGAAGTGACAACGAAACCCATTAGTCAAGTTGGTGTGTAGAATCTGTGAGACTGACGAAATACAATCACACTTTCGGAGAAGTGTCGTGCACACCATTCCGAAGATAGCAAGACCAGATCCTTGCGTAATCAGCTTAACAGCTCATGCATCCAAGTTGTTGACAAGAATAATACACAGAAGAATGAAAAAGAAAATAGGGGCCCGAGGCAGCTCTGAAGTTGCGTTTGTAAAGGAAGCAAGACTGAAGAAAAATCAAGACACGCTGATGAGATTTGTGGATGCAGATAAAGCATTTGACAATGTATAACTGTGCAAGATGTCCGAAATTCTGCGAAAAATAAGCTGTACTGAAAGACGGGTAATATACGGTATGTACAAGAAGCAAGGGGAACAATAAGATTGGAAGACCTGGAACGAAGTGGTCCATTAAAAAGGTGTAAGACATTTTCTGAAAAAAAAAGTGCAGGTAAGGTATAAGGAAAGACGGAAATATACTATGTGCACAGGAACCTAGAGGGAGCAATGAGACTGGAAGACTAACAACGAAGTGCTCGGGTGAAAAAGGGTATAAGACTAGGATGTAGTTTTTCGTCCCTGCTGTTCAATCTATACATTGAAGATGTAATGACGAAAAGTGAAAGAAAGGTTCGAGATGGAGATTAATGTTCAAGGTGAAAGGATATCAATGATAAGATTCACTGGTAACTTCGTTATCCTCACTGAAAATTAAGAAGAACTACCGGATCTGTTGAATCGAATTAGCAGTCTAATGAGTACAGAATGTGGACTGAGAAAAAACCGAAGAAAGATAAAAGTAATGAAAAGCAGCAGAAATATGAACAGCGAGAAGTTTAACATCAGAATTTGTGATCACGAAGTAGATGAAATTGAGTAATTCTGCTACGCAGTCAGCAAAATGACCCATGAGGGACGGAGCAAGGAGGACATAAAAAACCAAAATAACTTTGGCATAAAGGGACTTCTGGCCGAGAGAAGTCTGCTTGCTAGTGTTAAACATAGGCCTTAATTTGAGGAAGAAATCTGTTTACGTTTGGGGCCCAGCACTGAATGGCAATGAAATATGAACTGCAGGAAAACCCGAAACCAAGAAAAATGAAACGTTTGTGATGTGGTGCTACAGAAGAATGTTCAAAATTAGGTGGACCGTTAAAGTAAGGAATGAGGAGATTCTCCGCATAATTGACGAGGGAAGAAATATACGGAAAACACTGCTAAGAAGAAGGGACAGGATGAGAGAACATTTGTTAAGATGTCGGGGAGTAGCTTCCATGGTGCTAGTGGGAACTGCAGATGATAAAAATTATAGGGAAAGACAAATATTTGAATGCATACAACAAGTAATTGAGCGTGGAAGTGGTACTCTAAGATGAAGAGATTGGCGCAGGAGAGCGCTTCGTAGCGGGCAGCGTCAGACCAGTCAGAAGTCTGATAACCGAAAAAAATTTATTATGTATATACAGTATATACCAGGAACAACAAATTATTTAAATTATAGGTGATTTGGGTGTATAGAGGGTGCAAAATGTATAATACAGTGCTGCCACCTTTGGCGGCAAGAATGTCTCTAACGCTGCACGGCAGCGCGTGGAAGTGAGCTCTGTGCCAGGGACCATCAGGCTCGTTAACACGTCACAAGTCTCCCGGCTGCTGTCAAAGTTACGAGCTATGGGAACCAAAGGCAGTGGTGTTGTATACCCAGCGGCACCGCACAATATCACGCGAGGTTCTGGGTGCGTATGTCAACGTTCGTCGTCCTCGATGGCTCCACACACGGATACGTCCATCGCCATGCTGCACACGAAACGGGTACTTTCTCAAGAAGCGTCGTGGTGACACTTTTGTTGTCGGATTCTCCGCTGTCGGCGAGCCTCTCCGTAATGCGGCGCCAAGTGAAGCTGCAACGATGGTCGCCTCAGCATCTCTAATCTTGTTGGTTGATCGAAAAATCGACAGAAATGACTTGTGTGCTCAGGAGCATCCTTAATGTAATCAGTGTATGCCCATAGAGAGGAAAAAGTAACGGCTGAACTTTAAGAGTTTTCCTGTTGGGGGAGAGCTGTAAGTTAAAGACTCGTCAACCGTAGCACTATAAAAGACGGCCAGTTCTAGGGGACTGATGACCTCAGATCTTAATTCCCATAGTGCTTAGAGCCATTTGAACCATTTTGACGCTATGCTCAAGAGTCTGCGAGTTGAGATGTGGCAGTATGCGTCGCCATTCCAACGGAGCATTCAGTCAGTATCTCGGACTTGAACCAATTACCACAACAGCATAAATTAATTCCATAGCCCGAAACCCAGGCTCGTGTTTGTAGAACACTCTGTGGGCGTTCGATGCTGCTGTCGCAACTAGCGGGCCTCCATAGTAGACATCGATGTAGCCTCTGACAGGCGGTCAGTGACTTTATGGCAAATGTTTGCGGTTGTCTACGGATCCATGATTGTACCGATGGGCGTACCTCTTCGTCCGAAGCAGATCGACCACCAACAATCAGAGCTCTAAAAATATGGAATAGACGTGGGGAGAGATCGGAACTGTAATATGTGTAAGGTCTTCCCAAGGATACTTCTGCACCGTACTCGAAACAATCTTGGCTACATATGGGCGGGCATTTTGTTGGAAAGTTATTTCGGCCAGCTGAAGAAATTCCGTTGGGAAGACCTTACACATCCTCCACATAGTCCCTATCCCTACCCAGCCGGGATATGGTTCACTATGTGAAAGGTCACGACCCTTACCCTGCGCACTTCACCGCGTTGGCCGTGGTGCTTGTAACGGAACATATTAAAGGCTTTACTTTACCGAAGTATGCGATACCCTCCAAATTCAACCAGTTTAACGAGTATTTATGATTATAGAAAAGTTATTGTGTATGTTAACAATGATTGCACAACACGTCTCCATAAACAGTCAACCCATTAAATTATACTGAATAACTGACCCACACAAAAGTTAATATCACTTGATCACTGATACAGCAAATGTCATCATGTAAAAACACTAAGTTTATCTTAAATAATTAATATGAAGTACGAAAAATAGTGTCCAACTTAGGTATTTTGGATCTCCTTAAATAAAAATCACCCAGTGAAACCTATTTGTTCACTAGGAGCGTTTTCACTCAGTATTCACGTTATCAATCCTATTTTAGACGAAAACCAATGTAATTCTTAATAATTCATGTTACTTACTTATTTATGCAAATTAGAGAAGTCAATTGACAAACTTCTAAAAAACGGCCTTTTTGTAACAGAGAATTATTCTGTCAAGTCAACAAATCTGTCTGTCATTTTCATAACATGTTAAATTACGTCACTCGATGCAAATTAATAACTTATCTGCACAAATTATGATAACAGGTGTACATATGACTTATAAACTATATCTCTTTTTAGTAGTTCTTTGACAATGTTACAAATACAAGCAGCAAGAAGGGTCGAGGGCGCAGTCGGAACGTCACTTTGGTAAAGTGTGTTTGTGTGTTATTGTTTGAGGTGGATAAACAATGCAAAGAGCATGTAAAGGAAGTACTACTTTGTGTTGAGTCATGGTCTTTGGTGGACAGTGGAATTAAGATGGCCACCAGAGTAATAAATATTTGAAGTTTACATATTTGTTGGTTTCGCTCGTTCTTTATCATCAAAAGCACATAAAAAACACGGGACCTCATGTTTTTAACCCTAGACAACCAGATTTAGAGCCAGCATCAGCATCGAGACACAGCAGCGATCCAGCAAGCAGCAGCGATTACCACAATGTATTTTAATGGTGCCAACCTAACATCAAGTGCTAACAAGCTCCGTAAATTGGAGTGAAATAGTGCGATTATAGCAATTAGGAATATCTACGACTAGGCGACCATTACATGCTTCTACATGTGGAGAACTCGGATCCCCAAAACACTTGAAACGTCCCATCCCCTTAGAAAAATTAATGAATTACTGTGCTGATAAACCTCTTACATTATTTGATTTTCAAACAACTGAGCAAAACTCAACGTACTCAGACATTTCGCTCTTTACCTATTCTGATCAACACTAAACTGACACACAATATTTTTTTAGCGCAACGCAATCTGACTTTCAATAATCACTACAAAAGAATGGCCCTGACTACCATTAACCTATACCTTTCACAAATCACTTACCTCACAAACATCTTCGTTACTCGAACTACTGCAATACAGCGAGCGCCACTACTGCCAGCTAAATAAAAGATTCTAACTACTGAAGGCACTAAATACTGATAGGCATAGTTAGCAAATGAAAGATTTTGACAGAGAACAAACAATGTATTTACCTTAATAGTGTTCAAAAGTCATAATATATATAGCAGTTCATGACATCCATTCTTACACATGTACTGTTTCTGATGGAAACACGTCCAGAACATCCGTTCTCAAAAATCCGCCATCTCACTTCCCCACATCCACCACTGCTGGCGGCTCACCTCCAACTGCGCAACGTTACGCGCTGTTAACATCCAGCTGCCCAACACTACAACGGCAGACAACAATGCAAACTAGCCACAGACTGCACACAGCACAGCCAGTGATTTTCATACAGAACGCTACGTGGCGTTACCAATAAGAAAACCTAAACAGCCTACTTACACACTTACTTTTTCACTGCCACCGATACATAGTGTGGTGTCACTGCCAGACACCACACTTGCTAGGTGGTAGCTTAAATCGGCCGCGGCCCATTAGTACATGTCGGACCTGCGTGTCGCCACGGTGTGATCGCAGACCGAGCGCCACCACACGGCAGGTCTCGAGAGACGTACGAGGACTCGCCCCAGTTGTACGACGACGTTGCTAGCGACTATACTGACGAAGCCTTTGCTCTCATTTGCCGAGAGACGGTTAGAATAGCCTTCAGCTAAGTTAATGGCTACGACTTAGGAAGGCGCCAATTGTCACAGTGCATGTATCTTACGAGTCTCATTTGTATAGTCAAGAGAGATGTATCACAAGGAGTGATTAAAAGTTAAGTATATTCCAAAGCTTCGTATTTTCTTTATAGCAGTCATAACTTATCCTGTTCCAGACTTGACGCCAGTCGGCGTGTGTGTACGCGTGCCTTTCGGCTTCCTCCTCAGTGTGGCGTGACTAGCTTGTTACGCCACAACACATAGCAACGCACCAGACACCGACGTAGTACGACAATGACATGGTACGTGCAATAAGAGACAAAGACGAGTGGGAGATAGTATATACACTACTGGCCATTAAAATTGCTATACCAAGAAGAAATGCAGATGATAAACGAGTATTCATTGAACAAATATATTATACTAGAACAGACATGTCATTACATTTTCACGGAATTTCGGTGCATATATCCTGTGAAAACAGCACCCAGAAGAACCACCTCCGGCCGTAATAACGGCCTTGATACGCCTGGGCATTGAGTCAAACAGAGAGCTTGGATGGCGTGTACAGGTACAGCTGCCCATGCAGCTTCAACACGATATCACAGTTCATCACGAGTATTGTGACGAGCCAGTTGCTCGGCCACCATTGACCAGACGTTTGCAATTGGTGAGAGATCTCGGGAATGTGTTGGCCAGGGCAGCAGTCGAACATTTTCTATATCCAGAAAGGCCCGTACAGGACCTACAACATGCGGTCGTGCATTATCCTGCTTAAATGTAGGGTTTCGCAGGGATCGAGTGAAGGGTAGAGCCGCGGGTCGTAACACATCTGAAATGTAACGTCACTGTTCAAAGTTCCGTCAATGCGAACAAGAGGTGACCGAGACGTGTAACCAATTGCACCCCATACCATCACGCCGAGTGATATGCCAGTAAGGCCATGACGAATTCACGCTTCCAATGTGCGTTCACCGCGATGTCGCCTAACACGGATGCGACCATCATGATGCTGTAAACAGAACCTGGATTCATACGAAAAAATGACGTTTTGCCATTCGTGCACCCAGGTTCGTCGTTGAGTACACCATCGCAAGCGCTCCTTGTGATGCAGCGTCAAGGGTAACCGCAGCCATGGTCTCCGAGCTGATAGTCCATGATGCTGCAAACGTCGTCGAACTGCTCGTGCAGATGGTTGTTGTCTTGCAAACTTCACCATCTGCTGACTCAGGGATCGAGACGTGGCTGCGCGATCCGTTACAGCCAAGCTGATACGATGCCTGTCATCTCGGCTGCTAGTGGTACGAGGCCGTTGGGATCCAGCACGTCGTTCCGTATTACCCTCCTGAGCCCACCGATTCCATATTTTGGTAACAGTCATTGGATCTCGACCAACGCGAGCAGCAATGTCACGATACGATACACCCCAATCGCGATAGGCTACAATCCGACCTTTATCAAAGTCGGAAACGTGATGGTACGCATTTCTCCTCCTTACACGAGGCATCACAACAACGTTTCACCAGGCAACGCCGGTCAACTGCTGTTTGTGTATGAGAAATCGGTTGCAAACTTTCCTCATGTCAGCACGTTGTAGGTGTCGTCACCGGCGCCAACCTTGTGTGAATGCTCTGAAAAGCTAATCATTTGCGTATCACAGCATCTTCTTCCTGTCGGTTAAATTTCGCGTCTGTAGCACATCATCTTCGTGGTGTAGCAATTTTAATGGCCAGTAGTGTAAATTCGCTGATGATGTATCAAGGACACTAAATGACGATTACAGGCAGACACCGCTGTATAACAGAACACTGTAACATACACGAAGCATGTAAGACAACATTTCCAATTCGTACACCAAGACAGGGAGCAGTTTCGAAAACACACACTCACTCGAACAGCGAAAACTTTCACCAACACGTTACGCTGCCAAACTTACACAACATCTAGAAAAATTAAACTGTGTTAGAATAAACAGTGTAGTGAAATCATCCCTGTAAACCTGTTCTAGCTTAATTATAGACAGCAGGCATATCCATCTCGCAGTCATTATACCGCTGTTGGGATGTAGTACTTGTAATTGAACATTTAGTACATAAGCAACATAACAGGTAAAATTCGAGACATGTAGTATAAGAACCGAAGGTTAATTAACAACGCCAGAAAATTACGCACTTCACTCTCACACACCACTGCGCTTTCCAAAATGTACATAATACTTATACTGTTTTTGTACATATTGTTTAAGAAATATTAATCCGTAAATTAAACTGTAGCGAACTGGGCCTGCAAGACCCGAAGTAATTCCAAGGCTTTCAGACCGGGCTTCCTCAGATAGGGTAACATTTCTGAGCCGTGCGCTGCTCGCGGTCATGCCGTTTATTGCACGTCATCTTGTTTTTATGGTTCTGTCGCTTCGTTTTATTTTCATTCGATTACTGGCGTCACTAGGTTGCTGGTTTGTTACCCGTGAGTGGCAGCAGCAGCGCTTATCGATAAGTGCACTGCCGTACTATCTCTGGAGCGACCGCTAGTGTTTCCGGATCTTCGTGTGTCCGAGTTCCGAACGGACATTGAGTTCAGTCGGGGACGGATCGCCAGTGAGGCGCGGACAGCCAGTACTTGCCGACCTCTGGCCACACACATAAACTGTCCGACGGGAGGAGATTGGAGCGGGAACGACGGCTGGATGGTCGTTCGGTTGGCCATCTCATTGGGCGACGTGTATTTGGTCTTCAGACCGTTTCTGGGCCTTGTCAGTTGGTCATCTTGCCGGACGTGGGTCGGTCCCTTCCTTGTGCAGAGATGTCGCGAGCAATGGGCAAGAGTTACCTCTGCATGGGTGAGTCCGAGCCAGTGTGCCCGGGTCGCCGTGTCTCCGAGTATCGAATGGACATGGAGATGAGTCGGGTTGGAGCTGCAGTGAGCTCCGGACAACTAAGACTCGACTGATCGATGCCGACACTCATAACTTGAGAGGGTGGGGGGTACGACGACCGTGGTTGGTCGTTCGGTCGGTCTTCTCATCGGAGGACGTGTATATGGTCGCCGTCCGCTAACAAAAACTCTCTGTGTTTGTGACTTGTCATTTCTCCTTGTTGATCCACGGTAATTGGTTTTAGGATCGTCGGAGTTTTTGGTGCAAGTGTTTTCGTGGAACTGTGTGTAGCTTCTGTGATTTCCGCTGAGCAGATGACCGCTGACTGTGTAATGGAGTAGCCAGTCGGTTGGTTGCGGGATTTGGTTAGGTTGTTGGTTGGTTGGTCAGCCGTCCCTAGATCGTGCTGTCACTCGATTATTTAGTGTTACGCTCGGCTGCCTGTCTCACCTAAACTGTTGTTAGAGTTTCCTCCCCAGGCCGACCCTTGGAACACTTCTGAGCACCACTGTTCTGTGGTTTGTGGTTGTGATTTTCTTTTGTCGCAAGTAATGTGCCAGGCCTTCAGCCGTGTATTAATTTTGTCTGCTCTATGTTCAGTATATGGCCTTCAGCCAAACCTTATGTGAAGTGTTTTAAGATTAGGCCTTCAGCCGTGTTTTATTTAAAATTCTTGTTTGCTCTTTATTTAGGCCTTCAGCCGCGTTTGTTTTAAAATCTGTGGCTTTTAGCCATAATGTGTAAATTCCTGTCTATAAGGTTTCTCTTTAATTATCTTGAGGCCGTTGAAAGGTGGCTACACTGAGCCACAGCGCCAGAGATTGCGCCAAAGAGTATTATTCAGCCGCCTCCACTGGCAGTGCTTGTCGAGAACTCGTAGTAGGCAGTGCTTGCTGAGATGTCGTAGTGAAAAGTTCTTGTCGAGAAGTCGTGGTGGAGAGTGCTTATCGAGATGTGGTAGTAGTGAGTCGGTGTTGAGATGTTGTAGTAGGGAGTGCTTGTTCCATGTTTTATGCAGTTGTTTGATGGGCTAGACAGCAGATGTTGTTCGAATGGAGATATTGTAATGATCAGAGTGCTTTTCGTCAATATATATGAAGGTAAAAAAAAATCCCTTTTCTGTTTATTATTTCAATGTCTTAAATAATGCGTCATTACAGGTTCAGTCAACAAAGCATCTGGCTTGTGTTCTTGTATTAGAGTGTAATTCTGGTTTTCTTGCGCAATTATAGTATATCTATTTTTTTTAATTACTTCAGTATAAATGGTATTTAAAATTTCTTGTCTTATTGAAGAAGAACCGTGCCAGATGTGTACGTTGAATCACACTTCCACACACAGAACAGCGACACTTGTGTTTTGGTTTCGTACGTTTTATAGTTGCTGGGGACTTAATTAATTAATTGTGTTAACGGAAATTTTCTTTCATTCTTTGTTGTTATTCTATGCAGTCAGATTGCGTACTAAAACTAGTCAGGGCCAACCGTTTACGAGACCTCGTAATCGGACAGACAACTACTAAAAAAAATTAAAAGTATTTGCATTTCATATTTATTTAATTAAGCCCCCATGCACCGTCCGGTGTGGCCGTGCGGTTCTAAGCGCTTCAGTGTGGTACCGCGTGACCGCTACGGTCGCAGGTTCGAATCCTGCCTCGGGCATGGATGTGTGTGATGTCTTTAGGTTAGTTAGGTTTAAGTAGTTCTAAGTTCTAGGGGACTGATGACCTCAGATGTTAAGTCCCATAGTGCTCAGAGCCATTTGAACCATTTTTTTATAATTATCTTGAATTCTTAAAATGGCCTTCAGCTGTACTGTCTAAATGTATATCTTCAAGTTTGTCTTTGATTATTTTGAAGAACTGTTTGGGTCTTCAGCCGTGAAGATATTTGAGGTTTTCTTAAGATGGTTTTCTGTTGTACCGTGTAAATGCTTAAGGTTCCCTTTTATTATGTTGAAATACTATTGGGCTTTAATTTAAATTTTCCTTAATGTGGCTTTTAGCCGAAATTTGTAAATGCTTGCTTTTAAAGAATTTCCTTTGCTGATCTGAAATATTATTTGGGCCTTTAGCAGAGAAAATATTTTAATTTTACTTAAGTAAGGCCTTCAGCCGTTTCTCTAAATCCTTGTGTTTTAAAAGGAATAATTTAAACCTTATTATTGAGAAGTTACCTGGGGCCTCAGCCGTTGTTTTAAAGAGAAAACTGTACATTGGTTTTCGAGGAATAAAGTTGTGTGTTCTTGTACAACTAACAGTAACTGATCTTGGCCCCTTCACAAACCGCCGGCCGGTGTGGCCGAGCGGTGCTAGGTGCTTCAGTCCGGAACCGCGCGACTGCTACGGTCGCAGGTTCGAATCCTGCCTCGGGCAGGCTCTGTCCTGCGAAACCAGATTTCAGTTTCTCTCTCTCTCTTTCTATACAAGTCTTTCCTATCATCTATCATCATTTCTTCTTAATTTTTTTGGTTTTCTTTCTTTCAATTTCTAATCTATTTTAAATTTATTATTACTTCCACTGTAATTGCTGACACAACAATAATTGCTGTTTGTAATGTGGAATATGTTTTCTAATCTATATGAAAAGCTGTAAAATGAACAACCTATTATAAAATGTAACGCAACAAGTCTCTGAATCAGCAATAAATCAGTTGTAATCAAATCTCCCCGTGCGATTTCCATATTTTTGAAGCCCTGAAGACAAACATTCGTAGTCGTCCGTTTGCTTCGGTTCCGTAGGCAACAGTAAACATTTTTCCATTAAGACCTCGACCGGTTTGTCTCACAATGGGATAAAATGTATTAACAGTTACGGCAATTACTTTTGAAATAATAAACAGCTCACTTTCTTTGTTCTATATGTCCCGTTTTCATTTGATTGCCCCTTAGAGTTTGACTGCAACCGAAGCAAAGATAGAATACTAGAGCTGCAAAAGGATCCGTATAATCGTAACTCCTGATACACAATGCGATAAAACACATCCGCTACATCTCTAGCGTTAACTAAAATTCGTCCTGACGTAAGAGCAGAATTAGAGCGGCTTGCAGGACCGTATTTTAGACAGGAGCTATGTCGCGAGGATGCGCGGAGGGCGCGCTGCCAGACGGGGCAATAGAGAGCGCATGGACGCCTGTCCGTCAGCCGGGGGTGTGCCCGGCGCGCCGCTAACTCACGCCGGCTGTTGGCACTTGAAGAAAGCCGCCCCCGCGCCGCACAAGAGTCGGCCATTTGAGCGCCGCTGCCGCCGCTCTTCCGCCCCCTCACTCCCCCGCACCGGGCGAGGCGCGGCTCTGTTTTCGCTCCGACCAGGAGGAGGCGCGGTGCGGCACCATTATGTTTTCTCCGGCTTGATTTATTTTATTGCTCTATCGCAGTGCTGCGCTAATGTTTATTTCTCTAAATTACAAGAAAGGGGTGCGGTGCGCGCCTCGCCCCAGCACTCGCGGCAGCCCTTCCTCTCTGCCACCCCTCACTGCCCCCCCTCCCACCTACCCCGCCCCCGCTCCAAGTCCCTCCACCAAAGTACTTTGCAGCGCGTCCTGACCGCCGGTTTAGACCGATACTCCCTCCAGGCGTGCCTCTTCGGAATTTCTCTGTCAAGATGTGTGCCGCAGTAATTATACGATTTCTGCTTGGAGCTCTAGCGTGTTCACTAATGTGTGTGTGTGTGTGTGTGTGTGTGTGTGTGTGTGTGTGCGTGTGCGCGTGTGTGTGTGTGTGTGTGTGTGTGTGTGTGTGTTTATGAGAGAGAGAGAGAGAGAGAGAGAGAGAGAGAGATTCTATGGTTGCATGCATCGAGTGCTACATTCGTTCAACCCATTTATTCTAATATGCGCGAACGTTTGTAAGTAGGCTGTTTAGGTTTTTATGTTGGTAACGCCACGTAGCGCTCTGTATGAAAAATCACTGGCTGTGCTGTGCGCAGTCTGTGGCTGGTTGGCATTGTTGGAATACTCGCTATTGTAGTGTTGGGCAGTTGGATGTGAACAGCGCGTAGCGTTGCGCAGTTGGAGGTGAGCTGCCAGCAGTGATGGATGTGGGGAGAGAGATGGCAGAATTTTGAGAGCGGACGATCTGTACGTGTGTCCGCCAGAAAGAGTAAATTTGTAAGACTGGATGTCATGAACTGATATATACGAGGCCTGTTCAGAAAGTAAGCTCCGATTGATTGCCCAATTGAAACCACAGTGAACATCAGAAATGTTTTACTTGTAACAATTAGCTACACCTTTCAGCTACTTCTCTGCGTAGTCGCCGTTCTGACTTAGACTTTTGTCATAGCGTTGTACCAACTTTTCAATAGCCTCATCATAGAAGGCAGCCGCCAATGCTTTCCGCCAATTCTCCACGCTGGCCTACACCTCGTTGTCTGTGTCAAAATGTTGTCTTCAAAGACAGCGGTTCATGTGACCTGAGATGAAACTCAGGGGGAGACAATTGCGGACTGTATTGTGGGTAATCTCACATTTCCATTTGAAAACGATGCAGGAGCATCTTCATTGCCCCTGCAGAATGCGGCTGAGAATTGTCTTGAAGAAGAAACAGCACGACAGTTATGTAATGTTAGCTGCATAGCTTCAGGCGAAATTTCTAACCAGGGCCTCGTACTTGGCGGCAGACACTATTTTCTAGACATCTTTACGCACTCACTGCGAGCTCAGAAATGAGAAGAGCGACGTGATGCTAACTGGGGTTATACTAGAGACACTACCCAACACATCTGTGCAAAGCTTTGTCGGATTTTCAGTCGTTTCCATTTCGCGACCGATCGGAGCTTACTTTCTGAACGCCCCTCGTATATATATATATATAATGACTTTTGAACACTATTAAGGTAAATACATTGTTTTTTCTCTATCTCATTTGCTAACTATGCCTATCAGTAGTTAGTGCCTTCAGTAGTTAGAATCCTTTATAAAGATGGCAGTATTGGCGCTCGCTGTTTTGCACTAGTTCGAGTAACCAAGATTTTTGTGAGGTAAGTGATTCATGAAAGGTATAGGTTATTGTTAGTCAGGGCCATTCTTTTGTAGGGATTTTTGAAAGTCAGATTGCGTTGCGCTAAAAATATTGTGTGTCAGTTTAAGCACAGTCATTTATAATTTTTCTAAGGGGACGTTTCACGTTGGTTTCTGCGGCCTTTGTAGGATTAATAGAGGGGACAGAGAAGAAGGTAAGAAGAGCAGCAGACTCGCAATAGGTCTGATTTGTAAGTAGGAGACGATCACAGAGTTCTTCATCACACAGCAGTGCAGACACTGTAGATGGAAGAGAACCCTAGTGCTCGCAAAGATCAGGTACCAAGAACTATAAGACAATCCCATGTAGAACTCGCGGAACGCCTACGACAGAAAAGTGGGGGATCGTGGAACTTGCAGGCAGTGATACGTGCCAGTTTCTTCCAAAACTGTACCATAACCTGTTTAATAATTCAATATGCGTATCCGACTACTAAATCAAATCAATAATGTTGCTTGAAAGCTACAGGCAATAATAACATATCCCAATGACTGCACATCTAATTAGCCCTGTCTCTTATCCTTTTGGTACAGTGACAGATTCTTGTAAGGTGCTGCACGCTGGTGGCTTTTATCTGGCTGGCAAAAGGCAAGAGTCATGAGGCTGACCACACGGGTCGTAAAATGTTTCTGCTGGAAGCCGAGTCTTGGCCAGGTACACCTGAGGAGAATGCTCTGTGGACCGAATGCAGTGGCTGTCCAGTCCATTGTAAAGTTTTATTGTGTGCAGAGCTCAAAGAAAGCCTTTTAGCAAAGGTCAGATCTGAAGTAGAGGAGAAAACGCACGATGCTGCTAGTGTGGGATTCAGCCATTAGTTCTGAAGGAGGCCAGCTGGAATTTTCCTTCAAAATTAGTAAGAGGTCTATGACTTGCTCATAGCAATCATTTCGCTTGCAGGGGAAAGGACTTGCACTTAGGAATGTGGATACTTTCTCATTGGTCATAACTAGAATCTGTCATGAAGTTGGGCAGACTTTTTGCTTCCTACCCCATTGCAACGGGGAATGTACTTTTAACACAGCAGGATCCGTAAGAGTAGGAAATTTGTTAAAGTGTTTATTTAATTATCATTGGATGGAACTCGTATGGTTTGTTGAAATTGGCTAGCGAGATTCCAGTGCTGGGAGAACTAACTAAGTTTCGAAGAGGAGAGTAAGAGAGTACTTGCTCCACGGGCGACATAGCGAACACCTCTCTTTAGGAAGAGAAGACTTTTACATAGTGCATGAGGCAGTACGCTTCAGTTTGGAGCTGCAGGGCCAGAAGTCTCCGACTTGGAGTAGAACTCAGTCGCTGTGGCTGAACTTAAAATGCTTAGACATTACTGCAGCTGTCCTCTGCAGTCGTGCATCAGTAGAGTGGCAAGCATGGGCTAAATCTGTATTCACTGAGATGAGGAAAAAAGAGACCCACTTGCAATGTCGGGAATATACCGCATACCATGCACATGCGGAAAATTTTATGTCGGAATGACTGGACGATCCATTAACACCAGGATCAAGGAGTATAAGCGACATTGCAGGTTGGGGAAGGTGGAGAAATCGGCCGCAGGTTGGGGCAGGTGGAGAAATCGGCCGTGGCAGAACACGCACTGAATGAGACCAACCACGTAATAAAATTCGCCGACACGGAAGTTCTGGCTGTAGAGAACCACTATCACACGCGCTTGTTCAGAGAAGCTGTAGAAATACAAAAACACGCGAACAGTTTGAACAAGAAAGAGGAAAGCCTTAAGGTAAACGGATCCTGGCTTCCCGTACTGCAGCGAACGACCGTCGCAGGTAGCAAGAGGAGAACCGCACCGGAAATGGCCGCGGAGAAGCCCTCGGACGTTGGCGCGCCAGGTACATATAGTCTGCGCCCGCGAGCTCGGCTCCAGTTCACTACCGGCAATGGAGGGTGAAGCTTTGACAATGCCAGCCACTCGTGCTGGCGAAACGTCAGAAAAATCATTAGATGAACGTCGGCCGAAGAACCGAGACAGAAGCCAATAGGCAGTTTGTCAATTTTTATATTGTTTCTGTGGTTATAACTTATGGTATTCTTGATTCTATGGTCACATAATTTTAATGCGGGTCAACAATAAATGAGATAGTTACGTGACCTTTATTTTTGTTATTTGTTGCATCCCGTTATTAATATGTCTATGTGAGCTGCGGTACCCATATTTCGTGCTTACTTCGGTCACACCTGATAATTAGACAAGGTGTTTTCCGTCGTGCACGTTTGTATTCTTTTAATTCGTACGATCTTATGGGAAGGTGTCTGTAACTGTAGGTCACCGGGGTTAATTTCTGTAGCATCTCAGCTTTACGCTGGACCGACACCATTCAGTAGGCCTACCGACAATCACTCATCTCGTGTACCATTCGTGACTGGAGCCGGGAAAGAGGTAAGTCGTACTGCTGCCAGAAGTATCTTCCCCTGCCCACCGGAAGTCAGATTGCTGACTCTAGATGTGGATTAACGGATCTCACCTGTCCTGTGATGCATCTGAGAGTTACTCTTGCATTTCTCTGAACCTTCAACCTCAGAAACTGAAAGCTTTTCTCCTTTAATTACAGTAACCTAAGAGTTCAAAAGACACCGTGTCTCTGAGTTTCTGCTCCGGAAAATGACCCATTTACATGAAACGTGGAAATAAACGCAATCTCAATGAGAAGATTTAAGTTTCTGAGTAGGAAGGACTTTTGCAAAGTGCAACGGTGTAAGAAGGGGGTAGGGGTGGCAGGTCAACCACAAAGCACACTGAAACCAGAAGCATTATTGTAGATCTCATGGATCTACTAATTGTGTATGACAATAACTTGGGTCTCATACATAAAATTTGTGCAATGCAAATTATTTTTGCATATATGGAAACTGGGTATGACAAGAGACTCCATCGTATTGATACAGTTTCTGCAACACAACTGTTTTACCCATCTCTGCCCTATATTGTCCAATAATTTCAAAAAGCCTGAGCTAGTGTCGCAGCAGAAATTATTACAATGCCGCCGTCTCCGCTGACACCTATTTCTAAGTTCAACAGCGACACTGACTTACCTGCATAGATGAAACTCCTATTTAACATTCTGGAAATCCCTGCTTAAGGCAGGCTTCTTTACCCCAACTCTGAATACAATTATAATGACTGGCATACCCTTCGAGAAAGTGGTTTTTGTGTGACCACATGTGGCGACATGGAATGCATGGAAAAATTAGTTACACAAAGACCGGGATGGGGGAGGGGGGAGAGGGGAGGGGGGAGGAAAAAGTTCTCAAGGGCTAAATACTCTCAAACGTACTTCAATTATCAATATCCGTCTGCAAGGTAACGCCGATCGTGTGGAAATACATCTCCACAGGCCGATATCCCTTTACATTTCAACTGGATAAAACTGACAAAATAAAATCATAGCTGTTGTGTACATAGTTCCGCGTAGTCAGCGCGTACACAACTTTCCCACTAGAGCGCGCCCCACTAAGCACAACAGCGCAGGCGCAGCGCTCGTCCGTCTCCGCACTACCAGATGGCGCTGCCATAGAGACGGACCAAATTCCGCTTAATATGTAACGCA
Source organism: Schistocerca nitens (assembly GCF_023898315.1). NCBI lineage: Eukaryota > Metazoa > Arthropoda > Insecta > Orthoptera > Acrididae > Schistocerca > Schistocerca nitens. The sequence continues at coordinate 77,079,853 of NC_064622.1, read as the reverse complement.
GCCAATGAGATTGCTGCTAACGTAGAACCTTTTCTCCTCATGGATCACACTCGCGCAGTGATACCTGAACGCGCGAGGTATCGTAACGAGTGTACAGACCTCCGATTAGTCAGTCTGCATTTATCTGCATTAATCTGTACCTAATAAGATTATCATATTCCTGTACATAGCCATGAAGAGAAATGTATAGACACTTTGTCAAGTATCAGAGATATGTGAAAATAAGATTAAAGCACCAAGACCAAAGGAACTTCAGATTGTCAATTGTAAATAGCATCCAGAATCAAGTTACGTAAGGTTTATGCTTCTTACTATTTTAATAAATTTGTGAGAAAATTAATCAAGATCTGTTTAAAGTTGGTCACCGTCAATCTGCTACTCTAAGCGTGCAAGTGGCATTTCTATCGTCTGACCTAACGGCAGAAGATAAACACGCCACGATAAGACCACGAAACGTATTGCTGACACTCGCCTACTTCGTTAGAGCGACAAGTCAAATAATCTGATGGTGTGTGTACCGAAGGTGTTACAGTACGCACACCACAATAGCATATTGTAATTAATTACTGATTGTGTTACCAGCGGAAAAAGATGTGATAAATCACTTGATATTTTCGATGAAGTCTAATTCTCCGTGATCTGAAAGACATGATGTACAATCACATAATTGTTGCGCAGATGAGCAAACCCAGAAGGAATAGTGCCATAAGGCAGAACGAGGTCGGATGAATCTGCAAATTTCACTATCGCAAGACAAAGTGTCTATACTACTAGGAAAATCGTCACGTGCAATCATCACGGCAGCAGGAAGGGACAAGGCTTTTCGTGTGCGTGCGTCGAGCGGTTCCGAAAAGAATTCTGCCACCCCGCGCTCCTCTTGGGTGGCTTCAATCAAAAGACCGCACGACCCGTCAAGGCGTACCTTGCAGTTTCCACCCAGAGGTGCACTGCCGTACCAGACGGACACGTGGCTACAGGTCTTTGAGGCAGACCAGTGACTATCGTAGCGCGAACCGATACGCGGAACTAAAGGGAAGCGGGCGTCTTTCAAAACACGCACAGCGCAGTGCCGTGTTAGGAGCCAGAGGGAGAAGAAGGCGTCGTGACGTGGTGCCGCACGCCAGTAATTGCGGTAATGCAGCGCCGGGATCCACAGGAGGTCCCCAGGCGCGGGGCGCATGATCCCACCACTCTGGGCTCAATTGGGGCTCACGTCAGAGACGGGTATTGGCTGTCTGGCGCCAGTCAGTGCGCCAGTACATTAGGGATATGAGCGCGTGCGGCTTAGCGCGTCAAATCGACGCCGCTGAGGCGACGCGACAAGCCGATCAGCGCCCCCGCCGCCCCCATTCACCGCCTCCTCCAGCAGCATTTAGCCGGCGCCGTATTCCACGCCCTAAGCGCTTAGCGGCTCTTTGGACGCTCCAGCTTCCTTGTGCGGCGTTATGAGCCACTGCCGAGGTGTCCCGAGCCTCCTCTACCAGCTATTAGACACCCCTGGCTCATTTAGCTCATTACGTCACATCATATCCACATTCACGGGGCCCCTTCCATGCATTTCTGCGGTGAGAATTAACCTACCTGCCGTAATACTTCTGTTGTGTGTCATGACGTAACATTTTCTCAACGTTTCCTCGACTATTTGATTCTGCAGGCAACAATATTCCAGTATTTTGCCTTATATCCTCTGTTCAGCCACTGTTCTAATGTTGTTCATTGTAGAAGCCGTTAAAGTTGTTGATCAGTGATCTGCACTTTTATCAGTTAGAGATATCTTCGTCATCGTCCGATGCCTATATTGACCTTAGCTACTTCCTTGACGTAGTCCTCAATTATTTGAAAGGAAGTTACATTGTAAGTAGGCTGTTTAGATTTTTATATTCGTAACGCCACATACCGCTCTGTATGAAAATCACTGGCTGTGCTGTGTGAAGTCTGTGACTGGTTGGAATTTTGGAATAGTCGATATTGTAGTGTTGGGCGGTTGGATGTGAACAGCGCGTAGCGTTGCGCAGTTGGAGGCGAGCCGCCAGCAGTGGTGGATGTGGGGAGAGAGATGGCGGAGGTTTGAGAGCGGTTGATCTGGACGTGTGTCCATCAGAGACAGTGAATTTGTAAGACTGGATGTCATGAACTGATATATATATATATATATATATATATATATATATATATATATATATATATATATATATATATATATTATGACTTTTGAACACTATTTCTTTATCAAAATCTTTCATTTGCTAACTATGCCTATCAGTGGTTAGTGACTTCAGTAGTTAGAATCTTTTATGTAGCTGGCAGCAGTGGCACTCACTGTATTGCAGTAGTTCGAGTAACGAATATTTTTGTGAGGTAAGTGATTTGTGAAAGGTATAGGTTATTGTTAGTCAGGGCCATTCTTTTGTAGGGATTATTGAAAGTCAGATTGCGTTGCGCTAAAAATATTATGTGTCAGTTTAGTGATGATCAGAATGAGTAAAGAGAGAAATGTCTGAGTACGTTCAGTTTTGCTCAGCTGTGTGAGGGTCAAATGGCGTAAGGGGTTTGTCAGCGCAGTGATTCATTAATTTTTCTAAGGGGAAGTTTCAAGATGAAATGTATTCGCAGTAATTTTTAGAGGACCGGAGACATGATTATTCCATGGGGAGATGCACTGAAGCGCCAAAGAAAGTGACATCGGCATGCGTATTCAAATACAGAGACATGTAAAGAGGCGTAATACGGCGGTGCGGACGACAGCCCGTATATAAGACAAAAAAAGTCTGACGCTGTTCATAGATCGGTTACTACATCTACAGTGGCAGGTTATCAAGATTTAAGTGAATTTGAACGTGGTGTTATTGTCGGCGCACGAGCGATGGGACACAGCATCTCCGAGGTCGCGATGAAGTGAGGATTTTCCCGTACGACCATTTCACGAGTGTAACGTGAATATCAGGAATCTGGTAAAACATCAGATCTCTGACATCGGTGGGGCCGGAAAAAGATCAATGTAAGAACGAGACCAACGACGACTGAAGAGAATCGTTCAATGTGACAGAAGTGCAATCCTTCCGCAAATTACTGCAGATTTCAGCGCTGGCCATCAACAAGTGTCAGCGTGCGATCCATTCAACGAAACATCATCGATATGGGCTTCCGGAGCCGAAGGTCCACTCGTGCACCCTTGCTGACTGCACGACACGAAGCTCTACGCCTCGCCTGGGCCCTCCAACATCAACAGTGGAATGTTAATGACTGGAAACATGTTGCTTGGTCGGAAGCGTCTCGTTTCAAATTGTATCGAGCAGATTGACGTGTATGGTTTTGGAGACAACCTCATGAATTCATGGACTCTGCACGTCAGCAGGGGATTGTTCAAGCGCCGGCCGAAGTGGCCGTGTGGTTAAAGGCGCTGCAGTCTGGAACCGCAAGACCGCTACGGTCGCAGGTTCGAATCCTGCCTCGGGCATGGATGTTTGTGATGTCCTTAGGTTAGTTAGGTTTAACTAGTTCTAAGTTCTAGGGGACTAATGACCTCAGCAGTTGAGTCCCATAGTGCTCAGAGCCATTTGATTGTTCAAGCTGGTGGAGCCTCTGTAATAGTGTGGGGCATTTGCAGTTGGAGTGATATGGGAGCCCTTATACGTTTAGGTACGACGCTGACAGGTAACACGTACGTAAGCATTGGGAAATTCCAGCAGGACAATGCGACACCACATACGTCCAGAACTGCTAAAGAGTGGTATCAGGAACACTGTTCTGATTTTAAACACTTCCGCTTGCCGCCGAACTCCCCAGACATGAACATATTGAGCATATCTGTGACGTCTTGGAACGTGCTGTTCAGAAGAGATGTCCACCCCCCCCCCCCCTCATACTCTTACGGATTTATGGACAGCCCTGCATGATGCATGTTGTCACTTCCCTCCAACACTACGTCAGACATTAGTCGAGTCCATGCCACATCGTGCTGAGGCACTTCTGCGTGCTCGCGGGGGCGCTACACGATATTCGCCAGGTGTACCAGTTTCTTTGGCTCTTCAGTGTATGAGGACTACAGGGCGGATACCCACATGAGTTGGCGTAATTTCTGGGTTACGACATTTACAGTATGGGGACATGCGTTCGTTTTCGACAGACATGCTGCGCCCCCCCCCCCCCCCCCCCACACACACACACACATACATTCTGCACTCTCTGAACGACATCTACCGGTGTTTTTCCTTCTGAAGCCAAGAAAAGAATGGTGCCATCAGCTGTAAAAGGGAATGACCAAAATGAAAACTTGTGTCATATCTGAATTCGATCCCGGATTTCCCGCTTTACCTCAGTGATCTCATTAACTGCTTTGGCTACCGGTGCACAACTCACGGACTCAAACATCCATACGTCATCGTTCGTGCGTTATGCACTTCCCTTACAGGGGAGGACATTTTAATTGAAAGTCTCTGGCTGGTTTCGACGGATAAATACGATACTGGAGGGCCTTTATTGTTAGGAACGATACAATGTCCCCTCGGAAATACACGCATGTTATACATCAAACAACCCATAGCTACTGAAAAATAGAAGCGGCTATCAAAAAGTTGAAGGTTGAGGGCGTTGCTACTGCGGTGGTCCCGGTCGCCTACGGTGGACTGGAGGGCCGAGCGGTCACCTCTCCAGTTGTCAGGATGCTAGAAAATGACTGTAGAAGCGTCAGAAACGCCAAAGAAACATTATTATATTCATAACATCTTTATTAATGCCGAGTAAAAAGTGGCCCGCATAACACAGGCTGGCTGAGCTTGATGATATCAACGACCTTCCCCGAGTCCTCGCTGACTCGTAGCGATGACACCATCTCCGGGCCGCACAGACTTGCTAGCGCAGCGTTGCGTGCTGTGACGTAGCTGGTGGAATGCTCTTACTTCGGCCAGGCGTGGCTGGCGGCGCCCGGCTGGCCGGCCGGCTCGGCTGCAGACAGCAGGTTGCTGTGCGTAGGAGGCTCCGGGTTGGAGTCCCGGCGCTGTCGGCACGAGAAGCGTTCTCGTAGTGCGGAATGTACTCTATCCCACCCCGTCTTCTTCCCTGCTCCTCCTGGTGGCTCGTCCGTGGTGGACAGGTAGAACAGGCTGTAATCCCCCAGCGTCGTCGGCTCACCCGGTTGTGATGGCGGATGCACAGGGCCTAGGCCCCGCACGATGTCGATGACGGCTGACTGATGTGCGGCGAGTCTGCCGCGATGTCTGCTAATCCTGGGTTGATGATTGACAGCAGCAGCAGAGAGCACCAGAGCTGGTACTGTCCCCTCACGTCTGCTGCTGGATGGGCCTCCCTTACTGCAACATCTCCTTAATAAAGATTAATATGTCGATCACCTAGCTGAGCGCTACGCAGCGACCCAGTACACATCTAACTGCAAGTCTAACTGCGAGTGCCTTGTTGCTATCAAAGCTGGCGTATTTAAGGGAAGCACGAGCGACGTCCTGACGTCATGCTCGTTTGTGATGAACGCATTCGTTCCACTTATACTGTTAATTCGTCTGTCATACTCGCCCCTTAGGTGTTCTTGCGACAGAGTTACGTGTTGTTACGGCAGACTTAACGCGAAGTTGTGAAATGCAGTACAGCTGACGCTATACCTCTGTCTTACACTATACGAAAGTCTCCGTCTAACACAAACCCGCGTGCTAAGCAATTCTCTCTTGCCTGTTGTGTGTAACCAGGCTATTGCCCCTGCGTGACGACACATTCCGATACATGCGCAATCCTCTTAGCTCTTGGCTAACCTACTGCCGCTGGCTCTCGGCCTAGGCAACGACACTTTGACAATATTTCACGTTTCTAATTCTTTACTATTCCGCGACACTACACTGCATACACGCAACGTACCGCGACTCCAGCGCGGGTGTCTAAGCACCGACGTGTAGACGAAGGATTAATGTGAAATTCGTGACTTCCCGACGTGCATGTGGTAAATGCGGAAACGTGAACTAAGGCGACGTTACTACCAAATGCGTCCAAACAGTACCGACATGCTGTTTTTGTTTCCTTGGCTTCCGAAAGACAAACGCCGGTAGATGGCTCTGAGCACTATGGGACTCAACTGCTGAGGTCATTAGTCCCCTAGAACTTAGAACTAGTTAAACCTAACTAACCTAAGGACATCACACACATCCATGCCCGAGGCAGGATTCGAACCTGCGACCGTAGCGGTCTCGCGGTTCGACTGCAGCGCCAGAACCGCGCGGCCACTTCGGCCGGCAAACGCCGGTAGATATCCTTAGGAGAATGAAGAATGTATTTGGGGCAGCATGTTGTCGCCACGACCGTCGTGGAATGGTGCGCCAAGTTCTGTGCTGGGTGCTGCTGTTTCGTGGTAACGCACGTCGCCATATCGCAAATGTCGTAACGCATAAGTTACGCCAACTCAAGCGGGAGGCACTGGAGCTCCCTCCCTGCAGTCCTGATCTGTCCCCATGCTGTAATGTTGCCTTCGGTCCATAAAAAAAGGCGTCGAAGGGTCGAAGATTCCTGTACAGCAGGCACTTACTGACTTCTTAAAGCAGTCGTACTCAGTGTTTTACCAAACAGGTATCTGCAACTGGTGCGTCAGTAATACATTGCCTCAGTGCTCACGGCGACTTTGTCTGATTAGCAAACCGATTCTGGACTGTACGGCTTTCGAATGGAAACTTTTTGATCGCCCCTTATAAATCAGTATTAACTATTGTCTTGTATCAAGTAATCATCTTCATGAATCGCGAAACTACACTCCTGGAAATTGAAATAAGAACACCGTGAATTCATTGTCCCAGGAAGGGGAAACTTTATTGACACATTCCTGGGGTCAGATACACCACATGATCACACTGACAGAACCACAGGCACATAGACACAGGCAACAGAGCATGCACAATGTCGGCACTAGTACAGTGTATATCCACCTTTCGCAGCAATGCAGGCTGCTATTCTCCCATGGAGACGATCGTAGAGATGCTGGATGTAGTCCTGTGGAACGGCTTGCCATGCCATTTCCACCTGGCGCCTCAGTTGGACCAGCCTTCGTGCTGGACGTGCAGACCGCGTGAGACGACGCTTCATCCAGTCCCAAACATGCTCAATGGGGGACAGATCCGGAGATCTTGCTGGCCAGGGTAGTTGACTTACACCTTCTAGAGCACGTTGGGTGGCACGGGATACATGCGGACGTGCATTGTCCTGTTGGAACAGCAAGTTCCCTTGCCGGTCTAGGAATGGTAGAACGATGGGTTCGATGACGGTTTGGATGTACCGTGCACTATTCAGTGTCCCCTCGACGATCACCAGTGGTGTACGGCCAGTGTAGGAGATCGCTCCCCACACCATGATGCCGGGTGTTGACCCTGTGTGCCTCGGTCGTATGCAGTCCTGATTGTGGCGCTCACCTGCACGGCGCCAAACACGCATACGACCATCATTGGCACCAAGGCAGAAGCGACTCTCATCGCTGAAGACGACACGTCTCCATTCGTCCCTCCATTCACGCCTGTCGCGACACCACTGGAGGCGGGCTGCACGATGTTGGGGCGTGAGCGGAAGACGGCCTAACGGTGTGCGGGACCGTAGCCCAGCTTCATGGAGACGGTTGCGAATGGTCCTCGCCGATACCCCAGGAGCAACAGTGTCCCTAATTTGCTGGGAAGTGGCGGTGCGGTCCCCTACGGCACTGCGTAGGATCCTACGGTCTTCGCGTGCATCCGTGCGTCGCTGCGGTCCGGTCCCAGGTCGACGGGCACGTGCACCTTCCGCCGACCACTGGCGACAACATCGATGTACTGTGGAGACCTCACGCCCCACGTGTTGAGCAATTCGGCGGTACGTCCACCCGGCCTCCCGCATGCCCACTATACGCCCTCGCTCAAAGTCCGTCAACTGCACATACGGTTCACGTCCACGCTGTCGCGGCATGCTACCAGTGTTAAAGACTGCGATGGAGCTCCGTATGCCACGGCAAACTGGCTGACACTGCCGGCGGCGGTGCACAAATGCTGCGCAGCTAGCGCCATTCGACGGCCAACACCGCGGTTCCTGGTGTGTCCGCTGTGCCGTGCGTGTGATCATTGCTTGTACAGCCCTCTCGCAGTGTCCGGAGCAAGTATGGTGGGTCTGACACACCGGTGTCAATGTGTTCTTTTTTCCATTTCCAGGAGTGTATTTAGAACAGCGTGTATGGCAATGTTCTTACTGTGGCGTCAAATAAAAGAAAAACCACCTTAGGTCACTGCCATCAATAATAAAATAAATATATTTTACTATTAACTATACAAGGTGTTCGAAAAGTCCCGTTACAAACTTCTAGGCCTTATAGAGGAGAGTGAGTGCGTGATGTCCTAAGACGGTCTCAAATCAGATGTGAAACTCATGAACTTCTGCTTGAGGAACTGAATCAGGCATGATGCAGTACGATTATTAGGTAACATTTCGTAAGGAAACACAAAGAAACGTCAATTTATGATTTGGGCACGCTTGTTTGTAATAGCACTTCAACGTTACGTGTTCACATCATTCCAAAACAAACGAAAACCCAGCGTACTGTATGTACAGAACAGTGCTGATGCATTACAACAGCGGCTCGATGTATCGACTTACAAACACTGTTATAGACATCGTACCTACATCTACATTTACGTGATGACTCTGCTGTTCACAATAATGTGCTTGGCAGAGGGTTCAATGAACCACCTTCAAGCTGTCTCTCTACCGTTCCAGTCTCGAACGCCGCGCGGGAAAAACGAGCACTTAAATTTTTCTGTTCGAGCCCTGATTTCTCTTACTTTATCGAGATGATAATTTCTCCCTATGTAGGTGCGTGCCAACAGAATGTTTTCGCAATCGGAGAAGAAAACGGTTGGTTTAAATTTCATGAGAAGATCCCGCCGCAACAAAAACGTCTTTGTTTTAATGATCGCCACTTCCATTCACGTATCGTGTCTGTGGCACTATCTTCCCTATTTCCCGATAATACAAAACGAGCTCCCCCTCTTTGTACTTTTTCGATGTCATCAGTCCCACCTGACGCGAATCCCATATCACACTACAATACTCCAGAACAGGGCGGACAAGCGTGGTGTAAACAGTCTCTTTAGTAGACCTGTTGCACCTTCTAAGTGTTCTGCTACTGAATAGCAAACTTTGGTTTGCTCCACCCACAACATTATACAGGGTGAGTCATCTAACGCTACCGCTGGATATATTTCGTAAACCATATCAAATACTGACGAATCGAATCCACAGACCGAACGTGAGGAGAGGGGCTAGTGTAATTGGTAAATACAAACCATAAAAAAATGCACGGAAGTATGTTTTTTAACACAAACCTACGTTTTTTTAAATGGAACCCTGTTGGTTTTGTTAGCACATCTGAACATATAAACAAATACGTAATTAGTGCCGTTTGTTGCATTGTAAAATGTTAATTACACCCGGAGATATTGTAACCTAAAGTTGACGCTTGAGTACCACTCCTCCGCTGTTCGATCGTGTGTATCGGAGAGCACCGAATTACGTAGGGATCTTCTGTACCTAAGGTCCATCACCGTTCCCTTTGGATCCCTACGTAATTCGGTGCTCTCCGATACACACGATCGAACAGCGGAGGAGTGGTACTCAAGCGTCAACTTTAGGTTACAATATCTCCGGATGTAATTAACATTTTACAATGCAACAAACGGCACTGATTACGTATTTGTTTATATGTTCAGATGTGCTAACAAAACTAACGGTGTTCCATTTAAAAAAACGTAGGTTTGTGTTAAAAAACATACTTCCGTGAATTTTTTTATGGTTTGTATTAACCAATTACACTAGCCCCTCTCCTCACGCTCGGTCTGTGGAATCGATTCGTCAGTATTTGACGTGCTTTACGAAATATATCCAGCGGTAATGTTAGGTGACTCACCCTGTATATATGATCGTTCCAGTTCAGTTTATTTGTAATTGTAATCCCTAAGTATTTAGTAGAATCTACAGCCTTCAGATTTCTGTGACTTATCGCGTAATCGAAATTCAGCAGATTTCTTTTAATACTCATGTGAATAACTTCACACTTGTCTTTACTCACCTGTCGATAGCACTTTTTGCTTTATGAGTGTAAAGAGCTAGTTGTGTTGCACAAGAACGATGTTTTCAGAATCCGTGCTGACTATGTGTCAAGAAATCGTTTTCTTCGAGGTACTTCATAATGTTCGAATACAGTATATGTTCCAAAACGCTACTGCAAATCCACGTTAGTGATGTAGGCCTGTAAATCAGAGGATTACTCCTACTTCCCTTTTTGGGTATTGTTATGACTTGAGCAATTTTCCAGTCTTCAGATACCGATCTTTCCGTGAGCGAGTGGTTGTCTATAATCGCTAAATATGGAGCTATTGTATCAGCATACTCTGAGAGGAACCTGACTGGTAGACAATCTGGACCGGAGGCCTTGGTTTTATTGAGTGATTTAAGCTGCTTTGTTGCACCGAGGATATCTACTTGTATGTTTCTCGTGGCATGTTCTGGTACACACTGCCCACCGCACCACATGCGTCTTCAGCTTCTAGTGCGGCGGCCAGAACTCGTGCCAGCAGATCTTCCTCTGTCTCTACAGGAGTCTCGTAAATTAAACTTTGCGTACGAGCCGACATCAGGTGAGTATTTGACGTAGTACAGCGTCATCCTGTCTACCATATTGCAAAGCAGGACAAGCAACTCGGAGATTTTTCTCTTTTCCTCAGCAGACATGGACGCGTTACACATTTTGACTGAAACCGTCATAGAAAGGAAACGGTACGTTTCCTGACATGGTTCCCATTGAAAGTATTACGTACTCACTTCCCCTCTACAACTCCTAGAAGTCTGCAATGGGAATTTCCGAACACCTTGTACTCGTAATTCAGTTACTTACAACACGTCTTTAAACAGTAGAACCGAAATGTTTCAAAGTTCAAGCTCCTAGGGAATGTTGAGTGGACTTAGTACATAAAGTTTGATATCGAACCTATATTCAAAAAGATCCCGTTTGGATGTGAAATAAATTTGAAGACAGGATCACGTGAAAATGGGCAGTACTTGTCGCCGGGCTCACTTCCACATATCCTCTTCAAAGTCGGCCGTCCGTGGAACAAAAGATCATCACTCCCATTTGCGAACGAACCAGTATGTCGCAGCCATTGTTGTAGTCGGGCGAAGATGGTATGTGATATCATATTAATATCACGCACTGCCGACAGCGTCCTCTTATCAGTTTGAATGCGTATGGTCTGTGCAGTCAGCGGCAAGATGCTGCTCCAACACCAACAGTGGTCGTATGGGTTGCATTTTTGCTAACCCAGCTAATACAGTTGTATGATATAGCTAAACAAAGTACTGCTCAGTACCATTTTCTCGGTCCATCGATGAAATCTGCTGATCCACTCCTTGCCTCCACACTTGCTGAATACTGTTGTAGGTGGACAACCAATACTTCTTTGGCGTTGCACTAGCACAGTAGCTTATAGCGTCAATGGACCAGTGGCGTAGTATAAGAGGCAGCACTGTGTGGTGGCCAGCTCGAAGTACAACGCGGAGCTGTCAACAGTAAATGTCGAGACAGTCTAAAAGTCTGAGTGGCAGCCAGGCGTCTATATTTGCGGTGCGTCACTCGAGGCGAAGGGACTGCAATATTTTGAAAGCAGGGATGGAACTGCCGGCCGATGTATGCGGTTGAGTGTTGTGGTGTGCGTACTGTAAGACCTTCCGTACACACACCATCAGACTATTTGACTTGTCGCTCTAACGAAGTAGGCGAGTGTCAGCAATATGTCTCGTGGTCTTATTGTGGCGTGTTTATCTTCTGTCATTAGGTCAGATGATAGAAATGCCACTTGCACGCTTAGAGTAGCAGATTGACGGTGACCAACTTCAAACAGAACTTGATTAATTTTCACACACATTTATTAAAATAATAACAAGCCTAAAATTACTTAACTTGATTCTGGAGGCTATTTACAATTGATAATCTGAAGTTCCTTTGGTCTTGGTACGTTAATTTTATTCTCACATATCTCTGATACTTGATAAAGTGTCTATACATTTATCTTCATGGCTATGTACAGGAATATGATAATCTTATTAGGCACAGACTGAAACTTGACTATATACTGGTACAGACTAATGCAGACTCTTACAGACTGGTGCAGACAAATGCAGACTGACTAATCGGAGGTCTGTACACTCGTTATAATACCTCGCACGTTCAGATATCACTGCGCGAGTGTGATCCGCGAGTAGAAAAGGTTCTACGTAAGTAGCAACCTCATTGGCTGCGTTACATATCAATACGCGGATCGGCGGAAGCAGAATTTGGTCCGTCTCTAAGGCAGCGCCATCTCGTAGTGCGGAGACGACTTTTTGGAGGAACAAGACAATATATTACTCGAGTCACCTATAGGAAATCAGCTGTTATAGGTCTGGTACCAGGTAATTGTGGAATAAACAGTTGCGTTAGTCAAAGAATTGTCCATTTGCGAGTAGGACTCGCGCACTGAAGGTTCCGTACGAACTTAATTATGTATACAGACAGTTCATCAGTGCCAGGTGTCGAGAATTCGACCATTTTTACCTTTTATTAACTTTGACACAGACATGATATTGGTCCTGGGAATTCCAAGACTTTCGATGATGTTTTAATTTTAATTTTGAACTAGGATAACAAATGAAAAAAGAAATATTTTTTCGTGTGGCATAACTAAAATTAAAGTATTTCTGATTTTTTTTCGTGTAATTGTACCGTGAAACTTTTCTTCTTGCCAAATTTCGTGACTGTAGGTCAACGGGAAGATTGTAATGAGTGGGTTTGCGAGCACCAAATTATGTGACATAAATGGGTCTGTCTTCCGACTGCATTGACTTAAAAGCTTAACTTTTTTACACCAATAAGGAACAATAGACCTAACTACGTGGCATAGTTCCAACTTGATACATCTGTCCGTTCCTGAGAAGAAAGCCTCTTAACTGACGAACGGACAGACAGGCAGACAAAAGGGAGAAAAGGATATTTTTCATATTATAGAATTACGATTTAACAATTTTGGGATTTTTTTCCTTAGTTGTACCATGAAACCTTCGTCCTTGCCAAATTTCAACTAGTCTTCTTACTTCATTTTCAGATTTCGCAAGTTTTAGCAAATAACATAAAATTCTATTAGTTCACTTTCAGATTTATCACAGTTTTAGCATAAAATACGCAAGTCTGTCATCTCACTTTCAGATGACTCACAGTTTTAGCCTGTATCTCACTATTATGTTACTTCACTTGAGATCCCTCACAGTCTTTGCGTGTCATATACTACTCTGTTACCTAAACTAAACTAAACTCCGCCCGAACAGGCCTTCGAAGGCCCAGCGTTACCGACCGGCCGCCGTGTCATCCTCAGCCCACAGGTGTCACTGGATGCGGATATGGAGGGGCATGTGGTCAGCACACCGCTCTCCCAGCCGTATGTCAGTTTACGAGGCCGGAGCCACTACTTCTCAATCAAGTAGCTCCTCAGTTTGCCTCGCAAGGGCTGAGTGCATCCCGCTTGCCAACAGCTCTCGGCAGACAGTATGGTCACCCATCCAAATGCCAGCCCAGCCCGACATCGCTTAACTTCGGTGATCTGAAGGGAACCGGTATTCTGTTACCTCACTCTGCTGTAATACACAGTTTTTGCATTCTAACATGTAATGCTATTACCTCAGTTTCATAGATTTCATAGTTGTAACACGTTCTGCGAAACTATATTAATCATCTTCAGATAACAGTTGTTTGTAATATCCTATGTAACAAATTCTTATGCTGTGTTCAGCAGAAAACATGATCGCTATGAGTAAACTAGAACTTTGGCTCCATTGTTCTGGGCTAACCCAACTATTTCTTCCGCAGTTACCTGGGACCAGTCCTATAATAGCTGAGTTCCTATAGGCGACTAGAGTGATATATACATCTTGTGCCTCCAAAACAGTCATCAGTTCCGCGCAGTTATGACACATCTTCACCACGAAGCTAGTTCCCTTAATTGGTGTCAGACACTGCGGTATCAATCACTTTTCAATACACATCTAATTAGCTCTAATGGTAGCTTCCACGACATTGTATTTCATACGAAGGGGATTTTTTCATAGAAAAAGCGTATCCTCATCGAAAAATCCGATTTGTGTTTCTGATTGCAGACTGAACTTCACCTTAACAAAGGTTCATCAGCTGGCGATAAAGCACTGAATACTGATCGGAAGACAAAACTGATGAATTTACTGAGTTGAAACAGTTCTTCATGACTGCATTGTTCCCAGTTCATCGTGATTGTCTTTTACACTAATTTTCTTTGATATTTTAGGATATAGTGGTGATGATCTATCTCTCTGTGGGACAGCTTACGTCAAAGATAATTTTCCGCGGTTGGTTAGGACACTTCATTTTAATCGATGATAAAATGAGCGGACGTGTTTCTGATATCATTCTATGTAATAGACACAGTGCGCAAACAATTTGTGGTGTGATACTTCGTAACTGGCATAGTAATGAGTCTGTCGACAAGGCATGCAAGATTGTTTCATGTTACGAAGAAAATCAAGTGGATTTGACCCGGTGGCCTGTTCAAAGACATTGCTTAGCCAACATTGTGCACCAGTTGTGTTCGGGATCCTAGCTGCTACTTGTTGCGTGGCTTGTATCTTAGGAACAGACACAGATCGATGCTTAAAGACAGTTGGCTACAAACCGTGCTAATATTGGTTTGAAAATTGGACTTAACACTGTGGTAAGATACGGTTATGTTAAGTGGAGATGATATACTAATCACAAGTTACAAAGAGTTGTGTGTTTAGTGGACAAGTCATTCGGTACATGAGCGTTCACAGTAAACCACCGCTGTAGTCACTGCAGAGGTAGAACTGCAAAAGCTACGTCCAAAGAAAGAAAGAGCTGGCGAAGGTAAGAAGGCTACACGTGTTTGCATTTCTAATTTGAATAAGCTTTAAAAATTTGTCCGAATTCAAATGTAGCGACGGGAGGACGGAAAATTTTAATTACGAAATCAGATTAATATTTATTCGCGCGTATCTCGTTTAAAATTCTACATATCTTGAAATTCAAATAATTATTCTGCGGTGACACGGGCGCGTTGAATTAATTTCGGCACCGAGGTTTAAGTACAAGGAGTTGGCGGTATCGCGGTGAAGGAGTTAGCGCAGAGAGCGGTTTTTGGGGTAAGTGGGTGGAGAGGTGGGGGTGGTCGCCGGAAGAGGCAGGCGAGCCTTGGCGGTAGAGGGGTAAGGTGGGTGGTGGCGGTGGTGGTGGGGGTGATACGCCGGAGCTGGCCGCCTCCAATTACAGCTCGGTCGACAAATAATGCTGACGTAAAAATTAATTAATTAATAATGTGTTCCTTCGTTTGCGCAATGGAATCAGGGGGTGGCGTGTTTGCGGAGCGGCCGGCGGTGGCGGCGACCCGCCGAGGCTCGGCTGTCGGCTCGGCGCGGCGAGAGCGATGCAAATGCCAGAAGGAGCCGGCGGCCTGCTCCCTACCCTACTCCCTCCTCTCATTATCTCAATACGTAATTTTTGTTGACAGTGCGGATACAGGAAAAAAGCGTCTCGCCGAAGCCGCTCTCTTTGGTTTCTTTTGTTGCTGCATTCTCCTTCCGTCTGCTGCCCTGTACTGGTGCCTCTGTTTTGTTTTTCCAGCCCCAGGAATAGCGACGTCGCTGGACGGAGTGCGTTAGTTCCTCCCCTGGCGGTTTCTTTTGGAGTTTACTTCTGCCGGCGCACGCTTGGACCTCGCGTAATCGTCATAGCTCTAGCATGCTTCTTTTGTTTCCAAGATCTCACTTACGTCTGACATGTCAGCCTAGGCACAACCGGCTTTTGGCTGCATCGGATTCTTCAACTCCAGTGTAACCTGACTAATTAAGCTCGCTCAAAAGAACAGGTTTCTGGTATAACCGATTTTCGGTTTTTATTGCTACGCTACTGGCCATTAAAACTGCTACACCACGAAGATGTGCTACAGACGCGAAATTTAACCGACAGGAAGAAGATGCTGTGACATGGAAATGATTAGCTTTTCAGAGCATTCACACAAGGTTGGAACCGGTGGCGACGCCTACAACGTGCTGACATGAGGAAAGTTTTCAACCGATTTCTCATAGACAAACAGCAGTTGACCGTCGTTGCCTGGTGAGACGTTGTTTTGATGCCTCGTGTAAGGGGGAGAAATGCGTACCATCACGTTACCGACTTTGATAAAGGTCGGATCGTAGCCTATCGCGATTGCAGTTTATTGTATCGCGACATTGCTGCTCGCGTTGGTCGAGATCCAATGGCTGCTGGCAGAATATGGAGTCGGTGGGCTCAGGAGGATAATACGAAACGCCGTGCTGGATCCCAAAGGCCTCGTATCACTAGCAGTCGAGATGACAGGCATCTTATTCGCATATCTGTAACGGATCGTGCAGCCACGTCTCGATCTCTGAGTCAACAGATGGTGACGTTTGCAAGACAACAACCATCTGCGCGAACAGTTCGACGACGTTTGCAGCAGCATGGACTACCAGCTCGGAGTCCACGGCTGCGGTTACCCTTGCTGTTTACTGCATCATGATGGTCGCATCCGTGTTAGGCGACATCGCTGTGAACGCACACTGGAAGCGTGTATTCGTCATCGCCATACTGACGTATCACCCGGCGTGATGGTATGGGGTGCCATGGGGTGCCATCGGTCACCTCTTGCTCGCATTGGCGGCGCTTTGAATAGTGGACGTTACATTTGAGATGTGTTACGACCCGTGGCTCTACCCTTCATTCGATCCCTGCGAAACCCGTCATTTCAGCAGGATAATGCACGACCGCATGTTGCAGGTCCTCTACTGGCCTTTCTGGATACAGAAAATGTTCGACTGCTAGTCTGGCCAGCACATTCTCCAGATCTCTCACCAATTGAAAACGTCTGGTCAATGGTGGCCGAGCAACTGGCTCGTCACAATACGCCAGTCACTACTCTTGATGAACTGTGGTATCGTGTCGAAGCTGCATGGGCAGCCGTACCTGTACACGCCATCCAAGCTCTGACTCAATGCCCAGGCGTATCAAGGCCGTTATTAAGGCCAGAGGTGGTTGTTCGGTACTGATTTCTCAGGATGTATGCACCCAAGCCAGCCGGAGTGGCCAAGCGGTTCTAAGCGCTACAGTCTGGAACCGTGCAACCGCTACGGTCGCAGGTTCGAATCCTGCCTCGGGCATGGATGCGTGTGATGTCCTTAGATTAGTTAGGTTTAAGTAGTTCTAATTTCTAGGGGACTGATGACCTCAGAAGTTAAGTTCCATAGTGCTCATGCCATTTGAACCATATATGCACCCAAATTCCGTGAAAACGTAATCAGTTCTAGTATAATATATTTGTTCAATGAATACCCGTTTATCATCTGCATTTCCTCTTAGTTTAGCAATTTTATTGGCCAGTAGTGTATATCTAGTTTTTAACAGTAATTTGAATACAATTGTTTTTTTGATGCCAAAGCTAAAAATGATCTTTCTAAAAATTCAAATGAAGAGTTTAGATGCTAGGTAAAACAGAACATTACAAGAATCAATTACTTGGCAATAGTTAAAATTTCAGTATCTCTTTAATCCGTTGGGCAATATTTATCGCCCAATATTCATAAGTACTCGATCGAAAACGTGTTGATATGTCAGGTGACTCCCTTCATTAGAAACGATATCATTCAAAGAGCGTACCAACACTTCAGAAGCCACAGAACTTTCTACCAATGATAACCATTTCCGAGGAACAAATGAAGAGCCTGGCTCTCACCTTCTACTCTGCTCTTGCCCCCCTCCTCCCCACCTCCCCTCCACGCAAAAAGGAAAAGGATCACTGCTTCTGAGCAGTAAAGGACAACTGGCACATCATTGTCTCCGCAGTAGTTTATTGAATCGTATGCATGTGTCTGCTGTTCGTTTCTTACTGTCGGCGTTGTTATAAAAATAGCACTGATTGCCTTTCTTATTATCTAGAACAACCCAACTTTTTGAATCAATGGAAATTTACAAATAAGCATACTCGTTTTTTAAAGAAGTTTTATTTAAAAACCAGAACTTTTAGGAGCAATGGTGTGAAAGATTAATAATCCGTTTTTCTACTAGGTCATTAGCAAAAAAATACAAAGAAGTTACTACAGATACCAAACAAAAACCGGAAAAACAGGTTATTCTGAAATAAAATACATGTATCGGTTTTAACCAGTCGATTTTCCCCATCCCTAGGACAGTGTACGAAGGCACGTTAATAACCGTTTTCTGATCCCAAAGTTGATAACACTAACTTTACAATGACATGCCTTAAGCTCACAGTTGTTCGTGCACGTAGTAGTGTTGACTCAGTAAATAACACTATTCGCAATGTTTTCAGGTCATTTTATAACCATAACCCGCCCACCTCGATTCTTTAAGGATTACAGCTTCCATGTACTAAACAGCTTCAAACGTCTGATTACCTGACAAATGAGTATTTGACATTAAGCATGTGAAACTTCTGTGTCAGAACACGCAACGACGGAAGGATAGTCAGCCATAAAGTGTTTACCTTACACTATTTTGTGAGGCAGTATGCGAGAAAAAGTTTGGAAAGTGATGAAATTATGTTTAATTTAATTATGTTGGAAGTCGCTAAATGATTTCATTATCAAATGTTAGTCTGATATAGTTTGGGTAATTTGCCCTCCATTCTAAAAAATAATAAAAAAACGCTAGCTTTCCATGCATTTCAATATATATGACGTCATATCTTCTCTTCTGAGCTATGAGTCGCACAGTGATATAATTTGGCAGGTACATTCAGTTGTATATTGGGTACCGTCCGAAAATTATGTTGGAAGTAGAATTCGTATTAAAGAAATAATAAATTAAAACGTCATGCGACATTCTGAAGTTTTACTGCATGAATAGCGAAAATATAGTAAGCGATGAACTTTTGGCCGGCCGGATTGGCCGTGCGGTTCTAGGCGCTGCAGTCGCAGGTCGCAGGTTCGAATCCTGCCTCGGGCATGGATGTGTGTTATGTCCTTAGGTTAGTAAGGTTTAATTAGTTCTAAGGTCTAGGCGACTGATGACATCAGAAGTTAAGTCGCATAGTGCTCAGAGCCATTTTTGAACTTTTTCCGTTGTATTATTTTGTGGGAGTTTTCAGACTGAAAAAGTTTAGAGCAGGTTTTAAATTATATACGAAGTTAGTTCGAATTTGCTAAGTGTTCTCATTCTCAACTGCTCCATAAATACGAGTAATCTGCGCGTCCTCACTAACACTGCCTCAAGGTATACATGCAGTTTCTTAATGTAATATTTGACTTATAATCTTAAACCTTTAATGGAAGACTGTAGTTCCCAATGAGTAGATTATATCAGCATTTTGAATGGAGAAGATCAGCTAGACTGATAAAGTCAGGAATGAAGAAGCAGTGAGGAGACTTGGAGAAGAACTAAGGGTGCTGCTGACGGTGAAGAACAGGAAACTAACCTGGACAGGCCACAATCTAAGAAGAGATTGCCTTCTAGTAGAGGCGATTGAAGGTTTCGTTCCGCGAAAGACAGCGAACACCAGAAGAAGGTTCGTGATGCTGAATGATGTCATCAGGCCACAAGGAGAGTACCAAAGAATGAAGAGCATCGCAGATGAGAGAGAAGCATGGAGGGCTATCCAGTCAAATCCTGGCGCAAGGCAGACAACCCAATGATGAGGATTCACCATACTGTTTATTATTACTATGCGTGTCTGGGAGGCTGCCGTGGCTGTACCCACCGCTCCTATGTAAGCTGACGGTCACTTCGTTTATTAGCAACACGAAATGAGCTATAACGAAAACTCTCTGCCTTGTTTAAATAATGAATTAGCAATGGCAGCTGGCTCCCGGACTAAACAAAAGATCGTCTTGTTATAATATATTAGACCAATATCAAATATTTGATCGCCCCGTATAGCCTTATACAGGTCTGCTAAATGTTTTGGTTTACCCCGCGAAGAATAACACAAAAGGCCGTGAGCGCTTTCGCGGGATCCTCCCAGATCTTGGGCGCAGGTCTGTTACAGCTGCGGAGTGCACGCGTAGGCCCCCAGCTGCTGGGGCGACGCCAACGCGCACCCAAACTCGGGGATGGGTTTTAAACTCCTCGCCTGTAATTACAGATCCGGGATAAAGTAACGCCCTTTGGTTATTGCCTGTAAGTACGCATTATTGGGAGGAGCCTGCAGGGGCTTAAAGAGGTAATGCGGGGGCGGCGGCATGGCTGGGGGCGGGGTGAGCGGAGGGTTAGGGGACTGGGGTGTTTCCCTGGCCTCCGCCGACTCCACCGCCCACGCGTCGGTGTTACGATTGTTGCTGTAGGCTGAACCCGACAGGGGAGTCGTGGCACCCTTCTGTTGAGGGATGAAAGGGGTTCAGCGACGGAGAGAGGGCGGAAATCGTAAAGTCACCAGCAGCGACTAATTTATTAGGCTCGAGGAACAAAAAATATCACATTTACCCTGCATAGCTTCATTTCGGGTAGCTCTCCTACTGGCAGAAACTGGCTTAAAGTGTCTGGGAAGATCACTTACTACAGTCTTTCATGAAACGCCCAGTTTCAATATGAAACGGGTGGTCCTGAAGCAGTACTTTATTTGTGACTGTAAACATCGGTACCTCGCACCGGTGCCTCTGACGATTAAAAAAATCGGAACCGCAGATTCTAAGATGTGGTACGATAGAACTTTATGTTTTAGCACTGCAAATGTTGTACTCGCAATTCTGAAATGCGCAGAAAGCGTTAAAATGACGTTTTAAGAAGCGTAAATTTCAAAATAACCCGTTGGGAGGGTGGGGGGGGGTCACAGTAACGGGAACTCTTTTGTTTATTCTTATTTTATTTTTTACAAATCTAGCAATGTCCTCAGTATAGTGGTTTTTAAGGATATTCTAAAACTGAAGACACTACAAATATTTTCGTTTTAAATGTTACAAGTCGCCATCGACAGCTGCTCATTTCATGGGCAAAGGTGCGACCATTTTATTCCCTGTCGCAGAAAGACTTCTCCAATTACCTCACTTTCTCTTGAACCTTATCGTCGTCTGCCATTGTATATTTATTTACCGCTGCCTCCACGCCTGTTGTCTCTGATTATATAACGACTCGATGGCACCAGATTTTTATAGATAAACCATTAGAAAAAAATTGTGTGTGTCACAGAAAATGACTTCTTGTAAAAATAATATGTAACGACGTCTGGAAGGAAAAAGTCGAAAAAGGATGAGAAAAAGAACAAAAATGGAATGAATAGGATGCCGACAGAAAGTAACTTCATACCCAGCTGCTCCCCAAGAAATTTTACACACAGCGTCGCATAGGTCATCTTTGTTTTTTGGAATTGCAATAATGCAGGTGTTCGTAAGTTTAAACCAACTGGTTGTTGTGAACCAGTTCGAGGCCTTCCGTGAGTTGTCTCTGATTAGAGAGAGAGTTCCACTGCTTGATCAGGGTGTTAGTATTATCAGCGATCACATTTCTTGACCAGTTTTTTTAAAGGACGCTGGAAGATTTATGTAGATGAAGAACAGGAGCGTGTGATCTTCTACCTCTATACATGCGATTTCGATCAGATTTCTAAATAATACACAGGTGAGTCACTAATTATTGCCATCCAGAATAACTCAGAAGGCATGATAGAAGCTGAAAAGTTTGTGGGACAAATGTTGCCTGGGACAACGGGGACCATACTATGACGTCAGTTTTTTTTTTAAGGTTGTGTCGCTTAATAGATACGAAGGTCAACTTTGTTTTTTAAATGGGACGCTATAATTTGGTACTTATTCTCTGGTAGCTGCTATCGAGACGAATCCAGTGATGTGTAACAGTAAGTTCTTTGAAGCTCAACGAAGGTCACAAAGGTAGCATGAACGTCCATTTACAGAAGGTATTCGAAGCCATGACCATTGGTATCAATGCACTGCTGCAATCTTCTTTTCATAGATTGAGTGGTATTCCTTATCACTTCGGCACTTGGTTCAAATGGCTCTGAGCACTATGGGACTTAACTTCTAAGGTCATCAGTCCCCTAGAACTTAGAACTACTTAAACCTAACTAACCTAAATACATCACATACATCCATGCCCGAGGCAGGATTCGAACCTGCGACCATAGCGGTTGCGCGGTTCCAGACTGTAGCGTCTAGAACCGCTTGGGCACACCGGCTGGCACTTCGGCACTTATCGAAGCACATGCTCTGACGATTCTCTCTCGTATATCGTGCAAATAGTAAATATTCGCAGAATACGGCGTATCCATCTAACGTGCCATTAACCGGCGGGGTCAGGGATTTTCTCTGCCTCGTGATGGCTGGGTGTTGTGTGATGTCCTTAGGTTAGTTAGGTTTCAGTAGTTCTAAGTTCTAGGGGACTGATGACCATAGATATTAAGTCCCATAGTGCTCAGAGCCATTTGAACCGTGCCATTAACATGTAAACACCATTCGACGGTTTCGGAATACAACACTGATAGAAACGGTAAGACTAGTATCGTCGAATCAAGCGAATGTGAATGATGTATTCCTTCGAAGAACAAGTAGATATGCTTCTCATTTACGGAGAATGCCAACGAAACTCAGTGAGAGCTAGAGACTTATACGCTGAAAGATATCCTCAACGTACTCACACTACACGCCGTACATTTAAACATGTACATTTAAATACTAACGAGGAAACGGAAATTGGTACTCTTGCCACTGTGGTTCGAGATCCTTGTGTTAGTTCCTGTCAAATCGCAAGGGAATCTGGCATGAGCCGGAGTAGTGTAGTTAGTGTTCTGCATCGCCATAAATATCATCCTTACCATATCAGTCTCCTCCAAGAATTTACTGGTACGGATTGTATGCGTCGGAAAGTATTCTGCCGATGGGCTCACATTTATTAATTTGATTTTATTTACTGACGAGGCTACATTCACGAACCACGGAAATGTTAATTTGCATAACATGCACTATTGGACAACTGAAAATCCATGTTGGTTGCGGTAGGTTGCACACCAGAAACCGTGGTCGGTGAATGTATGGCGTAGGATTCTGGAGAACAGAACTATAGGCCCCCATTTCATCGAAGAGAATCTTAATTGTAGGAAGTACACCATATTCCTGCAAGAAACATTAGGTCTGTTATTGGAAGAAATACCTTTAGGAACAAGGAACAGAAGGTGTTTTCAAAACAATGGGTGTACGGAACGTTTTTCGCTGATGGTTAGAAATGAGTTGCAGAGAGAATTCCCAAATCGTTGGATTGGAAGCAGAGGAGATGTGTCGTGGCCGGCTTGTTCACCAGACATGACGTCTCTGGGACTTTTCGTGTGGGTATTCGTAAAAGTCATTGTTTATAAAGACGTTGCAACTACACCTGAAGATATGCGAGAGAGAACTGTCAGAGCATGTGTTTCGATGAGTGCCAATGTGATATGGAATACCACTCAGTCCACGATAAGAAGATTGCAGCACTGTACCAATGGTCATCTTCGAACACCTGTATATGGACGTTCATGACACATTTGTGACCTTCGTTGACCTTCAAAGACCTTACTGTTACAAATCATTGGATTCGTTTCGATGGCCGCTATCAGAAAATAAGTACCAAACTATAGCATCACATTTTAAAAAACAAAGTTGACCTTCATACGATCCCACATAGCAACAAAAAACCAACGTCATATTATGGCCCCGTTGTCCCATGAAACTTTTATCCCACAAACTTTTCAGCTCCTGTCATATTTTCGGAGCTATTCTTGGTGGCAGTAGTTAGTGACTCATGCTGTATATTAGAATGTGACTTTACTGTACCACAACAGGAAGTTAAGCACCAGTTGTCAAATGTGTGATATATTGACCACAGCATGTTTCTGGACTACGTTACCTATGACCGAGTGCTATAAAACAAGGAAACAGATCAATACATCGCAACTCTACGCATATCGGCAGCCATGTAAATAATTTCCTGTAGTTCAACATACTTGAACGTTTCTATCTAATTACGGACTGTCAAAAGTAAAAAGCCAGCAACAAACATGCATTGTTAAAAATAAAACTCCTCTTTGACCACCTCACGCTGACGCATAATAATGTCATTAGGCTCAGTTGTAAACTAAGGGCATGTACTTTCAACTGCCAAAGACGATATTATATGTCAAGTCCCAGCACTTCAGTTGCAATGTGGGCATCCACATAGGATATTCAAAATAACACGTTTCACATTTAAACCTGACGCCGCTAAGTAGGATATGTTGGTGACCACTTTTCAAGGGGACTCCACTAAAGGTGGCCCAGAAGTGCCCCTTGGACACCTCTGTCTTCTCATTTAAATGCTAACACACTCATCCGTTAAAGCGTAAAAAATCTCAAGTTCTCCTAAATTTGATAGCAACAGTCCCTTCTCTTCAAAGTGAAATACACTCTGTGATGGTACCTAGCGAATGCAACTCATTCTTGAGGTGCTTAACTACCACCGATAAGCTGTTCTCTTTATTGCTACGCTCTTTTAATTTTCTTTGAAAATTTCTTCCCGTTTGCTGCACATACTTCTTTACGTGTACTAAGGTGACAAAAGTCATGGGATAGCGATAGACAAATGGCGGTAGTATCGCGTACACAAGGTGTAAGAGGGCAGCGCATCGCGGAGCTGTCACTTGTTCTCAGATGATTCGTGTGAAAAGGCCTTCAACGCGATTATGGCGGCAAGACTGGAAATAACGGACTTTGAACACAGGACTGAAGTTGGAGCTAGACGCATGGAACATTCTGTTTAGGAAATCATTAAAAAATTCAGTATTCCGATATCCACAGTGCAAAGATCGTTCCGAGAATACCAAATTTCAGGCGTTACCTCTCACCACGGACAAGGCAGTGTCCGACGGCCTTGGCTTGACGACCGCGACCAGAGGCGTTTTCGTAGAGCTGTCAGTGCTAACAGGCAACCAACACCACGTGAAATAACCTCAGAAATCATTAGGCCAGAACAGTGAGGCGAAATTTGACGTTAATGGGCTATGGCAGCAGACGACCGAAGCGAGTGCCTCTGCTAACAGCGAGACATCACCTGCAGCGTTTTACCTCGTCTCCTGACCACATCGGTTGAAACTAGACAACTGGAATATTGTGACCAGCCGGCCGAAGTGGCCGTGCGGTTAAAGGCGCTGCAGTCTGGAACCACAGGACCGCTACGGTCGCAGGTTCGAATCCTGCCTCGGGCATGGATGTTTGTGATGTCCTTAGGTTAGTTAGGTTTAACTAGTTCTAAGTTCTAGGGGACTAATGACCTCAGCAGTTGAGTCCCATAGTGCTCAGAGCCATTTTAGCCAATATTGTGACCCGGTTAGATGAGTTCCTGTTTCACTTAGTAATAGATGATGGTAGGGTTCGAGTGTGCTGCAGACCCCACGAAGCCATAGACCCAAGTTGTCAATAAGGCACTGAGCAAACTGGTGGTGGCTGCGTAATGGTGTGGGCTGTGTTTACATGGAATGGACTGGGTCCTAGATATGTCCAGCTACCTGCAGACCATTTGCAGCCACTCACCGACTTCATTTTCCAAAAGAACAGTGAAATTTTTATGGATGGCAATGCGACATATGACCAGGCCACAAGCGTTTGTGATTGGTTTGAAGAACATTCTGGATAATTCGAGAGAATGTTTTGGCAACCCAGATCGTCCGACATGAATCCCATCGTACATTTATGGGGCATAGCCGAGAGGTCAGTTCGTGCACAGAATCCTGCACTGGTAACACCTCTGCAATTGTGGAAGTTATTGAGGCAGCATGACTCAATATTTCTGCAGGGGACTTTCAAAGACTTGTTGAGTCCATGCCACGTCGAACTGCTGCACTACGAGGAGAAAAGGAGGTCCGATACGATATTAGGAGATATCTCATGACTCCTGTCACCTCAATGTAATCCTGTCCGCCCCGATAGCTGGGTTGTCAGCACGACGGATTGCCGTCCTACGGGCCCGTGTTCGATTCCCGGCTGGGTCGGAAGTTTTCTCCGCTCAGGTACTGGGTGTTGTGTTGTCTTCATCATCATTTCATCCCCCTGCGGCACGCAGGTCGCCCAATGTGGCGTCGAATGTAATAAGACCTGCACCAAGGCGGCCGGACCTGCCCCGCAACGGGCCTCCCGGCCAATGACGCCAAACGCTCCTTTCCATTGTAATCCTAACTAATCCACAAACTTCCAGCTACCTCATACTAGTTTTCCCTGTTCGAATCTTATACTACTCTACTTTGTTGACGGTTCTGAATGCAATTTTAACCCCTCTGTAATTAAATAACCTCACCAATTTATATAATTCCCCAATATGACGTGACTTTATATTCATCCTGATTTTTGTTTTGTTGGTTTTTGTGCCTTACAGCTGTATCAGTCCTATCTGTATGCTGATGTGAATGCTCTTAGCAAACACTCCTTAATCACTTCTGAAAGTTTGCTCATGACGTTAACATCTACTCA
Source organism: Schistocerca nitens (assembly GCF_023898315.1). Classification (NCBI taxonomy): domain Eukaryota; kingdom Metazoa; phylum Arthropoda; class Insecta; order Orthoptera; family Acrididae; genus Schistocerca; species Schistocerca nitens. The sequence continues at coordinate 77,053,330 of NC_064622.1, read as the reverse complement.
ACATATGAAAACTTAGGCAGGCAATTAACATAATTATTTGATTAACATCAATCTAAGGGAAAGAAACTGCAATATAATATGTGAGGGTTAGTGTAAGTCGATTTCTTGGTATGCCTTAAACATCTCATTTCCAATATATATATATATATATATATATATATATATATATATATATATATATATATATATATATATTCTTTTCTTATTGCCTCAAAAATGCCACATGAGTTGCGCCACAGAAATCTCGAGTATGGATGACCACTGGCGCAGTGAGAACCAGCTTGGAGAGAAACTAATGAAAAAGTGGAAATTATCGTAAAGCACAAGGAGGAATTAGCACAGAAGAATCAACCATTAACGCTTCGCAAAAGGCGAAGAAAGTATTAGGACTATCATACAGTTTCACATTGTTACCGTCTATAGGAAGTAGCAAGCCAAAAATACTTTTTCCTTAATTGTATTACCTGTAACCTGTGGGGTCTTAGCCACTCGTCTCTTATAGGATGCCTCGAGGATGCTGCTTTCTCGAATAAAAATTTGACAAACCAAAATAACTTGAAAAATAAGCTTCAGGTGAAAAAATGTGTAGAATCCAAGGTTAATTATTTTCGGGGGGGACTTCTGCTGGTGCTAAAATTAGCCCGCCACCCCAGCCCCCTGGGGTGGGGTGGGAGGCAACTTTAAAATTTCAAATGAGAACCCCCATTTTTATTGCAGAATCAGATTCTACATAAAAAAACTACGTACATTTTCTCTTAAACATTTGTTTTGATTCTTGGTAGTTGGCACTGTAATTCAAGAAAATCCATGCTCTCACTTTTGCGTGGAAAATGGTTACGTATAAATAAAAAGTACTTATTTACTTCGTAAATTTTGATTCGCTAAAACTAAAACTCTCGCTTTCTCTCCATAGGGTGGTGTTTGAGAGAGAGGAGTTTTACAAATGTTGACCCACTTATCCGAATCTGCGGAAAAAAATAATACAGTATTTGGGTCAACATTTGTAAAACTCTACTCTCTCAAACCCCAGACTCAAAAGTTAAAAGTAGAACCGCTAGACCATTGTCTAGCGGAGCACGTGTCGGAGCTTGACTGAGGTCGGACCAATACTAGATGACAGTCCACCTGAGTTATCATCAACTATACATTTTTTCATTTCATGTTAAACAAATCTGAATATGTACAGTCACGTACGCAGTGATTTTAACTGGTGTTTCAAATAATACATTTTTGCAGGTGACATCTGCAGACTAAGAAGGATATAGTTTAAATGAACGAAGCCAACTGTTGGTAGGTGGGACGAGACTATAATTAAGTTATGTACTGGCTCAGTGTTGCCATAGATTGTCGACGATGACCGTGGGGTCTAGGCTGGAGGGGTTAGCGTAGTTTTTATCCTGGAGCAATCGTGTGTCTTACAGCCAGCAGATTCCAGAACTATACCGGCAGTCTAAGTCCCGTGTGGCAGAGCAGCAAAATGATTACTGTCATGTAAGAGGATTTCAATTCAGCGGGCGGAATTATTTTGTCACTTAGAATTAGTTCGTCTCACAAGCTCCCTGAATTCTGATGAGTGCTATTGTCTACTTTGCATAAATACTGCAAATTCTGTACACCAACTTAATTGGAGAACAAAGGGCTTCGGTATTATACTTATTTTACCAGATTAGTTTATTCTTTCCTTAATGGTGCTCCGACCCCTTTCCGAGTGATACCGTAGTCATGCAAGGTTCAATCAAGCGCACAGATGGGAGCGCAGCGTAAGTACAGCTGCGTCATAGGCACGGATGGGTAGGTTTAACAAGTAAGCTAGACTTCAGCGTCGCAGTATCTGAAGGTAAGATTGTGTCGAAATTCAGTCCGGCATCCCTGATAGATGGGATGTTTGCTATTACGTTGCACGACTGAGAATTTGGCTAGTTATCCCATGTACTGTTAACTGATGTACACTCCTGGAAATGGAAAAAAGAACACATTGACACCGGTGTGTCAGACCCACCATACTTGCTCCGGACACTGCGAGAGGGCTGTACAAGCAATAATCACACGCACGGCACAGCGGACACACCAGGAACCGCGGTGTTGGCCGTCGAATGGCGCTAGCTGCGCAGCATTTGTGCACCGCCGCCGTCAGTGTCAGCCAGTTTGCCGTGGCATACGGAGCTCCATCGCAGTCTTTAACACTGGTAGCATGCCGCGACAGCGTGGACGTGAACCGTATGTGCAGTTGACGGACTTTGAGCGAGGGCGTATAGTGGGCATGCGGGAGGCCGGGTGGACGTACCGCCGAATTGCTCAACACGTGGGGCGTGAGGTCTCCACAGTACATCGATGTTGTCGCCAGTGGTCGGCGGAAGGTGCACGTGCCCGTCGACCTGGGACCGGACCGCAGCGACGCACGGATGCACGCCAAGACCGTAGGATCCTACGCAGTGCCGTAGGGGACCGCACCGCCACTTCCCAGCAAATTAGGGACATTGTTGCTCCTGGGGTATCGGCGAGGACCATTCGCAACCGTCTCCATGAAGCTGGGCTACGGTCCCGCACACCGTTAGGCCGTCTTCCGCTCACGCCCCAACATCGTGCAGCCCGCCTCCAGTGGTGTCGCGACAGGCGTGAATGGAGGGACGAATGGAGACGTGTCGTCTTCAGCGATGAGAGTCGCTTCTGCCTTGGTGCCAATGATGGTCGTATGCGTGTTTGGCGCCGTGCAGGTGAGCGCCACAATCAGGACTGCATACGACCGAGGCACACAGGGCCAACACCCGGCATCATGGTGTGGGGAGCGATCTCCTACACTGGCCGTACACCACTGGTGATCGTCGAGGGGACACTGAATAGTGCACGGTACATCCAAACCGTCATCGAACCCATCGTTCTACCATTCCTAGACCGGCAAGGGAACTTGCTGTTCCAACAGGACAATGCACGTCCGCATGTATCCCGTGCCACCCAACGTGCTCTAGAAGGTGTAAGTCAACTACCCTGGCCAGCAAGATCTCCGGATCTGTCCCCCATTGAGCATGTTTGGGACTGGATGAAGCGTCGTCTCACGCGGTCTGCACGTCCAGCACGAACGCTGGTCCAACTGAGGCGCCAGGTGGAAATGGCTTGGCAAGCCGTTCCACAAGACTACATCCAGCATCTCTACGATCGTCTCCATGGGAGAATAGCAGCCTGCATTGCTGCGAAAGGTGGATATACACTGTACTAGTGCCGACATTGTGCATTCTCTGTTGCCTGTGTCTATGTGCCTGTGGTTCTGTCAGTGTGATCATGTGATGTATCTGACCCCAGGAATGTGTCAATAAAGTTTCCCCTTCCTGGGACAATGAATTCACGGTGTTCTTATTTCAATTTCCAGGAGTGTATATAAAGTGTTGGAACAAATTATCCGGGAAGGTTGCTGCAAGGCAAGTTTTACTTTTCGCAGCCTCAAATAGATGTAAATGTCGTGTAACGAGGGCCTCCAGTCGGGTTGACCGTTCGCCGGGTGCAAGTCTTTCGGTTTGACGCCACTTCGGCGACTTACGCGTCGATGGGGATGAAATGATGATGATTAGGACAACACAACACCCAGTCTCTGAGGGAAGAAAATCTCCGACCCAGTCGGGAACCGAACTTGGGCCCTTAGGATTGACATTCTGTCACGCTGACCACTCAGCTACCGGGGGCGGACACTTCAGATAGATAAATCGAGAGGAAGTCAGCTGTGATATATATGTAGACGGAAGCAACGAATGAAAATTTGGACCAAAGCTGGGATTCGAACTCAGGTCTCGTGCTTACTAGGCAGACGTGTTAACCGCTACGCATATCCTGGGACAGTGACTCTGCACAACTGCAAGGACTACCCTAGCACGCCTTACTCCCCAGTCCAAACTCCCACTCACGCTACAGCCCACTTGGTACTCCCTGTAAACTCTAACAGCATTTAGAGCCACTCCAACTTTGAAAATTCATGTAGATTAATTCATAGTACCTACTGAGGTGATTTTAGTGTCAATTTGTAGGGAAATACATGAAGTTTTGTCTCGGTTATTTCGCTAGTGCCGAATCGCACCGTACGGAGCGCTAGCGGTAGTTGCGTTAAGGATGACTGCCTTCACTGGACCCGAGCGTATTGGTTTGAAAAATCGCAAAAAAAAGTGTGTGAAATCTTATGGGACTTAACTAAGGTCATCAGTCCCTAAGCTTACACACTACTTAACCTAAATTATCCTAAGGACAAACACTTACACCCATGCCCGAGGGAGGACTCGAACCTCCGCCGGGACCAGCCGCACAGTCCATGACTGCAGCGCCCAAGACCGCTCGGCTAATCCCGCGCGGCGAAGAATCGAAGTAGGCAACAACAGTTCAGCGTAATTTCTGTACCAATTACGCTAAAGATGCTCCTAGGAGGCCTATAGTTTATGAGTGGCATAAATGTTTTGTAGAAACAGGATGCTTGGTAAGACATGGGAAATCATCAGGTCGTCCACACAAGTTTGACGACGTCGTTGAGCGACTGAGGCAAATTTCTGTCTATAGCCCTATGCAATCGACCCGGCGTGCATCTCGCGAACTGAAAATCCGGCATACGACTGTTTGGTATGTGTTGAGAAGCCGTGTGCATTTGAAACCGTACAAACTGACCATCTTTCAATCAATGAAAGACAATGATAAAACTGCTGAAAAGAACTTCTATACGGGTATGTTAAGTCGATTGCATGAGGATGAACGTTTCTTGGACAAAATCATATTCTCTGACGAGTCGACATTTCACTTAAGTGGCAAGGTTAACACATGTAACTGTGGCATTTGGGGCAGTGAAAATCCACGTCAAACTTTGCAACATGTTCGTAATAGCCCTAAACTGAACGTTTTTTGTGTATTGAGCCTTGTCCTCTTTTTTTCCGTGAGAGGACCATCAACAGGATAGTGTACCTGGATTTGTTACAACTATTTTTGATACCACAGGTCGATGAGGATGACTAAGAACGAAATGTTTACTTCATGCAAGATGGTGCACCACTCGACTACCTGGCGGACGTTCGGTATTTTCTCAATGACCGCTTTCCATGTCAATGGATTGGCCGTGATGTGCCAATTTCATGTCCCCCCCCCCCCCCCATCAGTTTCCCAATCCTTGACACCACTTGATTTTTTTATGGGGATACATCAAGGATTCCGTGTTTGTACCACCTCTGCCGGCTTCTCTACCAGAAGTTAGAGCTGCCACTTAGCAAGTTACACCTGCAATGATACAGCGAGTTTGGAAAGAAATTGACTTGCGATGGGATGTGTGCAGGATAACCAACGTAAGCCACCTACAACATCTTTACTTTAAGGTAAAAAATCATGACGTGTTTCCCTACAAAATAACACTATGTCCAGCTCTATATCTTCTTTCAATAAATTCATATGAATTTTCAACATTGTTAAGTCCTTTTTAACCATTTCTATGGTTCTAGAGACCTTTGCAAGTCTGAAATATCTATGATTTCTATATAAAGAATAAAGAGACGAACAAAAATTTGTATTAAGGTGGGATTCGAACATGGGATTCCTGTTCGTTAGCCAGATGTACTAATCACTATGCCATCCTCACACAATCCAGATGAGAATTTGGTTTGAGGAGGGAAGTGTGCTAGGGTAGCCCGTGCAGCTGTGCAAACTCACAGTGCCAGGATGGCGTACTGGTTAGGGCTTCTGCCTAGTGAGCAGGAGACCTGGGTTCATATCCCGACCTTGGTACAAATTTTCATTTATCATTTCAGTCTGCGGTATACGTCATACATGTCTGAGACATGGAAAGGTCTCTGGAACGATGTAGTTTCATTGCATGTTTCAATATCGTCCTACGACTGAAGAGTATTTCCATGTGGTTGAATGCTGGCTTGTCAGAACGTTCAAGAAGCATAGGGCTAGTTTCGCACGGGAGTAGCTGAGTTGGCGTTGATAAAGTTGAAACGTCCCCTTAGAAAAATTAATGAATTACTGTGCTGATAAACCTCTTACTTTATTTGATTTTCAAAGAGCTGAGCAGAACTGAACGTACTCAGACATTTCTGTCTTTACTTATCCTGATCAACACTAAAATGACATACAATATTTTTAGCGCAACGCAATCTGACTTTCAATAATCTCTACAAGAGAATGGCCCTGACTAACAATAACCTATACCTTTCATGAATCACTCACCTTACAAAAATCGTAACTCGAACTACCGCAATACAGCGAGCTCAAATACTGCCAGCTAAATAAAAGATTCTAACTACTGAAGGCACTAATTTCTGATAGGCATAGTCAGCAAATGAACGATTTTGATAGAGAACAAACAATGTATTTACCCTAATAATGTTCAAAAGTTATATATAAGTCGCTTAGATGCAAAACTGTCCATGTCCACTTTTTAAAAAAATTGAGTTGGCAACTCTGGATTGTAGAGCATGACATTTTACACATGCTTGAAATGCTATTTATGCTCAAAGCTCTCAATGTCCTATGGAAAACAGCTCACGAAAAGTGTGGTTAGATTCCAAACTGTTCATGTCCATCAGTAAGTTGGGTGCAAAATTTGCCTTGTTCCTTTCGACAAATCGCATTGAAGGCTGGGGTCGCCGGCCGGGGTGGCCGAGCAGTTCTAGGCGCTACCGTGTGGTACCGCACGACCGCTACGGTCGCAGGTTCGAATCCTGCATCGGGCATGGATGTGTGCGATGTCCTTAGGTTAGTTAGGTTTAAGTAGTTCTAAGTTCTAGGGGACTGAAGACCTTAGAAGTTAAGTCCCATAATACTTAGAGCCATTTGAACTATTTTTGAAGGCTGGGGTCATGTGACTGTAATGCAAGATGGCTACCATAAGCATGTAAACATTGTACTTGTGTGGTCTCTTACAGCTGTTTATTCTGAAAGTTAAACACATGCAGTTGGCAGATGTTCATAAGAGAACTGATGGGAGATTAAAAAGTCAAAGCAGTGCAATGTACAAATCCATTATAAAAACTATCTTCCATACAGAACATAACAGCGTTGATGGTACTGACAGTCAGGATAAAAGAGTGAACTGGAGGCAACGTGAATCCCTGTCGTGGTACATGACTTTACTAGGTTCCAGCAGGTCAGGGGTATCAGCTGAATCAGAGGGCCTAGCAGGAGAAGATGAAGACATTGTTCCAGATATGATGTATTAAGTGGATTGCAGTTTCTCGGTTGTTACACCATGTACCTTCAGAAGTATTAAAAGAAATTAAAACTGAATACACAGTTTTATGTTCATCCCATATCCTCTCCTCATGTACAACTAGTCAGGTTCAAAACTGTCCATGTCCAATTTTATTTTGCTTATATCTTACATGCATTGAGTTCCTGATTTTTTTTTTCAATAGCCCAAATGGTTTTGTACTAATCCATACTTATGTACACAAGATACAGTGTAGGGCAGTGTGTATTTCCCCAGTGAAAACAGTATTTCCACTTTTACAAAAAACCGATTATGGAGGACATGGACAGTTTTGCATCTAGGCGACTCATCAGTACATGATATGCAGTATTCCAAATTTACTCTCTCTGATGGACACACGTCCAGATCATCCGCTCTCAAAACTCCACCATCTCACTCCCCACATCAACTGCGCAACGCTACGCGCTGTTAACAGCCAACTGCCCAACACTACAATGTTGAATATTCCAGCAATGCCAACCAGCCACAGACTGCACACAGCACGGTCAGTGATTTTCATACAGAGCGCTACGTGGCGTTACCAACATAAAAACCTAAACAGCGTACTTACAAAGTGTACCATCACATAAGCAACAGTGACACAGATAGCTATCTGTCTCTGGGCAGCTAATAATCGTGTGGGCTGGTCGCCATTCCCCGTCCGCCGGATAGGCTGTTGAACACCCTCGGGGGACGACTGTCCGTTCTCGTCCTCTGCTGACGATAGTAGAATGGTGGAGGCCTTTTCTCGGGGCATTTAGTGCGGTGTAGCGCGCGCGCGTTCGGCAGGAGTCCTCGAACTGAAATACGCCCTCGTTTGGCTTGCAGTAAAGCGGCTTCCTGCCGCTAGCAGACGTTAAAATTAGTCACCGCACTCGTAAATAACGCCGACGGCGTTTGAGGGCATTTCCGAAGGAAACCATATGCTATCAGTTCAAAGCGCAGACTACATAAACCGCAAACGCGCCAGTTTCGCCGCATCCAAACAGAAACGCATCTTTTACAACGAGCGCTTCCGCCGGCTGCCCGCGACCGGCGCCGTCGATTCGCCCGAAGACTTCGCCTCTGCCGCCTCGGCCCCCGTCGCGTTGAGCCCGCCTCCGTTCCCCGCCCGCCGCAGCCTCCACAGACAGGGCAGCCATGAAAACGCGCCTCAATCTCCGGCGAGCCGGGACTCCCGGCGGGGAAGACGGCCAGAGTGACAGCGGCAGGCGGACAAAGAGCACGTGGAAATAATTATCGAAACCTTAATGAAGAAGTGTTAAAGTTAATTTCGTTAATGGCGCGGAGCGTGAATTATCGTTTCAATTATACAATATTTATTGAGCTAGCGGTCTAGGCGCCAATGAATCGTCGAGGAACACATTCGTTTAATGAAGCATTGTTTCGAATTAATATACCGTCTGTTCGGTGTGAAATATTAACCGTTAAATCAAACTAAATAAATCCAGTTGCTGTGTTTACCTTTTTTGTTTAATTCGCAGTCCATCTGTCCGTCTTAGGCCGTATACTCTGATCATACAAGACTGATGGCCGGATTGCCGGAGATTAAGCTTATTACTAAGCTGCTATAGACGCGTGCGTGTCTGCATCGAACAAGACAGACAAGGTAAAATAAAGACACTGCGATAACTGAATTTTGTGCCAAAAAAAAAAAAAAAAATGGCTCTGAGCACGATGGGACTTAACATCTTAGGTCATCAGTCCCCTAGAACTTAGAACTACTTAAACCTAACTAACCTAAGGACATCACACACATCCATGCCCGAGGTAGGATTCGAACCTGCGACCGTAGCAGTCGCGCGGTTCCGGACTGAGCGCCTAGAACCGCGAGACCACCGCGGCCGACTTTGTGCCAAAGGAAAGGCAAACTGATGAGGAAAATCTTCGGTATTAACAAAGTGCGAGCCTTCCACAGGGTGAAAAGTATTTAAACCGACAAACTCTTGGAGGTTATAGGAGACATCAAAACGAATATTTTCCCCTAATGTCATTTTTTCCTATGAGGAGTATTTAAACCGGTAGAGGAAGATTTCTCTGGCGGCAAATTAATTAAACCAACAAACACTTTTCCATTTTTGTATGACCAAGAGACAACAACTAGGTAGCAGATACGGCACAATTAAACAGCCTCCAACAACACCGTCCCACACATTAATGAAGAACCGCACTTGATGAGCGTTAGTAACTGTGGCATGTGGGTTATCCTCACTCCAAACATGCCAATTGTGCATTTTGAAGACTGCATCACGCCCGAACGTTGCTTCATCGGTAAACAATACAGAGGATGGAAATTTAGGATACATTTCACACTATTCCAGGTACCACTGCGAAAACTGTGCTCTGGGTAGATAATCAACTGGTTCCAGGTTGTGGACACGCTGTAAGTGAAATGGACGTAACAATTGCTCTCGAAGGACTGTTCTTACATTCGTCTGATTCGTCCCCAATGTGACTAACAATTGCACGAGTTCTGATTGAAGGATCCCGCTCCACATGCTGCAAGACAGCTTCCTCAAATTGCAGCTTTCTTACCGTGCGACGGAATCCCTGTCCAGGTAATCTGCTAGATGACCTGGTCTCACGCAGACGTTGGTACACAGCATCAAAGGTAGTATGATGCGGGATACGGTGATTAGGATACTGTTGTTGATAAACCCGCTATGCAGCTCGTCCGTTGTGGTGCGCTACGTAGTACGCACCAACCATATCGGTGTACTCACTCCAGGTGTATCGCTCCATTAGTAAATAGAGACAATGCACTACTACACTGGTGGACAGCAGTTGCCTACAACTGAAGAGCGTAATACGTCCTCTAACTACTGAAGATCGTAATACGGCCTCTATCAACTGAAGAGCGTAATATGGCCTGCAACGGTTTAAATTATCCTCGTAGGAAAAAAATGACGTTAGGGGAAAATATTTATTTTGATGTCCCCTACAACCCCAGAGTTTGTCGGTTTAAATACTTTTCACCCTGTATAGGCAAAGAGATTACATTCTTGCCGCCTGTAAGACACAGCACGTGGCCACGTCCTCTGTTTGCGACTGCGTATACACTGGAGAAGCAGTAACTGTGTTTTCCAGGTTCTACTTTCCCGCCAAAAGCAATGTAATTGACGTGTTCGATCCCGGTAGAACATCCCTCCATTTTGTTGCAACCAGTTATTGGTTTTTCATGCTAGCCGCAAATTAGGTCTCAAAAGTTTTTAATTTATATTCACCTTACCAACGGTTCACTACGATATAATCTCTTTAGGCCCCATTCACTATACTGGATTGGAATCCATGCGTCCTACTGTTTTATTCAATGACGTACCGCCTTTCAGCGGTGTTTTGTTCTGACGGACAACGAACGTTCGGTACAACGTTTCAAGCTTTTTAGATCTACTGCTTCACATACACGTGTACAGATATTTTAATAACATTATGTAAGAGATTTCATAGTTTTTTTTAAAAATTAAAAAACCTAAAATAATTTTAGAAAATTGTCATATCAGTGGATTTCTCAGGGTTGTTATTCCTTCCTGATTTATCATTACGCACATATTCCCCTTAAGGTGTGGCTTTTGGTGCCATGAAACCGGTAGTGATCTAAAACTAAAGGACTAAATACAGATGAAACTATTTATTAATACCCAAGATGGTTACTCATAGCTTTGGCTGCCCTACCAACGAAGTTGTCTGATGAGCGAAACATTGTCTCTCCCTGTGCGGGAATAGCGTAATGTGCGAGCTGTACGGGGTATGTACAAGTCTGGGCCGGTCTAGGAGGCGTGCTCGGGTAGCCGAAGTTGTTAAGGTGACCGCTCGCGAAAAGCTCGAAATCCGGGTTTGAGTTCTGGTCTAGCACAAATTTTCGTCTGTTTCTAGTAAATAGTACAATTAATGTATAATAGTATTTCCAAATTGGGAGTACATTTCATGTACAAAGGATTATACCTTAATCCACGAACTGTACTCACTTTGCCACTAAGATCCATCTCTACCTAGTACCTCAGACACTGGCATGCGGAAAAGATGTTCGGAGAAGGTGGAACAAACAGAAAGAGTTTGACGTGGTTCCTGAGAATAGAAAGAATACACACAAAGTGCTCCCACTAGGAAAGCGATTGTCCGAAAACAAGATATGAAGAGACTGGGAGGACTTCTACGAAAAAAATATGGAATTTTCGTCAAACTTTCAACCCCAACTTGAAAGTATATTAAGTCTCCACCCACTGTTTCACAGATAGAACTGGGATTCTACACCTGAACATCAAGCAAAGTTATACCATTCTGATTCGATATTTTAACAAATTATTCAACAGTGCTGAATAAAAATTAACAATATCTTCAGGGCCGGCCGGAGTAGCCGAGCGGTTGTAGGCGCTGCAGTCTGGAACCGCGCGACCGCTACGGTCGCAGGTTCGAATCCTGCCTCGGGCATGGATGTGTGTGATGTCCTTAGGTTAGTTAGGTTTAAGTAGTTCTATGTTCTAGGGGACTGATGACCTCAGAAGTTAAGTCCCATAGTGCTTAGAATCATTTTTTGAATATCTTCAGGCCATTCACTTCAAAAACTGTCACATTCTCACCTGCCATCTAACACAGAAGTTAAACAGATCTTCCAAAGCCTAAAAATAATAAAGCATATGGAAAAGAATGATAAAGAAGGCGAAAGAAAGTACGTACTATAGACGTCGCCGTCATCGTGTTTCTCCCAGGGATTAGGCGATTGCCTCATCTTTTCCAAGGTTTACTACAGATGTAATAGCTGAATTATTTGGGACTATGTCGAGAAATAGCATGATACCATCCGAAGGGCAGTCAGCATTTCTGCATCCACTACATGAAGATAAGAAGCATGATGGCAACAACACGAACATATCGCTTTTGCCTACGCCATGAAAGGAATTCTTCAAAACGTTTACAGACAAATTGAAGATGATCTTGATAAATGGTTTCGAGAGAACCACACTTATTTCCGAGAAGTGCGTTCTTGGCTACTTCAGGTTTTCAGTCTGAAGAACTCTAGCATACCTGTACATGACAATTGAAGTCTATAACTGTGTGCTTATTTTTTTTTTTATTTTAAGAGATCGTTTTATTCAGTAGGCAGAGTATTGGCACATGTTATACTTTTTCGATTAAACGACTTATCTAGGAGGGAGACATAGTAGATTCTCATAAACACAGGATAAATAATAAAATGTAAAAACCAGATTTAAGAACTATTGGAGATCAAAACTGTTTTCACAAAAGACGATGTGTTTTTCGTTTTTTTAAACTCTGTTTTGGATTACGTCAGGAAAGAATGAGGAAAGATAATGAGCCAAGAAGACAGTGATTAATTCAGAGAGTCCCTGACACTTAAAATCAGTGTATGTTCATTTCGTGTATCTTGCCGATGACATAGCTATCTAAGGTATAACTTCAAGTTAATAATAAATAAGCTCAATCGCCGGAAGGAAGTATCTGAGAGATCAGACCTACAAAACGAAATATTTCAAAAATCTCAACGACTGGCCGACGTTAATGAGTCGTCACTGAGGTAAAATAGGCCAAGAAATTTGAATATTTAGATGCTGTGGTAGAGGAAACTGGGCTAGAACGGAAGGTAATCGGTATTAGGATGTTAGACTGATTCTTCCACCTGGCGACAAGTGTTTGCATCAACAAGCCACTTACCGTTGTTGCTGTACGACCGTCATCAAAGTAGAAGAATTACATACCTCACTGACATCGTGCATGAATACAAAAGGTCAGTCAACCCGTCGATAAAAAGAGATCGCTGGATACTGAGACATATACTGAAGTAGGAGCAATAACGCCATAGATCAAATTAAGAAGATGGTTTAATTGGCAGGTAGATCGATAGGTGTATGTAGATGGAGGTACTGACCGGCTAAGAGGGTGTGGAACTTCACAACCACAAAACAACCAAACAATGATGTTTTCAAAAATTAATAATAAATTGAAGTCAACGTGATAGTCTGGAAAGTAAATGGGGAATAAGGATGAATTCAGACAGACTGAGTGCAACTATAGCAGATTCTTGGTGGAACAAGATTTACAGAAGACGGAGAGGAGCTTTATCGGAATGAAGAAAGAAGGGCTTGAATGAGGGATGCAAGAAATGTTGGCAGGATGGCAGTTCCGACAAGAGTAGTCCTATTAAACCTTAGCATGAGAACTGATGTTGATTTTTAGCACGTAGTACACAAGGGCCGCTTCAGGTAAACGAAACCTATGATATTAGCGGGAAAGACACAATTTTTGAAAACGGATGACTCCTCGTATACGTTAAATAGTTTTTTATCTCCTTCTGGTAGCGCTGTATTTACACGAATACAGTGACATTTTCCAAACACCTGTAACAAGAGCGCTTTGTTTATGAATAATACTGTTAGTGACGCATTTATGAAATGAATAATGCTAGTTGCCGTGAAGCTAGCAAGAATTTTCAATTTTTGAAACTAGATGATTTGCATGAAACATAGGTAATAAAGTACGGATTATGAACTAAAACACACACAATACTGTTGTAATAGTCTATAATATTTATTATTTGTTACAAAAACCGGTTTTAGGCTATTACGACATCATTTGTTGACTGAAACATTTTAGACTAGTGCATTTACAGAGTATGTGCATTTACAGAGCTGAAAATTACTGAACTTAGATTTAGGAATAAAACAAGAGGGATTATTTTAATGTAAATTCGATGTAACATTATTTAAATAAGATGAAACATGTGACACATTATCTAATGAACTGTATACAAATTACAGCAGTTGTTCATAGACGAGAATAAACTGAACAAAAAAACTTGGGTGACATGTTCCAAAGGTGTGCTTATGGACAGTTACTACCTAAAAACTTCAAAAATCCTCAAGAAACTAAATTCTAAACATAACAGTGTAAAATTCACGGTGGAGATTGGGGGTAACTGCATAAATTATGTAGATCTAACCATAGACATGAGTGACCACATTCATGCTTACAGGATTTATAGGAAATCTACCACCACAGATATTGTAATAACTGCCAATTTTCAACCCGAGTGACCCATAAACACACTGCCTCTAATTCAGTGCTACTTCTCCTAATATCCATCGCCATGGGTGAAGACAACTTCCGAATGGAATTAAATGTAATCAAATAAATGACATCAAACAATGGCTATCTTCCTACGGATGGTGGACTCCATAATGTACAAAAACCAGAAACAACAGGTGTACTCTCTTCTGTACCCTGTACTCGATCCAACACCTCAAGAACACAATAAATAGTGTACTATATCTTATTTAGGAAAAGTATCATTTGATGTAGCCAGAAAAATTAAATCCAGGAAAGTAAAAACATCATTTTGTGCACACAACACCGTTGGACACTTTTTGTCTAGTGGTATAGACAGCACTCCAGCTTTGGAGAAGAGTGAAATATATGAAATTACTTGTAACTGTGGCAAATTCTATATAAATCAGTCTGGCAGGGCAGTCTGTATCCGCTTGAAAGTACACCGCAGAAGTTGGAAACTTGGAAAAGGAGACTACTTTTGCAGGCCACCAGCTTAAAGAAGGCCATAGTTATAATGTAAAACGTGAAGTGTTACATCACATCCATCTCATCTCAGTAGTCGTTTTACTGATTGCTGAGTGTCGTGACATCATTTCCTCATTCATACTTAAGTAGTTGAAACTTCAGACGTCTCCATCCAGAGCTATCTTCAGCCTTTCTTAATAAGATGTGAAGAGGCACGCTGGTAATCTTCTTCGCTTGGTCCAACCATCTGTTTGCTGTTCTCCCACGTGGTCGTCTGCCCTCAATTTTTCCCTGCACAATGGTCTTCTCCAAATTATCTTCTTTCCTTCTCAAGATGTGCCAAGGAACTGAAGGTATCTTTGGCTGACACGAGAAGATAACCTTCTTGTGATTTTAAGTTCTTCTCATATTGAAATATTTATTCTTTTTTGAGTCCACGGTACACGTAGCACCCTCCGCCAACACCACATCTCGAAGGCATCAATGCGGCTCTTATCACTACCTTCCACGGTTCAGGTCAGGCATCCGTATAAGAATACAAGAAACACCAATGCTTCTGCCAAGCGCATCTTCGTTGTCTTGGATATTACCAGATTCTGCCATATCTTAGTGAGTTGACCATTGCATCACATTCATAAAGGACGAAAAATGAACTATCTTGAAATAATGGAAATAAATAAACTTACGATCATCGGCCTCAGCTTAGTACTGAATGACCAGACAGAGCTCTCTCACTTGCCACTTCTATCTGCAGATGTTGTTATTGTTGTTGTGGTCTTCTGTCCTGAGACTGGTTAGATACAGCTCTCCATGCTACTCTATCCTGTGCAAGCTTCTTCATATCCCAGTACCAACTGCAACCTACATCCTTCTGAATCAGTGTATTCATCTCTTGGTCTCCCTCTACGATTTTTACCCTCCACGCTGCCCTCCAGTACTAAGCTGGTGATCCCTTGATGCCTCAGAACATGTCCTACCAACCGATACCTTCTTCTAGTCAAGTTGTGCCACAAACTTCTCCCAATCCTATTCAATACCTCCTCATTAGTTATGTGATCTACCCATCTAATCTTCAGCATTCTTCTGTAGTACCACATTTCGAAAGCTTCTATTCTCTTCTTGTCCAAACTATTTATCGTCCATGTTTCACTTCCATACATGGCTACACTCCATACAAATACTTTCAGAAACGACTTCCTGACACTTAAATCTATACTCGATGTTAACAAATTTCTCTTCTTCAGAAACGCTTTCCTCGCCATTGCCAGTCTAAATTTTAAATCCTCTCTACTTCGACCATCATCAGTTACTTTGCTTCCCAAATAGCAAAACTCCTTTACTACTTTAAGTGTCTCATTTCCTAATCTAATTCCCTCAGCATCACCCGACTTAATTCGACTACATTCCATTATCCTCGTTTTGCTTTTGTTGATTTTCATCTTATATCCTCCTTTCAAGATAATATCAATTCCGTTCAACTGCAAACAGTATGCATAATCCCGTCCAGGCCATGCTGTAAGTTAGCCATCTTACTCACATGGCCCATTAACCTTTATTTCAGTTGCTATAATTTCTCTTGTTTTGTTAAAAAAATTACTTTGTATAATCACGGCTGCCCCACTTACCTACTTAATCTCACTAGTATATCTTAACTGTTTGTGGGACCTGTTAAAGAGATGATTATGTGTTCAGCTTCACCTTTGGAACATATCAGCAAAGTTTATTGTTCAATTTATTTACTTCTGAGAACAGCTGTTGTCATTTGTATATAGTTCATTATGCGGCTCGTCCCAAAGATTTACAAAGTTTCATGTAGTGTCTTAACATTAATGTCTATTTTTGGTACAAGCATATCAATGTCCTTTGTTTGAAATTCCATAAAGTGAATTATTCATCGTCTGGATCTTCAGATCTTGTCTTTGGTTCAAATGGTTCCAGTGGCTCTGAGCACTGTGGGACTTAACTTCTAAGGTCGTCAGTCCCCTAGAACTTAGAACTACGTAAACCTAACTAACCTAAGGCCATCACACATATCCTCGCCCGAGGCAGGATTCGAACCTGCGACCGTAGCGGTCGCGCGGTTCCAGACTATAGCGCCTAGAACCGCTCGGCCACTTCAGCCGGCGATCTTGTCTTTCTTTATGTGTCTGCAGTTAAGTTATTCGATGTAGATTCCACCTTTTACACAAAAAAGTTGTTTGTCATTGCTACCCAAACACGTTTCGGAACCTGTGTGCCATTTTGTTTGCTGAAAACTATAAAAAATTAAAATATTTTAGGTAGAAACTGATCTAACAAAGTAAATCCTTATGAAAGTTTTTACATGTTCTTCTTTTAACCGTGATTTTACTTTATATAGTTTTGCAGGACCATCGGTATGGTGTCTTTCACTGATAGCTCATGATCTGCATACGAAACGATGTGAATTTTATCAGCGAGTTAACACCACCACTGATTTATAAAAACTCTGCTAAAGGAGCTTACACACACCACACACACACACACACACACACACACACACACACGTATACGCAGAAAGAGAGAGAGAAAATAAAGAAAATTCTTATTCGGCGGCTAACTCTCTGGGGGAGCAAATGAACGCCGACGGGGTTAGGAAACACAACAACAGAGTGCTCATCGCATTTTGTGAAGTGAAAATGTGTTTGTAAAAACTAAATTACATAAAATACATTAATATGCGTGTGCAGTGCCCCGAGAACGCAAAAGAAGAAGGATTAGTCGCAAAAGAACTTGAATAATAACAAATACATAGGCAAAACATTTTGCCACATCAAAATCATGCTTTTTTAACTGAAGAGATGTGTTAACTCGCCGATGAAATTCATATTTTCATCGTTTGGTTTGCAGATGACAAGCTATCAATGCAGGACACTATACAGATGGTCCTGCAAAACCATATAATGTAAAAGCACCGTAAGAAGAAAAACGAACAGAAACTTTCTTTAGGCCTCACTTTGTTAGATCAGTTACAACCCAAGATACGTTCACATTTTACAGTTTTCAATAAACAAAACTCACTGATGATGGCACAGAGCTGCCGAAACATCTTTGAGTAACAAGAAGAAACAGTGTTTTTTGCACATATCCAATAACATAACGTGAATCTTTGTGAGGTTAGAAATTGGACTCAGTTTGCTGTGGACCTGATGTAGACTCATCAGCTTACATCTAGGCTATGTCTGAAAAGGACTGATAAGTTCTCTTGTGTCACTAATAAACCTCATATTTCTTTTGAATTGACATTTAAAGTAATTTGAAGATTATTTGACTCTTACTGATCGTTGTGGCACCTCTCATGTTACGTTCTCCCAATCTGAATGTCTAGGAGTGTTGCACAGGACACGATGTCAAAGTCCACGTCTGCTGCCGACATTACGCGCAACCCCTTGAACAGAGGTTTTCGTACCGTAAGTGGTTGGGTGCATAACTGAGATCTTGCTGGTAAACACTTACGACTCTGTTTATGAAAATTTACTTCAAAAGCATTTTTGGGCAGCACCCTCGCCCCTCCTTGCGGTGTATAGTCGCCTCCCTCCTCCCTGCTAGCTATCAAACAATATTTAATCAGGTCGCAGGCCTTTTTCGTCGCCGAGCCCGTCCGCCGCCTGCTGCGTTCTACGGGGCGCTGCGCAATTATTTAATAAGTTTGCCGTGCAAGACATGCAGGAATGTGGCGAAATTAAAATTCCCCAATATCGGTTCCTTATTACCCCATTTCATCACGGCATCAACCGGCGAGCTGAGGGCGCACGGCGACACTAAAGGGATATCGGCAAAACTTCAAACTTTGCTCTCCTGCGCCGCCGCGGAGGCCCCCAAAAATATTGCGTGCGCCTTTAGGACCCGCGCCGCCTAAAATACGCGCCGAAACAAAAAATAATATTAATAATAGCGGAGCGGGAAAGCAACGTGCGCGCGGAACTTCCGGCAGAGTTGTGCGTGGGGCGGGAAGGGTTCGTGACATTCTTCTGGGAGACTGGGCTGCTGCGGCCGGAGAGTAACAAAAGTGTCACTTACGCAGTTCTACGACTCATATCCGTATTAGTGACAGTCATTGTACACTTCAGCTCTTCTCCTGGTAGGCCTATGCCTGCAGAAATAGTGGACATCAGTGCCGTTTACGGGGACTCGGTTTGCAGACTAAAATTGCCAGACCAACTGTAATGCAAACTCACAATTGGAATGATAAGCTGTCGTTCTGCGCTCTATGATGAAGTTTTTATAACCATCTCTATGTTAGTCGAGGCAACGGCCTTGCCGCAGTGGAAACACTAGTTCCCATCAGATCACCGAAGTTAAGTGCTGTCGGGCGTGGCCGGCATTTGGATGGGTGACCATCCGGGCCGCCACGAGCTGTTGCCATTTTTCGGGGTGCATTCAGCCTCGTGATTGCAATTGAGGAGCTACTCGACCGAATAATAGCGGCTCCGGTCAACGAAAACCATCATAACGACCGGGAGAGCGGTGTGCTGACCACACGCCCCTCCTATCCGTATCCTCAACTGAGGATGACACAGCGGTCGGATGGTCCCGATGGGCCACTTGTGGCCTGGAGACGGAGTGCTTTTTTTTTTTTCTATGTGAGTCGGGAACAGCACATCACATGCTGTACAAGGGAACAAAGTATGTAATAATATTGTGAAATGTTTACAAAAGATACGAGAATAACAGCAGCTGAAGATGAAAAAGTTTTTGCTGAAACTCGTGTGGGAACAACAAATAAAACTGTCTGCATCAAGGCATATCCGAAGTGCTTAGAGAATTTACCGCCAATAAAGGTGTTATAGGAAAAGAAGGGTAATATACAATATGTGCGAGAACCAAGAAGGAAGAGAAAGTCCGTAAGACTAAGAATGAAGTGCTCGGATTAAGAAAGGTGCAAGACACGGATGTAGCCTTTCGCCCCTGCTGTGCAATCTGCAAATAGAAGAAGAAATGACGGAAATAAAAGAAAGGTTCAAGAGTGGAATTAATTTTCAAGGTGAAAGGATATGTACGTTAAGATTCGCTGATGACATTGTTATCCTCTCTGAAAGTGAAGAACAATTGCAGGATGTGTTGAATGGAACGAACTTCCAATGAGTACAGAATATGGACTGAGAGCAAATAGAAGAAACGCAAAAGTAATGAGAAGTAGCAGAAACGAGAACAGCGAGAAAATTAACATCATTATTGGGGATCACGAAGAACATGAAATTAAGTCGAGAAAAGGAATATGTGTAAGACACTGACAAGGAGAAGGGACAGGACGATAGGGCATGCGTTAAGAAATAAGGGAGTAACTTCCATGGTACTAGAGAGAGCTGTAAAGGGTAAAACCTGTAGAGGAAGACAGAGATTGGAATGCATCCAGGAAATAATTGAGGACCTAGTCTGCAGATGCTACTGAGAGATGAAAGTGTTGGCACAGGAGAGGAACTGAAGGACAGACCACATAAAAAGCGAAACAGTGCACAAGAAGTTGAAAGACCTAAGAAAAGAATTACACACAATTTTTGAACATGCAACAGACTCAGTGCCACAATATACAAATAACTGGAAGAAGATATCACATTGAAAGCAGAGAACAAGTGTTACACAGACGTACGGCGTTCCAGCTCTACTCCCTAACGTGTGCTAAGGAATGTTGTGGAACGTGAAAAGCCATATGGCCATAGAAAGGGTATAGAGGCTAAAAGGTGAACCAAGGCTTCACCAGCTGTGGCCAATTAATGCTAGTCGGTGTGGAGGATCTTTCACAAGTTTCTGTTCACTTTGTTGGCATGGCGAAAATCTATCATCTGACGGTCATCAGACTTTAATTGATTTGATGCGGGCGCATTTACATTTCAAAATTCAATCAATATTAGATCTAGATCTTTATTACTGTCTAGACCAAGTCGACATCCCAACTAAATCAAAGATGACACATCTTATAGAAATAACTCTATTCACAATGATTTTGAATCGGACCTTAGCTGCAGAAAATCATTCTTTAGTCATGTTTTTGGAAATCTCAACATCATGCATTTTACAAAAACAATTCATATGGGCCGGCCGGAGTGGCCGAGTGGTTCTAGGCGCTACAGTCTGGAACCGCGCGACCGCTACGGTCGCAGGCTCGAATCCTGCCTTAGGCATGGACGTGTGTGATGTCCTTAGGTTAGTTAGGTTTAAGTAGTTCTAAGTTCTAGGGGACTGATGACCACAGCAGGTAAGTCCCATAGTGCTCGCCGGCCGCTGGTGGCCGAGCGGTTTTGGCGCTACAGTCTGGAACCGCGCGACCGCTACGGTCGCAGGTTCGAATCCTGCCTCGGGCATGGATGTGTGTGTTGTCCTTAGGTTAGTTAGGTTTAAGTAGTTCTAAGTTCTAGGGGACTTATGACCTCAGCAGTTGAGTCCCATAGTGCTCAGAGCCATTTGAACCCATAGTGCTCAGGGCCATTTGAACCATTTTGAATTCAGATGGTACATGGCACGTTGCAAATCTTCTTTTCTTTCTTACTATATATGAAGATATTGTATGTATGAAATAAAATATTTACCATGATGTATTTTATATGTTTTTAAAACTTTTTTGTATGGTTTGCCTCCAATTTAGATTAATGTCATTAATAGGATGGGTAAAGGAATTAGACAAATATTCTACTAGATGACTGATACAGAGTTTAATTTAGTGCACTTTTCAAAAGTGGCCGAAATAGTAGTAGATAGTAGGAAAAATGCAAATACCTAGATCTACATCTACATGGCTACTCTGCACACGTAAGTGCCTAGCAGAGTGTTCATCGAGCCATTTTCATACTACTTCTCTACCATTCCACTCTCGAATTGCGCGTGGGAAAAAGGAACAACTAAATCCTTCCGTTCGAGCTCTGATTTCTCTTATTTTATTATTATGATCATTTCTTCCTAAGTAGGTGGGTGTCAAAAAATATTTACGCATTCGGAAGAGAAAGTCGGAGATTGTAATTTCGTAGATAGATTTCACCGCAAAGAAAACCGCCTTTGTTTCTGTGACTGCCACCCCAACTCGTGTATCATATCAATGATACTCTCACTCCTACTGCGTGATAACACGAAACGAGCTGCCCTTCTTTGCACTTTCTCGATGTCCTCCGTCAATCCTACCTTGTAAGGATCCCATACCGCGCCGCAATATTCCAGCAGAGGACGGACAAGTGTAATGTAGGCTGTCTCTTTAGTGGGTTTGTCGCATCTTCTAAGTGTTCTGTCAACAAAGCGCAGTCTTTGTTTTGCCTTCCCCACAATATTATCTCTGTTGTCTTCCCAATTTAAGTTGCTCGTAACTGTAATTTCTAGGTATTTAGTCGAATTGACAGCCCTTAGATTTGTGCGATTTATCGTATACCCAAAATTTATCGGATTTCTTTTAGTACCCATGTGGATGACCTCGCACTTTTCTTTGTTTAAAAGTGCTAATTGCCACTTTTCGCAACTTACAGAAATTCTTTCTAGATCATTTTGTACGAGGTGCATTCAAGTTCTAAGGCCTCCGATTTTTTTTCTCCCGACTGGAAAGAGATAGAAACATGCGCATTGTTTTAAAATGAGGCCGCGTTCATTGTCAATACGTCCCAGAGATGGCAGCACCGTACAGCAGATGGAATTTTACCGCCAGCGGCGAGAATGAGAACTGTTTTAAATACTTAAAATGGCAACGTTTTCCTTACTTGAACAGCGTGCACTCATTCGTTTTCTGAATTTGCTTGGTGTGAAACCAATTGAAATTCATCGACAGTTGAAGGAGAAATGTGGTGATGGAGTTATGGATGTGTCGAAAGTGCGTTCGTGGGTGCGACAGTTTAATGAAGGCAGAAAATCGTGTGACAACAAACCGAAACAACCTCGGGCTCGTACAAGCCGGTCTGACGACATGATCGAGAAAGTGGAGAGAATTGTTTTGGGGGATCACCGAATGACTGTTGAACAGATCGCCTCCAGAGTTGGCATTTCTGTGGGTTCTGTGCACACAATCCTGCATGACGACCTGAAAATGCGAAAAGTGTCATCCAGGTGGGTGCCACAAATGCTGATGGACGACCAGATGGCTGCCCGTGTGGCATGTTGCCAAGCAATGTTGACGTGCAACGACAGCATGAATGGGACTTTGTTTTCGTCGGTTTGTCAATGGATGAGACGTGGATGCCATTTTTCAATCCAGAAACAAAGCGCCAGTCAGCTCAATGGAAGCACACAGATTCACCGCCACCAAAAATATTTCGGGTAACCGCCAGTGCTGAAAAAATGATGGTGTCCATGTTCTGGGACAGCGAGGGCGTAATCCTTACCCATTGCGTTCGAAAGGGCACTACGGTAACAGGTGCATCCTACGAAAATGTTTTGAAGAACAAATTCCTTCCTGCACTGCAACAAAAACGTCCGGGAAGGGCTGTGCGTATGCTGTTTCACCAAGACAACGCACCCGCACATCGAGCTAATCTTACGCAACAGTTTCTTCGTGATAACAACTTTGAAGTGATTCCTCATGCTCCCTACTCACCTGACCTGGCTCCTAGTGACTTTTGGCTTTTTCCAACAATGAAAAAGACTCTCCGTGGCCGCACATTCACCAGCCGTGCTGCTATTGCCTCATCGATTTTCCAGTGGTCAAAACAGACTCCTAAAGAAGCCTTCGCCGCTGCCATGGAATCATGGCGTCAGCGTTGTGAAAAATGTGTACGTCTGCAGGGCGATTACGTCGAGAAGTAACGCCAGTTTCATCGATTTCGGGTGAGTAGGTAATTAGAAAAAAAATCGGAGGCCTTAGAACTTGAATGCACCTCGTAATTGGAACTGATCGTCTAATGATTTTACTAGACGGTAAATTATAGCG
The DNA here is from genome assembly GCF_023898315.1 of Schistocerca nitens. NCBI lineage: Eukaryota > Metazoa > Arthropoda > Insecta > Orthoptera > Acrididae > Schistocerca > Schistocerca nitens. The sequence continues at coordinate 77,029,739 of NC_064622.1, read as the reverse complement.
TCATCTGCAAACAATCTAAGGGAGCTGCTCAGATTATCACCTAGATCATTTATATAAATCAGGAACAACAGAGGGCCTATGACACTACCTTGCGGAACGCCAGATATAACTTCTGTTCTACTCGATGATTTACCGTCTGTCACTACGAACTGTGATCTCTCTGAGAGGAAATCACGAATTCAGTCACACAACTGAGACTATACTCCATACGCACGCAATTTGATTAATAGTCGCTCGTCAGGAACTATATCAAAAGCCTTATGGAAATCTAGGAATATGGAATCGATCTGAGATCGCTTGTCGACAGCACTCATTACTTCATGGGAATAAAGAGCGGGCTGTGTCGCACAAGAACGAAATTTTCTGAATCCGTGTTTGTTATGTATAAATAAGTCATTTTCTTCAAGGTGATTCATAATGTTCGGGTACAGTATATGCTCCAAAATCGTACTACAAATTGAGGTCAGTGATATGGGTCTGTAATTCCATGGGTTACTCCTATTTCCTTTCTTGAATATTTGTGTGACCTGTGCTACATTCCAGCCTTTAGGAACACATCTTGGGTCAAGTGAGCGGTTGTATATGATTGCTAAGAAAGGCGCTATCGTGTCTGCATACTCTGAAAGGAACCTGATTGGTATACCATCTGGACCGGAAGACTTGCCTTTCTTAAGTGCTTTGAGTTGTTTCGCAACATCTAAGATATCTACTTTTATGTCACTCATCCTAACAGCTGTTCTGGTTTGGAATTCTGGAATATTTACTTCGTCTTCTTTCGTGAAGGAATTACAGAAAACTGTATTTAGTAACTCCGCTTTAGTGGCACAATCATCGGTAACATGTCCATCGCTCCTAATTATTACAGATCTTCCCTAACATCTCGATTCAAAGCTAAGAGCATAATAGATCATCTGAAAGTAACTACTACGAGAAAGGAAAACAATGACCCGTGGAATGGAAGGGGCGATCTCGTACGATGTCCGGCACTAACACTTGCTCTCGTTTTCGTCTGTTCTTTTTTTTCCCCTTCCTTGTGGGGCCGCATGAAAGAATGTTTGTACGCATCCCCAGCTGAAACCTGGATGGGTCAGGTTAACGGGGTGCTGCTAGGATGTCCGTTGGTCCAATCGACATCAAAAATACACTGCTTGAGACAAAAGCGAAGCACTTAAAAGAGATAGTTGGATGTCAATGTACAAGTAACTTCGTTTCCACCATCGCAGGTTATGTAAATAACTACGTTGAAATTCTTTGTGACACTACGAACGGCCACAAGAGTGTATTACTGTTGCTCGTGGTTAGTGCTGTGACCAGGCATTATAGGAGCCGCTACTAACGTCATTGTCGACGGCACGTTAAACACTTCTATCCCTTTCCTTTTTTTATTATTCATCAGGTTCAGATAAATACCCACTGGTGAAAACCCAAGCAGAACAAAGAATGGTATGACGGAACGACTTTTCCATTTGACTCATTTGGATCACACACACACACACACACACAAACACACTATAAAAAACCCAATATGCATGCAGACAAGTTGAAACTTTGCTTTCTTCGTTGCACGAAACTTAGCATCATTACAGAGAAATAATAATTTTATGTTCACGCCCTGATATAAGAATTCTCTGTAGAGATATGCATCGACTTTTTTTTCAGTTCTTAGTGAAAAGAGAGTCTCGATCCACCTGCTTTTTATTCCTCAGACAACGTGCGACGAGTCCTCCTCTTCAGGCAACAATGAAATCAATCAATTACAGAAAGCAAGTGAACTGATCTCTACAGGTAATGTTTGTCTCACGTGAAATCAAACAATTATAAAAAGCAAGTAAACTGACCTCTGCAGGTAACGTTTAACTTACGTTATTGAGATCGAATATCAACGTGGCATTTCTGAATCAAGAAGATGTCCGCTTGACTGTTCTGAACTGGCAGTCTTTCTGAAATTCTTCAGCTGGTGTCTGATGAGACGCTTTGTACGTAGAGAATAAGAAAAAGTTGGTAGCAAGGTATTCCTGTGTATCTTTGAGTACTGAAAAACATATCTATTAATACCCCCTATTTTTGTTACCAAGATAGTAGGCTGCAGTTGTGGTGCAATTATTAAATATTACTTCCATAAATAAAGGTGGGAACCGTAGGAATACATCAAAAATTCGTCTAATGGTGTCATTTAGCTGACGTCCCAGTACGTCGAATTAGTTGCTTGTTTTTTCTTTTTTTTGTTACACCACTTTCCCTCGTAATAATAAAATTTCGAGTAGGAAACGAAGCGGACACACAGATCTTGGTGCCTCCGCCCATTTCTGACTTCAGAACCGTCCTCATAAGCAGTCGGCACAAAAGAACAGGATTTCGGAGTACCAGGGGCGGCAGTTTCGTGACAACCCTTGCCGTGGCACCCCCTTCCGGGGCCGCACGTGTCTGTCTGAACCGCAGCACGGGAGAGGGAAGCTACCCCTACAACATCCGTCGTCCCCGTTGCAGCCACTGTGTCGTAATGCTTAAAAACTCGGCATGTAAATCACACGAGGAACCGGCTTTGACGCAAACTCCTTCGTTTAAAGCCGATGATACTTCTCGTTTTGACTACTAACAAGAAATAGAGGGAAGGAGAACGAACGTCTATAGCAATAAAACGATGAGGAATACACGTTACAGCAGTCACGGTGTTGTAAATTATCTGAGGAGATAAAGTCAGGGGCGTAGTCACAAATCTCAGCGAATTAAAAATAAGCAACATGCAGATCAATTGAACTAGGGAGTGCGGCGTAAAATATTTAGGTCTATAGCGGCTGTGGAAATTAGTCGCTAGTCCACTAGACAGTCTAGTTTTTCATTGATTGCATATGTATACCGTAGATGATATATTCTAAATACCTATAACAGATCTGCAAATAATACCAGATGTAGATGTATGAAACCGGAATTTCCCTATAGATGGCGCTAGCCGCCAGTGTTGGGCCCGTGAGACCGCGTCTGCAGCGCCATCTGCTTCCTGTAACGGCTGACGACGAATGTCAACAAACAGTTATCCAAGTTCCACACATCGGTATCTGTGTCAAACCTGTAAACATGTCGAGTTTTGCGCCTACAAACTACGATTTGCGGACAGCATTGCTTTTCTGTTACCATTTGAAGAAAACTACTGCAGAATCGCATCGAATGCTTGTCGAAGCTCTCGGCGAACCTGGAAAAACACAGTGTTTGGAGTGGTTAAAAGAATTGGAAAGTGGTGATTTTGACTTGAAAAACGACGTGCGCGGGAAAAGATGATAGTCAAACTCAACAGGAACCCACGGAACAAATGAACGTGACGCACAAAGCCGTTGCTCTTCGATTGAAAGCTATGGGAAAGATGCAGAAAGTGGGAAAATGGGTTCCGCATAAACTGAATGGAAGACACCAAGCAAATCGAAAGACCACATGTGAAATACTGCTCGACAGATACAAAATAAAGTCGTTTCTCCATCGAATAGTGACACGTGATGAACAATGGATATATTTTGAGAATCCTTAATGTCGTACATTATAAGTGAATCCAGGAAAAGCATGGACATCCACTGCAAGACCAAATTGCTTTGAGAAGAAGACAATGCTCTGCGTCTGGTGGGATCAGAAGGGCGTCATCTGTTATGAGCTACTTTAATAACTGGTGAAACCGTTAACACTGATCGCTACCAACAGCAAATGATCGATTTATATCCAGTATTACGTGAAAAACGACCGAAATGTGGAAAAAGGCAACACAGAGTCATATTGCTCCATAATAACGCCTCATCACACACATCAAAATGGGTCAGGGAAACGATCGAGGCATTCAGCTGGGAAATACTAGGGCATTCTCCAGACTGTTTGCATCAATGGGACACGCTCCCGCTAATAAACGCTTCAGTTAGTATGAAAATGTACGAAAATGGCTCGCTGCCTGGTCAGAAAATGGTTCAAATGGGTCTAAGCACTATGGGACTTTACATCTGAGGTCATCTGTCCCCTAGACTTAAAACTACTTAAACCTAACTAACCTAAGGACATCACACACATCCATGCCCGAGGCAGGATTCGAACCTGCGACCATAGCAGCCGCTTGGTTCCGGACTGAAGGGCCTAGAACCGCTCGGTCACAGAGGCCGGCGCTGACTTGTTCGCTTCAACAGAAGAACTGTTTTTTGGTGTGGCATTCAAAGCCTGCTGGAGATGTGGGAGAAATGTAAGAATAGCAATGGAGATTATTTTACATAAAATATTGTTTACCATTGCCCGCATCTCGTGGTCGTGCGGTAGCGTTCTCGCTTCCCACGCCCGGGTTCCCGGGTTCGATTCCCGGCGGGGTCAGTAATTTTCTCTGCCTCGTGATGGCTGGGTGTTGTGTGCTGTCCTTAGGTTAGTTAGGTTTAAGTAGTTCTAAGTTCTAGGGGACTTATGACCACAGCAGTTGAGTCCCATAGTGCTCAGAGCCATTTGCACCATTTTTTGTTTATCATTTTCAGACAATAGACGTGTAATTATTGTAACCAAATTCCGATTTCATACTTCTACACCTGGGAGCCTCGAAGCCACAGTCGTAGATTAAACACATCGTACTTGTAGATAGGAGCGGTGTCTGTTCTGTCGACTGAACGGACGCCGTTCGTATCTGTAATTGTATGGGCTCGACGGTTATTTGATGAAAATGTAGGTTTCAATGCCTATGCTCAACCAGCGACTGAAATTCTGCGGGAATCAGAAATCTGTGAGTAAGTGGGTAGTGGGCGGGGGTTGTTCGAGCGGAAATTTGGAAATTTGGGTCTCACGAACAGCGTGTCCAGATAGCCGAGGCGGTGAGTCCACTGACCTTAAAAAAAAGAAAACTTTTTTTGTCGCATGAGGGAAAATTACAGTGAAATGATTTTTGTTCAGATTGGACAGTACATTTTCTACCTTTTCATTACTGTCAACTTCTTGAAAATATTAAAAATAGAAAAAGAAAAGGCGGTTAATGAAACCGTTTTAGACAAGCGGAGCATCCGGTTTCGAGTACCCGTTCGGCCCAAATTTGCAGCTCTCGCCGTTACTTCACCGCATGTGGTAAGCAGCTGGAAGTCATTATTTCCTCCCTATCCAACTTCCTTCCGATTCATTTCACGTCGATCATTTATGAACTTCTAGTTTCGTCACAGTAATGTGATCTTGACAGGTACAGCGGGAATAAGAGCTTTTATTTATGGCTCATTTTGATGGACTGCAATATCATTTAACGCCGATGTCAAAGCATAAAATTATGCGACTGATGCTCGAACCGCCTTTTTTTAAAAAAAATGCCTTTCTGCAAATTAGCGCTATTACGCTTACATAACACGTTTAACATTTTTTTTAAATAGTGGGTAAAATTGCACTGCGTTAAAAGTATATGTCGATCCATGAAGTAAATAATCCATTTACACATTTCTTGAAACAGGTTTTTTCGTCTCTGGCAGCACACCAGAGCATTAGTGGGAAATGTTGTGAGAGTGCTGTTCTGCGCTCGCTTGAGAGTCGCGCAACATTTCTTCTGAATTCTATCGCATTCTGCGGTGAAGAATTCGATACAGTTGCGAAGTCCGCGTCTCGCCGCCGCCCCCGCCCCCACTACTTTGCTCTCTGTCGGCTCGGCCGTGGCCCAGTCTCCTCCCTTTCAGTGGCGGCGCTATATGTTACCGCTGGGAAAACTTTTGTTCCGGTCCCGAGGGAGAGGCGCGTAAAAGAAGTTGCGGCAGCCAACCCATTCCCCCTGGTGGCCCCTTTGTCTTGCCAAATATCGAATGCGCTTTGATAAAACGCTCCTCTCCATCTGGTATTCAGTCGGGCTGAAACACTTTAAAGAAGCAGTTTGGATGTGAGGGTCGTGAAATATGTCTGAAGATAGAGAAATGCAATTCATACCTTGGGGTTCCCCAAGGCGCTCAAAGTACAATTCCCGCAGGAGCGGCAGCCTCTTCCCTTGACGGATATTTCTGCGTATCTGTATATTCTTGGGCCCGTCTCCGCGGAACAGTTTGGAAGTAAACATCTCTCACTCGATGAGAAAAAGCCGGTCCTAGGTCTCATCCTAAACGTCACAACACTTTAACCTGTCATCTTTTTTCTGCTTATTGACCTTGCCTGTGTTATTTTCGCCCTGCTTTCAGTTTTTTTAAATTGCTGAGGTGAATGAAGTTACGTTTTTACGAAATTTTTTTACTGAAATATTCCGAAAATGCTACGTCTCATTTCAATGATATATAAATGTTTCAGCTAGGATTGATTATTCACCTTCACTCCGTATTGCAATGTTTACTTTTTGTCCAAAAGCCATATAACAGAATGTAAATTTAAAGGAGCTCTAAAAAGCATACCAAATCCCACAAAAATTTTCTGGGTTAGAGACCACTTAATACTGTAGGATGTACGAATGTGTTGGCCACTTTTTTCAACATGACGTTGTCTGCAAGTTAGGAGTATTTTATGGGAAATGACCCAGGCCATGAAAGTCTATGCACTTTCAAAATACTCCGTCCGAACAGGCCTTGGAAGGCTCAGCGGAACCTACCGACCGACCGCCGTGTCATCCTCTGCCGATAGGCGTCAGTTGGTGCGTATGTGGAGGGGCATGTGGTCAGCGCCCCGCTCTTCCGGCCGTTGTAACTTTTCAGTTAAGTAGCTGCTCAACTGGCTTCGCAAGGGCTGACTACACCCCGCTTGCCAATAGCGCTCGGCAGACTTGGACGGTCAGCCATACGATTGTTAACCAAGCCCGACAGACTTTAACTTCGGCGATCTGATGGGAACCGGTGTAACCACTGCGGCACCACTGGTGGCAAACTTTCAACATAATTTACGAGTTATTGGCGAAGCATAAGTTAAAAAATCTTAAGCGGACAATATTCCACTTGACACAGACTATATGTTAGTTTTTCTCGTATTTATTATTTTCGTATAATGCAGTCAGACGTTAAGTATGCATAATTAAGTTTACGTGTTCTAGAGGTATTTAATATCTTATTGAAGGCAATTTGTCACCTGGCTTTAGAATGGGTCTCTAAATCATTTAACTGGGATGAAGAATAAGCTCCCATTAAATGATACACGATATAAAGTTTTCTTTTCCTCCTTCTATAGAAGAATACAAAATGGATGAAGTCAACAGACAATCCAGGGGAGTAAGGGTTAAATCTAAATACTGTAACACCAAAATACTGCCTAACTGCTATCTGAAAGAAAGATAGTGACGGTCTACACCATGCAACTTATCGATCAATTCACGTATTTTAGATCAATAAACATATGATTCTACATTCAAAGAAATAAGTACGTAGCTAAAAGCAGTTTTGAATATTTTAGAAATGTATGAGTGACCGAGAGAGAGTATTACAGGTCGGAGAAAGACAAAACTGTACCGTATCCAACGGAACATTGACCACTGAAGAATTCTGAAATTAAAGCCAAATCCTTGGCTGACAACGTCTCTGTTTTAGATTCAGTGTCAGAATGTGTTGCACCGTTAAGTGCGCAATGAACTACACTCCTGGAAATTGAAATAAGAACACCGTGAATTCATTGTCCCAGGAAGGGGAAACTTTATTGACACATTCCTGGGGTCAGATACATCACATGATCACACTGACAGAACCACAGGCACATAGACACAGGCAACAGAGCATGCACAATGTCGGCACTAGTACAGTGTATATCCACCTTTCGCAGCAATGCAGGCTGCTATTCTCCCATGGAGACGATCGTAGAGATGCTGGATGTAGTCCTGTGGAACGGCTTGCCATGCCATTTCCACCTGGCGCCTCAGTTGGACCAGCGTTCGTGCTGGACGTGCAGACCGCGTGAGACGACGCTTCATCCAGTCCCAAACATGCTCAATGGGGGACAGATCCGGAGATCTTGCTGGCCAGGGTAGTTGACTTACACCTTCTAGAGCACGTTGGGTGGCACGGGATACATGCGGACGTGCATTGTCCTGTTGGAACAGCAAGTTCCCTTGACGGTCTAGGAATGGTAGAACGATGGGTTCGATGACGGTTTGGATGTACCGTGCACTATTCAGTGTCCCCTCGACGATCACCAGTGGTGTACGGCCAGTGTAGGAGATCGCTCCCCACACCATGATGCCGGGTGTTGGCCCTGTGTGCCTCGGTCGTATGCAGTCCTGATTGTGGCGCTCACCTGCACGGCGCCAAACACGCATACGACCATCATTGGCACCAAGGCAGAAGCGACTCTCATCGCTGAAGACGACACGTCTCCATTCGTCCCTCCATTCACGCCTGTCGCGACACCACTGGAGGCGGGCTGCACGATGTTGGGGCGTGAGCGGAAGACGGCCTAACGGTGTGCGGGACCGTAGCCCAGCTTCATGGAGACGGTTGCGAATGGTCCTCGCCGATACCCCAGGAGCAACAGTGTCCCTAATTTGCTGGGAAGTGGCGGTGCGGTCCCCTACGGCACTGCGTAGGATCCTACGGTCTTGGCGTGCATCCGTGCGTCGCTGCGGTCCGGTCCCAGGTCGACGGGCACGTGCACCTTCCGCCGACCACTGGCGACAACATCGATGTACTGTGGAGACCTCACGCCCCACGTGTTGAGCAATTCGGCGGTACGTCCACCCGGCCTCCCGCATGCCCACTATACGCCCTCGCTCAAAGTCCGTCAACTGCACATACGGTTCACGTCCACGCTGTCGCGGCATGCTACCAGTGTTAAAGACTGCGATGGAGCTCCGTATGCCACGGCAAACTGGCTGACACTGACGGCGGCGGTGCACAAATGCTGCGCAGCTAGCGTCATTCGATGGCCAACACCGCGGTTCCTGGTGTGTCCGCTGTGCCGTGCGTGTGATCATTGCTTGTACAGCCCTCTCGCAGTGTCCGGAGCAAGTATGGTGGGTCTGACACACCGGTGTCAATGTGTTCTTTTTTCCATTTCCAGGAGTGTATGTTAGGTAATTATACAGGTGATCTTACTTTAAACATTAATCGAAAAAAATAATGCCACGTACACTTTACCTTTTCACTCTGGAAACAATCCTGTACCTCATCTGCCAATCTTTAGCACTGATACAATCTACCGTTGTACTTCTACTCCTGTTCCGACACGAATTTGTATTCCTGTTGAAGTGCTACGTCGAGCACTTGCAATAGAGAAAAACTTATTTCTGGAAATGATGGTTGTGCCACAAAATATGTTTTCTGAATGTCTGCAACAAGATTGTTACTAGGTGCACTGCTTTTAGGTCCACTGAAGAACGTTGGTTTTATGAAGTTCCGACATTACAAACATTTGGAGATACCCGTGATTGCTATACTAATTTTGAAAAATAAATATACTTAAACTCTGTCACAGCCGGTCCCAAGCCCGCTTGTAGGAAGAGAAGGAGGTACAACTACCGTGAAAAATAGAAGAAAAGAAAACGTTAGAAAGGATAAATGGGCCTTTCCTAAAATTACAGAGGAAACAATACCAACGATTCAAGCACGGACGAAGATGACAATCACGACGGTGGAGAAGATGGAGTGGTCTTGCTGCCTGATGGAGGAAGCAACGCATGGTTATCAGCCAAAATAATAAGACACAAGCTAGATTTTTGTAAGGTTCGTAATTGTACTACAGCCACCTTTCTCAGTAGGTGCCGCGCGGGGTAGCCGTGCGGTCTGAGGCATCTTGTCGCGGTACTTGTGGCTCCTCCCGTCGGAGGTTTGAGTCCTCCCTGGGGCATGGGTGTGTGTGTTGTCCTTAACGTAAGTTAGTTGAAGTTAGATTAAGTAGTGCGTAAGCCAAGGGACCGATGAGCTCAGCAGTTTGGTCCCATAGTCCTTACCACGAATTTCCAAATTTTCTCAGTAGGTCTGCTTTTGACAAAATAGCGTTAAGCTGGATTGTCGTAAGCCCGGTGAGGTAGTGGTAAAGCGCGTTTCTGGAAATTCAGAGAATACCGCTAGAACCACAGAAATTTCTTGGACCGCGTTTAACCTTGCCTTCGCCTCTTAATGGTATGAAGATTTGCCAGGAACTGCGCACGGCTCGGATTTCACTTTAAACTATATGTCCCCTGTCTCTGGAGAGATTGCTTGGGCATGTTAGGGACACGTAGGAAGCGTCAAGTGGCGCGGAATTGATAGACTTGCATCAGGCCGTTGAGCCATAATAAATATTTACAATATAGATAACGATTTCATATTTACTGGAATAGTCAGGACGGCTTGAATGAAAGCGTAAGTTCGATGCGCAAGGGAACACATTCACATTCGTTCCTAAGTGCATGAAAGTTCTCTTTAAATAATAAAAATATGACTGACACACTGTGTTTTGAACAATAAAAGCTGTGTAGAAGTAATAATGAATCATAATAGAAAACTGAACTGTCGTAATGAGAAGGCAAGCCTTTAATATTGGTAAAGTGAATGATCTGACTGCAAGAATTTTGAAAAGTAAAAGGGCCTGAATAATGAACTTTGACATAAAACCTGCGATAGTTAGTTTTGCGAAACTGATCCCAGATCCCAGAACTAAATCTAACTTTCTCTAAATGACAAAAGTTGGCCTTGATTGAATAAAAAAACATCAAAATATTTAGTCTTTGCCTATATTCTGCTCAAATCTGGATAACGCTATGCAGTATTTCTCTGTCTTGCGTCCCGCTATACTAAAGCTGCAAATTACTGTATCTTCAGAGACACTCGTGAGGTGCAATGAGTTCCCTGTTAGTTTGCAAGTCGAAGTATTTTCGGAACATACTTGGTTCCTTTTCTACTTGCGAAAAAACCATGATCAATTAAAATTGTAAGAGAAAGGTAGGTGAAAAATTGCGCTGCAATAATAAAAGAGTGACTTCAAAAAAGTTACCTTACAATTCCTTTCACGTAAATAAAAGATTCCATTACACTTCCTCCTTCTCAGATCAGTTACCATTACAAAATCATCTTAATTAAACACATCGATAAATTGAGGCTTTGTATTTCAAACATAACATTACAACTGCTTTCTCACTTTAACACAGCTAACCACTATCTGCTACTACGCCTGCGCGCACACCACAGATGATAACCCCACCCTGCGATACAGCTTGCAACATCCCAGGTCGCTCACATGTAACAGCTTGACAGCAAAGGTATGACATTATTGTACAATCGATTAGTACTCAAATGACAACGGTCATGCAGCAGCTCTTGACATCAATCATCATTAAGTAGCAATAGTGTGTAGCCTTTCGAATGTAATTCATCTTTTCCTTGCTGACTATCATAATATAGTTACATAATCGGTTTAAACCATTCAAAACGATTATCTTCAGACGAAAATAAAGCATTTTAGTCTTTCATGCATTGGACAACGACACAGGGACCCCATTACTAGATATTGGCCTGAAGACGTTTCAAGCCGGTTGTCTAACAATATAAATGTGGTCGTGTCAGTAGATACTTCAGATAAATGAATGTTTTTTAAAAAACTGATCCAGTACTAGCTTTGTTGTCCGTAACATCATGCAGACACAAAGAAACACGTATGTGGTGGGCAGAGCTCCGTCCGGAAGTCATAAAACGCGGAGGGGAGGGCTAGCAAGGGAGTGGCTACAGAAAAGGGAAGAAAAGGAAAGGGAAGGAAACGCTCCCCACAGATGAGGAGGCGTTTACTGCCTCATAGTGATCACCTCATTTACTGTGGTTGCTGCCGCTCCTCCTCATGGACATCCGATGGCGGCCCAAGTAGGAACACGACCTAAAGCATATTCTCTGTAAACGTAAGCATCTGAGAAATCAGTCTGTGGAGATTGCTGTTACGGGAGTCGCGTTTTAAATTTCTGCAAAGCGATCGCTAGACCCGGATCGGAATAACGAAGATGTCGACAGCCAGTTGTTTACAAGAGAGCTACAACACCGACACCAACAATCGGCGAGAGAACAGAATAAAGCATCGTGACAATAAGAAAAACACCTACATCCGTCCTTATGATTTTATTTTATTTTGTCGACAATGTAAAATTATAAGGACAGCTGTAGGTGTTTTTACTTTTTGTCACGATAGTAAACGACCTTCATCCCAGAGACCTCCTGCTAAAAGGATGGACATGCAAAAGAATAAAGCATGTCATTCTCGATGGAGAGTAATCTTACGAAAAAATAGACTCGGTCGTATCCCGAAGGAGTGTCATAGATCCATTACTTTCTATAATATCCGCAGCTGACTAAGTGGATAATGTCGGATGTTCCAAGACATTTTTCGTGGATGATGTTGGTGTACACAGAGAAGTCGCAAGGCTAGAAAACTGTAGCGATGTGCAGGATGATCTACCGACGATCGATGCTTGGTACTGTAATCAGCAGTTGATCCCAGTATAAACAGATATTAAATATAGCGCAAAAATAGACAGTGGATGATTATACGATTGCAGACCAGTCGCTGGAAGCATGTACTTCCATAAAATACTTAGTGTATGTGTATGGTGCGATTTGGAAGTGGTATGATCACATAAAATTATTTGCGGATGAGAGTTGCCACACTGAGATGCATTGGAAGAATTCTCAGAAAAATATTCTGTGAGGTAAAGGGGGAGTTGTGGCGCCCTGGAAATATTATATATTCGGAGTTCGGGCGGTCGCTCGGCCAGCCGGAGCCCGGTAGTAAACACGTGGTTCAAAAATGGTTCAAATGGCTGTGAGCACCATGGGACTTAACATCTGTGGTAATCAGTCCCCTAGAACTTAGAATTACTTAAACCTAACCAACAGAAGGACATCACACACATCCATGCCCGAGACAGGATTCGAACCCGCGACCGTAGCGGTCACGCGGATCCAGACTGAAGCGCCTAGAACCGCACGGTCACACAGGTAAACACGTGGTGCCATACGTTGGTCGGATGAGAGAGGCAGCCCCAGCGCATGGTCCAGCCGCTTGGCTGGGAATTCCGCTGTGACGAGGACGGTGCTTTGTGTCGGTGAAGGAGATGTCTATGCCGGGAGTGCTAAAGACGGTGGACTTTGTGAAACCTTAATGGCAGACATTTCACAGCTCATATAGAAATTAATAGTAGCCAGAGGAATCATGATACCTCAAAAAGAAACATGTATATTACCATTATTTGCATGACAATTCTGACGGTGTAATCAGATTTTTCAATATCTTTGTTAGTTTAAAATTTAGTATCTGACTGTAAATTAGACAAGTAGCACCCAGCAACGAATTTCCAAAATGTAAACGCTTCATCCGATTTTGTCGATCGCTGTGTCTTTAGAAACCTATTAGTCTAAACCTAAATTGGTATAAATTACAGGCATATAACTTGAATAGTATATGAGTTATAGGAGGTCAAAGTGGCCGATTACTATCGATCGCTTCAGGCCATAAGTACTCCACAGATACACGAATAAACGGTAGCAGCATGCTTATAAATATATTTATTCATCTATGTCTTTGTTTGTATCCGATATATGCTATTCATGAAGAAATTGGTTAAATATTTACTGTGTTTTAGAAAGCACAGGGACATCAGGCTACTGGCCTACCTTTTGTTCTATTCCTCTGATATCTGTTTATTTCATTTGTTTATGAATCTAACAACGTATGTTTAAGGTGCAGCCGTAGGTATATTTATCTAATTTCAAGTATTTAAATGTAGATCCAGTATTTCGTATGTCCTTAAATACGTTTGTGGGTGGGTTAGCTTGAAGACATGGCGCGAGCGCTCTAGCGAATCACAGCGCTCGTGAATGGGGAGACTGGATGTAGCAACGTATGTTTAAGGTGCAGCCGTAGGTATATTTATCTAATTTCAAGTATTTAAATGTAGATCCAGTATTTCGTATGTCCTTAAATACGTTTGTGGGTGGGTTAGCTTGAAGACATGGCGCGAGCGCTCTAGCGAATCACAGCGCTCGTGAATGGGGAGACTGGATGGAAGCGGGAGAAGAGCATCGTTTCGAGAGAGGAGAGGATAGTTCTGGAGAATACGGCGCAGGCCACGGGAGTGCTGGACTTAACGGCGCGACGGACGCTCAATCGCGGAGAGACTTGGAGAGTGTGGCGCGGTTTACGCGTGGTCGCGGGTGATCGATATATGTCGGAGTGCCGACTTGTGCACTTGTGAGATATCCGTGGCTTCTACAGTGAAGACATAGTGTGCGTTTACAAGTGAATATCTCGTGAGCTGTGTTGTTGTTCATAACTAATTACGTGCTGTAGGACTCTATTGTTTCCCTGTTATTCAACTTATATTTTATTTAATTGCTGGACGATCGACACCAATAAGTGTTTTGCAGAAATATACTGCATTCTCAAAAGTACTTCTACTATTGTACTCATCATTTAAAGTCTTTAAGGTAGTACCTGCAAATTTTATTTAATTGAAATCTTTCATTTATAAATTTATATGTTACTTTCATAATTTGCAATTGCCAAGTGATAGAAACTTTCGACCAATCGATTCATGTGTGTATTCTTATCGTATACTGTACACTCAGCAGTATTTGGCCTGTAATGATGCAACTACGTATCTCAGCCCCTAGACAACAAAACCGGCCAAGACTTTTAATATTGCAACTCTGTGTCGGAGGGTGCGTAGTTATTAGAAAGCCCGCAATTCGTTTAAGCAATACTTGGATGTTGTCCATCAATATGGGTGGGATCGGTACCGAACGGTCCATATTGTTTCCACCCTGTGAGCAAGAGCAAAAACTTCGGTTCCACTTCGCTCGAAACGGATGTGATCACTTTTAATGGGGTTGCTGGCCCACGTGTCCACAGAGAAGGGTTCAAATTCTCCAGTGGGGGTCAGCAATGTCAAAGTTCGTCAAGAACGTCGTCCTGTCGCTAATCACACAGTGAAATGTCGTTGTGTGGGAATCGACGCCCCAAAGGAAGTGGTGGCCTCAATGACGACCATTATGGCGCCCCGTAAGGTCTTTTCGTGGCGATTCTGACCGGCGGCGTGTCCGAATTGTTTCCTCTGGCACGCATAAGAAAATAGCGTGATTTCAGCGCTGGGTGTCGCAGTCCTGATCGCCGTCGCCGAGGCGTCAAAATTAGGGGCTGACTATGGGTGAGAGTGGGACACATCCCCGGCGGCGTTGGACAGAATTGGGGTAAAGCTTGGTGTCAACATCATTAACCCACAGTGCACCTCACATGAACCTCTGAGATGTGGCCACGTGTTGACACTTCGCTGTTTGAAGCGTCGCGAACCCAAAGGGTGGAGTTGCCGAGTGTCACGCTTTTGCACCATTATAGAGGAATGTTACAGACATTTTTGAGCCAGTCCGCAGCCCGTGGTCTAGTGCCTAGCGTTGCTGCCTCTCGATTACGGAGTCTCGGGGTCGATTCCCGGCCGGGCTGGGGATTTTCTCCGCTCTGGTACTGGGTGTATTGTGTTGTTCTCATCATTTCATCATCATTCGTGCAAGCGGCGAGATCGGGCTGTGTAAAGAGTGGGAATTTGTACGGGCGTTGTTAACCACGGAGTTGAACGCTCCACAAACCAAACAACATCATAATCATCCTCGAGCCAAATTTCAAACCTGCATGCCCCGTTGGGAGACATATATAGCGTTTCAATAAAGTGGTCCTTTAATTGTGTTGTGGGGTATAGTTAATATGCTATGTTACTTTATCTACCTCGTCCCTAAAATTGTAAAATTGAATTGAGAGTTGGCAATACTCTCTTAGGGTTTAAAGGCTGGCTACAGCGCGCATACGCAAGCTCTGGAATCTAAGATATTGTTGTCGCGCTTCGCTGCGCGCGGATTAACTAGTGGCAGTTTGGAAGCCAGTGTAGGAGCCCGCCTGCTGTGGTGCGCTCGTGTGTTGGGCGAGGGGTCGTCGCCGAGCTGCCATACTGCTGTGTTCGCCAGCAGCGACACAGGATTTGGTATTGAATTGATATTTTTTTATAATTTGCAGAGCGCTTATTAATTAAAGAAAAGGGTTTGTGTATGTGCGTAGCAGCAGACGGTAATTTTGATAATGATAGGAGTTGAATTCTTAAGGGAAACCATTGTTAGGTGAATAGATTAAGTATTGATTTTTGTCATTGATTTCTTTTGTAATTGTCAGGGAATTGTTTCACTATGTATTTAATTGAGAAGTATTTCAGTCTGTCTCAAGAGTTTGATTAATTTGTAATATTGCTTTAATGCCACTGGAGGCAAATTTACATACGAAGCGATTATTCAAAGAGCTTCTGGGGTTTTGTTAATTGAATGAGAAAGAATCGCTTTCAGAATATATTTTTCGAAAAAAAATTGAATTACTTGTTTGGATTATCATTTATCGAGTTCAGATTTGACCAAACCCTTTCTCTTGAACTATATGTAGTTGTAGTAAGCAGCAGCAGCCGCAGCAACAGCAGGAGCCGCCATACAGAACATGCATTGCACTCAATATGAATAATAGGTTTTTTTATGTTTTTGTAAAATGATGGAATGCAGCAGATCAAGAAGTGGCAGCAGAAAGACCAAGTAAGTTATCTGTTGCGCACAGGACCAATTAAAAAGAAAATGAAACTTCCTGGCAGATTAAAACTGTGTGCCGGACCGAGACTCGAACTCGGGACCTTTGCCTTTCGCGTGCAAGTGCTTTACCAAGTGAGCTACCCAAGCACGACTCACGCCCCGTCCTCACAGCTTTACTCCTGCCAGTATCTCGTCTCCTACCTTCCAAACTTTACAGAAGCTCTCCTGCGAACCCTGCAGAACTAGCACGCCTGAAAGAAAGGATATTGCGGAGACATGGCTTAGCCACAGCCTGAGGGATGTTTCCAGCTGGTTCTGCAAGATTCGCAGGAGAGCTTCTGTGAAGTTTGGAAGGTAGGAGACGAGGTACCGGCGGAATCAAAGCTGTGAGGACGGGGCGTGAGTCGTGCTTGGTTAGCTCACTTGATAGAGCACTTGCCCGCGAAAGGCAAAGGTCCCGAGTTCGAGTCTCGGTCCGGCACACAGTTTTAATCTGCCAGGAAGTTTCATATCAGCGCACACTCCGCTGCAGAGTGAAACTCTCATTCTGAAAAAAAAAATAGTTAGGATATCTCTGTAATAGTAAAGTTAACAAGAGTACAAGTAGAAAACACGAGATAAGAAAATAGAGCTCGCGACTTTCAGAATTGTTGGATATAATGTCGAGAGATCGCATCTGCGATGCCCAGTGCATGTCGATAAATAAATAATTAACTAACCAGGTACCTAACCAAATATGTAACCACTAATTAGCCAGCTAACCAACGAACCAACCAAGTAGCATCTGTGCCCCTACATTTGCGGCTGTTGACTGCTGAGAGAGAAAGTGGGGAAACCTAAAATTTGGCAGCTGGAGTACATAAAAGCGTCGTGTAATAGCGAGGCGGGACGCAGACCCTCTGGTGATGGCGCAACGCGGGCCACCCAGAAGAAGCACAGGCGGCCGGCGTCTCCAGGTGGTGGTCCGGCCATCGAGGGACGGCTTCGCACCTCGTCCTGCAACCGGCAGTATAACGAGCCGAGCGGCCGCTGATAAAAGGAAAGCAATTAAACCGCAACACGGCGCCCGCGCGGCTGCACTGGTTCTGTGCAGGCAGCGACAGAACCCCCATTCCCGTCAGCTCCGTCCAAGTGGGACTGTGTCTGCGGCAACGTTAACTTTGCACTCCTGTGGCCACAAGCAACGAGATGTAGGCATGTCAGGGTAAGGTACTGGCATTCTTCAAGGGACTCGACTACGGCGCTAATTTCTGTTACCAGAAAGGTAAACTGAGATCTACGAAAAACACAAAGGAAACGGACTAGAAAAACATGTAACACCACTGTAAACAAAGAAACTGGTACACCTGCCTAATATCGTGTAGTGACCCAGCGACCACCAACAAGTGCCGCAACACGACGTGGCATGGACTCGAATAACGTCTGATGTAGTGCTGGAGGGAACTGACTCCAAGAATCCTGCAGGGCTCTCCATAAATCCGTAAGAGTACGAGGGGGTGGGGATCTCTTCTGAACAGTACGTTGCAAGGCATCCCAGATATGCTCAATAACGTTCATGTCTGGGTAGTCTGGTGACCAGCCGAAGTGTTTAAACTATAAGAGTGTTTCTGAGGTCACTCTGCAGAAATTATGGACGTGTGAGGTGTCGCATTGTCCTGCTGGAATTTCCCAAGTCCGTCGGAATGCACAATGAACACGAGTGGATGCAGGTGATGACACAGGATTCTTACGTAAGTCTCACCTGTCAGAGTAGTATGTAGACGTATCAGGCGTCCTGTATCACTCTAACTGCACACTACCCACACCATTAAAGAGCTTCCAACAGCTTGAACACTCCCCTACTGACATGCAGGCTCGAAACGGTTCAAATGGCTCTGACCACTATGCGACTTAACTTCTGAGGTCATCAGTCGCCTAGAACTAAACTAATTAAATCTAACTAACCTAAGGGCATCACACACATCCATGCCCAAGGCAGGATTCGAACCTGCGACCGTAGCGGTTGCTCGGTTCCAGACCGTAGCGCCTAGAACCTCACGGCCACTCCGGCCGGCGACATGCAGGGTCCATTGATTAATGAAGTAGTCTCCATACCCGTACACGTCCATCCGCTGCGTACAATTTGAAACGACACGCGTCCGACCAGGCATTATGTTTCCAATCATAAACAGTCCAATGCCGATGTTGACAGGCCCAGGCGAGGCGTAAACCTTTGTGTCGTGTAGCCGTCAAAGGTACACTAATGGGCGTTCGGCTCCGAAAGTCCATATCGGTGGTGTCTCATTGAATGGTTCGCATGCTGACACTTGTTGATAGCACAGCACTGAAATCTGCAGCAAATTGCGGAAGGTTTGCTCTTCTTGCAGGATCTGTTCTGGCCGCAGCGATACCAGAGACTTGATGTTTTACCAGATTCCTGATATTCACGGTACACTCGTGAAATGGTCGTACGGGAAAATCTCCGCTTCATCGCTACCTCGGAGATTCTGTGTCCCATCGCTCGTGCGCCGACTATAATACCACGCTCAAACTCAGTGAGATCTTGATACCCTGTCAATGCAGCAGCAGTAACCGATCTAACAACTGCGCCAGACACTTCTTGTCTTATATAGGCGTTGCCGACTGCAGAGCCCCATTCTGCCCGTTGATATACACTCCTGGAAATGGAAAAAAGAACACATTGACACCGGTGTGTCAGACCCACCATACATGCTCCGGACACTGCGAGAGGGCTGTACAAGCAATGATCACACGCACGGCACAGCGGACACACCAGGAACCGCGGTGTTGGCCGTCGAATGGCGCTAGCTGCGCAGCATTTGTGCACCGCCGCCGTCAGTGTCAGCCAGTTTGCCGTGGCATACGGAGCTCCATCGCAGTCTTTAACACTGGTAGCATGCCGCGACAGCGTGGACGTGAACCGTATGTGCAGTTGACGGACTTTGAGCGAGGGCGTATAGTGGGCATGCGGGAGGCCGGGTGGACGTACCGCCGAATTGCTCAACACGTGGGGCGTGAGGTCTCCACAGTACATCGATGTTGTCGCCAGTGGTCGGCGGAAGGTGCACGTGCCCGTCGACCTGGGACCGGACCGCAGCGACGCACGGATGCACGCCCAGACCGTAGGATCCTACGCAGTGCCGTAGGGGACCGCACCTCCACTTCCCAGCAAATTAGGGACACTGTTGCTCCTGGGGTATCGGCGAGGACCATTCGCAACCGTCTCCATGAAGCTGGGCTACGGTCCCGCACACCGTTAGGCCGTCTTCCGCTCACGCCCCAACATCGTGCAGCCCGCCTCCAGTGGTGTCGCGACAGGCGTGAATGGAGGGACGAATGGAGACGTGTCGTCTTCAGCGATGAGAGTCGCTTCTGCCTTGGTGCCAATGATGGTCGTATGCGTGTTTGGCGCCGTGCAGGTGAGCGCCACAATCAGGACTGCATACGACCGAGGCACACAGGGCCAACACCCGGCATCATGGTGTGGGGAGCGATCTCCTACACTGGCCGTACACCACTGGTGATCGTCGAGGGAACACTGAATAGTGCACGGTACATCCAAACCGTCATCGAACCCATCGTTCTACCATTCCTAGACCGGCAAGAGAACTTGCTGTTCCAACAGGACAATGCACGTCCGCATGTATCCCGTGCCACCCAACGTGCTCTAGAAGGTGTAAGTCAACTACCCTGGCCAGCAAGATCTCCGGATCTGTCCCCCATTGAGCATGTTTGGGACTGGATGAAGCGTCGTCTCACGCGGTCTGCACGTCCAGCACGAACGCTGGTCCAACTGAGGCGCCAGGTGGAAATGGCATGGGAAGCCGTTCCACAGGACTACATCCAGCATCTCTACGATCGTCTCCATGGGAGAATAGCAGCCTGCATTGCTGCGAAAGGTGGATATACACTGTACTAGTGCCGACATTGTGCATGCTCTGTTGCCTGTGTCTATGTGCCTGTGGTTCTGTCAGTGTGATCATGTGATGTATCTGACCCCAGGAATGTGTCAATAAAGTTTCCCCTTCCTGGGACAATGAATTCACGGTGTTCTTATTTCAATTTCCAGGAGTGTAGTTCATTGCGCACTTAACGGTGCAACACATTCTGACACTGAATCTAAAACAGAGACGCTGTCAGCCAAAGATTTGGCTTTAATTTCAGAATTCTTCAGTGGTCAATGCTCCGTTGGACACGGTACAGTTTGTGGTCGCCAAGATAGGGGGCACCTAGTCGAGCGGTGCGGTACTGCTGTACAGTGATACACGCCGCGCGGAGAACAGTGGACTCTGCAGATGGTGGCGAGGTAGACAGCGCGGGGACGCAAGTTGTATCTACATCTACATTTATACTCCGCAAGCCACCCAACGGTGTGAGGTGGAGGGCACTTTACGTGCCACTGTCATTACCTCCCTTTCCTGTTTCAGTCGCGTATGGTTCGCGGGAAGAACGACTGTCTGAAAGCCTCCGTGCGCGCTCTAATCTCTCTAATTTTACATTCGTGATCTCCTCGGGAGGTATAAGTAGCGGGAAGCAATATATTCGATACCTCATCCAGAAACGCACCCTCTCGAAACATGGCGAGCAAGCTACACCGCGATGCAGAGAGCCTCTCTTCCAGAGTCTGCCACTTGAGTTTGTTAAACATCTCCGTAACGCTATCACGGTTACCAAATAACCCTGTGACGAAACGCGCCGCTCTTCTTTGGATCTTCTCTATCTCCTCCGTCAACCCGATCTGGTACGGATCCCACACTGACGAGCAATACTCAAGTATAGGTCGAACGAGTGTTTTGTAAGCCACCTCCTTTGTTGAGGGACTACATTTTCTAAGGACTCTCCCAATGAATCTCAACCTGGTACCCGCCTTACCAACAATTAATTTTATATGATCATTCCACTTCAAATCGTTCCGCACGCATACTCCCAGATATTTTACAGAAGTAACTGCTACCAGTGTTTGTCCGCTATCATATAATCATACAATAAAGGATCCTTCTTTCTATGTATTCGCAATGCATTACATTTGTCTATGTTAAGGGTCAGTTGCCACTCCCTGCACCAAGTGCCTATCCGCTGCAGATCTACCTGCATTTCGCTACAATTTTCTAATGCTGCAACTTCTCTGTATACTACAGCATCATCCGCGAAAAGCCGCATGGAACTTCCGACACTATCTACTAGGTCATTTATATATATTGTGAAAACCAATGGTCCCATAACACTCCCCTGTGGCACGCCAGAGGTTACTTTAACGTCTGTAGACGTCTCTCCATTGATAACAACATGCTGTGTTCTGTTTGCTAAAAACTCTTCAATCCAGCCACACAGCTGGTCTGATATTTCGTAGGCGCTTACTTTGTTTATCAGGCGACAGTGCGGAACTGTATTGAACGCCTTCCGGAAGTCAAGAAAAATAGCTGATCCGTCAGCTGCTGCTCGGCTATCATCTATTACCGTACGCGCATTGGCAAGGCATCAGCGAGGACGTGGGAACGTGCAATGATATTCGACTGCGAACTAAGACAGAAGGTACATGAATCCGGGGAATCGGCAGATTTAATAACAAGCGAAGCGACGTTTCTGCCTTGTCACTGTGGTCGCGAACGTAATTAGAGGGTAATACAGTTCTGTTCAGTAGATATAGAGGCTGACTATCAAGGAAGTAGGACTCTTATTCTTCTGTAGCTGACGACTGGTAGTTTGATAAACTTTCTTCAACTTTGCTGTCTTGTTCATGTAAAGTCAGAGACAATGAGTAACGTTCCCAGAATGAGATTTTCACTTCGCAGCGGAGTGTGCGCTGGTATGAAAGATGGGAGACGAGGTACTGGCAGAAGTAAAGCTGTGAGGATGGGGCGTGTGTCGTGCTTGGGTAGCTCATTGGTAGAGCACTTGCCCGCGAAAGGCAAAGGTCCCGAGTTCGAGTCTCGGTCCGGCACACAGTTTTAATCTGCCAGGAAGTTTCAAAGAGTAACGTTGTCTGAAGTTTGGAGGAAGAGACCGGTCAAAGAGGTGAATAGTGCTTAAGAAGTAAACTGCTTTTAATTATCAGGTTTAAGTTAAATGCTGAGTGTATATTTGATATGATTTTTAATTGGGTACACACGCTTGCTAATGACAAGAAAAGCTCTTAGATTTTCTGCCTTATTGTAAAACTGTTATAATTAGACAGTAGTTTCTCAAAGCTCAGTGTGACTTGTAAAAACCTAGTAAATCAGTTAACATAATATTAAACTTTTATTTCATGAAATTGTAAATTTTATCAACCGAAAAAATTAAAAAGAAAATGTACTTGTGTAGACAATATTTTCGAGAACTAATGTTTTTTCTAAAAATTGAGGAATACAATGGAACACGCTACAACCGTGGAGCAATTTTTGATTCTTGTTTGGGCTACTGATGCCAAATGAATGTTTACAAAAGTTTCTCCTGACATTCAGTAAACCTCCAGTACGTTCTACTTTCCTAAAATGTGTCCTATCATTGTGCACAAACCTATGTGATAACAAGATGATTTTTAAAGTCTGTCACTATACTTAAATTTTAACCTGTGAGTTCGTGAGGCACTATGATCCCTGTTTTAGAGCCCTTAAAAATTTTCCTTTAAATGAAATATACCCCGAACGTTAACAACAACGCAAATCTGCCTACTTTTCACCTTATATGCTGTAGCGACCAGGACTTTCTGGTAGCGCTGTAGAACAGTGAATGGAGGACTTAACTTAAGCTGAACCACGATAACTTGAAGCCGTAACGCTTTTAACAAATATTATCTACTCATTGGCTCCCAGCGCGCATCACAGGTACACTTCGTGCAGGGCACGTGTATATGCATTCTGTGTACTACAACACCTAAAACACTGGAAAGAGCCCGTGTAATAATTAAAACTCAAAGTCTTTGTCACCAGAAACGTGTGCCTTGAAGTTCCACTGCATTACCCACTTACCTTGTTAACTGAAAAATTGCTTTAAAGAACAACACACTCCTTGTATTGAAAGTAGACTATTCACTTCCTTTGTAAAATATAGTAAGACTCAATTTAAATCTTTCGTGAACAATATTCTTACGAGAGCACATGTAAGGATCAAAACAGATCTCAGAGAAGTGGAAAATAATTGCGCAAGAGTCGCGAGTTGTGGGAAAGCACAATAAACATTCGTATATTATGTGACCTTGTGTTTTATTTACAAGATCCCTTCGACAGACCACGTGATTTTATAAAACTGTACTATATTTATCAGAAAGGTAAAAGCAAAAGTGAACAAAAAATGTTCAAGGGCTTTAATTTTGTAGATGCAGTGAAACAGGTCGATGGTATCTCTGCAGTCCTGTTTAACTTAGCACCACGTACTCTTGTACAAAAAATGGACAAGTAAGGAAAAAAATCCAGTTAGATATGTGCATATGCAGATGATACTGCAATTGTGGCAAGAAACGTGTGCCTTGAAGTTCCACTGCATTACCCACTTACCTTGTTAACTGAAAAATTGCTTTAAAGAACAACACACTCCTTGTATTGAAAGTAGACTATTCACTTCCTTTGTAAAATATAGTAAGACTCAATTTAAATCTTTCGTGAACAATATTCTTACGAGAGCACATGTAAGGATCAAAACAGATCTCAGAGAAGTGGAAAATAATTGCGCAAGAGTCGCGAGTTGTGGGAAAGCACAATAAACATTCGTATATTATGTGACCTTGTGTTTTATTTACAAGATCCCTTCGACAGACCACGTGATTTTATAAAACTGTACTATATTTATCAGAAAGGTAAAAGCAAAAGTGAACAAAAAATGTTCAAGGG
Source organism: Schistocerca nitens (assembly GCF_023898315.1). Lineage (NCBI taxonomy): Eukaryota > Metazoa > Arthropoda > Insecta > Orthoptera > Acrididae > Schistocerca > Schistocerca nitens. Next base: position 77,005,483 of record NC_064622.1, on the reverse strand, counting down.
CTTTAATTTTGTAGATGCAGTGAAACAGGTCGATGGTATCTCTGCAGTCCTGTTTAACTTAGCACCACGTATTCTTGTACAAAAAATGGACAAGTAAGGAAAAAAATCCAGTTAGATATGTGCATATGCAGATGATACTGCAATTGTGGCAAGAAATGCCAACACCCTTAAAGACAAGTACGAAATAAAGGAAGAAGAATGAGCAAAAAGTGGATTTACTGTAAACGAAAGCAAGACAAAATACGTGGTAATGTCCAATTTTAAGGCTAGGAGAACACCACATCACCTGAAGGTCTCTAATAATTATAAAGCTGTCATCTGCTTCAGCTATCTAGGTATCCTCTTAACCAGCGATAATAATATGAGACAATGTTAGAGAAAGAATACAAGACGAAACAGAGCCTGTTGTGGAAACTTACAGATATTTAAGAATGCTCTAATTACAAAAACAACCAATTTTAGAGTATACTAGTTCCTTGTTCGACCAGTTGCTATATACGGGTCAGAAATGCGGACATTGACAAAAGCAGATATGAAGAACCTACGGGAATCGGAAAAGAAAACCCTGCGAAAAAATTATGGACCCGTGAGAGAGGCAGAGGGCTGGAGAATTAGGTACAACAATGAAATACAAAAGGTTATATAAGGGAAAAATATAGTGAAATTTATTAGATCTCAAAGAATACGCGGGTTGGCACGTGTGGAGAGAATGACAGATGCCAGTGATGAAAGACAGTTTGTATGCCAGCAAAGGCAAGGAGCGACCAAGAGCTACGTGGCTAGACAATGTGTAGGCTGACCTTACCAAGACGGAGATCCGAGGATGGAAGAGGAAAGTAGAGAAGAGAGATGAGTAGGGGAAGATTTTTGAGGCGCCAAGGCATGTAGGACCGCAGTGAAGAAGAAGAAGAAGAAGAAGAAAAGAAAAAGAGCCCCGTATTTATAGTAACATCCGTAATATTAACTAATGAGAGGAGAAGCGGTGGGACAGACTACTTGCAGACTCGGATGAACGAATAGAAAACAGATATCAATGCCGACGTGTTCCATCCTAACTGTGAAATGAAGGGAGAGCTATCATCATTCAAATGAAGTGCTTTCAAAAAATCTGAAAAGAACTTAGTGGATGATTAAGTGAAAGTAGCCCAAGGTCGTAATGGTCTCACAAAAACTCTGGACGATGTTGCTTCTATATCTACACCTCAGTATCAGAAGGCAAATATTTATACTCCATAGCTCGTCATATCAATCAACAGGAAAGCAGAGCGTACTCACGGCAGCAGGCAGAAATGAGAACTAGTGCCTTTGCGCCACAAATTATGTTGCCCTTCCCTAACCTCCGCGCCGAGTGATGCTATTGGCCAACCAGTCTCAGAGTTTCAGTAATGTGGTTGAGACATGCATGTTCGGTTCACAGCCAAAGACAAAGCTTCTAGAGAAGACTGAAGACTGATTATATGGTCATTGAGACAAGTAAGTGCTTATCGATAGACGTATGAAAATATTGTACGAAAGAGGCCTATAGGAGACTGCTTACGATATCACAAATGACCTTATTAGTTGGAGTTTGCTTACGGTGCTAAAAATTATAGAAAGTACCTTACGCTAGAAGAATAACGGCATCGACCACAGCAGATCATTAATTTCCGAAACCAGAATATAGTAACACTATCGAACAGCGTCTCCGTTCCATAGTGTTCACAACTCCCCGGCTACGAGCAAGAGGACTGGCGATTGCACGAACTCCAATCGATTCCTGAAACTGTTTCAGCATCGTCACCATTCAGCCGTTCCTAACTGATGTGCAGAACGTTTGGCTTTCGACACAAAATGCCGACACTTGAACCGGTCGTCCACTGCTCCCATTAACAACGCCTGCCACAGTGTTAATTCCGATTTAATGGTACTGAAGAATACTTTAAATCATTGGACCAACCAACCATCAACCAAATTTCGAAGACTCAGATCACTATATTCACAAGGAGGCTCCCCTACACACCGCCTTGAGGAGATTAGGCAAAACCAACGCATCAGGTCCAGACTGGGAGACACAACAAAAACCCTAGCCAAAGGGTCTCCAGGAAACTGCGCTAGAAGCTGGGTGTTTAGTCCTTAACAGCCTTAATCACATCCCAATGGTGCGACTGTCTAGCAGTTCAGATTCCAAACAAAAGCAAAGTCAATATCACAATTAAACTCCGAAGAGAATAATGGCTGCTCTGAATCGCCGTCTGAAGAGACTCAGAAATGGTGTGTGAAAAGTTTGGTGTGCGTCACTGTAATCGGTTCAGAGTAGTGATTTTATTGCTGATAACGACGAAAGAGAGCGAGAGAGAGAGAGAGAGAGAGAGAGAGAGATAGTGTGTGTGTGTGTGTGTGTGTGTGTGTGTGTGTGTGCGTGTGTGTGTGTGCGCAAGCGGTCGAGAGAGAGAGAGCCTGTTCCACTAGTAACAGTAAAATGAGCGCCTTAAAGGTCTGTACAGGGAAAGTAGGTTACCGGAGGTCCCCATCTTGAGCCGTTGGGCTGCTGGCCATATACTGATCGCTACATCATATTAGAGGATTCTATTCAAGATGGTTCAAATGGCTCTGAGCACTATGGGACTTAACATCTGAGATCATCAGTCCCCTAGAATTTAGACCAACGTAAACTAACCTAAGGACATCACACTCACCCATGCCCGAGGCAGGATTCGAACCTGCGACCGTATCAGTCGCGCGGTTCCGGACTGAAGCTCCTAGAACAGCTCGGCCACAACGGCCGGGTCTATTAAAGAACTGAGCTCCACTATCTCTTGCATTATCCGTGTAGAGCACTAGCTCCAAAATGAACGTCTGGTATCCTCGATGACGAGAAATGTAAGCAATATGTGTTAGGAAATTCGGAAGTGAAGCGGAAAACTTCATATTTCGTCTTGTTGTTAATAGTTACAGCGACAGAGATGGATTTCGCAATTCCTGTTACAGTTGCGAGCCCAAATGTCTTCAGTTGTCGTGAGTAGTTTCAAACAGATCGTTCTATCCTCAGCATCTGTAAAAGATACCGGTATCTCTTATGGGATTGGAAGACCTCCTTTTTCAATCCGTAGGGCAAACACCAAAATTATGGAACAGTTTTCGTTAACGAATTCAAAAGGAATTAGCAAAAACAAATTATTTACCGATTCAGAAACTACGCTTCTCCGGTACTAAGGTTTATTTAGGAGATCTGATTTAAAGGTGTTCCTCTGTGAGGTTCCGTATTACACTGCTCTCGTAAGCTCTCATTTCCACCGAAGCAGAACTACAGCAAGCTATACACAGTTTGTCTAGTAATATTGTTGTATTTTTGGTCAAATATTTGAGTGGAATGAAAACAAACTCCCTATAAATCACACAATGGATTTTTGTCCGAATTTTAATACGCAAGTGAAGAGTGGGAAATTGGCAACTGGAGTATTCAAACTGACATGCGTCAATAATAATAATATCTCTAGGGTAATCAAGGTAATTCAGAAAAACCTTGTGATTTAAGGGCAAATTGAAATATTTCTCGAACAGCTGTTGGCTATGTAAATGAAATGAGAAAAAGTTCATCGTTTCAAGGCCTATCTATTTTGCACATAAAATGTTACATTGTTGTGATATTTAACTGTCAATAACAAGATTTGAAATTTTAAGGAAGTGCAACAAAAATCGATCAAATATTTTCTGAAATGATTCTTCTAAAAGTAAGAAATTAAATAGATTAGAGAAACATCTGACATGCGTTTGAAAGATTCTCAAAATCACATACAGCAAATGAGGTGTCAGTAGAGTATTATAGTTCTATTTTTAATTTAGAATCTTACAATTCTAAAGAGTGCTAGAGGGTGTTCTTCTGGTGGATTACGTAGGCCGTGCAGTCTCATTTGCTACATATGATTTCAAACATCATTCAAAGGCGTGTCAAATGTTTCATCAGTCTATTTTATTTCTTATGTCTAGACAAATCATTTCAAAAAACATTTGACTGATTTTTTCTTCAGATTAGTTTCTGACAAGGAATTTTTACGAAGCAAGGTACTTTGCCTAAGAGAAATGAATTACAAATAATGGGCAAGTATGAAGAATTACAATAATTCTTGCTTAATAGCTAACATCCCACACATAGTTATCATTGCCACGGCGTATTTAATAAGAATTTCATGTACAGATCACAATATTTAGGATACGAACTCTCTGCAAAAACTGTTTCTACCTGCACGTCAAATACTAGGCCAGGACGAAAACTGCAACAAAAGTGTGCATACCGCATATTAAGATAGCACTAGTGTTCCTGCATCTATCCAAGAGACATATTTGTTTTCCATCACAAACTGATATAATATGAACTAACATAAAAAGTATGCTACAAAAATCTTCACTTTTATACGAACATTATTCGACAAATACGTTCTATTTGGTATTGACTTTTGAGGATGTGAAGTGTAGCAAAGACACTGGTATAAAATACGGAGGAATTTAAGACATTGACGGTACTGTTCCCATGCACATCTTTCAGATGTGTTGTTGTTGTGGTTTAGACTCAGAGCACTGACTGGATGCAGCTTGACATGCTAGTCTGTTCTGTGCAAGCCTCTTCATCTCTGCCTGCTACTGCAACCTGCGTTCGTTTGAAACTGATTACTGCAGTTTAGCCTTAGTCTCCCTCTACAAGTTTTACCACCCACACTTCCCACCGTTACCATATTAATGATCCCGTTGATTCCTCAGGATCAGTTCCACCAACCGATCCATTTTTTTTTTTGTCGAGTTGTGCCATAAATTTATTTTCTGTTCAATTCGACGTAGCACCTCTTCATTAGATCCTAGATCTATCCATCTACGAGGGCATGCTGAAAAGTAATGCCTCCGAATTTTTTATGTGGAAGCTCTTAAAACTTTTAAATAAAACAAACTTCTTGTCTGTATATTCATGTCTACATATTCATTTCTCAACATAGTCATTCTGGCAACGAACTCATTTCTCCCAACGAGAGACGATGCCGTCGCTCTAGAATGTTTGACTTTGTTGACGGAGCCACAACCTCACCTCTACTTGCACCGTTTCATCACCATCAAAGTTAGGTCCTCGGAAGTGTTTTTTAAGTTTTGGGAACAGATGGACATCGGATGGGGCCAAGTTCGCACTGTATGGAGTGTGATGAATGACAATGAGCCCAAAGTGTCAGATTGTTACAGATGTCGCAGCGGCCGTGTGTGGTCGGTCATTGTCATCATGAAGGAGAAGGTGCTCCATGTTTGGACGAACTCATCGAATTCGTGCTTTCAGTTTTCTGAGCTGTTTCTTATGCACCGCCATAATTAGATCACCGTGTTACATCCTACAATTCCGAGCCTTCTAGAGGCAGGAGGTTGTAACTTGCGTCAGCAAAGTGGGAAATTCGCCTGAGTTACATGCATGACACGTAATACCTCAACCGATATTGTGAACAGAATATGAACTTTGAAAGCATTGCTTTCCTACACTCGCTCGTAATTCTCGATTTACTTCTTTCGTTGCTGTAACGGTACACTAAAGGTAACGAAGGAGAAAAGCGTGCGGCACTCTTCACGATATTCACATTGAGTACGGAACGAAACTAATCAGTTGTGGAACTTCCTGACGGATTAAAACTGTGTGTCGGACCGGGATGCGAACCTGGGGCCTTTCGCCCCTCGCTGGCAACTGCTCGACCGAGTGAGCTATGCAAGCATGATCACGATTTCCCTCAGGGGTACCAGTACCGCAATGGGTGCTGAAGAGCTCCTGTAAGGTTTGCAAAGTAGGAAAAGAGGTACTGGCGGAATTAAGGCTGTGAGCCGTACTTGCATAGCTCAGTCTGTAGAGCACGTTCCCGCGAAGGGCAAAGGTCCGAGGTTCGAGATCCAGTCTGGCACACAATTTTAATCTTCCAGGAAGTTTCAAATCAGCTCACACTCCGCTACAGAGTGAACATTCATTTTTGAGATAACCAACTGTATTGTCTCAGCAGTATTGTAGGTGGGCGTAAATCCCAGGATGGGATAAAAACCCACACCAAATTTCTGAACAGACCACAGTTGTTTGAGGAACTAACCACCAGATATCATATTGTAACTTGTAGTTAAAATCTTCTGGGTTATTAGGCCGGGTCATATTTCTATTAAAATGATAGACGTTTCAACCCCTCTGCTGGGATCTTTCTCAGGATCTTCTGGTGTCAACTACTGTTAGAACACTGTCAGAGACGAGTGTCGCGTCCTCTTATAAAGGGGAGTTTTCTGGCGTTGGTGCTGGAGAAGTGATAGCATTCGTTAAAATTCATATGGCTACCATTGCTGGGCCATAGTCGTAGGCTAATATTCCTGTTCTGATGCAGAAGAAGGGGCGTTGTTCTATGATCTGTGGATATCATTGGCGGACCATCGTCATTGGATAGAAAGGCACTATGCCACACTTACACTGGAGAAGGGGTATTGGTTCAAATTCCTGCTACTGCTACTGGTTGGTCGTCATCATTGGCTAGATTCGAAACGGACAGAGCAAGAGAGGGGGAATGTTTATCCAAAATATTATTGTCCCCCGAAATGATTTACAGCGCATTGTTTATGTCGCTCGCACACCGCGGTCGCGTATTCACTTCCTTGATGGCGGGGAGCCACGGTACCGGAAGCCTATAGCAGTTCTCTCAATTGAAATTACATGAATTCTTGGAAATTTCAACCGCTTCTCGGACTTTCCCTCTATAAATGTTTGTTTCCTTAGGTAGTACGCGTACGTTATTAACATCGATGTCAGAGCCGCAGTTCTCATGATGTTCCGCTACTGCCGATTTTGAACTTTGTTTTAGCCGCATGTGCCGTTCGTGTACCTTAATGCGTTCCTTAACAGTTTTTGACGCTTCGCCTATAATACACTTTGCCGCAGCCACATGTCACTTGATAGACGCCTGCATTGTGGAGGCAATCAGGTGCATCCGTTTTCCGTCGGAAAAAATCTTTTATTTTGCTGTGACTAAAAAAACATGTCTGAAAACCATTGTTATTTAGAATTGTGCTTATGCGATCAGTGACCCCAGAAACGAACGGTAACCTAAAGGAGTGAGAAGGCGGTTCCTCGTCATTCTTATTAGCGTTTGCGACGAAAAACAGTTGGACCTGATTGCCTCCACAATGCAGGCGCCTATCAAGTGACATGTGGCTGCGGCCAAGAGTATATAGGCGAAACTGGTAGAACTGTTAAGGAACGCATTAAGGAACACGAACGGCGCATGCGGCTAAAACAAAGCGCAAAATCGGCAGTAGCGGAACATCATGAGAACTGTGGCTCTGACATCGATTTTATCAACGTTCTTGTACTGGCTAAGGAAACAAACATTTATAGAAGGAAATTCCGAGAAGTGGTTGAAATTTACATGAATTCATGTAATTTCAATAGGACGGCTAAGGCTTCCGGCATCATGGCTCCCCGCCATCAAGGAAGTAAATACGGGGCCGCGGTGTGCGAGCGACATAAACAACGAGCTGCAAGTCACCTCGGCGGACAATAATATTTTGGGTAAACATTCCCCCTCTCTTGCTCTATCCGTTTCGAATCTAGCCAATTTTCAACCAATACCCTTCTCCAACGTAAGTGAAGAATAGTGCCTTTCTATCCAATGGCGATGGGCCGCCAATGGTATCCACAGGAGATTAGCCAACACCGTCCCTTATTCTGCATCAGAGCGGGAATATTAGCCTATATGACTATGACCCACCAATGGTAGCCATATGAATTTTAACCAATACTATTACAAGAGCCAACGAATTGCTCATTGGCACTAATGCATTTAAGCACCACTTTCGCGAGGAAATAATTGTTCCAGTTGGTGCCTAATATCAAATATGGCGCATTTCTCAGAAAATGGCGAAATGGGGCAAATCCCCTCAGGGTTTTGGAGGAAATTGCCGCAGATCCAACATAGCGACGACCTTTCTTGACATTCAGCTCGCACTGCGTGAGATTATCTCACTTCAAGAGAAAATTCCTCTATCTAAAATAAACATCCGGGGAAATGTTCTCGCAAAGCATTGAAACCTGTGCTTCTAACGTCGGCACCCAATTAAGAACGAATGGAAGAAGAATGTATGGGAAAAGAAAAGATTGATACGGTGAGAGAAAGACGTGCCAAGAAAAGAAATAAGCGTGCTATAGAAATAAAAGGTTAAGCTGAATTTCATTACATTAGAAAAATGAAGAAAACCGGTCAAACAGCCAGTTAATTATTCTTCAGAGTCAGATTCATACTTCTCACATCACGACAGTATCTCAGACATTGGTAGGACTTGTCGTCTGCCGAAGAAGTTTCCCAGTAAAAAGAAGAAAAAGGAGACGAAGAAGAATAAGATACTGGCTCTTCAAGGAAGAAAGGATCTTTCTGTCATTTAATAACTTCGCTGTAGTAAAAGTTCAGGGACAAACCAAAAAGTCACACCGTTCCATGTGTTTTTATTATGCAGTCATCCTTTATCGATGTGCAGCACAAAAGGGGCAAAGATCCACACTGCGGTAATTTCTGCACAAACAGCTCTGTCCATGACCATGCAACAAGAGATGACTCAACTTACGTTTACCAAGCAAAAATACACATAAAACTCAAGACAGCATTTTCTACCAAGTGATAAAACTGTACAATAAATTACCAAAAGAGATTAAAGAAATTGCAAAAATACATTTATTTAAAAAGGCAGCTAAAAAGTACCTGTTATGCAATACATTTTATACACTGAAGGATTACTTAGCTAAAACAGAGTAGGGGTTTGATAAAAAATGTTATACAAATAAATAATAATAGCAATGATTATAAAATATCCAACATTCGACATAACACCTTTGTTTTTTCCTTCTTTTTTCCTTTCTAGAAATACTTACCCCCCAAGCTATGCATAGCACAATACTAACACCTCTTTCTGAGCTCAACATCTCCCTCATTATAGACGGATGGTGACTCAATTTTTCAGGATAGCAAATGGGAAGTTTGCGACACAGAAAATGGCCCAGAGATCACCAGTGTGTGTGTGTGTGTGTGTGTGTGTGTGTGTGTGTGTGTGTGTGTGTGTGTAGTGAGTGAAGTGCTATGAAGCAATGTGTGTGTAGTGAGTGATAGTGAAATATGAGTAAACAGTGTGGCATTACATTATTTAATAATGTTTTTTGTAAAAAAAAAAGTATTGTGTACCAGGAGTAAATCTAATGTATGTCTCTAACTAGAAGTCTGTAAATGTATGTGTATACGAATTAGCTTATTTTAAATTGATCTAAATTTGTAAATACTTTGACATGTCCAATATCATTGTAAAAAGAGATCTACGGATGAATAAAGCTACTACTACTACAACTAACCAACTTTTTTGGGGCAAAAGAGCGCAACTTCTTTTTGCTAATTTGTAAATTTTTCTGTAATTAATAGTCAGTCAGAACGGGAAGGTAACAACCCAATCTACGACTTCAGTTTGAAATTTCGGGAAAATGTACCCATCAGTGTCCTCAGTGTTAGAAAAATTGATAATTGTGGAGCTTTACCCCCACCTGCCCTAATCCTGTAAAGTTTTCCTCCTTTCTGGTCTCGAAATGTGCAGAAGAAAGCGCAGCGCTGTAGTATTATCCCACTCAAAACTTCCGAAAACATACTAAACATCCTAAGACATATGCGTAACGGTAGGGGTCTTGTAACTTGACTTAAGCTGATCACGAACCGCAGGAAGTGGGAGGACAATAAAGGAAAGCTCGACAGCGATGCCCCTACATGGAGCTTTAGTACCCCGCTGGGGAGTGCGCCCCCATTTTGACGGGAGGATTTCTAACAACAGTGTCAAATGGTGTCAACTTACGTGACGCTAAAGAGAGATTTGGGTTTTAACCCAGGAAACAGGTGCACAGTGTATTCACTCATCACTTCTCGTGCCCTTCCCAGGAAGTATTCATCATGGGGATTTCTTCTTCCACTGTCGGGACTGGAGATGGTAATCAGTCGGTCGAGCACTGCTGAGTTGGGTATTCGACAGACGAAATGAGTTGAGTGAAGGAGAGAGATGGTGACCCTGGAAGAGCGGAAGGAATTATTCGCTGCACGCTCTGATGGTTGTCTCTCATTCGCCTTAAGACGGAAGTAGCTGCACATTAATCATTTGGGACTTCCAGTCGGAATTTTTACAGCCCCAAGGAAACACAGAAAGTGCTTTTTAGTAGTAGCAACCAAGCAGAAGTGCAACAGTGACTTGTGTTACCCTGTAAACTGAAAAGAGGATACTGTAGACGAGCGTTTTTTATCGATTATGGAGTGTCGTTTGATATTAACGGTCTTTTGGAGTGAATGGAAATAGGGACCCATTGACGCTCAAATAACTTACGAAAGGGAAATTCAGGAAAAATAAATCGTATGTGGTATTATAATGGTTAGACATCGACTACACGCAGTCGACATCACTACTAAAAATCAGTCGCTTTCGCTTAAATTATATGGAAAAGTTAGATACAGCAGATCGAGGTTTCTCTGTTGATGGAGAACTGGAGTTGTGGAACTACGTACATAATGCATAAATCCTCACACAAAATTTTGTTCAAAAAATGCCTCGAAGATCTTTGTTTTTCAGTTGAAATGATTTAATCTGAATTGAAAATAATACAAAAGCAACATACAAATCTGTTTCCAGGATATGTGCGGAGGAAGTCAATTCCTCAAAATAAGAGGTACGCTGTCATTATTCTATCACTCTCTTCCTGTGGGGCACCATAGCCGTATATTTGCTAAAGAAAATTTTGGAGTATTATCTCGACTGTTTTTTTCACAAGTATACAATTTATTACAAATTGCACGATGGGCCAATGTTGGCCTTCCAAGCATCCAAGCCCTCAGGTGTTCGACAATGAGAGAGATCCAGTACAGTATGCTATAACGTGCGTTAGTTTTAAAGACGACTATTACTGTAAGCAATAAGCTTTCTGGTTTTAATTCCTGCACTAGCACGTTATGTGCTTGTTTTCAGACCGACTATAGAGCCGTTTATTATCAGGATAATTGTACAAAACATAGACATACAGCGTTATAATTATTGAACTATATGAAAAAAACGCGAATTAGTTACAAACTACGGCGTGCACACACTTTATTCACATGTAAACATCACTACAGATATTCGGATTTAGTTTATGTCGTGTTCGATATGCCTGCCTTCATTGGCGATGATGTGATGCAGACGAATAGCGAAATTCTGCATGACCATCAGAAGTGTCGGAACATCGATGCTGTCGACAACCTCCTGAGTGGCAGTATCCAGCTCAACAATGGTTTTGGGGTCATTGCTGTACACTTCGTCTTTAATACAGCCCCACAAAAAAGAGCTGCGTGGATTCAGATCCGGAGAATATGGCGGCCAATCGAGGCCCATGCCGATGGCCTCTGGGTACCCCAGAGCCAGAGTGCGGCACCCAAAGTTCTTCTGTATGACATCAAACACTCTCCTGATTTGATGGGGTCGAGGTCCGCCTTTGGCCGGCTGGAGTGGCCGAGCGGTTCTAGGCGCTACAGTCTGGAACCGCGCGACCGCTACGGCCGCAGGTTCGAATCCTGCCTCGGGCATGGATGTGTGTGATGCCCTTAGGTTAGTTAGGTTTAAGTAGTTCCAACTTCCAACTTCTAGGGGACTGATGACATCAGTAGTTGAGTCCCATAGTGCTCAGAGCCATTTGAACCATTTTTAGGTCCGTCTTGTTTGAACCACATCTTGTCGAATCCAGGGTCACTTCGGATAATAGGGATGAAATGATCTTCCAAAAACTTCACGTACCGTTCTGTAGTCACCGTGCCATCAGGGAGTATCACACCAATTATTGCGTGACTGGACATTGCACACCTTAAAGTGAAGAGACTTCGCGATCGCGAAATGAGGATTATCAGCTCCCAAATGCGCCAATTTTGCTTATTGATGAATCCATGCAAATGAAATTGGACTTCGTCGCTAAACTAACAACAGGGCGCGTGCTGATGCGCATACTAATCCGTCATGCCCCGCGGCCAACCGTGTAGTTTGCATGTGCTAATGCAAAACCGTTCAGAAGTTATGATAATTTTATTTCATATACTTCAATAATTGTCACCCTGTATGTTGTGCTTGAAGATGGCCTATAGGTCCGGAATTGGTCAATCTTTCAAGGTATAATAAATTGAACACTTGTGAAAAACCAGTCGAGGTGGAAAACTTCAAAATGTCCCCGTCAGTATTCTACTCCACAAGACAGGATGCAGACACGGCATTAAGCAGCTACAGTTCATAAGGCTGCTCCTCATGATGTTCAAAACATTCAGTAGAATCATCACTACCTGCACAGAAAAAGCGTTCGATTTTAATCCATGAAAGAAATAAGTTCGCTTTAGCAGTGGTTATAAGAGCACGATGGAAGATTTTCATGTCGTAACCGAAACTATAAAACGGAGAACGACTCTGATGTGTTACCATTTTATGATTTGTATATTTTTTGCAAAATTTCGACTCCCTTTCAAGAGAATCCCTTAAGAAAAGAAGTATTGGTTCTACTTACGCATAAAAGGAGGTAACTCCACTACGAAGGGCAGATGAAAAAGCACTAGCAACCGGCCGCGTGTCGTCCTCTGCCATGCAGGGCTATTTGTGCATGATATGGTGCGATAACGCCGTTCTCCCGGGTAATTCTAGTTTTTCAGACCTTGGTAACACTTTTCTCATCCAACTAGTTCTTCAGTTAATCTCCCGAGGGAAATTGTACCCCGTTACTGCCATCCCACTAAGGAAAAACAGCTGGCAATACCTAGGATGGAATCTAGGTCCTCGGCATAGCAGTCAGAGAAAGTGACCGCTTAGGTACAGAGGCGGGCAGCGTTGTAAGTGTCTAAGGAGATGAAACGAAAGCAGTAGTGGAGAAGGAAGTGAGACAAGTTTGCAGCCTATCCATGATGGTATTCACTATGCACTTGCCCAGTGAGCAAGACGTCAACGACATTGAGGAGAAATTTGGAAACGAATTTAAAGGTCAGAGACCAGAAATTAAAACTTGGTTTGATGATGATATTGTAATTCATTCCAAGGCGGCGAAATCTCGTGGTCGTGCGGTAGCGTTCTCGCTTCCCACGCCCGGGTTCCCGGGTTCGATTCCCGGCGGGGTCAGGGATTTTCTCTGCCTCGTGATGGCTGGGTGTTGTGTGCTGTCCTTGGGTTAGTTAGGTTTCAGTAGTTCTAAGTTCTAGGGGACTGATGACCATAGATGTTAAGTCCCATAGTGCTCAGAGCCATTTGAACCATTTTTCAAGGCGGCGAAGAACTTTGAAGAGCAGCTGAACTGGGTGGATAGCGTTTGAAAACAGATAAGATGATCATCAAGAAAAGTAAAACACTGACAGTGGAATGCAGTCTATTCAAATCAACCGATGCTAAAGGGATCTGACTGTGAAATGAGACACTAAAAATAGTTTTTAAATTTTGTTACTTGTGAAGTAGAGAGGATACAAAACGTAGACTGGTAACACTGAGAAAAGCATTGCCCAAAAAAGGAAATTTGTTAACATCAAACGTAAGTATAAGTCTTAGGACCTCACGCAATTCCGTAGGCTTCTGTGGTCATACTCAGCTGAGAAAAAAGATTTATGGTAGAGGTGCCGTAAAATAATTGTAGCAGGATAAGATCGAATAGGGCAGAATAAGGCCATTGTAACCGTGGCGGTTTTATCTAGTATCAGTTATTTTACAATATGACGCGGTACCCTACACAGAAAACATTTATGTTATTAAGTCTTTGCTTGACGGAAGTTTCTGGAGTGTAGCCTTGTCCGTGGACGATTAACATTTCAGACAAGAAGGGAATAGAAATTTTTTCAAATGTAGTGCTACAGAAAGATTAGAGTGGTAGATCGGATAACTAAGGAGACTGTATTAAGTCCAACTGGGCAGGAAAAAAGTTTATGGCACAAGTAAAATAAAAGAACGAATCACTTTATAGAACACTTCGTGACATGTCAAGGGATCGTTAGTTTGGCAATGGAAGGAAATGTGGGAGGTAATATTGTAAATGGAGATGAACGCTTAATTACTGTAAGCAGTTTCAAATTGGACGTAAACTGCAGTAATTATTCATAGATGAATAAGCTTGCAGGGGTTAGACTAACGTGGACACGTACATTAAAATAATTTTCGAGCTGAAGAGCACAACAAACAGAATATTCTCGGAAACCCCAAAAGAAATCGTCAGATTCTCAAAACGAGGGAACAAGCGGTAATTGGGCAGATTAGAAACAATTTCGTATTGCTGATGTCATTTTACTATGTGGCTGTCGTGGAGATAGAGTTTAACAATGGAAAAGACGAATGCGTGGACAGTAAAAAATATTGACGAAAGAGTTTACGACCAATCCGTATTACCAGTTTTGTGACCCATACACATGAACTTCTAATGCAATATTCTTTAAAAACAGAGGGTTCTTCTGTAAGCTATACGCATATGCCATTTGAGGATGCTAAAAGAGACAGGAAAGCGAATGGCCGGTGCTGTGGCCGAGCGGTTCTAGGAGCTTCAGTCCGGAACCACGCTGCTGCTACGGTCACAGATTCGAATCCTGTCTCGGGCATAGATGTGTGTGATGTCCTTAGGTTAGCTAGGTTTGAGTAGTTATAAATCTAGGGGACTGATGACCTCAGATATTAAGTTCCATAATGCTGCAAGGTTATTCATCTATGAATAATTACTGCAGTTTACGTCCAATTTGAAAACAAATGAAAATGCCAGGAAAAAGATTAGAGTGAAAGATGTAATTATGACAGTAAAGAGAGTGAAATGTCAGGAAGTTTCAGAATGAAATTGAGTTGGGTGGGACATGCAGCAAGGCGAAAGGATCCTCGATGAACGAAGGCTGTTGTTAACTGGTTGCGAAAATACAGCATGGGCCAAATAAAAGTGTAGCACAAACTATTTCTTGCTCTTAAGATAGGCAACCGACCTTACATCATCCGCACCCATGGCAGGTGATGTAAGTTGGGTTGCCTAACTAAGACGCATGAAATAGTTACTGGGACAGTTTTATTTGATCCACCCTGCGCTAGAAAAACCCGAGACTAGGATCTAATGAGAGGTTGGTAGATGACATTAAAAAATATATAGGAGCATAATGGAAGTGTATATGGTATAAGACTGAATTGTAAAAAGAACTATAAGTAAACTGCATAGCCTTTGCAGGTGATGCAGGTGGTATGGACCTGTTTGTCGAAACAATGGAAGAAGCACAGGCGCAAATCCTTGAACTAAAGAAACAAGCAGCTAACATATGTCTTCATATCACAGTCAAAAAAATAAAGATCATGACAAACATGAAGAACTCACGTACACAGCTAAAAGTCCAAGAACAGTCAATTGAAATAGTAAAAGAATTTAAATGTCTTGGAGAATGGATTATTTGGAATGCTGGGGAAAGCATGGCAAGGAACCCAGAAAAAATAAACTTGAACTGGCCTCCAAGCTAACAAAAGATACATACAAGAAAAATTTCCTCTCAAGAGAGTCCAAAATTACACATTACAAGCCAGTAATCAAGCCAGAAGTGCAGCATAAACGCTGAACATAAACTTCAAAAGTCAAACGAAGAAACTTGAGATGAAGGAAAGAAACATTTTAAGGAAAATCTTAGGACCAAAATTCCAAAATAATAAGATAGTATACATAAAAAATGAAACTCTTTACAAGAAAATCGAAAAACTTTCGGATTCAGTGCGAAAAAGGAGGACAAATTTTTATGTGTATCTTCTCAAAATGAACTCTAACAGATTATTCAAACAAATCTTTGACTTTTTCGTAACCGAAAAACAAAATCCAAATGGGTTAAAGAAACTGAGAAAGACCTAGTAGAACAAAGATTTCAGAAAAAAACACTAATTGATCGGACAACTACATTAACTAATAAATGTGAAAATATAAGGCTCGAAGACAAATCTACACAAAAACCCAAACGCATCATCTTGTAAGAAGAGAGGAAAAGAAGATCAGAGAGACTGAAGAAATACTGGGCACTGACAAAAGAACAACACACAAAAAATGATAGATCCAACGTAACCCAAAGACGGAGCAATGAAAGAAGAAAGAGGCGTATACCTGGAGACTGGTATCCGTGGATAAGTCTAGCGGGGCCCTATACCCAGCGGTAAATGTCAAATGACTGATAATGATGTAATTTTCCGAAGCACTATGAAGGCATATACAGGAGACAATTATGTGATTCGACAGTATCTCCCTGTTAAAATAGTATAGTCTTTAGATACGGAAGGTATACGAACATTTAAAAGTCAACATGAAAGTTCTTTAACTCCAAAAAAGCTTGTAAGTAGGCTGTTTAGGTTTTTATATTGGTAACGCCACGTAGCGCTCTGTATGAAAATCTCTGGCTGTGCTGCGTGCAGTCTGTGGCTGGTTTGCAATGTTGTTGGCCATTGTAATGTTGGGCAGTTGGCTGTTAACAGCGCGTAGCGTTGCGCAGTTGGAGGTGAGCCGCCAGCAGTGGTGGATGTGGGGAGAGAAATGGCGGAGTTTTGAAATTTGTAAGACCGGATAGCAGATTGCGTTGCGCTATAAGTATTGTGTGTCAGTTTAAGCACAGTCTTATCTAATTTTTCTAAGGGGACGTTTCATATGTCGACCCTTAGCCGAGGATACCTCACTGCAATCTTCTGATTTTGTTCTTGTACTTTGTGTAATTAGTGTAGCTATTGTTTATTGCTAGCGCGTAATCATAGAGAGAATTTCCTTTGTAGTTGTAGTTTTCATTCTTGTACAGTAAAACGGTTGTGGCATGCATGTAGATTTGCACCGAGTATTTCGCAGCTGCGCTTGCAATTAACGAGATATTCTTTTCAATGCTATGTTAATGTGTTTTCTTATTTTGCTCTTCAAATTGTGCTTTTCTGTGTTGTCGTGTGAAATATTGTGAGAATAATGGCGTGTGAAAAACGTAATACTAGGCTCCAAAGTAAACTGAGAAATGACAGTGAAGACGAAAGCAGTGTGTTAGCGCCACCGTGTAACGAATTAACTAATGTTCAAAGTAGTAATTTGGTAATTGTTCATAGGGAAATGGAGCGGGCTGCAAATAATGGTGTAGGCAGTGAAAAAATTAGTGAACAGGGTAGCATTATTGATCGATCGGTCGGCAACAGCTTGCATCAGGAATCCGAAATGACAGGATACAATCTTGCAAATACTGTAGATTCAGGTTTTGCGTCCTCGCCGTTTTCTCAAATAAGTCAAGACACTTTTCTGCTTTTCAAAATGCGAATATTGGCGGTTCAAATGCATTGCCGAATAGCACTGAGGAACACGTTTCAGACACCAGTGCATTGTTATTACAATTAATGCAAAAAATGGGACAAAATCTTCAAAAGTTAGACACAATGGAACAAAATCTTCAAAAGTTAGACACAATGGAAAAAAATCTTCAAAAGTTAGACACAATGGAACAAAATCTTCATAAGTTAGACACAATGGAACAAAATCTTCATAAGTTAGACACAATGGAACAACACCAGAAACAAACACAGCAACAGTTAGACACAATGGAACAACACCAGAGACAAACACAGCAACAGTTAGACACAATGGAACAAAATCAGAGACAAGCATAGCAAAAGCTTCAAAAGTTAGACACCACACTTGAACAAACACGTGAAGATTTAACTACTGAGTTACATAACATTGAATCGAATTGTCAAAAAGTCTGCAATGACGTAAAAACATAAATTTGTGAGCATTTTCAACCTATTTTTTCGCGGCATGAAAATGCATTACAGAATCACGAAGCAGCCATAAAAGAACTGCAAACCATTGGTCATGAAAATCATGAGACCTTGTGGGCTAAAACTGACTTAGTTGCATCTACCGATTCGGTTAAGCTACTTGCAAAATCTCAGGAAAACTTACAGAACACAGTAGATACGATTTCAACACAAATGGACACTCTGAAACTTGGTTCAGAAATCACACTGAGGAAATAAGTACACTATCGGAGAAAGTAGCCGAACTTTTGGATCAGTTCACTAACTTATCTGCAAAGGTAGATGATGATCTGAATGACACAGAAGAGTATGAACAAATTAAGAAATTCAAACAAAATCAGAATCAAATTAATACGCAATACAAAAGAGAAATCCGGGAAGTACAAGATCAGTTGGCACGAGTAATACAAAAATTACATATTTCAGAGGACAGCCGCGCTCCAACACGGGAAGAGGAACTTAGAAATACGGAAAAGCCACAAAATAATAACACAGGGCATTTCGGAAATTATGAAAGAAATTGGCAAGGTGCACCGAATTTTGAGATGGAACCGCCGACACGACGTAACAATGACCGATATGCTACTCGCCGACACGATGATTTTGACTATAAGCTGTTTATTACTACACGTAAATTCAAAACATTTAAGAATTCTGGCAACGACATTCATCCTCAACCGTGGCTCCACCAATTCTCTCATTGTTTTCCTCCCAACTGGTCATTAGAGCACAGATTAGAATTTATGTGTGGCTACTTGGAGAATGAACCAGCTGAAAGAATGCGATCGGTCATTCACGATTGTCACAGTGAAGGAGATTTTTAACATGCCTTCCTCTCAGCATATTGGTCTCAAGCTACACAAGACCGAGTAAAACATAGCATCATAATGATGAAACATTTCGAACAATCTGAATTTTCCAGTCTTGTGAAATATTTTGAAGACATGTTGCACAAGAATCAGTACCTGTCAAACGCATACAACCCCTCAGAACTCATCCGCATTTGCTTAATCAAACTACTTGAACATTAACGACATATTATTTTGGCAGGACGTTGCAAAGACGACATTGAAGCTTTTCAGGGACTATTAGAAGAATTGTAAATTGACACTGACAATAGCGGAACGCGAAAACAGGAACACAACAATTACAGGTCACATCCGTCACAATTCCGCGATGAAGGAAATAATAACTGGACACCACAAGGCTATTCTCACAACACAAATCGTGACCAAAACAGACACCACCCGTATGACAACCGTTGGCAGAGTAGTAATAATTACAGGGAAAGATCACCTCTCCGCAGTAGTGACTATCACAGAGACAATCAGAGAAACAGACAATATGGGAACCAAAATAATTATTATCAAGGGAGACAGAATAACTTTGGACGCAACGGTCCACCGCGCAGTTACGATTCAGGGAGAAATTCTCCACCACGTGACAGACAAGAAAGAAACTATAGAATCTACCGACATGACGACAGACGATATGATCGTAACGACAGACCTGAATTGCATCAGAACTGGCGGGATTCAAACAGGGCGGGGCCCTCTCGACAAGGTGAATTTGTAGAAGTTAGGTCTCCAAATCCCAATAACGACGCGCCCCAACAAAGAGACAATAGGCAATGACTCATACTGCTGGCAGCCACAAAACGTACTTCTGAAACTGACGACGCAGCTGCCGTAGCTAGTAATTACGTAAAAATGGAAGATATTAGGGACATCTTACTCCAGGAACACGACGTAAAACATAACAACATTGCATATCCTGTGATTCACGTTACAGTAAATGACGTAAAATTTACGGCAATACTTTACTCTGGCAGTCCCATTTCAGTAATTAGTGAAACAGCCTTTAGCAAATGCAACAAATCGAACGATTGCCCCACACTTCCGTTACGTAAGATTAAATTACAAGGTGCAATCTTTGGAAAAAGTGTAGATGTACGCCAACAAACCAACTTAGAATTCTTCTGTCAAAGCCACAGCTTCTCTATGAACTTTCTTATTGTTCCATTTATTGTCGACGGAAATTATATTGGGAGTAGACTTTTTGAATGAATACAAAGCAATCTTAAGCTTTCACGATGCTGAAATAAGTTTAGAGAAAGAAGGTAAGTCAATAGCTTAGAAATTTGAAGATTGGCTTTCAAACCATGACGAGGAAATTAATCGGCTTTACCTCCTGTTAGACAACAGTTCGGAATTTTCTACGGAACTTGACACTAATAATCACTCTGCAAGTACTGACAGGGATGATATCGACGGCGCCTTTGATACTAATGAGTTAATTCTGAATAAAATTCAAACAATTGAGAATTGTAATGACACTGATAGGCAAGACCTTTTTGAGATTTTACAAGCACAGTCCACAGTTTTTTCTCACAAAACAGGAACAATCAAGGGATTTCAATACCAATTTCGAGTTCGTGAGCATACTAAATTTTGTGTTAGACCATACATAATTCCAGCGCATTATAGGGACTGTGTTAGAACAGAAATACAATCTATGCTTGACGAGGGCATTATTGAGCCTGCAGTAAGCTCATACAACAATCCATTACATGTTGTTGAAAAGAAAAATGAATCGATCAGGCTTGTCTTAGATTCGAGGCAAATCAATACTATCATCATTCCTGAAACAGACAGGCCGCAAACGTTGGAAGAACTTCTTCAAAATTTTAATGGTGTAAAAGTGTTGTCTTCTATTGATCTCAGATCCAGCTTTTATCAGATAGAACTTCATCCAGAGTGTAGAAAATACACAGCTTTCCTTTGTTTCGGCGTTTGTTATCAGTTTCGGAAACTTCCTTTTGGTTTGAACATTTCTTCGGCAGCATTCATTCGCGGACTAAATTCCATATTACCTGAGTTCTTAAAACGTCACATCACCTTATATGTGGACGATATTCTAATAGCAGAAGTTTCATGGGAACTACATAATCGCATCCTCAACAGTTTGTTACGTATTTTTGCAGAATCTGGAATTACAGTTAACTTGGAAAAGTCTGAATTCGGTAGGACAAAGGTGAAGTTTTTGGGACATATTATTTCTTCTGGAGGCATTCAGCCGGATCCTGAAAAGTTAGAAGCAATCAGAGCCATTCCAGTTCCATCCACAAAAAAACAAGTCCGCAGGTTTCTAGGTCTCGTAAATTTTCACCGTCGTTTTCTGAATATGCAAATTCTAATTACACCAAAACTTTGTTCTCTCACTGGAAAAATACTATTTGGAACTGGGACGAACAAGCACAGTTGGAATTCAATTCTTTGACAGAAGCGTTACTTAACGCGCCAATACTAGCTCATCCAGATCTGTCACAAGATTTCTGCCTTAGCACGGATTCTTCTAAAGTCGGTCTTGGTGCCCATTTATTTCAAGAACCTATAGAAAATGGCACTACTGTTCAGAAAACCACTGCTTATGCTAGCAGAGTGCTAACAAAATCTGAAAAAAATTATTCCGTTACTGAATTAGAAGCTTTAGCTATCGTTTGGGCATTTAACAAATTCCGTTTCTTTCTTTCTGGTGAGTACGTAAAAGTATACAGTGATCATCGTGCATTAAAATTTCTTATGTCTTCAAAATTAAGTCATGACAGGTTAAAACGTTGGGCATTGTTTCTGCAAGAATTCCACTTCACAATAGTCTACATTCAAGAATTTGCTGCTGTTGATCTCTTGGGACCCCTTGTCAAAACATCGAATGGATTTTCGTACGTTCTAGTCGCTGTTGAACTTACTTCAAAATTTGTTTCTTTCACTCCGTTACATAAAGCAACTGGACTGTCTGTATCCAACGCCTTTGTTAAAAATTTCTTACGTGAAGTTGGCCACGTTGCTAAAGTCATTTCAGATAACGGACCGCAATTCAGATCTGCTGTTTGGTCACGCATGCTTCGGAATCATAAAATCAAACCTGTTTTTGTTTCATTGTACTCACCATATTGTAATCCCTCCGAACGGATTATGAAAGAAATCAATAAGCTTTGCAGACTTTATTGTCACAGAAAGCATCAGCATTGGGACAGATATTTATACTTATTTCAAAACGTGTTGAATGAAATGCCTCATGACTCCACTGCTTTACCACCTACTCTTGTACTGAAGAATGAAGAACCACCGAACAGAATCAGAGAGCTTGTACCTATCCCGAATACACGTAAACTTCGACACAAAGACATAATTGATTTGGCTATTAAAAATATAAAATCTGCAGCAGGCAAAAGGAGAAAACTACACGGTAAAGCAAATGCAAAGAAATTATATATTGGTCAGAAAGTTCTCATTAAAGCTCATTCATTGTCACATAAGAAGAAACACTTGAGTCACAAATTCTTTCTAGTTTACAATGGAGCTTACAGAATCCGACGTATACCACATGATAATTGCGTTGAAATTGAAACTCTGCGAACTAGGAAGAGTAAAGGTTTACACCACATTTCACATGTAAAACCCTTTATTGAAAGATAATCTGCTTTTTAACTTTGTCTTTGCCATAAAACTTTTCACTTTACATTACTAGTATGCTTTGTCAGACTTAGAATCTGTTAACATGCAACAATGTTTGAAGTTAAATATCCAGTCAATAACCAAGAGAACTTATTTCAACAGAAATTACGAATGCATTGTTATAGTGAACAGACGACACAGTGTTGTTATTTGTACATTCTTACTTGTTAGTTGCACGATTACGTAACGACTATAAGGCTCACATACTTAGAACATTTACCAGTACTGCTAATGAGATTTTAATGCAACATTTTGGTTTACTTGAAAATACATTCTGGATTTAAAGTACTTTCTGGGAGATGCCAGATGACACAGTGGTTAGTTTATGTGACAGCTACACGATTTTATCACGACGCTACTAATGAGTGACAATTTACAATGTTGCTTTTGCGGTGTTTCTGTTTTATATCTGCACAGTTTTTCTGAATTATTCTGGAAAGTAAAACATGTTTTAGTATTAACTTTTGTGGTATAGCTACAATGAGACAGCCTTTTCCGTAGCACAACAATACGTTACAGCACAGTACTTTCTTCATCACGGCAATAAGCATAATAACTAAGATATCTACACGCAAAGCATTTCACTTTTGTTTATCATGAGGTTAGTACATTGACTTCTGCAGAACTTAGCTTTTGGAGGACGATAACTACGACACTTCCACAGAGATTATCTTACAACAAGACGCACAGTTTAGCGCTACAGTACACGTATTTTAGTGATTAATTTTGTACTTAAAACATTTATTTTTAAAGATATTTGAAGTACAATGATACAAAGGTTTTCCGTGATACATTTCATTCCATTGCTGTAATCTGTAACACCTGAGGGTATTATTCATTAATCCTCAGAGGGGTACACACTTACTTTGTATACCATATGTTTGGCAAGCACAAGGACCCCTAGCTAATATGGTATTTGCTTATACAACTTTACACATCGGTACCATATTTCTCTAACACATAAATTACACAGCTATCTGATCATTTAACTGGGAGAGACAAACATTTATTTTACTACATCAGTGACAGATGTTTACATAATTACACAGTTGGATAACTTCACACTTGCGAAATTGTATTTTATCTGTACTTTGTGAACTGTTCATATTTTTTCGGAACCATTGTCATACTATGAGAGCT
Organism: Schistocerca nitens; assembly: GCF_023898315.1. Taxonomy (NCBI): domain Eukaryota; kingdom Metazoa; phylum Arthropoda; class Insecta; order Orthoptera; family Acrididae; genus Schistocerca; species Schistocerca nitens. Next base: position 76,982,024 of record NC_064622.1, on the reverse strand, counting down.
TTGAATGATGTATTTGGTATGAGATCATGATTCTTAAAGTACGTTTGAGGTAGATGACTCTACTGAAATGAGCAGAGAATTTTTTTTAGGTTTTGAAATTATTGCAGAAAGCTACGATGTTTTTGAGATTTGACTGAGGTGTTATGATGTTATTTTTACGAAGACGATGTGTATTATGCTGTTGAGGTACGTTTATGATCAATAAGCTGATGCTATCTGAGGAATTTGATTATGCTATGTATTTATATGATGAAATATTGAAGAATTGTCGACGAATATATATATGTGTAATAAGGTAAGGAATAATGAGTAGTGGTTAGGGACTCTGATTTATGAAAAGGATGTTGGGAACCAAGAATCATACTTTAAAAGTTATGAAATGTGTGTAAATGCGTGAATGTATCACAATGGCGCCGAAAATTTTTTGCACTCTGTTATGTTTATAGGATTTTGTTTCTACACATTTGTAACGCAAATTTTCGGCCTGTAAAAATTTTTATGTGAGACTGTCACTGTAGCGGAAACTGCTGTCGTAAATATTTCAGTAAGAAAGGTAAATGACCTTGACATAATGCGTTTTGAGCGCCCAGCTGAGAGATAGTCGTCTGACAGAAAAAAGCCGTTAGTGTGTGCCTTTCAGAGGCACAGGTGGAGAAAAAAGGAGACCATTAACCTCGCTATTGACATTACTTTGTAGAAAGCATCGCAAATACGACATCCTCATTACTTGGAAACATATTGTACTTTGTGCTACTTACTGAAATGCGTATGAACTGTTGTGAAATATTCTTACATCTGCACACCTGATTATGACAAGTGTCTTTCTACGAGAGTTGAGAGAATTTGTACTAATGAAATGCCACATGACTATTGAATGATATTTTTATGCTTTGCTTTTCATAGTTGCTTATTTCATTTGATATCTGGTTTCCAGCTGTGTTGCAGCATTTGTTTTATAAAATAAAATTAAATGCATTTGCTAATGTGAACACTTTCTGTCAACAGATCTATTAAATAATTATTTTATGATCTACATTCTTCGAAAAAGGAGCACTTGGAAAGGGAAGAACAATAAGAAGGGATTAATAACAGTTACTGAATACATAATTTTCTTTTCAACTACTTGGTAATTTTTTGGTAGAGTAACTTCTTGTGGTGCACCACTTTAATTACATAGACATTAGGATGTAAATAGACATTTCCCTTATCTGCTTTGTTGTCTTTAGTGAACTATTTTTTCTGCTTGTGGGTTTGTCATGTTTAGATATAAGTTAATACATTTACTGCTGCTTGCTTTGCCAATTTCCATTTTTTCTGTCATTGCCGTTTGTATTAATTGTTTTGTGCTGCTGCATTGCCTCGTCCCTTAGTTTAGCATCTGAGCTCAGTAGATTTAAGTTAGCTTAAGATGGGGTAGGCTATATAAGAGAACGAGTTGCGATGAATTGGAAGAAATGAACTGAGAAGCTATAAGAAAATGGTTTGGCCAAAAAAGTATTTTGAAAGAGGATATGAACAAAAAAGTAGGGTTTATCGACAACAGGTTTAGGTAGGATTTTCTTGGAAATAAATGACGGGGTAAGATAATGGAAAATAAATAATGAGGTAAGAAAAATGTGAACATATAAATACAGAAAGCATGCTTGGATAGGATTTTTTTGGTGGAAACAAATGTTGAAATAAGAGGAAAGATCTACAGAATGAAGTTTTGGGTTAGACTGCAGTACCAAATGTTAGACTGAAAACAAACCCTGCCCTTTCCTCTTGTGTTATCCCACTATGTGTTTGTGTACCCTTGAGTATTTGTGTTCTACCTGTCTTTATGTGTTTAGCTGATGAGAGTTATGTTGTAGAATTTTTCTATTACTATGTTATTTACTTTGTAAAGATGTTTAGACATTATTTATCTGTTCTGTTTTGTTGCTCATATGTGAAGTTGATGTTTCAAAAGTTATTCTGATCTTTATGTATGTACTTATGTCATACTTTTTGTAACACTGACGAGCATGTTTATTTCTATTCTTTTGTAAAGTCTGTGTTACTACAAATGTTATCTGTACTGTTATGTTCTTTAATGATGTATTTTGTACCTTTGTTATCGTATTCTTATGTTATAAAATTGTAATTGACACCAGTTCATCAAATTAAGTATCATTTCACTGCACACGTTTCTGTTGGTCATAGCATATGGACAATATGTGAGAAGTAGGGACTGATAGTGTTTGCACGTGTGTTAATAATTCAGCAAGGGACTGGATAACAGCATTGCTGGTTCTAAGGACATTCAAAAAAAATTTTTTTGTGAGTGCACTTGTGGTGGTTCATGGACTTGCTATATTGTCTGCAAGACTTCTAAGGACAATTCCAAAAACTTTGTGAGTGCACAAGTGGTGGTTTATGGAGTCCACAAGACTCTTTAATGGTGACTGTGCACCTGCACAGTCGCAACAGTTGGCTGCTGGCTGCTTCTACAAGGACTACAGAGGGTCTGCATATTTGATGACTCACCAATACCATTATTTCTACAAGGACTGCACTGGGTCTGCACCTTTGATGACTCACCAATACCATACTCTCTACCAGGACTACAGTGGGTCTGCTCTTTGATGACCTGCCTACCAATATTCTTCTAACCTTCGACTGACTCTGCTGTGGGTTTGCTCTGTTGTGGCCCATTACCTGTCTGCATGTCAAGAGTCAGCACTGTCTTTCCGTTGGAAGGACAACACTACTTCTTCAAGACTGCATGGAAATCCACTACTTCCATGTGCATTTTCTTTTACTGCTCAGACTTTGAGAAAAAAAAAAAAACACTGCAATTTTACTGTGATAAATGATCAGGGCTGTCTTTATGGACTGTGAGAAAATTTTAGCTTTTGACCAACATTGTATCAATAAGTGTGTGCATTTGATTTCTTTGTTATTGTAATTATGAAAAAATTTTTCAAATCTGTGTTGGCCACTGCCCAAAACAATTAGTAAAATTCTTTGTGGCGAGCATGGGGGCTATGTAAGTAGGCTGTTTAGGTTTTTATATTGGTAACGCCACGTAGCGCTCTGTATGAAAATCACTGGCTGTGCTGCGTGCAGTCTGTGGCTGGTTTGCATTGTTGTTGGCTATTGTAGTGTTGGGCAGTTGGCTGTTAACAGCGCGTAGTGTTGAGCAGTTGAAGGTGAGCCGCCAGCAGTGGTGGATGTGGGGAGAGAAATGGCGGAGTTTTGAAATTTGTAAGATTGGATGTCATGAACTACTATATATATTATGACTTTTGATGTCTATTAAGGTAAATACATTGTTTGTTCTCTATTAAAATCTTTCATTTGCTAACTATGCCTATCAGCAGTTAGTGCCTTCCGTAGTTTGAATCTTTTATTTAGCTGGCAGTAGTGGCGCTCGCTGTATTACAGTAGTTCGAGTAACGAAGATTTTTGTGAGGTAAGTGATTTGTGAAACGTATAGGTTAATGTTAGTCAGGGACATTCTTTTTTAGGGATTTTTGAAAGTCAGATTGCGTTGCGCTAAAAATATTGTGTGTCAGTTTAAGCACAGTCTTATATAATTTTTCTAAGGGGACGTTTCAAGCTTAAGTAAACCAACAATCAAAAGCGATAAATTTCACAGAGCAGAAATATACAAACTATACTGTCGAAGTTGAAATGTAATATACATAGGAATGACATGTAGGAATTTCAAAACACGAAACAACGAACATATCAGATGTTCGTTGTATGAAACAAAGTAAGCCACATTTCGGGAGTACTTAAAGCACCAAATCTATCATCTCAGCCACGCAAAAAAAGACTTGATGCTCAAGAGGATACATAATCAGGATAAATACGTTATTCCAATGCAGGAAAAGAATTGCATCTAGAAAGATATTCCAAAAAACGAACATGTGATAAACGACCAGACGCATGTAAAAGAAAGCCCTCTGCTAAATATGATAAAAGAAATAATAAGGTAAAAATATAAAAAAAAATTAATTAAAAATGTCAGACATATATGTATGTGTGCGTGTGTTTGTGACAAAGAGAAACATAGAAAACTGCTTATAATAGCAGTTTTCTATGTTTCTCAAACTCTAACAGATTAATCGAACAAATCTTTGACTTTTTCGTAACCGAAAAACATAATCCAAATGGGTTAAAGAAACTGAGAAAGACCTAGTAGAATAAAGATTAAAAAAAACACTAATTGATCGAACAACTACATTAACTAATAAAGGTGAAAATATAAGGCTCGAAGACAAATCTACACAAAAACCCAAACGCATCACCTTGTAAGAAGAGAGGAAAAGAAGATCAGAGAGACTGTGTGTTTGTGACAAAGAGAAACATAGAAAACTGCTTATATATATATATATATATATATATATATATAAAGAGAAACATAGAAAACTGCTTATAATAGCAGTTTTCTATGTTTCTCTTTGTCACAAACAAACACACACACACACACACACACACACACTTATATATGCATATGCAAAAATGAAAATTGCAAGGCGAAATGCGAACAGATTGATACAACTGGTTTTATTAACCTCTTTGTCAGCATAGCGAATAAATTGGAGTTTCATAGTGGGTATTTTGTTCCGATTTTATGAACGACACATACCAAATAAGGACTTTATTGACATATTACCAATATAGATAATTCAAGACTTAAAACGGTTTTGAGCTGTCGGGTATACGAGGGAGGATTCGTTCTGGCTCAGTTCTTTCGCCTGACGAATTTCCATTCACAAATTGCCAAGCTATTAAGCGAGAAATTGATTCAGGGAGGGAACACCCTTTTTTTAAACAATCGACGGCCCAGCCAGAGCGCGGAGGCGGAGTGAAAAAGTAACCGGTTTATTTGGCGACACGGGCCCGTATCGGAGGCCCAGGCGCCTCTGGTAGGGGAGAATCGGATCGTGGCCGAGCCGGGCACCTTTTTTTTTCCCCGACCCTCGCGTAAGCTGTCCGTTCGCCCCTGTTCACCCCATTTCACCCCAATGCACACACTGGCGGCCGCACGAACCGAAGCGCCTCCCTGATAAACCACGTGCGACCCCAAAGAGCGGCCGATCGCCGTTTAGCAAACACGCGCACACACGTTCGCACGCATTCCACGCCGATGCGGGCTATCAACAGGTGGAAGCGCGTTGGTGATCGATAGCTGGAGAGGACGGCGGGCGGCTGCCTGCGTATCGGAATCCCATTTCCAGCGCGTTACGTGGCCGGGGGAGGGACGAGGGGGCGCCCGCGCTCCCCTAACCGTATAAATTCGCCCCGGAATGTCCTCCATAAAAGAGGAAAAGGGGCGTAACTTTCTTTATGCTGCTATATTATGTATTGACAGGGGCGTTATATATTCTCGGAAATACACAGCCGCTTCGCGCGGCTACGAGGAGAGGGTGCACCGGCGACAGGCTGGGGTTTGCGGATACATCAAAGGCGTCTGCCGGCACATCGCTCGCCGTTTAGCACCGCGTAAAAAGCGCCGCGCGCGTCGAGAAAAGGGTTGCTTCCCTCCGCAGACTTGGTCACTTCAAAAGCGGCGCGGAGCGGGTCGATGGGGAATGCGGGATTGCCCTTGGCAGCAATGGGGGATGCCCTAACATCGGGCGCGACCGATGCCGGTAAACGTGATAACTATGGCGGATGTCTACCTCTTGAAGCTGTTGTAAGGATATCGTAGAAATTTAGTAACGGGCGAAGGTAATAATAGTTAAGGATCCTTAAGTGCTAAAAATCTTAGGGTCTTTCATTCAGATCTCCGATCTCGCGGTAGAAAGTCTTGGAAACATGGATAAATATCGTCAACGGAAGAGAAGATCTAACGTCTACATCTACATCTACACAAGCCACCCTACGGTGTGTGGCGGAGGGTACCTTGAGTACCTCTATAGGTTCTCCCTTCTGCTCCAGTCTCGTATTGTTCGTGGAAAGAAGGATTGTCAGTATGCCTCTGTGTAGGCTTTAATCTCTCTTATTTTATCCTCATGGTCTCTTCGCGAGATATACGTAGGAGGGAGCAATATACTGCTTGACTCCTGGGTGAAGGTATGTTCTCGAAACTTCAACACAAGCCCGTACCGAGCTACTGAGGGTCCCTCCTGCAGAGTCTTCCACTGGAGTTTATCTATCATCTCCGTAACGCTTTCGCGATTACTAAATGATCCTGAAACGAAGCGCGCTGCTCTACGTTGGATCTTCTCTATCTCTCCTATCAACCCCGTCTGTTACGGATCCCACACTGCTGAGCAGTATTGAAGCAGTGGGCGAACAAGCATACTGTATCCTACTTCCTTTGTTTTAGGATTGCATTTCCTTAGGATTCTTCCAATGAATCTCAGTCTGTTGTCTACTTTACCGACGATCAATTTTCTATGACCATTCCATTTTAAATCACTCCTAATGCGTACTCCCAGATAATTTATGGAATTAACTGCTTCCAGTTGCTGACCTGCTATATTGTAGCTAAATGATAGGGGATCTTTCTTTCTATGTATTCGCAGCACATTACACGTGTCTAAATTGAGATTCAATTGCCATTCCCTGCACCATGCGTCGATTCGCTGCAGATCTTCCTTTTCCATTGTTACAACCTCTCGATATACCACAGCATCATCCACAAAAAGCCTCAGTGAACTTCCGATGTCATCCACAAGGTCATTTATGTATATTGTGAATAGCAACGGTCCTACTTCACTCCCCTGCGGCACACCTGAAATCACTCTTACTTCGGAAGACTTTATTGCTTCCTTACTATGAACTCCATGGGCTACACATTTTGCAGTCAGTATTCAAGTATATCACTGAATGAACCAGTAACATTATATCATTCTATGACAGATAGTTCAGGAGATATAATGCTGCGTGAAAACGAAGCTGCAGGGCGAAATTCGCTAGAAAATGTGTGAAATATAGTAGATGTATGTGAAACGTGCGTACACGGGTGAAGCAGAGGGAAAAAAGTTTCTTCTAAGCCACTGGATCTATTTCAACCAAACTTGGTATACATGTTGCTTACTATTTGTAAAGAAATAATGTCGGAGTAAAAACCACCAAACTATTTGGGGTTGAGTGTGATGGACAGAGAAGGCTGGAGGAGGAGGAAGTGGAGAGGCAGACAAGGGGAAGGAGGAGAATGACACAGACAGGGGTTAGGAGAAGATGGACAGAGAGAGAGAGAGAGGGAGAGACGGAGATGGACAGAGAGAAGAGGAAGGTGGAGCTGGAGAGAGGTAGTGGAAGGGAGGAGATTGACAGAGAAAGGGAAGAGGGAAGATTGCCCGAGAGAGGTGGAGGAGGAGATGAGCTAATAGAAGATAGGGATAGATACACGTCTGGACAACGCCGGGGACTCAGCTGGTAAGTTATGTACACAAACCTTGCTTGTGAATCGGTCTATAAGCGAAAACCACATCAAAATAACTGCTGTAGTTTTTGAGACTGGCATTCACATAAAAAAAGCCGGAAACTGACTTTAATTTAATAGTACTTTCACCGGTGTCAGTTTATGCAACTTACCATGATACACACTGCTTATCGGAAGAACTCTTACGGTGTAACACACATCCACGAAAGTGGTATGATGTGGTTGTTTAGTCAGTTCATGTGGTGTCACAGAAACGTCCAACGCACACCAGTGTAACGTGCTGAAGCAAAGGAAAGCGGTGAGGGGTCTCACTCTCAGAGTGCCTACAGCTTTAAGTTCCAAAACAAGTCCAGCATGTATGGAAATATATGGAATTCACAGCGAATTTTCCTGACGAAATTTTCTCGAGTGATCAACTGAGTCATGGTGTTCGCTTTGTCGCAACGTTTCGACGAATTTCCAGCTCAGAATCTTCAGGCGAAGTGACTCTTCGAAATTTTTCGACAGCACGACGCCCCGACTCAGTTGATAACACGAGAAGATTTCATCGCAGTCCAGCCCATATGTCTCTCAGTCATCACATGGGTTAAAGATGAAATATTCTGGCTTACACAGAATGTTAACAATTATCGCCTTACCCGTGCACCGTTCGTGAATGGAACGGGAAGGAGGAAAGTGATTTTTGCACAGTATGTTCCCTCCGCCACACATAGCACGATGGCTTTCGGAGTAAAAACGTGTATGTAGACGCGATTATCATTTACTTCTGGGTCATGGGTGTGTTTGTTGTTCTTAGCGTAAGTTAGTGTAAGTAGTGTGTAAGTCTACGGACCGATGAGCTCAGCAGTTTGGTCCCTTAGGAATTCACACACAACATTTTGAACATCATTCACTTACGAGGTTTCCCGTCACCATCATCATCATTTTGCTGCCATGTCGGCATGTTCCTTGTGTCTTTATTCCTGGCGGTTCATCACCTCATCACTGTTTCTGTTCACCACGTCGTCCAGGATCTGAAATCTCTTCCTCCCTCGCCAACTCTTCCATTCCACATATCCTTCTAACACTGTTTATATAAGACTCTACTTCTCTCTTCATATTCTTAATACATGTCCTATCCAGTTACTTTCCCTCCTTTTCATTGCATTCAACTTACTCCTTTTCATTGCATTCAACAGCTGTCTCTTCCCTTTGATTCTTATCACCACCTCCTCGTTTTAACCCTATATATCCACGTAACTATTTCTTCCTTTCTTCGCCACTTACACATTTCACAAGCTTCCTGTATTCCTCCACCTTTCTTCCCCTGGTCCGTATTTTAACACCTTACAGGAGGACAAATTATACGAAGAGCTTCATCAGCTTTTCCCTGGAACTGTTGTCCATATTGCTGGTTTTAACTGATGTGCGACACTTCCGGTCGCTTTCCGTGCTAGTTCTTAAGTATACGCACTGTATGGTGGATTGTGGAATATGTATGTAGATGTAGGTGTTGATGTAGTTTCACCACATGTTCTAATATTCCTCCATCCAGCTTCATGTTTACCTTCTTTTTTTCCACAAAATAGAAAAGATTTGTGACAACAGCTGTAACTTCACAATGAACATAAATCTCCACAATGAACAACAGGAACTGTCTTAGTGTTCTTTTTTTTCTGGACATTTTGTATTCAGCCAGTCTCTGATTCTTAATCTGCAACAAATTATAGTTAGTAAAACTTATTTAATAAACAGAAGACACATTCAGACTCAAGTACACACATGACTCACTTTATAGCCATACGACTGCATATTTACATTAGATTTTAAACATGTTAATTCATAATTTGTACAGCCTCTAAAATGTTGGGTGATTCAGCTTCCCTTACCAATTGGTTTTATGCAACCTGCAACACCTTCAAATACCACTCAAGAGATTTTCGTATTCTCTTACTCGATACATGCCAACTACTAGTCCTACAGAAAACAATGGATAGGGCCTTTTTTGTAGGAAATTTAATGTAGCTTTAGTTTATACTGGGATACATTACAGCTAGAGGTAGTAGTTTTCTAATTATTTAAAAAAAAACGTACAAAAGTGACCTAAAGCGTTTTCCTTGAATAACTCGAAAACTGTGGCCGCCAGTGAAAACTTATCCCAATACAAAACTTAACTACCTTAAATGTCCTGCAAAAAGATCCTTTTCGTTTTTTTGTAGGACTAATGGTTTACACACAACGAGCGAGAGAATATGAAAATTTCACTAGTCGTTTTTGAAGGCGTTGCGGGTTGCAAAGAACCTATCGGTAGGGGCAGCTGAATCACCCTATACGTTTTTTCATAGTGATTCATCATTTGTTGCAATTAGTGCATTTATTCTTGTGGGAAGTTGTTGTATAAGAAGGGCTAAGCACTGTAGTAAACTGGTTGTACGTGGTGTCGCAATGCGCAACCGAAAACGACGTGGTTGATGTCTTTGTACAGGTCACAATAATATACGGTTGGAGCAACTTCGTCACTGACAGTCGACGGACGTAGTGTTACAATCGTTCGTGGTTAAAGCCCATCCGGAACGTGGTGACCAGAAATTTTATGGGGTACGTACCAAGAGAGTAACGAATGCCGGACATTTGCCACGCCGGACATTTGCCACACTTGCCACTTCGCCAGGTAGCTCAAGTAGCGATCCCTCAGGTAAGGGACGCCCTCCCTCGTACTTCTTCTGTCCGCTTTCAAACCGCCGTCTCCACATCTTACTCGATACAACCAGTACGTAAGGGACCTTCTACTTCGACATCTTGGTGAAATACAGAGCTTCTTTTCTGAAATCGAAATATTTATAACTTTTGGGAAACGGAAGCAATACCGACGCTTATGTCAGTATGTAATTGGTTCTGCCAAGTATAAATATAGATCCCTCTGTAGAGTAGCTTCCTTTCACGCTTACTGAATGCGATAGAAACAGTCCATCGGCATGTGAGCAACAAGAAAGGAACGATGTAAAGAGAATGCGAATGTACGCTAATCATTTCTTTTTGATCACTGCATTTGTGCCTACTTTAATTACTACAACTGCATGCTCAAAAGACAATAAGGAAAGACGAAATGGGTATGTGAATGTGTGAAAAGAAGAACGACATACTCCATATTAATTTACTCTGTAAAATCAGATATTCCTTGCGGCGAAACATTAGTTAGTAAAGTGTAGCGGGACAATGTTCAAAACATGAGTGAAAATACGTTCAATAAATAGAGATAAGAACATCTATGACTGACATGTCATCTAACGTCGACGTACAATTTTAAAATGTTAGCCGGCCGCGGTGGTCTTGCGGTTCTAGGCGCTCAGTCGGGAACCGCGCGACTGCTACGGTCGCAGGTTCGAATCCTGCCTCGGGCATGGATGTTTGTGATGTCCTTAGGTTAGTTAGGTTTAAGTAGTTCTAAGCTCTAGGGGACTGATGACCACAGATGTTAAGTCCCATAGTGCTCAGACCCATTTGAACCATTTTTTAAAATGTTAGAAATAAGGAAATGAAGTAATACAGAATGCTATGCTTGTAACGTACGTTGTTGTTCTATATTGTTTAGCTCTGGTATTTACAGGGTCACAGAGAAAGCATCCTAGGTTTTGGAGGGAAAAGCAGTAATTGTAATGATCTGCGCTGCAACGGAAACAAGAAGCACAACTTAAGGAAAAATAATGTAATGTGTGTTTCAGCTCACAAGCGACACTGAAGCAGGTAGTTCCTGTGACTTAGTATGGGCAGAGGTTATATTCGACAACCGGAAGAAATTAATAACTGTCTCCTTTTACCGACTCCCGGTCTCAGGTGAAACAGTTGCTGATGAGTTCAAAGAAAACTTGAGTCTCATCACAAATAGGTACGCTACTCATACAATTATAGTTGGCAGTGACTTCTATCTTACGTATGTTGAAAAAAATACATTTTCAGACCCTATTGTAGATAGAAAACAACTTCCGTAATTGTTCTAAATGCTTTTTTTAGATTATTTGGAAAAATTAGTTCACGAGGCCATTCAAATTGTAAATGGTTACGAAAACACACTCGACCTCTTAGCCACAAGTAATCCTGAGCATCACGACGGATACAGGGATTACAGTCGTAGCGAGGCTCAATTCTGTAACAGAGAAATTGACCAAAAGTAAACTCGAACTATATCTATTTACAAAAGCAGCTAAAATTCGGTTGACGTCTTTCTAAGAGACAGTCTCCAATCCTTCCAAACTAAGTAAGTGAAGACCATATGTGGCTTAAGTTCAAAAAAATAGTATCAACAGCACTCGAGAGATTCATAAGAAATAAATTAATAAGAGACGGAACTGTTCCCCCATGGTACACAAAACACGACAGAAAGCTGCTGCAGGAGGACCGAAAAAGACACGTATAAGTTAGACGAACGCAAAATCTCCAAGATGGGCGAAGTTTTACTGCGGCTCGAAATTTGGTGCGGATTTCAATGCGAGATGCATTTAATAGTTTGTAACACGAATGTCTCTATAGAAATGTGGCGGAAAATCCAAAGAGATTCTGGTCCTATGTTAAGTAAACCAGCGGAAAGGCTCAGTAAGTACCTTTACTGCGCGACAGCGATGACGAGGAGGAGGGGGAGACAAGGGACCCAACCCTTCGGAGCAGGTAAAATCGTGGCAAATGTCCGGCGTGCAAATGTCCGGCGTGGCAAATGTCCGCACACCGAGAGCAACGGGGTCTCTCAAATGTGCTATAACTAGTGTAGCTGCATGGTCACTCCGTCCCCGCGCGCCGCCTGCGGCCCTTCAGACTGCCCTGCCCGTCCCTACAAAGCTGGCCGCGGCACCTGCGAATCCTTGACGCGACTTGCCGCTCGCCCATTAAGAACGGGGCCAGCGCTCGCCTCGCACCCTAAATCAAGCGCTCCGGACAGCTGTTCCCCTGTTTAATTGGAAAATTGTCTCTGGTTTCCAGTCTATTCTACTCCGCTGACTGCTGGCTCGCCCCGACCGGCCCGTTAATGGGACACCCCTCGAAAATAAACTGGACATAACCTGCAAAAAAAAAAAAGTCGTAAATTATATCGGGGAGTCGTATATCGTCCGGCCGATAATAAACAGAAGACGCCGGCCGTAAAAACAAACAGTATTCACTTTTGGACTTCTGGGTGGCATTAAATTCCATTTTTCCTTTCGCCCTTCCGGCCGGAGCAACATTCTGTTGCCGCAGTAATTTACGACAACTTGTGTGGTGCTGATATACGGCGGTGGCTCGCAGAGTTCGATAGCGAATGCAGTATCAGGATCCGGAAGTGACGTCTGGCCAGTGCTTCACTTGAAACTACACTTGTAACAGGTGGAGGTCTGCTGATGGTCCTAATCTGTCTTCTTTCTCTTCCCTTCAAGGCTGCACTTTTCTACTAGTGCTAGCTGCATGTCGCGATCTTTAGCGAGGTATTCCCAGTGGTCATCAACAAACAAGTCGGTACCCGTAAGCCAGCTTCTGTATTCTCCGGTCTTCCACGTATTCTATATGTGCCTTCTACTTACACTCCTGTATATGTACTTTGACAAAAGTGATAATGGAAGCTTGTATAATCGCAGTGTACCGTATTCTGTCTGCCCTAGGGAATCCTGAAACTCTCTGAAGTCTCATTTCACTTGCTTATATATAACATACAGTAAAGAGTGAAAGAAACTGGTATTCAAATACAGAGATACGTAAACAGGCAGAATACGGCGCTGCAGTCGACAACACCTATTTAAGACAACTAGTGACTGACAGAGATGTTAGATCGATTACTGCTGCTACAATGGCAGGTTATCAAGGTTTAACCGAATTTGAACGTGGTGTTCAGTCGGCGCACGAACGATGGGACACAGCATCTCCGAAGTAGTGGTAAAGTGGGCATTTTCCCTTATGATCATTTCACGAGTGTGATCCGATAAAACATAAAATCGTCGATATCGCTGTGGCCGGAAAAGATCCAGCAAGAAGGGGACCAACGACAACTGAAGAGAATTATTCGACGTGACAGAAGTGCAACCCTTCCTCAAGTAGCTGCAGATTTCAGTGCTGGGTCATCAACAAGTGTCAGCGTGCGAACCATTCAACGAAACATCATCAATATGGGCTTTCGGATCCGAAGCACGACGCACAACTTTAAGCCTCGCCTGGGCCCGTCGACATCGACATTGGACTGTTGATGTCTGGAAACATGTTGCATGGTCGGATGAGTCTCGTTACAAAGTCTATCGAGAGGATGGACGTGTACAGATATGGAGACAACCTCATGAATCCACGGACCCTGCATGTCAGCAGGAGACTGTTCAAGCTGGTGGAGGCTCTGTAATGGTGTTGAGCGTATGCTGTTGAAGTGATATGGGACTCCTGATACGTATAAATACGACTCTGATAGGTTGAAAGGTCTCTGTTGGATTCCTTTCATGTTTAATTTCTCAAATTTGTTGTCTTTTATGGAATAAATTCCTCTTCTAAATTTACTGTGGCGTTTCTGACTATCTGGGAGGAGACTGAGTAGTGGAACGTGTTACTTTTACACGTAAACAAGAACGATCTGTCACACTACTACACTTGAAAACACAGTTAATATGTAATTCATGTCACACAGTCTCATACGGAACCTACATCCGCTTTCTGTGATATACAGTATATGATAAGATCCTGTCATCCCCCTTCCCTTCTGTGTGAGAGGATGAATGATCAAATGTGTTTGTAGTTGCATGCTTGAGGGTAGCAGACAAGGCTGTCTGCTAGAGAACAGTGGGACCAACGTCGGAACAGGTAGCTACGGTTCCTAAAAGCAAAGAGGTTTCTATTCTTAGTATGGTCCGGTCCGTCCCTTGTCATGTTGGTATAGGAAGCTGCCCCTCTGGCCCCTTCCGTTTGTCTTTGTGAGCGACCCTCAGGAAGCACGCTGTGGGCAGTAGAGAGTGGCAGTCTAGTAGTAGCAGAGTTGCAGTCTGGCGGTAGGCAGTTGCAGTCTGGCGGTGGCGAGCGTCTGAAATGGTAAGATCTCCGGCTAAGCGCGTGTCTGCTAAGTCCGTAGGACAATGGATTTGTTAAGTTCAGCCTAACTGAGAATTTAATCACTTTTATTTCGGGTTAGCTCTAAAATATCTAAAGTTACCTTAAATTGCAGCGTAGCGTAATTCTCGTGTCAAGTTCAGATTATTTTGCGGTAGTTGCTTTGTCATTACTTTGTGAGTAAAGTGGAATCACGTGTTGGTCAGTAACTCTAACTAAGATCAATCTTAAATGCGAATGCTTGTGTGATTATAACGTCTCGTCTTAACAATATTTTCAATATAGCAACTTTTCTTTATGTTCAACCCACGTGGGGTGTACTTTGCGAGACCAGTACCACGTGCTTATATAACTGTTTGACCCATCAGGTTAATAGTAAGACGTTAGTAACCAGTTCAAGGTTTTTCTTTTGTCAATTGCTTTTCGATCGAATTTATTTTATTATCAAAATTACTGTGGAGTTATACGCTTTCTGTAAACCAAGTTGACCACGTGAAGCATGTGGTGGAATCATCAAAGTAGCCCTCAGCTATTCTTCTTGGGAAGATTTCACAAAGAGTTAATATGAATTTAGTATACCAGTGTGTGGTAATTACATGACGGACAGGATTGTGCTACGAACATAATTTCTTTGACTGAAAATTTGAATCTGTTGGTTGTGGTTAACTTTCTCTTGCATGTGTTTCAATGTTCTTTGTGTGTTGTTTTATGAATGCAGTGTTGTATCCAGTCTCCCAATCTTGGCTCCATATTTTATGTGTTCCGTAAGATTCCAATCTCACATTTTCACAATCGTAAATAAGGCACCAGCTCAGTATAACTCACGTATAATATGCTGAAATTTCAATGATCAATCTTAAAATAAATTTGCAAATATAAACTGATTTCTTTCTTTTTATTTAAATTCTCCTTTTTTATATATAGATATATTACCGGTTGTTGTATGACTGTAAAAGATTATAATCAATGTTAGTCTGATTGGTAATGTGGTAAACCTAGACTAGTTACCTGCTGAAACAGTTGGTTAGTAATGCAAGATTAACTTCCCAGACAGCTCACAGCTTTCAACCCGCTTTCATTGGCTATTAGTAACGATTTCATACCAAAATTAAAGCTAAAACGTTACAAGGTGACCGCACATAAGCATCCTGTCTTATCACCTGCATCCATCCATGTCCATTGTGCATTCCAAAGGACTTGGGCAATCCCAGCAGGACAATGCGATACCCCACACGTCCAGAGTTGCTACAGAGTGGCTCCAGGAACACTCTTCCGAGTTTAAATACGCCCCAGACATGAACATTATTGAGCATATCTGGGATGCCTTGCAACGTGCTGTTCAGAAGAGATCTCTATCCCTCGTAATCTTACGGTTTTACGGACAGCCCTACAGGATTCTTGGTGTCAATTCCCTCCAGCACTATTTCAGACATTAGTCGAGTCCATGGACTTCTGCGTGCTTGCAGGACCCTACACGATATTAGGCAGGTGTACCAGTTTCTTTGGCTCTTCAGTGTATGTCTCTTAGTTGATACCCAGCCATCGCTCACATATCTCCGAGCATCGTTAATTTGCTCCTTGGTAGTTAACAGAGTCTGAAATAAACTCAACATCCTCGACATAACCGATCCTCACTGCTGTGATCAGATTCTCAGATCATAACCGAAAAACTTGAGTGGGAAGTCAACATTAACCCTGATTTCCAGATACGGGAAGCCCTCAGCATTCCTACCAACTCCGGTCCCACTTTCCTTCTCATCGTAATACTGGATGCGTGACGATTTGAAGCTTCCTGACAGATTAAAATTATGTACCGGGCCGCAACTCGAACTTGGTACCTTTGTATTTCTCTGGGAAGTGCTCTGCCGACCTTGTGTACGTTGTACTGGAGAATACCTGTGAAACTGGGTAGATAGGAGAGGACTGCTGAAAGTACATCAATGAGGGTGTCTCATGAGTCGTGCTTGTATAGCTCAGTTGGCACAGCACTTGCCTGCGAAAGGCAAGGTTTCTAAGTTCGAGACCCACGTCAGGACACAGTTTTGATCTGCCAGGCAGTTTTTTGTCCAAGATTTTTCCCGATACCTTTCGTCTATCAACCATCTCATCACGAACGGGAACGTCATCTATCGCCGTAGACACTAAGTCCAATCCTTCTGATCACAAGTGCATAATGCCGTTGCTTGAAGTGCTTAATCAACAGTCACAACCTCACATAAGATTTCGAAACTCCTCCCACTAGACCCTAGTGCAATGCCACTCTCCTTGAATCTGCCTCTGTGTAACACCTGTGACCTGTCCCAAACAGTCACCTCTTATAAATAGCATGAGTCCATGATAGACTGACGTACTGAAGCGCACAGTTAGTTTGATGCAAAGTTATGCATGGAAGAATTATCAACAGACAGCAAACTATGAAAGACAAGCCAAAATGGCTCACGAGACTTCCTCACACCTCCACTTCTGCCAAAACCTCATTACCTGCCGTCCAAACTTCACAGAAGCCCTTCTGCGAAACTTGCAAGGCTAGCACTACTGGAAGAAAGGGTACTGCTGAGACATGGCAGAATGAATTTTGCACTCTGCACTCTGCAGCGGAATGTGCGCTGATATGAAACTTTCTGGCAGATTAGAACTGTGTGCCTGACCGGGACTCCAACTAACCTTCGCCTTTTGCTGGCAAGTGCTCTATCGACTGCGCCACCCAAACGTTCCGAGTTCGAGTCTCGGTCCAGCACACAATTTTAATCTACCAGGAAGTTTCATGTCTGCGCACACTCCGCTGCAGAGTGAGAATTTCGTTCATAATGACAAATGATGTTTACAAGTTATACACCACCTATGCATACTACGTGATATCAACCAAAAATAAAACAACTCTGCAGAATTTATGGTTCTACATTACTATGACACAGTGCGAAATATAGAAAGTTTAGAAACTGAACGAACATTTCGAAAGTTCTTCATTTTAACTATACAGTACTAACTGCTAACTTCTAAAGAACTGTAATACAAAGGAAACAGCACAGTAATCCACAATAAAGAGACGAAACAAATAAGAACATAGATGCTGTGCTTAGACTCCGCAACGAGTCTCGTAGCAATTAGAAGGAGAAGGTGTGTGAGATGATGAGGAGCTGAGGTCTGCATTTAGTGTTGTTCTATACGTTCTAAATAAGATTCAAGATTTGAGAAAGTTAATAATTTAACATAGCAATGAGATAGAAATTTTGGATTGTATTTTGTCTTTCTATTACGACTCCAAACAACAAGAATCAAATTATGAGAAATACGAAAAAAAACCTGTGTTAAAATCATGTAAAATGTAGGGGCTAACTACGTTGGCTGATTCACTGAGCGTGTCAATGACATCATTTTTCAGAAGCGACGCGGAAATAAATAAAAAGAAAGAATAAACTGAACTGTATGGGCACGAAACAATACCGAAGAAACTGACGATGGGAAGTCAAGGAACACAAAAACAAGATAAGGAAACTCAGCAAAAAATAACCCTCGAAGTTAAGGACTCGAGTTCGAACTCTGAATCGCTCTCCGACTCAGTGGTTTGAATTTATCGAGAGGTTTCATGAGAACAGTGGCTTCCCAGCTTAAGAAAGACAGATATCGTACATCAGAAAATGGAGAGCTTCAAGGACATTTCCTACACAGAAATTTTAAATGTAAGTTGTTCTTTTTATAACGAAGATAAACAATTAACTGTAAGTCCACATTTGTACAGTGTGTGACGGACTCTGGAGCAGTGTAATTTCACTGCTTTCTATCTCATTCGCTCATCGTGCGTGATTCGAGCGACAGCGTCTCCGTATAAGCTATAACCATATAAGCTATAATTTCCTTAATTTTACCATCATGGTCATCACTCGAGACGTATGTAAGAGGAAGTAATATTTCGCTTCACCCTTCCTCGAACGAGTGCTATAGAAATTTTAAAAGTTAGCTTGATTTTTTTTTTGTCTTGACCACATGTTGACAAGCAGACCTTAAAAATGGCACGTCTGATTAGCGTTATTTTAATGTCCTCAAACATGGATTAATTACACTTTGAAATGCCTCGGCCTACACTTTAGGCTTCACAATATTATGTGTGAGATTGTGTCTTAGTGAAATGAACCGTGAGAAATTAATTTTTAGACTTTATAATTTCGTCATGGTTAGCGTATTAATAAGAGATTCAATTACTTCATTGAGCTGAGCGTCAAACTGTTTACTACAGGCTAATTGGATGATGTTACAGCGTGCATACAGTGCTGAAAGAAACATGATCAGGATATGATGAGGAAATGTGGGGTAGAAGGCAATGAAATCTTATGTATCGAAACATCGAAATTAACGGTAACCAAAGCGAAAATATTTTTACGTTCGAATGACTTAGATTAAAAATATTTATACTTTGTAATTTCCGGTTTCCCGTCGTCTAATGACTCATCATCAGATGCTTTATAGTCCTCAGGTGACTGTATATAGCTTAGCGACGGCCGTTGTATAGACACGGATAGACAGAAAAATCGAAACACGTAAGCACTAAACGTAGTGAGGTATGTGTTATTTACATCATTAGAATGACTTGATAACATTACTTACAGTTAACTAAATCCATGGGATTAAGCTTGGTGCACAAATCACTATGACAAAAAGTTGGTTATGATTTCCAGTGATGTTGATTAGCCATCACTAAACGAACTTTGCCACAGGTACTAAAAGCTACAGGATGTAAACAGGACAAAAAATGTGGCTTGATTTCTTGGGACTATTTCCGAAGACGCGCCTAACACTTATAGTTTATTCTCGGCTAAATGTGTTACGCCACCTGCCAGAGGTTCTCTCCATGACAAAATCCTGCTTTCAGGGTGTTGGTTGCCACTTAACGACGTTGCAGCTGTTGCATAGTACATGAAGCACCCTCCATTTTCGTTTACCTTCGCATCTCGGTCACAGAGAAGAAAAGCAGGCACACAGGCACACAGGAACAATAAGGCAGTAAGCTAGTTCGTTACATGTTACATACATCATTTGGACGATTCTGTTGTGGACTGACGTGGAACGAGTCAGTTTATGGTATATGTGTACATGATTAGTGTTAATATGAATGAAAACACGTATTTTTGTCCCACTCATTCAAACACAACTAAAAATAAGATTTTTCTTTATCTGGCTACCAGATTTCAAGTAGAAATTCGTGATGGAATAGAAGGAATTGTCCATGAGAAATGACTTTTACTTAGATATAAAACTTGTTTTGCTACCTGTCAGATATATTGTTATTGTCCAAATGATCAAAACTATTTGCTGCTGCATATTTAATTCCCTTTAGATCCACTGACAGCTTTAGTAATGGGTAATAAAGTCATTTTCCCCTCTACTGTTGAAGGTGTCGTCATCATTCTTCTTCTCAATTATTATTAGGGGTTATTTATGACAAATTTCACCTGCGAATATATGTTCTGTGGTGGCGCAGTTAAAATGCCTACCCCTTAAAGCGGTACCTACTTGATGTCTGTCGATAAAGGCTATTCCTACTACTCGCTTTTTGCAGTCAATACTTTCTTTCTAAGTGATGAGGTAGCCCAGAAAAACATTCTATAAGACATTATTGAGTGGAAAATACACTCCTGGAAATGGAAAAAAGAACACATTGACACCGGTGTGTCAGACCCACCATACTTGCTCCGGACACTGCGAGAGGGCTGTACAAGCAATGATCACACGCACGGCACAGCGGACACACCAGGAACCGCGGTGTTGGCCGTCGAATGGCGCTAGCTGCGCAGCATTTGTGCACCGCCGCCGTCAGTGTCAGCCAGTTTGCCGTGGCATACGGAGCTCCATCGCAGTCTTTAACACTGGTAGCATGCCGCGACAGCGTGGACGTGAACCGTATGTGCAGTTGACGGACTTTGAGCGAGGGCGTATAGTGGGCATGCGGGAGGCCGGGTGGACGTACCGCCGAATTGCTCAACACGTGGGGCGTGAGGTCTCCACAGTACATCGATGTTGTCGCCAGTGGTCGGCGGAAGGTGCACGTGCCCGTCGACCTGGGACCGGACCGCAGCGACGCACGGATGCACGCCAAGACCGTAGGATCCTACGCAGTGCCGTAGGGGACCGCACCGCCACTTCCCAGCAAATTAGGGACACTGTTGCTCCTGGGGTATCGGCGAGGACCATTCGCAACCGTCTCCATGAAGCTGGGCTACGGTCCGCACACCGTTAGGCCGTCTTCCGCTCACTCCCCAACATCGTGCAGCCCGCCTCCAGTGGTGTCGCGACAGGCGTGAATGGAGGGACGAATGGAAACGTGTCGTCTTCAGCGATGAGAGTCGCTTCTGCCTTGGTGCCAATGATGGTCGTATGCGTGTTTGGCGCCGTGCAGGTGAGCGCCACAATCAGGACTGCATACGACCGAGGCACACGGGCCAACACCCGGCATCATGGTGTGGGGAGCGATCTCCTACACTGGCCGTACACCACTGGTGATCGTCGAGGGGACACTGAATAGTGCACGGTACATCCAAACCGTCATCGAACCCATCGTTCTACCATTCTTAGACCGGCAAGGGAACTTGCTGTTCCAACAGGACAATGCACGTCCGCATGTATCCCGTGCCACCCAACGTGCTCTAGAAGGTGTAAGTCAACTACCCTGGCCAGCAAGATCTCCGGATCTGTCCCCCATTGAGCATGTTTGGGACTGGATGAAGCGTCGTCTCACGCGGTCTGCA
Source organism: Schistocerca nitens (assembly GCF_023898315.1). NCBI lineage: Eukaryota > Metazoa > Arthropoda > Insecta > Orthoptera > Acrididae > Schistocerca > Schistocerca nitens. The sequence goes on along the minus strand of NC_064622.1, from coordinate 76,960,895 downwards.
CGTCCAGCACGAACGCTGGTCCAACTGAGGCGCCAGGTGGAAATGGCATGGCAAGCCGTTCCACAGGACTACATCCAGCATCTCTACGATCGTCTCCACGGGAGAATAGCAGCCTGCATTGCTGCGAAAGGTGGATATACACTGTACTAGTGCCGACATTGTGCATGCTCTGTTGCCTGTGTCTATGTGCCTGTGGTTCTGTCAGTGTGATCATGTGATGTATCTGACCCCAGGAATGTGTCAATAAAGTTTCCCCTTCCTGGGACAATGAATTCACGGTGTTCTTATTTCAATTTCCAGGAGTGTATGTCAAAGAGTAATTCGTTTGTTTCCAAGATCAGCTATTACACGAAAATCACAGTAGCTGCTCTTAACTGTTTCTTAAGCTCGGTAATATCCTCCTTCCAGTTAAAGTTTTCGTCAATACGTACACCCAGTAATTTAGTGCATTCTACTCCATCAACGGACGCTTACTCATGTACTACATTAATTGTTGTTGTCACTCTATTTGTTGTACAGAACTGAATACAATGTGCGTTTATTTTTCAAAATTTAGGGGAGTCCATTTTCTGACAGCCATTTTATAATTCCTTGGGAAATATCATTTCGCATCTCTTCTTTTGCTTCCTCTAGTGTTGTTGGCAAAATGTACCAATGTTGTTTGCTGCATGTTAAGTGGGAGGTCGTTTACATGTATAGGGTGTTCCACCTAACTTTGACATCTCATGTATTTCCGAAATGGGACTAAATGTGTAAAACGCCATTGGCAAGGCATGCATCCATGTCAGGGCTCATGCAATGGGCAGGAATTCACAGCCCCTACGAGCAAACAAACATCACTTTCAATACAAAGTTACGGGCTTTTTAAATGGCACAAGTATGTTTTTCTACCAAAACTCTCTAAACGTTATGCCTTCTGGAACACCTAGACTTTAAATAATGGAACTGTGTCTCAGTTTGTGACGTAATGCCGTTATGAGGGTTGCCTGCGCTGTCACGAACACTGCTGTACGCAGCCCTTGCTCTGCGCACTACGGCAGAAACTGTGGCGCCGTTGCCATCCTTTAAAGTCTACGTATTTCAGAGGGTAAGAGGTTTAGATCAGCGAAAGCAAGTCTGCCGTCACTAATTGTGTCTCTAGTTTTCATTTCCAAGGAAAAAAAATTACGTGTAGCATTAAAAAAACGCAACTTTGTATTAAAACTGAAATTTGTTTACATTTGTGAATTGTGCATCCATGCCCATTGTGTGAGCCCCTGATATAGGTGCATCCCTGGCCATTCATCTTTTGTTTCGTTTCAGAAATATGTAATGGGGCACAGTTAGGACGGACACCCTGTGTAACGAATAGGAATGGATCCAAAATTGAACCTTAAGGAACCCTAGTAAATAAAATTTTCTATCCTTCTGACGGTAGAAGAAATGTTTCTGTTTCGGTCTTGGAGGATTTTACGAGAAAAACAATGCTGTCACAGGCGAGTTTGGTCGATAGAGTCACCACAGGCGGCTGCAGGGCCAAAGCACCCCCTAAGGCTGCGGCCGCAGAATCCGGCTGCGGTCTCGCCACCCTCTCAAAGAATCGAGGGAGCTGGACCCACACTGGCACACACACGCACACGTAGTCGCGGACACACACGGCGAGCAGGGGGCACCTGCGTCGTGCTAATTTGTCTCCTGTTTACAAAATGGGAAAAAAGCGACGGGGCCCGTGTGATTACCGCGGCGGGGAGGTTCTTTTATGCGTCCTAGCGACGAGACAAAAAGGGTCCGCATTAGCGGGGCAGGGCTGGGCTGGCAGCGCCCTCTCGGCCCTTACGGCAGGTAAGGTGGGGCAGCAGCCTCCTCCCTTGTCAGTCAATACCGGCCGGCGAGGGTCAGCCCAGATTGGGTTAGCCAAAGGGCCGAGAAACTCGAACCCAAGGTCCGGCCGTTACACCGCGCGCAATCCCTCCGCAGCGGCACTGCCCTGGCGACTCCCTCACCCCTTCCTCTTCCCCTCTTTTTTTTATTTTTAAGGTAACGAGCGCGACTCTGAGGGAACTCTCACCACCAGAAATCTGCCGGCCGGAGTAACGATCCGCACTGTGCCAACTCTGCCTTCCCCCCCGGCCCCCACTGTCCCGTCCGCCCCTAGCACTCCCTCTCCAGGGCCATCGGCGTGTCGCGTTACCGTCATCCCGACCCCAATTACAATGGTCGTCAGACAAGGCGGGACGACTGCGTGGGTAATTATCCGGCGCCGTATTCGTGACACGGCGAGGAGGGCGTGTCTGTGGCCGACCCCGCACTGTGCGATGGATCGCGTCATGTCCTCGCTGGTTGCTAGATGGCTGGTGGCGGTAGCGGAAACGTCGGCAGGCCGCGACAGTCTTCTGACGCCGGGCGCACTTCAGCCGCTGCCCTTGTTGTTGTGGTCTTCAGTCCTGTGACTGGTTTGATGCAGCACTCCATGCTACTCTATCCTGTGCAAACTTCTTCATCTCCCAGTACCTACTGCAGCCTACATCCCTCAGAATCTGCTTAGTGTATTCATCTCTTGGTCTCCCTCTACATTTTTACCCTCCACTCTGCCCTCCAATACTAAATTGGAGATCCCTCGATATCTCAGAACATGTCCTACCAATCGATCTCTTCTTCTAGTCAAGTTCGACTCCCGGCGGGGTCAGGGATTTTCTCTGCCTCGTGATGACTGGGTGTTGTGTGATGTCCTTAGGTTAGTTAGGTTTAAGTAGTTTAAAGTTCTAGGGGACTGATGACGATAGATGTTAAGTCCCATAGTGCTCAGAGCCATTTGAACCATTTTTCTAGTCAAGTTGTGACACATGCTCCTCTTCTCCCCAATTCTGTTCAATACCTCCTCATTAGTTATGCGATCTACCCATCTAATCTTCAGCCTTCTTCTGTAGCACCACATTTCGAAAGCTTCTATTCTCTTCTTGTCTAAAATATTTATCGTCCACGTTTCACTTCCATACATGGCTACACTCCATACAAATACTTTCTGAAACGACTTCCTGACATTTAAATCTATACTCGATGTTAACAAATTTTTCTTCTTCAGAAACGCATTTCTTGGCATTGCCAGTCTACATTTTATATCCTCTCTACATCGACCATCATCAGTTATTTTGCTACCCAAATAGCAAAACTCCTTTACTACTTTAAGTGCCTCATTTCCTAATCTAATTCCCTCAGCATCACCCGACTTAATTCGACTACATTCCATTATCCTCGTTTTGCTTTTGTTGGTGTTCATCTTATACCAGCCTTTCAAGACACTGTCCATTCCGTTCAACTGCTCTTCCAAGTCCTTTGATGTCTCTGACAGAATTACAGTGTTATCGGCGAACCTCAAAATTTTTATTTCTTCTCCATGGATTTTAATACCTACTCCGAACTTTTCTTTTGTTTCTTTTATTGCTTGCTCAATATACAGATTGAATAGCATCGGGGATAGGCTACAGCCCTGTCTCACTCCCTTTCCAACCACTGCTTCCCTTTCATACCCCTCGACTCTTATAACTACCATCTGGTTTCTGTACAAATTATAAATAGCCTTTCGCTCCCTGTATTTTATCCCTACCACCTTCAGAATTTGAAAGAGAGTATTCCAATCAACATTGTCAAAAGCTTTCTCTAAGTCTACAAATGCTAGAAACGTAGGTTTGCCTCTCCTTAATCTTTCTTCTAAGATAAGTCGTAAGGTCAGTATTGCCTCACGTGTTCCAACATTTCTACGGAATCCAAACTGATCTTCCCCGAGGTCGGCTTCTATCAGTTTTTCCATTCGTCTGTAAAGAATTCGCTTTAGCATTTTGCAGCTGTGACTTAATAAACTGATAGTTTGGTAATTTTCACATCTGTCAACACCTGCTTTCTTTGGGATTGGAATTATGATATTCTTCTTGTAGTCTGAGGGTATTTCGCCTGTCTCATACATCTTGCTCACCAGATGGTAGAGTTTTTGTCAGGACTGGCTCTCCCAAGGCTGTCAGTAGTTCTAATGGAATGATGTCTACTCCGGGGGCCTTGTTTCGATTCAGGTCTTTCAGTGCTCTGTCAAACTCTTCACGCAGTATCATATCTCCCATTTCATCTTCATCTACATCCTCTTCCATTTCCATAATATTGTCCTCAAGTACATCGCCCTTGTATAGACCCTCTATATATTCCTTCCACCTTTCTGCTTTCCCTTCTTTGCTCAGAACTGCGTTTCCATCAAAGCTCTTGATATTCATGCAAGTGGTTCTCCTTTCTCGAAAGGTTTCTTTAATTTTCCTGTAGGCAGTATCTATCTTACCCCTAGTGAGATAAGCCTCTACATCCTTACATTTGTCCTCTAGCCATCCCTGCTTAGCCATTTTGCACTTCCTGTCGATATCATTTTAGGGCAGTCTAATTGCGGGCTGTGAGCACATACAACGATATCGCGCTAGGAAAAGACTCGTTTCTCTGTCCAGTGTGGGAGACGCGACTGCCATCTGTCGCCGTCGCCAGGATGTCGTAACAAGTTGCATTCAAAATACCCTTCGTCACACGTTAACCCTGATTTAGGCCATTCACAGTATGCGTAGGAACCCAATACTGATCTTCCCAACAGCGGAAATATGCAATGTGGTCAACAGTAGTCTTGGTGCTAATAGTTTAACTATACTCAACCTTGTGTTCGAAATCCTAGTAAACCTCCTTGTGTAACTGAATATAAGAATACGAGATATGCTGGATGAGGAAATACGATATTCTTCTTCTTCTTTAGTGTATCTGTCACGCATCAGGTTTCAGCTGGAGGCCCTTGACCATGTCATGTTGTGAGCATAATTTTTCATCTGTTTCTAATGCTTCTGTAGGTCCATCTTAAATAAATCAAATGGGACTGCGGCTGGTCAAAAACTTGAAAATAATAAACACCAACAGCCGTAAATTTATTAATTATTTTAATTGACTACCAGTTTCAATACCACGCTGACTCCATCTTCAGGTCACTATACACGTAGCAAGGTAAATCATCTAACCGTCTGTGCTATTATAGGCATCACTAATTCCAACTGACTTCTGTAGATTTCTGAAACTTCCCTATAGACGTTGACTCTTCACGCCTCTAACAACAACTCAGAAACTCAGGGAGGCTTCCTAGGGCTTCGATCACAAGATTGAGTACAGTACAGCTACAGTCAGATATACCTGTTGTTGAGCACATAGCATGTTCTGCTGCTCGAAAGGCCAGTGTTTGTTTCTTCGCGCACACGGTGAGTTGTAGTTAGAGATGTCGAGATTCCACGTCTACGGAGAAGTTTTAGAAATCTATGAAAGTCAGTTGAAAGTAGTGATCCTTGTAACAGCAAAGACGTTTAGATGATTTATCTAGTTACGAGTGTAGTGGCCTGAAGATGGTGCCAATGAGGCGCCGAAACTGGTAGTCAAATAAAATAATTAGTAAAATTACGGCTATCAGCATTTATTTTCTTCAAGCATTTCTAATCTTGGCCATTTCAATTCTCTTCCTACCTCTTACTCTCATTCCTTACATTTTCCCTCCTGTAATTGTTTCTTACAAGCGGTTACTATACAGTGTATGCCCCAGCAACGACTTTTTCCTCTTCCTGATTTATTTTCAACATTTTTTTCCTCTTCATTAGTTACTTATTAATTCTTAAGTATGACTGTCCACTTCACGATGAGCATTATTTTCCACAGCCACATTTCAAAACATTCTAAATATCTTTGGTCTTCCTGAACAGGTAGTTTGAATAAAAACTCCTTCACTCACGATTTTTTTCGTGTTTCATTAAATTATACGATGCATTTCGGACCCTGTGGGTCCATCTTCTGGTGCAAATCCTCTAATATTATAATTTACGTTTGATATTGATTTAGCTGAAAAGCATTTTCCTGTCACGACAAAGTTAGGTGTTGGGTTTCGTGTATCGAGCGCGGAAATACACGAGAAACAATGAAAAAAATAGTGAAAAACATATCGAACGAACAAACGTTCACAGCCACGAAATATGGATAAAATTAAATTTGTTCCTTCTTTTTAACTGTCCACGATTTACAGCTGATGGCACTACACTTCAGACATAAGATTTAGCTAATCTTTTCCTGAACTCCATTTCTTGTAACTAAAACAAAAGGGTTCGACTGTGTGTGTATCTATTCCGATACTAAATTATATTTAGGAACTTACTACTATTATCACCATCCCATAAGACTAATTCTGACTACATAAGCTGCCAATAATTACGTTTTTTTTCAAATAAGAATATTAATACGTGATGCAATACAGATTGCGAAATTAATCTATTGACATCTCTCTTACATAGTTCTTCCGTTACACTCATACTTTGCATCTTAAATTGAGACATATACATCACTTGCGTTCAAATATCATGAAAGTGGCTTCCTCCAATTGTAGATAGTTCTCACAGTGGCCGAGAAATTACATCGTTATTAACTTAGTAACAGATAAACGGACTACTTGACACCACAACACGATAGCAAATACCTAAGGTGATTTCCATAGCGTCTACACAGTCTTATCACTATTATCATATTGTTAATGGCAATGGTCAGACAAGTATTCCAATTTCTGTCAGTTCAAGGTGTGCAGCAAGCATGTGATTTACAAACAGTAACTATAGTACACACATTTTAACTTGGTCGATTTTTAAATGGGAGTGTAGGGTATGAGTGAGTGAGCGGTACTGGGAAGGGGAATGTCGGAGAGGAAGCACGTTTTCCAGCAATGTGGGTAGTTAGCTTTCTTTTCTGAGAGGGAATTGTACGTAACACTCTAAATACCCTGGGAATTACTTTGTAATGAACAACAGAAAAATGATTGTTAGGAGTAAGCAGTACAATTGTCTCGTTCACTCATTAGTTCGTAGCTTAATAAAACACCTACAAAAACTTATCTTCTTAAGAAATAAATGATTTCAAAAAATTCTGTTTCTTTCTGAAGTTGAGCTGTGCTAACGTTAATGATGGCAACAGAAGAGGTAACTAACTAACTGTACACTTAGTTAGAAACCACTGTCACAAACGCTCTCTTCCCCACAGGTATCCTCCTCCTTACGCCTTCTGTACAGCTTCCGTTAAATCTCACTAATCTTCCCAAGTACAGACAGAATTTTACTTGTTCTACTTTTCCTCTATCCGATAATACTTTAACTGGTGCCTCGTTTCTTGCTTTTTCTCACCACTTTTTTCTTTCCTGTTTTATCTTCATTCCATATTCCTCGCCCCTTCTTGCAATACTCTTAAACTTCTGCTGTAGCCTCTCTTTTAATTCCGTCAGCACTGCTTGATTATCCGCGCCTCCAGTTACAATGCCTCTTGCGTCCTCTGTCGTCTTACCTGTCAGTTCTTCTCCATATATTTTGAGCAGCTTCGGTAGCCGTGAGTAGCGTTGCGTTTCACCCCTTCCAGTCCTCACCTCTTCAGTCTCCTCATTCCCTACTATGACACTTTCTAGTTTGTGTACATCTCTTTTATTAACCATTTATCTTTTCAGTTTATACCAACACCTCTTAAGACTCTCAGAAATATACTCCAGTTGACTTTATCGAATGCCTTAGTGTAGTCGATAGAAAAAATATACTTGTGTTTATTTATTTCTATAATTCTTTATCCAGTCATCCTCAGACAGCCTGTAGCATCTCTTGTCTCTATACTCTTGGTTAGTCCGAAATGATCTCCTCCAGTATTTCCCTCATTTTTTTCATTCCTTTTTGTGTAACTCGCTTTAGAAACCTTCTAACATGACAGATAAAAATTAATTGTCCTATAGTCTTTGCATTATTATGCGTTGCACTCTGTAGGTAAAGATTTTAGAATGGTCGTAAGTAGATCTTGAGGAAAAATTCCTGCGTCATAGATTCTGTTTACTACCTCCGTCAATCTGACTATTGACTTTGAACCTAGGTGCCTCAGACGATATTCTGTCATAGCCCAATGCACTCTTTTCCTGGAGCTCCTGAGTTGCTTTCTCTAACACCCATTTCAACATCTTAGCGAAACGGTGTCCTTCATTTTGCTCCCTATATCTTCCAAAACGAGTTTGGTGTTAACCACCTGTGCACTATGTAGTTCCTGCTTGTAATTCGTCCAAACTTGCTTCTTCTCTTCTGTACATAGTCTCCTTCCCATGTTTGTTTAACCTTTCTTATTTCATTATTTCCCTTACTTATCTTTTTGTTAATGTTTTCACTGGTGTATATATTTCTTACAATTTTCCTTTTTTTTCCACTTCTGATTCTTCTCATTGCGATTCCGCCAAGACGTTTTTATCGTGCGAAAATGGCCATTTGGTAGAAGTGACATCTTGGAATCAGAACGGCTACGTCACGCTGCTAAATGCTTTTTACCACTGCCTGTGGCGAGACCGTCAACCATGACCGTCTTCCGGTGCCCAGCACGCGACAGCCGCTGATGAGACTGCCCTTGGAAAAGCCTAATTGCAGACTTTGTTTGGACACATACAGCGATACTGCGCTGGTAAAAACTCGTTTCCCTTCCGAGTGTGGGAGACGCGACACCATCTGATCTGGTCGCCGGCGACAGGATGTCCTAACAAGTCGCATTTACGAGACCGTTCACCGCATCACACACGTAGCCCATTCACAGTGGGCGCAAAGAAAATAGCACCGGACTTTCGAGCAGTAAACACATGTCATCTGGTCAACCTCTGGTCATCCTACCTGTAGTCGAACTGTTCTAAACGTAATCCTCCGCCGGCCGAGGTGGCCTAGCGGTTCTAGGCACTACGGTGGGAGATATACTTTGATTTCTTAACACATATTCTTTCATACCGTCCCTTCTTCTTTTAAGTAGTCTCTACATGTTCCTCTCCTCGCCGATTCTGCGCCGAAGGTTCGCATTTCTTGTCTTACCAGTCTATCTAATTTTCAACATCCTTCTGTGGAACCATATCTGAAACACTTCAGTTCTCTTCCGGTTTACCCACAATCCACGATTCGCTTTCATACAACACTTTGCTCCATCTACATCTACATCTACACAGATACTCAGCAAGCCACCGTACGGGGCATGGCGGAGGGTACTCTGTACCACTTCCAGTTATTTCCTCTCCTGTTCCACTCACAAATAGAGCAGGGCAAAATACAACTGTCTATATGCCTCCGTATGAGCCCCAATTTTTCGTATCTTCGTGGTCCTTATGGGCAATGTATGCTGGTGGCAGTAGAATAGTTTGGCAGTCGGCTTCAAATGCCAGTTCTCTAAATTTTCTCAATAGTTTCCTGAAAAGAACGTCGCCTATCCTCCAAGGATTCCCATTTAAGCTCCCGAAGCATCTCCGTAACACTTACATGTTGTTCGAACATAACGGTAACAAATCTTGCAGTGCATCTCTGTATTGCTTCAATTTCTTCCTTCAGTACAACGTGGTATGGATTCCAAAATCACGTCCTCAGAAATTTCTTCCTAACATTGTTATTTATGAGACCAGCAGACTTATCTTGGGCAGGAATGCCCTCTTTGCCTCCTCTAGTTTCCTTCTTGTTTCTTCCTTGCTTCGTCCACCACGGATTATTTTGCTTCGAAGGTAGCAGAATTACTTAATTTTGTCTACTTCGTGGTCCCCAAATTTAACGTAAAGCTTCTCGCTATTCTCACTTCTACTAGTTCTCATTACTTTCGTGTCTGTCATCATTAGATAATTCACTCCAGTCAACATGCCCTGTAGTTGTTTCCAAATTTCATTGAGGATAGAAATGTCGCTAGCGAATCTTATCACTGAAATCCTTTTATAGTGAATTTCACCGACGCCCCTGTACTTTTAATTCAGTCGTTGCTGCTTCGATGAATGTTTCGAACTGGTGGAATTAAAGCTGTTAGGAGGGGTTGTGATTCGTGCTTGGGAAGCTCAGTCGGTAGAGCACTAGCCCACGAGTTCGAGACTCGGTCTGGCACACAGGGAGTTTTAACTATTCTGTTCCTTGAGGTCCCAAGTCCTCCTGACAATCCCTAGTGCCACGTTCCTTCATGTGATTCTAATATCATAACTAGACGAAAGTACCGACCAAAAAGCGTCATTGATTCCTAGTTACGCATCCTGTAGGTATAACACTCCCCCTACTGCTCGAGTACATGGGATCCACATTAGGTCGGATTAAAGGAAGACATCGAAGCAATTTAAAGGCGGGTTGCTAGATATGTTACCGGCATGTTCGATCAACACAAAACGTTACGGAGATACTGTAAGAACTCAAGTGTAAATCCTTGGTTGGAGGACGATGCTCCTTTCGTGAAACACAGTTGGGAAAATTTATAGAAGAGGAATTTGCGGCTCACTGCAGAATGATTCTATTACCGCCAACTAATATTTGGCTTGAGGACAACGAAGGTAAGAGAAATTAGTGCTTGTACGGAGGGGTATAGATAGTCGGTTTTCCTTCGCTCTAGTTGGAACAGGAAAGGAAATGGCTAGTAGTCGTACGAGGGATATACAGAAAGTGAGTTCCGATTGATCGCAAAATGGAAACCACTTTGAAAGTCAGAAATATTTTATCTGCAACAGTTATCTACAGCTTCCAGTCACTCCTCTACATAGTCACCACTCCGTCTTAGATATTTGTCGTAGCGTTGTACCAACTTTCCAATACGCTCGTTATAGAAGGCAGCCGCCTGTGGTTCCCGCCAATTCTCTACGCTCATCTATAGCTCGTTGTCTGCGCGAAAATGTTATCTTCATAGCCAGTAGTTAAGGTCAGCAGAAATGAAACACAGAGGGAGCCAATTACGGGCTGTAGTGCGGGTGATCAAACACTTCCCATCGAAAACGGTGCAGGAGCATTTTCATTGACCCTGCAGATTGCGACCGAGAATTGTCACAAAGTAGGAACCGTATGACAGTTCCGTAATGTGGGCTGCATAACATCAGGCGAAATCTCTCACCAGGACCTCATACTTGGCGGGAGACACTATTTTCTACACTCCTGGAAATTGAAATAAGAACACCGTGAATTCATTGTCCCAGGAAGGGGAAACTTTATTGACACATTCCTGGTGTCAGATACATCACATGATCACACTGACAGAACCACAGGCACATAGACACAGGCAACAGAGCATGCACAATGTCGGCACTAGTACAGTGTATATCCACCTTTCGCAGCAATGCAGGCTGCTATTCTCCCATGGAGACGATCGTAGAGATGCTGGATGTAGTCCTGTGGAACGGCTTGCCATGCCATTTCCACCTGGCGCCTCAGTTGGACCAGCGTTCGTGCTGGACGTGCAGACCGCGTGAGACGACGCTTCATCCAGTCCCAAACATGCTCAATGGGGGACAGATCCGGAGATCTTGCTGGCCAGGGTAGTTGACTTGCACCTTCTAGAGCACGTTGGGTGGCACGGGATACATGCGGACGTGCATTGTCCTGTTGGAACAGCAAGTTCCCTTGCCGGTCTAGGAATGGTAGAACGATGGGTTCGATGACGGTTTGGATGTACCGTGCACTATTCAGTGTCCCCTCGACGATCACCAGTGGTGTACGGCCAGTGTAGCAGATCGCTCCCCACACCATGATGCCGGGTGTTGGCCCTGTGTGCCTCGGTCGTATGCAGTCCTGATGGTGGCGCTCACCTGCACGGCGCCAAACACGCATACGACCATCATTGGCACCAAGGCAGAAGCGACTCTCATCGCTGAAGACGACACGTCTCCATTCGTCCCTCCATTCACGCCTGTCGCGACACCACTGGAGGCGGCCTGCTCGATGTTGGGGCGTGAGCGGAAGACGGCCTAACGGTGTGCGGGACCGTAGCCCAGCTTCATGGAGACGGTTGCGAATGGTCCTCGCCGATACCCCAGGAGCAACAGTGTCCCTAATTTGCTGGGACGTGGCGGTGCGGTCCCCTACGGCACTGCGTAGGATCCTACGGTCTTGGCGTGCATCCGTGCGTCGCTGCGGTCCGGTCCCAGGTCGACGGGCACGTGCACCTTCCGCCGACCACTGGCGACAACATCGATGTACTGTGGAGACCTCACGTCCCACGTGTTGAGCAATTCGGCGGTACGTCCACCCGGCCTGCCGCATGCCCACTATACGCCCTCGCTCAAAGTCCGTCAACTGCACATACGGTTCACGTCCACGCTGTCGCGGCATGCTGCCAGTGTTAAAGACTGCGATGGAGCTCCGTATGCCACGGCAAACTGGCTGACACTGACGGCGGCGGTGCACAAATGCTGCGCAGCTAGCGCCATTCGATGGCCAACACCGCGGTTCCTGGTGTGTCCGCTGTACCGTGCGTGTGATCATTGCTTGTACAGCCTTCTCGCAGTGTCCGGAGCAAGTATGGTGGGTCTGACACACCGGTGTCAATGAGTTCTTTTTTCCATTTCCAGGAGTGTATGCATCTTTCTGTGCTCACGATGCGCTCAGAACTCAAAAGAGATAAGTGATGGCACCGACAGGCATAGTAGAGACACTGTCGAACACATATGTGCAAAGCTTTATTAGATTTTCACAGTGGTTTCCATTTCTTGACGGATCGGAACTTACTTTCCGGATATTCCTCGTATTACGCACCCGTTGCCGCGCAGAATGTGGTGGCTTGTGGAGTCTGTACAGGTCTGGAAAAATATGGAAACACTAAAAATCCAACACATCGCCATGCCGTTGGCATTCAGAACAGGTTTCAGTCGCCTCGGAATGGATCAAAACATTACTCTATGCTTTTCAGGGGAACCTTATACCACCGTTCTCCTTGCAAAATAGTGGCAAGCTCAGATAATGATCATGGAGGTGGATAGCGATCAAGCACCCTTGTCTCCAATGTAGACCACGGGCTCAATAAGACTGAGACGTGGTGACTGGTAACCAGGAGAGACTGCTAGTTCACCCTCGTGTTCACAAAACTAGACCTGGACGATGTGAGCTGTATGAGCAGTAGCCCTGTCGTCTTGGATCCGGGCATCCCCATTGGGGAACAAACATTTTACAACGGGATGGTCATGATCAGCCAGAATGCTCACATAGTTCTTGGCAGCAATGCCACCTTGTAGAGTAAGCAGTGGTCGTGGAATACCAAATCATTACCGAACTCCCGTTATACTCCACTCTTGGGAGCAAGCAGTCGGCGTTGTAAATTTGGGACTGCGTACGCCAGAAGAAAACTCGGGCAAAAATTCGAAAATGTGAGATAGTAGGTTTATACGGTGGTACAACACTCATCCGATCAAATGATCAAATCTCCTGTTGTTCCATAGTTCCGTTTTATGACTTTGGTACCACGTTTCCACGTTACGGCCATTTGCATCACTGATGTCTGGTTTTGGAATTCCAACACCCCCTGCAATTCCTTGCTTATATAGCTCCCTTTGTGCTGTTTTGGTACTGACAGGATTCGTAAGTGCGACATTCAGTTCTACAGAGACTTTTGTAGCTGTCGTCCCCTTATTTTTCATTACAGTCCTCTTCAAAGGCAATCTGTCTCTATCACTTATCACGCACTTTCGTCCGCGTTGTGACTTTTCGGATAACTTTTTTCCGCTTTCCATGTGCGGTATAAATCTTCGACACGGTGCCTCTGGAAGCACCAAACACTTTGGCTACCTTGGTTGCGCCAGCACACACCATACGAGCTGAGACAACGTGACAACGAGACAATTAACTCAGCTCCGACAAAATGCACTCAGAACTACGCAGAACATAGCGTTGACCACGATTACATTTTCAGTGTATTGAGGCGGCGTTAGTGGTCAAATGAGCCAGCACAACCTACAGGCCTGGCTACCATTTTCGTTTACGTTGAAGCATGCATTTCTGGTGGTGGATCCATATTTTTGTGCCACCTCTGTATGTAGATTTTCAAATAACTTCCGGGAATTCAGCCAGGTAACACTTTCAGCGACCGCCGATATTTCGGCGGGAGAACACCCCGCCATTTTCAAGGCAAACTGCAACGGACAGGCGGCGTACATGCAAATTTAATACCTCGGTTCTCCGACAGAAGCAGGAAAGATAACACACACACACACACACACACACACACACACACACACACACACACACACACTGAACACTAGTGCCACCAAAGATGACCAAAGTCAGAGCTATCGATAGTGAGACTATGAATTCGCAGGTGAGGCAGCATTGACTCTGTTCCTCTGTTTTTTGACAAGGGAGAGAGCCGGATTCCAAACAGAGTTTAAACAGGAACCTCCATCCCTGTTAACGAGGTTGCTCGCTAATTTAATCTCAAATGGTTCAAATGGCTCTGAGCACTATGGGACTCAACTGCTGTGGTTATCAGTCCCCTAGAACTTAGAACTACTTAAACCTAACTAACCTAAGAACATCACACACATCCATGCCCGAGGCAGGATTCGAACCTGCGACCGTAGCAGTCCCACGGTTCCGGACTGCGCGCCTAGAACCGCGAGACCACCGCGGCCGGCAATTTAATCTCAACTGCCTCCCTAATGACACTGTCCCAATAGCTGGACGTGCATGCCAATATCTCCGTGTTATTATATAACATGGGGTGACCAGTATCCAAGCAATGTTCGGCAATAGCAGATCTATTTGGCTGCTGTAATCGTGTGTGCCGTTTATGCTCAGTACATCTGTCCTCCACGGTCCTGATAGTTTGACCAATATATGCCATGCCGCAGCTACAAGGAATACGATATACACCCGCCTTACGCAGTCCAAGATCATCCTTAACGGAACTCAAAAGTGCTCTAATTTTAGATGGATGTCGGAAAACACATTTCACATCGTATTTCCGTAAAATACGACCGATCTTATTGGACGTGTTTCCTACGTAAGGCAAAAAGGCAGTAGACTTAGGTGTTGACTCAGAGTTATCATCAATCACCCGATGTACAGTTGGTCGATAGCGCAACGCACGTTCAATCTGTCTATCACTATAACCATTTTGACGAAATGTAACTTGGTTAGGAGGAAGGATGATGGATCATTGGGACATGCAGTCTACAGGAAACGTACTCACACCGACTTGTACTTACAAGCTAATAGTTGTCACCATTCGGCTCAGCGTGAAGGGGTACTTCGTACCTTGGTACACAGGGCACATGTCGTTTCTGACGCTGAGACTTTGCCAGCTGAGCTGTCCCATCTTGAAGTTACATTTCGTCAAAATGGTTATAGTGATAGACAGATTGAGCGTGCGTTGCGCTATCGACCAACTGTACATCGGGTGATTGATGATAATTCTGAGTCAACACCTAAGTCTACTGCCTTTTTGCCTTACGTAGGAAACACGTCCAATAAGGTCGGTCGTATTTTACGGAAATACGATGTGAAATGTGTTTTCCGACCTCCATCTAAAATTAGAGCACTTTTGAGTTCCGTTAAGGATGATCTTGGACTGCGTAAGGCGGGTGTATATCGTATTCCTTGTAGCTGCGGCATGGCATATATTGGTCAAACTATCAGGACCGTGGAGGACAGATGTACTGAGCATAAACGGCACACACGATTACAGCAGCCAAATAGATCTGCTATTGCCGAACATTGCTTGGATACTGGTCACCCCATGTTATATAATAACACCAAGATATTGGCATGCACGTCCAGCTATTGGGACAGTGTCATGAGGGAGGCAGTTGAGATTAAATTAGCGAGCAACCTCGTTAACAGGGATGGAGGTTCCTGTTTAAACTCTGTTTGGAATCCGGCTCTCTCCCTTGTCAAAAAACAGAGGAACAGAGTCAATGCTGCCTCACCTGCGAATTCATAGTCTCACTATCGATAGCTCTGACTTTGGTCATCTTTGGTGGCACTAGTGTTCAGTGTGTGTGTGTGTGTGTGTGTGTGTGTGTGTGTGTGTGTGTGTTATCTTTCCTGCTTCTGTCGGAGAACCGAGGTATTAAATTTGCATGTACGCCGCCTGTCCGTTGCAGTTTGCCTTGAAAATGGCGGGGTGTTCTCCCGCCGAAATATCGGCGGTCGCTGAAAGTGTTACCTGGCTGAATTCCCGGAAGTTATTTGAAAGTTGTATACGCCAGGAGAAACTCAGGTCTGTATGTGGATGTTTGTACAGAAGTGAGATATAACAACCTCCTTTTCGGCACAAATAAGTTGAGATAGACTACCAGCTGTAACCAGAAAAAGCGTTTCTAGTGTACTCCACTGCTCAGCCTGAAGACGGGAGTGTAAGCTCTCGGAACTTCAAAATGGTTCAAATGGCTCTGAGCACTATGGGACTTAACTTCTGAAGTCATCAGTCGCCTATAACTTAGAACTACTTAAACCTAACTAACCTAAGGACATCACATACATCCACGCTCGAGGCAGGATCCGAACCTGCGACCGTAGCGGTCGCGCGGTTCCAGACTGTAGCACCTAGAACCTCTCGGCCACCCCGGCCAGCCTCTCGGAACTCTCGTGGAAGAAGATAAAAATGACTGACACAGATAACTGCTACAATCTGTAAACTGGAGAACGCTACTGGTTGTTCTTCTGACGATATTACCTTGCGTAAATGAGCCATTTCGCAGAGGTGACATCTCTGGTCTGAAACGGCTCAACGGCTCCGGTCGATGTTTTTCCCCACTGCTGCTTGTGATAGCGTCGTCAGCGGTCCGGCGCGCCAACCGTTGATGAGGCTGTCCTTGGGACAGTCTAATTGCAGTCTTTGAATACATCCAGCGGTATCGCGCTGGTAAAAAGTCGTTTCCCTCGCGAGTGTGGGAAGCTCGACTGCCATCTGGACTGGAGAACGTAACGAGTTGTCACCTTCAGGTCCTTCAAGCTGTCCGGCAGCTTTTCTATGCTGGTTTCTTCCTACAGGCTGTGGGAATTAATCTGCCTCTCCGTGCAGTTACACATCTGCCTCTCATTAAGTTGGGCGATTACTGAAATACCTCTCATTAATGCGTGTGACACCTTCACGGCTACGACATAAGCTGTGTGTGGCTCGCTCTGGCATTCGTTGGACAAGGTTATGCGTGCGAAGAACAATGTCCAACCACTCCTCTTACAACAATCGACGTAAATGCGGTAAGTTATGTGGCAGCAGTCGGCGACGCTTAGCAAAGTAATTACAACGGATACCAGAGACTTTCAATCTGATGCAGATCTGTAGGCTACGGGATACAGTTCGAAAGCGTGACTGCTCGTGCAAGTTACGTGTGCCAAGCAGTCGCGTTTGTTGCCCAGCGACACGAGATGTTTGTTGTTGAAAGACACGTCTACTAAAAGTACTGAATAGGTCAAGCTCACGAGAAAAGGATAAGCTCAGACTATGGAAAAACTCGGCAGATCAACACCAAGAGACCCAAAACAGAAAACTGAAAATTACCTCCAACTTTTAGAACAATATTGAGACGATTATTGCACAACAACCACTGATGGTTACCGTAAGGAGAGGATTCCGACATACCTTATCTATTATTTGCCAATTATTACAATTGTTTAATACAAAAACTGTAAATTTATCCAATATAGCCGCGAAATACAGATTGGATTGCAAAATTTACTAAGGGGTGTAGATTATTTAGTTCATAGTTTAGATACAAGATGGTACTACTAAGACTAATGGTATGCCGAGACACACACAAATTCCATAGTAGTGTAGCCTTAGTGTTACACTGATCAGCCAGAACTTAATGACCACCGACCTAATGTCGGTATACATCCGTCCAGGCGATAGCAGCGTCACCTGGCGAGGAATGAGTGCTAGTCAGAGATAAGCACAGAACATTTAGTACCAGAAAGCGTGCTGTCCGTGTGTGGCGTGGGGAAGGAGCGCGATCTGAGTGTGACCGAGAACACATTGCGATGGCCCGGAGACTCGACACGAGCATCTCGGAAACTGCACGACTTGCCGAATGTTCGAGGAGTGCTGTGGTGAGTGTCTTCAACAGGCGACGAAACCGATTTGAAACGACGTTCTTGTGGTCTTCAGTCCAGAGACTGGTTTGATGCAGCTCTCCACGCTACTTTATCCTGTGCAAGCTTCTTCATCTCCCAGTACCTACTGCAACCTACATCCTTGTGAATCTCTTTAGTGTATTCATCTCTTGGTCTCCCTCTTTCGATTTTTACCCACAGCGCTGCCCTCCAATACTAAATTGGTGATCCCTTGATGCCTCAGAATATGTCCTAATAACCGATCAGTCTATGTGATTTCTCGCGTCACATCATGCCGAAGTTACTTTATTTCTTAAGTACTACAGACCAATATACACTCCTGGAAATGGAAAAAAGAACACATTGACACCGGTGTGTCAGACCCACCATACTTGCTCCGGACACTGCGAGAGGGCTGTACAAGCAATGATCACACGCACGGCACAGCGGACACACCAGGAACCGCGGTGTTGGCCGTCGAATGGCGCTAGCTGCGCAGCATTTGTGCACCGCCGCCGTCAGTGTCAGCCAGTTTGCCGTGGCATACGGAGCTCCATCGCAGTCTTTAACACTGGTAGCATGCCGCGACAGCGTGGACGTGAACCGTATGTGCAGTTGACGGACTTTGAGCGAGGGCGTATAGTGGGCATGCGGGAGGCCGGGTGGACGTACCGCCGAATTGCTCAACACGTGGGGCGTGAGGTCTCCACAGTACATCGATGCTGTCGCCAGTGGTCGGCGGAAGGTGCACGTGCCCGTCGACCTGGGACCGGACCGCAGCGACGCACGGATGCACGCCAAGACCGTAGGATCCTACGCAGTGCCGTAGGGGACCGCACCGCCACTTCCCAGCAAATTAGGGCCACTGTTGCTCCTGGGGTATCGGCGAGGACCATTCGCAACCGTCTCCATGAAGCTGGGCTACGGTCCCGCACACCGTTAGGCCGTCTTCCGCTCACGCCCCAACATCGTGCAGCCCGCCTCCAGTGGTGTCGCGACAGGCGTGAATGGAGGGACGAATGGAGACGTGTCGTCTTCAGCGATGAGAGTCGCTTCTGCCTTGGTGCCAATGATGGTCGTATGCGTGTTTGGGAACTTGCTGTTCCAACAGGACAATGCACGTCCGCATGTATCCCGTGCCACCCAACGTGCTCTAGAAGGTGTAAGTCAACTAACCTGGCCAGCAAGATCTCCGGATCTGTCCCCCATTGAGCATGTTTGGGACTGGATGAAGCGTCGTCTCACGCGGTCTGCACGTCCAGCACGAACGCTGGTCCAACTGAGGCGCCAGGTGGAAATGGCATGGCAAGCCGTTCCACAGGACTACATCCAGCATCTCTACGATCGTCTCCATGGGAGAATAGCAGCCTGCATTGCTGCGAAAGGTGGATATACACTGTACTAGTGCCGACATTGTGCATGCTCTGTTGCCTGTGTCTATGTGCCTGTGGTTCTGTCAGTGTGATCATGTGATGTATCTGACCCCAGGAATGTGTCAATAAAGTTTCCCCTTCCTGGGACAATGAATTCACGGTGTTCTTATTTCAATTTCCAGGAGTGTAGTATAGCCTATTCCTAACGGTCAGAATTTTGATATCTGCTTTCTAGTGTTGAATCATTGTGATGTCCCTTGTGTAAGAGCTATTGTCAACAATTAAATCTGCAATACGCTTCCTTCGAGCGCTGCTTCGGTCAGAGGAAGCGACACGGACTCCCCCCCCCCCCCCCCCCCCCAACCGGCGCTCTCGGTTCACGGCTATACGACGCTCGAAACGCTGACCGCTATTCCCAGAGCAGAGACTGACTTCGCCTTTTCTGCCGTTTGCTGAGGAAAGTCGGAAAAATCCGCAGGGGTCTCGCAAGCCGGGCCCACGCGGCCGCGCGTGGTCCCACGTAAGTGCGCACTCAGCATCGGCCAGCCACGTATGAGAGCACGCGAGGGTTCCGTGTATGTAATGGCGGTAATTTGCACACCACGGCGTTTGTAATGGCTGCAACGGAAGCGCTATTTGCCGTTCTCAGTTAAAGAGCTCACGAAGAAGAAATGCTTGCTTCTTTTCCCGCACGGCGGCTTTACGTTTTATATCTGTGAACATTCCCACAGCCTGCTCATAATGCGGCCTAATTAGACGTCTTGGTCTGCGGACAGGTTATTTACTCTGAGACTGCTCACTGAACCGTGAGGAAACTGCGGAGCAAACATAAAATTGAGAAGACGGCAGTTCGTCTTCCCTAGCGGGGCCGTTGGCGTTCTTCCACGATCTGGAGAGCTCGCTTCTTCCGATTGTATTTCTTCATTTAACGGAGCGCAGTACATAAGATAGGTACAGTTGAAACGTCCCCTCAGAAAAATTAATGATTTACTGTGCTGATAAACATCTTATGTTATTTTCAAACAGCTGAGCAAAACTGAACTTACTCAGGCATTCACTAAAATGACACACAATATTTTTAGCGCAACGCAATCTGACTTTCAGTAATCCCTACAAAAGAATGGCCCTGACTAACAATAACCTATACCTTTCATGAATTTAATGAATTCTTACCTCACAAAAATCTTCGTTACTCGAACTACTGCAATACAGAGAGCGCCAATACTAAATAAAAGATTCTAACTACTCAAGTCACTAACTACTGATAGTCATAGCAAATGAAAGATTTTGATAAAGAACAAACAATGTATTTACCTTAATAGTGTTCAAAAGTCATTATATATATATATATATATATATATATATATATATATATATATATATCAGTTCATGACATCCAGTCTTACAAATTTACTGTCTCTGATGGACACACGTCCAGATCATCTGCTCTCAAAACTCCACCATCTCTCTCCCCACATCCACCACTGCTGGCGGCTCACCTCCAACTGCGCTACCCGGTGTTAACATCCAGCTGCCCAACACTACAATAGCAAACAACAATGCAAACCAGCCACTTACTGCACACAGCACAGCCAGTGATTTTCATACAGAGCGCTACGTGGCGTTCCCAATAATGAAAACCTAAACAGCCTACGTACACAGTGTCTGGGGATCAAGGTTTCAATAGATATTCAAGAGAGAGTATGTATCTGAAAATTTACTACTGTGTGATATTTGTGATGAATAAGAAGCAATCAAAATATATCGCGGAAGTTACAAAACAGAACACAAAGGTTGAAAAGAAAGCACCCTTTCTGCCATCATATCAATACGCTTTCGGCAGTGCGTATGAAGGTAGCATTAAACCATAATACTGTTGGAATGGGAATCTGACGAGATACAGTGTATGGAGGTTCTCTTAACGTGATTATGATGACAGATTAAGCAGAAATGCAATGAAGTGTGTAGTTAATTCCTTTTGTCTTCAACTTATCATAGAGTTTGTGCGTCAAATAAGCAAGTAAATTTTTTTACTATGGTACGCTGCTTGGCAATGCAGGGCCAAAGAAAATTCCTGCAGTCTATCACGTCTAACAGTTTCCAGTTCCGGATACCTAATTCCATGTGATCGAGGTTGAACTGTTAAACTCTAATTTCAGTAAAATATGGCGTTTCAGTCTTCGATCGCTATTCTTTATTTTCAATTACCGGTTTCGGGCTAGCTGCCCATCTTCAGATCATATATTGTAGTTACAGAGTAACTTGTCCGTACAGAACACTCGGTTCGCTGTCATGCGGATAAGACAAACACCATGAGCCTGCCGTTTCTACTATTCGAAAACATTTTATTTCCGATGATAATAATTTCTTCGAACCTACAATGGAAAAAAGGAGGAAAGATTTAAATTAAAATCTTAAAATCTTCGCCGGCCGGAGTGGCCGCGCGGTTCTAGGCACTTCAGTCTGGAACCGCGCGACCGCTAAGGTCGCAGTTTCGAATCCTGCTTCGGGCATGGATGTGTGTGATGTCCTTAGGTTAGTTAGGTTTAAGTAGTTCTAAGTTCTAGGGGACTGATGACCTCAGGTAAACATTTTCTCTCTCTCTCTCTCTCTTTCTCTCTCTTTCCCTCTCCCTCCCCTGTGAGGTTCCCACAACTATCACCATACTACAGTTAAAGCCTGTGAGCAATTTGAGGGCAACGACGTATGTGCTATTCCAACCACATAGTACGTACCATGCCAGTTAACTTAGCTAGGGAACAGCTAGTTGTCTAGGCTTCACTGAAGACATAGGAAACGTATCAGACTGGTGTTTAACAGTCGAGAGAGATTTAGAATAGAATCTCTGGTTCACAGCTCGCGCCGGCGACAGCCACTGCCGCCGCTGAATGAAGGTAAACACCCGCGTTCGCGCTGCGCCAACAAGTGATACTCAATTGACACTCAGAACAGCGGTCGTCGGCATCTCTCCTATTTTTTCGGACATTCAACCGTGACCTGTAGTTAAACACATTCACGCTCGTCGAGCTTAATTCAAGCAGAAACGCGAGATACCCGAATTAATGAAAAGAATTGATCAGTCCCTGTAGAGTGCTTTATACTCTGAAGTTATTTAATTGTTTTACTTGTGTAATTCTTTCTGAGTGCTCTTTACTGACTCCCATCCATTATTTGGTTATTTTAATTGTGCATTTTAGCTTAAATGATATATCTGGCCCCACACTGTATTTAATTTGTTTGTATTTTATCGACCCCCGTGATGGTCATCAACCATCTTACTATTACAGAACCCTAGAATAGTTAGGAATTTCGCTTCACAATTCTGAAGACCCAGTGCCAATATTTTACCATCCCGTGCATATTAAAACTATGGTTGATTTATCATAAAGTCATATTTAGAGTAAAACATAAACCTGAATACCGAAAAGCGAAGATTTTCAATTTTAGAACGAGATTTTCACTCTGCAGCGGAGTGTGCGCTGACATGAAATTTCCTGGCAGATTAAAATTGTGTGCCGGACCGCGACTCGAAATCGGGACCTTTGCCTTTCGCGGGCAAGTGCTCTACCAACTGAGCTACCTAAGCATGACTCACGCCCCGTCCTCACAGCTTTACTTCCGCCACTACCTCGTCTCCTACCTTCCAAACTTTACAGAAGCTCTCCTGCGAACCTTGCAAGACCAGCACTCCTGAAAGAGCACTTGCCCGCGAAAGGCAAAGATCCCGAGTTCGAGTCTCGGTCCGGCAAACAGTTTTAATCTGCCAGGAAGTTTCATATCAGCGCACACTCCGCTGCAGAGTGAAAATCTCATTCTGGAAACATCCCCCAGGCTGTGGCTAAGCCATGTCTCTGCAATATCCTCTCTTTCAGGAGTGCTAGTCTTGCAAGATTCGGAGGAGAGCTTCTGTAAAGTTTGGAAGGTAGGAGACGAGGTACTGGCGGAAGTAAAGCTGTGAGGACCGGGCGTGAGTCGTGCTTGGGTAGCTCAGTTGGCACCCGGCACGGTAGCTCAGCGTGTTCGCTCAGAGGGTTAGCTGCCCTCTGTAATAAAAAAAACTGAGTTAATCGATCAATAACGAACTTAAACGGATGTCTTACGACGTCCGCCCCGAGCAGATGCAACGAACAAAAGCGAACAAATTGAGTTAAAAAAAAGAAAAAAAAAGGTTGATAGAGCACTTGGTAGGTCAGGAGTTCGAGTCTCGGTCAGCAACAAAGTTTTAATCTGCCAGGAAGTTTCATTTTCATTTTTGCTAGTAAATAGTTACGCTTGAACCAGTACACTAATTTCTGTTAGCGGTAACGTTTCCTATACAGGGAATGTAGAGAGACAGACATTGAGATCACTGTCTGATTACATCATTGTACGTACTGCTGCACTCTTCTGAACTCTGCATGGTGAGCTGGTGCTTTCCTACCCAGCAGGCCGTACGTAAGTCGAACACAAATGCGTAACACACCCACAGAGCGAACTACTCGCTGTTGAGAGGAATGTCGTTACACAGATTGCCAAATGCATTGAGGTTGACGGACATCATTTTGAGCATTTATTCATTAATGTGGAAGTAACGTTGTAACAGCATGCGTTCTCAGAAATGATAAGTTCACAAAGGTACATGTATCAATTTGGAACATCCGAAATAAAATGTTCAAACGTACCTACGTTCTGTATTTTAATTTAAAAAACCTACCTGTTAGCAACTGCTCGTCTAAAATTGTGAGCCATATGTTTGCGACTATTACAGCGCCATCCATCACAAAGCGTAAAAAGTGGCCCAACTAAAACATTCATATTTCTTTACATACTACACGAATATGTAATAAAAATGGGGGTTCCTATTTTAAAAACGCAGTTGATATCCGTTTGACCTATGGTAGCACCATCTAGCGGGCCAACCATAGCGCCATCTGGTTTCCTCCTTCGAGCTAAAAAAGTTTCGATCTATTTAGTTTTTCGTTTGACGCCTATTTCGTGAGATATTAGCCCCGGTAACGATCAATGGACCACCCTGTATGTACATCACAGATGTTGCAGACTTGAAAAGATCTCTGGAGCGCATGTCGGAGGTTACGCACCACGGTACAGTGTTGGCTCAGAGCGAGTGCCAGAGGACGGAGAACAGCCGGGGCTCGTGCTGGGTCGGTGGCCACGTTGTCGGAGCCGCGGAGCCCTACCTTGCCGCCCCGCGGAGCGGCCTATCTGCGCGCGCCATCTGTGCAGTAATTACCGCCGCACTATGTTAGACGCGTTGACGGTGCTAGGCGGTGCAAGACGGCCGCGGCCGCGTTCGCCACTTGCTGCCGCCTCGCAATCGATATGTGCTGGCCTGGCGCACCCGGTGGGACGTCTTCTCAGCGACACTACTTCGTATCTCCCTCGGGTGCACATTCTAGCACTGCCCCTCTTCCCTTCTCACCTACTCCAACAAACACTGACGAGCCAAAACGTTGTGACCACCTGCTTAACAGCTTCTTTGTTCCGTGTATTTGGGATCCGACAGTTTGTTGGTAGGTTATAGGAGGTATGTGGCATTAGACGTCTATGCACAGGCCATGTAATTTTTTTTACTCGGAGATGGCGCCAGTTAGTGACCCAGATGCGTTCCATAGGATTTACGTCAGGCGAATGTGGTCGCCGAGACATCATCCTGAGTTCACTCCTAACGCTCCTCAAACCACTATAGCACAGTTCTGGCTCCGAGACGGACAATTATACTGCTGGGGTTGCGAATTATACTGCTGAGGTTGCGAAGCAACTCATATCGTTTGATACGGGCAAGTCTTCAGGTCCAGATTGTATACCGATTAGTTTCCTTTCAGATTACGCTGATACAATAGCTCCCTACTTAGCGATCATATACGACCGCTTGCTCACCGATAGATCTGTAGCTACAGATTGGAAAATTGCGCAGGTCGCACCAGCGTTTAAGAAGGGTAGTAGGAGTAATCCATCGAACTACAGACCTATATCATTGACGTCGGTTTGCAGTACGGTTATGGAGCATATACTGTATTCAAACATTATGAATCACCTCGAAGGGAACGATCTATTGATACGTAATCAGCATGGCTTCAGAAAACATCGTTCTTGTGCAACGCAGCTAGCTCTTTATTCGCACGAAGTAATGGCCGCTATCGACAGTGGATCTCCGTATTTCTAGATTTCCGGAAAGCTTTTGACACCGTTCCTCACAAGCGACTTCTAATGAAGCTGCGGGCCTATGGGGTATCGTCTCAGTTGCGCGACTGGATTCGTGATTTCCTGTCAGGAAGGTCGCAGTTCGTAGTAATAGACGGCAAATCATCTAGTAAAACTGAAGTGATATCAGGTGTTCCCCAGGGAAGCGTCCTGGGACCTCTGCTGTTCCTGATCTATATAAATGACCTGGGTGACAATCTGAGCAGTTCTCTTAGGTTGTTCGCAGATGATGCTGTAATTTACCGTCTAGTAAGGTCATCCGAAGACCAGTATCAGTTGCAAACCGAGTTAGAAAAGATTGCTGTATGGTGTGGCAGGCGGCAGTTGACGCTAAATAACGAAAAATGTGAGGTGATCCACATGAGTTCCAAAAGAAATCCGTTGGAATTCGATTACTCGATAAATAGTACAATTCTCAAGGCTGGGTGTTAAAATTACGAACAACTTCAGTCGGAAATATCACATAGATAATATTGTGGGGAAGGCGAGCCAAAGGTTGTGTTTCATTGGCAGGACACGTAGAAGATGCAACAAGTCCACTAAAGAGACAGCTTACACTACACTCGTTCGTCCTCTGTTAGAATATTGCTACGCGGTGTTGGATCCTTACCAGGTGGGATTGACGGAGGACATCGAAAGGGTGCAAAAAAAGGGCAGCTCGTTTTGTATTATCACGTAATAGGGGAGAGAGTGTGGCAGATATGATACGCGAGTTGGGATGGAAGTCATTGAAGCAAAGACGTTTTTCGTCGCGGCGAGATCTATTTACGAAATTTCAGTCACCAACTTTCTCTTCCGAATGCGAAAATATTTTGTTGAGCCCAACCTACATAGGTAGGAATGATCATCAAAATAAAATAAGAGAAATCAGAGCTCGAACAGAAAGATTTAGGTGTTCGTTTTTCCCGCGCGCTGTTCGGGAGTGGAATGGTAGAGAGATAGTATGATTGTGGTTCGATGAACCCTCTGCCAAGCAGAGTAATCATGTAGATGTAGATGTAGATGGCATAGCCTTCGGGGAAGAAATCAAGCATGAAGGGATGCAGGTGGCTCGTAGGGGCTAGCATGTCTTCGATTACTATCACAGTCCCATGGAAGCGCACGTGTATGCCTCCCGTAACATAATGACGCTCCCACCAGGCTGCGCCCGTGGCGCTCTCCACGTTTCGAGTCGCCGTTCACCTCGATGACGGCGTTTGTGGACACGAGCAGCGACCTAGTGTAGCGAAAATGTGATTCACCCGAAGAGCCGACACGTTTCCATTGATCGATAGACGAATCGCGATGGCCCGATGCCCACCTCGATCTTAATTGACAATGTCGTTCGGTCAACATGTGAAGACGCAGGGGTGGTCTGCTGCGCAGCTCTATGTTCAACAATGTACAATCAACGGCGTGCTCCGAAACACTTGCGCGTACACCAGCATTGTCTTCTTTCGGTAGAGATGTCACACATCCTACTTCACAGAGCAGACAAACCTCTGAACCCAACGTTCTGTGAAGAGTCGTAGACGTCCAACAATTAAGCGCCTAGTCTTAGCTTCACTGTCCTTCTACCTCTTTCCTTAGAGGCTCACGACCGTAGCGCATGAACATTCGACCAGCTTCACTGTTGTCGAGATACTCGTCCACATGCTCTGCGTAGTAATAGTTTGCCCTTTGGCATTTCCCCATTTGCAGCCCTTGTATACTTTTGTTACCGCATAACATGCCCGCAACGCCTCCAGACGTCACCCGGCGTCGCGGTGGGCAGCGGTCATTTTCTTTTGCGTTATCAGTGTAACCTGTGTGGAAAAAGTCTTGAGTTGCCCTTCTGAAAGCGCTCTGCGCTGCACGATGCTTCTGAAGCGGTCTGTGCACAGAGTGATCCCGAAAGTCTGTTCGGGTTTCCTGCCGGATCCTAAAATCAACTTGACTCGATATTTCGGCGATCCAAGTGGTCGCCATCTTCAGGAAAATGCTGCTTCTGCTGATGAGTTCCGCTGAGAAGTGACGCCAGGTTGCAAATCGACGTCCTATATAGGCCACCGTTCAAGTACACTGCACATGCGCCGCCCACCACGGTTTCTGCCTTCCAAAACAGGGAGGTGGCGCCGCCCTTAGTGAAACACTGCTGGCAACGATATATCGCAATCAAGGCCGCACCGAAGAACGTTCAGTTTTGATGCGAGATAATACAGGATTCCACGCCTTGCAAAGAGGAAACCCATTGTCTCTGTTGATTAAATTATCAGACAACCTAATTTCAATCGCCTCTTTATAGACACTGTTCCAAAAACCGGAAATGTTGGCAACCACCACAGTTTCCTCATCCACCACACCAACGCAATGGCGTCCTTACGACTTTGGTACGTAGAGCATATGCAATTTCCGATGCAGACAGCTTAACCCAAGAACTTGAGCATTTGATGACTGTTTTTAAGGAAAATGGATACACCGAGAAGCAGATTCGTCGGGCTATGGAGTTTGGACCATTTCCGGAGGTGCACGAAGAGGAACATAGATCTGTGGCCCTTCTTCTTTATGCTGGAGGCTTATCGTTTAAGATTGGACGAATTTTAAGGAATTTGAACATTAAGAGTGTGTTCCGTCAACCTTCTAAGATTAGGGTTCTGCTCGGCTCTGTGAAGGATAATTTTGGGCTTAGGAAACCCGGGGTGTACAAAATTCCGTGTCAGTGTGGGAAAGCTTACATTGGCCGTTCGATTCGCACAGTGCATGACAGATGTGTGGAACATCGCCGTCATACGAGGCTACAACAGCCGGAAAAATCGGCGGTAGCAGAACACTGGCTAAATGAGGGACACAATATGAAATTTGAGGAAACTGTGGTGGTTGCCAACATTTCCAGTTTTTGGAACAGTGTCTATAAAGAGGCGATTGAAATTAGGTTGTCTGATAATTTAATCAACAGAGACAATGGGTTTCCTCTTTGCAAGACTTGGAATCCTCTATTATCTCGCATCAAAACTGAACGTTCTTCGGTGCGGCCTTGGTTGCCATATATCGTTGCCAGCAGTGTTTCACTAAGGGCGGCGCCACCTCCCTGTTTTGGAAGGCAGAAACCGTGGTGGGCGGCGCATGCGCCGTGTACTGAACGGTGGCCTATAAAGGACGTCGATTTGCAACCTGGCGTCAGTTCTCAGAGGGCCTCATCAGCAGAAGCAGCATTTTCCTGAAGATGGCGACCAGTTGGATCGCCGAAATATCGAGTCACGTTGATTTTAGGATCCGGCAGCAAACCCGAAGAGACTTTCAAGACTTATTACGCCGGGAAAGCCTACGTAATCACAGAGTGATCCCGATCGTCACAAGGCCGACAGAGACGCTGTGGCTGCTGTCGTGCTGTCAACAAAGGCACCCGCGTCGTGTTCTGCCACAGCCCATTAGCGCCATATTTCACCGCAGTGTCCTAAAAGATACGTTCGTCGTACCTCCACATTGATTTCCGCGGTTATTTCACGCAGTGTTGCTTGTCTGTTAGCACTGACAACTCTACACAAATGCCGGTGCTCTCGGTCGTTAAGCGAAGGCCGTCGGCCATTGCATTAGCCGTGGTGAAAGGTAATGCCTGAAATTAGGTATTCTAGTGTGGTGTGTCTACTGTAAGACCTTCAGTACACACACCAATAGATTATTTGACTTGTCGGTCTAACGAAGAAGGGGAGTGTCAGCAATATGTCTCGTGGTCTTATCGTGGCGTGTTTATCTTCCGCCGTTAGGTCAGACGATAGAAATGCCACTTGCACGCTTACAGTAGCAGATTGACAGTGACCAACTTTAAACAGAACTTGATTAGTTTTCATACACATTTATTAAAATAATAACAAGCATAAAAATTACTTAACTTGGTTCTGGATGCTATTTACAACTGACAATCTGAAGCTCCTTTGGTATTGGCACGTTAATCTTATTCTCACATATATCTTTGATACTTGACAAAAGTGTCTATACATTTATCTTCAAGGCTATGTACAGGAATATGGTAATCTTATGAGGCGCAGACTGAACTTGTCTATAGACTGGTACAGACTGGTGCAGACAAATGCAGACTGGTACAGACTGGTGCAGACAAATGCTGACTGACTAATCGGAGGTGTGTACACTCATTATAATACCTCGCGCGTTCATGTACCACTGCGCGAGTGTAATCCGCGAGGAGAAATGGTTCTACATTAGCCGCAATCTCATTGGCCGCGTTACATATTAATACGCGGATCGGCGGAAGCAGAATTTGGTCCGTCTCTATGGCAGCGCCATCTCGTAGTGCGGAGACGGACGAGCGCTGCGCCTGCGCTGTTGTGCTTAGCGGGGCGCGCTCTAGTGGGTAAGTTGTGTACGCGCTGACTACGCGGAACTATGTACACAACATCTAGGCACAGTCTTGGCACAGTGGATCTCGGAATACTGAATTCCCCAACGATTTCCGAAATGGAATGTCCTATGCGTAAAGCTCCAAGAATCATTCTGCATTCAAGGTCTGTTAATTTCCGTCGTGCAGGCATAATCTCGTCGGAATTCTTGAATCACCTGAGCACAAATGATAGCTGCGCCAATGTGCTGCCCTTTTATACCTTGTGTACACGATACTACCGGCATCTGTATATTGTGCGTATGGCTATCTCGTGACGTTTGTCTCCTCCGTGTATACTACACTATAAGACACCTTGGACCCTGTTAACTAGACGTGCTGGTGTTTTGAGCAGAAGTCTGTGTGCCCAAGCTCAGGCACAGTATCCTATGGCGCTATGGTGCTTTTTTGTAGTTTGCATTGACAGCTTGTAATCGTAACTGGCTAGACGATTTTGTTCATAAAAGTACTACATTCGTACCTGGCACGCCTGCCACGTTTCGCGGCTGACTCGTCAGGAGGTCGGAACTGCTATGTGGCACTGCGGAGCCCCGTGGGCGCAGCTCCCTCGCGAGATTAGCAGCTTCCAGATTCGGATATTAATTTCGCCAGTGGGCGCCCGGCTTTCTCCCTCCTCTTTCAAACGTCTTGAGGGAGGATACGGTGGCGTAAAGACAGCGCCAGCGCGCCCTGTTCCCGGCGCCGCTGCCGCCCGGGGGCAACTAATCAGGCACGAGGCAGTTGGGCGACGGCGCCGGTCAGCCGCCAGCCAAACTCGCCGACGACTACAATGGCGCCGAAGCAGCCGCCAGCCATATTAATAAGAAGTTCACGGATTCCTCCACAATAAGTCGGCGGCGCTCATCTGGGTCGTCGCGCGCCTTTCACGGTCGCCACCAATGAATATCGCTGGCAGCAGTGCGCGGGGGGAGGGCCAAAGAGGAGTGAGTGAGTCTCGGACCGGACTGAAAGAACAAGAAACAGAGAGGAAAAAATCTTCCAAGGAGTCACTTCCTTG
Source organism: Schistocerca nitens (assembly GCF_023898315.1). Lineage (NCBI taxonomy): Eukaryota > Metazoa > Arthropoda > Insecta > Orthoptera > Acrididae > Schistocerca > Schistocerca nitens. Next base: position 76,930,109 of record NC_064622.1, on the reverse strand, counting down.
AGAAAAAATGGGGCGGTGTGGAGGGAGCGAGAGGGATGGGAATTAGAGAGGGACAGAGAGAGAGAGTGAGGGAGGAGGAGGGGGGGAGAGAAGACGGTTGGTGGAAGGCGACAAGACGGGGAGAGAACGCCGCAGCAGAGACAGCCGAGCGGAGAGAACTTGAAGTGACGTATTTCCGCCGGAAGGAAGAGGCTGTCATTAGGCTCGCCCGCGAAGAAAGGATCCGCAAGATGGCGACGGCGTAATGACACTCGGTGAATCCTCACGGCTATCCTCGAGGGCGCCGGGATGGACCGGCGCGGCGAGGGGCGGCAGAGACGGCGAGGGCGGCGGCACTCGTAGCGGGCGAGCGAGCAAGCACCGCCATTCACCCCCGGGCGGCCTGTCGGCGTGTGTACATAACCCAGTTACCCGGGCGCAATGCCTCTGCTGCGACAACGAGTACATCCGACGCGACAAGTGGCGGCTGCCGCCCGCTGTCCTCGGCAGTTCCTTCTGGCGATCCTCGCGCGAGACAACAGTGTGACGGAGAGAGTGAGAGAAACGGGCTGAGAGGGGGCCCGAGGAAGTTTCGTCATAGCCGGCGCGGCGCGTGACAATAGCCGTTACTGAAGCAGCGACACACACACCCCGCGTCGCCTCTTCTGTACGAGTCCGCGCCCCCTGGCCAGCGGGCCGTCCATTGTCTTCCGGCGCTACTTCAAAGAATTGAAAGCCAGCCCGGCTTTGTTCTAGCTCTGGCGCTCAGGTAACAAGCAAAATCTGCGTTCTGCCAAGTCTGCCGGCGCCTAACATCTCTTCTCCCACTTTGACAACATCTACGCAGAGGAGGCGATAAAAAAAGGGAAAAAAATATTGGCCAGATGCGAGCAGGACTCCCGCTCTGATGGTTCAGTAAAAAGCTTATTATGCGTACAGACAGTCCATCTACTCCGAAAATCCAGAATCTCGTCGATTTTTGCCTGTTATCGACAATGATATTTGCAAGATGTCGGTCAGGGGATTCCAAGACTTTCGAGAATGTTTTAATTTCACGTTTGAAGTCGGATAACAAATGAGAAAAGAAATATTGTTTGTGTGATTTAATTAAAAATCTGTTACGCAGAAATGTAGGAACACGCGAGGCAATACTGACCCTACGACTTCTCTTACAAGATAGTTTAAGAAAGATTGTTTTTGTGATATAATTAAAAATCTCTTCCGCAGAAATGTAGGAACACGCGAGGCAATACTGAGCCTACGACTTCTCTTAGAAGATAGTTTAAGAAATAGTTTTTGTGTGATATAATTAAAAATCTGTTCCGCAGAAATGTAGGAACACGCTAGGCAATACTGGCCCTACGACTTTCCTTAGAAGATAGTTTAAAGAAATACAAACCTACCTTTATAACGTTTGTAGACATAGAGAAAACGTTTGATAATCTTGGCTGGAATACTCTCTTTGAAATTCTAAAGGTAGCAGCGGTAAAATGCAGGGGCCGGAAGGCTTTCTATGACTTGTGCAGAAACCGAACGGAAATTATGAGTCGAGGGGCATGTAAAGAAGGCAGTGGTTGAGAAGGGAGTGAGACAAGGTTGTAGCCTATCCCCGATGTTACTCAATCTGTACATTGAGCAAGCAGTAAAGAAAACCAAAGAAAAATTTGGAGTAGGAATTGAAGTTCACCGAGAAGAAACAGAAACTTTGAGGTTTGCCGATGACATTGCAATTCTGTCAGAGACAGCATAGGACTGAAGAGCGTGGACAGTGTTGTGAATGGAGGAGATAAGATGAACACCAACAAAAACAGTACGAGAATAACAGAATGCATTCGAACTAAATCAGGTGATGCTGAGGAAATAAGGCTAGAAAACGAGTCACTTAATGCAGGAATTTTGCTCTTTGGGCAGCAAAATAACTAATGATGGCCGAAGAGGAAGTGATATAAAATGTGGACTGGCAATGGCAAGAAAAGCGCTACTGAAGAAGAGAAATTTGTTAACGTCGAATATAGATTTAAGAGTCAGGAAGTCCTTGCTGAAAGTATTTGTATCTAGTGTAACTATGTATTTAAGTGAAACATGGACGATAAACAGTTTGGACAAGAACAGAATAGAGGCTTTTGGAATGTGGCGCTATAGAAGAATACTAAGAATTAGATGGGTACACTACATAACTAATAAGGAGGTACTGAATACAACTGGAGAGGAAAGAAAATTGTAGCACAACTTGACCAAAAGAAGGAATAGGTTGATAGGACACATTCTCAGACATCAAGGAATCACCAATTTAGTACTGGAGGGAAGTGTTGGCCGCTGAAAATCATAGAGGGAGACAAAGAGACGAATACAGTTAACACATTCAGAATGATGCAGGTTGCGGTAGTTATTCGATGATTAAGAGTCTTGCACAGGACAGAATAGCATGGAGAGCTGCATCAAACCATTCTTCGGACTGAAGACCACAACAAAACTACAAATTAACTATTTTCTTATCTTTTCCTTTATTTATACTGCGAAACATTTCTTCTTGCCAAATTGCATGATCTGACGTGAAGGGGAAGAACCCATAAGTTTTTAATAAGTGACTGCGAGTATCAAAATATGACACAACAATGTTGATTTTATTGACTTAGAAGCTTCACTTTTCCACATCGCCAAGGATCTGTAGACCTTGATGTGTGACATAAATTTCAGCTTGATACGTTTACTCGTTCCTGGGAAGAAGGGGTCTTAACTGACGGACGAACAGTAAGACAGTGTGATAAGAAATGGCAATTTTTTTTCGTGTTATGTAATTACAAATTAACAGTTTTCAGATTTTTTTCCTTTTGTTGTAGTGTGAAGCCCTGCTTCTCGGCAATTTTCATGGTCAGCAGATAGTACCCTACACGTTTTGATGAATGAGTTTGTGGCCGTAAAAATAAGTGACATAAATGGCCGTATCGTTTGATTGTATCGACTTAGAGTCTTCACGTTTTTGCATCGACCAAGGACCGTAGATCTTAATACGCGACGTGAATTTCAAGTCGTTACGTCTATCCGTTCCTGAGAAAAATGCTTTTGAAAAGTCGGTCAGACAGACATACAGACAGACGGACAGCAACATGGTCCTATAAGGATTCCGTTTTTGCCGGCTGAGGTACGGAACCATAAAAAAGAGAAAAACAGATTTTGTCGTCTAGACTCCCCATTTGGTTTTAGAAATTAGAACGTCAGTAAGGCGATTATGGTTTCAAAGGGACGAACTGCGAGGTTATTAACTCCTCAATCCTCTCCTGCCGTTCGAAGACACTTTCTTTCATTAGTAATAAAAAAAGTCAGAGGAGCCACCCAATGCTTTTTCGTTCCTGAATCCAAAATCCACAAAAAATTAAATACTTTTCTGTAACTACTCTTGAATGTAACAGATACAAACTACATACACTAAAGTGCAATTTTTTTTACACCATTCACTTAGTTTAGCTTTGTTGACAGGAAAATTTTATTACTTCTCTTTTTCATTCAGGTATCAAATCTAATCAATAAGTGAGGATATCTTCCAGTAATTTTGGGGTTTGCAGCCGGATCCCATCAACATTCTGCAACGATATTTCGGTCTAGGGACGTCCGGCCATCCTCGGGTAAGTACACGAAGTACTGAAGAGCACTGTTTTATTTTTTCTTTATTGCATTGCGATTTCCCCCCCCCCCCCAGAGGAGGGGCGGTCTGGCAGCAGCGTAATGCGCCGTTCTGCAGCCTACAGAGAAAGTTAAAAAAACATAATGAGGAGACATAACAATAAAACGAGGTGATGAAACGGTGACTGTTTAAAACTGGCGAAAAAGTTGTGAAGAAAACATATAAAACAAAGAGGTCAGTGATGCTGATTAAAAACACTTAGGAAATAGACAAGCACACTTAAAAAAAACATCGCGACAGTCTGGTTTCTGTTCCCAGCACTTTAAAAAGGGGACGCACAACACCGAACACTCACGGAAAACACTGCACCATAGAGAACGAAGTCATATGGATATGGGAAGGGAGGACCAGGACAGATGAGGGGGAATAAGGGGGGAGCCGATGGAGGGAGAGGGCACAGAAAAAGAGGGGAGCAGGGCGGATGCGGGAAAGGAATGGGGAAGACAGTGAAGGAGAAAGAAAAAGGACTTGGGGGAGAGAATGGAGTCAAGGAGTGGGTAGATGGAGAAAAAACAGGATGGAAGGGGGAGAAGGAGCCTGGGAAGGGGACAGAGGGAGAGAGGGGGAGGTGAGCATCATAGTTGATAGGAGGGATAAATGGAGTGAGGGTGAGTTGATGGAAGCTACCTCAGGAAAGGAGATGAAGGGTGTAGAGGTGGAAGGTAGGGGGGACACAATGGTGAAGGTGCAGCAGCAGACAGGGGTTGGTGAGGAAAGGAGCAGCCAGGGTATGAGGGGGATCAAGTCGGCGGGAGGTGTACAGGATGCAGACATGTTCGAGGTAAAGGAGCAGATGAGGGTAAGGAATTAGGTCATAGAGGATCCGTGTGGGGGACAGGTGGCCTGTACAGAAGGTGAGGTGGAGTGCATGGTGCTAGAAGATCTGGAGGAACTTGTAGAATTTGGGGGGGGGGGGGGGGGGGCAGATATCCAGGTGGGACTGGCATAACAGAGGATGGGACAGATTAAGGATTTGTAGGTGTTGAGGATGGAAGAGGGCTGCGACCCCCATGGTGAGTCCAAGGTAGATGAGGGTGGGGGAGAGGTGGACAGGACGAGTGCAGATGGTAAGGGAAAAATCAAGGAGCCAGAACGAGCGAGTGGTACGACCTGCGATGATTGCCTGAGTCTTGGAATAATTGATTTTGAGGAGCCACTGGTTACAACATGTGGCAATAAGGTCAATGTGATTCTGGAGAAGGGGTTGGGACTGTTGAAGTGTAGGAGTGAGGGACTGCTGGAGGTGAACTGGAGGATGGTTTGGGGCACATCTGCTGTGTACAGAAGGTAGAGGAGAGGGGAGAGGACAGAGTCCTAGGGCACACCTGTGGAGGGGCAGAAGGAGCGGAAATCGGCATTGTGGATGGTAATGTAGGAGGGGTGGTGGGAGAGGGAGGAGCCAATCAGACAGGCATAGTTGAGTGGAAGGGCATAGGTCTGGAGTTTGAACAGGAGACTGGGTTGCTATACACGGTCTTAGGCCTTTTCGAGGTCTAGGGAGACAAAAATGGTAGAGTGGCGGGAGTTGAGCTGGAGGGATAGGAGATGAGTGAGATGTAGTAGTTGGCCATCGGCAGAGAAGGTCAGAAGCCACATTGGGTGTTGGGGAGGAGGTGGTGTCGATGAATTCCAAGAATTCCAAGAACTTGCTGAGCACCGATGTGAGACATATAGGGCGATAGGAAGAGGCATCAGATGGAGGCTTATTGGATTGGGAGAACATCAGGATACAGGAGGTTTTCCACAGGTCGGGTTAGAAGCCAGTGGCAAGGATTATGTTGTAGAGGGCGCCAAGGACTGCAAGGAGGAAGGGAGGGCAATGTTTGAGATGGTGGTAGGTAACGCGGTCGTGGCCAGGAGTCATGTTGCCTTTAGTGTGGAGTGTAAGGCAGATGTCCTGTGTAGTAATGGGAGTGTTAAGTCTTGCTGGTGGTGTGTGGCACGAGTACTGGACGCTAGGAGCAAGGGGAGGAGTAGAGATGTCCATACATTCAGTGACATGGAGGAGGAGGGATTAATCAATTTGGGGATCATCTGGAATGGAAAAGACATTGGAGAGGTGGGAGGCAAATTGGTTGGCCTTACTGAGGTTGTCAGGAAAGGGATGGTCATCAAAGAGGAGAGGGTACTGTAGGGTAGGGTGGTTCCCAGTAAGGCGGTGGAAAGCAGACCAATACTTAGAAGAGTTTATCAGGAGTGTGGCATTGAGTTGCGTGCATGTCTGTCGCCAGGCACTGCGCTTCTTCACAGTAAGCATGTTGTGGATGTGTCGTAATTGCCGGTGGCCGGTGAGCGTGTTCCGGTCATGAGTACGGAGGACGAATCAGTAGAGGCAATGGGATTCATGAAGGAGGAGGATGGCCTGTGGGGGCATGGCCGGATGGTGAGGGTGGATGGCTTTGTTAGGGATATAGGTGGCGCTGGCGTCAGACAAGGTCTGGTGGAGGAAGGCAGTGGTTTGGGGGATGGCATTGGGAGATTAGAGGGTAGGGTCATGGTGTTCGACGTGGGTGTGTATGGAGTCCCAGTAGGCATCCCAGTTGGCGCAGGAGTACTTGTGGACAAGTTTAGGAGGAATGTCAGGGCGAGGAATGGGCTGGGGATGGCGACCATCACAGATAGTGAGGAGGACCGCGGGATGGGCATTGACAATAAGGTCAAGGACATCTGCGGTGACGCGCCCAAGGAGGTTGGGAGAGGCTAGGATCAAGTTGGGAGTGGTGTTGGATTCGGGTTGGGTGTGTTGGGGAAGGGGAACCAGGTCTTCTTGAAGGGTGGTGATAAACCGATGCCACTGCTGGAGTTCGGCAGGAGCACAGCTGTGGATATTGAGGTCTGTGGAAATCACGTAGGTGGAGAAGGTGCGATCAGTGTGGGCTAGGAAATCGTATGGCATGCGAGTACAAGGGTGGATGTAGATGGTGGCACATGTGAAGGTAAGGGTGGGGAAGAAGAGGCTGAGGGTGAGATGCTCGACAGGATTGTTGAGGAGAGGTTGGGTCCAAACAGGGAGGTGCTTGAGGTAGCTGATAACAACCCTGCCACGCACCAGGGGGTACAGGTTATTGGTGCGGTGGAGGGCGTAAGGAGCTGTGGAGATGGAGATATGGGGCTGAAGGAAGGTTTCATATAGGATGAAGGCATCCATGGGGTGTCAATGGAGGCTGTGGGGGAAGAGGAGTTTGTGGGTGGGTAGGGCGCGGGTATTGTGGTAAAGGATGCTGTAACGTTGTCGCGCCGTGGTAGGGGGAAGAGACCTGATGCAGTCATGGTATTTATAGCGAATTCCGCGCATGTGAGTCGTACTGTTGGTTTACGACGCATAATTTACAAGGGGACATGCGCGAGGTAGCCAAGTGGAGTGTGCTGCTCTCAGTGGTGAAGTAAGAACAGTCTAATCGCCGAGTATCGCCTGAACGTGTCGATTCTGCTGTGGCCGCATAATTTTAATAATTTAATTCCAATTTTTATCCAGCTGAAAGTTGGTATCACGATGCACTAAATTGTCAGCAAGACGAATTTCCACGGATTCTTTAATTACAGAGTTCCAGAAGCTGGGAACTGGTGCTAAAATTTTGGTGTTATTGCATTCCATTGAATGTCCCATGGAAATTCAATGTTCTGCTACTGCTGATTTTAAGGGGTGCCGCAGACGGGTGTGTCTTGTGTTCTACACAGCGTTCCTGGACCGTTCATGTCGTCTGACCCATATATGCCGCGCCACACTCACAGGGAAGTTTATAAACACCCGTCTTCCTCAATTGTAAACCGTCTTTAACAGATCCGACTAAGGCCCTGTTCTTTGTTGGTGGACGGAAGATGATGATGATATTATTCTTAAGCAATCTGCCAATCTTAGAAGATACGTTCCCAGTATATGGATGGAAAGCAGTTGATTTATAGTTATCAGTCTCCTCAGAGTGTTGCTTCCTGTTATTATAATTGCGCATGGCCTTCCGTATTTGACGCGAAGTATAGCCATTCTCTTTAAAAACGTTCTCCAGATGCACTAATTCTTCGTGAAGGCTATCAGCATCCCATATTACATGCGCCCCATGAATTAAAGTACTGACAGCACTGGCGGTTGTGCGGGGTGATGGCAACTGGGAGCCTGAAGATACAGGTCTGTATGTGTGGGTTTTCTGCACACCGAGTTTCCACAAAGACCCATCATTCTAAAAAGGGTAAAGTCCCATCTTTCTCAATCTCCATAATAAACTTGATGTTCCATGTAAAGAGTTTAAATGACAAAGGATTTTTTCCAGTTCTTGTCTGTCATGAGGCCATACAACGGAAGTATCATCTACCTAACGCCAAAACACATAGGCTTTAAGACGGCAGACTCAAGAGCTTTCTCCTCAAAGTCTTCAAATGGCTGATTCAAATGGCTCTGAGCACTGTGGGACTTAACCTCTGAGGTCATCAGTCCCCTAGAACTAACCTAAGGACATCACACACATCCATGTCCGAGGCAGGGTTCGAACCTGCGACCGTAGCGGTCGCGCTGTTCCAGACTGTAGCGCCTAGAACCGCTCGGTCATAGAAAGATTGGCCATCACAAGAGACAAGAGACTCCCCATGGCGACACTGTCAGTTTGTTCAAAAAATTCGTAATTAAATAAAAAAATAAGTTGAGGAGAGAGTATGTTAAAAAAAGCCTTCAAATCTTCACTGAACAAGTTACCAACAAGATGTAGCGAGTAAAATAAAGGCACTTTGGTGAAAAGTGAGACCACATCGAAGCTAACCAGCAAATCCGATATACTCAGCTTAACATTCTTCAAACGACTGATAAAATCGTTGGAATTACGTTTATGATGGCAACAATTACCCACATACGGCTTGAATAAGTAGGCCAGATGTTTTGCAGTCGAATAAGTAGAAGCACCAATATTACTCATTATCAATCGTAGTGGAACACCATACTTGTGAATCTTGGGCACCCCATACAGTCCTGGTGGAACATAATTGTGTGGTCTCAGCCTCTTAATAACTCATTTAGGTAAAGAACAATCGTTCAAAAGAGTAGCAGGTTTTCTGTATATGCTGGTGGCGTTCCACTACGCATGTCACCTCCTAACGCATGCGCCGTGTATCACCAGTACGATTCGCATACGCGGAATTCGCTATAAATCCCATGACTGCATCAGGTCTCTTCAGTACTTCGTCTACTCACCTTAGGATGGCCGGACGTCTCTGGGCCGAAATATCATGGCAGAATGTTGATGGGATCCGGCTGCAAACCCGAAAATTACTGGAAGAAAAAATGGTTCAAATGGCTCTGAACACTATGGGACTTAACATCTATGGTCATCAGTCCCCTAGAACTTAGAACTACTTAAACATAACTAACCTAAGGACATCACACACATCCATGCCCGAGGCAGGATTCGAACCTGCGACCGTAGCAGTCGCGCGGTTCCGGACTGAGCGCCTAGAACCTCGAGACCACCGCGGCCGGTACTGGAAGAAGAAACACCCCGGGAAAATTTCAGAAATCACAAGTGAGGATATCGTTGGGGAGGAAAGGCTCTGAAAAGTCTGTTCCACTAAATATGTTCCAATACCTGGGACGAAGAGCTCAGAGATAATATTTCAGCTCTTCGAACTAGTAATAAATGCGAGTCAATCTTTTTTCCTTTATAATTTTCACAACCACAGACCTGCATATACCTGTACAGCTTAACACACTGTCTGCCTTTGGCAGTGTAGTGGCACGGATGTCTTCTTTACATCCTCGACGCCCCGATTGCACAGGAACTTGTTTATGTGGTTCTGCTGTCTTAGTACACTATATATTTTCTTACAGTAAGAATCACTTAATCCCACCGCAAATCGGCACTTCAGATCAGTTTTGCGACTGAATATGAACGATCCAAGGAACTTGAAATCGTTTATCAGCGATGAAGTGAAGATTAATTGTGAAGATCTTTTTGGCATACACTTGTCTATAATAGGCAGTGTGGTAAACTGATTAACGGAGAAGTATGTGATAGAATTATAATTGAAACTAGAAATGTTCTTAAATTCTGCCACTCTGATGAAGATATTGATACATAACTGTGGGACATGCAGGACTTGGACCGTGGGTGACCCGTGTATTTGGACTCCATTCGAGGTCCCTTCAGAGGTTGTGGTATCTGCATTCTGCCCATATGGGAAGATGATTTGCGCATAAAGCTGAGAAGTGCGCTCAGTTTACGGCACACCTGGTTCTCATCAGTGCACAACAGATCCATATCGAGCTAACCCAACATGTGCCATTCTACTTACTCGTATACTGGCGTTTGCCATCCCATTATAATTTATGATGACCAGCTGAAGTCGTGCTTTGGATGTTCAACGCAGAGTCACACAGTTGCCACATAGGGACGTGTGGGTTACAACTGACCTGCGACGCTCCTACTAAGGTTTGTCAAGGTTCTCCAAAACGACTTTCGACAGCTCTCTGCGCTGACTCCGATTACTGAGCCATCGCTGTTTCCGGTACTACCTCAGGGTGTTGCGGATGGAACAATGCCCATCCCCTGGCCCCCTCCTATACCGCCTTTTCTGTGCAGTGGTGAGCAATCTCCAGCGCTGGGAATGGACCTCGACTCTATGGTTGTGCCTACTGATGTTTTCGTATGTGACCGTCGGGACCCCCACGCTTCATTGGAGGCTGCAGATCAGATGCACAAGCAAGAGTTAGCGAAGAGACGTCGGAAACGTTGGATCGCTCTGTGTGACATCTGCACGATGCTGTCTCAAGACTACGAGGAACCCACCTACCAAGATCATCCCATGATGGATGATTCCGCGGCGCCGCCAAAAGTAAACTCATCTTACACTGCCGGTGCCTATGGGGGTTGAACAGTAGCTGAACCAGCATCACAGACAAAAATGCATTTGGACTCGGAAAATGTTCCACTGGACGCACAGCGACCACGTCCTTCTGCGAGGTCCGATGATGTAGAAGATAAAACAACTGTCGTGTCAGCAGCGAATGCTGCTGCTCCAACCCACAACTATTGATCGACGGAGGTAATGAATGGGTGTGTGCTGCCTGCTGGGATTCATTCCTGTACACTGCTGTTCCTTCTTCAATAAGCGCCCCCATAGTTACAATTCCACGAGAAGCTTACAACATTCGCACAGTCAGTGCCAAGACTATTGTCACACCAGTCAAACTACAATTGCTCCGAGAAATGTTGAGGGTGTCAGACCTCGATATTGTCCTCCTGGAAGAAGTTTGCCTAGAGACGTTTCTGACTATCAATGGATATGCTGTTTATCTCATGCCGTGGGCTAACAATGGTAGTGGATGGTTATACTTTTAAAAGAAGGCACTGACAAAGTGGCGTGCCTGTCAGTAGCTTGCTGTGACCTACTATGGTGTCCGAATCGTCAATGTTTACGCTCCCTTGGTGGCCAAGAGATAGGAACGGTCGCGATTCTATTCGGGAGAGGTGGCCTCCTTGACTGTGGGCTGTTTCGACCAGTTGTGTGTTATCCCAGGACCAACACCCTTATTTTAGCACATGCCAGGAACACAAGTTGTTAGCGTACGAACTAGAAGTAATAACAGTGAGGGTAAGAACAACCAAATTCTATGGTGAAGTTGAGGGTGGAAATGGGGTTGCATAGAAATGGGCAGAGAAAGGTGAGAGGAGAAGAGGAACAGAGGGAGGATGAAGTGATAGACAGAGGAGGAGATGGATAGAAAGAGGGGGAAGGAGAGGTAGAGAGAGAGGGAGAGGAGGAAATCGACAGAGAGGAGGGTAGGATGAGATGGACAACGAGAAGGAGGACATGGATCGATGTAAAGGGAGAAGAGGAGGTGGACACAGAGAAGGACGAGGATGACGTTGAAGTAAAGAGAAGAGAGGAGAAGCACAGAGAGGAGAAACAGGAGGAGGAGGAGGGGGAGGAGGAGGTGATGAGCAGAAACAGGGGAAGGGGGAGATGGACAGACAGAGGGGGGGAGGAGAAAATGGACAGAGAGAGGTGTCGGAGGAGCTGGACAGAAAGTGGGGAGAGGAACGGATGTTCAGAGAGAGGAAGGAGATGGAGACAGATAGAGAGAGGGGAGATGAGGAGATGGTGCGATATATGTGACATGTGCATACGCGGTTGAACTCGCGGCTTGAAATCTAGCTCATGGACAGAATGAGGATGTATTATGAGCAACAAAATCTAACTTTGCTGATAGAGGGTGTGAAGCACATTAATAAACATGCAACGCATATTACTTATTTGTGCACGTTACTCAATGGTATGCGGCATGGAGCAACTCACCCTCAACTCATATCAGGGAAAGTCAAGAAATTTTACTTGAATCTCCTGAAATGGAGCGTTAGAGGGAAGAAAACCGACCGAGAGAGGCTAGCACGAATTATGACAGTAATTATACCATACAAAACGTGAGCTGAGTTCAGTCCATTCTAATCACTTGTGCAATATGCGTGACGAATATAATGAAATCCACTCCACATTACCATCCCAAAAAAATAGACCAAGGTACGTTGCTTCTTTGCAGGACACTTGCCGACTCTGTGAGGCCCCGTCACTGCGTCTACTGCACAATACCGACCGAGTTACCGCTGTGGACGCAGGTGTAGTAGGTGATAAGGACTGCCTGGTCACAGTTTCGCTTTCATCGATCGTTGCAGGACGCTGGTTAATATCTTTCAAACCCAGAGAGGGAAAACTCTCAGAATAAGAACTTGTGCGTGTGTGTGGCTGAAAGCACGATTACGAAAAATGGAGAACATCTAAATCTAAATATGTAATCCGAAAGCCACTGTACTGTGCAAGGCAGGGGGAAGGTGTTCCAGTGTTGTCTGTCTTATTCCGTTCTTGTACTGAGTGAGGAGAAATGGACTTTCTACATCTGCTCTCGCCTTGTCCTCGTTATCCGTATGCGGGATACACGACGGTGCCAGCGGATGTCCCTCAGCCTTGCTGGAATACGCGTTCTCCACTTTTACGCAACAGGGTTCGGCGAGAACTACGTATTATTTCTTACGATTATTTCCATTTAAGTTCCCCGAGAATTTCCGCTACACTTTCGTCTGAGCTGTTACTATCAGCCTAATAGCGCGTCTCTCAATTCCTTTAATGTGTGTTGCCATGCCTACTTGATAAAAACACTCGAAAAGTAGGCCTACTCTACGACTGCTCGCACTATGAGGTTCTATGCACTTTCCTATAACCCTCCCAGCGAATCCAAGTTTACCATTCGCTTCCCCTAATCCTGGTTTTACACGATAGTCCCATTTCGTATCTGTTCTTAGCGTTGGATCTGATCACCTATAACATACGACATGTTGAAGAGGTTCACCACTAACATGATGCTCGGATATTATGGAGTCGTTGTTTTCATTAAAGGCAATATCTTAGATTTATCTACATTTAAAGGAAGCTGCAGTCCATTCCACGACGTGGGAATTTTGTCAAGGTCTTTCTATACCTCCATGCCATCGTTCAACCACTATACTTTGCTCCAGACAATAGCATCCATCGTCAACAAACAGTATTGTAGTACTGCTGATTCCATCTGATGACTCTTTCCGCACGTAATCTCATTTTAAAACATTTAGAGCAATCCGGTGGCGGGTCCTCGTTTTCTAAATGCAGCCTCGAAAAAAAAGGTGCATTGTGAAAAAAAAAAGAAAGAAAACAAATCTTTCGGCTGAGTCGGGGAACCACATATTTACCTATCTAGATCTAGATCTATAATCTGTGAAGAGCCTTGCAGAAGGTGCTTCCCATTCTGCCACATATGAAAGTTTCTTTCTGTTCGATTCACGCATGGAGCACGAGAAGGGTAGTCACTTGGATGACTCTTGGTATGCTGTACTTAGTCCAATCTTGTCAGTGTGATCGCTATGGATGTAATAGAACACTTGGAAAACAGCGTGATTAAGTTTTCCGATAGTGCAGTTGTAATTGTGGAGGTTACATTTTGCCAACCATAGAATCGGAGAGTGATGTAATTAAAACTTGTGTCGGAGACAGGGATTCTTGTGAGCAATTTTGAATGTTTTATCTGAAAAGTACTTCTGGCTACTGACTGCGAGAACTGCGACGCCAAGAAGGAGATATGTGACCACAATGAAATTTATTCCGCTGTTAGGGTCGTGACAGTCGGTGCGCATGCGACAGCAGCCACTACTAATATATTTCAAACTGCCAAGCAAAAAAACTGGGTTTTTATGGGGTTTAGACCTCGGGTTCTATAGGTTATATGAAGAAAGGGTCAAGTGTTTAGGACAGCCCTTGGGCTAGGGATATTTGTTTAGCTAACAGAAGAATTGTCTTACTACAAGTATCCTACAGTACAGGGACAAAGACTGAGTATTACACACTTCCTCCAGCTTAGGCAAACGGAGCGTATCGGTTGGCTATTTTTGCATTAGGTATGTTCTACGGTGGGCCTTAAGGGACTTATGGAGGCACCATTGAGTTCAAGAGCAGTTCCTGAGAAAATCCAAAAGAAGCTTTTTCCCCATTCCTTTCGCAGTTAGCAGCGAATATTTAAACAACTAACCTCAGAAAATGGATCGGTGTTTAACAATATGTTCTACAGCCATTTATTTAGAAGTGACATCTTCACGTTTTCAAAAAAACTTTATGCCTTATCGAGAAACACCCCAAAATACCTGGGTTTCTGGTACCAAAACGGAGCCGCCGATTCAAAGACGGCTATGCTCAGCAGATGGGTGTATTTTTACGATATATTCATAAGATCTCAATATCAAACAGCTTTTAAAATTTTCTTGATATCTTTATCCGTATCCGAGATACAAAGATTCAACCTTACCCTACTTGTACACGTGAAATCGCGTGTGAGGCAAAAACGTTATTTGTAAAGTGACGTAGCACAGATAAATATGGTGTAAAGTATCACCGTTATCATCAGAAGTGCTGCATAAAAGGCAAAATTTTTGTACTATAAATTCCGATCTGAGGTGTAAAATTAGTTTTGCGCTATTTCAGTTTCACATAGATAAACTATCAAATTTTTTCTGACCCATCAAGTTCTTTTCATATAAGTGACCCTGCTGGAGCAAGGAAAAGAGAGGAACCAGAAGAAAAATTCTCCTATAGGAGCAGAAACAGACCAATCTGCTTGTATTTAAAAGACTCTGACTGACAAGGGTGGTAGCGGCTGCCTCATTCTACCTTCCTTAGCATCTTTAAAAATTTTCCCAAATTTTTTGGCATGCAAAAATATTCGAGCTTTTTTATGCTGAAAGAGAAGGAGACTGTGGCTGTGAGAAAGAGACGGAACAGTAATAAATACTGGAAGATAGTCGACATTAGTAGTCGAATAGAAAGAGCGAAGGAGACAGTGACATTGTGAGAGAAAGATAGGGACACAGTCGCACTGGAACAGAGTTGACAGTGACAGAACACTGCTAGGAAAAGTGTCAAAGGGACAGTGCAAATCGGAGAGGAATAAAGAGGAAGAGAAAATGTAAATGGGTGAGAGCCAATACTAATGACAGACAGAGTCTATGACAATGGCAACGAGGACGAGAGAGATAATGACAGTGAGAAGGACAGTGGGAAGGAATTAATGATACAGTAGCAGTAAAAGAGAGCAAGAAGGAGACAGTGACAGTGAGAAGAGGCTGTAGTAGTAGGACAGAACGAAGGAGACTGTGGCTGCGAGACCGGAGACAGTGACAGAGAGACAGGAAGAGATGATCACAAGGAGTTGGGTGGAGTGAGTGAGTGAGAATGGGTAAGTGGGAGTGGATGGGTAAGAGTGACTTACATCTGATGGACTAGTGGGTGTGAGGACGTTACAGTTAGCGGTGTTCATGGAAGTAAGACGTGAGCTGTATGTTAAAGAGAGCAGGGATATTTTCATATGCCCAAATGTTGGAGAAAATATTTAAGGTGCTTAGGAAGGTGGAATGAGACATTTGGTAACCCGCTTTTTTGTCAGAGTCTTTTAAAGTGGAGCGAATTTCCCTTTTTTTGTACTCCAATAGCAACACTTTTTCTGCTAGTTCGTTAATGATTGAAATGACAGAACTGTAGATGTACTTCGAGCGTGAGAATTCAGTAGCGTGTGAAGCGCAACATGCTTGAATCAGTGCATGTAGACGTCGTGGCATGGACTAGAAGAGAGCCTGGATATGCTGTTGTAGAATGTACTACTATGCGGTTTGAGGTACGGCCACACTGCATCGACAGATGTCACAGAAGGACCAGAACGAACAAGCTGCCGGATAGTCATAACCTAGACACGTTCGACGGGTGACAAGTCAGGAGAACTTTCACTGCAGGGAAGCAGTGCTACCCCCCGTTCTTTGAAGAAGGCCTGCATACTCCTCGTCATATGTCTCTGGGCATTGTCCTGCTTAAATGCTGCTTGCGTAGCTTCCTGCGTGAGGTGTAATGTCTCGGACTCTAAAACATCCCTGACATAGACGTTACTGTTCAGATTGTCTTTAGCACTCAGACGACGGCATCACATCTTATAGCCGATTACTTTCCAAACCATCACACTCGGCATTTGCCGCCGGCCGGCAGTCTGGAACCGCGTGACCGCTAAGGTCGCAGGTTCGAATCCTGCCTCGGACATGGATGTGTGTGATGTCCGTAGGTTAGTTAGGTTTAAGTAGTTCTACGTTCTAGGGCACTGATGACCGCAGATGTTCAGTCCCATAGTGCTCAGAACCATTCGGCATTTGCCACTCTACAATGCAATCTGCCAGATCGCGTTCACTATGGTAGCATCTGTCGCAGGCATCGCTGTGGGACAATTTGAAGCAGGGTTCGTCCGAAAACTCTACATTTTATCGTTCAGCATGCCAGTGCCAATGCTCACGTGTTCTGGTGACTGCAGGACTACAAAATGCATCAAATGGCTCTGAGAACTATGGGACTTAACAGCTGAGGTCATCAGTCCCCTAGAACTTAGAACTACTTAAACCTAACTAACCTAAGGACAACACACACATCCATGCCCGGGGCAGGATTTGAACCTGCGACCGCAGCGGTCGCGCGGTTCCAGACTTAAGCACCTAGAACCGCTCGGCCACTTCGGCCTGCGCAGGACTACAACAAAATACCTTTTACTTCGCACTGCACTATAGTGCAGTGGTGTTATGTATGACAATGCCATCGATGTTATGATACCCTGAAGGCTGAAACCGCCGATTTGTCAACAACTGGCATGTGGTTATAACTGATCGCAGCAGGAACGACTCATTTTTGATAACTCTTCAAAGGCCGTTGCCATTAAACGACATACTTTCGTATTATTATCAGTAACGATCTGTTTTCGTGAGGTCTTCAGTTTTCTGGGGTCTGAAACAGTGTTTACGAGGGCTATCCAGAAAGAAGGTTCCGATCGTCTGCGAAATGGGTACTACTGTAAAAATCAAAAATGTTTCATTTTCAACAGCTAGCCACAACTCCCAGCTAATTTTTTAATTAATCCCCGCTCCTACTTAGACATTTGTCATGGCGTTGTACCAATTTTCAATACCCTTGTGATAGAAAGCAGCCGCCAGTGCTTTCCGCTAATTCTCTAGGCAGGCCTACAGGTCGTTGTCTCTGCCAAAATGTTGTCTTCATAGTCAGCGGTTCGTGCGAACAGAGATGGAACTCAGGCGGTCTGTATTGTGGGTGATCAAACACTTCTCACTTAAAACGCTGTAGGAGGATCTTCGTTGCCCCTGCAGAGTGCAGCTGAGAATTGTCATGAAGTAGGAACGGCGTGACAGTTGTGTTACGTGGGCTGCATAGCTTCAGGCGAAATTTCTCACCAGGCCCTCGTACTTGGCGGGAGACACTATTTTCTAGGTACATTTACCTGCTCAGTGTGTGCTCAGAACTGAAAAGAGCGATGTGACGAGATGGACGGGCGTTCTACAGACACTGTCCAACACATCTGTGCAAAGCTTCATCGAATTTTTACAGTGGTTTCCATTTCGCGACCGATCGGAACTTACTTTCTGGATAGTCCTCGTATTCACAGAAACGTAAGTTATAATCTAACACCCACTGAATTTGGGCTTCAAGTGAAAACGTCGTAATCGAATATGGTGGCTCCCAAGTTCTCTTTGTGAAGCAGAATTCCATCTTGCACTTCATTGGTCACATTCCGCTCCACGAAGCAAAGCTCTGGCTTGTCTTAATCAGTCTTTCACACTGTGGTATGCTATGAATCTGAAATGCATCGCTCTGACGTCACAAAAACTCGAACAATTTCACGTCGCTTCTCTGCCTGGGGAGCGGGTGCTTGTGTCTTCCTCATCATTTCATCATCATTCGGGAAAATAGCGAGACTGGACAGTGAGAAGATTGGGATTTTGTACAGGTGCAGATAACCACGCCCTTGAGAGCCCCACAAACCAAAATCATCATCATCACTTTCATTTCCAATCTGAGGGCGGTCTTACCCGCGACGGGCGAAGGAAGAAAAACAACAAAAAGAAAAGGAAGTGTAGAGACACGTTGTGCACTTTTCAGGACCTTCGAGAAACTCGGCAGCAGCGACCAATGTCGTGAGCTCGTTCGGAGGAGACGAGGGTACTGGTAATTAAAACAGATAACAAATGAGGAAGCGGGCGAGCCGAAGCGGGTGCCGCCACAGCTTTCCGGCCGCTCTTAATGACTTCCTCCCTCCCCCTCCCCCCTCCCCCTCCCCCTCCCCCTCCCTCACTGCCAGCGGCGGTTGACGATGGCCGAGTGTCGCGCTGGCTGGCGGGTGACGGCGTGTGCGATGTCCGCGATAAGGTGCTGGCTGGCTGGCTGGCTGGCTGGTAATTACCGGAGGCTGCCCGCGGAACCGCCGAGCCTCTATTGTCTGCGCAGAGCGGTCGCTCACACATGCGCCGAGGAACCTGCTCCGGCTGTCGCCTGCCAGCGTGTCGCTTTCCGCAGTAGTCGATACCTGCCGGCTTACCGCACGAGACGGCGGCCGCTGTACACAGAATTTATGGGAGACCTGAATCCGAAGAGTTTTCGCATAAAAAATTCGGAGGCATTGCCTTTCAGGACGCGCTCGTACTCTACAGACCGGTAGCTGCCACAAACGATGAGACAGATTTCGTTTTAGTTTCAATTTTTTGTGGCAACGGCCTTGCCGCAGTGGATATACCGGTTCTCGTCAGATTTAAAATGGAATAATCATATAAAGTTGATCGTCGGTAAAGCAGATGGCAGACTGAGATTCATTGGGAGAATCCTAAGGAAATGCAATCCGAAAACAAAGGAAGTAGGTTACAGTACGCTTGTTCGCCCACTGCTTGAATACTGCTCAGCAGTGTGGGATCCGTACCAGATACGGTTGATAGAAGAGATAGAGAAGATCCAACGGAGAGCAGCGCGCTTCGTTACAGGATCATTTAGTAATCGCGAAAGCTTTACGGAGATGATAGATAAACTCCAGTGGAAGACTCTGTAGGAGAGACGCTCAGTAGCTCGGTACGGGCTTTTGTTAAAGTTTCGAGAACGTATCTTCACCGAAGAGTCAAGCAGTATATTGCTCCCTCCTATGTATATCTCGCGAAGAGACCATGAGGATAAAATAAGAGAGATTAGAGCCCACACAGAAGCATACCGACAATCCTTTCCACGAACAATACGAGATTGGAATAGAAGGGAGAACCGATAGAGGTACTCAAGGTACCCTCAGCCACACACCGTCAGGTGGCTTGCGGAGTATGGATGTAGATGTAGATGTAGATCACCGAAGTTAAGCGTTGTCGGGCGTGGCCGGCACTTGGGGGTGACCATCCGGGCCACCACGAGCTGTTGCCATTTTTCGGGATGCACTCAGCCTCTTGATGCTAACTGAGGAGCTACTCAACCTAATAGTAGCGGTTCTGGTCAAGAAAACCATCATAAAGAGCGGGAGAGCGGTGTGCTGACCACACGCCCTCCTATCCGCATCCTCGTCTGAGGATGACATGGCGGTCGGGTGGTCCCGATGGGCCACTTGTGGCCTGAAGACGGAGTGAATTCATTTTTTTTGTAATTTATTTTCTGCAACAATACATTTAATATGTTGTATGCAACTTGAAGGTGAGAAGGGGTAGAAAAGTAAGGATTCAATGCTGTCAGCTGTATCGCGACATTATGCGGAATGAGTGGTGACGAGTGAAAATGTGTGCCGGACCGGGATTTGAACCCAGGATCTCCTGCTCAATGGGTGCGTTAAGTACTACACCATACGGGACACAGCGTTATCACACCTGCGCGGAATGTCTTGGCAGCCTCACTGTCTATTCACATTTCCGTCGAGCGCATTCCCGGTCCACTTCCGATGCACAAATACGTCCGACCTCTTGTGGGAATCTCAGTGTAGTGAACTTGGCGGAAATGGACACAGAATGCTGACAGGTGGCACTCGACGGAATTGTGAATAGACAGTGAGGCTGGCGAGACAGACCCCGCAGGTGCAATAACGCTGTGTCCCGGATGGCGTAGTGGTTAACGCACCTGCCTAGTAAGCAGGAGATGCAAGGTTCAAATCCCGGTCCGGTACACGTTTCCACCCGTAGTTTCTGATTCCGCAGTTTCAGGAGGAGTCGGACAGCATATTACTTCATCCCACAAATATCTCGCGTATTGACCACGACGAGAAAATTCGAGAAATTAGAGCCAATACAGAGGCTTACCGAAAATCATTCTTCCCACGCATTACTCACGAGTGGAACAGGGTTGCAGGGATCAGATAGTGGTACCGAAAGTACCCTCCGCCACACACCATTACGTGGCTTGAGGAGTATGATGTAGATGATCCGATGAAACTGACAGCAGTGATACCCTCCATTTCCTCTCCTTTCAACTCCTCTCCATCTTCGATTTACATAGTGTATCACAGCTCCAGATTCTGCATGGTCTGTGTTATTTCGGACATATCCAGAATATGTGATTACATAGGCTTTCCCGGCGTAATGTCTTGAAAGTCTCTTCGGATTTGCTGCCGGATCCTAAATCAACTTGACTCAATATTTCGGCGATCCAAGTGGTCGCCATCTTCAGGAATATGCTGCTTCTGCTGATGAGTCCCGCTGAGAACTGACGCCAGGTTGCAAATCGACGTCCTATATAGGCCACCGTTCAGTACACGGCGCATGCGCCGCCCATCACGGTTTCTGCCTTCCAAAACAGGGAGGTGGCGCCGCCCTTAGTGAAACACTGCTGGCAACGATATATCGCAACCAAGGCCGCACCGAAGAACGTTCAGTTTTGATGCGAGATAATACAGGATTCCACGTCTTGCAAAGAGGAAACCCATTGTCTCTGTTGATTAAATTATCAGACAACCTAATTTCAATCGCCTCTTTATAGACACTGTTCCAAAAACCGGAAATGTTGGCAACTACTACAGTTTCATCAAATTTCGTACTGTGTCCCTCATTTAGGTAGTGTTCTGCTAGCGCCGATTTTTCCGGCTGTTGTAGCCTCGAATGACGGCGATGTTCCACACACCCGTAATGCACTGTGCGAATCGGCCAGTGTAAGCTTTCTCACATTGACACGGAATTTTGTACACACCGGGTTTCCTAAGCCTACCTAACCTTATAAGATTAGGGCTCTGCTCGGCTCTGTGAAAGATGATTTGGGGCCGCAGCAAACCAGTCACAAGACAGATGAGCCAGAAAAAAAAATTAGTTACTCGCTAACAGTTTATTACTGGCTCAAGATAACGGATTCACCACCTATGTGTTGTTTTCTGCCCAAGGAGTAACAGCTATGGAAGACGGCAGGACGGCAGGTTTGTGAACATTCCACTGCGTGTTCTGCAGTGTTGGTGACACGTCATCTGTTTCTAGGGAACGGATTTATCATACACACAAATATCCCTGTCGCTCTCTCTGTCTGTCTCTTTTTCACTTGTCGTACTATTACAAAGAAAAAAAATTACAACTACTACTATTTTATCAACTGGTCAGCTGTCGGAAGATGCGCAGGAACCAACAAACAATTTAATAAGGCAATACTGCCTATGCTTTGCCCGTAAGTCTTCAGGCGTGAAGAATATGGGGGATTTATTCCGTGACATCTAGCAACAACCGGTCCCTACACTTCTTCCTTGAGGAAACCATCTTGGAGGAAAGTGAAAACTTTCGTCATCACAAGCTGCTGCCCTTCTAATACCTGGTACAGACGATTACCACGAGTAAACGGATGCTGGTGCTGCTGATGAAGGTGATACAATTGAAGGTGAAGAAGACGACGCAGAAGGAAATGAAGTGAAGAACGCC
Organism: Schistocerca nitens; assembly: GCF_023898315.1. Taxonomy (NCBI): domain Eukaryota; kingdom Metazoa; phylum Arthropoda; class Insecta; order Orthoptera; family Acrididae; genus Schistocerca; species Schistocerca nitens. Next base: position 76,908,227 of record NC_064622.1, on the reverse strand, counting down.
GGCCAGTGTAGCCGAGCGGTTCTAGGCGCATCAGGCTGGAACCGCGTGACCGCTACGGTCGCAGGTTCGAATCCTGCCTCGGGCATGGATGTGTGTGATGTCCTTCGGTTAGTTAGGTTTAAGTAGTTCTAAGTTCTAGGGGACTGATGACCTTAGATGTTAACTCCCATAGTGCTCAGAGCCATTTTTGAAGTGAAGAACAAGAAGCATCTGAGGGAAAAGATGAAAGAGAATTATAAAACTTTCAATTTTTGAAACTTCCTGACAGATTAAAACTGTGAGCCGGACCAAGACTCGAACTCGGGACTTTTGCCTTTCGCGGGCAAGTGCACTACCAACTTTTATTTTATTATTTTTTTTTAAATCTCATTTTGTTCGGTTTCGTTCGTTGCATCTGTTTGGGGCGGACGTCGTAAGACATCCGTTTAAGTTCGTTGTTGATCGATTAACTCAGTTTTTTTTTTTATTACAGAGGGCAGCTAACCCTCTGACAGAACACGCTGAGCTACCGTGCAGGTATCCAACTGAGCTACACAAGCACGACGCACGCCCCATCCTATCAGCGTTACTTCTGCCAGTACCTCGTCTCCTACCTTCCAAACTTAACAGAAGCTCTACTGCGAACCTTGCAGAACTAGCATTCCTGAAAGAAAGGATATTCTTTCATTCAGGAGTGCTAGTTCTGCAAGGTTCGCAGGACAGCTTCTGTTAAGTTTGGAGACGAGGTAGGAGACGAGGTACTGGCAGAAGTAAAGCTGTGAGGACGGGGCGTGAGTCGTGCTTGGGTAGCTCTGTTGATAGAGCACTTGCCCGCGAAAGGCAAAAGTCCCGAGTTCGAGTCTCGGTCCGGCTCACAGTTTTAATCTGTCAGGAAGTTTCATATCAGCGCACACTCCGCTGCAGAGTGAAAATATCATTCTGGAAACATCCCCCAGGCTGTGGCTAAGCCATGTCCCCGTATATCCTTTCTTTCAGGTGTGCTAGTTCTGCAACGTTCGCAGGAGAGCTTCTGTTAAGTTTGGAAGGTAGGAGACGAGGTACTGGCAGAAGTAAAGCTGTGATGACGTGGCGTGAGTCGTGCTTGGGTAGCTCAGTTTGTAGAGCACTTGCCCGCGAAGGGCAAAGGTCCCGAGTTCGAATCTCGGTCCGGCTCACAGTATTAATCTGTCAGGAAGTTTCATATCAGCGCACACCAATGTGCGATTTATGCTTTTACCAGTGAGGGGGACGTCCTAGGGGGTTAGTATTATAATATATGTTATTAGCTTGGACCGTGGCGTTACCCATGGTTAAACAGTTATTTATAAATAGATGTTAATGCCGAAACTCACTATTCACGCGTATGCATTATCAGAAAAGCCATCCCTTGTTATATCTTTAAAAGAACATTATAGGTAAAGCTTATTTACAAAATCATCTACATATAGGTATACGAGGGGAATTCAATAAGCAAAGGTACATTTGTGAAAAGCTGTACTTATTCTGATGATAGAAAACTGAAACATGCTTTATTTTTCTACGTAACATCCCTCGACATCAATGCAGTTTTCCCGACGTTTTTTGAGTTTTTTTTATTTAATCGGAAAATACGTTTATCGGTTCCACTGTAACCAATTGACCAGCAATGACGTCTTCATCACTTTCAAATCTTCTTCCCTGTAGTGCTTCCGTTAAGGTCCAAACATGTGAAAATCGCTTGGAGCCATGTCTGGACTGTATGGTACATGTTCCAGCACCTCGAATCACTAAAATATATAATATTTTGTAATAGCGGGCACGACAATCCTAATTTCATAACTTATGTGGACGTGAACTATCAAAAATAAAATAAAACTGTTTTAAATGTCGGCTGTCCGTTTGGCAGAATGTGGGCGAGCCTTATCTTGCTGCAGGATGACATCTCTTCACAGTTTTCCACGTCGTTTGGATTTGATTGCAGGTTTTAGTTTCGTACGCAACACATCACATCCACCATACAATATAGACCTGGCTCTAAGGCCTCGTTCACGCTGGCTTGACGTCTTGCAACATTGTGGCATGCTACGGAAATGTCGTGTGTGTCGTCTTGTCATTTAGTTCTAAATGATTTGAAATGCTTACCTACTACATAACACTTTTTCAATATTAATAAGCAAACATATTAATGGTATTAATAGTAAGACTGTATTAAAAACTTTCAGTGTTCGGCTCGACAAATTTAAATTATATGTAAAGTATTACTCCAGTGCGTGGGAAATAAACATCCCAGGTTGGGATGCATAAACTAAAGCCAGAGGAGGGGATGGTCTGATGCAGAGGGGGGGAAATCCCCCGCACCCCCCCCCCCCCCTGCAAATCGCACACTGGCACACACCCCGCTGCAGAGTGAAAATCTCATTCTGGAAACATCCCCCAGGCTGTGGCTGAGCCATGTCTCCGCAATATCCTTTCTTTCAGGGGTGCTAGTTCTGCAAGGTTCGCAGGAGAGCTTCTATTAAGTTTGGAAGGTAGGAGACGAGGTACTGTCAGAAGTAAAGCTGTGAGGACGGGGCGTGAGTCGTGCTTGGGTAGCTCAGTTGGTAAAGCACTTGCCCGCGAAAGGCAAAGGTCCCGAGTTCGAGTCTCGGTCCGGCTCACAGTTTCTCATTCTTTCAATTTTTGATACAAATATACATTTTCTGTTGTATAGACTTGTAATGGAGGCAATTTTGTAATAAAGTTTGCCATTAAAATTATAAACGTTCACAGAAAACATCTTTTTGTCCACATCAAAGGCTTTTTCCGGAGTGCTTTCGCATATTGGTTCCGCCATTTTGAAATTTTCAATTCGGATATAAGAATATATATCTGAAGGGTCAGGAACCCCATTACATCGGGTGATCAAAAAGTCAGTATAAATTTGAAAACTGAATAAATCACGGAACAATGTAGATAGGTACAAATTGACACACATGCCTGGAATGACGTGGGGTTTTGTTAGAACCAAAAAAATACAAAAGTTCAAAAAATGTCCGACAGATTGCGCATTAGCATAACAAAGTAAGACAAAACAAAGATGATGTTCTTTACAGGAATGCTCAATATGTCCACCATCATTCCTCAACAACAGCTGTAATCGAGGAATAATATTGTGAACAGCACTGTAAAGCATGTCCGGGGTTATGGTGAGGCATTGGCGTCGGATGTTGTCTTTCAGCATCCCTAGAGATGTCGGTCGATCACGATACACTTGCGACTTCAGGTAACTCCAAAGCCAATAATCGCACGGACTGAGGTCTGGGGACCTGGGAGGCCAAGCATGACGAAAGTGGCGGCTGAGCACACGATCATCACCAAACAACGCGCGCAGGAGATCTTTCACGCGTCTAGCAATATGGTGTGGAGCGCCATCCTGCATAAACATCGTACGTTCCAGCAGGTGTTTATCAGCCAGGCTGGGGATGATGCGATTCTGTAACATATCGGCGTACCTCTCATCCGTCACGGTAGCAGTTACAAAACCAGAATCACGCATTTCCCCGAAGAAATTAGGCCCGATAACGGTAGATGTGGTAAATCGAACCCATACCGTGACTTTCTCGTCGTGCAATGGAGTTTCCACGAAAGTTCTAGGATTTTCGGTAGCCAAAATTCTGCAGTTGTGGGCGTTGGCAGACCCTCGGAGCGTGAAATGAGCTTCGTCTGTCCACAACACGTTACTCAACCAATCGTCATCTTCCGCCATCTTTTGAAACGCCCACACCGCAAATGCCCTCCGCTTCACTTAAATCGCCAGGTAACAGTTCATGATGCCGATGGATTTTGTACGGATAGCATCGCAGGGTACGCCTAAGTGCCGACCAAACAGTAGTGTATGGAATGCCGGTGCGACGTGCGACTGCACGAGCGCTGACTTCCCGTGCATAGACGAACTGTCTAAGCAGCATTACGCCTTGTGCTCGGTCGGCCACTACGGCGTCTATAGGCTAAAGAACCCGTGGCTTCGAACTTCGAAATCATTCTCGCCACAGCTGCATTTATCAACGGACCTTTACCCGTTCGAATCCCCTTCCTATGGCGATAGGATCGTAACGCTGAACTAGCACATTCCCCATTCTGATAATACAGGTTCACTAAAAGCGTCTTTTCAGGTAACATCAACATGCTGCGACTGCTGGCGCATCTGATTCTCTCTCTCATTACAGCTCCTTTTATACACGATTGTCATTCGCAGTCACTGACGTTTTGCTGTCCAGTGCCATCTGTCGGACATTTTGTGAACTTTTTTTTGTTCTAATAAAACCCCATGGCATTCCAAGCATGTGTGTCAATTTTTAGCTCTCTATCTACATTATTCCGTGGTTTACTAAGTTTTCAAATTAATACTGACTTTTTCATCAAACGGTAGATATTTTTGGCTGTATTGGAGCATATTTTGAAATTTTGGCCAGGTTTTCAGTATTTTGGTCCGCGAACCCCACCTGGCAGAAGCGGCCTCGCTCTCGAGCCGCCGCACGCAGGAATGCCGGGTGAAGGGAGGCAGAGGAGGTTTCTGGAGGAGGCGGCCGGCGCCGCCCACGTCACGCGCAGTGGCGCTCGTTAGCGTGCACGTGACGCAGCAGCCTCGGACGAGGCGGATCGGAAAGTCGGGCCTCGCTTGGCGGAGCACCCGCGGCCCATATGGCGGGCGGCGCGGCCGCCGACTCGCCCGCTGTCTGCGCCCGGCGGCGCGGCGCCCTGCTTCACAATTTCACTTTTCATTCTCCCACAAGCAGATGACTGGCGTTTAGCCACTCACAAGACGCGCAGATGTCTCGAGCGGCTATCGAAGTTTCTAATTCTTTTGAGAGTAGCTACATTTTGACTTGTCGCGCAAGAAAAGTCGATCTCATGCGAAATTCAAGAGGATAATCACGAAAAAAACCTTGAAGAATATGAAGTGATAAGTACTGTACAGAGATTTCTCGCACTTGAATACTGTACGTTTCATTTCTACATCTACATCTACATCCATACTCCGCAAGCCACCTGACGGTGTGTGGCGGAGGGTGCCTTGAGTACCTCTATCGGTTCTCCCTTCTATTCCAGTCTCGTATTGTTCGTGGAAAGAAATATTGTCAGTATGCCTCCGTGTGGGCTCTAATCTCTCTGATTTTATCCTCACGGTCTCTTCGCGAGATATACGTAGGAGGGAGCAATACACTGCTTGACTCCTTGGTGAAGGTATGTTCTCGAAACTTCAACAAAAGCCCGTACCGAGCTACTGAGCGTCTCTCCTGCAGAGTCTTCCACTGGAGTTTATCTATCATCTCCGTAACGCTTTCGCGATTACTAAATGATCCTGTAACGAAGCGCGCTGCTCTCCGTTGAATCTTCTCTATCTCTTCTCTCAACCCTATCTGGTACGGATCCCACACCAGTGAGCAATATTCAAGTAGTGGGCGAACAAGTGTACCGTAACCTACTTCCTTTGTTTTGGGACTGCATTTACTTAGGATTCTTCCAATGAATTTCAGTCTGACATCTGCTTTACCGAAGATTAATTTTATATCGTCATTCCATTTTAAATCCTCCTAATGCCTACTCCCAGATAATTTATGGAATTAACTGCTTCCAGTTGCTGACCTGCTATATTGTAGCTAAATGATGAGGGATCCTTCTTTCTATGTTTTCGCAGCACATTACACTTGTCTACATTGAGATTCAATTCCCATTCCCTGCACCATGCGTCAATTCCCTGCAGGTCCTCCTGCATTTCAGTACAATTTTCCGTTCTTACAACCTCTCGATATACTACAGCATCATCCGCAAAATGCCTCAGTGAACTTCTGATGTTATCCACAAGGTCATTTATGTATATTGTGAATAGCAACGGTACTACGACACTCCCCTGCGGCACACCTGAAATCACTCCTACTTCGGAAGACTTCTCTCCATTGATAATGACATGCTGTGTTCTGTTATCTAGGAACTCTTCAATCCAACCACACAATTGGTCTGATAGTCCATATGCTCTTACTTTGTTCATTAAACGTCTCTGGGGAACTGTATCAAACGCCTTGCGGAAGTCAAGAAACACGGCATCTACCTGGGAACCCGTGTCTATGGCCATCTGAGTCTCGTGGACGAATAGCGCGAGCTGGGTTTCACACGATCGTCTTTTTCGAAACCATGTTGATTCCTACAGAGTAGATTACCAGTTTCCAGAAAAGTCATTATACTCGAACATAATACGCGTTCCAAAATTCTACAACTGATCGACGTTAGAGATATAAGTCTATAGTTCTGCACATCTGTTCGACGTCCCTTTTGCTGTAGAGTCCAAGTCCCAAGACTCATTTTATGCAGCTTTTCACATTCCTCTATTCTGTGCAAGCGCTTTCTTCCCCGGATAGCCGCTGCAGCCTACATCCATTTGAACCAGTTACTATACTCAAGCATTAGTCTCCCTACCTTACCCTCCACATTTTCCTCCGTTACCAAATTCCCTTTAGGATAGAAATATCAAACAACTTTTTCTTTTGATCAAATTTTGTCATAAATTTCTGTCACCCGCCGCAGTTCAGTACTTCGTCTTCCATTATCTGGTATACCCTTTTGATTTTCAGCATCATTCTGTTGCACGGAATTACAATCTGTTCTGTTGTTTTTTGATCTGAAGTAACTATCATCCACATTTCGCTTAAGTACAAAGTTATGCTTCAGATATAAACCTCAATGAAAGCTCTCCTAACACAAATTTACATTCTGTATCAACAAATGTACCTTTTCCAAAAAATCTTTTCTTGGAAGTTTGTGTTCCAAATACTCTCTACTTCGCCGATCATCTACAACTACATGCACATCATACTCTGCAAGTCACCTAAAGGTGTGCCGGAGGGTACTTTTGGTACCACTATCTGATCCCTCCAACTCTATTCCACTTGCGAATAGTGCGTGGGAAGAATAATTGTCGGTAAGCCTCTCTATAGGCTCTAATTTCTCAAATTTTCTTCTTAAGGTTAATACGCTAGATGTATGTGGGGGAAATAATATGTTGTGCGACTCCTCCTGAAAAGTGCTGTCCCGAAAATTCAAAAATGGTTCAAATGGCTCTGAGCACTATGGGACTCTACTGCTGAGGTTATTAGTCCCCTAGAACTGAGAACTAGTTAAACCTAAGGACATCACAAACATCCATGCCCGAGGCAGGATTCGAACCTGCGACCGTAGCGGTCTTGCGGTTCCAGACTGCAGCGCCTTTAACCGCACGGCCACTTCGGCCGGCTCCCGAAAATTCAATAGTAATTCTCTCCGTGGTGCACAACGTCTCTCTTGTAACGTCTGCCAGTGGAGTTTGTGTAGCATCTCCGTAACGCTCTCTCGCCAGCTAAACGATTCCGTGACGAAACGCGCCGCCCTTCGTTGGATCTTCTCTATCTCCTCCATCAGTCCTATCTGATATGGATCCCAGACAGATAAACAATACTCAAGAATCGGGTGAAGAAGCGCCATATAAGCCACTTCTTTTGTGGATGAGTTACATTTCCTTAAGATTCTTCCGACGAATCTGAGTTTGGTGTCTGCATCTCCCACTATCTGTTTTATATGGTCATTCCACTTAAGGTCTCTCTGGATAGTTACACCTATATATTTTACGGCAGACGTTGTATCCACCAGTTTGTCATCAATACTGTAGCTCTACAGTAGAGGATTTCTTTCCCTACGTATGCGCAATATCTTACATTTATTTACTTCGGGGTCAACTGCCAGAGCCTGCACCATTCATCAGTTCTCTGCAGGTCGTTCTGCGAATTCCCACTATCTTCTGGCGTTGCTACTTTGGTACAGACAACTGCATCATCTGCGAATAGCCTTAAAGAGCATCCGACGCTTTCTACTAGATATACAGGGTGTCCCAGCTATCTTGTCCACCCAAAATATCTCTGGAACAATAACAGCTATTGGAAAACGACTTTCACCGGTATCAATGTAGGCCTGGGGCCCATGAATGTACAAATTTGGAAACATTCTAAAACGAAAGCATATGTGTTTTTTAACACAAACTTATGTTTTTTTAAATGGACCTCCTGTATTTTTTCTTCAGCAATCCATAGCATGACAAAGCACATACACAATGGCGTTGATTGCATCGCAATATTCCCGTTACATCCCGAGATATTGAGACGCGAAGTTGACGCTTGGAACACCCGACATGCGCTGCTAGCGCATGTCCTCAGGCTCAGGCGTGAACCCCATGCTGCCCGTAATCGCGATGTGATTGACATGTGTAATCACACCTGCATACTTATCAAGAGGGACAGTTACTTGTCAATCACATCGCGAATACGGGCAGCATGGGGTTCACGCCTGAGCCTCAGGACGTGCGCTAGCAGCGCATGTCGGGTGTTTCAAGCGTCAAGTTCGCGTCTCAATATCTCGGGATGTAATGAGGATATTGCGATGCAATCAACGACTTTGTGTATGTGCTTTGTCATGCTATGGATTTCTGAAGAAAAAATATAGGAGGTCCATTAAAAAACATAAGTTTGTGTTAAAAAACACATATGCTTTCGTTTTAGAATGTTTCCAAATTTGTACGTTCATGGGCCGCAGGCCTACATTGATACCGGTGAAAGTCGTTTTCCAATAGCTGTTATTGTTCCAGAGATATTTTGGGTGGACAAGATAGCTGGGACACCCTGTATATTGTAAACAGCAACGTTCCTATCACACTTCCATGTGGTACTCCGGATATTACCTTTACATCTGTCGATTCTGTTCCGTTAAGAGCGACGTGCTGAGTTCTATCTGCAACAAAGCGTTGAATCCCATCACAAGTCTGCTCCGATACTCTGTAAGCTCGTATTTTTTTCACTAAATGGCAAAGCAGGACGGCGTCAAATGCCTTACTGAAATCAAGGAACACGGCATCAACCTGAGCGCCGCTGTCCACTGCACTGTGGATCTCATGTAGGAGCAGAGAGAGCTGGGTTTCACAGGATCTCTGTTTTCGGAATCCATGTTGATTTTTATAGAGGAGATGTTCATTTTCCATAAACGTCATAATTCTTGAGCATAAAACATGTTCCATAATTCTGCAGCAGATTTACATTTTTCTGTCAAAATAACAAAACTGTCTCTTTTCGTAATCTTCAACGAGGTGACAAAAGTCATTGGACAGCCATATGCAAGAGTACAGATGGCGGTAGTATCGCATGCACTACATATAAAAGGGCAGAGCACTAACAGCGTTGTGATTAGTTCCCGGGCAACACATGTGAAACGGTCTCCGCATGACAGGAATTAACAGACTTTGAAAGCGGAATGGTAGTTGGACCTACACGCATGGGACATTCCATTTCGGAAATCGTTAGGGAATTCAGTGTTACGCCATCCATTGCGACAAGAGCGTGCCGAGAATTGCAGGCATTGCTTCTCACCACGGACAAGATGGTGGCCGACGGCCTTCACTTAACGACTGAGGCCAGCGGCTTTTGCGTAGTGTTGACAGTGCCAAGCGATAAGCTACACTGTGTGAAATAACCGCAGATATCAATGTGGGACGTGCGACGGACGTATACGTTAGGACAGGGCGGCGAAATTTGGCGTTAGTGGGCTGTGGCAGCATATGATCGACGCAAGTGCCTTTGCTGACAGCACCACATCGCCTGCAGCCCCTTTCCTGGGCACCTGAGCATGTCGGTTGTACTCTAGAAGACTAGAAGAACGTCAGATGAATCCCGATTTCAGTTGGTAAGTAGCGTTCGAGTGTGGCACAGACCCCACGAATCTACGGAGCCTAGTTGCCAACAAGGCCCTGTACAAGCTGGTGGTTGCTCCTTAATGTTGCGGGTTGTGTTTATATGGAATAGGCTGCGTCATCTAGTCGTACTGAACTGATCGTTGAATGGAAACGGTTATGTTCGGCTACTTGGAAACCATTTTCAGCCATTCACGAACTTCATATTTCCAAACAACGATAGAATCTTTATGGATGACAACATTCTGAACAGTTCGAACCACTAATCTGCCCAACCAGATGGCCGGCGTAAATCCCATAGAACATTTATGGGACATAACCGAGAGGCCAATTCGCGCACGAAATCCTGCACCCGCAATACTTTCGTAATTGTGGGCAGCTATACAGACAACGTGACTCAATATTTCTGCACGGAACGTCTTACAACGTTATGAGTCCATGCCACGTCGAGTTTCTGTACAATTGCGAAAAAGGAGGTTCGACACGATGTTCGGAGGTACCCCTCGACTTTCGTTACCTCAGTGTAAATCTCTCAATGTTGACTGATTTAATTCGAGTGTATTCCATTAACCTTGTTTTACGTTAGTGGGTCTTTGTCTTATACCCCCTATCCATTATGATATCTTCCAAATCCTTTGCGACATCTGACAGATTTACAATGTTATCGGCAAACTCAATGTTTTTATTTCGTCACCCTGAACTTCAAATACTTTTCCAAATTTCTCCTTGGCTTCCTTTAACATTCACTCAGTTTCTAGACTGAATAACGTTGGGGACAGCCTAAACCCTGCCTGACTCCCATTGCAACTACTGCTTGCCTTTCATGTCCCCACACTGTTACAACGGTAGTCTAGTTTCCGCACAAGTAGAAGCTAGAATGAAAGGAGGAGACGAGGTAATGACAGAAGTGAAGCTGTGAGGCCGGGGTGTGAGTCGTGCTTGGGTAGCTCAGATGGTAGAGCACTGGCTTGCGAAAGGCAAAGGTCCCGAATTCGAGTCTCGGTCTGACACACAGTTTTCATCTGCCAGGAAGTTTCAAGAGGCGGCTAACCTTTCGCTCCATGTCTTTTACTCCTGATACCTTTAGAATTTCAAAGGATGTGCGCCAGTGATTATTATCAAAAGCTTTCTGTAAATCTACAAATGCTGTAAGCATAGGTCTACCTTTCCTTAATCTATCTTTCAAAATGCCATATGTTCATTGCTGACTCGCGTGTTTCTATGGTTTCTCCGGAAACCAACTTGATATTCGAGAGGTTGGTATCTACATCTCTTTCGATTTTGCTGTAAATAATTTATGTCAGTATTTTGCCACCATGACTTATTAAACTGATGGTTCGGTAAAAGTCACACCAGCCTTCTTTGCGACTGGGATTATTACACTCATACAGAGGCCAGACGATATCTCACCTGTTTCACATATCTTTTATGCAAGGTGTAATTGTTTTGTCATGGTATTTTCTACCAGGGATGAAGTCTTTCATTGCTCTACCTTCCCATACTATACGTCTTGGCGTTTCTCTTCTAGCCATTCGTGTTGTGCCATTTTGTAGTTCCTGCTAGTCTCATTTTTAGACAACTATACTCTGTTTTGAAAGCATAATTTTTTTGTATTTTTATATTTTCTACTTTCCTCAACAAAATTCGATACATAATGTGTTATCGAAGGATGTTTACTGATCTTTGTCTTTTAGTCTATATGATCCTCTGCTGGTTTCACTATACCATCTCTCAAAAGCTGATTAATCTTCTAAAGTGCTCCTGTCCCCTGCTTCAGTCAATCGTTGTAATACTCGCCCTTTGAAACTCTGGACAACCTCTCATTCTTTTAACTTATCTAGGTCCTACTACTTTTATTTCTTGCCTCTCCACAATTTCTTCGATTTTATTGTGTAGCTGATAACCAATAACTTATGGTCGAGTACAAACCTGTCCCTTTAAATGTCTTGTAGTTTGTGTGTATACAAAATTTAACTAGGTGGCTTGCTCTTTCATTATTTTTTCTATGTAAATATTGAATAACATGGGGGATAGATTAGACCCCTCTCACTCGCTTTTGAGCTACTGCTTTCCTTTCAGGCCCTTCGACTCCTACAGCTCCAGTGTGATATCTGTATAAGTTGTAGATAACCTTATGGTACGTGTACATTATCGTCGTAACTTCAGATAGTATTCGAGCCAAAATTATCACACGTGTTCCTTTATCTAAAAATGCCTTTCTTCAGTCTATCTTCTAAGATAAATTGTAGAGTCAGTGTTTTATGGCGTATTTCAAAATTTCTCAGGTATTGGAATTATTATAGTCTTCTCGAAATATGGGGGTATTTGCCCTGTCTCATAATTATATCCTGCACAACAGGTGGAACAGTTGTATCAAGGTTGGAATGTCAGTTCCCTTATTTACTACATGAGTTATTATGTTGCAAAAATCAATAATTGGCAGGGCAATGGTAAATGTTTAAAATGAATTCCTGTCAAAGGTTCAAATGGCTCTGAGCACTATGGGACTCAACTGCTGAGGTCATTAGTCCCCTAGAACTTAGAACTAGTTAAACCTAACTAACCTAAGGACATCACAAACATCCATGCCCGAGGCAGGATTCGAACCTGCGACCGTAGCGGTCTTGCGGTTCCAGACTGCAGCGCCTTTAACCGCACGGCCACTTCGGCCGGCTCCTGTCAAAGGAAGTAATGTACTTATTACTTTCTGTTTTGCAGGCACCGGGAAACGAATCTAGAGAAGTACAAGAGAATTATAGTTTGCTCTCTGTTTCTAATGTTCCACGATGAGTCGGTGTTTGTGAACATCGCACCTGACAGGTAAAAAGGGTATGAAATCCTGTCACACGTTTAGCTGCCTGTAGAACCCAACACCTGCTGGAAGAAATTTTTTTTCACCACGAGCCATCAGGAAACGTCTGAAGTCACGGCGTGTTTGGATATCTCTAAAAAAAAATTCGTGGCGGTAGCTGCGAGAAATTAATGAGGACCGAAGATTTTCCACGGATCATCTTTACATCAAACACGCTTCAGACAGTTCGGGCGGGAGGAAGTGTGCTCGGAGCTACGTGCATCAGCAGGAGCTTACGTCTCTAATTACCCCATGCAGAGCAGTTGATAATAATCACAGAGCTACGCGAGATTAATCAATTATCTCAATATTTGGCCGTACAATTACTGTTCCATTTTTTTCCTCCCCCTCCCTCAAACAGCCCCCCTTCCGTCACCCCCTTCCAGTCTCCGTTCCAAAAGAAACTCCGTGCAGGAGGGGGGCGAGCGAATATTACGTGCCGGCAGCCGCCGGAACAAATCAGTGATGAGGCACCCGTTGGCTGAAGAGCACTCGTCAGGCGGCCGTCCGCACAAAAAGTGTCCTTCGCTGTCGCCCTCTGTGCATCCGCATTTATAGGAAACGCGGCGGCTGCGGCAGTGGCGGTCGCAGGCTGCTAATTTCGAGTTATTTTATCGCGGACGCCCACACCCGGCTCCTGGCGGCGCGACGCAAAAGTCTCCCCCTCCCCTCGGCGTGGTACAACATCCCGCGACTTCGGGGCCTCCTACTCTCGGAATTACGCGCGTATACAAAATGAAAGAAGGCGAGTCGCGACCGGCAGCCCGGCGGCCAAAGGGCCGCCTCGCTTCGAAATGCCGACTCAAATTGCGCCTAATAACAAACAGCCACTAACGAACGAATCCGAGTAATTTGTCCTTTTCTCCGGTCGGCCGGGGCACGCCCCCGCGGCTGCCGAATCGCGCCGCGCTTTTGCTCGCTTCTCCAGGCGGAAGGCGAGACCGAACGGCGCCGTCTGGAGGGAAACGGCTGCCGAAGCCAGGCTCACTGCGGATGGCTGATACGCGAAGATGAAACAATGTTTTGCAGGCGAATTCCACCAGCATTAATGTAGGAGGCGTGACAGTAAAGTAAGGGGACTGGTTAGAAAAAAACTCCCATTAATTAGATTTTTAACCAATCATAAGGCTATAACCTTCAAAGTAACTTCCTTGTGCCTGTACACACTTGCTCCATCTGCGTTCCTATTGTTTACGATAATGACTGAAGCAACTAATCAAAATTTGTGCCAGCACCAGGATTCGTACTTAGGCTCCTGTTTACCTCGTAGACGCCCCACCATTGCGCCAGATGGAACTCCGAGCTGCACAAACTGCCCTAGAACGTCTCCCTCCCTCCCTGATACAAATTCCAGTTCATGCTTCTAAACTCACATCAGTATTGCCCGCCGGCCAATGTGGCCGAGCGGTTCTAGGCGCTTCAGTCTGGAACTGCGCAACCGCAACGGTCGCAGGTTCGAATCCTACCTCGGGCATGGATGTGTGTGATGTCCTTAGGTTAGCTAGGTTTATGTAGTTCTAAGTTCTAGGGGACTGATGACCTCAGAAGTTAAGACCCATAGTGCTCAGAGCCATCAGTATTGCCCAGACTCTCCGACAATGTAATAACTCACCGATGTCGCCGTAGATATCAGCCGAGCATGAAAGAAGTATTGTAGTTGCTGTACGGAGACGGCTGGCAAGTTCTGTCACGGCTCCGTCCGTAGGTATGTTGCGTATTTGCAACTCATAAACCAGATGTTCACGCCGAACACGGCTGATACCAGGGCACGTCGGCACGGACATGGTGATAATTGTTCCTAAAACCCAAAAGAAATATGAAACTCAGAGAGAAAAAAAAAGACAAATACAGTATACAGAAGGCACGAGAAAATGCTATTCCCGCCCCAGCCCCCTTCGAATCGTGGAAGTCTGCTACCAATTGGTAGGGTTCCTGCACTTAACTAAGGATCCACTTAGCAACTAATAAATGCAAGAAACCCTCCGTTGCCAAATTTACCTTTATTGTAATTTTAATTAACGCGGAAGCCATAAACACACGAAACATGGAGGCAAAATGTACGCATCTAAAAGCTACTTAAAAAGGAATAAAATCACTTAAATTTGTTTCCACAAGAGAAGAATACAACGTCCCAATTCGGACCTCGATAACACTTACATTTTACTGACATTAAATATAACAAGATAAATAATCATACATGTGACGAGAACAAATGAATAGCGTACAGGCGTCGTACCACAGGCCTCACGGTAAACGTCAACAAGCCATCTCCGACCCTGGGAATATCCACTCCGCTGTCTCTTTTCTCTCCGTTAACCACCCGACCACCGGCCTGAATCGCGGAAGGCAAAGATGGTGACCCTATAATGGATGGCACCGATGCCATAGTAGGTGCGAGAACACTGGCGCCAGCCGCGCTCCGGCTCAATGTCTATTCAAATTTCGTGCCAGTCGCATAAGAGTGGCGCTAGTAGAGGCACTACGACGATGCAAATCAGGTTTGCTTTAAATACGCGCTTTAACGGTTGTGAGTATTAGTTACCTTTTTGATTGGACGTGGTGAGTTGATGTTAGTCTAGAATGCCTTTAAGGTGACAAAGACGCTATTATCAACTCCTCACGGAGTCTGAAAGAATTTGTATAATAGGGCTAGGAGAAGCTGGATGTTCCTTCGGCGATACTGCAGAAAGATTTGGCAGGAACGCAACCTCTGTAGATGACTTCTGGAAGCGTTGTTTTCGAGAACACACGATCACAAGAAGACCGGGCTCCAGACGGTCACCATTGTGTTGGGCGTGTAGCTCTGGCGCATTGTGCTGCACCTGGTCAGATGAAGCCCGATTGCAGTTGGTAAGTACCGTTCGAGTGTGGCACTCCACACCACCGCCGTTTGCGACTCCGGTGTTGTTAAGCGAGAACTCATTCAATGACAGGGTGGAGGTCTGTTGTGTTTTCTGATGGAAACTGGGTCTGCCTCGGTGCCAGTAACGGCCGTGTGTTGGCTAGAGGGAGGCTGGTTGAGAGCCTGCAATCTGTGTGCTAGACACACTGGACCTACCCCTGGAGTTATGGCCTAGGGTGCAATTTCGTACGACAGCAGGAACACTCCCGTGGTTATCCAACGCACACTGACTACAAATTTGTATGTCTGTCTTGTGATTCGATCTGTTGTGCTGCGGTCCATGTAAGCGTACTTGCTCATATACCCATCAGCGTCTATATGATTAATACACTCCTGGAAATTGAAATAAGAACACCGTGAATTCATTGTCCCAGGAACGGGAAACTTTATTGACACATTCCTGGGGTCAGATACACCACATGATCACACTGACAGAACCACAGGCACATAGACACAGGCAACAGAGCATGCACAATGTCGGCACTAGTACAGTGTATATCCACCTTTCGCAGCAATGCAGGCTGCTATTCTCCCATGGAGACGATCGTAGAGATGCTGGATGTAGTCCTGTGGAACGGCTTGCCATGCCATTTCCACCTGGCGCCTCAGTTGGACCAGCGTTCGTGCTGGACGTGCAGACCGCGTGAGACGACGCTTCATCCAGTCCCAAACATGCTCAATGGGGGACAGATCCGGAGATCTTGCTGGCCAGGGTAGTTGACTTACACCTTCTAGAGCACGTTGGGTGGCACGGGATACATGCGGACGTGCATTGTCCTGTTGGAACAGCAAGTTCCCTTGCCGGTCTAGGAATGGTAGAACGATGGGTTCGATGACGGTTTGGATGTACCGTGCACTATTCAGTGTCCCCTCGACGGTCACCAGTGGTGTACGGCCAGTGTAGGAGATCGCTCCCCACACCATGATGCCGGGTGTTGGCCCTGTGTGCCCCCGTAATACTGTTGCGAGATCAGAACGGGATTAGCAATGGAGTGAGGTGTGATTTGGAATTTGTTTCGGGAAGGAAGACGTTGCTGGATAGTCCTTACGCATATGTGACCGCCTGAGTGCCAATGTGGCACAATGGATAGTGCATTTGCCTATTATAGAAGAGACCCAACTCCTAATCCCAGTGCTGACACAAATTGTAACTCATTGCTTCAGCCTACATCGTTATTGTGAATAAAGATGAGACTCAGTAAGTCTCAGGAACATCAACTGTCTAGTTGCCATTGCTGGTAGCATCTCTGGACCTAATGTTCTGGTATATCAGCAAGCGCCGTATTTGGTTGACCCGTACTGTTAAGAACAGTGTCTTTTAACGACCGACTTCACTACTGGGAATAAAAAGGAAGCACACAGGGCTATGTCAAATGTTTCAAATGGCTCTGAGCACTATGGGACTTAACTTCGGAGGTCATCAGTCCCCTAGAACTTAGAACTACTGAAACCTAACTAACCTAAGGACATCACACACATCCATGCCCGAGGCAGGATTCGAACCTGCGATAGTAGCAGTCGCGCGGCTCCAGACTATAGCGCCTAGAACCGCTCGGCCACTCCGGCCGGCAGGGCCATATCGGGTGAATGATGAGTTTGTGGTAGAACTACGGTGGGCCCTGAAGTAAAAAGCTGCCCAATAGATGATGCAGTATGGGATGGTGTTTAATCGTGAGGCAGATTCCAATTGTCAGCAATGTGCGGAAGAACACGACAGACCCATTTTCGAGGAGTTGCTCGAATCTCTTCATAGCAGCATTGGTTTGCTGTCTGGGCTAGAGGTAACCACCCTTTTCTCATGTCCAGATTTTCTGTCAATATAGTCGTTTTCTTGATTAACCTTCGATAACTTCGTATAAGTTCATTCCCCATAGCTGTGTTGTCATCTGCTCGTGCTGTTGATGGTCACCCAATGCGGAGCTCATCTTCGACATTAGTTTCGTCCTCAGAAAACATTTGGAGCCAAAGAAACACTTGTGCCCATGATAAAAATTCAATTCCAAAAGTCTTCTGAAGCTTCTCGTATGTCACTGCGGTATTCTCACCGAGTTTCACACAAAGAGGTGGCAATGCGATGCACAGTATTTCGAGATTCCATTGTTGTGGTGAGGGCCAAATACAGGAGTTCGCTGTTCAAGCTGTTTCTCCTGACTGAAACACTGTAGATGTAACCCTTTTGCGGTTTTGGTAGGGAAAGACCAAGCTCACACACTGCCTGCGGTAGCAGGCTTCAAGGTTGCCACCCTATGGAGGGAAAAAAGTGGTCTCATTACTTTATTGTTGCACCTCGTATAGTGTGAAATGCATGCCCAGAGTTGTATTAATATTTCATCATTACTACCGATATCGGTATTGTACCGTCTTCTCACTATCCGTATCAACCAAAACAAAGCTAAAACAATTGCAGAAAAATGTGAAAGTTCATAGTTTACTTATAGCCTTAACAAAGTAGTACTTACGGAAAGGTTAATATTATTCACGTGTCATGAACCATAGACTTTGCCGTTGGTGGGGAGGCTTGCGTGCCTCAGCGATACAGATAGCCGTACTGTAGGTAGAACCACAACAAACGTGTGGTTCCTAAAGAGCGGCAGCAGCCTTTTCAGTAGTTGCAGGGGCCACAGTCTGGATGATTGCCTGATCTGGCCTTGTAACACTAACCAAAACGGCCTTGCTGTGCTGGTACTGCGAACGGCTGAAAGCAAGGGGAAACTACGGCCGTAATTTTTCCCGAGGGCATGCAGCTTTACTGTATGTAGCATGGAGAGCTGCATCAAACCAGTCTCAGGACTGAAGACCACAACAACAACAACAACAACAACAATAATTTCTGACGTGGAAAACCAC
This sequence comes from Schistocerca nitens, assembly GCF_023898315.1. Classification (NCBI taxonomy): domain Eukaryota; kingdom Metazoa; phylum Arthropoda; class Insecta; order Orthoptera; family Acrididae; genus Schistocerca; species Schistocerca nitens. The sequence continues at coordinate 76,889,927 of NC_064622.1, read as the reverse complement.
ATACTATGCTTAAAATCTTCACAGTTATGCAGAAACATGAAGGTAATAAGCGTTTTAACACAAAAATTGTATGACCTATTACAACAACAAATAACGAATCATCGCTTTGTGGTATACACAAGCTACAAATCGATGCCAAAGATGGTTGATAAAAGAAGTCAACGATGCAGAGATACAACACAAGCTACTTCACATATTCCATTTCACAACAGTCTTTGACATATACACTAGCCGGTGACATTAATATGCTCATCCATCAAAAATCCTGAATAACCACCTTTTGCAGGGCGGTCCGCTGCAAGATGTCCAGGAAGGGAGTCAATGAGGTACCAATAGGAATGTGTAGTCACACAAACGGGTGCTGCAGAGGCCCATGCACACCGACGTTCGCTGAACGGTCGTTGAGGAGACATTGTTGGTTTCATCTGGGCGACCAGTTACTCAACAGTTACACGTATATACGGCCACACACATCTCTGTAGGCGTAGTTCACCAGTGTCATCCATGTGCGTCGGTGTACTACAGTGGCCTCAGTGCCGCTTTTGGTTAGCACCATTTTTTCACGCACGAGGTACTTTAACCTCGGTGCAAGAGAACAGCTTACAAACTTAGTCGTTTCGTAAATGCGTCTCCAATGATCAAGCCCTTTTGGACGTCCGAAAACCGCTGCATTTCCGCATCACGACAAATACTGCGCTGTTTTCCCCGTCTTAGGCTGTACGCTTTACATATCTGTCACTGGTTGTGCTGCCACCTGCCGTCTGTGAGAAGTTACAGAACGTTGATGTCGAACATAGGCGGTGGTCACATTAATGTGACCGGGCTGTATAAAACCAAGTTACTCCACACATTCAATTTCACAACATTCCTTCAACTATTTAATTACGAAACGAAAACTGTCATAATGAAAATCCAAGCTTAATTACGAAAAGAGTGATAAGGAAAAATGCAAAATGAAAAAGATGAGTTTAGAACGTCTCCTTATTATGTGGATATACATATGATTACAATATTTGCATCCTGGAATATGTGGACATGCGAGAGTCGTTTATGAGTAAGGTATGATAGTCTGGAAATTCAAACAAGAGCCCCTTATGTACACAGGGTACTTGTGTCATTATCATGTAACAGATATTAATATCATATGAGTTGCCAATACAAAACTGTCAACATAATTCAAAACATATATAATTATGCAACGTGAAAGAAACATGACCTGACAACCATAACACCAAGAGCGCAATATTCAAGTGTAGGAGTTAAGGCTGAGAAATAAGTTTTGTCTTATGGAAGGTTAGATACAGTGTGTGCATTCCAAACTTGAGCAAACAGCTAATTGTGTGTTAAATCGCTCCTTCTGTTTTACAATTAAGTACTCTTGTCTTGTCGTCTGATATGACGATAACCATACAAAGTTACAGATGTTACACGAAATTAACGAAACAAAATAGTAAACATCACGCGTTTTTACAAAAACAAAGAAAACAAAATGTTCAAATGTGTGTGAAATCTTATGGGACTTAACTGCTACGGTCATCAGTCCCTAAGCTTACACACTACTTAACCTAAATTATGCTAAGGACAAACACATACACCCCATGCCCGAGGGAGGACTCGAACCTCCGCCGGGATCAGCCGCTTTACAAAAACCATGGAAATTGTAACATAAGGGCAAATCCGTGAGAATGTCTTAAAAAGAACCTATCATTGGGATATAAACTGAGCAAGATCAGTGAAACGTATTCTAACAAAGAAACACTTTCATGACCCAAAAACTTCAGTGTAAAGGCAACGAAACAAATTTGTAATTCTACGTGACGGATTTGAGTCCATATGTGCAGGTAAACATAATAAGATAAAACTGTCAGCCGGCTGATAGAGGAAAAGCTGCTTGACTGCCGTAGCTGATTTATACGCAAGCGCACCGCAAGAACAATCGATCACCATCAGGGGGCATCGGGGTAGCCAAATGGTTCAAATGTCTCTGAGCACTATGGAACTTAACATCTGAGGTCATCAGTCCCCTAGAACTTAGAACTACTTACACCTAACTAACCTAAGGACATCACACACATCCATGCCCGAGGCAGGATTCGAACCTGCGACCAGAGCGGTCGCTCGGCTCCAGACTGTAGCGCCTAGAACCGCACGGTCACTCCGGCCGGCTCGGGGTAAATCCTTGCAGCACCACGTCTACTCGTAACGAAGGCCTGAGTTAGAAAGGCACTGCTCATGTAATTAGCTACCTTTATTGGAAGGACTGAGAATCTTTATTCTATTATTTTCCTCTGATGGATGTAGTGGGGATCTGTTGTTATCTATTGGCCCACTTTGACTGGTAGGACACAGAAAAACATACGACAACAGCGCTCTTATCTTGTGTGAACGACGTCAGAGAACGCATGAAGGTTCGTCGTGACGCTGTGTCTCTAACTGCTACCTGGCTTTAAGCTCTTCTTATAGAGTTAACTGAAAAATCCAACTGTTCCCTTCTTACTTAATCCTTCAGGAAGGATCTGTCTCTTCTTCTTTACTGCTGCCCTGAGCCCGTATCTTCACCACTTATTCACCAGTTATACCTCTGCAGCCAACTGGTCGGAATGATGCTCCCATGTCCGTCATTGGTAGTCGTAACCTCTCAGAGTCGAAAGAGTGCCGATAAGCTGCATGTGAAGCTCCTCTCGGAATGCCGTGTTGTGATCCCCATCTGAAAAGTTCCTGTAAATCTGTGCACATGCAGTAACTGTCACGCACTTACTCCATTCTTCATGTGTGGAAATGTCTTTTTACTGTACTGAAAACAGGCACATGTGAGGGTTAAATTTCGATTAACATATTCCACAGGTATGGAAATACTGGAGTATCATTTTAATAGCGTTAGATCAAGATGTGCATCACTTTCTATTTCCGATAGTGTATCATAGCCGACGCTCTTTGTACACGTCTAAATATTTCTCAAGTGGTGTGTTATTACAGTTTCTAAGCACTTGAAACCAATGTAGGGTTTAGACAAATACATGGAAACGCCACACGTGCAACTTATTACCATGCTTAATACGGCTGACAGAAACAGCGGCATTCGAAACAGATTCCCGTCGTCTCAGATTTGATAAAGGCAAGTCCTATGTGGTTTTCTAGAGGATCCTGTATAATTCTTCCTGCAAATTAGTGTCAAGTTCAGGTAGCTATGTTGGAGATGGATGGCGATCACATACCCTTCTCTCCAAAATAGACCACGAAGGCCCATAATATTGAGATCCGCTGGCTGTGTTGGCCAGGGGAGACGCGGCAAACGATCCTCGTGCTCACAAAACCAGTGCTGGATGAAGCGAACTGTATGAACAGGGGCCCCTGTGGCCTCTGAACGGAGCATCACCACTGGAGAACAAACAACATTACCCCAAAACGGTGACCTTACGGGGTGACAGTGGGATGCACGGAGTACCACGATATGGCTGCCAAAATCATCATCAAACCCCCGCTATGTTTCACTCTTGGGGTGTAAAATCTGCCAGAAGTGGTAAACAATGTGAAATAAGACTCGCCTGACCAAATGAGATTCTTCCACTGCTCCGTAGCCCAGGTTTTACAGCTTTGGTACCATGTTTCTCCTTTAAGGGCGTCAGCTAACCTTGCAATTCCCAGTTTATGGAGCACTCTTCGAGTTAGTTTGGTACTGACAAGGTTCGCGAGTGCAGTGACCTCTGCTGCTGTCGCCCTCTTATTTTTCTTCACAGACGTCGTCTGCGACAGTCATTCACTATCACTCAACACACACTTTCGTCCGCAGTTTGACTTAGCGGATGACATTTTTCCGCATTTCCTGCATCCAGTATAAAGCCTTCATAGAGTGCCACTTGAGCCACCAACCACTCTGCTACCTTGGTGACGGAAGCGCCCAACAATTTGCCCACGTTCGAATTCACTATCTCCGACATAATGCACTCACAGTTATATAGAACAATGTGTGACCACGAATGACTCTTATACATACTGAGGACACTGCACAGGTGTCGTTCATGCTCCATTACAACAGTGCAACATACAGGCGCGATTAGCATCTACACTATGTGATCAAAAGTATCCGGACACCTGGTTGAAAGTGACAAGTTCGTGCCGCCCACCATCGGTAATGCTGGAATTCAGCATGGTGTTGGCCCACCCGTAGCCTCGATGACAGCTTCCACTCTCCCAGGTAATGTTCAATCTCGTGCTGGAAGATTTCTTGAGGAATGGCAGTCCATTCTTCACGTATGCTGCACTGAGGAGAGGTATCGATGTTAGTCGGTGAGGCCTGGCACGACGTCGGCGTTATAAGACATTCCAAATGTGTTCTATAGGATTCAGGTCAGGACTCTGTGCAGACCAGTATATTACAGAGATGTCATGGTCGTGTAACTCCTCCGCCACAGTCCGTGCATTATGAGCAGGTGCTCGATCGTGTTGAAATACGCAGTCGCCATCCCCGAATTTCTCTTCAGCGTTGAGAGCAAGAAGTTGCTTAAAACATCAATGTATGCCTGTGCTGTGGTAGTGCCACGCAAAACAACAAGGGGTGCAGGCCCCCTCCATGAAAACCACGACCACACCATAATACCACCGCCTCCGAATTTTACTGTTGGCACTAGACACGCTGGCAGATAACGTTCACCGAGCTTTCGCCATACCCACACCCTGCCGTCGGATCGCCACATTGTGTACCGTGGTTCGTCACCCCACACAACGTTTTTCCGCTGTTCCGTCGTCCAATGTTTAAGCTCCTTACACCAAGCGAGACGTCGTTTTGTATTTACCGGCATGATGTGTGGCTTATGAGCAGCCGCTCGACCATGATATCCAAGTTTTATCGCCTCCCGCCTAACTGTCATGGTACCTGCAGTGGATCCTGATGCAGTTTGGAATTCCTGTGTGACGGTCCGCATGGATGTCTGCCTATTACTCATTACGACCCGCTTCAACTGAAGATGGTCTTTGTCAGTAAGCAGACGAGGTCGGCCTGTACGCTTTTGTGCTGTACGTGTCTGTTCACGTTTCCACTTTCTAACAACCCTACCATAACAAACGTCAAAAATTAATTATGATTGTAGTGTTGCTCACGCTGCTAAATATTGAATTTTCGGGCAACAACAAAGTTATATTATGTGGCAGGTATCATTAGAGCACAGTTAATAAAGTCATTTCATGAAATAATGGATAAACTAGGCACTCACCTTTTCGTGTTTTCCACGCTGGTCTCGTTGTGAACTCATTGTTCAATCGTCGAAAATCTAGGTGGTGATGATTCCAAGCTCGGGCGCAAAGAGGCCTAGGTGTTATTCTGCGATATTCAAAAGTTTTATAGATGTGTTTCATAAACCATTCTTGAAGATTCAAGTTAGCACAATGGTGATGTAAAAAAGTAATCAGCACTCCGAATTTAAGTTACACTTCTTTTTTATTACATTTGTTGCAATATCACGTAACTCACAAAACATCACTTCACAATATAAAACATACTTGAAAATATCTTCCTCGCTGTCAAAGTTCACATTTTATAAACTGACTACAATTTGCGACTTTTCAACATGACGACCAAGACTTGACTTTTTAATAACCGCTTACGCGCCCAAAAATCAGAGTTACAAGTACGTAAAAGATCAGAGTGACAAAAGTAAGAATACACATGAGAATAATATCATAGCAACATAAACATATCGATGTATCAAAGTACCTCAACATTAATGAAATCAAATCTGAATGTTGTCTCAGAAATATGTTAACTACATTACAGAAACACAGTAGAATATTGCTGGTGTCGAGAGGTTGAGGTGCGGTGCAGTAATGGTTACGTAATTCAAGTACCATTACAACTTCGCCATCACATCGGAAGCAGTGAACCTATGGATGTTTAGGAGTGTGGAAATCTAGCGTACAGACGTGTGACACAAGTGACACCCAATCACCTGACCATGTTCGAAGTCTGTTAGTTCCGCGGAGCGCCCCGTTCTGCCCTCTCACGATGTCTAATGACTACGGAGGTATTTTTTTTTAACGTCCCGTCGACAACGAGGTCATTAGAGACGGAGCACAAGCTCGGGTTAGGGAAGGATGGTGAAGGAAATCGGCCGTGCCCTTTCAAAGGGACCATCCCGGCACTACGGAGGTTGCTGATACGGATTACCTGGCAGGCACAACGCACCTAATATGAAAAACGTATGTGTTTGGGAGTGTCCGGATACCTTTGATCACATAGTGTACCTCTATGTTCGAACGTACATTTCTCGCGATGTTCCTTCATTTTTGTATAACACCTGTATGTAGACACACACGGTCTCAGTTTTATTAACATAGCAATTGACAATTTCGCTTTGATGAGTTCTCTAGTTATCTAGAAGACACGCCGTAAAGCCGTCGGCTCACGGACTGTTCATCCGAACGTTGAGCATTGAGCGTGCCGAGTTTCTGACGTCATAGCGTGGAATAGCACGTTCGGGAGTCTTTCTGAACGTGCAGAGCAATATCTGGCATGTCAGATATTCTGTGCGTGCGTCTGAGCGTTGACCAATGAGATGGCACAACGCCACCTACGTCACATGCACGCCATCTCCCTTCAGCACAAAGTTGTGAGGCGCCATATTGGCATTCATTTCATGCCTACACGTATATATGCCGTTTCTGAGTACCAGCAAATTGAGAATCACTGGAAAACCCGTTGTTAACTGTGTGATCCGTTGCAATAAAATAATGAGAAACATCATATTTGTGGTAAAAGAATTATTGTAACTTGAGTATTATGAGAGTATGCTATTTGAAGGCAGCAATGCACTGAAGATGCACCCAAAACGCATTGTTCTTGGTACAATTTGTTATAATTAAATTTCAGTTAGTAACATAATTACGATTAAAGCTTTCAACAAGTGGTAAAATTGGTAAGATCCTACGAATAGCGGATAACTATAAAATGTCGGTTTAGCATCGTGAGTAGCTTTAGTGACCCATGGCTTTTTTTTGTGTTTGGGCGGTGGTTCGCGACTCGCCAGTACGTAAATTTTTTCCTAATATTTGCGTTTTTATTAGGTTCTCTTACTTTATTATTAGTTTAATATAAGTACATACTATAATTTTTTATGTTATGTAAATGTATGATTGGCTTGATCTACAGGACACGTTGCGCTGCTTGTGTAAAGCTATTTTGCTCCTTTTTCTTTTACACTTCGTAATTCACGTGTTGCAAAGTTTCTGCTACTGGGTAGGAACAGTGATCGTGTAAGACTGACCACACAGTTTTACTAAAATGTGGGGATGATGAAATAATGTTTGTCTTATATGAAGAAGTATTGAAAATTTGTATCGCACTGTTTGTAATGGAACTTTTATAAGCCTGTTTCCTTATTGATTGGACTTTCCTTTTCGGGGACAATGGAGGAAATATGCGTTTTAATAGAGCTAACGTGGGAATTTTACGCGCGCCCGTTTAGTAAACAGTGTGATTTACGAACTAGAAACTTCCCGCAACTGCCGCCGGAGTGCGCTGCGATCGCGTGTACCACGTTGGAGCCCACGCACCGTATGCACAAGTCGCATCGTTTCTGAGCGTTCAGCAGCACGTTGGACTTAGCACGCTCAACGTTGACGTTCGACAGCACGGTCCGTGTGCCGACGGCTTAAGCAACGGTCGTACAGCGGTCGGCCGGTGGCCGATGGCCGCTCGGCAGATGTTTTAATCCGCAGGTAGCGGAGGCGGCGGCCGCATTAATTCATTACCCACAGAGCGCCGCCCTGTCATCAGAAGGCCGGCAGCCGCGCACGGCATCCTTAGCGGCACCAGTCGACGGCAAGCACCAGCCGCCGCAAGCAGAGTCCGACGTCGTCCTCCAGCCGGAGGCAGTACGCCGGGGGCATCGATAAACGTGTGGCGAGTCTCTCCGAGGGACAGTGGTGGCCGACACACGTCGTGCGGAACGCGGAGAGGGAATCCCACGAGGACTGTCATGACTCGCCTCACACTGTGCTTATTACATTGTTTAAAACACCCATTTTCGGTCCTCGACAATGACCTATTGGAAGAAACTGGCCGTTCCCTTCCTCCTACTTAAAAGTTCTTGTGGGGTCTAACTAACTGACGAGGCCGTCCATCTGGGCATCATATTTTACGTCGTTATGTATAATTATGGAGTGTAAAAACATGGGAGATGTGGGAGTAGGAGGCAGTCGGAAAACTTAAGCATGAGTGGGGGAATGGCCGGGGACGCAAACTGCCAGCGCAGGTGCTTTTCTTTTTGAGTCATCTGTTTGCTGACGTACGATGGGATCCGTCACGAATTCCTCTCCTGTGCCAACCTCTTCATACCAGAGTAACACTTGCAACCTACGGTACGTCACCAGTTATTTGCTGGAGGTATTCCAGCCTCTACCTTCCTCTACAGTTCTCACCCTTTACAGCTCCCTCTAGTATCATGGTAGTTATTAGTATCATGGTATTTATTTTAACGGATGCCCTATTATCCTGTCGTTTTCTCTTGTCGGAGTGTTCCATATACCGGGTGATTAAAAAGTCAGTATAAATTTGAAAACTTAATATACCACGGAATAATCTAGATAGAGAGGTAGAAATTGACACACATGCTGGGAATGACATGGGGTTTTATTAAAACCAAACAAAACAAAGTATTGCTAGACGCGTGAAAGATCTCTTGCGCGCGTCGTTTGGTGATGATCGTGTGCTCAGCCGCCACTTTCGTCATGCTTGGCCTCCCAAGTCCTCAGACCTCAGTCCGTGCGATTATTGGCTTTGGGGTTACCTGAAGTCGCAAGTGTATCGTGATCGACCGACATCTCTAGGGATGCTGAAAGACAACATCCGACGCCAATGCCGCACCATAATTCCGAACATGCTTTACAGTGCTGTTCACAACATTATTCCTCGATTACAGCTATTGTTGAGAATGATAGTGGACATATTGAGCATTTTCTGTAAAGATCATCATCTTTGCTTTGTCTTACTTTGTTATGCTAATTATTGCTATTCTGATCAGATGAAGCGACATCTGTCAGACATTTTTTTGAACTTTTTATTTTTTTTGTTCTAATAAAACCCCATGTAATTCCAAGCATGTGTCTCAATTTGTACCTCTCTATCTACATTATTCCGTGATTTATTCAGTTTTCAAATTTATACTGACTTTTTGATAACCCGGTATTTCTTTCATCTCCGATTCTGGGCAGAACCTCCTCATTCCTTACTTTGTCATTCCACCTAATATTCAACATTCTTCTGTAGCACCACATCTGAGACGCTTCGAGTCTCTTCTGTTCCGGTCTCCCCACAGTCTATGTTTCGGTAGCATACAGTGCTGTGCACCAAACGTACATTTTCCCAGATTTTTCTTCCTCAAATTAAGGCTTATGTTTGATATTAGCGGACTTCTCTTAGCCAGAAATGCCCTTTTTGCCAGTGCTAGTATGCATTTGATGTCCTCCCTGCTCTGTCGGTCATGGGTTATTTTGCTGCCTGGACAGCAGAATTCCACAACTTCATCTACTTCATAGTGCCGACAACATAGATGATAAATGTAATGCTTTTCTTACATTTATCATGATCTTTAAGAGTTGCTTTCCGTTAGAACGTTCTAAACTGGGTGCTAGCAGCAATAGGCAGCCCGGATGGCTGACTAGTGGGATAAGGATATCATTTAGAACAAAGCGGGGATTATATCAAAATGTTAGAAATAGTCACAATCAAGCTACAGCAGCCCATTACAAACAGTACTGTAAGGTGCTTGAAAATGTTATTACGAAGGCAAAGAGTATGTGGTATGCAAATAGAATAGCTAATTCACAGGATAAAATTAAAATCATGTGGTCAATTATGAAAGAAGTGTCTGGTCACAATATGAAGTTAGCTCGCAGTAAAAATATTTCTGTTACTGATAAATCAGATATATGTACAGTATTTATCAATCATTTTCTGAGCATTGCTGGTGAATTAAATAAAAATTTAGTTTCTTCAGGGAATCAGATATCTTTCTTGGCAAATGCCATTCCGAGATTGATGTCTGAAATACTCCTCTATGATACAGACAAGAGGGTGATTGAGTCAATAATTAAATCAATGAAGACCCTCATGGTTATGTGGAATACCTAGTAAAATATTAAAGTATTGTGGTGCACATGTTGGCCCTGTATTTAGCGATATTTGTAATTTTTCCTTTAGGAATGTTCAGTTGCATGACCGATTAAGGTACTCAGTAGTAAAGCCGCTTTATAAAAAGGGAGAAAGGGATAATGGAGACAATTTTAGACCTATTTCTATGCCATAAGTGTTTGCTAAAGTTATTGAAAAGGCTGTTTATGTAAGGATAAGTGATCATTCAATATCATACGATTTGCTATCATACGTACAGTTCGGCTTTAGAAGTCGTTCAACAACTGAAAGTGCTATATTCTCTTTTCTCTGTGAGGTACTGGATGGGTTAAACAAAAGGTTTCGAAAGCTAGGCATATTTTTCATTTTACTAAGACGTTCGATTCTGTTGATCACAAGATATTGCTCCAGAAGTTGGACCATTACGGAATACGGTGAGTAGCTCACAACTGGTTCACCTCTTACTTTATCAACGGACAGCAAAGGGTCATTATTCACAATGTTGAGAATGGCTGTGATGTGGTGTTTTAGCGCGGTACAGTCAAGTGGGGGGGGGGGGGGGGGCAGGGGTCAGTGTTGGGGCCACTCCTGTTCCTTATTTATATAAATGATATGCCCTCTAGTATTGCGGCTAACTCTAAAATATTTCTGTTTGCTGATGACATTACCTTGATAGTAAGGGATGTTGTGTGCAACAGTGGTTCGGTTTCAAATTGTGCAGTCCGTGACGTAAGGTCATGGCTTGTAGAAAATAAACTACTTCTAAACCACAGTAAGACTCATTTATTACCGTTTCTAACACACAATTCCACAAAATCTGTCGTTTTAATTTCACAGAATGCGTATATTATTGGTGAAACCGAACAGCTCAAATTTCTATGTGTTTAGATAGATAGTAAGCTGTCGTGGAAAGCCCACGTTCAGAATCTTGTTCAAAGACTTAATGTTGCCACTTTTTACTATTCGAACGGTATCTGAAGTGAGTGATCTTTCGACACGAAAATTAGTCTACTTTGATTATTTCCATTCGCTTATATCGTATGGTATTATATTTAGGAGTAACTCTTCCCATTCTAAAAGGAAATTTTTGGCTCAAAAAGGAGCGGTTCGGGCAATAAGTGGTGTAAGTTCACGAACTTCTTGTCGACCGTTGTTCATGAGTCTGGGTATTTCGACATTGGCCTCTCAATATATATATTCATTACTGTCCTTTCTTGTAAACAATATTAGCTTATTCCCAAGAATAAGCAGCTTTCACTCAGTTAATTCTCAGCAGAATCAAACCTGCATTTGGATCGGACTTCCTTAACTCTTGTATACTGCTCGATCCACTCGATTTCAAAAATCTTAGCAGTAATCCACGCGCTTTCAAATCGAAACTGAAGAGTTTCCTCATGAGTCACTCCTATTCCGTAGAGGACTACCTCGAAAAATTAAGCTGATTCTTGTTGTATTGTTGATTGCGCTTTCTTTAACTTATGGGTTAACTTTCTTCGGGGTCATAAAAATTTTACTTTTATCTGTTATTACTTTTATGTTGTAATTTCATGTACTGACACGTTCCATGACCTTGGAGATTTGCTCCTCAATTTGGTTCTACAGAATTTGACGCGTAAATAAAATAAAATAAAATCACAGATCCTGATGTTAGGTTCCTCGGTATTCTCACTCCTGCTTCTTCTTATTACTTTGGCCTTTCTTCGATATACTCTCAGTCCATATTCTGTACTCATTAGACTGCTCATTCCATTGAGCAGATCATTTAATTCTTCTTCAGTTTCGCTCAGGATTGCAATGTCATCATCGAATCGTACCATTGATATCCTTTCACCTTGAATTTTAATTCCACTCCTAAACCTTTCTTTTATTTCCTTCATTGCTTCTTCGATGTCCAGATTGAACAGCAGGGGCAAAAGTCTGTATCCCTGTCTTACACCCAATTTAATCCGAGCACTTCGTTCTTGGTCTCCCTGTTTTATTGTTTCCTCTTGGCTCTCGAACATGTTGAACATTACCCGTCTCTTCTTGTAGCTCATCCCAACTTTCCTCCGAATTTCGTACGCTTTTTCTAGGTCGACAAATCCTACGAAAGCGCCTTGATGTTTCTTTAAGCATTAACTGGAACGTCAGAACTGCCTCTCTGGTGCATTTACCTTCCCTAATCATTTAACACATACTCAGTTTTCTTTTCCATTCTTCTGTGTATTATTCTTGTCATAAGTTGCATGCACGAGCTGTTCAGCTGATTGTGCGGTAATTCTCCCACTTGTAGCTTCTTACAGTCTTCGGAATTGAGAGGATGATATTTTTCCGAAAGTTGGATGGTATGTCGCCAAACTCATACATTCTACACATCAACTTGTATAGTCGTTTTGTTGCCACTTCTCCAATGATTTCTTTCTATCTCTTCTGCCTTATTTGATCTGAAGTGTTCCAAAGCTCTTTTAAATTCTGATTCCAACACTGGATCCTCTATGTCTTTTATATCGAATCCTGTTTCCTCTTGTGTCACATCAGACAAATCTTCCCCCTCATACAGACCTTCAATATACCCTTTAGACCCATCCACTCCCTCCTCTGCATTTAATGTTGAATTGTCATTGCACCCTTAATGTTACCACCCTTCTTTTAATGTCACTGGATGTTGTTCTGAATTTTCTGTATGTTGTATCTGACCTTAGGACAATCATTTCTTTTACGATTTCTTCACAGTTTTCGTTTAAGTTTTGCTGCACTTCCTATTTATTTCCTTCCTCAGCGACTTGTATTTCTATATTCTTGAATTTACCTGAATGTTTTTGTATTTCCTCCTTTCATCGATCACTAAAGCATTTATTCTCTTATCCATGACTGCGTTGGAGTTATCTTCTTTGTAGCTATTTTTTTCTTTCCAGCTTCTGTGGATGCCCTTTTTAGATATCTCTATTACTCTTCAACCGAACTGAGCCTCGGAAAACTCCAAGCGTATCTCTCCATTCCTTAGTACTTCCGTATCCCACTTCTTTGTACATTGATTCTGCCTGACTAGTCTCTTAAACTTGATCCTATTGATCCTACTTTTAGTTGCTACTAAATTGTGATCAGAGTCTGTTTCTGGATACGCCTTGCAAGCCAGTATCTGATTTCGGAATATCAGTCTGACGATGATGTGATCTAACTGGAATCTTCCTGTATCTCCCGGCCCTTGCCAAGTATACATACTCCTCTGGGTTTCTTCAACGGAGTATTCGCTATTACCAGCTGAAATTTATTGCAGAAATCAGTTAATCCTTCTCCTCTCTCAGGCCTCCTACCAAGCCCATATTCTCCTGTAACCCTTTACCCTTTCTTCTACTCCTTCCCTTTAACCACATTCCAGTTCCTCATGTCTATTAGATTTTCATCTCGCTTTACGTACTGAATTACGCCATCAGTATTCTCATATACTTTCTCTGTCTCGTCGTCAGCTTGAGACGTCGGCATGTGTACCTGAACTATCGTTGCAAGTGTTGATTTGCTGTCGATTCTGATGAGAAGAACACTGTCACTGAACAGTTCACAGTAATTCACTCTCTGCCCTACCTTGCCATTCATAACGAATCCTACTCCCGTTATACCATTTTCTGCTGTTGTTGATATTACCCTATACTCATCTGACCAGAAATCCTTGCTTCTTTCCATTTCACTTCACTGACCTCTGCTATACAGGGTGAGTCACCTAACATTACCGCTGGATATATTTCGTAAACCACATCAAATACTGACGAATCGATTCCACAGACCGAACGTGAGGTTAATACAAACCATAAAAAAATGCACGGAAGTATGTTTTTTAACACAAACCTACGTTTTTTTAAATGGAACCCCGTTAGTTTTGTTAGCACATCTGAACATATAAACAAATACGTAATCAGTGCCGTTTGTTGCATTGTAAAATGTTAATTACATCCGGAGATATTGTAACCTAAAGTTGACGCTTGAGTACCACTCCTCCGCTGTTCGATCGTGTGTATCGGAGAGCACCGAATTACGTAGGGATCCAAAGGGAACGGTGATGGACCTTAGGTACAGAAGAGACTGGAACAGCACATTACGTCCACAAGCTAACACCTTTTTATTGGTCTTTTTCACTGACGCACATGTACATTACCATGAGGGGTGAGGTACACGTACACACGTGGTTTCCGTTTTCAATTACGGAGTGCAACAGAGTGTGTCCCGACATGTCAGGCCAACAGATGTTCAATGTGGTGACCATCATTTGCTGTACACAATTGCAATCTCTGGCGTAATGAATGTCGTACACGCCGCAGTACATCTGGTGTAATGTCGCCGCAGGCTGCCACAATACGTTGTTTCATATCCTCTGGGGTTGCAGGCCCATCACGGTACACATTCTCCTTTAACGTACCCCACAGAAAGAAGTCCAGAGGTGTAAGATCAGGAGAACGGGCTAGCCAATTTATGCGTCCTCCATGTCCTATGAAACGCCCGTCGAACATCCTGTCAGGGGTCAGCCTAGTGTTAATTGTGGAATGTGCAGGTGCACCATCATGCTGATACCACATACGTCGACGCGTTTCCAGTGGGACATTTTCGAGCAACGTTGGCAGATCATTCTGTAGAAACGCGATGTATGTTGCAGCTGTTTGGGCCCCTGCAGTGAAGTGAGGACCAATGAGGTGGTCGCCAATGATTCCGCACCATACATTTACAGTCCACGGTCACTGTCGTGCTACCTGTCTGAGTCAGCGAGGATTGTCCAAGGACCAGTAATGCATGTTCCGTAGATTCACTGCCCCGTGGTTTGTGAAACCCGCTTCATCGGTAAACAGGTAGAACTACAACGCATTCTCTGTTAATGCCCATTGACAGAATTGCACTCGATGATTAAAGTCATCACCAAGTAATTGCTGATGTAGCGACACATGAAACGGGTGAAAGCGGTGACGATGCAGTAAGCGCATATCACTACTTTGACTCAGTCCACCGGCTCTCGCAATGTCCCGTGTACTCATGTGTGGATTCATGGCAACAGCAGCCAACACACCAACTGCACCCGCTTCTCCTGTGACGGGCCTGTTACGGACCCGTTTGCGTGCTACGACCATACCTGTTGCATACAGTTGGCGGTAGATGTTTTGCGATGTGCGGCACGTTGGATGCTCTCTGTCCGGGTACCGTTCTGCATACACCCTGCAGGCTTCAGCTGCATTTCGTCGACACTCGCCATATATGAGTATGATCTCCGCCTTTTCAGAGTTCGAATACACCATGGTCACAGTTCCTACAACACTAAACTATCACAGACGTCTGGTAACACGGTGTACTACAGTTGGTCTGCGTGCGGAGACGAATGCAGAATAACAATAGCAGCAAGCGCTACATGCGGACACCGCGACAGCTAGACCAAACCACAACAGTGCACTACAGCCACACTCGTAAACACGGTCGTCATCGTAAACATGTCCCTGCAGATGCTGCTTGCCGACCGTGGCCCGTGTTTGTTACAACACGCAACTGAACGTCAGAGGTTTCAAGCGTCAACTTTAGGTTACAACATCTCCGGATGTAATTAACATTTTACAATGCAACAAACAGCACTGATTACGTATTTGTTTATATGTTCAGATGTGCTAACAAAACTAACGTGGTTCCATTTAAAAAAACGTAGGTTTGTGTTAAAAACATACTTCCGTGCATTTTTGTATGGTTTGTATTAAACAATTACACTAGCCCCTCTCCTCACGTTCTGTCTGTGGAATCGGTTCGTCAGTATTTGATGTGGTTTACGAAATATATCCAGCGGTAACGTTAGGTGACTCACCCTGTATATAGATGGAGCCTTTGCATTTCTTTTTCAGATTTTCTGGCTTCCCTACCACGTTCAAACTTTTGAAATTCCACGCCCTTACTCGTAGAACGTTATCATTTCGTTTATTATTCAATGTTTTTCCCATGGTCACTTGAACCTTGGCAGTCGCCTCCCTGAGATCCGAGTGTGGGACTATTCCGGACTTTTTGCCAAGTGAGAGATCATTATTTTTCAATTACAGGGCACATGTCCAGTGGACTTATATTATATATCTTTAATGCAGTGGATTTCATTGCCTTCTGCTTCCTCATGCCGTTGACAATTGCTGATTCTTCGGTCCTTAGGGTCCCTTTCCCACCCTGATGGAAAGTGAGTGCCCTGAACCTCCGTCCGCTCCTCCGCCCTCTTTGACAAGGCCGTTGGCAGAGTGAGGGTGACATGCCGATGTTGATGATTTTTATTCAGAAATCAAGGAGTGATGGGGTTCGAACGCGGGACGGAGGCAGGCAAAGACGCTACCCCTGGACGACGAGTGCATGCACAGATGCTACTCTTAGCGAAAAGCTTCACTGGAGCACCTATCGTAAGGTCCCCATCCAGATAACCAAAGAATCTCAAGCCCTCACTACATAAGACACCGCTGGGGAATTTTAGTTTACTCAAGGACACAGGCGCATAGTCTGATCTTCACAAATTAGATACTGATCTTTCGTCTCTTCTTATTACTCGAAAGTGGCGATGAAAATTTCTTTCGCCGTCAGGACTGAAAGAGGTTTTTTTTTGGGTCGAATGGCACGAACCACGATGGTGGTTAACTTGGGAGAGTAGTTCCCTGAATTCCCACTTCACCTTTCCAGATTTTTTCGGTTGTCATTACATCTTCACAACGGAAGCACCAGTTGGCGTCAACGGATGGGAAGTAGACTGACGGTATGACACTCGCGCACAGTCAGATCTTTTGGAATTCGACACTGGCGTTTCTTCTGTACTTGCCACCCGAAAGTGATGATGAAAATTTCTCACACTGTCGAGACTGAAACAGATCTTCTCTGTGTCGAATGACTTCGGTCACGAAGGCAGTTATATTGGGAGATCGTCTCTATGTCAACGGAGCGTTAAACCCAACATTCTTCTTTCTTCTAGACTGGGAGAGCGGCTCTCCTTAATTACAGCCTGGCTTTCCATATTTATTAGACTGGCTGTGCATTTTCAGCTGCACAAACTAAAGTGCCAACTGACCTGAAGATACGATTGACGACACAGAGTAGTTCTGCTGAAAAGAAAACACCAATCAAAAGCTTATTCATAAGACGGAAACTATTTTAACGCATTTCACTGTACAGTGGGTTTCTTTGTTTCTCTGTTCAACTCATAGTACTACCGATTTATAGTTAATTGGAAAGGGAATTACATTTCAGCGAGAAGAAATTAAAATATCGTGGTTAGCTGATGACACAGTAATTCAATCAGACACGCCAAAGGACTTGGAAGATCAGATGAAGCGAATGGTTCGCATCTTGAAAATAGGAAGAGTATCAACGAAAATAAAACACAGTTATTGGCATGTAGTGGAATCGGATCAGACGATGCAGAGGGAATTAGATTAGGATATGAGACATTCAGTGCAGTCCATGAGTCGTGCTATCTGGGCACCAAAATAAGTGACGATAGCTGAAGAAGAGAGGATATGAAATATAGACTAACAATAGCAGGAAAGGCAGATCTGAAAACAGAAAAATTATTGACCTAAGTCTTGCCTGAAGGTATTTGTGTGGAATGTGGCTTTGTGTGAAAGTGAAACGTGGACAACGAACTGTTCAAACAAGAAGAGAATAGAAGCTTTTGAAAAGTGGTGCTGCAGAAGAATCCTGAAGACTAGACGGGCAGATCGGGTAACTATAGAAGTTTCATTGGACCACGTTAGGGGAAGGAAGAACTCCGTAGCACAACTTGAAAAAAAGAAGGGAGAAACTGATATCACGGTATCAGGAATCACATACCTGCTGCAGAGACGAACAGAACTATGAAGGATACAGCTGTAGCGGAGAAAGCTTATTGCGGTCTCGTTCGAAGAGCGAGTTGCCAAGGCAACGTTGTTACCTGGCGACAAAACCACAAGTAACTGCCAGGAGCAAGAACGGATGAGCGGGGACGGCGTAAATACGCCCAGATCTGTTCCCATACGCCACCTCATCAGCTCGTTTCCTTAGTGCAGTACCTACAAGCAGAGTCAGCAACCATCGGCGAAGACGATAGCATCGTCTCTCGACCGAACCAGCAGTACGATAATTATTTTAGACGGGGCTCTGCATAAAAGTTTATAGTCAGTTGCATTCTATGAGAAGAGATAGTGTCTTGTTTTGTATCGAGTCATAATATTAATTGTTAATATTTAAGGATGCTCAAAAGGATATTTTGCCGCGCGGTCTTAGGCGCCTTGTCAAGGTTCGCTCCGTCGGAGGTTCAAGCCCTCCCTCGGGAATGGGCGTGTGTGTTGTCCTTAGCGTAATTTAGTTTCAGTTCTATCTATATCCGAATTCCGCTCCAGCTACTGCCGGGTCTGGGTGCTGACGAGTCCTCTCCATTTGGCTCGGTACTCCCACCACTCTTCTTCCTCCACTTGCTGCCAGGTCACACCTCTCCTTTCAACAGATATTCTCACTCCCATTTTCCACCGTGTTCTTGGGCGCCCTCTAGGTCTTTTCCCATCCATCTTTAGTTCTTCCATAATTTTGGGGAGTCTCTGCCCATGCATCCTCTTAACATGCCCATACCATCTCAATCTCTTTCTTTCAATTTCTTCTCTCATTCTTTCTTGTTTGAGGTCCTTTCTAATGTCTACATTCCTTACTCTGTCCATTCTTGTTTTTCCCTTAACTGCTCTGAGAAATTTCATTTCCCCTGCTTGCAGTCTGCTCCAGTCCCTTTCTTTCATTGTCCATGTTTCTCCACCATAGGTGACAATAGGGAAGTAATAATTCTTATACATCAGGAGTTTTGCTCTTTCTGAAACTTCGTTATTCCAAATCAGATGTTTTATTGTTTGGTAGAAATTGCCTCCCTTCTGTAACCTCCTATTAAATTCGTTAGTTATTATTCCATCTCTAGCTATTTCACTCCTTAAATAAGTGAAACTTTCTACCACTTTGAGGGGTTCTCCATTCAAGATAATATTTCCATTGATTCCTTTCTCTCTTCCAAATACCATTACTTCACTCTTATCTTTATTTATTTTTAATCCATACCTTTTCATTATTTCCTTCCACGCATCAAGCTGTAACTGTACATCTACCTCTTTATCACCCCATATTACCAAATCATCTGCAAAAATCATCTTTTTGTCTTTTTCTTTTACTATATCTTTAACTGCCCTATTGATTCCCTCCATCACAACATTAAAAAGCGCAGGAGATAGAATACTTCCTTGCTTAAGTCCCTGACTTATTTCGAAGTATTCAGAGTTCCCCAATGGTGTTCTAATTCTACAATTGTGGCCTCTGTACATTGTCTTTATAACATTAATGTATCCATCTTCTATATCTATCTTCTTCAGTTCTTACCAGAGTCTTTCCCTGTCAATTGAGTCATATGCCTTTTCTATGTCTATAAAAACCATTATCACCCTTTTGTTATACTCCCAACTTTTTTCCATCAGTTGACGGATAGAAAATATCGGGTCGATTGTGCTCCTTCCTTTCCTAAACCCATGCTGTTCTTCACTCAGCTCCTTTTCTATCTTTTCACTTATTCGATTTAGTAAAATTCTTTCAAAAATCTTGGCTGTATGACTCATGAGGGTTATTCCTATGTAGTTTTTACAAAGTCTATTATTGCCTTTCTTGAAGATGGGAACAATGTCTGCTGTTCTCCAGTCGCCAGGTATTTTACTATTTCTCCACACGCTTGATAGTACTCTATACAGCCACTGCATTCCCACTGGACCTGCTGCTCTTATCATGTCCACTGATACTTCATCAGGTCCTGGGGCTTTCCCCCCATTCATCTTCTTCACAGCTTTTTCCATTTCTTACTGTGTAATTTGTCCTAATTCTGCTTCCCAACTTCTCTCAATTTCTCCATTATTTGTTGTTCTCCTCATGTACCTGCTCCTCAGCGTTTAACAGCTTCTTAAAATGTTCTTTCCAGAGATCTTTTATATTCCCTGGATCTTCAATAACGGTACCGTCCTCTGTTTCCATCTTTACTGGTACTTAAGAAGCCTTCCTTTTATTTTTCATCATTTTATAGAACATTTTCTTATTGCTCTTCACATCTTCTTCAAGCTTTTTTGTAAACTCTTCCCATGCCTTTTTCTTTGCTGTTTCCACTATTTCTTTGCACTTCTTCTTTTCCTCTACATATCTTTTATGGTCTTTGTCATTTTTAGTTTTCCACCATTTTCTCCATGCTCCATCTTTTCTTATAACTGCTTGGATTGTGGTATCATCCCATCAACTTGTCTGTCTTATTTTTTCCTTTCCAGATGTTCTGCCACATACTTTTTGTGCTGCTTCGACTAAAGTGTCTTTGAATAAACTCCATTCTTTTTCTACATCGCAGAAAACTTCTTTTGGAAATTTTTGTGTTATTAATTCTCTGTACTTCTCGGCACATTCACTCTCCTTCAGTTTCCAATCCCGTATCCTCATCACTTTCTTCTGTTTTCTATTTTTCAAAAAAAAAATGGTTCAAATGGCTCAAGCACTATGGGACTTAACATCTACGGTCATCAGTCCCCTAGAACTTAGAACTACTTAAACCTAACTAACCTAAGGACAGCACACAACACCCAGCCATCACGAGGCAGAGAAAATCCCTGACCCCGCCGGGAGTCGAACCCGGGAACCCGGGCGTGGAAAGCGAGAACGCTACCGCACGACCACGAGATGCGGGCTCTATTTTTCACACACTGATTCATTTTCCATTGTCCCACCAGTAATCTATGGTCTCCATCTGCACTCACACTTGGAATTACCTTCACATTTGTTACTTTCTCTCCCCATTCCCTATCTACTAGAATATAATCAATTACACTCTTCGTTCTTCCATCCCTACTGTATCTGGTGATAACGTGACTTTCTCTCTTCATAAACCAGCTGTTTGCTATTTTCATTCCATTCCTCTGGCACAAATCCAGGAGTCTTTCCCCTTCTTCATTTGTGCCTCCATATCCAAAACATCCCAATACTTGCTCAAATCCCTTTCTGTCTTTACCTACCTGTGCATTAAAATCTCCCATCACTATATTAGCACTCTCTATATGGTTTTCTAACACATTTTCAAAGTCCATCTTCTCTTCTTCGCTACATCCCACTTGAGGTGCATAAATCTGGATTACTTTTAGTGTTTCTTTTTTGGATCTCAGGTTTAAGATTATGATCCTGTCTGATATATATCTCACATTTTCAATACAGCTTTGTACATTCTTATTCACCATCACTGCCACACCATTTCTTCCAGACCTGTTATTCCCATTCCAATACAGTTTTCCTCCTCCTCTCAAATTCTTCTCACCTTTTCCCTTCCACTTTGTTTCGCTTAATCCCAATATATCTAACTTCCTCTCTGTCAGTACATCTGTCATTTATTCCATTTTTCCATTGAGGGTTAATATATTAAGGGTGCTAATATTTAGGTTATTTTTTAGTCCAGTTGGTTTCATCTTCTTGTACTGATGAATATCATCAGGTCTCCCATCATTTGCACCAGTACTTGAAGAAGCAGTCGGGTCAAATCCTGAGTGGTTCGTTCCGAGGCTCGTCTGTGTTTTGAAAGCAATATATGAAGACTTTCCTACTGGCTTGCTAGGCCTAACGCAAGGAAGGATTTTCTGTTGGGGTTGTCTCCCTTAGCCTTTGGAGTTTCTCCTCCACCACAAGGCAGTGGTTCCCTTCTCATTTAAGAGGGTTGCCTCATCTGCCAGCTACGCCGTTCCGAAGTCTTCCTTCTCCGCCGTCGCTGCCATTAAGGTCTTCACCCGTAACCCTGGGCATGGGTTCCGTGTTATACCCCACGGGATTGGGTCCCTGCCTGAACTCAGCCATCCTAGCACTCCGGCCTACTTAAGTGTAGGATGCCCACCCCCACGACGTGGACGCGCCAGACAGGAATTACCCCAGTGGAGGAATAGGGAAGGGCACCCTACCTCCCTGGAGCCAGGTTAATGATTGTGTATGGTGCCACAATCAAAGGTTACAGTTATCAAAGGTTTCAGTTACATTCATTAATATAGAAGCCGAGGGACCGATGACCTCAGCAGTTTGGTCCCATAGAACCTTACCGCAAATTTCAAATTTTCAGAACCGTATTTTACTAACAAAGAAGGCCTTATGAACTCATTGAACTCATAGGTTTTACAATGAATGAAGTGGCTTCAAGTATCTTTAGCTTTTTTTAGTAAAAACGGTTTTGAAGATAGTGAACCACTGACAATATACTTTTGTAGCTGTGGCTTCCCTACGTACAAAAAAAGTATGATAGTTAATGTTTAGTGACAACAGTAAATATTCATAACATTCAGATGCACATGAATTAAAGTACGTGATCCTGTTCAAATACGAGCTCGTATTAATAATCTTAGCGTTACTCCTTAGGAAGGATATGATTCCACACGTATCATCTCACCCCCTCAAGAGTAACGCTGAGAACCCTTCACTATACCAACAAGTCTTATTTCATCCAGTTATCGAGAAATGATCCCGTAATGGAGTATACTAATTATTTTGAAGCAATTCGTAAAGGAAGAAAGATTAAGGGATTAACGTACCGTTGCAAACCTAGAAGTGAAATTGATATATGTCTCATTTCCGTTTTTGGATACTACCAGCTGCAGTGGACTTGTAATTATGATTCTACAACACAAGTTTGTCAATGTGAATTCTAAATTGGGACACGTCTTACAACCATCACGTAGCAGGAAAAATGTAAATTTAGCAGCTGCGGAAAAATAAAAATTATACTGATTAGAATAAATTTCTTTTATTTCAGTCAGTGATTAAGAAAGCTTTTGGTCTTGAGACTATTACTTTCGGTCAGCAGTGACAGATCTGAAGATGGTTTTTGCTGACCGAAACCGGTAATCTCAGGCCCAAAAGCTTTTGGTCCTGAGACTATTACTTTCGGTCAGCAGTGACAGATCTGAAGTTGGTCTTTGCTGACCGAAACCGGTAATCTCAGGCCCAAAAGTTTTGCCCTTCCTGGGCACATTGTTTTAATCCGGGACCGTATCGCAGCTCGTGATTATATTAATTGTTAATTAGTTCGTTCGACCCTGTGGTCAGGCTTGGATTGGAAAAGGCTGGGTAAGGAAACTGGCTATGTCCTCTAATAATGAAACACCCAAAATTTGTCTCAAAAAGGTTAGGAAAACCACGAGAAAGCTAAGTGTGAATCACCGTACGAACATAAAAGAGCTCTTCCCACAGATTTACGCAGTGCGTCACCTCAGTCAATGCAACAGTTCTTTATCGAAGTAGTGGCAGCAATGCGTGCAGAAGATATTCCTAGGAAAGCCCGCAGATAAACGAAACCCTTCCAAACTGTACGGAGATCATTAAACCCGTTCAAGGGCTGTCGAATGACAAAGACATTGGTGTGTAAAAATATCCTGCTATGTATCATCAACGAAGAAGCATTAGAATCAAATAAAAGCTTCTGCCTGTTACAAGGACATACAAGAGGCTAGAAAAATTACAACCGCATAGAAAAAAACATATCTCCCACAAAGCAATCAAAGAACGTCGACCAGACCAATTGCGACTGCAGACAGGGGTATTGATGTTCTCCCATCCCAGCAATGTCTTATGGACTCTTTCAATAAATACAGTGAAACATTAGGTCGAATTTAAAGTAAGACAGACCTCTATTGAAAGGAAATTGTTCTTACACTGGAAATATGAATTAAAATACGCCTACAGTCACAAATTTTTATGTTTTGTTCAATACACGATCCATTTCAGATCCTGGGGGTCCATCGTCGGGTGTATATTGGCTTAACATTATTTATTTTTGCTCTTGGATGAGGTGAAATGCATGTTCCTGTCATGAAAAGGATTGATGTTGGGTTATGAATTTCGTAAGTGAAATGCGGAAAAGACAGTGCGAAACAGTGCAAAAAATGAACAGTGTAAACTTACCACATAATCCAGGAAAAGCGTTTTGGATAAAATTAAATTGAAATTGTTCTTGGTTAGGACTGGTCAAGGTGTTCAGGATTTTAGTGGAACTATCAGCATAATTGTAGAGGTTTTAGACCCTAAGGAAACTGACTCCGCTTGACTCTAGAGTGCCGAGCACCACCCCCTTCCCGCCTCCACCCCCTCCCCTATTACTGAGTAACACAATTCGTCTGGTTCCTCTTCTAAGACATTTATGGCTTGGGCGATCTTTATCGTAGTTTTGCTACCGTTGGCAGAACAAAACTGAATATTCCATCTGTTGCGGATGGGGAAGTCAAGATTACCACTAAATTTTCGGCAATATATTCCGCAAGATTAGAGATGCTTTTGAAGAGCAGTAAAAGGATGAGTGGACCAAATCTAGCTGTAACAGGCCGAGCAAGACCTAGGGCTGTTGCTAAAATATAGAATTATCGATGTATCAATTTATTTTTCAGTATGTATCGCTAGACATCGGCGACGTATCAGAATATATCGATATATCGACATCGAATTGTATCTGTTTTTATATTGTACTTTTTTTCACAATTTTCGGTAAATACTTGAAGTTGTTCTTTTGAAACTGTAGTAGAACATAACTTTACTTTCACTGTGTGAAGGAGTCTTACCACATTTTGAGTTTTCATCACACCCTGTATTTCCCTTTGACTGTGTGAAGAAAGTATAGGTGGCTCAAAAGAAGTAGTTCGATTGCAGCGGGGAGTGGCGGTGTGAATGCAATACAAAGATTTCCGATGTAAAGAAATAGCACATCAGTTGCGTTAAAAGAAATTTTTAACGGTACTAGTGTGATACTTCTTCACATGGGCGTTCTTCAAAAGCAAATGCTGAAGGTGATGAACAAAAATCTAAATGCCAAGGTTGGTCTTTGCGGTGGGTGGAGGCGTTTGAGGGGAAATGCTGACGTAAACGGCGCTCGGCGCTACCAACAGGAGTTGAAACATTTAACTTCACCACGCAGTTTTGACGCTACAGTTGCTAGGTCGCTGGCGCTGACAGAAACAAAAAAAAAAAAAAAGTCGAGATGAAGTGATGAAACCGAAAGACGGACCCTTTTGTTATGACACTTACATGCAGTGACCATTGTTTGCAAAGTGGTCCTCCTTTCAGTTCTTGATCAAGGGGGAATAGGCAGACTTGTAGCTTGTTGATCTACAGAATATCTAATAATAAAAAATACTTAATATACAGGGTTATTACAAATGATTGAAGCGATTTCACAGCTCTACAATAACTTTATTATTTGAGATATTTTCACAATGCTTTACACACACATACAAAAACTCAAAAAGTTTTTTTAGGCATTCACAAATGTTCGACATGTGCCCCTTTAGTGATTCGGCAGACTTCAAGCCGATAATCAAGTTCCTCTCACACTCGGCGCAGCATGTCCCCATCAATGAGTTCGAAAGCATCGTTGATGCGAGCTCGCAGTTCTGGCACGTTTCTTGGTAGAGGAGGTTTAAACACTGAATCTTTCACATAACCCCACAGAAAGAAATCGCATGGGGTTAAGTCGGGAGAGCGTGGAGGCCATGACATGAATTGCTGATCATGATCTCCACCACGACCGATCCATCGGTTTTCCAATCTCCTGTTTAAGAAATGCCGAACATCATGATGGAAGTGCCGTGGAGCACCATCCTGTTGAAAGATGAAGTCGGCGCTGTCGGTCTGCAGTTGTGGCATGAGCCAATTTTCCAGCATGTCCTGATACACGTGTCCTGTAACGTTTTTTTCGCAGAAGAAAAAGGGGCCGTAAACTTTCAACCGTGAGATTGCACAAAACACGTTAACTTTTGGTGAATTGCGAATTTGCTGCACGAATGCGTGAGGATTCTCTACCGCCCAGATTTGCACATTGTGTCTGTTCACTTCACCATTAAGAAAAAATGTTGCTTCATCACTGAAAACAAGTTTCGCACTGAACGCATCCTCTTCCATGAGCTGTTGCAACCGCGCCGAAAATTCAAAGCGTTTGACTTTGTCATCGGGTGTCAGGGCTTGTAGCAATTGTAAACGGTAAGGCTTCTGCTTTAGCCTTTTCCGTAAGACTTTCCAAACCGTCGGCTGTGGTACGTTTAGCTCCCTGCTTGCTTTATTCGTCGACTTCCGCGGGCTACGCGTGAAACTTGCCCGCACGCGTTCAACCGTTTCTTCGCTCACTGCAGGCCGACCCGTTGATTTCCCCTTACAGAGGCATCCAGAAGCTTTAAACTGCGCATACCATCGCCGAATGGAGTTAGCAGTTGGTGGATCTTTGTTGAACTTCGTCCTGAAGTGTCTTTGCACTGTTATGACTGACTGATGTGAGTGCATTTCGAGCACGACATACGCTTTCTCGGCTCCTGTCGCCATTTTGTCTCACTGCGCTCTCGAGCGTTCTGGCGGCAGAAACCTGAAGTGCGGCTTCAGCCGAACAAAACTTTATGAGTTTTTCTACGTATCTGTAGTGTGCCGTGACCATATGTCAATGAATGGAGCTACAGTGACTTTATGAAATCGCTTCAATCATTTGTAATAGCCCTGTACAGCTGTAAATATACAACTGTATATTTACGATGTGCAGCCGATATTTTTATAGACAGGTACGTCGATACTTTTCCCGGCGATATGATAATACGTCGATGCTTTGCTTCGATATACTGAGAGCGAACAAATCGACTTCTTTAATTATCGATACATCGGATTCCAGTTACTTGTAAAATTATCAACAGTGCTAGACCTAACGCACGACCGAAGAAGAAGAAGTAAAATTTCCTGTCACCATCTCCACAATAATTATAGACTCTGAGAAGGCTTTTCATCGCTATCCGAAAGATGCTCAGTCTGAACAGTTAGTATAGTGAAAGAAATATGCCAGAACATTAGACTTCACATTTTAACAAAAATGGTTCAAATGGCTGTAAGCACTATGGGACTTAATATCTGAGGTCATGCGTCCCCTAGAACTTAGAACTATTTAAACCTAACTAACCTAAGGACATCAAACACATCCATTCCCGAGGCAGGACTCGAAACTGCGACCGTAGCAGCAGCGCGGTTCCGGACTAAAGCGCTTAGAACGGCACTGCCCCGGCGGTCGGGTCATTTTTAACACTAACGTAAGATACGAACCATTGGAGCAGAGCTGTTTGCTCTTGTATAGCAAAAGGTCATCGACAGCGTGAGCTTTCGTACACTGTATGATATAATAAGGTATGACAAACGTGAGCTGAAATGAAGTAAAATGCCACGTAGGCTTAGGGACGTAACAGGAAAGGTTTTATTTGATAAGCTCAAGAGAATTACAGAACTGTACAACAGACTCCTTACACAGAGGGTATGGGAAAATCATTCCTGCCGATCACATATCATGAATGAAATATGGAGAGATGAAACAATAGTGGTACACTCTGTACTCTGTACCTCGCATTGCACAGTGTGCTGTGTATTGTAGGTATGGACTGGATGCCTGTACCCTTATCACGGATGCGCTTTGTAAGTGATCTTTAAGTAATACTTACTTTGTTTGGTACAGTGAACAGAGCCTTGTGCCACTCGCACAGCGTTTCTTGAACCCGCATCCGCCGGCCGGCCAGAAACGCGCTTGTGATTACCGCTGCCTCGGACAGCGCGCGCCTTTTGTCGTATTGAGGACGTCGCAAATCCACGGCGCCGCGGCGCGCGAGGAAGTCTGTCATTTCCGGTGGCACAATGGTGGCTGATTAGCCCTGTGATTACAACTTAAGTCCGCCGGACGCGGACAGCAGAAGAGCCCTAAGCCCTTCAATGCGAAATAAAAAGCCTGCGGCCCTCGCAAACGGCGCGCCTCTTCAAATTCTTCCTTCTCTTTTTTTTTTTTTTCCTTGGCAACTCCGAACCTCACAGAAGCGAGAGACGTCTGCCAGCACGTCTGCATCGTCCGTCCGGTACAACCAAGCTGGGTACAGCAGGGCGCAGAAATGTTACTGAAGAGACGAGGAATTTACACTACTGGCCATTAAAATTGCAACACCAAGAAGAATAGCAGATGATAAACGGGTATTCTTTGGACAAAAATATTATACTAGGACTGACACGTGTTTACATTTTCACGCAATTTGAGTGCATGGATCCTGAGAAATCAGTACCTAGAACAACCACCTCTGGCCGTAATAACGGCCTTGATACGCCTGGGCATTGAACAAACAGAGTTGGATGGAGTATACAGGTACAGCTGCCCATGCAGCTTCAACACGATACCACAGTTCATCAAGAGTACTGACTGGCGTATTGTGACGAGCCAGTTGCTGGGTCACCACTGACCAGACGTTTTCAGTTGGTGAGAGATCTGGAGAATGTGCTGGCCAGGGCACTAGTCGAACATTTTCTGTATCCAGAAAGGCCCGTACATGACTTGCAACATGCGGTCGTGCATTACCTGCTGAAATGTACGGTTTCGCAGGGAACGAATGAAGGGTAGAGCGACGGGCCGTAACACATCTGAAATGTAACGTCCACTGTTCAAAGTGCCGTCAATGCGAACAAGAGGTGATACGCCAGTATGGCGATGACGAATACACGTTTCCGGTGTGCGTTCACCGCGTTGTCGCCAAACACGGATGCGGCCATCATGATGCTGTAAACAGAACCTGGATTCATCCGAAAAAAATGACGTTTTGCCATTCGAACATCCAGGTTCGTCGCTAAGTACACCATCGCAGGCGCTCCTGTCTGTGATGCACCGACAAGGTTAGCCGCAGCCATGGTCTCCGAGCTGATAATCCATGCTGCTGGAAACGTCGTCGAACTGTGCGTGCTGATGGTTGTTGTCTTGCAAACGTCCGCATCTGTTGACTCAGGGATCGAGACGTGGCTGCACGATCCTTTACAGCCATGCGGATAAGGTGCCTGTCATCTCGACTGTTAGTGATACGAGGCCGTTGGGATCCAGCACGGCGTTCCGTATTACGCTCCTGAACCCACCGATTCCATATTCTGCTAACAGTCATTGGATCTCGACCAACGCGAGCAGCAATGTCGTGATAAGATAAACCGCAATCGCGATAGGCTACAATCCGACCTTTATCAAAGTCGGAAACGTGATGGTACGCATTTCTCCTCCTTACACGAGGCATCACAACAACGTTTCACCAGACAACGCCGGTCAACAGCTATTTGTGTATGAGAAATCGGTTGGTAACTTTCCTCATGTTAGCACGTTGTAGGTGTCGCCACCGGCGCCAACCTTGTGTGAATGCTGTGAAAAGCTATTCATTTGCATATCACAGCATCTTCTTCCTGTCGGTTAAATTTCACGTCTGTAGCACGTCATCGTCGTGGTGTAGCAATTTTAATGGACAGTAGTGTACTTATGGACATAATGAATGGCAATATCTGATTTGTTATTCATAAATTATCAGAACAATTTTGTATCCTGTCTGTCGAAGGCACTTGACACAACAAATTAAACTGAGAAAAAATATTACTTCATAAACATTAAAGTGATACTTTCGTTTGGCGTGTTCTAGATGTATAACGCCTCTGCCATAGCCGCATTGATTGCAGGAGCTGGCCGGAATGGCCGAGGGGTTCTAGGTGCTACAGTCTGGAACCGTGCGACCGCTACGGTCGCAGGTTCAAATCCTGCCTCGGGCATGGATGTGTGTGACGTCCTTAGGTTAGTTAGGTTTAAGTAGTTCTAAGTTCTAGGAGGCTGATGACCTGAGAAGTTAAGTCCCATAGTGCTCAGAGGCATTTGAACCCCCCCTCTCTCTTTTCTTTTCTTTTTTTTTTTTTTTTTTTAAAGGAAGCCGCGGTCACAGCGTTTCGCCATCACGGTCAGCCTCACTACGTCGGTATATCACTTCATCGGCAAACATCAGTGTTACAAACATTCACACAATGCGAGTACGTGAAGTCTGAAGCATCTCCATGTCAACACCGCTGACCCTGGAGCGTGTAAATTCTGCCTTGTCCAGCCAGTGGAGAGCATCGAGTTAGCTACTATTACAGTGAAGTGAGCTACCGCCGTGCTCTGGTGCAGCCATCATCATCCGTCACCCACTGTACAGTCCAGCATCTTCTCCGATAAAACGAGGACTGAAGCAGAAAGACTATCGATCGACCCGTTTAGCACCTGCAGGTCGCTAGGTGCTGCTAGCTGAACTTTTCGGACTGAATAAAACCAACCTGCTTTGAGAAAAAAATTGAGTTTTATTACTTATCGAATGCCTCTCGCAGAAGGAAATGTTACTAATACAGAACTGAAAGAAATACACGATGAGACGACTAGAAACGATACTTTCCCTCAAAGACAATAATTACACCGCGACTCATGATAGTGCCCTAGACATTGCAAACGGCGCGACGTGGTTCTTAGTGGGGTGTGAGATCACCAAGGATGGCAAAGCATGCTCTGTAACGTGCTCCCATCCTGATCACAATGTTGGTAAGAAGTTACTGGACAGGGCATCCCATTTCTCCAACTGCTGAATGGTCACTGGTTCCGCCTGTCGACGCTCTGAATTTCGTCTCACCAACGCATCCCAAGCGTGCTGGGTGCATTATACACTCCTGGAAATGGAAAAAAGAACACATTGACACCGGTGTGTCAGACCCACCATACTTGCTCCGGACACTGCGAGAGGGCTGTACAAGCAATGATCACACGCACGGCACAGCGGACACACCAGGAACCGCGGTGCTGGCCGTCGAATGGCGCTAGCTGCGCAGCATTTGTGCACCGCCGCCGTCAGTGTCAGCCAGTTTGCCGTGGCATACGGAGCTCCATCGCAGTCTTTAACACTGGTAGCATGCCGCGACAGCGTGGACGTGAACCGTATGTGCAGTTGACGGACTTTGAGCGAGGGCGTATAGTGGGCATGCGGGAGGCCGGGTGGACGTACCGCCGAATTGCTCAACACGTGGGGCGTGAGGTCTCCACAGTACATCGATGTTGTCGCCAGTGGTCGGCGGAAGGTGCACGTGCCCGTCGACCTGGGACCGGACCGCAGCGACGCACGGATGCACGCCAAGACCGTAGGATCCTACGCAGTGCCGTAGGGGACCGCACCGCCACTTCCCAGCAAATTAGGGACACTGTTGCTCCTGGGGTATCGGCGAGGACCATTCGCAACCGTCTCCATGAAGCTGGGCTACGGTCCCGCACACCGTTAGGCCGTCTTCCGCTCACGCCCCAACATCGTGCAGCCCGCCTCCAGTGGTGTCGCGACAGGCGTGAATGGAGGGACGAATGGAGACGTGTCGTCTTCGGCGATGAGAGTCGCTTCTGCCTTGGTGCCAATGATGGTCGTATGCGTGTTTGGCGCCGTGCAGGTGAGCGCCACAATCAGGACTGCATACGACCGAGGCACACAGGGCCAACACCCGGCATCATGGTGTGGGGAGCGATCTCCTACACTGGCCGTACACCACTGGTGATCGTCGAGGGGACACTGAATAGTGCACGGTACATCCAAACCGTCATCGAACCCATAGTTCTACCATTCCTAGACCGGCAAGGGAACTTGCTGTTCCAACAGGACAATGCACGTCCGCATGTATCCCGTGCCACCCAACGTGCTCTAGAAGGTGTAAGTCAACTACCCTGGCCAGCAAGATCTCCGGATCTGTCCCCCATTGAGCATGTTTGGGACTGGATGAAGCGTCGTCTCACGCGGTCTGCACGTCCAGCACGAACGCTGGTCCAACTGAGGTGCCAGGTGGAAATGGCATGGCAAGCCGTTCCACAGGACTACATCCAGCATCTCTACGATCGTCTCCATGGGAGAATAGCAGCCTGCATTGCTGCGAAAGGTGGATATACACTGTACTAGTGCCGACATTGTGCATGCTCTGTTGCCTGTGTCTATGTGCCTGTGGTTCTGTCAGTGTGATCATGTGATGTATCTGACCCCAGGAATGTTTCAATAAAGTTTCCCCTTCCTGGGACAATGAATTCACGGTGTTCTTATTTCAATTTCCAGGAGTGTATGTCCCCTTCTCTTGCGTTGTATGGATAGTTCCTGAGACCAGGCCCTGTAAAAAATAGAAGAAGTGTGCCACATGGAAACCCTTCAACATCGATTTAAATACTCGTACTGGGGGATTATCACTCAGTTCTTTTATTTTCAGTTCTGCTGGAAGCCAGTAGTACACACTTTTTTATACAATGCTCAGGAACGGATTGTCCAAGAGCATGTCACTTTTAAGTCATATGTTCACTGAATGTGTGTTACAGTTTCATCTGAATGAGTAATATTGTCAAAAACATATCCCATTATGCGTGACTGAGGTAGAATCACGAGAAACCTGAACAACGACCTACATGAATTTCGCGAACTGACACCTCAGACCACTGTGACCGACGCTCTTTGGGTCAAATGTATTCTCGTTGACGGCACAGAGTTACTCCAAAATGTAACACAGTGCGAGAAAATAGTGAGAAAGTAACCAAAGTGTCAGTGTCAGAGATATTGGATATCATGCAAAAAGCGTAAAGAGCAGCACTCTGTTTCTGTACAACTTCTTGAGTGTGACACTTCCCAGGAAACCTTTTATCTGCCCTATGTCCTATCAACTTAAAATGGTCGAGTTTGCTAACTCTTGACCACATAGGGACAAAAAAAAATCACGTTTACAGGAATTCTGTCTTAGTAACTGTGTGCACTGCATTTGGTTCCAGTTAGGAGTTAATCTGTTGTGTGAAAGTCACAGGCCTTTGTCACTAGCGCACTATCTACATCATTTATACTGAGGTAAAAAGTCATGAAACAGCGATATGCACATATACTGGTGGCGGTAGTATCGCGTGCACAAGATACACTACTGGCCGTTAAAATTGCTGCACCACGAAGATGACGTGCTACAGACGCGAAATTTAACCGACAGGGAATAGATGCTGTGATATACAAATGATTAGCTTTTCAGAGCATTCACACAAGGTTGGAGCCAGCGGCGACACCTGCAACGTGCTGACATGAGGAAAGTTTCCAAGCGATTTCTCATACACAAATAGCAGTTGACCGGCGTTGCCTGCTGAAACGTTGTTGTGATGCCTCGTGTAAGGAGGAGAAATGCGTACCATCACGTTTCAGACTTTGATAAAGGTCGGATTGTAGCCTATCGGAGGTTTATCTTATCGCGACATTGCTGCTCGCGTTGGTCGAGATCCAATGACTGTTAGCAGAATATGGAATCGGTGGGTTCAGGAGGGTAATACGGAACACCGTGCTGGATCCCAATGGCCTCGTATCACTAGCAGTCGAGATGACAGGCATCTTATCCGCATGGCTGTAACGGATCGTGCAGCCACGTCTCGATCCCTGAGTCAACAGATGGAGACGTTTGCAAGACAACAACCAGTTCGACGACGTTTGCAGGAGCATGGACTGTCAGCCCGAAAACCATGGCTGCGGTTACTCTTGACGCTGCATCACAGGCAGGAGCGGCTGCGATGGTGTACTCAACGACGAACCTGGGTGCACGAATGGCATGCAAAACGTCATTTTTTTCTGCTGAATCCAGGTTCTGTTTACAGCATCATGATGGTCGCATCTGTGTTTGGCGACATCGCGGTGAACGCACATTGGAAGCGTGTATTCACCACCATACTGGCGTATCACCCGGCGTGATGGAATGGGGTGCTATTGGTTACACGTCTCGGTCACCTCTTGTTCGCACTGACGGCACTTTGATCAGTGGACGTTACATTTCAGATGTGTTACGACCCGTGGCTCTACCCTTCATTCGATCCCTGCGAAACCCTGCATTTCAGTAGGATAATGCACGACCACATGTTGCAGGTCCTGTACGGGCCTTTCTGGATACAGAAAATGTTCGACTGCTGCCCTGGCCAGCACATTCTCCAGATCTCTCACCAATTGGAAACGTCTGTTCAAAGGTGGCCGAGCAACTGGCTCGTCACAATACGCCAGTCAGTACTCTTTGTGAATTGTGGTATCGTGTTGAAGCTTCATGGGCAGCTGTACCTGTACACACCATCTAAGCTCTGTTTGACTCAATGCCCAGGCGTATCAAGGTCGTTGTTACGGCCCGAGGTGGTTGTTCTGGGTACTGATTTCTCAGGATCTATGCACCCAAACTGCGTGAAAATGTAAGCACATGTCAGTTCCAGTATAATATATTTGTCCAATGAATACCCGTTTTCTTCTTGGTGTAGCAATTTTAATGGCCCGTAGTGTATATGAGGGCATAGCATTGGCCGATGTTATCGCCGCACGATGGAAATTAACAAACTTCTAAAACGGAATTGTGGTTAGAGATAGACGAATGGGACATTCCACTCCGGAAATCGTTAGGGAATTCAACAATTCGAGACCACAGTGTCAAGAGTGTGCCGAGAGTAGCAAATTTCAGGCAACACCTCTCACCACGTACAACGCAGTGGTCGACGGCCTTCGGTCAGCGACCAAGAGCAGAGTTATTCATCAATTGAATTTGCGGCTCCTTGTGTTGATCGTATTTGCAGTTAAAACTTTAGGATGTGGCGTCCGCCAGTTATGCAAAACACTTTTTTTCTCAGTATCCCAACATGTTTCGGCACCACTGTGCCATCATCCGTGGGTTTCCGTTTTGTTTATTCTGTAATGTGAACATTTTTGTTAAATGATTCCAAAATTATGTGGATGTTTAGTTCAAACAGAAGTTCGTTTCTTGTTGTTAATACCTTTACACTTGGTGTGCATGATTTTTCTAGATCACTTGTGCATTATTTACTACAGGTAGATTGCCATCTGCAACCAAACGACGTTGATGAGAAATTTTGCTGGGAGTTAACCTACCATCTAGAATGTAATTTAGTTTGTCACGATATTTCACGCCTATATTCGTTTTTACTTACGTTTTCGTGTGGCAAGCCCTTTTATCCTCCCCGTCATGGTGAGGTGTCGTGTTATATTTACGTGTGCATCACGACACCTCACCTTAATCCAGAGAATAAGAGGACTTGCCACACGAAAAAGTAAGTAAAAATGAATACAGGAGCGAAATATCGTGACAAACGGAAAAATCATGCACACCAAGTGTAAAG
Source organism: Schistocerca nitens (assembly GCF_023898315.1). Taxonomy (NCBI): domain Eukaryota; kingdom Metazoa; phylum Arthropoda; class Insecta; order Orthoptera; family Acrididae; genus Schistocerca; species Schistocerca nitens. Next base: position 76,854,819 of record NC_064622.1, on the reverse strand, counting down.
GTATTAACAAAAAGAAACGAACTATTGTTTGAACTAAACATCCAAATAATTTTGTAATCATTTAATAAAAATGTTCATATTATGGAATAAATAAAACGGAAACCCACTGACGATGGCACAGTGATGCCGAAAGATGTTTGGGTACTGAGAAAAAACGGTGATTTGCATAACTGGCCGACCTCACATCCTACAAAAGCAGAGTGTTGGCGTAGAGTTGTGAGTGCTGATAGACAAGCAACACTGCGTCAAATAACCGCAGAAACCGATGTTTGACGTACGGCTAAGGTATCCCTTAGGACAGCGCGGCGAAATTTGGCCTTAATGGACAATGGTAGCAGACGACCGACACCAGTGCCTGAACTTGTATGACATCGCCTTCAGCGCCTCTCCTAGGCTCGTTAACATATCGATTGGACACTAGACGACTTGAAAACCATGGCTGGTCATGTGAGTCCCGGTTTCACTTTTTAAGAGGTGACGGTAGGGTTCGAGTGGGGCGCAGATCCCACGAAGCCATGGGCCCTAGTTGTCAACAAGGCACTGTGCATACTGGTGGTGGCTCCTCAATGACGTGGGCTGTGTTTACGTGGAGTGGACTAAGACCTCTGGTCCAACTGAACCGATTATTAAGTGTAAATGGTTCCGTTCGGGTAGCTGGAGACCATTTACAGCCATTGGTGGTATTCATGTTCCCAAACAACTTTGTCATGTCAACAGGTCACTTGTTTCTGATAGGTTCGAAGAATATTCTGGACAATTCGAATGAATAATTTGGTCAATTAGATCGCCCGGCTTGAATCCCATCGAACATTTATGGGACCTATTCGAGAGACCAGTTTGTCCACAAAATCCTACACCGGAAACACTTTTGCAGTTATGAGTCCATGCCACGTTCACCTGCTGCACTACGACGGGCAAACGGAAATCCGACATGATATCGGTGGTATCGCATAATTTTTGTCACCTCAGTGCACGTTACGTTCCACATCTTTCATAACAACACTTCTGCCATCGGCAAAGAAAGAATTTTTGGGCCACCTGTCATGTTTAGTGGCAGATCTCTGATACATACCAACAAAAGCAACAGAACCAGAAAGGAACCATGTAGCGACGCAAACCCCCGCCCCTACTTCACATGAACGCAGTCAGATTCAAACCTCTTACCTGTAGGCCTTCCCTGGAGACCAGCCTTACCCGGTATGAAGAGAACCACTCTTGATCTATTTCTCTAATCCCATGATGTTCCCACTGATGCAAAAGCATTGCAAAGTCCACACAATTGTTTTTACAGTTCCTCCCACACCATGGCGGACAGCAACCGTTGGTAGTATTTCGAACGAAAAACAATCTTCCTTGCAACCAAAACTGTATTTCTTTCTAAACAACAGCTTTTGTTAAGCCAAACAAAATATCTACTGTCTTCGACATATCGTTTAGCTCTGATAGTGCTTCATACAAAGATGTGGACATTACTTTCCTAAGGCCAAGCTACGAGTCTGACAGCACATTATGTGTGCTGAGATGTTGCACTTCTCTGTTACACACTGATTTCTGAAAAACATAGGTAGCAAAGGAATTGACCGGTAATTACTTGAATAATGAAAGCTGAAACCCACAGCTGTATTACAATTCGTAAGTCGCTCATTCAAAACGTGCTACCAGTTTAGACGTGAATAAGCGCCAGTATTAACTGCAGCATTAGATAAAATTGAATTTTAAAACAGTCTTGATCGCAGTCTTGTTAAAATATTTTTATTGGAGTGAGTGACCGGTTTCGACTCTATGAAGAGTCATCTTCAGACTTCGCAGTGGTAGATGGACACTTCTAGATGAGTTCGTCGACCCTCGACTATCGTGTGAGGGTCGAGGGTCGACGAACTCATCCTCGTAGCAGTGTCCATCCACCGCTCCGGCGCCTGAAGATGACTCTTCATAGAGTCGAAACCGGTCACTCACTCCAATAAAAAATATTTTAACAAGACTGCGATCAAGACTGTTTTAAATTTTAATTTTAACTACTTTAAAGATCGCTGACTGTGTTTTCAAAAATTTCAAAAATATTATGCTGCAGTAGACTTCGCTGGTTGCACATACTGGCGTAACATGCTTGGTAAGTTGTACTCTCTCCGTTTGTGGACTCCCTCCGTCATTGTCATTGTGGTTGGCACGTTGATAGGGGCCTGAAGGTAACGCTTTTTCAAGTCGAAAAGACGAAAATGGCTCTGAACACTATGGGACTCAACTTCTGAGGTCATTGGTCCCCTAGAACTTAGAACTAGTTAAACCTAACTAACCTAAGGACATCACACACATCCATGCCCGAGACAGGATTCGAACCTGCGACCGTAGCGGTCTCGCGGTTCCAGACTGCAGCGCCTAGAACCGCACGGCCACTTCGGCCGGCTCGAAAAGACGTTTGAATTACAGTACAGCTGCAGGTTCCAGTTTTTCGTTATTCAAGTACTTCATGTCCACTGCTGTTTCACTGTCTTCGATGGAAAAGTAGTGACCGGTAATTGTCTGCATTGTCTGTTTCACCCTTTTTACAAAGTGGTTCAACGAATAAATGGCCTCACCTGAATGACGTATTGCACAATGGATTCCCTTTGCAAGCGTAGCGTAAGAACTTCCTGGCGTTTCTATACAGTACGATTCTATTCTTTCTTCCCCCGCAGGTGCAGTCGTCGTGGCGGTCGCGTGCCCGGATGGGTCGCCACGCGGTGGGCGAGTGTCCGAGACGCCGGCGCTTCCCAGCGAGGCTGCGTCGCCGACAGCGGAAACCAGCGGGCTGTGTCCGGGTCTCGACCCGAGGCCGGCCGGCCATTGTGTCTCCGGCTGTGATTGGGGGCCTGCCCGCTTCCTGACACGCCATCCGGCACCGTGGCTCCTGCGTGCGCGCAGTCCCCGGGATGGCGACCCGCCGGGGCAATTTCTGATTTCCTACCGCCCGGGCCAGCAGCACACGCCGGCGGCGGAATGGCAGGAAATCACAGCCAGCGGATGTCATGCCGGGGGCTGCGCCGCCGGCGTTCTTACGCTCAGACTTCCAGTTTCTTAGGACACTTCCGCCCTGTACGACGCTGGGTTCCGCTCCTCGACTGGCGCGCAAGCAAGGGTCATGCGAAATGTCTCACATCCGCAGCGACCGACTAAGGAAACGCTCTGCCTTTTCGGGTGACTTACAGTCGCTTTTGCTTCCCAAGAAGTGTGCTGTAATGGTGTGCGTGAGCGGATTGATCGTGCTGTTCTATTGCAGATTCTCAAAGAGATACAAATAGAGCAGATATACCGGGTGATAACATGCACGATAACTAGTTTGGACAAGAAGAGAATAGAAGCTTTCGAAATGTGGTGCTACAGAAGAATGCAGAAGATTAGATGGGTAGATCATATAACTAATGAGGAGGTATTGAATAGGATTGGGGAAAAGAGAAGTTTGTGGCACAACTTGACTAGAAGAAGGGATTGGTTGGTAGGACATGTTCTGAGGCATCAAGGGAACACCAATTTAGTATTGGAGGGCAGCGTGGAGGGTAAAAATCGTAGAGGGAGACGAATAGATGAATACACTAAACAGATACAGAACGATGTAGGTTGCAGTAGGTACTGGGAGATGAAGAAGCTTGCACAGGTTAGAGTAGTATGGAGAGCTACATCAAACCAGTCTCAGGACTGAAGACCACAACAACAACCGGGTGATCAAAAAGTCAGTAAAAATTTGAAAACTTAATAAACCACGGAATAATGTAGATAGAGAGGTAAAAATTGACACACATGCTTGGAATGACATGGGGTTTTATTAGAACAAAAAAAAAAGTTCACAAAATGTCCGACAGATATCTTGCGCGCGTTGTTTGGTGATGATCGTGTGCTCAGCCGCCACTTTCGTCATGCTTGGCCTCCCAGGTCCCCAGACCTCCATCCGTGCGATTATTGGCTTTGGGGTTACCTGAAGTCGCAAGTGTATCGTGATCGACCGACATCTCTAGGGATGCTGAAAGACAACATCCGACGCCAATGCCTCACCATAACTCCGGACATGCTTTACAGAGCTGTTAACAACTTTATTCCTCGACTACAGCTATTGTTGAGGAATGATGGTGGACATATTGAGCATTTCCTGTAAAGAACATCATCTTTGCTTTGTCCTACTTTGTTATGCTAATTATTGCTATTCTGATCAGATGAAGCGCCATCTGTCGGACACATTTTTTGGTGTTTTGTATTTTTTTGGTTCTAATAACACCCCATGTCATTCCAAGCAAGTGTGTCAATTTGTATCTCTCTATCTACATTATTCCGTGATTTATTCAGTTTTCAAATTTATACTGACTTTTTGATCACCCGGTAGAAAATTGCAGGCCGTAGATGACGTACGCTGCTCCAGTCTGGGGGTATGCAGTTCCACAACTTCTGCCTCCAGGTCATTCTGAACGAGGTTCTACAAATCATAAGCAGTGCTCCACGGCCATGGTCATGCAGAATTAATTCTTCCTCCACGTCATCCCGGAGGTACTGGAGAAAGTCGCCAAACGACTGTACAGTAACTGCAGGCATTCGAATAGAAACATCCCCAAGGCTGTGGCTAAGCCATGTCTCCGCAGTATCCTTTCTTCCAGGAGTGCTAGTTCTGCAAGGTTCGCAGGAGAGCTTCTGTGAAGTTTGGAAGGTAGGAGACGAGGTACTGGCGGAATTAAAGCTGTAAGTATGGGGCGTGAGTCGTGCTCGGGTAGCTCAATCGGTAGAGCACATGCCCGCGAAAGGCAAAGGCCCCGAGTTCGAGTCTCTGTCCGGCACACAGTTTTAATCTGCCAGGAAGTTTCATAGTTGTAGTTAGTCGCCAAATCTCGAATTATGGATGTAGATGTAGATGTAACGTACATAATAACGTTAGCTCGAAGTTATTCACTGGGAACTTGAATTAATTTCTTTTACTTTAGGTTATTTTTTAAAATCGATTCTCATTTCCAACATTCTATTTGTACGTTAACATTACCAGTGGTTGCTGTCAACGTAACTTATTACTGTATAGGTAATGTATAACGTATGTCAGCACGATTATTGAATATGTATGACCTGTTTAAAGTTTCCAGATATCAGGTCCAAAATTCGTGGCAATAAACTGAACTGAATTGAACTGGATTTAGTCGTGTGTATTAAGTCGGAAGTAAGTGAGTTAGAACGTGGGCAGATTGTTTGTGATCTTATGGTGGGTGTTTCCGTAACCAAGATTGACGATGTGTTTGGTTTTTCAAGAGGCGCCGTATCTAAGATTTATACCCGATACAGGGAAAGCGGAGAAAACACCATCCGCTAAATCACAACGCAGGCGAAAGTGAGATGATTGCTCGTGACAGACGATTACGGGAGAGGACGTTGACGAAAAATATGAAGACGACAGCTCAAAAGACAATGGAGAAATTGTAATGATACAAGCTTCTTTTTACAGTATCAGTTAGCGCAGCAACGCCATAAGGAAAGTGTCCGCCTGAATGTATTAGTGTTAAGTACAGCGTAATACACTACTGGCCATTAAAATTGCTACACCAAGAACAAATGCAGATGATAAACGGGTATTCATTGGACAAATATATTATACTAGAACTGACCTGTGATTACATTTTCGCGCAATTTGGGTGCATAGATCCTGAGAAATCAGTACCCAGAAAAACCACCTCAGGCCGTAATAATGGCTTTCATACGCCTGGGCATTGAGTCAGACAGAGCTTGGATGGCGTGTACAGATACAGCTGCGCATGCAACTTCAGCACGATACCACAGTTCATCAAGAGTAGTGACTGGCGTATTGTGACGCGCCAGTTGCTCGGCCACCATTGACCAGACGTTTTCAGTTGGTGATAGATTTGGAGAATGTGCTGGTCAGGGCAGCAGTCGAACACTTTCTGTATCTAGAAAGGCCCCTATAGGACCTGCACCATGCATTATACTGCTGAAATGTAGGATTTCGCAGGGATCGAATGAAGGGTAGAGCCACGGGTCGTAACACATCTGAAATGTAACTTCCACTGTTCAAAGTGCCGTCAGTGCGAACAAGAGGTGACCGTGACGTGTAACCAATGGCACCCCATACCATCACGCCGTGTGATACGCCAGTAAGGCCATGACGAATAAACGCTTCCAATGTGCGTTCACCGCGATGTCGCCAAACACGGATGCGGCCATCATGATGCTGTAAACGGAATCTGGATTCATTCGAAAAAATGACGTTTTGTCATTCGAACATCCAGGTTCGTCGCTGAGTACACCATCGCAGGCGCTCCTGTCTGTGATGCACCGTCAAGGTTAGCCGCAGCCATGGTCTCCGAGCTGATAATCCATGCTGCTGGAAACGTCGTCGAATTGTGCGTGCTGATGGTTGTTGTCTTGCAAACGTCCGCATCTGTTGACTCAGGGATCGAGACGTGGCTGCACGATCCTTTACAGCCATGCGGTTAAGATGCCTGTCATCTCGACTGTTAGTGATACGAGGCCGTCGGGATCCAGCACGGAGTTCAGTATTACCCTCCTGAACCCACCGATTCCATATTCTGCTAATAGTCATTGGATCTCGACCAACGCGAGCAGCAATGTCGCGATACGATAAACCGCAATCGCGATAGACTACAATCCGACCTTTATCAAAGTCGGAAACGTGATGGTGCGCATTTCTCCTCCTTACACGAGGCATCACAACAACGTTTCAGCAGGCAACGCCGGTCAACTGCTGTTTGTGTATGAGAAATCGGTTGGAAACTTTCCTCACGTCAGCACGTTGTAGGTGTCGCCACCGGTGCCAACCTTGTGTGAATGCTCTGAAAAGCTAATCATTTGCATATCACAGCATCTTCTTCCTGTCTGTTAAATTTTGCGTCTGTAGCACGTCTTCGTGGTGTAGCAATTTTAATGGCCAGTAGTGTATATACAATGTTTGTGTAAATTATGTTCTATTTTGAAACCTACAGATGTGTGTGTTTGTCGTTTCTCATGTTTGACGAGCGGTGCAGCAGCCAAATGGCACCGGAAGGCATCTTCCACCTGGGCCGGAATGCTGAAGTCGCCGGACGCAGACGTCAGAGAGTCGACGGCCGTGCGCGGGAAGAAGGTGCCGGAGGCCTCCCTTACATGCTGTGGTCTACGTTTTTAGCAATGAAATTATGTTTCATAAACGAGAACATAATGTTGTAATTTCAGACCTCTATCAGAGTTCGATGCTAGCTGTTCTGAAAGAGCCACGCTTGATGGCAGATGTACTTTGAAATACTTACGTAGCAGTCATCTGTGTATTGTGTTACGAAATAAAACGTTTTGTGTCTTTTAAAAAGAAAAGTGTTACAGAATTAATTATTTTTGAAATTGATGACTCCAGTTTATTTATACTGAGACGCGTGTGAAGATCAGGAAGGTTGCTGTTTTTTACTGACTGAAAACTTATATACTTTACGACGCCAAATGAAAGTGGTGTTTAATCTGTGACTTGTCGAGTTTACTAGAAGTGATACAAACCGACAATCTGCGAATGATTCTGAAAGCATAGTGATCTGATAGGGTTATCACATAAGCATTATTAGTTTTGTTATTCACGAGGCACGTAAACTGAACGCAGGTGACATAATTAATGATGCCCTGCATTTGAGAGTGCTATTACGCTTATCAGTGATAATTGTGCTTACGGATCTTGGTGTTAACAGTCATCCTTGGTTGATCCAGTAACGGATAAACGAACAGAAGAAGATCTTTGGTTACGCCAAAAGGTCATTTTTCTAAAGCATTTATACTATTCAGTAGCCACAATTCGACCGATAGAGCGGAATGAACCCGTCTAAATAATAATTTTACTTATCTTCGGAGACACAGAGGGTTGGCTAGACCCGATCTCTTTGAAGAAGGTAGTGGAACTTTCTCGACCTACAAGCTACTTAAGATACGCTCGCCGAAAAGAATCTTTAAGCTTCTGACCCCTAATATGCCTGTAGAGGGATTGTGACGTGACCCACCCTGAGACAGTAGTAACATCTCAAACTGAATGTCTCACTCTCGACCCCTGTCAGCACCAAGACAACACGAAGGGAGGTCCATAAGCAGGGAACTCCAAGGCGAGCGGGAATTTCAAAACCACACAACAATGATGCAAATATCCGTATGAGAAAAATGTAGTGCCGAGGAAATAACTTCTAGACCGTAGATTAATGGAAGAAAGTCAGCCATGTCGTGGTATACAATAGCGCCTTGGCTATTATGCTCGTGTTACTACTAAGGATTGTGTGACTGTTATTATGGCTGATCACGACCATCCCATAATCCGATGTTTCTTCCTCCCCCCCGCCACCAATGGTGTCCAACTCTCATCATCCAGGACTACTTTTGTGAGCACGAGGACGGATTAGCGCAATTTCCCTATCCACCAGAGTCATCACATCTGAATATTATTGTACCTTTAGAATCTACGTTGGAGAGAAGGGATCGTGGTCGCTATCCACTTCCGTCACCGTTACCTTGTAAGAGGTCCATGATTAAGGAATTTGTTGCTAGCGCACTCGAGCAGATGTAATTTCGATGGATTGATCACGCGCTGCCTGCGATTTGTAAGCTATAAGAGAATCTCAGACCAAAGAGCAGTGTTGGCTGCAGTAGGAACTGTGTGGCAGTAGTAGCTAGCAGTCTGGTGTATCGTGTTGGCTGGGCCGGTCGTGGGGAGCGATGGCGGAGCCTGAGCGATATAATATAAGGTAAAAGCAGCCTCGCGCATATGTAGTATTCTTATATCAAGTCCCATATAAATTTAAAAAAATCTCTTAATTATAATCTTTCTTATAAAAAATTAACTTTTGATAATCATTCATCTCAGTTTAAAGAACTTACTAATTTCTCCAATCCATGGTCATCCCGATTATTGTAAAGAAAAGTCAGTTGTTTCTTTTTATACATGACAAATTTATCGGCCAGCATTGCACAGGGCTGTGGCAGAAAAATTTCTTATAGGAGCAGATATATACGCGTTATCCGGCGACCTTAATGAGGTAAGAATTTTCAATTTATTCAGAATGATCTTTCAGGACCATGACGCAGCGCTGCTGACGTCCAAAATTCACCAGTTTAAATTCACGGTAATTACTGAAAGGTTATAAGTGAGCGACAATTTTATTGAGAAGTTAGTCATATTGTATTATTGGTAGGTTACGAAATTTTACTGTTGGGAGGTTTTGGAGTGTATCTGTTGGAAGGTTACGCTGAATGTGAATTATATACTTATATTCTTTTTACTGTTGGGAGGTTACACTAAATCTGAATGATATATAATATTAATTTTACTGAGGGGAAGTTACAACCTGAACTTAGCTCTATTTTCCAGGAAGAACGGTATAAGATGCTCTTGACGCCCGACAGAAATCTAAAATGAAGAATCCTTTTAGGCTTCTGACAATTTTTTAAACTACCGCCATTCAATGCCTGGTTTTCTTCCAACTCTTGCAAACTAAATAAGGGCGTTGTATCTGAATAGCCTGGTTGGTGGTGGTCAATTCCCAAGCATTAGGGTTCCTTCACAGAGCCGATCCAGCCTATAATTCTCTCCTTCTTAGAGAGAGAAAGACGACCTTTTCACCGAGGAAGGAAGGAAGGAATGCTCACTTGAAAATCACTTGTGAAAGTGGTGAATCGTTTGAGAATGCTTGACAACTGTCAGCCATTGCACAAGTTTACATCCCTCAGCAGGTCTTACCGTGTTTCACTGTAGCCGGCCGCTGTGGCCGAGGGGTTCTAGGTGCTTCAGTCAGGAGCCACGCTGCTGCTACGGTCGCAGGTTCGAATCCTGCCTCGGGCATGGATGTGTGTGCTGTCCTTAGGTTAAGTTAGGTTTAAGTAGTTCTAAGTCTAGGGGACTGATGACCTCAGATGTTAAGTCCCATAGTGCTTAGAGCCATTTGGACCACTTTTGTTTCACTGTACTCTTCAGGTGTTGAAACTTTCCAATATAATCTCTGGGGTTCTTTCGGCTCGATTGATTAATGGTGTACTTCGTGTACAGTCTGGTTGGTGAATAGGCATCGAGTACACATAAGATACAAATCGCTCGCAGCATCTGAAGAATACGACTGTGTGCAAAAATGGAAGGGATAACTCGTCTGAACACTTGGAAATACACCTTTAATCTCCCTATGGAGAATAGCTTCGTTCGTGATAATCCTCAAGAAGTTACGCAGTACTGCTTGTAGTAGTAGTTTTATTCATCCATAAATCACTTGCAGAAATTCATTGGACACGTCTTGGCATTATAATTTAAGAACGGCAAGTGCAGTGTAATTCTTACATAACAGGATTTACGTGCTTACAAGCTTAGTATGGCAGGAATGGAACAGGTAGTCGGACATAGCCTTATAGGGGGAAACATCCCGGTATTTGCCTGAAGTAAGTTAGAGAAGCTACGGAAAACTTAAATCAGGATGGGCACATGAAGATAGGAGTCTCTATCCTCCGTAATATACGGCCAGTCAGTTTAAAACAATGCTACCTCACACCATTTATTTCTAGTGTACAATACTGTTTTGCAAAAAAGTTATTTAATAATTTAAAAGGCTAGTGCTGCATTATTAATTTATTTCTCAGTCCGAGTCGTTGCACACACTAGACACACATTGTTTCGTGGCATAACAATACACACACTGTCAGCCGATGTCAGGATCATGGCGTTGGTGTCTGTTTCCATTCTGTGTGCCGAAACTTCCCATCTGCTAGTCTGAAAAAACTGAGTCAGCATGCGTCTATAACGAGTGGGATGTTGGGCTCAGAAAGAGGATAAGGCGCACTGCATACATTACATAGCATTGGGAGAGTGCTTTTTCAGGAAAGATAAAAAGGAAAAGTAAAGTGTAACTGTGGTACGTGAAATGATATATGTTTTGTTATCATTATTAGTATTAATTGTTACTATCCAAGAAAATAAAACGTAACGACTGTACAAACTATTGTGACATCAGTCTTCGAACCCCCGGCTACAAGTTATACTCAAAGATAGACAATAACCGCAAGCCCATTATCTCAGAAGGTATTATTTCTGAAGAACAAAATGGAGTCTGATCAGGTCGGTTATGTATAGACAAAATGTGTCTGTAACTAGAAGCGTTACACAAAAATACAGAGAATTTAATGTAGACATCCATGTGGGATTTATCAACCATGAGAAGGCTTTTGACTGTGTGAGCTGTGATAGCCAATGGAAGATTATGTCTGAATGTGGATATAGTTAACAAATAAAAGCAGCAGTGAAAATTGCAGTAAACGCAGGTAGGAATCGATTAGAAGAAATAGTTATTAACAAAATTGTTTGACAAGGATGTGGACTACCACCCATCCCTTTTTAATATTTACACTGACTTCATTCTTCGTAAACGGAAATATAAAGTAAGTAAGATAACGAATGAGGAATACGCGAACGTACCTTTGTTTGCAAATGGTGTCGTTATTACTCAAAAGTATGAAAACGACCTCCAAAGATCAATATTACAGCTGAGCGAAATATGTAAGAAACAAAACTTTAAAATTTCTAGTAATGAAACGAAAACAAAGGCGTTCCAACGAAAATAGCCAGTCAGATCAAAAAATGTTTTGCATAATTCAGTTTTAGAAGAAGTCTCTCATACTTCCTGTTTAGGCTGTGCTGTAAGTTTCTATTTTGACTCTTATACTGGAACTAAAATACACAAATTCCAAGCTGGCTGTGGTACCATTAGCAGAACACTGGAACATAAAGTACAAATGGAGATCATCATGAAATTTTGGCGGTTCCTGTCTTACCCTATGGAAGCAAAAAAGCAAAAGAAAAGAAAATTAAAACAGCAGAGATGAGGCTCCTAAGAAAGACGACGAACAACACAAGATGGGACATGAAATGAAAATATTAGAACAGAATTAAATAATTTCAACATGAATGAAAAATTCAAAAGTATCATGAACATTGAAGACCTAATGAGAATTCCCCAAAGATCCTGAACTACGATCCGTGGAGGAAAAGATACTGCAAGACAATGAAAAAGACACGAATGATTTTGTTTGTGAGTTTGAAAGAGGTAACAGCTTAATCCTTGAAAGGTAGAAGATGACGGCGGTTATTTATAAGTGTTAAACATTTTTCCATCCCTGTAGTCCGTGCTGTAATCCTTCACTGTATAGAATGTATTGCTTAACAGGACTTTTAAACTGCCTTTTTAAGTAAGTTTCTTTTAGTAATCTCTGTAATCTCCACGAGCAATTTATCGTATAGTTTTACTCCTTGGTAGAAAACGCTGTTTTGAGTATTTTGTTCTACGACAGTTACGCGCAATTTACACGTTGTATGTTGTTCTTATTACGTGGTATTGGTTTCGGCCTTAGTTTCGTTACAAAGAATTAAAATTTATATTCTAAGATGGTATCTGTTCTTTCGGATATGTCCGAAAGAACAGATACCATCGGTGACCATGCAGCTCGTTAGAATGAAATTACAATGAAATGAACGCCCTTAGCTGCTCACAGGCGTTGACATACGTCAACGGGGACAGATGAAAATGTGTGCCCCGACCGGGACTCGAACCCGGGATCTCCTGCTTACATGGCAGATGCTCGATCCATCTGAGCGTATGTCAACGCCTGTAAGCAGCTGAGGGTGTTCATTTCAATTTCATTCTAACGAGCTGCATGGTCACCGATGGTATCTGTTCTTTCGGACATGTCCGAAACAGTGCCCGAACTCTTACGGGAATCGGCAACGCGCCGCGAGTAATGAGTATAATGGGCGGGGGCACTACGAATGTAGTGCGGGACAATACGTTGAGAGTGTGGGTTTCGCGGGAGGCGTGCCAGAGATAAATCCCTGCAGTCGCGTTATCCTCTATGTCCTCGGTGGCTCAAATGGGTACCGAAAATCACTACCGAAAATCACAATTCATGCATGTGGGGCGTGGACTAGAACCAGGAACGGAAGAACCGTTACCTGCGGTGGAAACCCTGCGCTGTTTGGGTATCACCTTTCATAAAGAAACAGCGGGAACGGCTGCGGACAACTACCGAAGACTGTTACTCAGAGTCCGCACGGCAGTACGACTAAACGCCCTACGGTCGATGGATATGCTGCAGCTAGTGTTACTCGTCAACCTTTATCTCGCGCCCATGATGTGCCACCTGACACACCTTCTCCCCTTGATGCGCACGATGGCTATGAGAATTCAGGCGGCTTTTGGGTACTATGTATGCCTGGGACAACTCTTTAAGGTACAGTACAACACGCTTACCCTCCCAGCGCGAGAGGGGGGCGTTGGTTTAGTGAACGTGCACGAGAAGGCGCGTGCCATGTATATTAATACTATGCTCAAACGGTGGCGTAACAGGAATCACTCGCTTACGTGGACGATCATCGAAGAACTCGTACCAACGTCGCATCTTCCTCCAGTCAGTGTTGGCCATATATCGCCCCCTTTAACGTATGTGCGCTCGTTCATCGTGGAACACAGTTACGTTCGAGAGCGTTTACCGACGACCCGACAGTCGACAGCGAAGGACGTGTACCATCTGCTTCTTCGACAGATCGCTCGGAATAGGGTGGAACGGCAACATCCAGCTGTTAATTGGCACGTGGTGTGGCGCACGGTCCACCACCCCCACCTACCTACAACAGTCAGATCAACATGGTACATTGTCGTCAACCGAAAATACCCTACAAATGATAAAAAGTACGCAATACATTTGGCGGATTCGCCCTTGTGTCAGCAATGCGGCGTGCTGGATACGGACGCCCATCGGCTGGTCTGCGGAGAGGCATTGGCTGTCTGGACTCTCGCAAGAAAGATACTACCGTTCATGCGGCGTACTATCTATACAGCAGTCTGTTCGGACATAGTATTTTTTTCCAGAGGAAACGTATTTTCCGCGTCATACGACGAACGCAGTGGCGTGGATCACAGGTATGACGGTCCATTGCATCTATAGAGACACACGTACGAACTTACTGAACGTCCTGGATTACTGGCAATACTTGCAAGATGGACACACAAAACTATTACGGCTACAAAAGTACAAGGATTGGTATGCCAATTTCCTAGTAACGGTTTTTGCGGACCCGCCATATACTTGGGGTGTGCCGGGTGCGCAAAGATGAGCGGCGGTGCCTTCGTTGTGAAACCGACCAAGTAAAGTGATCGACTATGAACACTATGCGAGTATGCGACATATGAAAAACTAACGCTTGCGCGGTTAGCAAATGGATGTACTTCAAATTTTGTTTTCATATCTATAAATACTTTTCTTTAGGGTGCCGGAGGTGGCCCCACTTTCACTTTGTTGTTATTTCATGCTGCATGGTAGGACGGCAGCGAGGTTCCTTCCAGGACAGTTATCATGTGTTAGGACGCACTTTGTTTATTTTGTGAAGAATAAAGGTTTCTGTTTCTCCTGCCTTCCATAATATAAAAAATAAATAAATAAAAACCCCTCACTAAAAAAAGAACATAAAAAAGTCGGTAGAGCACTTGCCCGCGAAAGGTAAAGGTCAAAAGTAAAAAAAAAAAAAAATATGGATAGGGCGTCTGCCATGTAAGCAGGAGATCCCGCGTTCGAGTCCCGGTCGGGGCACTTATTTTCATTTATCCCCGTTGACGTATGTCAACGCCTGGAAGCAGCTAAGGGTGTTCATTTTATTGTAATTAAAATTTAGTCACTCCCGCTATAACTCACAAGGGAACCTCCCCATCGCACCCCCCTCAGATTTAGTTATAAGTTGGCACAGTGGATAGGCCTTGAAAAACTGAACACAGGTCAATCGAGAAAGCAGGAAGAAGTTGTGTGGAACTATGAAAAAAAAAAAGCAAAATATACAAACTGTAGTCCATGTGCAAGATAGGCAACATCAAGGACAAATATAGCTCAGGAGCGCCGTGGTCCCGTGGTTAGCGTGAGCACGTGCGGAACGAGAGGTCCTTGGTTCAAATCTACCCTCGGGTATGAAGTTTAACTTTTTGTTTTCAGACAATTATCAAAGTTCAGGCACTCACACATAATCAACTTCGCTCTCCAAACTTCCAGGACATTTTCAGATTTGCTTGGACATATGCAGGATTTGACGGTCTACACACGGAAAAATTTGAAAACGTTAAAAACATATGTTTTGACAGAGCACAGGGAAAACTATACGACGGTGAAACTGTTGCATTCATTTGTTGCAGTTTATGTGACAAACTCTTATGTTTTCATCACTCTTTTGGGAGTGATTATCACATCCACAAGAAAACCTAAATCGGGCAAGGTAGAAGAATCTTTTTAGCCATTCGCCAAGTGTACAAGTTAGGTGGGTCGACAACATATTCCTGTCATATGAAGCACATGCCGTCACCAGTGTCGTATAGAATATATCAGACGTGTTTTCCTGTGGAGGAATCGGTTGATTTATGACCTTGTGATCAAATGTTTTCCGTTCCCATTGGAGAGGCACGTCCTTTCGTCTACTATTCGCACGGTTTTGCGGTGTGGTCGCAAAACACAAACGCTAAACTTATTGCAGTGAACAGAGACGTCAATGAACGAACGGACAGATCATAACTTTGCGAAAATAAAGAAATTAAAATTTTCACTTGAGGGAAGGCTTGAACCAAGGACCTCTCGTTCCGAAGGTGCTGACGCTAACCACGAGACCACGGCACTCCTGAGCTATAATTGTCCTTGATAGTGCCTATCTTGCGCATGGACTACTCAGTTTGTATAGTTTACTTTTCATAGTTCCACACAACTTCTTCCTGCTTTCTCGATTGACCTGCGTTCAGTTTTTCAAGGACTATCCACTGTGCCAACTTATAACTAAATCTGAGGGGGGTGCGATGGGGAGGTTCCCTTGTCAGGTGCTCTGACTGCAGCTGACAGAAATCCGGGGGAGTCAGTTACACAGTATTGTTCATTCAGCGAATCGATGAATCGCACCTGAGAACTTCCCAATAAACTAATGCTAACGAACACACGGAACTGCCGATGCTGATTTCACTTACCACAAACTCGTCATATAGACCGATGAATAGTGTCGCATATAATGAGCCCCTGACGTATTTTTTCGCCAACGTCAGGAATCTGATTGACTTAAAAAGTCATCCATTCGATTATTAAGACTCGATGAATTGTTCCTGCGCCTTGGCGTTCCGGAGCAAGCACAGATCCCGTGTTTCCCACGGCGCGTCACGTAGAATCCAGGACAGCGTGGCAGGTTGGGAGTTGGCGCATGCGCGCGGGGGGGGGGGGGGGGGGGGGCGATCGTGGCGGATGGTACGGACCTTCGCGGCTCGGCGGGGAGCCGCGGGGGCCAAGTGTCAATGCCTAAATGGGAGCCAACACGCAATTAACATTGTAAATCACGGCCATGCGAATTGCGTGACGCGGTATTTAAAACCATTTCTCAGCGGCGCGCCGCGGCTGGAAATTAATCCGCTCGTTACGTCGGTGCCAGTTGGAACGGAACGAAACGCGGCGGGACGCGACCAGGCTGGCAGAAAATTAACCGACACAAAAATACTGCGCGGCCTCCTTACTGCCGAAGTTTTAGACCCCGCCGGTGTTTCCTTAACGCTGCTCATCTTCTGCTAATCTGTACGTGGCCGCAAGCATATCGCTTGCACGCAAAACTCACATCGTGACGTGTGCCCGCCATCTCGCTAGGGAGCTACAAATATCGAAGCACAAGGAAAATAGCGTCTCTCAGCAAATATTCTGTGTGTAATGATAAAGAGTAAGCTGAAGTTCAAGAGACTAGTCAGAAAGAATCATTACGCAGAGAAGTGGGGTACGGAAAACTAAGGAACGAAGTAAGGAATAACCTTGTTATATTAGAACAAACAAGCCCTCGGTCACAAATATTAAGTCACAATTGACCAGGTTTCGATGCTACTATGAGCGTCGTCTTCAGAATTAAACTAACTGTTCTAAAACATGTGTTGTTGTTGTGGTCTTCAGTCCTGAGACTGATTTCATGCAGCTCTCCATGCTACTCTATCATGTGCAAGCTTCTTCATCTCCCAGTACCTACTGCAACCCACATCCTTCTGTATCTGTTTGGTGTATTCATCTCTTGGTCTCCCTCTTCGATTTTTACCCTCCACGCTGCCCTCCAATACCAAATTGGTGATCCCTTGATGCCTCAGAACATGTCCTACCAACCGATCCCTTCTTCTAGTCAAGTTGTGCCACAAACTTTTCTCCCCTACTTCCTCATTAGTTATGTGATCTACCCATCTAATCTTCAGCATTCTTCTGTAGCACCACATTTCGAAAGCTTCTATTCTCTTCTTGTCCAAACTAGTTATCGTCCATGTTTCACTTCCATACATGGCTACACTCCATAGAAATATTTTCAGAAACGACTTCCTGACACTTAAATCTATACTCGATGTTAACAAATCTCTCTTCTTCAGAAATGCTTTCCTTGCCATTGCCAGTCTACATTTTATATCCTCTCGACTTCGACCATCATCAGTTATTTTGCTCCCCAAATAGCAAAACTCCTTTACTGCTTTAAGTGTCTAAAACATATTAGGTGTATAATACATTAATAAAATTAAAGTTTGTATTGCCTGGAAGACATGCAGTACTTACAAGTCACATTTAAAAAAAATCTAAGTTCGGAAAGGCGACGTCATGAATAGTTGTAAATAAGGTGGCGAGCCGCTAAGGGCTGCTCGTACTTGAGTGAACAAGGGTTGCAACGAGACAGAGGTTCCCATGTTAGAAAGTGTGGGCAAGTAAACATGGTGTTGCTACGAGCGCCATCTAGTCGCCGCAGAAACAATTAGGCTACTGTACATTCAAAATTAGACACATGAAATTGTGATGCAGCTGATTCAGGCATAACGCAAGCACTAATAATAATAGGATGAAGTTACATATTTATCTGCTTTAAACAGCGATACATTTTGTAACGTAAAAAAACGTCAGTTATGACATATAAGAAAACGGCAAAGATGTAACAGGAAAACAACATTTCCGTAAACTGCGTGAGGAAATCTGAATGAAATATCAAGCAATGGCTATATACAGTCCATAAAGTATTTATTTCGCAGCTGCAGCTGTTCGTTGAGAATGAGGCCATCATGACGAGAGAGATGTTTGAAAATCTCCAATTCCTCTAAAACATCTAACCTACGCCCCTTCTTTTCGGTATGCGGAATATTGCTATCGCCTATGGCTTTAGGCACGTGTCCAGTAATTAAGAGATGATCGGCAAAGGATGAATTTAAGGGACTGGTGCCGTTCCTTCTCAAAAGATGTTCTTTATATCTGATGGTGAAAGCACGTCTAGTTTGCCTTATATAATAGTAGGAGCAGGTATCACATATGATCTTGACTTGTAAGTACTGCATCTCTTTCCAGTCAGTACAAACTTTAAGTTTATTAATGTATTATATACCTAATATGTTTTTGAACAGTTAGTTTAATCCTGAAGACGACGCTCATAGTAGCATCGAAACCTGGTCAATTTTGACTTAACATTTGTGTCCGAGGGCTTATTTGTTCTAATATAATTCTGACACGGTCACTGAACCTTAGCAGCTATGTTCAAAGTTTTACTATAACGTTGTTCTCTGTGGCTATAGATACTACGATAATGAATGGCTCAGCAGGTGTGTCAGTTGCAGAGGTATGGACACCTAAGTAAAAGGGTAATCACAGACGCTGGTAACAAAAACTTAGGTACAAGGAACATAACTGCGAAGAAACCATGGGTAACAGAAGAAATATCCACATCTACACTTACATCGACATTCTGCAATTCACCTTACGGCGCGTCTACATGCCTCCGTATGAACGCTGATTTCTCGTATCTTATATTCGTGGTCTTTATCCGCAATGTATGTTGGTGGCTACAGAATCGTTCTGCCGTCAGCTTCAGATACCGGCTCTCCAAATTTTCACAATAGAATTTTTCGAAACAGAAGTCCGCTTCCCTCCAGGAATCCCCATTTGAGTTACCGAAGCATCTCCGTAACACTTGCGCGTTGTTCGTCAGGCGCGTAATGGGGCCCCTTAGGGAAATGGCAGCAAGAGAGGGGAAGAAAACCAATGAGAACTCCGTGTGCATACCGGGGGGAGTCATTCCAGATGTGGAAAGGGTCCTTCCAGATGCCATGAAGGGTACAGGGTGCACCCATCTGCAGGTGGTCGCTCATGTCGGCACCAATGATGTGTGTCGCTATGGATCGGAGGAAATCCTCTCTGGCTTCCGGCGGCTATCTGATTTGGTGAAGACTGCCAGTCTCGCTAGCGGGATGAAAGCAGAGCTCACCATCTGCAGCATCGTCGACAGGACTGACTGCGGACCTTTGGTACAGAGCCGAGTGGAGGGTCTGAATCAGAGGCTGAGACGGTTCTGCGACCATGTGGGCTGTAGATTCCTCGACTTGCGCCATAGGGTGGTGGGGTTTCGAGTTCCGCTGGATAGATCAGGAGTCCACTACACGCAACAAGCGGCTACACGGGTAGCAGGGGTTGTGTGGCGTGGGCTGGGCGGTTTTTTAGGTTAGATGGCCTTGGGCAAGTACAGAAAGGGCAACAGCCTCAACGGGTGCGGGGCAAAGTCAGGACATGCGGGGACCAAGCAGCAATTGGTATTGTAATTGTCAACTGTCGAAGCTGCGTTGGTAAAGTACCGGAACTTCAAGCGCTGATAGAAAGCACCGAAGCTGAAATCGTTATAGGTACAGAAAGCTGGCTGAAGCCAGAGATAACTTCTGCCGAAATTTTTACAAAGGTACAGACGGTGTTTAGAAAGGATAGATTGCATGCAACCGGTGGTGGGGTGTTCGTTGCTGTTAGTAGTAGTTTATCCTGTAGTGAAGTAGAAGTGGATAGTTCCTGTGAATTATTATGGGTGGAGGTTACACTCAACAACCGAGCTAGGTTCATAATTGGCTTCTTTTACCGACCTCCCGACTCAGCAGCATTAGTGGCAGAACAACTGAGAGAAAATTTGGAATACATTTCACATAAATTTTCTCAGCATGTTATAATCTTAGGTGGAGATTTCAATTTACCAGATATAGACTGGGACACTCAGAGGTTTAGGACGGGTGGTAGGGACAGAGCATCGAGTGACATTATACGAGTGCACTATCCGAAAATTACCTCGAGCAATTAAACAGAGAACCGACTCGTGGAGATAACATCTTGGACCTACTGATAACAAACAGACCCGAACTTTTCGACTCTGTATGTGCAGAACAGGGAATCAGTGATCATAAGGCCGTTTCAGCATCCCTGAATATGGAAGTTAATAGGAATACAAAAAAAAAGGGAGGAAGGTTTATCTGTTTAGCAAGAGCCGGCCGTGGTGGCCAAGCGGTTAAAGGCGCTACAGTCTGGAACCGCGCGGCCGCTACGGTCGCAGGTTCGAATCCTGCCTCGGGCATGGATGTGTGTGATGTCCTTAGGTTAGTTAGGTTTAATTAGTTCTAAGTTCTAGGCGACTCATGACCGCAGAAGTTAAGTCGCATAGTGCTCAGAGCCATTTTTGTTTAGCAAGAGTAATAGAAGGCAAATTTCAGGCTACCTAACAGATCAAAACGAAAATTTCTGTTCCGACACTGACAATGTTGAGTGTTTATGGAAAAAGTTCAAGGCAACTGTAAAATGCGTTTTAGACAGGTACGTGCCGAGTAAAACTGTGAGGGACGGGAAAAACCCACCGTGGTACAACAACAAAGTTAGGAAACTATTGCGAAAGCAAAGAGAGCTTCACTCCAAGTTTAAACGCAGCCAAAACCTCTCAGACAAACAGAAGCTAAACGATGTCAAAGTTAGCGTAAGGAGGGCTATGCGTGAAGCGTTCAGTGAATTCGAAAGTAAAATTCTATGTACCGACTTGACAGAAAATCCTAGGAAGTTCTGGTCTTACGTTAAATCAGTAAGTGGCTCGCAACAGCATATCCAGACACTCCGGGATGATGATGGCATTGACACAGAGGATGACACGCGTAAAGCTGAAATACTAAACACCTTTTTCCAAAGCTGTTTCTCAGAGGAAGACCGCACTGCAGTTCCTTCTCTAAATCCTCGCACAAACGAAAAAATAGCTGACATCGAAATAAGTGTCCAAGGAATAGAAAAGCAACTGGAATCACTCAACAGAGGGAAGTCCACTGGACCTGACGGGATACCAATTCGACTCTACACAGAGTACGCGAAAGAACTTGCCCCCCTTCTAACAGCCGTGCACCGCAAGTCTCTAGAGGAACGGAGGGTTCCAAATGATTGGAAAAGAGCACAGGTACTCCCAGTCTTCAAGAAGGGTCGTCGAGCAGATGCGCAAAACTATAGACCTATATCTCTGACGTCGATCTGTTGTAGAATTTTAGAACATGTTTTTTGCTCGAGTATCATGTCGTTTTTGGAAACCCAAAATCTACTCTGTAGGAATCAACATGGATTCCGGAAACAGCGATCGTGTGAGACCCAACTCGCTTTATTTGTTCATGAGACCCAGAAAATATTAGATACTGGCTCCCAGGTAGATGCTATTTTTCTTGACTTCCGGAAGGCGTTCGATACAGTTCCGCACTGTCGCCTGATAAACAAAGTAAAAGCCTACGGAATATCAGACCAGCTGTGTGGCTGGATTGAAGAGTTTTTAGCAAACAGAACACAGCATGTTGTTATCAATGGAGAGACGTCTACAGACGTTAAAGTAACCTCTGGCGTGCCACAGGGGAGTGTTATGGGACCATTGCTTTTCACAATATATATAAATGTCGGAAGTTCCATGCGGCTTTTCGCGGATGATGCTGTAGTATACAGAGAAGTTGCAGCGTTAGAAAATTGTAGCGAAATGCAGGAAGATCTGCAGCGGATAGGCACTTGGTGCAGGGAGTGGCAACTGTCCCTTAACATAGACAAATGTAATGTATTGCGAATACACAGAAAGAAGGATCCTTTATTGTATAATTATATGATAGCGGAACAAACACTGGTAGCAGTTACTTCTGTAAAATATCTGGGAGTATGCGTGCGGAACGATTGGAAGTGGAATGATCATACAAAATTAATTGTTGGTAAGGCGGGTACCAGCTTGATATTCATTGGGAGACTGCTTAGAAAATGTAGTCCATCAACAAAGGAGGTGGCTTACAAAACACTCGTTCGACCTATACTTGAGTATTGCTCATCAGTGTGGGATCCGTACCAGATCGGGTTGACGGAGGAGGTAGAGAAGATCCAAAGAAGAGCGGCGCGTTTCGTCACAGGGTTATTTGGTAACCGTGATATCGTTACGGAGATGTTTAGCAAACTCAAGTGGCAGACTCTGCAAGAGAGGCGCTCTGCATCGCGGTGTAGCTTGCTCGCCAGGTTTCGAGAGGGTGCGTTTCTGGATGAGGTATCGAATATATTGCTTCCCGCTACTTATACCTCCAGAGGAGATCACGAATGTAAAATTAGAGAGATTAGAGCGCGCACGGAGGCTTTCAGACAGTCGTTCTTCCCGCGAACCATACGCGACTGGAACAGGAAAGGGAGGTAATGACAGTGGCACGTAAAGTGCCCTCCGCCACACACCGTTGGGTGGCTTGCGGAGTATAAATGTAGATGTAGATGTAGAAATCCAGCAGTCCGCCTCAGAATTGCTTCCATTAATCTGACCTAGTACGGACGCCAGACACTTGATCAGAACTCAATAAAAGGTCGCACTAGCGTTCTATATTCCGTCTCCTTCACAGGTGAGCCATTTTTTCCTAAAATTCTCCCAATAACTAGAAGTCGACCACTCACCTTCCCTACCAGAGTTCTCACATGATCATTCTATTTCGTATCACTTTGCAACGTTACGCCCAGATTTGTAAACGACTTGACTGTCTCAAGCAGCCGGCCGGAGTGGCCAAGCGGTTCTAGGCGCTAGTCTGGAACCGCGAGACAGCTACTGTCTCAGGTTCGAATCCTGCCTCTGGCATGGATGTGTGTGATGTCCTTAGGTTAGTTAGGTTTAGTAGCTCTAGGGGACTGATGACCTCAGAAGTTAAGTCCCATAGTGCTCAGAGCCATTTGAACCATTTGTGTCAAGCAAGCCACTACTAGTAATGTATCACAACATTACGGGTTTGTTTTCCCTACTCATCCGCATTAACTTAAATGTTTCTACATTTAGAGGTAGCTGCCATTCATCACAACAACTATAAATTTTTTCTAAGACGTCTTAAACAACCGCAGATTGCTGCCCACCCTGTCCGCCAAATGATTTGTATACAGAGAGAATAATAGCGGCCCTATCACGCTTCCCTGGGGCACTTCTGACGGAACCTTTGTCTTTTATGAACATTCGCCATCGACGAAAATATACTGCGTTCTATTACTTAAAAAGTCTTCACTCACACATCTGTGAACCTACTCCATATGCTCGTACCTTGTTTAACAGCTTGCAGTGGAGCACCGTGTCAAACGCTTTCCGGAAATTTAGAAATATGGAATCTATCTGTTGTCCTTCATCCATAGTTCGCAGTATATCTTGTGAGAAAAGGGCAAGCTGAATTTTGCACGCGCGATGCTTTCTAAAAGCATGCTGATTCGTTGACATAAGCTTCTCGGTCTCAAGATAATTTATCATATTCGAATTGAGAATACGTTCAAGGATTCCGCAGCAAACCGGTTTATTTGTCTGTAATTTTGCAGGTCCATTCTTTTGCTCTTCTTATACAAAAGAGTCACCTGCCCTTTTTTTCAGTCGCTTGGGATTTTGAGGTGGGCTGGAGATTCATGACAAAAGCAAGCTAAGTAAGTGGCCAATCCGGTAGAGTACTCTTTGAAAAACCCAACTGAGATTCCGTCCAGACCTGGTGACTTATTTGTTTTGAACTCTGTCAATTGTTTCTGTACTGCATGGATGCTTATTACTTATAACTATGTCGTCCATACGGGGTCTGATCGATGATCAAACGACGGTACGTTCCTACGATTTCCTGAGTCAACGATTTCTTGAAAATTAAATTTAAAACTTCGGCATGCGGTTTGCTAACTTTAACTGCCACACCAGACTGTTCAACAAGGGAGTGAATGGAAGCCTTACACCAACTCAGCGGTTTCCCATAGGACCAGAATTTCCTCGGGTTCTCTATCAGAGTTTTTGCTAAGGTATGACAGCGGAAGTAGTTGGATGCTTCACGCATAGATCTTTTCATAGACGCCCGAATCTCTACTAACCTTTGCTCAAAAAAATGGTTCAAATGGCTCTGAGCACTATGGGACTTAACATCTGTGGTCATCAGTCCCCTAGAACTTAGAACTACTTAAACCTAACTCACCTAAGGAAATCACACACATCTATGCCCGACGCAGGATTAGAACCTGCGACCGTAGCAGTCGTGCGGTTCTGGACTGAGAGCCTAGAACCGCCAGACCACCGCGGCCGGCCAACCTTTGCTCGTCATCATTTGCGCGTTTTCTTTTGAACTGAGAGTGCAACACCCTTTACTTTCTCGGCATTTTCCGAGTCTCGTTATTAAACCATTGTTGGTCTTTTCCGTCCGTAATCCAATTACTAGGCATATAATTCTCTAGAACCCGATTTATAATTTGCATAAACTTTGCCCATTATTCCTCAACATCCATCTTACTGGAACTAAATGAGGCCAGTTTAGTTCACTGTACAAGTGAGATGCGAAACTGCTTATCTACTCTTTCTAGCTGAAACACGCTCCTAGCCTCGTTATCTTATTTATTAATTTTCATAACCATGGTTGCTATAATGACATAACGATCGCTAATCCACGTTTCTATACTGACGTTGTCGATAAGGTGCGGAGTAATTGTAGCTAAAGAGTCTAATAGATTTCCACTGCGTGTGGGCTGCAGAACTAGCTGTTTCAGTTGATCGACAAAAGAAGGAAGTACAAATCTTTGTAGCTAAAGCGTCTAATACATTTCAATTGGGTCTGGGCTGCCGAACTAGCTGCTTCAGTTGCTCATCGGCAGAAGGACATACAAAAGTAATGAGATGAATTGAGCAATACAGAAATGCAAGTCGCTTAGGAATGAAATAAATGGGAAGTGCAGGGAAGCTAAGGTGATAAGGGAGCATGAAAAATGTGAAGAAACCGAAAAGAAGGTGGTTGTTGGAGGGTCTGAATCGACAAATAGAAAAGGTAAAACAATCTTCAGTGAAATTAAAAACAAGGGTGCTAAAATTAAAGATGGAAAGAGTACACCGAAACCCTCTATGAGGTGTAGGACGGAGCACAGATAGCATATCCAATATTATAATCTCAGTTTAAAAGTTTAAGCGACTTAACATCAAATACGATAGAAAGGAAGGATAACTTTTCATCGGAATTTCTGAAATCATTGGGGGACATGGCAACAAAATGACTATTCACGTTGGTGTACATAATATGTGAGACTTTCGGACTTCCGGAAAATCATCATCCACACAATTCCAAAGATAGCGAGAGCCGACAATTGCGAGAATTATCGCACAATCAGGTGAACAGCTTATGCATCCAAGTTGCTGACAAAAATAACATACATAAGAATCGAAAAGAAAACTGGAGATCTCTTGGATAACGCTCAGTTTGGCTTTAGGAAAGGCAAAGGCAGTAGAGGGACAATTATGACGTTGCGGTTGATAAAGGAAGCAAGACTGAAGAAAAATCAAGACCTTTTCATAGTTTATGTCGACCTGAAAAAAAGAGTTCGACAATATAAAATGCTGCAGGACATCGGAATTCTGGGAAAAATAGGGGTAAGCTGCAGGCAGAGGCGGGTAATACACAATATGTCCTACAAAATACAGGGGACTATGAGATTGGAAAAACAAAAACGAAATTCTCGGTTTAAAATTGGTGTAAGATAGGGATCCACCATTCGTCCCTACTGCTTAATTTATCCATCGAAAAGCAAATGACGGAAATAAAAATAAAGGTTCAACAGTGGGATTAAAGTTGAAGGTGAGCGCATATCAAGATTCGCCGATGACAGTGGTATCTTTAGTAAAAGTCAAGAACAATTACAGAATCTGCTGGATAGAACGAACAGTTTAATGAGTACAGAATATGGATTGAGAGTAAATCGAAGAAAGAGGAAAGTAATGTAACAGAAATGAGAACAGCAAGAAACTTAACATCAGAATTGGTGATCACGTAGTAGATAAAGTTAAGGAATTCAGATGGCTAGGCATCAAAATACCCATGACGTAAGGAGCAAGCATAATGTAACAAGCAGACTAGCACAAGCGAAATGGTATTCTTGGGCAAGAGAAGTCTTTTAGTATCAAATATAGCCCTTAACTTCGAGGAAGAAATTTCTGAGAATGTACGTGTGGACTACTGCGTTGTATGATAGTTGAACATGGACTGTGGGAAAACTGGAACAGATGAGAATCGAAGCATTTGAGATGTGGTGCTACAGAAGAATGTTGAAAACTGGAAGGGCTGATAAGGTGACGAATGTGTAGATTCTCCGTAGAATCGCGAGGAAACGAACATACGGGGAACACTGACGAGAAGAAGGGTCAGGCTGACAGAACATCTGTCAAGACCTCAGGGAATAACTTCCATGGCACTAGAGGGAGCTGTAGAAGGTAAGAACTGTAGTAGAAGATAGCAAATAGTTGATGACATAGATTGCAAGTGCGGCCTTTTCCCTCTCCCCCTCCCATCCTTCAAGTGAGGGTAGAGTATGTAGCACAACTTCGTAGAATACATGAAGCATTAAAAACAACCCTTTGTGTCAATTCAGTGGTACCGAAAATTTCCCATGTTTGAAGTATTTGTCCACCTTTTGCACGGTGCCGTCTGGTGTTTACTAGTAAAAATACGCCTGAGATCTCTAAATTTTCTATACCTCTGTCCCGAATGTTACTTTATGTTCCAATGTGACCACCATCCCTTTGGGGATTAAACTACAGCTGTAGCCTCTTAGTTACATAGTTCGTAATATCACTGTAATCTAAAACGAACGGAAGAACGTCACGTGAATATGTTGCCATTTTGATACGCATGGCTAAACACTCGATAGCTGCTTGAAAGTGTTGCATAACCAAGAAGAAGGCTACAGAAATACAGCTTACGTAGAAAGAAATCTCTTTCATTTAATGCTACTACTCTTGATCTCGTACAATACTTTTGGGTGAACCATATGCTCTACATTTTCACTGCTCGTGTTCTAGGCGAAACAAAAAGCCACCACCATCTATCTTCTTATCGCCACATACACACATGGCTATTTTTGAGATATTACTATGATTAGACTGAGGTGTTCTCTTCACATCGTCATTTGGGAGAATGTAACTTCCTGGCACATTAAAACTGTGTGCCCGACCGAGACTCGAACTCGGGACCTTTGCCTTTCGCGGGCAAGTGCTCTACCATCTGAGCTACCGAAGCACGACTCACGCCCGGTACTCACAGCTTTACTTCTGCCAGTATCTCGTCTCCTACCTTCCAAACTTTACAGAAGCTCTCCTGCGAACCTTGCAGAACTAGCACTCCTGAAAGAAAGGATATAGCGGAGACATGGCTTAGCCACAGCCTGGGGGATGTTTCCAGAATGAGATTTTCACTCTGCAGCGGAGTGTGCGCTGATATGAAACTTCCTGGCAGATTAAAACTGTGTTCGAGTCTCGGTCGGGCACACAGGAAGTTTCATATCAGCGCACACTCCGCTGCAGAGTGAAAATCTCATTCTGGAAACATCCCCCAGGCTGTGGCTAAGCCATGTCTCCGCTATATCCTTTCTTTCAGGAGTGCTAGTTCTGCAAGGTTCGCAGGAGAGCTTCTGTAAAGTTTGGAAGGTAGGAGACGAGATACTGGCAGAAGTAAAGCTGTGAGTACCGGGCGTGAGTCATGCTTCGGTAGCTCAGATGGTAGAGCACTTGCCCGCGAAAGGCAAAGGTCTCGAGTTCGAGTCTCGGTCGGGCACACAGTTTTAATCTGCCAGGAAGTTTCATATCAGCGCACACTCCGCTGCAGAGTGAAAATCTCATTCTGGATTTGGGAGAACGATGATCCATTGAGTTCGCCACTCATCCAACCTCCAGAGTCGGAGGGATGTCTCGTTGAGAATGCTCACTTTCTTCTAGTCTTAACAAGTACGTTGGGCTTAAACCGGCTGATGTATTCCGCGGATCACCAGAAAACCAGCCACGTTGTCGCACCTCGTTCATTTGTGAAGTTTTGAGAGAGCAATATGAACAAGTTGTGCCATTTAAGTACTGCGCAACGAGGCGTAAGCGACACTATTTTAGCCCTGTTTAGCACGTTTCTAGACTTTTTTTTTTTTTTTTCTTGAACAGTTTCACTGCAGGCCAAGACAAGCACTTCATCACCGTACGAGGCTTCTTAATGCCTCTCAACTGTCTGAAGGAGGTGTCCAACACAAAACATTTAGCTTTCTGCACCGAATGTGAACCGACGTAACTCAACTGCAGCTCATATGTTAGAGTGTGATGTTTTACATAGTGTTCAAGAAATAAAAAGAATGATGACTCCACTGGAATGGCTGAAATCAATAGATATATTATACCATTTCTGCGCACAGAAAGAAGTGTAATCCGAAATTCAGTGTCTATTTATTCCTGCAGAGGCACTTAAGCTGACTTGCAACACCAAAGATGCAGTGCGCTCTGATAAAACCTATATATGCCGTCATTTTGAATCCATCTTAAGTTGCAAGTCGTCGAAGAATCGGCTCATTGAGTCGGACCTCAAGTAGGCTTACCACCTCCAGTTCGATCACGTCCGCTAAGGTACTTGTGTCGCGCAAATCAACTTTCGTATTGACAACAGCATTATCTTTAGTACATTTACGTCATTGTAATAAGGGTTATCAGAAGTTTCTAGTATCGCTACGTGTTGGTAATCAGGTAAAGGTTAAATTACTACGAGAAAGTAATTTTCGTTTCCTCGACAAATGGTTGTATACAGTGAAAGGCGAATAATGAAAAGATGGTGGACACAGTTTGTTTTTTGAAGAGCGTTAACACCTTATGAAGTGGTATGTAAGTTTGCGAATGCTGTTGAGCTTCAGCGCCAGTGGAGATAAGAGTTTTGGAGCGATCCACCCACAATGTTAGCAGTTACAAGTCTAAGTGGAAAAATCGAGACACACGTAATACCAGGGAATATCACTATGAACAGTGAAACGGAAATATGGTTTACATCAGGATGTAGCGTGCGCTGCTAAACATCTGGCAACAATTAAACTGATGGCATATTTTTACTTTTATTTTTAGTTTTTGACTTTATTTCCTCTTCACACGATTAATTTCGAACATTTTTTCATCTAGTAGACGAACAATTAATCAGCTGTTGATTTTTTTAAGTACCCTGGCACCCTACAGTCAAATACAATTTTAAATGGAGATATATTAGAAATGAAAATCAAAAGCAATTATAAACTCAAATTAAAAACAGCAGAATAAATATATGGCCCAAATGCACGTACGATATAAGTGTCCTATTTATTTCTTAAAGACCTAACTAAAACAGTGCTTCGGACGTCTTTTGGTGGAGGATAGATTTCATGGGCATTTTAAAATAGTTTTATTTTAATGTAATTCGCTTTTGTCAAGTTACTACACACTTTCTCCTATTTTTATATGTCGCAAAATATACATACATATCTAATTCGATACTGGATAGGTCTTATTCAACCAGTTTTTAGAAGCTGTAAACAATAAGTCACAAGAGAAAAGCAGTAAATGAAGTGTGGCTGAAGTAATGTTTTAAGTCGGGCACAGTTTATGAGAAGATCATAGCGGATTTTGTTCTGGCTTATAAGAGCCGACTGTGTTTTGAATTCTTCGATACATCATCGTTATAACCGTGTGTGTATGCAGACGTCGTTGGAAAAAACGGTTTCTGTATCATCGTAGCTGGGACAAAAAATACTCTCGATTCCGGATAACACGCGTCTAGCCGAGAAAGAAGGTAAACACTATAGAACAGCAGACGGCTGTATATTTCTCCGGCCAGCGCCATCCCTAACATTAAACGTGATTTACGTCCCTGGTGACCACATTGTTTAGTATACGGCGAACGCTACATTTTATCGCCGGTATTAAAATGATTTATGTATTCCAGTTTCAAATTTGGTAAATATATTTTCACTGCGTAATTTGTATAATTTTTGTGGACTAGAGAACGTCCTATTGATTCAGCTTGTACGAGCAGCGAGATCCACAGAGGGAATCTAAATAAAAAAAAAGGACATAGGAAATTCTTTCCGCATTTTTACTTAGAGGTTTATTGCCTCTGTGCTATACGAAAATCCCAGGAACGCCGCTCGGATGCCTTATAAATAATGTATGCATGGGGAATTCGGGTGGACACCACATATAAAAGAGAACCGCGCACACGAAACAAGCGTATCTAAATCAGGCCGAAATGAGAGCGGGGGGGTAGGGGGGGGGGTGAGGGAGAGAGGGTTTCAGCGAACGTACTTAAGGAGAAATTTACATGGCGTTTCTTCGGGCGATAAATTGCGTTATGGGTCGTATCGTTCGCGTAACCTACATTTAACAACTCTATACGTCGTATTTGATAAGTAATAAAAAATACGGGCGTCGCGTGCGCGGCTTGCGTTAATAACGATCTCTGATAACAGTTTTCTGAGGCGGCGGCGAGTGACGGCACAGCTCGCTATGCTAATGCCGGCCAGGGGGTGCTATCGGGCAGCTGCGACCGCCGAGCGGGTACACCCACCGGTCACTGGACGCCTTCTTTGCGTGAGATGGTCTCTCTTTCTCTCTCTCTCTCTGTCACGGCAGTCGCGAGTATTGCGAGAACAAGTTGAAGAAGTTTCCATACCGCAATTAGTCGACACTTGGCACGCGCAAGAAAGTACCTATCGCTGGCGTGGGCCCCGACTATGACGGTTGACAAGTCTAACAACCCTACCACAACAACGGTCAAAAATTAATTATGATTGTTGTGTTGCTCACGCTGCTAAATATTACATTTTCGGGTAACAACAAAGTTATATTATGTGGCAGGTGTCATTAGAACACAGTTAATAATGTCATTTCATGAAATAGTGGATAAACTAGGCACTCACCGAGCGAGGTGGCGCAGTGGTTAGACACTGGACTCGCATTCGGAAGGACGACGGTTCAATCCCGCGTCCGGCCATCCTGATTTAGGTTTTCCGTGATTTCCCTAAATCACTCCAGGCAAATGCCGGGATGGTTCCTCTCAAAGGGCACGGCCGACTTCCTTCCCCATCCTTCCCTAATCCGATGAGACCGATGACCAAGCTGTCTGGTCTTCCCCAAACCAACCAACCAACTAGGCACTCATCTTTTCGTGTTTCCCACGTTGGTCTCGTTGTGAACTCATGGCTCAATCGTCGATAATCTAGATGGTGATGATTCCAAGCTCGGATACAAAGAGGCCTAGGTATTATTCTGCGATATTCAAAAGTTTTATAGATGTGTTTCATAAACCATTCTTGAAGATTAAACTTTTGCAAGGTAGCACAATGGCGATGTAAAAAAGTAATCAGCACTCAGAATTTAAGTTACACTTCTTTTTTATTACTTTTGTTGCACCATCACTTCACAATATAACACACACTTGAAAATATCTTCCTCACTGTTAAAGTTCACATTTCATAAACTGACTGCAATTTGCGTCTTTTCAACATGACGACCAAGACTTGACTCTCTAATAACCGCTTACGCGCCCAAAAATCAGAGTTACAAGTGCGTCAAAGATCATAGTGACAAAAGAAAGATGCCGGCCGGAGTGGCCGTGCGGTTCTAGGCGCTACAGTCTGGAACCGAGCGACCGCTATGGTCGCAGGTTCTAATCCTGCCTCGGGCATGGCTGTGTGTGATGTCCTTAGGTTAGTTAGGTTTAATTAGTTCTGAGTTCTAGGCGACTGATGACCTCAGAAGTTAAGTCGCATAGTGCTCAGAGCCATTTGAACAAAAGAAAGAATACACATAAGAATAATATCATTGCAATATAAACATATCGATGTATCAAAGTACCTCTACATTAATGAAATCAAATCTGAATGTTGTCACAGAAATATGTTAACTATTTTACAGAAACACAGTAGAATATTGCTGGTATCGAGAGGTTGAGGTGAGGTGCCGTAATGGTTACGTAATTCAAGTTCCATTACACAAGTTAGAGAAGAATGGCTGGGAGATAGTAGCCATATAATGGATACAAAATCGAGACATAGTAATGGATATGCTGCACACAACTTCTTCTTTCGTTAAGTCATCGTCACACGGACCGTGCCTTCCAACGTCAACGTTGAGCATGCCACGTTTCTGATGCCCGTGGAAAAAACACACTGCGAAACCTTGCAAACGTGCAGACCGATATCAAGCATGTCAGATATTCAGAATGCGCGTTCGAAGTAGTGAGGAAATTTCGTTTACTCTGTGTGGATGGTGTAAAAAAAGTGTTTTAAGGGTTTCTGTGCACATTATCATTATTGTAATGATTTTCAATGTAATAAAATACACATATATGAAGCTATAAACTAAAAAAAACAAGTAAAGACGTAAAACGTAAAGTAATAATTTAAAACATAAAAATAACTAAAATAAACAATAAGAATAATAATGAGCGTTTAGATACA
Organism: Schistocerca nitens; assembly: GCF_023898315.1. Classification (NCBI taxonomy): domain Eukaryota; kingdom Metazoa; phylum Arthropoda; class Insecta; order Orthoptera; family Acrididae; genus Schistocerca; species Schistocerca nitens. The sequence goes on along the minus strand of NC_064622.1, from coordinate 76,822,248 downwards.
CTCAACACCCAAAGAAAGTGGTATGGAACTGAGTATTCAAATACAGAGATATGTAAACAGGTAAAATACAGCCCTCCGGTCGGCAACGCGTATACAGGGTAGTCCATTGATCGTGACCGGGCCAAATATCTCACGAAATAAGCGTCAAACGAAAAAACTACAAAGAACGAAGCTTGTCTAGCTTGAAGGGGGAAACCAGATGGTGCCATGGTTGGCCCGCTAGATGGCGCTGCCATAGATAGAACGGATATCAACTGCGTTTTTTTTTAAATAGGAACCCCCATTTTTTATTACATATTCGAGTAGTACGCAAAGAAATATTAATGTTTTAGTTGGACCACTTTCTTCGCTTTGTGATAGATGGCGCTGTAATTGTCACAAACATATGGCTCACAATTTTAGACGAGCAGTTGGTAACAGGTAGGTTTTTAAAATTTAAATACAGAACGTAGGTACGTTTGAACATTTTATTTCGGTTGTTCCAGTGTGATACATGTACCTTTGTGAACTTATCATTTCTGAGAACGCATGCTGCTACATCGTGATTACCTGTAAATACCACATTAATGCAATAAATGCTCAAAATGATGTCCGTCAACCTCAATGCATTTGGCAATACGTTTAACGACATTCCTCTCAACAGAGAGTAGTTCGCCTTCCATAATGTTCGCACATGCATTGACAATGCGCTGACGCATGTTGTCAGGCGTTGTCGGTGGATCACGAAAGCAAAGGTCCTTCAACTTTCGCCACAGAAAGAAATCCGGGAACGTCAGATCGTGCGGTGGTGCTTCGACGACCAATCCACCTGTCATGAAATATGCTATTCAATACCGCTTCAATCGCACGCGAGCTATGTGCCGGACATCCATCATGTTGGAAGTACATCGCCATTCTGTCATACAGTGAAACATCTTGTAGTAATATCGGTAGAACATTACGTAGGAAATCAACATACATTGCACCATTTAGATTGCCATCGGTAAAATGGGGGCCAATTATCCTTCCTCCCATAATGCCGCACCACACATTAACCCGCCAAAGGTCGCTGATGTTCCACTTGTCGCAGCCACCGAGAATTTTCCGTTGCCCAATAGTGCATATTATGCCGGTTTACGTTACCGCTGTTGGTGAATGACGCTTCGTCGCTAAATTTTAACGCGTGCAAAAAATCTGTCACCGTCCCGTAATTTTTCTTGTGCCCAGTGGCAGAACTGCACACGACGTTCAAAGTCGTCGCCATGCAATTCCTGGTGCATAGAAATATGGCACGGGTGCAATCGATGTTGATGTAGCATTCTCAACACCGACTTTTTTGAGACTCCAGATTCTCGCGCAATTTGTCTGCTACTGATGTGCGGATTAGCCGCGTCAGCAGCTAAAACACCTACTTGGGCATCATCATTTGTTGCAGGTCGTGGTTGACGTTTCACTTGTGGCTAAACATTTCCTGTTTCCTTAAATAACGTAACCATCCGGTAAACGGTCCAGACACTTGGACGATGTCGTCCAGGATACCGAGCAGCATACATAGCACACACCCGTTGTGCATTTTGATCACAATAGCCACACATCAACATGATATCGACCTTTTCCGCAATTGATAGACTGTCCATTTTAACACGGGTAATGTATCACGAAGGAAATACCGTCCGCAGTGGGGGAATGCTACGTGATACCAAGTACTTATACTTTTGTGACTATTATAGCGGCATCTACCACAAAGCGAAAAAAGTGTTCCAACTAAAACATTGATATTTCTTTACGTAATACACGAATATGTAATAAAAATGAGGATACCTATTTAAAAAAACGCAGTTGACTTCGGTTTGACCTATGGCAGCCCAATCTAGCGGGCCAACCATAGCGCCTTCTGGTTTCCCCCTTCAAGCTAGACAAGTTTCATTCTTTGTAGTTTTTTCGTCTGACACTTATTTCTTGAGATATTTGGCCCGGTCACGACCAATGGACCATCCTGTATAAGACAAAAAGTGTCTGGCGCAGTTGTTAGGTCTGTCACTGCTGCTACAACAGCAGGTTATCAAGATTTAAGTGAGTTTGAACGTGGTGTTACAGTCGGCGCACGAGCGATGGGGTGCAGCATCTCCGAAGTAACGATTGAGTTGGGGATTTCCCGTATGCCCATTTCACGATTGTACCGTGAATATCAGGAATCCGGTAAAATACCAAATATTCCACACAGTCGGGGCTGGAAAAAGATGCCGCAAGAACGGGACCAACAAAGCCTGAAGAGAGTCGTTCAACGTGACAGAAGTGGAAGCCTTCCGCAAATTGCTGCAGATTTCAGTGCTGGGCCATCAATAAGTGTCAGCGTGCGAACCATCTAACGAAACATCATCGACTGGGCTTTCGTAGTCGAAGGCGCACTCGTGTATCCTAGATGACTGCACGACACAAAGCTTTACGCCTCGCCTGAGCCCCTCAACATCGACATTCGACTGTTGATGACTGGAGACATGTTGTCTTGTCGGACGAGACTCGTTTCAAATTGTATCCAGTGGAAGGACATGTACGGGTATGGAGACAACCTCATGAATCCATGGACACGTATTATGTTCAAGTATAATGACTTTTCTGGAGACTAGAAATATACTCTGTAGGTATCAGCATCGGTTTCGAAAAAGGCGATCTTGTGAAACCCAGCTCACGCTATTCGTCCACGAGACTCATAGGGCCATAGACACGGGTTCCCAGGTAGATGCCGTGTTTCTTGACTTCCGCAAGGCGTTTGATACAGTTCTCCACAGTCGTTCAATGAACAAAGTAAGAGCATTTGGACTATAAGACCAATTTTGTGCTTGGATTGAAGAGTTCGTAGACAACAGAACGCAGCATGTCATTCTCAATGGAGAGAAGTCTTCGGAAGTAAGATTGATTTCAGGTGTGCCGCAGGGGAGTGTCGTAGGACCGTTGCTATTCACAATATACATAAATGGCCTTCTGGATAACATCAGACGTTCACTGAGGCTTTTTGCGGATGATGCTGTAGTATATCGAGAGGTTGTAACAATGGAAAATTGTACTGAGATGCAGGAGGATCTGAAACGAATTGACGCATGTTGCAGGGAATGGCAATTGAATCTCAGTGTAGACAAGTGTAATGTGCTGCGAATACATAAAAAGAAAGATCCTTTATCAAATGGTTCAAATGGCTCTGAGCACTATGGGATTCAGCATCTAAGGTCAACAGTCCCCTAGAGCTTAGAACTACTTTAACGTAACTAACATAAGGACAGCAAATACATCCATGCCCGAGTCAGGATTCGAACCTGCGACCGTAGCGGTCGCGCGGTTCCAAACTGAAGCGCCTAGAAACGCTCGAACACTTCTGCACTATAGTTCCTTCTCTAGATTGTCGCACAGATGTCAAAATGGTAGATATCGAAATAGATGAAAGAGGGATAGAAAAACAATAAAAATCGCTCAAAAGGGGAAAGTCCTCTGGACCTGATGGGATACCAGTTCGATTTTACACAGAGTGCGCGAAGGAACTTGCCCCTCTTCTTGCAGCGGTGTACCGTAGGTCTCTAGAAGAGCGTAGAGTTCCAAAAGATTGGAAAAGAGCACAGGTCATCCCCGTTTTCAAGAAGGGACGTCAAACAGATGTGCAGAACTATAGACCTACATCTCTAACGTCGATCAGTTGTAGAACTTTGGAATACGTATTAAGTTCGAGTATAATGACTTTTCTGGAGACTAGAAATCTACTCTGTAGGAAAGAGCATGGGTTTCGAAAAAGACGATCGCGTGAAACCAAGCTCACGCTGTTCGTCCACGAGACTCAGAGGGCCATAGACACGGGTTCACAGGTAGATGACGTGTTTCTTGACTTCCGCAAGGCATTCGATACAATTCCCCACAGTCGTTTAATGAACAAAGTAAGAGCATATGGACTATCAGACCAATTGTGTGATTGGATTGAAGAGTTTCTAGATAACAGAACGCAGCATGTCATTCTCAATGGAGAGAAGTCCTCCAAAGTAAGAGTGATTTCAGGTGTGCCGCACGGGAGTGTCGTAGGATCTGCAACGAACTGACGCATGGTGCACGGAAGGGCAATTGAGTCTCAATGTAGACAAGTGTCATGTGCTGCGAATACATAGAAACAAAGATCCTTTATCATTTAGCTACAATATAGTAGGTCAGCAACTGGAAGCAGTTAATTCCATAAATTATCTGGGAGTAGGCATTAGGAGTGATTTAAAATAGAATGAAAATTAATCGTCAGTAAAGCAGTGTCCAGAATGAGATTCATTGGAAGAATCCTAAGGAAACGCAATCCGAAAACAAAGAAAGTAGGTTACAGTACACTTGTTTGCCCACTGCTTGAATACTGCTCACCGGTGTGGGATCCGTACCAGAGAGGGTTGATAGAAGAGATAGAGAAGATCCAACGAAGAGCAGCGCGCTTCGTTACAGGATCATTTAGTAATCGCGAAAGCGTTACGGAAATGACAGATAAACTCCAGTGGAAGACTCTGCAACAGAGTCGCTCAGTAGCTCGGTACGGGTTTTTCTTGAAGTTTCGTGAACATACCTTCACCGAGGAGTCAAGCAGTATATTGCTCCCTCCTACGTATATCTCGCGAAGAGACCGTGTGGATAAAATCAGAGAGATTAGAGCCCACACCGAGGCATACCGACATTCTTTCTTTTCACGAACAATACGAGACTGGAATAGAATGGATAACCGATAGACGCACTCAAAGTACCCTCCGCCACACACCGTCAGGTGGCTTGCGGAGTATGGATGTAGATGTGGATGTAGATGTAGACCCTGCATGTCAGCAGGGGACTGTCGGAGCTGGTGGAGGCACTGTAACGGTGTGGGGCGTGTGCAGTATGAGTGATATGGGTCCTCTGAGATGTCTAGATACGACTCTGACAGGTGACACGTACGTAAGGATCCTGTCTATAATCACCTCCATCCATTGTGCCTTCCGATGGACTTGGGCAATTCCAGCAGGACAGTGCGACACCCCACACGTTCTGAATTCTGAGTTTAAACACTTCCGCTGGCCACCAAACTCCTCAGACATGAACATTATTGAGCATATCTGGGATGCCTTGCAACGTGGTGTTCAGAAGAGATCCCCCCCCCCCCCCCAAGTCGTACTCTTACGGATTTATGAACAGCCCTCCATGATTCTTGGTGTTAGTTCCCTCCAGCACTACTTCAGACATTAGTCGAGGCCATGCCACGTCGTGTTGCGACAATTCTGCGAGCTCGCGGGGGTGCTACACGATATCACCATATTAGGCACGTCTGCCGTTTTCTTTGGCTCTTGAGTGTATTTTAATTAGGTATGTTGAAAGCGCTCCAGCAGTCGTGTAAAGATTATTTTATAAAACTGGTGTTTCAGAAACCAGCTTTATTACTCTTGGATGTATGTACAGCGATAGCTCCTTTAATTTATTCTGTAACTATGGTTTTAATTTCTCAAAATTCGTAAATAATGGTGAGATATTTTGCAAAATTTCAAATTGTTACAAAAGTTGAGTATACAGTTTACAAGAACGTTAATTGATGTCAACTTTTCTATCAAACATATTTTTTTCGTGTATCACGGTTTCGCAAATATTCTCTCTAAACCTAATAACGTCAAATTACTTTCCGGGGTGTGTTTTACCCCTTAAAAGTGAAACTGGGCGAAAACGGAAAAATACGTATTGCATTATTGTGACACCGATAAATAGCCTCCAAGTTTCATCAAGATCATTTATTTACACTTGTGAATGTTCACTTGTTCGTGTGCAGATAGTTTTCAGTAATATTGGGCGGAAATTTAACTGGGAGCAGTTTTAGAATCTCTATTGCATTAACCAAGCAGACGATAGTTAAAGAATAAATAACAAAGCAATGTCGACAGCAAAATGTAAGATAATGACACTACTATTGTTTAATACTAACGAAGTGGAGTGACCAAACAATAGTTTTATTTGATGTCTCGCATTTAGGTACATATAAATAATATACTGTTGAGAAATACTGATTAATTACAGTTGACAAACCGATCAGAATATTAATTGAACTGAAAATGATAGACAGCCCCATAAATAGCGATAAATATCAATATACGTTATTTTTGTTAATAATGCTACAAATATAAATACCACAATCCAAAAACTGTATACATTATCAAACAAAATAAATTTACATGTTATTCGACAGAAACTTAAGGAACTCAGTGTCGTCAATGAAACTTAAACTAAATGTGTTTGCTCGTTAAATTAGAAGAATTTGTGTTTGCTCAAGACAGAATCAAATTTCCATAACGATATATTTGAAAACAAGCATCAATAAAAGTGAGAAACAATTATAGTGCTGCAATTTTAACAAGAGAGGACATGATTAGATAAAAAAGGTATACACATGTAGCAGTCCACGCTCTGGAGACGGCTTTCGGTAATATGAAATGGAACAAATTGTTCTCTGTTTGTAGGTGTGGCGGTGTAGACTGGAGTAATCCTCTTTGATGTAGTGTTGAAGAGAATACAATCAGGAATAAGTGGGGGGGGGGGGCGTGGTTGCAAGCTGTCATTACTGATACTTATCCTCTGTAATGAAGAGGCGAAGAGCTAACTCGATGCGTGATTTATTTGTCACTGACAGAAAACAGCATAATAACATTAACAGCTAGTCTTTGGAAGTGGCTCAGGCGAACTACAGTAATAATCGTACAATAAAAAATGTATTATCTAAAAAGGACCTAAGGAAGTTGTGTACGATATTGACTCTTTTCTTGGAAATGGATCCATCAGCGAATTACGAGATCTATTCGGAAAGTAAGGAACGACAGGTAGCGAAAAGGAAACCACGAAGAAAATCAAAACTATTTATTTGGAACAGTTAGCTGCAACTACCAGCTACTTATCTCCATAGTCGCCGATCCGAGTTAGACGTTTGTCGTAGCGTTGTACCAACTTTCCAATACCCTAGTTACATAAGCCAGCCTCCAGCGCTTGTCGCCAATTCTTTACGCTGGCCTACAGCTCGTTGTCTGTGGCAAAATGTTGTCTTCATAGCCAGCGGTTCATGTGAGCAGAGATGACACTCAGAGTGAGTCAATTACGGGCTGTATTGTGGGTAATCAAACATTTACAACTGAAAACGATGCAGGAGCATCTTCATCGCCCCTGCGAAATGCGGTTGAGGATTGTCTTTAAGAAGAAAACGCACGACAACTATGCAATGTTGGCTGCATACCTTCAGGCAAAATTTCTCACCAGGCCCTCGTACTTGGCGGAAGACACTATTGTTCTAGGTATGTCTATGTGGTTCCTGTGCGCTCAGAACTAAAACGAACGACGTAATGCGATAGACGGGCATACTAGAGACACTGCACAACACACCTGTGCAAAACTTCATCGGATTTTCCCTGTGGTTTCCATTTCGCGACCGATCGTTCGTTACTTTCCGAATAGACCTCATAATTCGCTGGTGTATCCATTTTCAACAAAAGAGCCATTTTTTCTTATATCGTGTTTTTGCTTAGAGTAGCAGCACCCCCAAGGATGTTCATCATAACCAGCGAATTTTACATGTACTAGACGTAACAACGTAATTTTAAATGTGAATAGCTGTTGAGGGTGAACCGTCGGTTCGAAATCGGGTTGTGCGGTATTTATCCCTAATAAATAGCATTATTAACAGTGACTGATTATTGTTTCTACAGTGGGCGTTCAATAAGTAGTGTAACAATATTTTCTGAAAACTTTATGCTTTTATTTATGATTCCAATACACTGTAGTATTACTCACTCTTCTGGCTACAAAACTCTATTTTTTAAAATAATCTCCGTTCAGTGTCTCGACCTTACTCCACCTTATCGGAAGGGTCTGCACTGCCGCATGGTACCACCCTACTGGTCGACGTTGGAGTCAACGCCTTGCTGCAACAATAACCTCCACATCATTCACGTACGGCTTCCCGCGGAGTGCAACCTTCATCAGGACAAACAGACGGAAGTCGGAGGGGTAGGAGATCCGGAGTGTAGTGTGGATGAGGAAGAACAGGACAATGAATTTTTGTGAGCTCCTCTTGGGTGCGCAGACTTGCGTGAGGCCTGGCGCTGTCGTGGAGAAGAGGAAGATCGTTTGCATTTTTGTGCCGACCAACACGCTGAAGTCGATATATACCTTCTAAAGCCATCTAAATATTGCGTTTCTTACCAAGAACCAGTTTCGGCAGACTTTCTTGTCATCTTCAGGTCTTCAAAATTTTATGTTACAAAATTTGTTCATTTTGAGGATGACAGCCAAGTCTGCTGAAACTGGTAGTTTGTAAATATAGAGACATGTATGCGATCTTGGCTTTAGAAAGTTTTTGCCAAGTAAAACAGATGGCACATTTGTGAGGTACTTTGTGGGGGTAAAATGTCCCCTGGCCCTGTTACAAGCGCTGCGCAGGGTGGATTGAGATTTCGGCGCATGATCTAAAGGGTCCTCGATCTCTGGTTTGACTGATGATTGATTGAAAACAGCATGAGAAAGTTCAGTCATAGTGAAGTTTCTTCGGTTTCCTGATGGTAGCAGATTGCGCTTCAGAGCTGATCGTTGCACCATGAGGGAGGACATCAAACAGAATAACCGCTTCAGAATCCCAGAAGACGTCGCAGTGACTTTACCAGCTGAGGGTACGACTTTAACTTTCTCTTCGGAGGAGAGATGGTGTGGCCCCACTCCATGGATTGCCGCTTTGTTTCCGGTTCGAAGTGATGAAGCCATGTTTCACTGTCTGTGACGATGTTTGGCAAGAAATTGTCACGATTAGCTACGTAACGCGCAAGCGATTCCTCAAGGATGGTCTTTCGCATCTTTTAGGTGGCAAGGAATTCAGTGGGCACACTCCTTTGAGTACCCAAACTGGTGGGCTAGTGTGTCAGCACTACCAACACGCCCAATTGTGCAGCGAAACGTTTGATTGTGATTCACCGATCGTCTCGAATGAGAGTGTCCGCGCGTTCCAACACTGCAGGAGTCTCAGCTGCATGCGGCTGGCCGCCGGACGAGAGAGATCGCGGAGATCTGACAGGTTTGTGCGACATTCTTTCGATGATGAAAGATGCCTCGCCCCACGACTCTTCGTACTTTTTTTACTACCAAATCTCAGTAGACATTCTGCAAGCGCCTATGAATATCTTTGTTGCTCTAGTTTTCCGCCAAATGAAACTCAATGACAGTTCTCTGCTTGGAACGCAGCTCCGTTACAGACGTCATTTCGAAAGCTACGTATAGTGCCGCTACCTATCGGGACTTCATACCATAGGGGCTCAAATAGGAACACTCCACCATGTCCCACAACAAATTCCGCATTTTATTCAAGCGAAATTGGCCGAGAAAAAAAAGTGTTGTTGATGTGTCGGCAGCTGGGCCAACACCTTGTAGATAGAGGTGGCTTAACAGGCACGCGAGACTAACGCAGACGGGCGTGAAGTACTGGAACAGGATACGTAATTAATGCTATGAAGAAAAGAACGGAGCTTCTCATATACTTATCTTTAATTTCTTCTTGTACATCTCTATGGTGAACACAAGTGAGACTCTAATTACAATCACTGTAAGGCTAATGGCGCCTTGCTAGTTCGTAGCCATTAACTTAGCTGAAGGCTATTCTGTCTCTCGGCTAATGAGAGAGAAAGGCTTCGTACGTCTAGTCGCTAGCTCTGTCGTCCGTACAACTGGGGTGAGTTCGAGTCAGTCTCTCGAGACCTGCCTTGTGGTAGCGCTAGGTTTGCGATCACACAGTGGCGACACGCGGGTCCGACATGTACTACAGGACCGCGGCCGATTTAAGCTACCACCTAGCACGTGTGGTGTCTGGCTGTGACACCACAGTTGTATTACTTATTGAACGCACTTCGTGCTATATTGGAAGCTAAGCGACGTTCTCTTGTGTTGGGCAGCCACTCAGCGGCTCGAGCTCAGAACCCCCTTCCCCCCCTCCCACTCCTCTCTACTTTCACAGACCTGCGTGGACTTTGTAATGGTTCTTTATTTACGTGACCATTACGGCACTCCAACCCCAGTTCTCGATACCAGTACAATCGTACTACTTTTCTGCGAAGTAACAGACATATTTTTGTGACAATATTCACATTTGGTTTTATTAATGTACAGGTACTCCGATGTATCGATATATTACAGTGATATGGTTCTTGTGCGTATACATTTCTGTGAGACTGTCATAATCTTTGACTTACTTTTAACCGTTTTGGAGCGAATGCGCACAGGGCAGGCTTTGTTTTCACTTTGCAGAAGTTATGTTGTTATTTCGCTTTGTATAAGAACACTCAAATCTTGTGTTTGGTTAAAGTGGAAATTAAATATATGAAGATTGATACAAAACTGTTATCTTGATGATGTGACAATTAAGAAGAAGTATATGTGAATTTACAAGAAGTTTAACAAAAATGTGGATCGTGTACACCAAGTCAAAAATTATTTCTACCATACCATTGTTCTGATCTGGGATTGTTTGATCATTAAGAATTTCCTGAAAAACGCATTTGTTAGGTCTTCAAATATTGCTAAAATACGGATCTGGACCTTCTAGCAGTCAAAGTTGAACCACCATAGAATCAACAAGATGAGCCATAACAACTTCGACCAGCTCTAGGTGGGAATCCATTCAAGATAAGTGCCAAAATTAATGACTTTTTTACAGTGACTTCATTATTTCCATTCTGACGATACCATCCACAGTCAATAACTTTGCTGTTGCCCGATAAAGCGAACATATGCTGCGTGAGCAACATTAGTTATCTCATTTCTAACCTACTTTGCAAGTGGTGGTATTGTTATAACTTGCACAGCAACTATGTCCCTTCTTGCACAGCAACTATGTCCCTTCTCCAGCTGTATACCGTCCATCTCAAATGTGGCTCCTGACTGCGCTAAGGAAGTACAGTAGACAATTGATAATTGCTCAAAATAAAATCTCTCCTTAAAGTCACCTGAACTGGCATAAGCGATTAGCACTGGCTATAGCTGACGAATGGCCGTTGAACGAAAACTACCACATGGAATTTCCTCACGTTGAGAAATCAGAAGGAGCGATCTGTTTTAGTTGGCAAAAAATTTCTCAAGCCACGATAGTATAAATGATTCTTTATTTACAGAAACCGGTTTCGGCAGAATTTGCTGTCATCTTCAGGTCTTCAGAATTTTTGTTATAAATTAGAACCTCACGCCAAACTGTCATGTTGATTTTGAGATGGAACCTCATGTCAAGTTGTCAGGTTGGTGGATAAAATGTAGCATACTATACGAAGGTTTAACGCAAATGAAATATTTAAAATCAAAACGTACCTTGTACACGCTGCCTTGCCGTTACACGAGTATGTAGCGCCCACAGATGATGTTAGGTCATAAAAATCACATTACACACTGAAATTCGAAGTAACAAATCTGTTACGTTAGCTGGTCATTTTTAAATTATTGAAGATCCACATTAGGCGGCGTGTAAGATACAACATGAAACTTGGCATCAGATTCCAACCCTAAGTGAACACGTTTTACAAAAAAATTTTTGAAGTCCTGAAGATGATAGCGAAGTCTGCTCAAATGGTTCAAATGGCTCTGAGCACTATGGGACTTAACATCTGAGGTCATCAATCCCCTAGAACTTAGAACTACTTAAACCTAACTAACCTAAGGACATCACACGCATCCATGCCCGAGGTAGGAGCGAAATCTGTCGGACCGGTTGTCATAAATACAGAAATATTTATCCTATCTTGGCTTTAGAAAGTTTTTACCGAGTAAAACTACCAGGATTCAGTTCTTAAACGTGATTCACATTTACAGAACGAACCATTTCTAACCCTGAGAGGCCTTCTGGACGTACTTAACGTACTACTTCGTCCTTGTTTTGTCAGAACAGTTCCCACCGGTCTGCTTCAGTTATAAACTGGCTCGACGTAAAGTACTGGTAACTGACGTGAAATCACAGTTTTAGCGCTTTACACAGAATTTTCTTTCACATATCAGGTAACTGAATATGCAGTATAATGTGAAAAATATGTTGTATTTGACGTAGACTGTTTGTACTTCAGTTTTGCAAACTTGATGGCAGAAGCACATCAGTGGGAACTGCCTTGTAAAAACAGTGACTTAATAAGTACCTGCAGACGGGCGTTCAAGGCTAGAAATAATTCGAGATCTAAATGAGAAACAAATGTGTGGCCTGAGGGCCTTTACATTTTATGAATGGAAATTGTCACACCTCAAATTGTAGCCAAAATGGATCGAATTAAACAAGTATCTGCTCGTCAAAGGAGGCAGACTTCTGTTCACCACCTGGGGCCTTTTTATACAAGCTGACTCTTCGTGGCGTCAAACACAGATCGTTAGTTGCCATACTGCATTTCCACGCTCCTCTATCTCCTGTGATTATTTTTTTTTTCTCATCTTCACTCACCATCATCATATTTTGTACCTATTGACCAGTTCCGGCTCTTGACAACTGTGACAACTGGCTTCGTTGCGTCTTCTTAGGTCTTCCAGAAATCGTATTTCATTTGGTGCCTGTTGATTTCTGATTGTAGTTCTTCTCGTATTTGCTACTGAACCTACATTTTCTGTCATTTGTCTCGGGTACTGCTTTCTTCAGTCATGTATAACTGACTCTTTACACCCTCACATTAAGATCTACATCTACATCTACATTCATACTCCGGAAGCCACCTGACGGTGTGGCGGAGGGTACTTTGAATACCTCTATCGGCTCCCCCTTCTGTTCAAGTCTCGTATTGTTCGTGGAAAGACAGATTGTCGGTATGCCTCTGTGTGGGCTCTATTCTGTCTGATTTTATCCTCATGGTCTCTTCGCGAGATATACGTAGGAGGGAGAAATATACTGCTTGACTCCTCGGTGAAGGTATGTTCCCGAAACTTCAACAAAAGCCCATACCGAGCTACTGAGCGTCTCTCCTGCAGAGTCTTCCACTGGAGTTTATCTATCATGTCCGTAAGGCTTTCGAGATTACTAAATGATCCTGTAACGAACTGCGCTGCTCTCCGTTGGATGTTCTCTACCTCTTCTATCAACCCTATCTGGTACGGATCCCACACCGGTGAGCAATATTCAACTAGTGGGCGAACAAGTGTACCGTAACCTAGTTCCTTTGTTTTGGGACTGCATTTACTTACGATTCTTCCAATGAATCTCAGTCTGGCATCTGCTTTACCGACGATCAACTTTATATGATCATTCCATTTTAAATCACTCCTAATGCCTACTTCCTGATAATTTATGGAATTAACTGTTTCCAGTTGCTGAACTGCTATATTGTAGCTAAATGATAAAGGATCTTTCTTTCTATGTATTCGCAGCACATTACACTTGTCTACATTGAGACTCAATTGCCCTTCCCTGCACCATGCGTCAATTCGTTGCAGATCCTCCTGCATTTCAGTGCAATTTTCCATTGTTACAACCTCTCGATATACTACAGCATCATCCGCAAAAAGCTTCAGTGATTTTCCGATGTTATCCACAAAGTCATTTGTGTATATTGTGAATAGAAACGGACCTACGACACTCCCCTGCGGCACACCTGAAATCACTCTTACTTCGGACACTTCTCTCCATTGAGAATGACATGCTGCGTTCTGTTATCTAGAAACTCTTCAATCCAATCACACAATTGGTCTGATAGTCCATATGCTCTTACTTTGTTCATTAAACGACTGTGGGGAACTCTATCGAACGCCTTGCGGAAGTCAAGAAACGGCATCTACCTGGGAACTGGTGTCTATGGCCCTCTGAGTCTCGTGGACGAATAGCGCGAGCTGGGTTTCAAACGACCATCTTTTTCAAAACCCATGCTGATTCCTACAGAGTAGATTTCTAGTCTCCAGAAAAGTCATTACACTCGAACATAATACGTGTTCCAAAATTCTACAACTGATCGACGTTACAGATATAGGTCTATAGTTCTGCACATCTGTTCGTCGTCCCTTCGTGAAAACGGGGATGACCTGTGCCTTTTTCCAATCCTTTAGAACGCTACGCTCTTCTAGTGACCTACGGTACACCGCTGCAAGAAGAGGGGCAAGTTGCTTCGCGTACTGTGTGTAAAATCGAACTGGTATCCCATCAGGTCCAGCGAACTTTCCTCTTTTGAGCGATTTTAATTGTTTTTCTATCCCTCTGTCATCTATTTCGATATCTACCATTTTGACATCTGAGCGACAATCTAGAGAAGGAACTACAGTGCAGTCTTCCTCTATGAAACAGCTTTGGAAAAAGACATTTAGTATTTCGGCCATTAGTCTGTCATCCTCTGTTTCCGCACCATTTTGGTCACAGAGTGTCTGGACATTTTGTTTTGATCCACCTACCGCTTTGACATAAGACCAAAATTTCTTAGGATTTTCTGCCAAGTCAGCACATAGAACTTTAGTTTCGAATTCATTGAACGCCTCTCGCATAGCCCTCCTCACACTACACTTCGCTTCGCGTAATTTTTGTTTGTCTGCAAGGCTTTGGCTATGTTCATGTTTGCTGTGAAGTTCCCTTTGCTTCCGCAGCGGTTTTCTAACTCGGTTGTTGTACCACGGTGGCTCTTTTCCATCTCCTACGATCTTGCTTGGCACATACTCATCCAATGCATACCCCACGATGGTTTTGAACTTCGCCCACTGATCCTCAACACTATCTGTACTTGAGATAAAACGTTTTTGTTGAGCCGTCAAGTACTCTGAAACCTGCTTTTTGTCACTTTTGCTAAACAGAAAAATCTTCCTACCTTTTTTAATATTTCTATCTGCGACTGAAATCATCGATGCAGTAACCGCTTTATGATCGCTGATTCCCTGTTCTGCGTTAACTGTTTCAAATAGTTCAGGTCTGTTTGTCACCAGAAGGTCTAATATGTTATCGCCACGAGTTGGTTCTCTGTTTAACTGCTCAAGGTAGTTTTCAGATAATGCACTTAAAAATTTTCACTGGATTCTTTGTCCCTGCCACCCGTTATCAACGTTTGAGTCTCCCAGTCTATATCCGCAAATTAAAATCTCCACCCAGAACTATAACATGGTGGGGAAATCTACTCGAAATACTTTCCAAATTTTCCTTCAGGTGCTCTGCCACAACAGCTGCTGAGCCAGGGGGCCTATAAAGACATCCAATTACCATGTTTGAGCCAGCTTTAACCGTGACCTTCACCCAAATTATTTCACATTTCGGATCTCCGTCAATTTCCTTCGATTAACAGATAGTTAAATTATTCTGTGCTCTCTTTATTTATTTGAATTTTAACCTTTAGCAGTTCAGATCCTACAAGAGCCCAGTTTTTTGCCTTAGTGACAAAAATATCCATAACCTACTCTTTAGTTATTTTATACAGTCTGATAACGGTTTTCCGTGAATCGTTTATGCTTAGTCTAATTTTGGGGTAACACTGTGTTACGCATTTTTCATGGCTTCGATGATGATGATAACGTGTTCTGTCCCTTTAGCGTGTCCAGCACTGCAAGTTCAGCACTCAACAGCCTTACCAGTTTTCGTCATCCTCTTCGTAGCTACGTATGATGCATTGTCACTGATATTGTCTATTGTTTGGTTTCTTTTCTTTCCCTGTCCCAATTTCTCTTCCTGCTCTTAATTCTCTCCAATATTTGACTTTTCCCATTCACTTTGTGTAACACAATGTTATTTTTTATGTTATCTGTACATTTCAAACTCTTAATTATTCTCCAAATTCACATCTCGAAAACCTCTATTTATTCCTTCTCCATTACAATGGCTATGTTTCGATTCCGTACAAAACATGCCAGTAATCTTTCCCTTAATTGTTTATTTAATGATCGACAGAAAACACTTCATCAGCCATCTTCGTTTTTATTTTACATCTAGGTGCCTGAAGCTGTTAACTCGTTATATAACTTCTACGCAAATTTTCACTTCTGCATTTCTTGATTGCTTTGTAAAAGCGATTGTGCTTGTCTTCTTGACATTTACTTTATTCCATATTTCTCACAGCTAGTGTTCAGTTGTTTTAACACATTATGAACAGCCTTTTTTATTTTATCTTAGTACGTCGCAGTGGTAACACCGATTCCCCTCAGATCACCAAAGTTAAGCGCTTTCGTGCTTGGCTGTCACTTGGATGAGTCGCTATCCGGGTGTGCCGAGGGCTGTTGGCAAGTGGGGTGTCCTTGTAAGGCCCATTGGGGGGCTATCTGATTGAGAAGTAGTGGCACCGGACACGAAAACTGTCAATCCTGGGAGAGCAGTGTGCTGCCCACATGCATCTCTGTATCTGCATTCAGTGACGCCTAAAGGCTGAGGATGACACGGCGGCTGGTCGGAACCGTTGGGTCTTCAAGGCCTGTTTGTTTGTGTAGTGCATAACATCATCACATCAGTAAATCTTTTACATGTCATTATCGTTCCTTCTATTGTTTATCGCTTTTTTCAGTTGCAAGCATCTTTTTAATGTAGTCATTTGCATAGATATTAAACAGAGTTGTTGAAAGACAGCAGCCTAGTCCAAACCCTATCCTACTTTTAATTCCTAATGTGATCTTGTCTCGTACTCTTACCTTCAATCTTTGTCTCATACATTCCTTGGTAATTAGTTCTCTTTCTTTGCAGTTAATATCGTTCTTCTTAAGGACACCGAGAACTTCAGTGCTCCGAACGTTGTCAATGGGTTTTGTATGTCTTTCCTCAGTTATTCGCAACAGCCCAGCTGCATCGGAATAATAATAATACTATCATTGGCGTTCTACGGAAAAACCCACCGTGGTACAACAACAAAGTTAGGAAACTACTGCGAAAGCAAAGAGAGCTTCACTCCAAGTTTAAACGCAGCCAAAACCTCTCAGACAAACAGAAGCTAAGCGATGTCAAAGTTAGCGTAAGGAGGGCTATGCGAGAAGCGTTCAGTGAATTCGAAAGTAAAATTCTATGTACAGACTTGACAGAAAATCCTAGGAAGTTCTGGTCTTACGTTAAATCAGTAAGTGGCTCGAAACAGCATATCCAGACACTCCGGGATGATGATGGCATTGAAACAGAGGACGACACGCGTAAAGCTGAAATACTAAACACCTTTTTCCAAAGCTGTTTCTCAGAGGAAGACCGCACTGCAGTTCCTTCTCTAAATCCTCGCACAAACGAAAAAATGGCTGACATCGAAATAAGTGTCCAAGGAATAGAAAAGCAACTGAAATCACTCAACAGAGGAAAGTCCACTGGACCTGACGGGATACCAATTCGATTCTACACAGAGTACGCGAAAGAACTTGCCCTCCTTCTAACAGCCGTGTACCGCAAGTCTCTAGAGGAACGGAGGGTTCCAAATGATTGGAAAAGAGCACAGGTAATCCCAGTCTTCAAGAAGGGTCGTCGAGCAGATGCGCAAAACTATAGACCTATATCTCTGACGTCGATCTGTTGTAGAATTTTAGAACATGTTTTTTGCTCGAGTATCATGTCGTTTTTGGAAACCCAGAATCTACTATGTTATTTGTTCATGAGACCCAGAAAATATTAGATACAGGCTCCCAGGTAGATGCTATTTTTCTTGACTTCCGGAAGGCGTTCGATACAGTTCCGCACTGTCGCCTGATAAACAAAGTAAGAGCCTACGGAATATCAGACCAGCTGTGTGGCTGGATTGAAGAGTTTTTAGCAAACAGAACACAGCATGTTGTTATCAATGGAGAGACATCTACAGACGTTAAAATAACCTCTGGCGTGCCACAGGGGAGTGTTATGGGACCATTGCTTTTCACAATATATGTAAATGACCTAGTAGATAGTGTCGGAAGTTCCATGCGGCTTTTCGCGGATGATGCTGTAGTATACAGAGAAGTTGCAGCATTAGAAAATTGTAGCGAAATGCAGGAAGATCTGCAGCGGATAGGCACTTGGTGCAGGGAGTGGCAACTGTCCCTTAACATAGACAAATGTAATGTATTGCGAATACATAGAAAGAAGGACCCTTTATTGTATGATTATATGATAGCGGAACAAACACTGGTAGCAGTTACTTCTGTAAAATATCTGGGAGTATGCGTGCGGAACGATTTGAAGTGGAATGATCATATAAAATTAATTGTTGGTAAGGCGGGTGCCAGGTTGAGATTCATTGGGAGAGTGCTTAGAAAATGTAGTCCATCAACAAAGGAGGTGGCTTCCAAAACACTCGTTCGACCTATACTTGAGTATTGCTCATCAGTGTGGGATCCGTACCAGATCGGGTTGACGGAGGAGATAGAGAAGATCCAAAGAAGAGCGGCGCGTTTCGTCACAGGGTTATTTGGTAACCGTGATAGCGTTACGGAGATGTTTAGCAAAATCAAGTGGCAGACTTTGGAAGAGAGGCGCTCTGCATCGCGGTGTAGCTTGCTCGCCAGGTTTCGAGAGGGTGCGTTTCTGGATGAGGTATCGAGTATATTGCTTCCCCCTACTTATACCTCCCGAGGAGATCACGAATGTAAAATTAGAGAGATTAGAGCGCGCACGGAGGCTTTCAGACAGTCGTTCTTCCCGCGAACCATACGCGACTGGAACAGGAAAGGGAGGTAATGACAGTGGCACGTAAAGTGCACTCCGCCACACACCGTTGGGTGGCTTGCGGAGTATGAATGTAGATGTAGATGTAGATCGGAGCGTGGAATGTCAGATCCCTTAATCGGGCAGGTAGGTTAGAAAATTTAAAAAGGGAAATAGATAGGTTAAAGTTAGATATAGTGGGAATTAGTGAAGTTCGGTGGCAGGAGGAACAAGACTTTTGGTCAGGTGATTACAGGGTTATAAATACAAAATCAAATAGGGGTAATGCAGGAGTAGGTTTAATAATGAATAAAAAAAATAGGAGTGCGGGTTAGCTACTACAAACGGCATAGTGAACGCATTATTGTGGCCAAGATAGACACAAAGCCCATGCCTACTACAGTAGTACAAGTTTATATGCCAACTAGCTCTGCAGATGATGAAGAAATTGATGAAATGTATGACGAGATAAAAGAAATTATTCAGGTAGTGAAGGGAGACGAAAATTTAATAGTCATGGGTGACTGGAATTCGTCAGTAGGAAAAGGGAGAGAAGGAAACATAGTAGGTGAACATGGATTGGGGGGAAGAAATGAAAGAGGAAGCCGCCTTGTAGAATTTTGCACAGAGCATAACTTAATCATAGCTAACACTTGGTTCAGGAATCATAAAAGAAGGTTGTATACCTGGAAGAATCCTGGAGATACCAAAAGGTATCAGATGGATTATATAATGGTAAGACAGAGATTTAGGAACCAGGTTTTAAATTGTAAGACATTTCCTGGGGCAGATGTGGATTATGACCACAATCTACTGGTTATGAACTTCAGATTGAAACTGAAGAAACTGCAAAAAGGTGGGAATTTAAGGAGATGGGACCTGGATAAACTGAAAGAACCAGAGGTTGTAGAGAGTTTCAGGGAGAGCATAAGGTAACAATTGACAGGAATGGGGGAAAGAAATACAGTAGAAGAAGAATGGGTAGCTCTGAGGGATGAAGTAGTGAGGGCAGCAGACGATCAAGTAGGTAAAAAGACGAGGGCTAATAGAAATCCTTGGGTAACAGAAGAAATATTGGATTTAATTGATGAAAGGAGAAAATATAAAAATGCAGTAAATGAAGCAGGCAAAAAGGAATACAAACGTCTCAAAAATGATATCGACAGGAAGTGCAAAATGGCTAAGCAGGGATGGCTAGAGGACAAATGTATTGTCTCACTAGGGATAAGATAGATACTGCCTACAGGAAAATTAAAGAGACCTTTGGAGAGAAGAGAACCACTTGTATGAATATCAAGAGCTCAGATGGC
Organism: Schistocerca nitens; assembly: GCF_023898315.1. Lineage (NCBI taxonomy): Eukaryota > Metazoa > Arthropoda > Insecta > Orthoptera > Acrididae > Schistocerca > Schistocerca nitens. The sequence continues at coordinate 76,802,406 of NC_064622.1, read as the reverse complement.
AACCCATTTCTAAGCAAAGAAGGGAAGGCAGAAAGGTGGAAGGAGTATATAGAGGGTTTATACAAGGGCGATGTACTTGAGGACAATATTATGAAAATGGAAGAGGATGTAGATGAAGGGCCGGCCGAAGTGGCCGTGCGGTTAAAGGCGCTGCAGTCTGGAACCGCAAGACCGCTACGGTCGCAGGTTCGAATCCTGCCTCGGGCATGGATGTTTGTGATGTCCTTAGGTTAGTTAGGTTTAACTAGTTCTAAGTTCTAGGGGACTAATGACCTCAGCAGTTGAGTCCCATAGTGCTCAGAGCCATTTGAACCATTTTTTTGTAGATGAAGACGAAATGGGAGATAAGATACTGCGTGAAGAGTTTGACAGAGCACTGAAAGACCTGAGTCGAAACAAGGCCCCGGGAGTAGACAACATTCCATTAGAACTACTGATGGCCTCGGGAGAGCCAGTCATGACAAAACTCTACCATCTGGTGAGCACGATGTATGAGACAGGCGAAATACCATCAGACTTCAAGAAGAATATAATAATTCCAATCCCAAAGAAAGCAGGTGTTGACACATGTGAAAATTACCGAACTATCAGTTTAATAAGTCACAGCTGCAAAATACTAACGCGAATTCTTTACAGACGAATGGAAAAACTGGTAGAAGCCGACCTCGGGGAAGATCAGTTTGGATTCCGTAGAAATGTTGGAACACGTGAGGCAATAAAGAACTTACGACTTATCTTAGAAGAAAGATTAAGAAAAGGCAAACCTACGTTTCTAGTATTTGTAGACTTAAGAGAAAGCTTTTGACAATGTTAACTGGAATACTCTCTTTCAAATTCTGAAGGTGGCAGGGGTAAAATACAAGGAGCGAAAGGCTATTTACAATTTGTACAGAAACCAGATGGCAGTTATAAGAGTCGAGGGACATGAAAGGGAAGCAGTGGTTGGGAAAGGAGTGAGACAGGGTTGTAGCCTCTCCCCGATGTTATTCAATCTGTATATCGAGCAAGCAGTAAAGGAAACAAAAGAAAAATTCGGAGTAGGTATTAAAATTCATGGAGAAGAAGTAAAAACTTTGAGGTTCGCCGATGACATTATAATTCTGTCAGAGACAGCAAAGGACTTAGAAGAGCAGTTGAACGGAATGGACAGTGTCTTGAAAGGAGGGTATAAGATGAACATCAACAAAAGCAAAACGAGGATAATGGAATGTAGTCAAATTAAGTCGGGTGATGCTGAGGGAATTAGATTAGGAAATGAGACAAAGTAGTAAAGGAGTTTTGCTATTTTGGGAGTAAAATAACCGATGATGGTCGAAGTAGAGAGGATATAAAATGTAGACTGGCAATGGCAAGGAAAGCGTTTCTCAAGAAGAGAAATTTGTTAACATCGAGTATAGACTTAAGTCGTTTCTGAAAATATTTGTATGGAGTGTAGCCATGTATGGATGTGAAACATGGACGATAACTAGTTTGGACAAGAAGAGAATAGAAGCTTTCGAAATGTGGTGCTACAGAAGAATGCTGAAGATAAAGTGGGTAGATCACGTAACTAATGAGGAGGTATTGAATAGGATTGGGGAGAAGAGAAGTTTGTGGCACAACTTGACTAGAAGAAGGTATCGGTTGGTAGGACATGTTTTGAGGCATCAAGGGATCACAAATTTAGCATTGGAGGGTACCGTGGAGGGTAAAAATCGTAGAGGGAGACCAAGAGATGAATACACTAAGCAGATTCAGAAGGATGTAGGTTGCAGTAGGTACTGGGAGATGAAGAAGCTTGCACAGGATAGAGTAGCATGGAGAGCTGCATCAAACCAGTCTCAGGACTGAAGACCACAACAACAACAACATCATTAGTACCATTAAAACTATAATAACAGCTACACTCCTGGAAATGGAAAAATGAACACATTGACACCGGTGTGTCAGACCCACCATACTTGCTCCGGACACTGCGAGAGGGCTGTACAAGCAATGATCACACGCACGGCACAGCGGACACACCAGGAACCGCGGTGTTGGCCGTCAAATGGCGCTAGCTGCGCAGCATTTGTGCACCGCGGCCGTCAGTGTCAGCCAGTTTGCCGTGGCATACGGAGCTCCATCGCAGTCTTTAACACTGGTAGCATGCCGCGACAGCGTGGACGTGAACCGTATGTGCAGTTGACGGACTTTGAGAGAGGGCGTATAGTGGGCATGCGGGAGGCCGGGTGGACGTACCGCCGAATTGCTCAACACGTGGGGCGTGAGGTCTCCACAGTACATCGATGTTGTCGCCAGTGGTCGGCGGAAGGTGCACGTGCCCGTCGACCTGGGACCGGACCGCAGCGACGCACGGATGCACGCCAAGACCGTAGGGTCCTACGCAGTGCCGTAGGGGACCGCACCGCCACTTCCCAGCAAATTAGGGACACTGTTGCTCCTGGGGTATCGGCGAGGACCATTCGCAACCGTCTCCATGAAGCTGGGCTACGGTCCCGCACACCGTTAGGCCGTCTTCCGCTCACGCCCCAACATCGTGCAGCCCGCCTCCGGTGGTGTCGCGACAGGCGTAAATGGAGGGACGAATGGAGACGTGTCGTCTTGAGCGATGAGAGTCGCTTCTGCCTTGGTGCCAATGATGGTCGTATGCGTGTTTGGCGCCGTGCAGGTGAGCGCCACAATCAGGACTGCATACGACCGAGGCACACAGGGCCAACACCCGGCATCATGGTGTGGGGAGCGATCTCCTACACTGGCCGTACACCACTGGTGATCGTCGAGGGGACACTGAATAGTGCACGGTACATCCAAACCGTCATCGAACCCATCGTTCTACCATTCCTAGACCGGCAAGGGAACTTGCTGTTCCAACAGGACAATGCACGTCCGCATGTATCCCGTGCCACCCAACGTGCTCTAGAAGGTGTAAGTCAACTACCCTGGCCAGCAAGATCTCCGGATCTGTCCCCCATTGAGCATGTTTGGGACTGGATGAAGCGTCGTCTCACGCGGTCTGCACGTCCAGCACGAACGCTGGTCCAATTGAGGCGCCAGGTGGAAATGGCATGGCAAGCCGTTCCACAGGACTACATCCAGCATCTCTACGATCGTCTCCATGGGAGAATAGCAGCCTGCATTGCTGCGAAAGGTGGATATACACTGTACTAGTGCCGACATTGTGCATGCTCTGTTGCCTGTGTCTATGTGCCTGTGGTTCTGTCAGTGTGATCATGTGATGTATCTGACCCCAGGAATGTGTCAATAAAGTTTCCACTTCCTGGGACAATGAATTCACGGTGTTCTTATTTCAATTTCCAGGAGTGTATTACTGGATGTGTGTGTGTGTGTTGGGCGGGGGGGAGGGGGGGACCTAAGGGACCAAATAGGTGAGGTCATTGGTCCCTAGACTTACACACTACTAAAAATAACTTATGCTAAGAACAACACACACACCCATGCCCGACGGAGGACTAGAACTCCAGCGGGAGGGGCCGCGCAATCCGTGCATGGCGCTTCAAACTACGCGGCCACTCCGCGTGGCTATTACTGGATGTTGCACAATCCGTAGGTCCCTAGTCTCACTCTCTCTCTGAAGGTAAGGGTCGCTAAGTATTTCGTCATGGAGAAAAACCACTGCACAAAAAAAGAAATTGTCCAGTTCAGTGCTGGAATCGCACTGTTTCAGCACCCCGAACATTTTGGGAGAAGGGGGAATATGTATGCGGTGCAGCGTGAACATCGGGTACTTCGTAAGCGAGGGAGATCCTATGCGTGAACTGGCGAAAATCACAGGAAAGTTTTAGGGTCTCTCTCGTATCAGCTCTAGGCGGGGATCCTGCCGGACAGTTTTGCCAACACAGTGACCGCTGACGGGCGAGCGGTGGGGCGTAACGCAGCAGGGCGCCGTTCGGAGAGTTTCATTGGCAAAGTTGGCGCGCCGGGTGATCAGTGCCGGCCGGGAATGAAGATGGATGAGCCGGCACGCGGCTCCTGTAAACGGGAGACAAAAGGAGAGCGCGGTGCGGCGCCAGGTGCCGACAAAGCGGCGAGCGGCGCCGCTAATCGATCGTGAAACACTTGCTGGCCGACCCCAGGCCGGCCGCCGCCTGTGGGCCGTGACTTGGCCGTCACGGGACGCCCATTAAGGTCGAGTCATTCAGCGGTAGGAGGCCATCCCTACAGCTAGGGCCGCATCAGCTGTTTTCGACCGCTAAGTCGCAGGAAGGCGAGCGGTAGTTGGATATACACCGCTGGTAAAAAAAAAAATAAAAAAAAATCAGTACACCTGGAAAGACGACGTCGATTTTGAGCCGATGACGGTATACATATGTGCCATCTGGGGGATAGCACGTGTACTGTAATGGTTTCAACCTCGCCCGCTAACGGATAGCACAGTGACATAGCTACCAGGGCACCACCTGTATCTATGCTTTAATTGGGAGTGCTCACAGCCAGAAGGCTCATCGTGGTGCAAACATGTGAGCAAGCAGTCCGCCCCAATAGCTGAATGGCCAGTGCGTTCGATTGCCAAGCACGGGGGCCTGGTGGGTGAGAGATTTTCTCCCCTCAGGGACTGGGTGTTGTGCTGTCCTCAGCATCATCTCATCCCCACTGTCGACGCGCAAGTCGCCCAATGTTCCCGCCTGGGAAATCCCGGGCCACTGACGCCATCCGATCATTTCCATTCCCATGTGAGCAAGCAGGTAATCGTGACAAGGAGACGCACTTGTGCTTCCGACAGCCAAATGAGCGAGTTTGAGAAAAGGCTCAAACTGTGATGGGATGGTCCTTTCGGAGAAACGCCGCACATGGAGGATCTGCGTCAGCTGTGCGACTATGCTAGTATCAATGGTCACTTGAACATTCTCACACCGGTAGACGAGGTTCTGGACGTCCACGCAGCAAGGACGCCCGCCATGACCGTCCTATTGTGAGGACAAAAGCGGCAGATCGTACAGCTACATCTACATCTACATCTATACTCCGCGAGCCACCTTACGGTGTGTGGCGGAGGGTACTTACTGTACCACTATCTGATCCCCCCTTCCCTGTTCCATTCACGAATTGTGCGTGGGAAGAACGACTGCTTGTAAGTCTCCGTATTTGCTCTAATTTCTCGGATCTTTTCGTTGTGATCATTACGCGAGATATATGTGGGCGGTAGTAATTGTTGCCCATCTCTTCCCGGAATGTGCTCTCTCGTAATTTCGATAATAAACCTCTCCGTATTGCGTAACGCCTTTCTTGAAGTGTCCGCCACTGGAGCTTGTTCAGCATCTCCGTAACGCTCTCGCGCTGACTAAATGTCCCCATGACGAATCGCGCTGCTTTTCGCTGGATCATGTCTATCTCTTCTATTAATCCAACCTGGTAAGGGTCCCATACTGATGAGCAATACTCAAGAATCGGACGAACAAGCGTTTTGTAAGCTACTTCTTTCGTCGATGAGTCACATTTTCTTAGAATTCTTCCTATGAATCTCAACCTGGCGCCTGCTTTTCCCACTATTTGTTTTATGTGATCATTCCACTTCAGATCGCTCCGGATAGTAACTCCTAAGTATTTTACGGTCGTTACCGCTTCCAATGATTTACCACCTATGGCATAATCGTACTGGAATGGATTTCTGCCCCTATGTATGCGCATTATATTACATTTATCTACGTTTAGGGAAAGCTGCCAGCTGTCGCACCATTCATTAATCCTCTGCAGGTCTTCCTGGAGTACGTACGAGTCTTCTGATGTTGCTACTTTCTTGTAGACAACCGTGTCATCTGCAAATAGCCTCACGGAGCTACCGATGTTGTCAACTAAGTCATTTATGTATATTGTAAACAATAAAGGTCCTATCACGCTTCCTTGCGGTACTCCCGAAATTACCTCTACATCTGCAGATTTTGAACCGTTAAGAATGACATGTTGTGTTCTTTCTTCTAGGAAATCCTGAATCCAATCACAAACCTGGTCCGATATTCCGTAAGCACGTATTTTTTTCACTAAACGTAAGTGCGGAACCGTATCAAATGCCTTCCTGAAGTCCAGGAATACGGCATCAATCTGCTCGCCAGTCTCTACGGCACTGTGAATTTCTTGGACAAATAGGGCGAGCTGAGTTTCACATGATCTCTGTTTGCGGAATCCATGTTGGTTATGATGAAGGAGATTTGTATTATCTAAGAACGTCATAATACGAGAACATAAAACATGTTCCATTATTCTACAACAGATTGACGTAAGCGAAATAGGCCTATAATTATTCGCATCTGATTTATGACCCTTCTTGAAAATGGGAACGACCTGCGCTTTCTTCCAGTCGCTAGGTACTTTACGTTCTTCCAGAGATCTACGATAAATTGCTGATAGAAAGGGGGCAAGTTCTTTAGCATAATCACTGTAGAATCTTACGGGTATCTCGTCTGGTCCGGATGCTTTTCCGCTACTAAGTGATAGCAGTTGTTTTTCAATTCCGATATCGTTTATTTCAATATTTTCCATTTTGGCGTCCGTGCGACGGCTGAAGTCAGGGACCGTGTTACGATTTTCCGCAGTGAAACAGTTTCGGAACACTGAATTCAGTATTTCTGCCTTTCTTCGGTCGTCCTCTGTTTCGGTGCCATCGTGGTCAACGAGTGACTGAATAGGGGATATAGATCCGCTTACCGATTTTACATATGACCAAAACTTTTTAGGGTTCTTGTTTAGATTGTTTGCCAATGTTTTATGTTCGAATTCGTTGAATGCTTCTCTCATTGCTCTCTTTACGCTCTTTTTCGCTTCGTTCAGCTTTTCCTTATCAGCTATGATTCGACTACTCTTAAACCTATGATGAAGCTTTCTTTGTTTCCGTAGTACCTTTCGTACATGATTGTTATACCACGGTGGATCTTTCCCCTCGCTTTGGACCTTAGTCGGTACGAACTTATCTAAGGCGTACTGGACGATGTTTCTGAATTTTTTCCATTTTTGTTCCACATCCTCTTCCTCAGAAATGAACGTTTGATGGTGGTCACTCAGATATTCTGCGATTTGTGCCCTATCACTCTTGTTAAGCAAATATATTTTCCTTCCTTTCTTGGCATTTCTTATTACACTTGTAGTCATTGATGCAACCACTGACTTATGATCACTGATACCCTCTTCTACATTCACGGAGTCGAAAAGTTCCGGTCTATTTGTTGCTATGAGGTCTAAAACGTTAGCTTCACGAGTTGGTTCTCTATCTGCTCGAAGTAATTCTCGGACAAGGCAGTCAGGATAATGTCACAAGAGTCTCTGTCCCTGGCTCCAGTTCTGATTGTGTGACTATCCCATTCTATACCTGGTAGATTGAAGTCTTCCCCCTATTACAATAGTATGATCACGAAACTTCTTCACGACGTTCTGCAGGTTCTCTCTGAGGCGCTCAACTGCTACGGTTGCTGATGCAGGTGGTCTATAGAAGCATCCGACTATCATATCTGACCCACCTTTGATACTTAACTTAACCCAGATTATTTCACATTCGCATTCGCTAATAACTTCACTGGATATTATTGAATTCTTTACTGCTATAAATACTCCTCCACCATTGGCGTTTATCCTATCCTTGCGGTATATATTCCATTCTGTGTCTAGGCTTTCGTTACTGTTCACTTCCGGTTTTAACCAACTTTCCGTTCCTAATACTATATGCGCACTATTTCCTTCAATAAGCGATACTAATTCAGGAACCTTGCCCTGGATACTCCTGCAGTTTACCAATATTACGTTAACTTTTCCTGTTTTTGGTCTCTGAGGACGGACGTTCTTTATCAACGATGCTGATGTTCTCTCTGGTAAGCCGTCAGGTATTTTATCGTTTCGCCCACTGCACAAATAAGAGAGCGTGTGAGACCAGACGCGTCAACACGGGCCGGTTATTAGCAGTGGAACTAAGGGCAGGCACACCTTCAGCCCGTCTTCCACTCACGCCACAACATTGGGATGTAGGGCTCAACTGGTGCCGTCAGAGGATCTCTTGGAAAATGGGGTGGAGCGATGAAAGCAGAGTAAAAAAAAAAAGGTTCAAATGGCTCTGAGCACTATGCGACTTAACATCTGTGGTCATCAGTCCCCTAGAACTTAGAACTACTTAAACCTAACTAACCTAAGGACATCACACACATCCATGCCCGAGGCAGGATTCGAACCTGCGACCGTGCACACTGGCCCCATCCCAGGCTTTACGCTCGTGCGTACGCTAACCGGCGTTCGGTACGTACAGAATGTTGTTGGACCAGTTCTTTTTGCCGTTCTCGCAACAGGAAGGACGAGTGTTGTTCCAGCAAGATAACGTTCGCCCACACACTGCCCCTGTAACTCAGAATACTGTACAAGATGTGCAGCAACTTCCTTGGCCAGCGCGATTTCCAGACTTGTCTCCAAACGAGCAGGTGTGGGATATGGTGAGACGAGAAGTGACTTGTGCGATATGTCAACCAACTACTCTGACAGAGAGAGCTACGTGGATAGGTAGAGCAGGTCATCTATACAATCGACTGTATACCGGTGCTATCGCCTGCATTGCCGCTTGTGGGAATCACACCACTTACTATTACAGGTGTTTCGGCAAGTGTCAATACCTTGTATCTCAGAACTGCTTCTGTAAATGTAATCATTTTATGTACTCCACACTCACTGTTGCAAAAATAAATCTTGAGTGAACTGCAAATTCCTAAAAGGGTGTGCTAATCACTTTTCGGCAGTACAGTAAAGGGTAAAACCACATTTGACGCATATCAGGTAGAATCAGCAGCACTGTTACTTGTCACGAGACGAAGCTGTTGTGTACAGGAAAATATCGTCGCTGGATTGTCGTAAGGAAATTCAGAAGGCCTTGGACAACGTTTTTTCTCTTAAAATGGAAGATAACGTTTTTCCTCTTAAAATGTAAGATAATGCCTGTAATAAAGAGAAAGAGGCTGACAGCATCAGATCAAAAGATAAATGGTGAAAATCCTGTAGTTTTTAGAGGTAATGCGCAGAAGCGATATGAAATGAGACATTCGGGTACATTCGGTAGTAGGGAAGGGGAATGGAAGACTTAGATCGTTGGAAGATTTGTGGAAAAGTGAAGTGAATCTGCAAAGGAAACCGCTTATAAGACGCTAGAAAGATGAACTACAAAATATTCTCCCAAAGTTTGGAACTCTAAGCAAACAGGTGTGAAAAAGACATGAAACGAATTCAGAGAATCTTTTGCAGATCGGTATAGCCCTTACGAAAATGTAAGAGAAACTCTATGCGATCTTAAAAATGGGAAACCTCGAAGGAGAGACGCCGTAGTTAAAGAGAAACCTTGTAGTGTAAATTTAGAGAAGAATATGCGACCATATGGAGCCAACATCGTATGTCTCGTCTAGGTATCATAGGACTAAGAGAGGACAGAGTAGGTCGCATACAGAGGTTTAAAGAGAGTCATTTCCTTCTTGCTCAGTACACAGTGGAGTGGGACAGAATGTCGATAAGACTGGTATGGTGTACATCCCACCATGCTCTATACTGCGGCTTGCGTACCCATAGAGACTCGCCTGGATAACACATCGTGCACCTTAAAATAGGTTACTCAACTTAACATTATCTGCTACTGGGTGGAACTGATAAGAATAGCCTATTTTATGGTGAAAGATTTTTTTCTGGGCGAGTTTCATTCTGCCCATCCTGTATAGAGATATCGAAATACAGAACAATCTGAATCCTGCAGCAGTTCGATGGATAGGAGTACGGAGTGATGGGAGATTTTATAACGGGCAGTCAGATGAAGCAAAAGTAAGTAAACTGTTTATTATTTCAAAAGCAATCACCATAACTGTTAATACACACTGTGAGACAAGACGGTCAATGCCTTCAGGGAAAACTGTTTGCAGCTCGCAACGGAACCATGACTGTACCCTTCGTGCACTTCTTCGTCTAAAGCAAATCGACGGCGACGAATGTCTTTCTTGAGGGGTCCAAAATATGGAAGTCGCGTGGGGAGAGGTCGAAGTGTTATGGAGCATGTATGAGGGCTTCCCAGAGCAAATACAACATTGGTTACACGTGAGTGGTGGATGCCTGGAAGACTTGCATGATCTGTCATCAATGTGTCTTTGCCCATCGATTGGAAACATACAATACTTTGTAGATATTGCTGATTATTCGTTCCTCTCTCTCTCTCTCTCTTTCTCCCTACGCAAGTCCCATTCTTGTAAGGTTTCCAATCATCTTGGCAATTATTGAACTGTATGAAAAAAACGTAAATTATTTACAAACTACGCCATGCACACGCTTTATTCAACATGTACATTTGACTACAGCTATTCGTATTTAAGTTATGTCATGTTCGATATGCCTGCCATCATTGGCGATGATGTGGCGAGGACGAAAAGCGATGTTCTGTATGACCCGCCAATGTATCGGAACATCGATGCTGTCGATAACCTCCCGAATGGCTGTTTTCAGCTCAGCAATGGTTTTTTGGGTTATTGTTGTATACTTTGTATTTAATATTGCCCTACAAAAAGGAATCGCTTGTGTTTTGATCCGGAGAACATGGCGGTCAATCGAAGCCCATGCCAGTGGCCTCCGGGTACCCCAGAGTCAGACTGCAGTCCCCAAAGTCCTCCTTCAGGACATCACTCTCCTGCTTCGATGGGATCGAGCTCTGTCTTGCATGAACCACATCTTGTCGAAATCAAGGGTTAATTGGGATATTGGGGATGAATACATCTTCCAGAATTTTCACGTACCTTTCGGTAGTCGCCGTGCCACACTGTTATCTGTTGAGGGTGAAGAGATTTCTCGATCGCGAAATGCGGATTGTCAGTGTAATATTTCTGGCTTATTCAGCCATCATATTAGGCTCCAGGAAGCTATTCCCAGGGCAGTGGAGATGCAAGAAGCATAGAGATGACGCAATGTGGGGTGAGGTACCGAGGACAGATGTTAGATTCGGTACCGTTCCCGTGAGAAAGACCGCCTGCATGATGCTGCTGCTCTGTGATTGGCTGCTGTGTTCGGCGGTAGGGCGCCAAAACGTTAAACTTTAGTTGCTATTATTAATTAAACCTGTTATCCACATTACTTCATTTTTTTAAATAAACATCTCTCAACAGCCAGCTATTAATCAGTCATTTCAAAATTATTAAAATCAAAGTATTACTAAAACAAAAGTCTGACATTATTACTGCCGATGCACTTCGGTGGCGTTCTGGTCGCGCCTTGCTGGCTTGGTGCGCGAAGTGTCTCCGGCAGTCCGGCTCCCCAGTTCTGACCGTTCCAGTAGACAGACATGATGTCTGTTAAATGGTTCAAATGGCTCTGAGCACTATGCGACTTAACTTCTGAGGTCATCAGTCGCCTAGAACTTAGAACTAATTAAACCTAAGGACATCACACACATCCATGCCCGAGGCAGGATTCGAACCTGCGATCGTAGCGGTCGCTCGGTTCCAGACTGTAGCGCCTAGAACCGCACGGCCACTCCGGCCGTCTGTTGTCTGTTGTAGCAGTATTTGTTTCATGCAATTTTATTTACTACATTTCCGACCGTCGCTAGGTACAGACATGTTGTCTGTAGCAGTAGTATTTGATTCATGTAATTTTATTCTCCAGGTGTGACGGTTCCAGTAGACAGACATGTTGCCTATGGCTAGAGGTCTGCGCGCATGCGGATATCCGCGGATATCCGCGGTATTTGTTACTTGGCGGATAAAATCGCGACCGGCGCGGATATCCGCGGGTCATCTGCGGATAATGAGCAAGGCATCTGCCCAGTACGTATGTTGCAATGTTAGTTGAAAACTTCAAGTCTGTTGCAGGGCCCGGGTAGAGCGGATGTCTGTTGTCCTCAGCCCCTGGCTACGACCGACGCAGCTGTACCCAAGAGACCTGCGCCTAATCCGTTTCCGCGACCGTGTCTTTTGTGTGACCTGTGAAGTGCTCTCTGGGTAGCAAACCTGCCCACTGTCTACCATCAGATGGATAGAGCGTCTGTCATGTAAGCAGGAGATCCCGGGTTCGAGTCCCGGTCGGGTCTCACATTTTCATCTGTCCCCGTTGGCGTATGTCAACGCCTGTAAGCAACTAAGGGTGTTCATTTCATTGTAATTTCATTCTAACGAGCTGCATGGTCACCGATGGTATCTGTTCTTTCGGACATGTCCGAATGAACAGATACCATCTTAGTATATATAAAAAGTAGTTAAGTTATCGCAGAAATGGCACCCTAACAATAACTATGTCATTACATACGATAATTCTAAGTACTACTGTCTATTACTATTAATTACTCATTCAAAACTTAAATATATGCGGATGCGGGTAAGGAACTTGCGGATGCGGATTAATTGCTGCGGATGCGGATGCGGTTGCGGATTAGGACCTTGCGGATGCGGTGCGGATACGGATTGCACTTTTATTACCCCCGCAGACCTCTATCTATGGCAGGATGCATTTCATGTTATTTTAGCCAGATATAATGACTGTGGAAAGATATGTTCAATACGTTGTGATCAAGAATAGTTTCTCGTATCTGTATCAATAAAAACGCGAGTGGCATCCCAAATGAGTTATAGTTTATTCGTAGCAGCGGTTCCTTGAGAAGTTAATTTCAGCCTCAAGAAAAAGAATCCACGACCTCCGTGCTGTTTTCTGCGCTGGGGACATAATCATCATGAATACAGCAGGTTAGTGAAGTGTACAAGAACTTATGTATTCCACACAGGGCAGTGGAAACAACTAGGCACCTCGTTCCAAGATGGCCGCCGAGTAAGTGACGCCAGAAACCATTTCCAGAAAGTTAAGTGATTTAGACAGGAATATAATTTAGTTTAACGCCGATAACAAATTAAATACGTGCATTAGTGTATCGTTTAGTCTTGCCATTAAAGGTTTGACTTTTCTTTGCGTATTTTTTCAGAAAACACGAAAAGATCGTAACTTCGCGAAGTCGCGCTTAGGCTTAAATTTTGTAAACGTGTTTGTTTATTGTTTCACGGTAATTTAACTAGGTTCTCGGTAACAAATAAGTAAACTACCGTAAATAGCGTATAACTTCATTGTTCTAATATAGATTTCAGAAAAACAGCGTAACTTTATGTCAGAAACTTACCTATATACATTTGTTTATAGGCCTAATTCTCGTAACGTTTTTGGAGAATCCTCGTTTAATTGTCCTTTTTTTCATTCAATCGAGTGAAATATATAATAAATAGCGTATACCTTCATTGTTTTAATACAGATCTCAGAAAAACAGCGGAATTTTAAATCAGAAACTTGCTTATATACATTTGTGAATAGGCTTAATTCTTGTAACGTCTTTTTTGATTTTCGGTAATTTAATTGATTTATTCTAGCTAAAGTATTATTTTTGCCATGAGTGAGAAGTGCCTGACTTGCCGTAGAATTGTTAGTTCCGGGGTTTGGTGTGATGGATGTAGTAGTTTTTTTCACTGGGGGGATTGCAGTGGCGTGGGTGTGGGGAAAGTGGATCAGGCTCATCAGTGGTTATGTAGGATTTACAGCAGAGATAGGAAGATAGAGGAACAGGAGGGGAAAATTGCTGCCCTTCAGGCTGAGCTAGATCAGGCTAGGGAAGATCTGGACAGGTTAAGGAGGGAGAAAGGCAAAGAGAGGTGGGAAGTAGCAACAGGTAGCAGAAGGAACAGGCCTAGAACTAAGTCTGACAGTTTTGTGGTGAATGTCAAAAATAAGTTTGACCTGTTTCTTCAGTTGGAAACTGATGAGCCTCAAGCAGAGGTAGGTGTAGACAGGACACAACAAACTTTCAATAGGAAATTGGAAAAGAATGTAGGAAAGTCATCGAAAAGGAAGAAAGTTTTGTTGTTAGGCAGTTCTCATGCCAGAGGTGTAGGCCAACTTCTGCAGGAGGAATTAGGACCAGAATACCAGGTCACAATTTTTTTCAAACCAAGTGCTAGTTTGGATCAGGTGACAGAGGATTTAGGTTCACTCTGTAAAGGATTTACCAGGGAAGACATCGTGGTTATTGTGGGAGGGCCAGGGAACAGCATCGACAGAGATCCTGGGTACAGTATAGAGTGTGACCTGGTAAAGATTGCGTCGGCATCGAGACACACCAATGTTGAATTTGTATCTGTCCTGAGACGCCATGACCGGCCTCATTTGAACTCTTCTGTTGGGAGAGTTAATTTGGAGTTGGAACGGCTGCTTGGGTCGGGTGCGGGGGCTCATATTGGTGTGGTTCCTGTTGATTATCTCAGTAGGTGGGACTATACCAGGCACGGCCTACATCTCAACAGGAAAGGGAAGGGGAAACTGGCTGGGGTAATAGCAGGAAATTTAAGGGGGGGAGGCACTGCCATGAATGGTTAAATAACAGTGGTTACAGGTGTTGGAGCAGCACCTTTTTTAGGATAGGTAAGACAGAAAGATGTCAAGTTCTACGAGAGGTCATGATTGAAACAAATCTTCAGTTTAGGAAAGAAATTAAACAGCGCAATTCTAGCACATTGGATCACCAATCACAGCTATCAATTATAAATTTTCACCAATCACCAGAAATTTTATCTCCACCAAGTTGTATCTCAGTCCTAGGTAATTGCATTGATGAATTAAAGTCACCCAACCCAGTTGACATAATCTGCCTCTCTGAACACCGTGTGACCACTGGTATAGGAACTAGGCCTAAGCACAATGAGAAACTCAGACAGGAGAGTACTGCAAATGTTAGAATAAGGAAAGGTTCTCATAAAAGTATAATTAAAAATAATGTAAGTATATTTCATCAAAATATTGGGAGTTTAAAGAATAAAGTAGATGAGCTTCTGGTTTGTTTAGAAGATTTAGAAGCTGAGAATGAAATAGATATACTATGCCTGTCTGAGCATCACATTGTTACTGATACGGAAAAGGTAAATGTAAGTGGATATAAGCTCTCTGCACATGTAATGAGAGAAAATATGGAGAAAGGAGGAGTTGCCATATATGTCAAAAGTTATCATTGTGCAAAAAGTATAGAAACAAAAAAGTTTTGTGTAGAGAAACATATAGAAGCATGTGCCTGTGAGCTTAAATTAAATAAAGGCACATTTATAATTGTAACTGTATATAGGTCCCCATCAGGAAATTTTCATCTATTTCTGAAAAATTTGGACTCCTTGTTGTGCTATCTGTCAGACAGGGGGAAGCAAATTCTTATTTGTGGGGACTTCAATGTAGATTCTCTGAAAGAGGGTAATAGGAAAAATGACCTTGAAGTATTACTCGGTTCTTTCAATTTGACACCCGTTATTGATTTTCCTACTCGGGTGGTAAAGGATAGCAGCTCACTGATAGATAACTTCTTTATAGACCAAGATAAGTTTAACCAGATAAATGCTCAGCCTGTTGAGAATGGTCTTTCTGATCATGGTGCACAGCTAGTTACAATATATGACATAGCTCCATTCAGCAATACTAAACAGTCCTCCAAAGTAGTACGTTCAGTCAACGATTTAACAATTGCAAATTTCAGGGAAAGCCTACAGCAGTTAGAGTGGGATGAGGTGTACCGTGAACCTGATGCCAATTTAAAATATAATTTATTTCATGACATTTTTGTAAATGCATTTGAAAACTGCTTCCCCAAGAAAATAGTTAAATATACTCGTAAGAAACCTTGTAACAAACCATGGCTTACTAAGGGTATAAAAATATCTTGTAACCGGAAAAGGGAAATGTATCTGACAGCAAGAAAGAGTATTGACCCAGAAACTATCAAAAATTATAAAAACTACTGTGTTATATTAAGAAAAGTTATTAAAAAATCCAGGAATATGTGTATCATGTCTGAAATCAGCAACTCTGATAATAAAATTAAAACAATTTGGAATATTATTAAAAGAGAAACAGGTCAACCAAGAGCAGAGGAAGACAGTATTACCATCAAATTGAATGAAAACTTTACGAACAAAAAGTCAGAAGTTGAAAATATTTTTAATAATCATTTTCTAAATGTTGTGGATATAGTAGGATCCAGGTGTTCATTAGAAGATGCTAGGCTGTTAATGGAAGAGGCCATACCTATGCAATTTGATACAATTGAAATCTCACCCACTTCTCCCTCTGAAATTAGGAAAATAATAAACTTGCTTAAAAGCAAAAATTCACATGGAATTGATGGCATTTCCAGCAAAATACTAAAAGCTTGTTCTCAACAGATAAGTAAGATTCTCAGCCACCTGTGTAATAGCTCTCTGGAACAGGGCATTTTCCCTGATAGACTGAAATATGCTATTGTTATACCTTTGCATAAAAACGGGGATAGATCTGATGTCAACAATTACCGTCCAATCTCCCTTCTAACAGCTTTATCCAAAATTTTTGAGAAAGTAATGTATTCAAGAGTAGCTTCACATATCTGTAAAAATGAAGTACTAACAAAATGTCAGTTGGTTTCCAGAAAGGTTTTTCAACAGAAAATGCCATATATGCTTTAACCAGTCAAATTTTGAATGATCTGAATAACCGAACACCACCCATTGGGATTTTTTGTGATCTCTCAAAGGCTTTTGATTGTGTAAATCATGAAATTCTGCTAGACAAGCTCAAGTATTGTGGCATGAGTGGGACAGTGCACAAATGGTTTAATTCGTACCTAACTGGAAGAGTGCAGAAAGTTGAAATAAGTAGTTCTCGTAACATGCAAAGATCAGCACATTCCTCAAACTGGGGAACTATCAAGAATGGGGTTCCACAAGGGTCAGTCTTGGGTCCTTTGTTGTTCTTATTATATATTAATGACTTGCCATTCTATATTCATGAAGAGGCAAAGTTAGTTCTCTTTGCTGATGATACAAGTATAGTAATCACACCTGACAAACAAGAAGTAACTGATGAAATTGTCAATACTGTCTTTCAGAAAATTACTAAGTGGTTCCTTGTAAACGGACTCTCACTGAATTTTGATAAGACACAGTACATACAGTTCCGTACAGTGAATGGTATGACGCCATTAATAAATATAGACCTTAATCAGAAGCATATAGCTAAGGTAGAATATTGCAAATTTTTAGGTGTGTCCATTGATGAGAGATTAAATTGGAAGAAACACATTAATGATCTGCTGAAACGTTTGAGTTCGGCTACTTATGCAATAAGGGTCATTGCAAATTTTGGTGATAAACATCTTAGTAAATTAGCTTACTACGCCTATTTTCACTCATTGCTTTCATATGGCATCATATTTTGGGGTAATTCATCACTGAGGAATAAAGTATTTATTGCACAAAAGCGTGTAATCAGAATAATAGCTGGAGTCCACCCAAGATCATCCTGCAGACATTTATTTAAGGATCTAGGGATATTCACAGTAGCTTCTCAGTATATATACTCTCTTATGAAATTTGTTATTAACAACCAAACCCAATTCAAAAGTAATAGCAGTGTGCATAACTACAATACTAGGAGAAAGGATGATCTTCACTATTCAAGATTAAATCTAACTTTGGCACAGAAAGGGGTGAATTATACTGGCACTAAAGTCTTTGGTCACTTACCAAATAGTATCAAAAGTCTGACAGATAACCAACAAGTATTTAAGAAGAAATTAAAAGAATTTCTGAATGACAACTCCTTCTACTCCATAGAGGAATTTTTAGATATAAATTAAGAAAAAAATATTAAAAAATAAAAAAATAAAAAAAATAAAAATATAAAAATAAAAAATAAAGAAAAACAAAAAAACACAATAGAATAAAGTTGTTATATTAACTTAAGTATGTTGTTAAATTAACCTAATTATGTCATGTATTGGAAAATTCGACTCGTTCCACATCATTACGAAATATCGTATTCATGATCCATGGAACTAGTATTAATCTAATCTAATCTAATCTAATCTAATCACGTGTACTGCATGCACAGTACAAATGTGCTCAGTGACACGTCATCTACAGTAATGCAGAGGACGTAAAGAAGGATGAAAGTATTAACACTCTCTCACTTTTATTCCTTTTTCTTGCCGTATCAGTCCCCCAAATGCGCCAGTTTTGCTTACTGACGAACCCAACCAAATGAAAGTGGGCTTCGTCGCTAAACCGAAACATACAACGCACTCTAATTCCCATCACGCCCGCTGCGACCCGTGCAGTTTGAACGTCCTAATGCAAACCGTTCAGAAGTTATGACGATTTTACACTCCTGGAAATTGAAATAAGAACACCGTGAATTCGTTGTCCCAGGAAGGGGAAACTTTATTGACACATTCCTGGGGTCAGATACATCACATGATCACACTGACAGAACCACAGGCACATAGACACAGGCAACAGAGCATGCACAATGTCGGCACTAGTACAGTGTATATCCATCTTTCGCAGCAATGCAGGCTGCTATTCTCCCATGGAGACGGTCGTAGAGACGCTGGATGTAGTCCTGTGGAACGGCTTGCCATGCCATTTCCACCTGGCGCCTCAGTTGGACCAGCGTTCGTGCTGGACGTGCAGACCGCGTGAGACGACGCTTCATCCAGTCCCAAACATGCTCAATGGGGGACAGATCCGGAGATTTTGCTGGCCAGGGTAGTTGACTTACACCTTCTAGAGCACGTTGGGTGGCACGCGATACATGCGGACGTGCATTGTCCTGTTGGAACAGCAAGGTACCTTGCCGGTCTAGGAATGGTAGAACGATGGGTTCGATGACGGTTTGGATGTACCGTGCACTATTCAGTGTCCCCTCGACGATCACCAGTGGTGTATGGCCAGTGTAGGAGATCGCTCCCCACACCATGATGCCGGGTGTTGGCCCTGTGTGCCTCGGTCGTATGCAGTCCTGATTGTGGCGCTCACCTGCACGGCGCCAAACACGCATACGACCATCATTGGCACCAAGGCAGAAGCGACTCTCATCGCTGAAGACGACACGTCTCCATTCGTCCCTCCATTCACGCCTGTCGCGACACCACTGGAGGAGGGCTGCATGATGTTGGGGCGTGAGCGGAAGACGGCCTAACGGTGTGCGGGACCGTAGCCCAGCTTCATGGAGACGGTTGCGAATGGTCCTCGCCGATACCCCAGGAGCAACAGTGTCCCTAATTTGCTGGGAAGTGGCGGTGCGGTCCCCTACGGCACTGCGTAGGATCCTACGGTCTTGGCGTGCATCCGTGCGTCGCTGCGGTCCGGTCCCAGGTCGACGGGCACGTGCACCTTCCGCCGACCACTGGCGACAACATCGATGTACTGTGGAGACCTCACGCCCCACGTGTTGAGCAATTCGGCGGTACGTCCACCCGGCCTCCCGCATGCCCACTATACGCCCTCGCTCAAAGTCCGTCAACTGCACATACGGTTCACGTCCACGCTGTCGCGGCATGCTACCAGTGTTAAAGACTGCGATGGAGCTCCGTATGCCACGGCAAACTGGCTGACACTGACGGCGGCGGTGCACAAATGCTGCGCAGCTAGCGCCATTCGACGGCCAACACCGCGGTTCCTGGTGTGTGCGCTGTGCCGTGCGTGTGATCATTGCTTGTACAGCCCTCTCGCAGTGTCCGGAGCAAGTATGGTGGGTCTGACACACCGGTGTCAATGTGTTCTTTTTTCCATTTCCAGGAGTGTATTTCATTTATTGAACTCAGTAACTGTCACCCTGTATTTCACTTTGCACTGTCGAAGGTTTCCGTGGTTCCACTATTACAGCTAAGCTACAATATTTCGCCTCTAACCGTTAGATGATGGCGTTAGTTAGGTGAGAAGAATTTGGAGAAACACTGTAACAACGATGGCAAGCATCGAGTCGCGGCTAGCCCGCGACGGAAGGCGGCGAACAGCTACCCGACGGACGTTTCAATTTAGCAGAGGCCAATCGTAGCGGAGCCCGCGTGGGAACCCGGCAGCGGCGGGGCGGTGTGCACGCGACGTCATCGCCCTCCGCCGATACCTCGACACCCCGCGCCGCGTCACGCGAAGAGCCCGCGAGGGCAGCCGGCCGGCAGCGACGCGGCAGCGGCGAACAAAGCGATCGCGGAATCGCGTGCCTGCGGGGGCCGCCTCAGCGTGTGTTCCGCTCCCGTGCACCGCCCTCTGCTGTGTTTCTCCGCTGTCTGCTGTGTGGCGAGCAGGCCGAAAGTTTACTCTGCAGAGGTTTACCGAAACTCGCCGCTCGTCGTTATACCATGCATTTCAGATCGCAGCATGGGGTATGGTTGACTACAATTCCTACTGTACAATGGGCTATCATAAAGCTTTAATTATACACTACTGGCCATTAAAATTGCTACACCACGAAGATGACGTGCTACAGACGCGAAATTTAACCGACAGGAAGAAGATGCTGTGATATGCAAATGATCAGCTTTTCAGACTATTCGCACAAGGTTGGAGCCGGTGGTGACACCTACAACGTGCTGACGTGAGGAATGTTTGCAACCGATTTCTCATACACAAACAGCAGTTGACCGGCATTCCCTGGTGAAACGTTGTTGTGATGCCTCGTGTAAGGAGGAGAAATGCGTACCATCACGTTTACGACTTTGATTAAGGTCGGATTATAGCCTATCGCAATTGCGGTTTATCGTATCGCGACATTGCTGCTCGCGTTGGTCCAGATCCAATGACTGTTAGCAGAATACGGAATCCGTTGGTTCAGGAGGGTAATACGGAACGCCGTGCTGGATCCCAACGGCCTCGTATCACTAGCAGTCGAGATGACAGGCAACTAATCCGCATGGCTGTAACGTATCGTGCAGCCACGTCTCGATCCCTGAGTTAACAGATGGGGAAGTTCGCAAGGCAACAACCATCTGCACGAACAGTTCAACCACGTTTGCAGCAGCATGGACTATCAGTTCGGAGACCATGGTTGCGGTTACCCTTGACGCCTCCGATGGTGTACTCAACGACGAACCTGGGTGCACGAATGGCAAAACGTCATTTTCATGGATGAATCCACGTTCTGTTTACAGCATCATGATGGTCGCATCCGTGTTTGGCAACAACGCGGTGAACGCACATTGGAAGCGTGTATTTATCATCGCCATACTGGCATATCACCCGGCGTGATCGTATGGGGTGCTACTGGTTACACGTCTCGGTCATCTCTTGTTCGCATTGACGGCACATTGAGCAGTGGACGTTACATTTCAGATGTGTTACGACCCGTGGCTCTACCCTTCATTCGATCCTTGCGAAACCCTAAATTTCAGCAGGATAATGCACGACCGCATGTTGCAGGTCCTGTACGGGCCTTTCTGGATACAGAAAATGTTCGACTGCTGCCCTGGCCAGCACATTCTCCAAATCTCTTACCAATTGAAAACGTCTGGTAAATGGTGGCCGAGCAACTGGCTCGTCACAATACGCCAGTTACTACTCTTGATGAACTGTGGTATCGTGTTGAAGCTGCATGGGCAGCTGTACCTGTACACGCCATCCAAGCTCTGTATGACTCAATGCCCAACGTATCAAGCCGTTATTACGGCCAGAGATGGTTGTTCTCGGTACTGATTTCTCAGGATCTGTGCACCCAAATTGCGTGAAAATGTCAGTTCTAGTATAATACAGGGTGATTCAAAAAGAATACCACAACTTTAGGAATTTAAAACTCTGCAACGACAAAAGGCAGAGCTAAGCACTATCTGTCGGCGAATTAAGGGAGCTATAAAGTTTCATTTAGTTGTACATTTGTTCGCTTGAGGCGCTGTTGACTAGGCGTCAGCGTCAGTTGATGATAAGATGGCGACCGCTCAACAGAAAGCTTTTTGTGTTATTGAGTACGAAAGAAGTGAATCGACGACAGTTGTTCAGCGTGCATTTCGAACGAAGTATGGTGTTAAACCTCCTGATAGGTGGTGTATTAAACGTTGGTATAAACAGTTTACAGAGAAAGGGTGTTTGTGCAAAGGGAAAAGTTCTGGACGGCCGAGAACGAGTGATGAAAATGTAGCACACATCCAGCAAGCATTTGTTTGCAGCCCAGGAAAATCGACTCGCAGAGCTAGCAGAGAGCTGCAAATTCCACAATGAACTGTATGGAGAGTCGTACGAAAAAGTTTAGTTATGAAACCTGAACGTCAACTACCCGAGGCGATGGATCGGCCGCCAGGCAGCCCGTGACAGAGCACTTCATCACTGGCCTCCAAGAAGCCCTGATCTTACCCCCTGCGATTTTTTCTTATGGGGGTATGTTAAGGATATGGTGTTTCGGCCACCTCTCCCAGCCACCATTGATGATTTGAAACGAGAAATAACAGCAGCTATCCAAACTGTTACGCCTGATATGCTACAGAGAGTGTGGAACGAGTTGGAGTATCGGGTTGATATTGCTCGTGTGTCTGGAGGGGGCGATATTGAACATCTCTGAACTTGTTTTTGAGTGAAAAAAACCTTTTTAAATACTCTTTGTAATGATGTATAACAGAAGGTTATATTATGTTTCTTTCATTAACTACACATTTTTAAAGTTGTGGTATTCTTTTTGAATCACCCTGTATATTTGTCCAATGAATACCTGCTTATCATTTGCATTTATTCTTGGTGTAGCAGTTTTAATGGCCAGTAGTGTAATCTCGAAAAACGTCGGTTATTTAATTAATATTTTATACGTGAAAATACGCTCTTTAGTAATATGGAGGAGACCTCTGATCTACATCTACATATATACTCCGCATGCCAGCGTGCTGTGTGTGGTGCACGGTAACCCATACCACTACTTGTCATTTCCCCTCCTGTTCCACTCAAAAATAGAAAGGAAAACGACTGTCTGTACGCCTCAGTAAGAGCCGTAATTTCTTGTATCTTATCTTCGTGATCTTTATGCGCGATATACGCTTTGTGATCAAAAGTATCCGGACACCTGGCTGAAAATGACTTACAAGTTCGTGGGGCCCTCCATCGGTAATGCTGTAATTCAATATGTTGTTGGCCCACCCTTAGCCTTGATGATACCTTCCACTCTCGCAAGCATACGTTCAATCAGGTGCTGGAAGGTTTCTTGGGGAATGGCAGCCCATTCTTCAGGGAGTGCTGCGCTGAGGAGAGGTATCGATGTCGGTTGGTGAGGCCTGGCACGAAATCGGCATTCCAAAACATCCCAGAGGTTTTCTATAGGATTCAGGTTAGGACTCTGTGCAGGCCAGTCCATTACAGGGATGTTGTTGTCGTGTAACCACTCCGCCACAGGCCGTGCATTATGAACAGGTGCTCGATCGTGTTGAAAGATGCACTCGCCATCCCCGAATTGCTCTTCAACAGTGGGAAGCAAGAAGGTGTTTGAAACGTCAATGTAGGCCTGTGCTGTGATAGTGCCACGCAAAACAACAAAGCGTGCAAGCCCCCTCCATGAAATACACGACCACGCCATAATACTGTCGCCTCCGAATTATACTGTTGGCTCTACACACACTGGCAGATGACGTTCACCAGGCGTTCGCCAAACCCGCACCCAGCCATCGGATCGCCACATTGTATACCGTGGTTCATCATTCCACATTACGTTTTTCCTCTGGTCAATCGTCCAATGTTTACGCTCCTTACACCAGGCGAGGCGTCGTTTTGCATTTACCGGCATGATGTGTGGTTTATGAACAGCCGCTCGACCATGAAATCCAAGTTTTCTCAGCTCCCGCCTAACTGTCAAAGTACTTGCAGTGGATCCTGATGCAGTCTGGAATTCCTGTGCGATGATCTGGACAGATGTCTGCATATTACACATTAGACCATCTTCAACTGTCGGCGGTCTCTGTCAGTCAACAGACGAGGTCGGCCTGTACGCTTTCGTGCTGTACGTGTCCACGTTTCCACTTCACTATCACATCAGAAACAGTGGACATAGGTGTGCTTACGCGTAGCGACGTATGACACAAGTGACACCCAGTCACCTAACTATATTCGAAGTCCGTGAGTTCCGCGGAGCATCCCATTCTGCTCTCTCACGATGTCCAATGACTACTGACGACGCAAATATGGAGTACCTGGCAGTAGGTGGCAGCACAATGCACCTAATGTGAAAAACGTATGTTTTTGGGGTTGTCCGGATACTTTTGATCACATAGTGTTTGTTGGCGGCAGTAGAGTCGTCCGGCAGTCAGCTTCAAATTCTCGTCTTCTAAATTTTCTCAATAATGTTTCTCGAGAAGAACGTCGCTTCCCTTCCAGGGGTTCCCATTTGAAATCTTGAAGCATCTCCGTAATACTTACATGTTGTTCGAAACTGCCAGTAACAAATCTAGCAGCCCGCCACTGAATTGCTTCGATATCTTCCTTCAATCCGACCTGGTACAGATCCCAAACACTCGAGCAGTACTCAAGAGTAACTCGCACCAGCGTCCTATATCCGGTCTCCTTTACAGGTGAACCACTCTTGCTAAAATTCTCTCAATGAACTGAAGTCGACCAGTTGCCTTCCTTACCACAGCTTTCAAATGCTCGTTTGACATACTGCTCTGCAACATTACGCCCAGATATTTAAAGGACTGTGTCAAGCAGGACACTGTACCCGAACATTACATGATTGTTGTTCAAACCCGCATTAACTTACGTTTTTCCACATTTAGAGCTAGCTGCCATTCATTTCGCCAACTGAAAATTTTGTCTAGGTCTTCTTGTAGCTTCCTACTGTCACTCAACTTCGACACCTGACCGTAGATTACGAAACTACCGCATATTGCTGCCCACCCTGTCCAACGAATCATTACTGTATACAGAGAACAACAGCAATCCTATGACACTTCCCTGGGGCACTCCTAATGACTCCCTTCCCTCTGAAGAACACTCGCCGTTAAAGACAACATACTGGGTTCTATTATTTAAAGAGTCTTAGAGCCACTCACTTGTCTAAGAACTTATTCCATATGCTCGTACCTTCGTTAATAGTCTGCAGTGGAACACCGTGTCAAAAGGTTGCCGGAAATCTAGAAATATGGGATCTACCTGTTGCCCTTCATCCATAGCTCTCAGTATATGATGTGTAAAAAGGGCAAGTCGAGTTTCATACGAACGATGCTTTCTAAAACCATGCTGATTCGTGGACATAAGTTTCTTAGCTGATTTGTGTGTCGGACTAGCTCATAAAAGTCAAACTGTTTGTTATGTGATACTTTACACAGATTTGAGTATGCACCTAAGAGTCACTGACTACTAATCATTAGGTTTGATGGCAGCTGCAGAACCGAAACCGGCAGTAAATTTTAGTAAGGTACGAGGTTGTGCTAGAAGGTAATGCCTCCGAATTTTTTATTGAAGTTTCTCATAATGAGAAACGAGAAGGAGCGATCCGAATATTCTTTAATGAACTTTTTTATTACCACAATCGCTTTCAGAACTGTTTTTATTGACTGGTTCGACAGGTAGGGTCATCTTCAGATCTTTTTTGAGTATACATCATGTTCCACTGTGTGTTTCTCATTCATGCCATGTTAATATTTTAGTGTAGAGTATATTGCACGTTCAGCACAGGTTCGCCAAAAATAAAATTACAAACAGGTGGAATTTGGCATGTTTATGTATGGGGGCTATTCGGAAAGTAAGTTCTGATCGGTCGCGAAGCGGAAACTACAATGAAGTTTTGCACGGAAGTCTTGTTTGGTGTCTCTACTATGCCTGTCGATCGCCTCACCTCGCTGTTCTCACTTCTGAACGCACAATGAGCACGTAAACATACTAGAAAATACAGTCTCCAGCCAAGTACGAGGACCTGGTGAAAGATTTCGCCTGATGTCATGCAGCCCACATAACATATCTGTCATGCGTTTCGTTCTTCATGACAATTTTCGGCTGCACTCTCCAGAGACAATGAAGATTTCCCTGCAGCGTTTCCGATGGGATGTGTTTGATCATCCTCAACACAGCCCGTAATTGGCTCGTCCTGGGTTTCATCTCTGCTCACATAACCCGTTGGCTATGAAGACGACATTTTGGCACAGACAACGAGCTGTAGACGAGCGTAGAGAACAGGCAGAAAGCACAGGCGGTTGCCTTCTATGACGAGGGTATTGGAAAGTTGGTACAACGCTAAGACAGATGTCTAAGTTGGAGCAACTGTAGGGTTGTAGGTAACTACTGCAAATAAAACATTTTTGATTTTCACTGTGGTTTCCATTTCGCTACGGATCGGAATTTACTTTCCGAATAGTCCTCGTATATAGCTCTCCTTTGATACTTGCCAGCTGCTAAAATCCGCAAATGTAGTAAAAGTACACATTTACGCCAGTGTTTACATTCTAAATTCGGTTCTAAATATCGGTGGATGTATGACATGTCATGCACATTACTTGGTCGACTTTCCAGCTTCGCTGATGCAACTTGTAACACCCCGCCGTTACAGGGCTACGAAATAATGCGCCTAACACGGCGGTGTGTGACGCAACAATTTCGTAGCGTGAGGAGCAGCGTGCTGAAACCCAGGTTCTGATCGCAGAAAACCTTCGCCCATACAGGGAGCACCCTTTGCTTCAGCGTGGCAATGCAAGACCACACATCAACACTACGACATCTGGCTCCTTCGGTTCACTGTCATCGATCATTTTCCGAGCAATCCCGACTTGGCCCCATCCGGCTTCAATCTCTTTCAGAAACTCGAAGAACACCGTCGAAGACCTCACTTTGATAGTAACGAAGCTGTGCAAGCAAACATGAGGTTGTGGTCAAAAAGATCAAAAATTCTACAGTGTCTGTATCAACAAACTGATCTCTCGTCGGGTGAAATGCGTTCGGCGTGAAGGTGAAGGTGACTATGTTGAGAAGTAAAAGTGTAGGCATGAAGAACAAAGATGTAGAATGCTGATAAAGTTTGTTTTATTTAAAAAGCATTAAGAGTTTTCATATAAAAAAATTCGGAGGCGTTACTTTCCAGCAAGCCTTCGTAGTGTGTGAGTCAGGTATGTAATTTTACTATGTGATGTTATAATGTTGCCTTTAATTGCAGGTAAACACATGCAGTCCTAATTAACACCGAAATCTCCACGCTAGTGTACCGCCAGGAGAGGCAAAACTAAATGGTGCAGCTCGTTAATTCAGGGGAGTACTGTGCGTAATTAGTTTTCTATACTGCAAGGTTGTACCCCATCTTTGGTGATATCCATTCTGCACATTTAGCAAGTAGTAAAAGAAACCAAAGAAAAATTTGAAGTAGGGATTAAAGTACAGGGAGAAGAAATAGAAACTTTGAGGTTTGTCGATGACATTGCAATTCTGTCAGAGACAGCAAAGGACTTGGGACAGCAGTTGAACGGAAAAGACAGTGTCTTGAAAGGAGGGTAGAAGATGAACTTCGACAAAAGCAAGACAAGGCTAGTGGAACGTAGTCTAATTAAATCATGTGATGCAGAGGGAATTAGATTAGTAAACAAGACAATGTCGTACACAAGTTTTGCAATTTGAGCAGCAAAATAACTGATAAAGGCCGAACTAGAGAGGATATAAAATGTAGACTGTCAGTGACAAGAAAAGCGTTTCTGAATAAGAGATATTTGTTAATATCGAGTACAGATTTATGTTCAGGAAGTCTTTTCCGACAGTGTTTGTGTGGATTTTAGGCATGTATGGAAGTGAAACATGGGTGTTAAACAGTTTAGACAAAAGATGAATAAATGCTTTTAAAATGAATGCTTAAGATCAGAAGGGTAGATGACGTAACTAATGAGGAGGTACTGTATACAAATGGGGAGAAAAGAAATTTGAGGGACAACCTGCCTAGCACAAGGGATCAGTTGACAGCACACATTTTGAGGCATCAAGGGATCACCAATTTAGAATTGGAGGGAGATTTGAGTGGTTAAAAATCATAGAGGGAGAACAGCAGATGTATACAGTAAGAAGATTTTAAGGATGTAGATCACAAATCAATCTCCGTCTCTTCTACCACATTTTGAAAATGCAACAGTCTCCGCCTGCCGAGTTCGACGAGTACACACACACACACATTAAAAAATCCGCCGAACCGAAAAAGCCGCGGAATCTGGCGGCTGCTTCAGATCAATCCGGACGACTTCTTTAGCCGCCTAGTCACCATGGACAAAAGAGCAAAGCAAGCAGTGGAAACATATAGATTCACCACCGCCGAAAGCGGTGGAGACCCAGTATCGTCGATCAAGCTGCTGTTGAGTGATTTTTGGGACTGTCAGAGTGTGGTGCTGACAGGTTACACTGGAAAGCGGCACACTCTCACTGGAGCCTACAACCGCAGTATTTGCCACTGGTGACAGCAAAGCTGTTCCAGGCGTCATCATCGTCGCTGGAAGGTGCAGTATCTAAAGATCGCCTACTTCCAGATTCTGAAAGCGGTCATACTTTTAGTAAATGACTGTGGCATCGAGACTGCTTTTTACTAATTTCACTTTGAATGCAAGATACTGTGTTTCACTCGAAATAACAAAATTTCACATCCAACAAAATTTAAATATGTATACCGTCACTCTCTACGCCTGAAACTGGTGATACCAACAGACTTAAACACGTCCTAAACACCCAAGTGCTGATACCAACAGGACTGAACACTTGGCTGGAAATTACGTCTTCACATTTCCGCAGAACAACCATAATCACCGGGTCCCCAAAACAGAATGCCATATTTTGCTAGCCAACCTCTGAGCAACCCTCAGTGTTCGTTCACATTGGGGGGGGGGGGGGGGCAGCCAACAAACCAACTTCCAACGCCCACAGAAAGCGTGATCTGCTGAGCCCATAAGAGGAGCTGGAATAGCGTGGGCGTCTCCTACATCTACATCTACATCCGTACTCCGCAAGCCTCCTGACGTTTTGTGGCGGAGGGTACCTTTAGTACCTCTATCGGTTCTACCTTCTATTCGAGTCTCGTATTGTTCGTGGAAAGAAAGATTGTCGGTATGCCTCTGTGTGGGCTCTAATCTCTCTGATTTTATCCTCATGGTCTCTTCGCGAGATATACGTAGGAGGGAGAAATATACTGATTGACTCCTCGGTGAAGGTATGTTCTCGAAACTTCAATAAAAACCCGTACCGAGCTACTGAGTGACTCTCTTGCAGAGTCTTCCACTGGAGTTTATCGATCATCTCCGTAACGCTTTCGCGATTACTAAATGATCCTGTAACGAAGCGCGCTGCCCTCCGTTGGATCTTCTCTATCTCTTCCATCAACCCCATCTGGTACGGATCCCACACCGGTGAGAAGTATTCAAGCAGTGGGCGAACAAGTGTACTGTAACCTACTTCCTTTGTTTTCGGACTGCATTCCCTTAGGATTCTTCCAATGAATCTCAGTCTGGCATCTGTTTTACCGACGATTAATTTTATATGGTAATTCCATTTAAAATCACTCCTAATGCCGACTCCCAGATAATTTATGGAATTAACTGCTTCCAGTTGCTGACCTGCTATATTGTAGCTAAATGATAGAGGATCCTTCTTTCTATGTATTCGCAGCACATTACACTTGTCTACAATGAGTTTCAAATGCCATTCCCTGCACCATGCGTCAATTCGTTGCAGATCCTCCTGCATTTCAGTACAATTTTCCATTGTTACAACCTCTCGATATACTACAGCCTGATCTTTTCAGAACAGAGAAAGCTTGGAGAATGTTCTTGAACTTTTTTTACGTAGAAAACTACTTGATTTTGAGGGAGGTAGAGAAGGTCGGCACAGTCAAATGTTCAAATGTGTGTGAAATATTATGGGACTTAACTGCTAAGGTCATCAGTCCCTAAGCTTACACACTACTTAACCTAATTTATCCTAAGGACAAACACACACACCCATGCCCGAGGGAGGACTCGAACCTCCGCCTGGACCAGCCGCACAGTTCATGACTGCAGCGCATGAGACCGTTCGGCTAATCCCGCGCGGCTCGGCACAGTCACTGAGGCTTGACCAGCCAACCAGATTTAAAAAAGAAAAAGAAAAAAAACAGAAATGCAGTCTTAATAGAATAATTAATAAAGAAAAGTAACACGTCAGTAGAGCTCAAAGATTAGAAGAGGTACGAAGAGAACGTACAGCTTTCACTGTGTCCGAAATTTTGATGTAAGTTCCTATCAAATTACGGTGTATGCAAAATGGATCACGAATGTCTCTAAGTACCAGATAATCAAATGGATGCTTGCGATGAAAAATGTTGATGTAAATCTCTTAATTGACCCAACACCGTATGCTATGTGTCTACAGGGTGTTCAAAAATTCAGTTCCCAAACTAAGATGGATGATGACGGAGAGAAAAACAAACATATTTCATAAAGCAACCATGTGCCAGAAACGCATATTGTTGGAGTACTGAGTATGCAGGAGGTTATTGTGTATGACTGAGAGTAAAACTTTGTTTGAATGTTTTCCACTGTCGGCCGGTGTGGCCGAGCGGTTCTAGGCGCTGCAGTTTGGAACCGCACGACCGCTACGGTCGCAGGTTTGAATCCTGCCTCGCGCATGGCTGTGTGCAATGTCCATACGTTAGTTAGGTTTAAGTAGTTCTAAGTTCTAGGGGACTGATGACCTCAGAAGTTAAGTCCCATAGTGCTCAGAGCCATTTGAACCATTTTTTTTGTTTGTTTTCCACTGCTTTATTTTTCTGATCAATATTAAATCACAATGTGTGTTTGGAATGAGCACCATTGACATCAGTGCAGAGCCGTTATCGACGTAGCAAGGAGTCCCGTGTTCACTGGGAAATGCGTAGCGTCTTCTGTACTGCGAGAACTCTTTGCAATTCACTTGGCCTCCGCGTCAAGAGGAGTGGAACACACGTCGGCTTTCATATAGTCCCAAAGAAAGGAGTCTAAGTATGTGCGATTCGAGTATCTTGCAGGCCATTGTACAAGTCCTCCTCGGCCGTTCCCCGATTGCCATGGAATTGGTCCGCCTCTACCAATCCATCGGTCACCGAATCTGTTGTTGAGAAGCGTACGAACACTTCGACTGAAATGTGCAGGAGCTCCATCGTGCATGAATCACATGTTGTGTCGTACTTGTAAAGGCACATGTTCTAGCAGCACAGGTAGAGTATCCCGTATGAAATCATGATAACGTGCTCCACTGAGCGTAGGTGGAAGAACATGGGGCCCAATCAAGACATCAGCAACAATGCCTGCCCAAACGTTCACAGAAAATCTGTCCCATATCAACACAGGCACCGAAGTCAACATTACCTTCCTTCAATTGGGCCAACTGGCGGTGAATCGAGGACGTACAGTACATACTGACGAAACTAGTGTCCACATAACATCTTTTATTTATTTGTGTGTGAGGAATGTTTTCTGAAAGTTTGGCCGTACCTTTTTGTAACACCCTGTGTATATATATATATATATATATATATATATATATATATATATATATATATATGTGTGTGTGCCTACATGGCGGATGTATAAATTGTTCTATCAGATCGCTAAACTTAGCAGGTAGTGTGACGACGTGATGGAGAAACGTAATTAGGCGCCCCGTGAACTCTGACGCTGTCCCTTCCGCTTCGTTCTAAACTTGTCGACGGACTCCTTCTTCATCCGTGCACGCACACAGAAAAATTAATTCAGTTTTGAACTCATAACGTTCGGGTTTGACGGTGTTAGTAAGCCCTCTTTTAATCAGCGGCGTTACGATTTATCGCGGACACCGGTTCCGAGGACCCCCTTTTCCCTTTTGTTAACTTTACCCCCAGAACGCCTGCTTAATTTGGACAGTAAATCCTTTTAAATGAATCAGGAACGTCCGCAGATGGCTCTACTCTGTACCGGCCGAGCCGTGAGGCCCCTGAGCTGGATGTCACGCGAGAATAACCGAAACCGCTTCACTTTTAAATGGCTCAACTTCTGACGTAAATAAGGCTATAAACAAATGCGTCAAGTAAAAACTTTCAAAAACCCGTAAAGCACTTTGCAGGACGTAAGGGGCACGCGGCGAGGCGGGCCGTTTGTTCCGCCGGCGCTGATATATCGGGCGGCCCCATTGTGGACCGGGCGAGTCGGCCGCTGATTTATCGGTCGCGCAGCGCCCACCCGACCGACCGACCGACCCACCGACCGGGATCGGGAAGGCCTCCCGGACTCCCCACCTGGCCGCAGCACCCCTGGTGCGACAATTATCACCGTAATGGGCCGCCGTCACGTGAAGCAGGGAGGTGCGACGGCGTGGCCACGTGATAATCGGCTAGGGCCGCGCTCACACGGGACGAGAAAACGTTCGTGGACGAGCAAATGGGCAAGTTCTACGACGCCACAGCCTACAACTTCACGTTCCGCATAGGGATGGCTGTTATTTCTCAAACAATTGGTTCTCGATTATATCGCTTTGTTTAAACTTTCAGCTTAACCCGAATATTAAAACTGCTCAAAATAGCCGTTTTCTGAAAAAAAAAGCGATTTTCGGTATTTTACTCCAATTATTTCCTGTTATAAAAGTGGAAATTGAACGAAGATTGAACATTTTTGACTCAGTTTCAGGACAAATAGAATCAACATGATGAATTAAGTAGTCTAATCAAAGAAAACTTAGTCCTCTGTTAACTGCTTTTCTCGGCAAGTGGTAAGTGGTTGAATACTACTGTAAGTAGGTTTAGGTTTTTATGTTGGTAACGTCACCTAGCGCTCTGTGTGAAAATCACTGGCTGTGCTGTGTGCAGTCTGTGGCTGGTTGGCATTGTTGGAATATTTGCTATTGTAGTGTTGGGCAGTTGGATGTAAACAGCGCGTAGCGTTGCACAGATGCAGGTGAGCCGCCAGCAGTAGTGGATGTGGAAGAGATATGGCAGAGTTTTGAGAGCGGACGATCTGGACGTGTGTCTGTCAGAAAAACGAAATTTGTAAGACTGGATGTCATGAACGGATATATATTTGAACATTATTAAGGTAAATACATTGTTTGTGCTGTATCAAAATCTTTCATTTACTAACTATGCGTATCAGTAGTTAGTCCCTTCAGTAGTTAGAATCTTTTATTTAGCTGGCAATATTGGCAATCGCTGTATTGCAGTAGTTCGAGTAACGAAGATTTTTGTGAGGTAAGTGATTCATGGCCCTTTGATTGTGGCACCATACACAATCATTAACCTAGTTCCAGGGAGGTAGGGTGCCCTTCTCTATTCCTCCACTGGGGTAATTCCTGTCTGGCGCGTCCACGTCGCGGGGGTGGGCATCCTACACTTCAGTAGGCCGGAGTGCTAGGATGGCTGAGTTCAGGCAGGGACCCAATCCCGTGGGGTATAACACGGAACCCATGCCCAGGGTTACGGGTGAAGACCTTAATGGCAGCGACGGCGGAGAAGGAAGACTTCGGAACGGCGTAGCTGGCAGATGAAGCAACCCTCCTTTCTGGGGATTAAATGAGAAGGGAACCACTGCCTTGTGGTGGAGGAGAAACTCCAAAGGCTAAGGGAGACAACCCCAACAGAAAATCCTTCCCTGCGTTAGGCCTAGCAAGCCAGTAGGAAAGTCTTCATATATTGCTTTCAAAACACAGACGAGCCTCGGAACGAACCACTCAGGATTTGACCCCACTGCTTCTTCAGGTACTGGTGCAAATGATAGGAGACCTGATGATATTCATCAGTACAAGAAGATGAAACCAACTGGACTAAAAAATAACCTAAATATTGGCACCCTTAATATATTAACCCTCAATGGAAAAATGGAGGAAATGACAGATGTAGTAACAGAGAGGAAGTTAGATATATTGGGATTAAGCGAAACAAAGTGGAAGGGAAAAGGTGAGAAGAATTTGAGAGGAGGAGGAAAACTGTACTGGAGTGGGAATAACAGGTCTGGTAGAAATGGTGCGGCAGTGATGGTAAATAAGAATGTACAAAGCTGTATTGAAAGTGTGAGATATATATCAGACAGGATCATAATCTTAAACCTGAGATTCCAAAAAGAAACACTAAAAGTAATCCAGATTTATGCACCTCAAGTGG
Organism: Schistocerca nitens; assembly: GCF_023898315.1. Taxonomy (NCBI): domain Eukaryota; kingdom Metazoa; phylum Arthropoda; class Insecta; order Orthoptera; family Acrididae; genus Schistocerca; species Schistocerca nitens. The sequence continues at coordinate 76,768,596 of NC_064622.1, read as the reverse complement.
GATGTAACAAAGAAGAGAAGATGGACTTTGAAAATGTGTTAGAAAACCATATAGAGAGTGCTAATATAGTGATGGGAGATTTTAATGCACAGGTAGGCAAAGACAGAAAGGGATTTGAGCAAGTATTTGGATGTTTTGGATATGGAGGCAGAAATGAAGAAGGGGAAAGACTCCCGGATTTGTGCCAGAGGAATGGAATGAAAATAGCAAACAGCTGGTTTATGAGGAGAGAAAGTCATGTTATCACCAGATACAGTTGGGATGGAAGAACGAAGAGTGTAATTGATTATATTCTAGTAGATAGGGAATGGGGAGAGAAAGTAACAAATGTGAAGGTAATTCCAAGTGTGAGTGCAGATGGAGACCATAGATTACTGGTGGGACAATGGAAAATGATTCAGTGTGTGAAAAATAGAAAACAGAAGAAAGTGATGAGGATACGGGATTGGAAATTGAAGGACAGTGAATGTGCTGAGAAGTACAGAGAATTAATAACACAAAAATTTCCAAAAGAAGTTTTCTGCGATGTAGAAAAAGAATGGAGTTTATTCAAAGACACTTTAGTCGAAGCAGCACAAAAAGTATGTGGCAGAACATCTGGAAAGGAAAAAATAAGGCAGACAAGTTGATGGGATGATACCACAATCCAAGCAGTTATAAGAAAAGATGGAGCATGGAGAAAATGGTGGAAAACTAAAAATGACCAAGACCATAAAAGATATGTAGAGGAAAAGAAGAAGTGCAAAGAAATAGTGGAAACAGCAAAGAAAAAGGCATGGGAAGAGTTTACAAAAAAGCTTGAAGAAGATGTGAAGAGCAATAAGAAAATGTTCTATAAAATGATGAAAAATAAAAGGAAGGCTTCTGAAGTACCAGTAAAGATGGAAACAGAGGACGGTACCATTATTGAAGATCCAGGGAATATAAAAGATCTCTGGAAAGAACATTTTAAGAAGCTGTTAAACGCTGAGGAGCAGGTACATGAGGAAACAACAAATAATGGAGAAATTGAGAGACGTTGGGAAGCAGAATTAGAACAAATTACACGGGAAGAAATGGAAAAAGCTGTGAAGAAGATGAATGGGGGGAAAGCCTCAGGACCTGATGAAGTATCAGTGGACATGATAAGAGCAGCAGGTCCAGTGGGAATGCAGTGGCTATATAGAGTACTATCAAGCGTGTGGAGAAATAGTAACATACCTGACGACTGGAGAACAGGAGACATTGTTCCCATCTTCAAGAAAGGCAATAAAAGGCTTTGTAAAAACTACAGAGCAATAACCCTCATGAGTCATACAGCCAAGATTTTTTAAAGAATTTTACTAAATCGAATAAGTGAAAAGATAGAAAAGGAGCTGAGTGAAGAACAGCATGGGTTTAGGAAAGGAAGGAGCACGATCGACCTGATATTTTCTATCCATCAACTGATGGAAAAAAGTTGGGAGTATAACAAAAGGGTGATAATGGTTTTTATAGACATAGAAAAGGCATATGACTCAGTTGACAGGGAAAGACTCTGGTAAGAACTGAAGAAGATAGATATAGAAGATGGATACATTAATGTTATAAAGACAATGTACAGAGGCCACAATTGTAGAATTAGAACACCATTGGGGAACTCTGAATACATCGAAATAAGACAAGGACTTAAGCAAGGAAGTATTCTATCTCCTGCACTTTTTAATGTTGTGATGGAGGGAATGAATAGGTCAGTTAAAGATATAGTAAAAGAAAAAGACAAAAAGATGATTTTTGCAGATGATATGGTAATATGGGGTGATAAAGAGGTAGATGTACAGTCACAGCTTAATGCGTGGAAGGAAATAATGAAAAGGTATGGATTAAAAATAAATAAAGATAAGAGTGAAGTAATGGTATTTGGAAGAGAGCAAGGAATCAACAGAAATATTACCTTGAATGGAGAACCCCTCAAAGTGGTAGAAAGTTTCACTTATTTAGGGAGTGAAATATCTAGGGATGGAAGAATAACTAACGAAATTAATAGGAGGTTACAGAAAGGAGGCAATTTCTACCAAACAATAAAACATCTGATTTGGAATAATGAAGTTTCAGAAAGAGCAAAACTCCTGATGTATAAGAATTATTACATCTCTATTATCACCTATGGTGGAGAAACATGGACAATAACAGAAAGGGACTGGAGCAGACTGCAAGCAGGGGAAATGTAATTTCTCAGAGCAGTTAAGGGAAAAACAAGAATGGACAGAGTAAGGAATGTAGAGATTAGAAAGGACCTCAAACAAGAAAGCATGAGAGAAGAAATTGAAAGAAAGAGACTAAGATGGTATGGGCATGTTAAGAGGATGCATGGGCAGAGACTCCCCAAAATTATGGAAGAACTAAAGATGGATGGGAAAAGACCTCGAGGGCGCCCAAAAACACGGTGGAAAATGGGAGTGAGAATATCTGTTGAAAGGAGAGGTGTGACCTGGCAGCAAGTGGAGGAAGAAAAGTGGTGGGAGGACCGAGCCAAATGGAGAGGACTCGTCAGCACCCAGACCCGGCACTAGCTGGAGCGGGATTCGGATATAGATAGAAGTGATTCATGAAAAATATAGGTTATTGTTAGTCAGGGCCATTCTTTTGTAGGGGTTATTGAAAGTCAGATTGCGTTGCGCTAAAATATTGTGTGTCAGTTTAGTGTTGATCAGAATAGGTATAGAGCTAAATGTCTGAGTACGTTCAGTTCTGTTCAGCTGTTTGAAAATCTAATAATTTAAGAGGTTTATCAGCACAGTCATTCATAAATTTTTCTAAGGGGACGTTTCATACTACAAAAGATGACCAATATTCTCCCACTGATTCTAATTTTTTGAAACTCTGCTCAGAAGTAGCGTTGTAATCGAGGATCCTAACATTATTTGGGCATTGTCAATAGTCAATGCTAAAGCGTGAAAACTGAGGCTGGAGATGTTTCATGTTAATTTGTCCGTTTTCAAGAGCTACAGGCATACTACGTAGACACAGGAAACAGGTCATCTAGTTTCTATTTATATTGAAAACTACACTGAACAGCCAAAGATACTGGTACGACTGCCTAATATCGTGTAAGGCCCAAGCGAGCACCCAGAAGTGCCGCAACACGACGTGGCATGGAGTAGACTTATGTCTGAAGTAGTGATGAAGGGAAATGACACCACGAAATTTGCAGGGCTGGCCATAAATCCGTAAGAACGGAGTTGTCTCTCGTTGCAAGGCATCCCAGATATGCTCAATAATGTTCATGTCTAGGGAATTTGGTGGCCAGCAGAAGCGTTTAAATTCAAAAGAGTGTTCCTGGAGCCACTCTGTAGCAATAATGGAGTATGGGCTGTCGCACTGTCCTGCTGGACTTTCCCAAGTCCGTTGGAATGCACAATGGACATGAATGGACGCAGGTGACCAGATAGGATGCTTACGTACGTGTCACCTGTCAGGGTCGTATCTAGTCATATCAGGGGTCCCATATCATTCCAACTGTACACGCCCCACACCGTAACAGAGCCTACACCAACTCTAACAGTCCCCTGCTGACATGCAGGATCCATGGATGCATGAGGTTGTCTCCATACCCGTACACTTCCATCCGCTCGATAAAATTTGTAACGAGACTCGTCCGACCAGGCAACATATTCCCAGTCACCAACAGTCCAATGTCGGAGTTGACGGGTCCAAACGAGGAGTAAAGCTTTGTGTCGTTCAGTCATCAAGGTTGTACACGAGTGGGCCTTCGTCTCCGAAAGCCCATATCGATGATATTTCGTTGACACTTGTTGATGGCCCAGCATTGAAATCTGCTGCAGTTTGCGGAATGGTTGCACTTCTGTCAAGCTGAAAGATTCTCTTCAGTCGTCGTTGGTCTCGTTCCTGCAGAATCTTTTTCCGGCCGCAGCGATGTCGGAGATTTCATGTTTTACCGAGTTCGTGATATTCACGGTAGACTCGTGAAACGTTCATACGGAAAAATCTCCACTTCATCGCTACGTCGGAGATGCTGTGTTCCATCGCTCTTGCGCCGACTATAACACCACGTTCAAACTCACTTAAATCTTGATAACCTGCCATTGTAGCAGCAGTAACCGATCTAACAACTGCTCCTGACACTTGTTGTCTTATATAGACGTTGCCGACCGCAGCGCCGCATTCTGCCTGTTTAGACATCTCTGTATTTGAATACGCATGCCTACACTTGTTTCTTTGGCGCTTCAGTGTATGAACGAATTGCTAAGCTTTCAGTTTTCTCCGTAAATGACCTCGTTGGTCGAAAATTACACTTTGCTGATACCACACTTCATAAAATACTTCCAGATAAGGGATGCTGCCATTCTGTAATTTCTGTAATACAACTAATGTATGAAAAACAGCGAGAAGCTAGCATATAAATCAGATGAGGCAAGACTCCCACACTGGTAAGAGGTACATTATCGACTCTGCAATACTGTACCAATTCTTACGCCACATGTTCGTTGCTCGTTTCTGTCTGCATTGTTATTAAAATAGCAATCACCGCATTTCCCATTTCAATAATAACGCAATATTTGAAAGCAATGGAAATTTTAAGAATAAAAATTATTCGTCTTTTTAAAGGTTTATTTAAAAACCAAAAATTTTGTTACTGTTTCAGTGGCTAATTGGTATTTCAGTTTTTTACCCAGTTATGAGTAAAAAATAAAGACTCTTGCTATAACCGAGACCAAACAAATATCGAAAAATACCGGTTATTCAGTGCTAAAGTACCGGTATCGGTTTTAACCTATCGGTTTCTCCTACCCATAGTTCCTCAGTATTCCGCAACGTGACGGGCTGAATAAGTCAATTTGGATTTGTGCATTGTGAAGGGTAAGATGGCGTTCTACGAAACAAGCAAATCTTGGGGGACGACCTATTAATTTTCGTAGTTTTCAGGTGAAGGCCATATTTTGTGGGTTTTACATTATAATTCACGTTCTATATTTATATGCTGTTTCAAAGCACTAACATATTGAAAATTTCTCGAAAATGCGTCACTACTGAGACGATACACTCCTATAAAATATGGGAAACGCCATATTGCTATTTAAAGTACTGTTGTATTTGGTTGTTTACGTATTGTAACTTGCGAATTATGAAAGAATGGCATTTCAGGGTAGTGGTACACTGAAGATTTATCAAATACGCACTGTACTCGGTATCATTTGTTACAGCGGAATGTCTGTTAATAACATATCGACAATTAAAGCCTTCACGAAACTGTAACAGTAAAGACTTACGTGTGTAATACAGAAGTTCAGTGCAATGTATCAGACAGAGGTCCACAGCTAATCAACATACGTCGCGTGTAGCTGGTTCGCGTCTTGCTATGCGCAAATATTTCCTAAATGATTCTGGGGTTTTCTCATTAATTTAAAAGAAGAGGGTTCTGTAATATGTTATGATACGTAAATATAAGAGGGCCCACTCTTAGGTGCGAGTGTGTTCGGTTTTGCGAACATGCGAGCGAACATGGACTAACAAACTGCACGATTGCTTTCTTTGTCTCTTCCTTATTCGGTCACAATTCAGTATATATTTAGTCATCCAAAATGTGTTCTGGACTCTTGGATACATGTTTCATTTGTATTGTTTATGCTATCCGCGGTGGCCGAGCGTTTCTAGGCGCTACAGTCTGGAACCGCGCGACCGCTACGGTCGCAGGTTCGAATCCTGCCTCGGGCATGGATGCGTGTGATGTCCTTAGGTTAGTTCGGTTTAAGTAGTTCTATGTTCTATGGAACTGATGACCTCAGAAGTTAAGTCCCATAGTGCTCAGAGCCATTTGAACCATTTTTTAAATTGTTTATGATTATGTGCACAATCTCTCTTGCTCTCTCTTTCTCTCTCTCTATGACACACACACACACACACACACACACACACACACACACACACACACACACACACACACACACACACACTTGTATGAAGTTCAGAAAATGTAAGATAAAATTGCAGTAAATAAATGATTTTTTTTCGCTATATGTACGAGAGAGCGTGCACTGCTTGTTGTAGAATGTTTTACAGTTTCTTGTTTAAAGCCTTTTATTTCACATGTTCTAAAAATTTTGCTAGTAAATGGAAGGATTGATCTAGTTACGAAAGATCTTAACGTTTTACTAAAATGTGAGAAAGATGAAATAAGTTTTGTCTTATGTGGAAGATTTTTGTGAATTTGTGTCGCACTATTTGTATAGGCTGATTTCTTTCTTGACTGTGTGATGTCACCGCCAGACACCACACTTGCTAGGTGGTAGCCTTTAAATCGGCCGCGGTCGGTTAGTATACGTCGGACCCGCGTGTCGCCACTATCAGTGATTGCAGACCGAGCGCCGCCACACGGCAGGTCTTGTCTAGGGAGACTTCCCTAGCACTCGCCCCAGTTGTACAGCCGACTTTGCTAGCGATGGCTTACTGGGTACATACGCTCTCATTTGCAGAGACGACAGTTTAGCATAGCCTTCAGCTACGTCATTTGCTACGACCTAGCTAGGCGCCATATTCAGTTACTATGTCTTCTGAACAGATAATATTGTGACTCATGTACCGTCAAGAGCGACGTTAATCATTAATGGATTAAAGTTAAGTATCAAACTAATTACGTCCGCTTTCTGAATTCTAATTCCTTGTCATGTTCCAGACCCCACTTCAGTATAGTCCTTCCCTCCTCACGCCAGCCTGCGTGAGCTAAAACGCGTGCATTTCGGCCTCCTCTAGTAACACGGTGTTGGCTCTTCTGCCAACACAACAGACTGGACATGGAAGCTCTGATTTTGCCTTATAATATGTTCATGGATATTGATGTTAGAGAAAGAACAACATGACTAGCATATGGGCAAAGGCGGAAATATGCGTTTTAATAGAGCTGACGTGGGCATTTTACACTCGTTCATTTTCGTGAACAAAGTGCGTGATTTGCGAATCAGGTACAGCCGACAACTGCCTCTGGAAAGTGCCGCTGTCGCAAGCGCGTTCCGTCTGACGCACCAGCTCGTTTCTCTGTGTACACCAACCACAATGTAGACCACATTTGGTTTATCAGTACAACGGAAAAAAACAAGCAAAGTTGCAAATTTCATTTTTTTTTTTTTTACTTGATGTGTAACTTCGGGTTCGGACCTGTTTTCAAGTCATCCAGATAGTCAAAGCCGTATTTCCCAAAATGTGAGACCGTCTCAAGATAACAAACGTTTGCTATAACAAAGTGGAAGTGAGCAGCCAGAGAGCATACAGATAAGAATAATCTGTATGCTCTGTAACTGCTCATTCGTACTTTGTTATACGTATATGGTTTTTATCTTGCCATGGTTTTTACATTTTTAAAAATAGATTTTTGACTATCTGGATGACCTGAAAATGGTTCCGCACCCGATAATAGTCATCAAGTCAATAAAAGTGAAATTTGCAACATTGGTTGCTTACTACAGGACGCTACCCAGCAATTACACTAGCTTGCTGAACGTTCGTACGTTTGGTGTGCTTTACGATTATTGAGGGTTCAGTCAACCGCGTACACCACAAGATCCTGAAGAAGATGCCAGCAGTGGGGTCGAAACATCGATCGTATAGAAGAGTGTTTCAGCGTAAGTGCACTTCCTGCAACTTCAAAGCCGGCCGGAGTGGCCGAGCGCTTCTAGGCGCTACAGTATGGAACCGCGTTACCGCTACGGTCTCAGGTTCGAATCTTGCCTCGGGCATGGATGTGTGTGATGTCCTTAGGTTAGTTAGGTTTAAGTAGTTCTAAGTTCCAGGGGACTGATGACAGAAGTCAACTCCTATAGTGCTCAGAGCCATTTGAACCATTTTGCAGCTTCAAAGTTTATCACCCATAACCTGACTTCATATGCCGATGGTACAGTATCATTCCGTCTAAGGTTCAAATGACGACGCTGTTCCGTCAAGCAGCTGCAACACAGTCACCGTTTTTTGCAAAACGCCTTCACAGACACATCATCTTCATGATGATGATGCTTGGTTTGTGGGGCGCTCAACTGCACGGTTATCAGCGCCCATACAAGTTCCCAACCTTTGCTCAACCCAATCTCGCCACTTTCATAAATGATGATGAAATGAAAGGGACAACACAAACACCCAGTCATCTCGAGGCAGGTGAAAATCCCTGACCCCGCCGGGAATCGAACACGGGACCTCGTGCTCGGGAAGCGAGAACGCGACCGCGAGACCACGAGCTGCGGACACATCATCTTCAGGCTCGCCCCAGCGTTCCAGCTCAGCAAATGGCGAACCTATATGAAATGTTATATAAAAGCACTCAATGATGCCAATAACACCATTCTGATTTTAGAACTAATTAAAACAGTCCGTTTTGCTGCCACGCCCTCTATAATACTGGTACAATGTGTACCTTCCGCCATACACCACATGGCACGTTGTGGAGTATAGTTGCAATTGCAAATGTAAATTAAGATCTGAAACTCTAACTAAACTCCGTCCGAGCAGGTCTGGAAGACCCTAACGGTACTGAACGACCGCTGTGTCCTGCTCAGCCTACGGGCGTCACTTGATGTGGATGTGGAGGGGCATGTGGTCTTCACACCGCTCGCCCTGGCGTATGTCAGTTTACGAGACTGCAGCCGCTACTTCTCAATCAAGCAGCTCCTCAATTAGCCTCACAAGGTCTGAGTGCACCCTGCTTGCCAACAGCGCTCGGCAGGCCGTACGGTCACTCACCCAAGTGTTTTCCAAGCCCGACAGAGCTTAATTTGTAACTGTCAATATCATTGAAATTCTCGAAAGCAGTGTAGCTAAGATGTTATTTCATTTTGACGACAACCAGTTTCGGCACTCAACTATGCCATCTTCAGGCCCAAATGCATCTCTCAAAATAAACGATAATGCCACACAGTGCCATATATTCCTGGATTTCGCGAATTCAAACTGTTTCATAAGTGCTGCACTCGAAGACTTGGTCAGTTGCTACCAAGTCTGCGAATGATGCACTTGTGAAAAGTTTTGAATTCACGAAATCCAGGGATATATGGCACTGTATGGCATTGTTTTTTATTTTGAGAGATGCATATAGGCCTGAAGATGGAATAGTTGAGTGCTGAAACAGATTGTCGTCAAAATAAAATAAAAAAAAAAACATCTTAACTACACGGCTGTTGAAGAATTACATTGATGTTGACAAATACCTAATCAGCTGACGTCCCCTGTCCGTAATTGATCGGCCGGCCAGAGTGGCCGAGCGGTTCTAGGTGCTGGAACCGAGCGACTGCTACGGTCGCAGATTCGAATCCCGCCTCCGGCATGGATGTGTGTGATGTCCTTAGGTTAGTTAGGTTTAAGTAGTTCTAAGTTCTAGAGGACTGATGACTTCAGCAGTTAAGTCCCATAGTGCTCAGAGCCATTTGAACCGCAATTGATCAACAGAGATTGAGCGCTTAATTTGGGTGATCTGATGGGAACAGGTGTTACCACTGCGACAAAAAAATGTTCAAATGGCTCTGAGCATTATGGGACTTAACATCTGGGGTCATCAGTCCCCTAGAACTTAGAATTACTTAGACCTAAGTAGCCTAAGGACAACACACACATCCATGCCCGAGGCAGGAGCCGGCCGGAGTGGCCGTGCGGTTCTAGGCGCTACAGTCTGGAACCGCGCGATCGCTACGGTCGCAGGTTCGAATCCTGCCTCGGGCATGGATGTGTGTGATGTCCTTAGGTTAGTTAGGTTTATTTAGTTCTAAGTTCTAGGGGACTGATGACCTCAGCAGTTAAGTCCCATAGTGCTCAGAGCCATTTGAACCATTCGAACCCGAGGCAGGATTCGAACCTGCAACCGTAACGGTCGCTCGGTTGCAGACTGAAGCGCCAAGAACCGCTCGACCACTCTTGCCGGCCTCTGCGACAAGGCCGTTAGCAAAATCTGAAACGTATTAGATTTTTCATACTTCAGCAGGTTCAGTCATAAATCGATTATTTCATACCTGATGTACGGAGAGGGCGGAATTATTGCAGTTCGTCATTACAAGTCTGCGAAGCCTTTAAGGAGAAAGCGAAATGCTCCTAAAGGTACGAGAAAGAGGTAACGGCATTGCACTGAACATCCGACTGCGATACTCACAATACGGATTTTACGGATGAACTTGGAGGCGTCGGACGATCTCCGGCAGCAATAAGCGACAACAGAGCTCCTGGAGGGCGAAGGACGAGCGATAAGGTAAGTTCTCCTGGATAGAAGCGAAGTGTTCACAGTGTGAGTCGGTAGAAATGGGGGGGGGGGGGAGGGGGAAGTGGGAGAGAGGGAGGGCAGAATTGGAGCATAAAGTGCGCGGGGAGAGCCTGCGGGGCTGGAAGAAGACCGTGGTGTGATGGCGGCCCGTTTGTCAGCTGTTTTGTCTCGCTTAAGTTGGCACCGCTTGTCACGAGAAACACTCATTATTTCAGCGGCGTTCGGGCCGCGCGCCCCACCTGCCGACGCGCGCTCGCCACCTCGCCTGCGGAGAGCTCTGCCATGGGTGTTCCGCCCCCGCGCCGCCCCCGAGCAGTGCGCACTTTGTCTTCATCTCGGGATTCCGCTTAAGCGCCGTGGCGCGCCGTCGCGTCCTGCCGAAGAACAATGGCAGCCGGAGCCGCCAGCCGCGTCTTTATTAGAAGGCGAGCGCCGAGCCGCTGCTGTGGGAATCACCGCCCTCAGGGTGGCGACACTGCCGCTGGCGCAGACAGCGGTGATCGCCAGGTGTGAGGAACGCCTGCGGTGCGTTGTTAGCTCTGTACTCCAGTGTTTGGAACCGAGATCCTAAGCAAACAGGAAAGAAACCGAAACCTCTGCATAAAGAATTAAAATACGTTACACATCGTACAAGGTGATTCAAAAGACTGTCAAAAACTGTAGAAAATGGTATAGGAGTCGACGTACAGTTACTTCGGATTAGGAACTTACGGTCTCGGAAGTAGTCTTCATTCGCTGAAAACTTTAAATTGTCAGGAACAACACTAACAGTCAATGCACTCGTGCCTTCTTTACATAAGTGTTCAAAGTGTCGACCACAACATTCAGTCCAGGCATAACATCTTTGGAGAAAATTCTGGCGCACTCTAACATGGGAACCAGGTATCGCGCGATCCTCATCACGCACTACAAATACCCTGGCGACAAGTGTTCTCTGTCGGAATCTCGTGATACGTAAAATAAGGAAGAAAAAGGAGAGGAGAGCGAGATGGGCGTGCAACTGGCCTACCCTCCCGATCAAATGCTTCGAATATACAAAGTGTGTCCCACTTCCGTTAGGACTGTTCCTGTGAAATTCCGAACTGCAACGCTATCTCGTGGCGAGTTGCGGTGTTACGATCCTCGAAGTTTCAAAAACAGCTCTGTAGAGAGTCAAAGCGGTAACGTTACTGCAGCAGGCATCTTAGCTGTTGAGAGGTGGCAGAAACCCCCTCTCATATTTCTATCTTAGTCTAATTCGATCTTCCTCTCTAATTGCATGCGGTGAAAAGTCGCTATTCCTTCACACGCGGACTTCCCATGCAGCGTCTCTCGTCACCCGGGTGGTCCGGTGGCAGGTGGGCTTTGCTGATCTTGAAAGGGTTAGGCCGACGGGTGTGAGGGAGTCGAGTGAATGCTTTCCAGACGCCGACATTGTCTAAAGACACGCCCGCAGGGGCCTGAAGGAGCGGCTGGGCTAGAGATTCCGTTACTTCGCAGAAACTTAGCGAAAACACTTTATGGCGGGCTACCAGCGAGGCGTGGGAATGACTTGTATTCCCAGGCAGTTGCCGCGTTTTCTGCAAAATCTAAACTGTGATTGGCTTGCTCAGGGCATAGCTCCGTGATGTAGCAAAATCGGCGCAGAAATTGGCGCCAAGAATCTCCATTGGTGGAATGGTAGTGCTTCGGCAATAGAGTGGAATTTTCCACCGGTTTTCGAGTTGCTGATTGGAACGTTCAACCACAGCCACTGTCGTGGGGGCGGCAATGTTCTGTGTTCGGCTTGTACGGGTGCTCTTGAGGGAGTCATCTCTCGCCTTTCGGTCGGAGTAGGTTACAAGACTGAGTTCTCGCTGCTCTGGACAGCCTGCCTTCCGTTGGCTGTCTAATATACTTTTATTTAATTGTAACTGTTTGACGAAGTTGCTGAAATTTCGACTTCAACGTAACTTTCCGAGTACAGTTGGCAATCTAGCGTTCTGCGTACAAGCGGCCTATGTTGTGTGTCTTGAGCAGTTTTGGCTAAAGTTGACTGTATCGGAGTTACTGTGTGACTTCGCTTGTTAAAATCAATCACTGTACCGTCAGTGATTGTATGGCGAGCCTTCTTCGTCTCCCTCAGAGGCGCATTTGTATTGCTAGGAAGTCTTTAGTCTGGAACAACCAGACCAGGATAATTAGTTTAGGGCTATACTCGCGACATTATCATCACCACGACGGGACGTCGAAGCAACCAGCCATTGCCTCCGGTACGCCAGATCGTGTTCTTGCAGTTAAGAAGACAGTTTGGTAATGTATGTCCGCAGCACTGGCAGATAGGGATTTTCCTAGGTGATAATCAGAGCTAAGCAGAGCGTGCCTGTTCGTCTTTTTCTAACTTTGTTCTGTCTTGGGTGTTCATTGTCTGAATTTTCACTACTGTAGCAGCAATTAATGTTGGGTTGGCTGTGTGTTTCTCTTAAGATTTGAGTTGCAAGGAATTAGCTCCACATACCACTTCGTCATAAATGTCACAATCTAGTTTAGGGACAACTTCACCTTCACAGCATTTATTTGAGTATCCAATTTGAGACAATTTGATCTACTGTAAAATGTTTCATGTGTTTTGTTTATTATTTTGATTTTAGTCATAATAAATCATTTTGGACAGAACTTTCATTCTGTTAATCGGTAGAGCAACCCTTTCATTTCTCACTACGTTAATGAAACTTTCCTTTATTTAACTTATTTATCAAATTAAATTATTGCAGGTGCCAAACTCTTTTCTACTCCACTTGTAGGGTCGATTTTACAGTCAGTTCGCGTTTCTTTTTAATCCATGTGCAAGAGCAAAAGTCGGAGTTAGAATAGGGGGGGGGGGGCTTAGGGCATCCTTTATATATGAAGATTCTAGAAGAATTTCGTGTTAAATACACTGCTAGCCCCGGCACCTCGCACTGTGAATGTGACAGTGCGCGTCTGTCACTCTTCAGAAAATGGCTGTGGAGCTGTGAGGCAACAACTGGTTTTTTGAATCCTCCAGAGTTTGTGGGCGATAATTCGTCCAATTTGACCCTAATAGCGAGGGGCAGCTTCCTGGTTGCTCCTCCATGACGACGCCTCGGCCCACAAAGCGAAGAGTGTGCACGAGTTTTTCTCCAGCAAATAGATCACAGTCCTGGGTCAGTCATCGTATTAGTCGTATTTGCCCCAGTCGACTTCTGGTTGTTACAATGAAATGAACACCCTTAGCTGCTTACAGGCGTTGGCATACGTCAACGGGGACACATGAAAGTGTGTGCCCCGACCGGGACTCGAATCCGGGATCTCCTGCTTATATGGCCGACGCTATATCTATCTGAGCCACCGAGGACACACAGGATAGCGAGACTGCAGGGATTTATCTCTGGCACGCCTCCCGCGAAACCCACATTCTCAACGTATTGTCCCGCACTACATTCGTGGTGCCCACTCCCATTATATTCATTACTCGCGTCGCGTTGCCTCTGAGAGGAAAGAACAGATACCATCTTAGTATATATATATATATATAGTTAAGGCTCACCGGCCACTTGACCATCTTCTTCTTGTGTGCGAATGCACAAACAGTGCCCGAACTCTTACGGGAATCGGCAACGCGCCGCGAGTAATGAGTATAATGGGCGGGGGCACTACGAATGTAGTGCGGGACAATACGTCGAGAATGTGGGTTTCGCGGGAGGCGTGCCAGAGGTAAATCCCTGCAGTCGCGCTATCCCATGTGTCGTCGGTGGCTCAGATGGATAGAGCGTCTGCCATGTAAGTAGGAGATCCCGGGTTCGAGTCCCGGTCGGGGCACACATTTTCATCTGTCCCCGTTGACGTATGTCAACGCCTGTAAGCAGCTAAGGGTGTTCATTTCATTGTAATCTTATTCTAACGAGCTGCATGGTCACCGATGGTATCTGTCCGAAAGAACAGATACCATTTTAGTATATATTCTGGTTGTTACTTGAATTGAAGTAGGCAGTGAAAGGACACCGTTATGACGCAATTAAAGACATCCAAGAAAATCGAGCTGCAGTACTAAATGCAACTCTAAAAAAAAAAAAAAAAACTAAATTTACGGCTTCCAAACACTTTTAACACGATTTCAGCTGGGCTTTGATTCAGTGCGAGATGATTTTGTGAACATAATCCAAGACTTCGTTTTCACAGCCACAGTCCTAACGGAACTGGGACACACTGTCACGTACTTCTTGCAAAGAAAAGTGGACAAATACTGCATCTAGTTGCATTCAGTGGTACGTACAACAGATTAACTTTGCTGAACTTCAGGTTAGTGTCATTGATTGTCCCTGTTATTTCTGATATTTCAAAGCTTCTACTGACTCAGGATTACTTCCAAGACCACAAGTTCCTGTTCCAAAGTTGTCCTATTTCGACTCCATTTTGAATTAACGAACTGCGTTTCGAATCAGCCTTCATAGCTACAGAAAACACAGTGAAGAGACGCCTCGTGAAAACCATAATAGACTACTTGCAGCCGGCCGTGGTGGCCATGCGGTTCTAGGCGCTTCAGTCCGGAACCGCGCATCCTGCCTCGGCCATGGATGTGTGTGATGTCCTTAGGTTAGTTAGGTATAAGTAGTTCTAGGGAACTGATGACCTCAGATGTTAAGTCCCATAGTGTTCAGAGCCATTTGAACTATTTGAAGACTACTTGCAGGTAACGTTGTCGTTTACCGACTAGTAAAGTCATCAGAAGACTTACAAAATTATTTACATGTACTGAGACGGTGTGAACAATGGCAGATGACGCTGAACGATAAAAGGATATCACGTGCACTACATCAGTGCTAAAAATGTTCCGTCAGAATTCATTCACACTATAAATCACATAAGTTTAATCTCTGTTGATCCACCATGGAAAGGGACATCAGCTGCTTAAGTAATTGTCAATATCAACGAAATTCGCCAACAGCCGTGTAACATCTCAGTTACATGGTTGTTGGAGAATTTCATTGACGCTGACAATTACAAAATTTTAATGGTGATCAAATCAACTATATAGGCTGCTTAGTCGTTACAGTTACAAACAACTTAAATTGGAGCCATCCCACAGAAAATGTTGTTGGGGAGGTGAACTTAAGCTACTGGCAGAACATTAACAAGGCGCAGCAAATCTATTACATAGACTGCCTGCACTATGCTTTCTCTCCTGCTCTGTAGTGTTTCTGCACGATATGGTATTCTCACCAGATAGTGTTAACGTAGGACATCGAAAAATTTCAGAGAAGTGCGGTTGGTATTGTTTTATCGCGTTTTTTTTTTACTTCTGTAAGTAGGCTGTTTAGGTTTTCTAATTGGTAACGCCACCTCTGTATGAAAATCACTGGCTGTGCTGTGTGCAGTCTGTGGCTGCTTTGCATTGTTGTAATACTCGCCATTGTAGTGTTAGGCAGCTGGCTGTGAACAGCGCGTAGCGTTGTGCAGTTGGAGGTGAGCCGCCAGCAGTGGTGGATGTGGGGAGAGAGATGGCGGAGTTTGGAAATTTGTAAGATATACAATGATCTGTTATGTATATTATGAGTTTTCAACATTATTAAGGTAAATACATTGTTTGTTCTCTATTAAAATCTTTCATTTGCTAACTATGCCTATCAGTAGTTAGTGCCTTCCGTAGTTTGAATCTTTTATTTAGCTGGCAGTAGTGGCGCTCGCTGCGTTGCAGTAGTTCGAGTAACCAAGATTTTTGTGAGGTAAGTGATTTGTGAAACGTATAGGTTAATGTTAGTCAGGGCCATTCTTTTGTAGGGATTTTTGAAAGTCAGATTGCGTTGCACTAAAAATATTATGTGTCAGTTTAAGCACAGTCTTGTATAAATTGTTCTAAGGGGACGTTTCATATGTCGACCCTTAGCCGAGGATACCTCACTGGAATCTTCTGATTTCTTGTTGTAGTTTGTGTAATTAGTGTAGATTTTGTTTATTGCTAGCGCGTAATTGTAAAGTGAATCTCCTTTGTAGTTGCAGTCTTTCATTGTTGTACAGTAAAACAGGTGTGGCACGCATGTAAATTTGCACCAACTATTTCGCAGTTGCGCTTGCAATTAGCTAGATGTTATTTTCAGTGCTATGTTAATATGTTCTCTTATTTTTGCTCTTCAAATTGTGTTTTTCTGTGTTGTCGTGTGAAATATTGTGACAATAATGGCGTGTGAAAAACGTAATACTAGGCTCCAAAGTAAACTGAGAAATGACAGTGAAGACGAAAGCAGTGTGTTAGCGCCACCGTGTAATGAATTAACTAATGTTCAACATAGTAATTTGGTAATTGTGCATAGGGAAATGGAGCGGGCGGCAAACAATGGCGTAGGCAGTGAAACAATTAGTGAAGAGGGAAGCATTATCGATCGATCGCTCGGCAACAGCTCGCCTCAGGAATCCGAAATGACAGGACACAATTTTGCAAATGCTGTAGATTCAGGTTTTGCGTCCTCACCGTTTTCTCAAATAAGTCAAGACACATTTTCTGCTTGTCAAAATGTGAATGTTGCCGGTGCAAATGCACTGCCGAAAAGTGTAGAGGAACAGATTCCAGACACTAATGCATTGTTATTACAGTTAATGCAACAAATGGAACAAAATCAGAGACAAACTCAGCAAAAGCTTCAAAAGTTAGACATAATGGAACAAAATCTTCAAAAGTTAGACACGATGGAACAAAATCAGAGACAAACACAGCAACAGCTTCAAAAGTTAGACTCATTGGAACAAACTCTTGAACAAACACGTGAAGATTTAATTACTGAGTTACATAACATTGAATCGAAATGTCAAAAAGTCTGTAATGACGTAAAAACACAAATTTGTGAGCATTTTCAACCTATTTTTTCGCGGCATGAAAATGCATTACAGAATCACGAAGCAGCCATATAAGAACTACAAACTACTGTTCATAAAAATCATGAGACCTTGCAAGCTAAAATTGACTCAGTCGCATCTTCCGATTTGGTTACGCAACTTGCAAAAACTCAGGAAAACTTAAAGGACACAGTAGATACTCTGAAAATTGGTTCAGAAAGACATATGGAGGAAATTAGTTCATTATCAGAGAAAGTAGTTGAACTTTCGGATCAGCTAAATAATTTATCTACGAAGGTAGATGATAATCTGAATGACACAAAACCGGTAGTCTTTAATGACACAGAAGAGTGCAAACAAATTAGGAAATTCAATCAAAATCAAATCAATATACAGTACAAAAGAGAAATCCGGGAAGTACAAGATAAGTTGGCACAAGTAATACAAAAATTACAAATTTCAGAGGACACTCGCGCTCCAACACGGGAAGAGGGACTTAGAAATACGGAAAAGCCGCAAAATAATAACACAGGGCATTTCGGAAGTTATGAAAGAAATTGGCAATGTGCACCGAATTTTGAGACTGAACCGCCGACACGACGTAACAATGACTGACATGTGACTCGCCGACATGATGATTTTGACTATATGCTGTTCATTACTACACGTAAATTCAAAACATTTAAGAATTCTGCCAACGACATTCATCCACAAGCATGGCTCCATCAATTCTCTCATTGTTTTCCTCCCAACTGGTCGTTGGAGCACAGGTTGGAATTTATGCGTGGCTACTTGGAGAATGAACCAGCTGTAAGAATGCGATCGGTCATTCACGACTGCCACAATGAAGGAGATTTTTATCATGCCTTCCTCTCAGCATATTGGTCTCAAGCTACACAAGACCGAGTAAAACATAGCATCATAATGATGAAACATTTCGAACAATCTGAATTTTCCAGTCTTGTGAAATATTTTGAAGACATGTTGCACAAGAATCAGTACCTGACAAACCCATACAGCCCCTCAGAACTCATCCGCATTTGCTTAATCAAATTACCTGAACATTTACGACATATTATTTTAGCAGGACGTTGCAAAGACGACATTGAAGCTTTCCAGGGACTCTTACAAGAATTGGAAGTCGACACTGACAATCGCGGAACGCGGAAACAGGAGCAAAACAATTACAGGTCACATCTGTCACAATTCCGCGATGACAGAAATAATACACGACAAGGCTATTCTTACAACGTAAATCGTGACCAAAACAGACACCACCCGTATGACAACCGTTGGCACAGTAGTAATAATTACAGGGAAAGATCACCTCTCCGCGGTAATGACTATCACAGAGACATCATAGAAACAGACAATATGGTAACCAGAACTATTATTATCAAGGGAGACAGAATACTTTCAGACGCAACAGTTCGGCGCACAGTTACGATTCAGAGAGAAATTCTCCACCACGTGACGGACAAGGAAGAAACTACGGAACCTACCGACATGACGACAGACGATATATTCGTAACGACAGACCTGAATTGCATCAGAACTGGCGGGATTTAAACAGGGCAGGGCCTTCTCGGCAAGGTGAATTTGTAGAAGTTAGGTCTCCTAATCCCAATAACGACGCGCGCCAACAAAGGGACAGACAATGACTCGCACCGCAGGCAGCCACCTGCGCCGGCTGGCCCAGAGAAAAATAACATAGAAGCTAACCTTGAGAAAAATTCCACTGTTCTTTACCGACGTATACTGCATGATAATTGCGTTAAAGCTGAAACTCTGAGTACTTTGAAGAGTAAAAGATTGTACCACATTTCAAATGTAAAACCGTTTATTGAAAGATAATCTGCTTTTTAACTTTGTCTTTGCCATAAAACTTTTCACTTCACATTTCTAGTATACATTGTCAGACCCAGAAACTGTTACCATGCAACAATGTTTGAAGTTAAATATCCAGTCAAGAACCAAGAGAACTTATTTCAACAGATATTACGAATGCATTGTTATAGTGAACAGACGACACAGTGTTGTTACTTGTACATTCTTGCTTGTTAGTTACACGATTACGTAACGACTATCAGGCTTACATACTTCGAACATGTACTGGTACTGCTAATGAGATTTTAATGCAACATTTTGGTTTACTTGAAAATACATTATGGATTCAAAGTGCTTTCTGAGAGATACCAGATGACACAGTGGTTAGTTTATTTGACAGCTACACGACTATATCACGATGCTACTAATGTGTGACACAATTTACATTGTTGCTTTTGCGGTGTATCTGTTTTATATTTACACAATTTTTCTGAATTCTTCTGGAAAGTAGAACATGTTTTAGTAGTAACTTTTGTGGTATAGCAATAATGAGACAGCCTTTTCCGTAGCACAACAATACGTTACAGCACAGTACTTTCTTCATCACAGAAATAAGCATAATAACTAAGATATCTATACTCAAAGCATTTCACTTTTGTTTATCATGAGGTAACTACATTGACTTCTGCAGAACTTAGCTTTCAAAGGACGATAACTACGACACTTCCAGAGAGATTATCTTACAACAAGATGCACAGTTTAGCGCTACAGTACACGTATTTGAGTGATTAATTTTGTACTTAAAACATTTATTTTTTTAAAGATATTTGAAGTGCAATGATACAGGGGTTTTCCGTGATACATTTCATTCCATTTCTGTAATCTGTAACACCTGAGGGTATAATTACATTTATCCTCAGGGGGGTACACGCCTACTTTGTGTACCATGTGTTTGGCAAGCACAAGGAGCCCTAGCTAATATGGTATTTGCTTATACAACTTTACACATCGGTACCATATTTCTCTAACACAGAATTACACAGCTATCTGATTATTTGACAGAGAAACAAACATTTTGTTTACTACATCAGTGACAGATGTTTACGTAATTACACAGATGGATAACTTCACACTTATGAAATTTTATTTTGTCTGTACTTTGTAAACTGTTCATATTTTTTTGGAACCATTGTGATACTATGAGAGCTTTGAATGATATATTTGGTATGAGATCATGATTTTTAAAGTACGTTTGAGGTAGATGACACTATTGAAATGAGCAGAGAATATTTTTTTAGGTTTTGAAATTATTGGAGGAAGCTACGACGATTTTGAGATTTGACTGAGGTGTTATGATGTTATTATTATGACGACGATGTGTATTATGCTGTAGAGGTATGTTTATGATCAATGAGATGATGCTATATGAGGAATTTGATTATGCTACTTATCTGTTATGGTGAAATATTGAAGAAGCGTCGACGAATATTTATATGTGTAATAAGGTAAGGAATAATGAGTAGTGGCTAGGAACCCTGATTTGTGGAAAAGGTTGTTGGAAACCAAGAATCGTACTTTAAGAGTTATTAAGTGTGTGTAAATGTGTGAATGTATTACAATGCCGACGAAAATTTTTTGGACACCGTTATATTTATAGGATTTTGTTTCTACACGTTTGCAACGCAAATTCTCGACCTGTGAATTTTTTTATATGAGACTGCCACTGTAGTGCAAACTGGTGTCGTAAATATTTCGGTAAGAAAGGTAAGTGACCTTGACGTAATGCGTCTTGAGCGGCCACCTGTGCCAGCCACCTGGAGAAACAGCCATTAGGTGGAGAAAAAAAGAGGCCATTAACCTTGCTATTGACATTCCTTTGTAGAAAGCATCGCAAAAACGACATGGTCGAACTTGAAAACATATTATTACACTGTGGAGCTCTTAATTTATGATATTTACTGAAATGCCTAATGAAATGACGAGAAATATTTTTATGTCTATACACCTGACTATGACTATTGTCTCTCTAGTTGAGAGATTTTTCTACTAACTTATGAAATGCCTCATGACTACTGAATGATATTTTTATGCTTTGCTTTTCATAGTTGCTTATTTCATTTGATATCTGGTTTCCAGCTGTGTTGCAGCATTAGTTTTATAAAATAAAATGCATTTGCTAATGTGAACACTTTCTGTCAACAGATCTATTAAATAATTATTTTATGATCCACATTCTTCGAAAAAGGAGCTCTTGGAATGGAAAGAACAATAAGAAGGGACTGATAACAATAACTGCATATATAATTTTCTTTTCAAGTACTTGGTAATTTTTTGTAGAATTAGTTTTTGTGGTGCACCACTTTAATGACATAGATATTAAGATGTGAATAGACATTTCCCTTATCTGCATTGTTGTCTTTAGTGTAATATCTTTTCTGCTTGATCTTTGCCATGCTTAGGTATTAATTACAGAATTTGCTGCTGCTGTTTGCCATGCATAGTGCTACTAAATTTCACTTTGTATTACTCTGTTAAGCTAGTTTTGCTACTGATTTATTTTTCTTGTTTGCTGCACAGTGCCTTATATTAGTTGTAATATTGCAATTGCTTTGCCTATTTAAATTTTTTGTCATTGATGTTTGTGTTAGTTGTTTTGTGCTGCCGCATTGCCTCGTCCCTTAGTTTAGCATCTGAGCTCGGTAGATTTAAGTTAGCTTAAGAGGGGGTAGACCATATAAGAAACTGACTATGGACAATAGGGAAAAAATGCATTGAGAAGTTATATGAAAAAGATTTGGGCTAAAATGAGTATTGTACACTGAGACATAATTATTTTGAAAGAAATATGAATAGAATACAGAAAGCAGGTATAGATAGGACTTTTTGGGAATAATGATGAATGAAGGGAGATCTCCAAGAAGTAAAGAAAGTTTTGTTTGCAAAATACTGCAGTAAAACAAACCCTGTCCTTTCCTTTTGTATTATTATGCTATGTGTTTGTGTACTCTTGTGTATTTGTGTTTTTCCTGTCTTTATGTGTTTAGCTGATGTTGTTATGTTGTAGAATTTTTCTAATACTATGTTATTTACTTTGTAAAGATGTTTAAACATTATTTGTTCTGTTTTGTTTTAATGCTCATGTGTGAAGTTGATGTTTCAATAATTATTCTGATCTTTTATTTATTTACTTATGTCATAATTCCTGTAACACTGATGTATATGTTTATTTCTATTCTTTTGTAAAGCCCCTATTCCTACAAATGTTCTCTGTATTGTTATGTTCTTTAATGATGTATTTTGTACCTTTGTAATTGTATTCTTATGTTATAAAATTGTAATTGATACCAGTTCATCATATTATTAAGTTGTAAGTTCCATTTCACTGCACACGTTTCTGTTGGTCATAGTATATGGACAATATGTGAGAAGTAGGGACTGTTAGTGTTTGCACGTGTGTTAATAATTCAGCAAGGGACTGGATAACAGCATTGTTGGTTCAAGGACAATTCCAAAAACTTGGTGAGTGCACAAGTGGTGGTTATGGACTTGCTATATTGTCTGCAAGACTCTTCGATGGTGATTGGGCACCTGCACAGTCACAACAGATGGCTGCTGGCCATTTCTACAAAGACTACAGTGGGTCTACACCTTTGCTGACTCACCAGTACCATTATTTCTACAAGGACTACAGTGGGTCTACACCTTTGCTGACTCACCAGTACCATTATTTCTACAAGGACTACAGTGGGTCTGCATCTTTGATGACCCACCAATACCATTATTTCTACAAGGACTGCAGTGGGTCTGCACCTCTGGTGGCCCACCAATACCACAATCTCTACCAGGACTGCAGTGGGTCTGCACCTCTGATGGCCCACCAATACTGTAATCTCTACCAGGACTACAGTGGGTCTATTCTGTGATGACCTACCTACCAATATTCTTCAAAACTTCGACTGACTCTGCGGTGGGTTTGCTCTGTTGTGGCCCATTACCTGTCTGCATGTCAAGAGTCAGCACTGTCTTTTCGTTGGAAGGACAACACTACTTCTTCAAGACTGCATGGAAATCCACTACTTCCGTGTGCATTTTCTTTTACTGCTCAGACTTTGAGAAAAGAAACGGCAGTTTTACTGTGATGAATTATAAGGACTGTCTTTATGGACTGTGAGAAAATTTTAGCTTTTGACCAATATTGTATTAATAAGTGTGTGCATTTGATATCTTTCTTACTGTAATTATGAAAAATTTTTTCAAATCTGTATTGGCCAGTGCCCAAAACAATTTGTAAAATTTTTTGTGGGGAGCATGGGGGCTGCATTGTTGTAATACTCGCCATTGTAGTGTTAGGCAGCTGGCTGTGAACAGCGCGTAGCGTTGTGCAGTTGGAGGTGAGCCGCCAGCAGTGGTGGATGTGGGGAGAGAGATGGCGGAGTTTGGAAATTTGTAAGATATACAATGATCTGTTATGTATATTATGAGTTTTCAACATTATTAAGGTAAATACATTGTTTGTTCTCTATTAAAATCTTTCATTTGCTAACTGTGCCTATCAGTAGTTAGTGCCTTCCGTAGTTTGAATCTTTTATTTAGCTGGCAGTAGTGGCGCTCGCTGCGTTGCAGTAGTTCGAGTAACCAAGATTTTTGTGAGGTAAGTGATTTGTGAAACGTATAGGTTAATGTTAGTCAGGGCCATTCTTTTGTAGGGATTTTTGAAAGTCAGATTGCGTTGCGCTAAAAATATTGTGTGTCAGTTTAAGCACAGTCTTGTATAAATTGTTCGAAGGGGACGTTTCACTTCCATCTACATAGGGAGTAATTACATCCATGAAATACAGGAGAAATCGGAACTGAAATCGAAAAATTTAGATATTAGTTTTCCCCATATTCTATTTGGAAGTGAAATGGTAGAGAAATTATTGGAAAGCGGCTCTATGAAACCTTTGTCAGACACTTACGGGCACCCGCAGCTACAGAGCAGTTACGCTTACACTTTGGTCAAAGGCACCACGCATATTCTCGGGAGACCCATATAGGAGGTTGGAATATTGACACCTACGAGTTTCATCGAGCAGAAAGGGCACCTAATGGTGCTCCAGGGGTGGGTAGCTTTTAGTTTGCGCCAGATATGTTACCAGAAATGACAAAGCTGTTCCTCTTACAGGTGGGTCGAAGGCACCGCACACGGTCTCGGAAGAAATCCCCAGGAGGCCAGAATGTTAGCACCGATGGACATCAGCAAGTGAAAAGAACACCTAATTGTGCTCCTGGGGTTGGATAGCCGATTTCTACGTGCCAAATACCTTACCAGCAGCGACGGAGCGGTTCCGCATATAGGTAGACGAAAGACACCGTGAGTATTCTCAGCAGATATCCCCTGGAAGACAGAATACTGGAACCGTACGGAGTACCATGCGTAAATAACACCTAATGGTGGTTCTATGGGTGGATGTCTATAGTGTTCGCCAAACACTTTACCAGCAGCTGTGGAGCGGTTCCGTTTACTGGTGGTTCAAAATGACCACGCATGTTCTCGGAAGACATCCCCAGGTAGCCAGAATATTGGTGTTGATGGGCATCAGCGAGTAGCAATGACTCCTAATGGTCCTATCTGAGATGGATAGCCTGTAGTGTGCACCAGACGGAGATAAGTGTCTTATTTTACCCATTAGAAATGGTTGTTGAAAAACAGGAGTCATATTCCAACAATTAGAATTAAGACTTGTAAGAGAAACTGAAATTATCGTTATTTATACAATCTGACTGATTATTCAGAAATACACAGAAATGATACTGGCTAAAAAAGCCCTTGTTATTGAACTAGATAATTTAAAGTGTTGCAGCTAACGTTAAATATACAAAGACAATGAACTTCAAGTGAATGTACAAATGCAACGGACAGATAACGAGTACATAAATGCAACAGACATAATGAATATACACCTGACTGTAATAAAAAATTAGAAACAACGGAATTAACCTACTGATATTTAAACAAAAATGCACACTTGGATAACACTTATTGTACTGTATTGTATCTAGCCCAGCTTTAAATATTCTGGTGACCCTGTGGAGTTAACAGACAATTCCCGCTTGCCTGTGGTCTTGATCCCAAAGCGCTTCATGGCGGCGTAGAAAGGCGATAGGAAACAATGCTGCGCTACACCTTGTAACCAGAGAACGCGCAGGAGACTTCCCTGGTTCTGACCACGTGGTCACAAAAACTTTCGCTTCTTCTAGTGCAAACCACCTTATAATAACTCCCTGAACATATAACTTAATACTCAGCAAAAAGGAATAGAACCTGCTGACACTGACAGCACGTGACGAATAACTACAAAACAAATCTGCAGTGCAGCTTACAAAACACGAGAGGTGGAAAATTCGATTGTGTTATCCACACACAGCCAAATTTATACTCGAAATACTTTAATCTAAAGGCACGCGTATTCATCACATCTCTCACATTGTTCGCTTCAGAACAAAGCATCCAGGAACAAAGGAAATCTCTAACTAAAACTCATAAAGTCTGTTTTCAGTGTGCTTTTATAATAAAAAATTTCGAGCTAACAACAGAAATTACAATGTATATAATGTAGAGATAATACTATAAGGCAAGCTTTCAGACTCTGCCACATTCTACACATACTCGTCACCACTAACGAAATAAAAACACTCCAAATATGACTCAAATGACGAAAACTTCCGATACGTGTGAGAGAGCATTCTTGTCGCGCAAAATCCTCATGGATTCTGGGCTTATTAATCTCTGTTTGACAAGATAAAGAACTTGGGCTCATTAACTACCAAGCGGCACGCAAAATCTTAAATTTACGAAAATTTTCCTCGCCAGGAAGTTACCACACATTTCAACGTAACAAATTCCCGAGATAGTTATGAAATACGTGGTCGAGAAGTGTTCACAATAACAGCATTCTAACTCACCCACAGGATCGTGGCAAGGGACTCCAACCAGCGTTTTGGCACCCTAGTTTACGGAAGACTGTGTGGTCGGAAACACAGGAAAGACTTCAAGGCAAAGCATTTACGAAAAGAACGATCATGCTGTATAATTGTCTGATGACCACGTGGGCATTGAAGCCTTACCCATAAGTTCTTGAGTGTCATTTTCGTGAACTAAATTATGGGATTGGTTCCAAGAAACTGAGAGGAGGTATGCGATGACAAAAGTGATTATAAAGGTAACTAACGCCCTCTCTCGGAAGCATCGTGTCACTCAATGTATTCGCATGGCGGCGGCGTCAGTCACAGTGTCTCAGACTCTAGGGGCCCTTTTTTGTTTTGGGGAAGGAGACCAGACAGCGAGGTCATCGGTCTCTAGGGGCCCTAAGAGCGTCTCCCCAAGACCGAGTCGGCTGCTCTTGGTTGAGCAGTTTACATTAACTCCTTCCCCTGAGCCTAGCAAGGGAAAGTCTCCATCGCACCCCCTTCATACGAGGGCAGTTCAATAAGTAATGCAACACTTTTTTTTTCTCGGCCAATTTTGGTTGAAAAAACCGGAAATTTCTTGTGGAATATTTTCAAACATTCCCGCTTCGTCTCGTATAGTTTCATTGACTTCCGACAGGTGGCAGCCCTGTATGGAGCTGTTAAAATGGCGTCTGTAACGGATGTGCGTTGCAAACAACGGGCAGTGATCGAGTTTCTTTTGCCGGAAAACCAGGGCATCTCAGATATTCATAGGCGCTTGCAGAATGTCTACGGTGATCTGGCAGTGGACAAAAGCACGGTGAGTCGTTGGGCAAAGCGTGTGTCATCATCGCCGCAAGGTCAAGCAAGACTGTCTGATCTCCCGCGTGCGGGCCGGCCGTGCACAGCTGTGACTCCTGCAATGGCGGAGCGTGCGAACACACTCGTTCGAGATGATCGACGGATCACCATCAAACAACTCAGTGCTCAACTTGACATCTCTGTTGGTAGTGCTGTCACAATTGTTCACCAGTTGTGATACTCAAAGGTTTGTTCCCGCTGGGTCCCTCGTTGTCTAACCGAACACCATAAAGAGCAAAGGAGAACCATCTGTGCGGAATTGCTTGCTCGTCATGTGGCTGAGGGTGACAATTTCTTGTCAAAGATTGTTACAGGCGATGAAACATGGATTCATCACTTCGAACCTGAAACAAAACGGCAATCAATGGAGTGGCGCCACACCCACTCACCTACCAAGAAAAAGTTTAAAGCCATACCCTCAGCCGGTAAAGTCATGGTTACAGTCTTCTGGGACGCTGAAGGGGTTATTCTGTTCGATGTCCATCCCCATGGTCAAACGATCAACTCTAAAGTGTATTGTGCTACTCTTCAGAAACTGAAGAAACGACTTCAGCGTGTTCGTAGGCACAAAAATCAGAACGAACTTCTCCTTCTTCATGACAACGCAAGACCTCACACAAGTCTTCGCACCCGAGAGGGGCTCACAAAACTTCAGTGGACTGTTCTTCCTCATGCACCCTACAGCCCCGATCTCGCACCGTCGGATTTCCATATGTTTGGCCCAATGAAGGACGCAATCCGTGGGACGCACTACGCGGACGATGAAGAAGTTATTGAAGCAGTACGACGTTGGCTCCGACATCGACCAGTGGAATGGTACCGTGCAGGCATACAGGTCCTCATTTCAAGGTGGCGTAAGGCCGTAGCATTGAATGGAGATTACGTTGAAAAATAGTGTTGTGTAGCTAAAAGATTGGGGAATAACCTGGTGTATTTCAATGCTGAATAAAACAACCCCTGTTTCAGAAAAAAAAATGTGTTGCATTACATATTGAACTGCCCTCGTATTTAGTGTTAAGATGGCCCAAGGGATAACCCGTCAAAAACTGTGCACGTAGCAAGCATGAAATTACACTACTGGCCATTAAAATTGCTACACCAAGAAGAAATGCAGGTGATAAACGGGTATTCATTCGACAAATATATTATACTAAAACTTACATGTGATTACATTTTCACGCAATTGGGGTGGATAGATCCTGAAAAATCTGTACCCAGAACAAACACCTCTGGCTGTAATAATGGCCTTGATACGCCTGGGCATTGAGTCAAGCAGAGCTTGGACGGCGTGTACTGGTACAGCTGCCCATGCAGCTGCAACACGACACCACAGTTCATCAAGAGTAGTGACTGGCGTATTGTGATGAGCCAGTTGTTCCGCCACCATTGACCAGACGTTTTCAATTCGTGAGGGATCTGGAGAATGTGCTGGCCAGGGCAGCAGTCGAACATTTTCTGTATCCAGAACGGCCCGTACAGGACCATCAACATGCGGTCGTGCATTATCCTGCTGAAATGTAAGATTTCGCAGGGATCGAATGAAGCGTAGAGCCACGGGTCGTAACACATCTGAAATGCAACGTCCACCGTTCAAAGTGCCGTCAATGCGAACAAGAGATGACCGATACGTGTAACCAGTGGCATCCCATACCATCACGACGGGTGATACGCCAGTACGGCGATGACGAATACACGCTTCCAATGTGCGTTCACCGCGATGACGCCAAACACGGATACGACCATCATGATGCTGTAAACAGAAACTGGATTCATCCGAAGAAATAACGTTTTCCCATCGTGGACCCAGGTTCGTCGTTGAGTACACCATCGCAGGCGCTCCTGTATGTGACGCAGCGTCAAGGGTAACGGCAGCCGTGTTCTACGAGCTGATTGTCCACGCTGCTGCAAACCTCGTCGAACTGTTCGTGCAGATGGTTGTTGTCTTGCAAACGTCCCTATCTGTTGACTCAGGGATCGAGACGTGGCTGCACGATCCGTTACAGCCATGCCATGCGGATAAGATGCCTGTCATCTCGACTGCTAGTGATGCAAGGCCGTTGGCATCCAGCACGACGTTCCGTATTACCTTCCGGAACCCACCGATTCCATATTCTGCTAACAGTCATTGGATCTCGACCAACGCGAGCAGCAATGTCGCGATACGATAAACCGCAATCGCGATAGGCTACAATCCGACCTTTATCAAAGTCGGAAACGTGACGTTACGCATTCCTCCTCCTTACACGAGGCATCACAACAACGTTTCACCAGGAAACGCCGGTCAACTGCTGTTTGGTATGAGAAATGTGTGGGAAACTTTCCTCATGTCAGCACTTTGTAGGTGTCGCCACCGGTGCCAACCTTGTGTGAATGCTCTCAAAAGCCTATCATTTGCATATCACAGCATCTTCTTCCTGTCGGTTAAATTTCGCGCCTGTAGCACGTCATTTTCGTGGTGTAGCAATTTTAATGGCCAATAGTGTAGGAAGATGGTATACTGAACAGTGAAAAAAAGAAACGAAAACCCGAAACAGTGAACGGTACAAGCTCGAAATGTGCAGCATCGAGCGAATGTGAATAACTGCGGAGAAGCGGGAGGTCCGTGTTCAAATCTCCCTCGTTCTAAATTTTTTTGTTCTTCAAATTGTAAACTGTCCATCATGTCATTGACGTGTCTGTTCACTGTACTCAGATGTGTGTATGTGTCTTGATGTAACGTCCGTTTGCAACACAGAGGTGTAAGGAAGGGCCCTAGAGACCTACGTACTTCTGTTTGTTCTACACAAGTGTCGCATGTTACGACTCTTGCGTTCCGTTTTGGAAGCGTTGGTTCCTGACTTGCTTTGTTGTAACATAGCTCCCGTCCGTTGTTTCTTTTTTTTTTTCATTTCTGTGACAGGGCTATGCGACATCTCGCCTGCTCTCACTTTTCATCACATTACGTTTGCAGCGGTTATATATTCTTACCATCTGACTCATATGCTGTAATGAACGTTAAGTATGACAACTTCCAAGACTACAGAATAACAGACATGACAGTGGCCGGACGGAAAGTTCATAATTTTGTGGAAAAAGAGGGGCATAAGGGAGATTTGCGCACGGATCTCCCGCTTTGTAGTCTAACACCATGAGCACCTAACCACGACGCCGTGCCTCTTGCAACACGCTCGATGTTGCGCATGTTGAGCTTGGACCGTCCACTTTTTCCACTTTGCTCCATTTTTCACAGTTCAGTACACCTTCTTCCTGTTTTCATCCTTGATCTGTGTTCAGTTTTTGCCGGGGTGTCCACTGAGGGATGTGGTATATGGAGTTTCCCTTGCAAGACGTCCCACTTGATCAGCGATGAGAGATTGGCCCAGCTGCACGTCTTTTGACTTCACGAAGGCCAGAGTACGCGCGAGAAGGAGGTGTTTCCGATATGTGGTCTCTGCTCGCTCACGTCAAGTATACGTGCGAATTACATCAAAATAATTACGAATAATAAAATGATTCATAAAAATATAAGTTTACTCTGTTACGTAGACAGCCTGATGTAGCAGGGGAATTTCATAAACTCAGATGGCACGTACTTCACAGCGCATCATTCCCAAAACCTTACCTAGAATACGAGTCCTGTTCAAAAAATTCCGAAACATTCGTAGTTCCGTGCAAATGGTGTTTTTTTTAGCGAAATGCAGTTGGCATCCCTGCACACGCTTGTGTTTAACGTGTAACTACCGGAAGTTTCATTATTGTATGTCTTTTAGTTATTGTTCAGTGCTGTATTGAGTAGAACGTTGTGTCGGACAGTTTGCGAATTTCAAGATGACAGAGGTGAAGGAGCGACGCGTCTGCTTTAAATTTTGCACAAAACTCAAGAAAACCTATACAGAGAAACGCCAGATGTTGCAGGAAGGCCACGGTGACACGTGCTTAAGCTGTACTCGGTGTTAAGAATGGTTCACACAGTTTAGAAATGGCCGGACGTAAGTTGAAGATGAACCTCGTTCAGGGCGGCCTTCGACGTCTACCGTCGACGCTCATGTCAGGAACGTCAACGAAATTATGCACGGAAAGCGAAGACTGACTGTCCAAGATATTGTAGAAGGATCTAATGTTTCATGTCATGAAATCAAATGGCTCAAATGGTTCAAATGGCTCTGAGCACTATGGGACGCAACTGCTGAGGTCATTAGTCCCCTAGAACTTAGAACTAGTTAAACCTAACTAACCTAAGGACATCACAAACATCCATGCCCGAGACAGGATTCGAACCTGCGACCGTAGCGGTCTTGCGGTTCCAGACTGCAGCGCCTTTAATCGCACGGCCACTTCGGCCGGCTGTCATGAAATCCTGAGAAGGAAACGGCCTGAAATGTGGCGAGACAATTCATGGCTCCTGCATCACGGTAACGCACCCACGCATTCATCTCTGTTGGTGCGTCGCTATTGCACAAAAAAAAGAAAAAAAAATCACTGTGCTGCCTCATCCTCCGTGCTCTTCAGACCGGCTACCTGCGGCCTTTTTTTATTTCCAAAGTTGAAAACTCCGTTGAAAGGATGAAGATTTGCTTCGCGCAATCCAGCATGAGACGTACAAACACTGCTTCCAGAAGTGGAAACGGCTTTGGAAGCGGTGTATCAGTTGTGGAGAAGGTGTTTAGAAGGAGACCATGCACAATAAGTAAAAGATAAGC
Source organism: Schistocerca nitens (assembly GCF_023898315.1). Classification (NCBI taxonomy): domain Eukaryota; kingdom Metazoa; phylum Arthropoda; class Insecta; order Orthoptera; family Acrididae; genus Schistocerca; species Schistocerca nitens. The sequence goes on along the minus strand of NC_064622.1, from coordinate 76,737,285 downwards.
GTAGAAAAATTTTGTGGAGAAAGTTCCGGAATCTTTTCAACAGACCTCGTACAAGCAATCCCTTGGAATCCTCTTCCCATAGGCTTTAACTTCCTCCGTGCTGAGCTGAGATTTCTTTGAATGAAAAGCTTGTACAGACGGTCAAGGCGTTGTTCTGGGATAAAATAAATCTAAATTTCTAAATCTATAAAACGGGTGTGATTCACGGAAATTTTTGGACATTTGGCATATATGAAACATCAGGATTCAAATACGTTTATCATACTAGTAATAAAATATCTTCAAGGTTTTCTTTGATGGATTTTGTTTATAGACTGACACCTGGCGTACATAAATATATTTATGCAATCCCTATGAAATGTTATCTTACACGGGGTGTCCCGGGAGGAATGGTCAATTCAGTAATGAGACAGAAACGATCATTCGAAGCAAAAAAAAAATTATTAGGCATGGGTTTAAAATGCATACTCTAAGAGGTAGGAGAAATTCATCTTCGATACTGCGAAAGAAATCTCTTCTAGTGCAAGTTATTTCATTTCTTCATTTTTAGAGATTGTAATATAGGCCAAAAAAGGAAAAAAATTAGAGTAACCGCGTGCTCTAAAATGCATACCTCAAGACCTATGAACACTTGTTTATTTCCGCCACTGTGAAACACATCCCCGCTGCAAAAAAAGTGCTCATTTCTCTTAACGTATGCATTTCTCAGCTCTAAAATACGAAAAGTAATGAGCTTGCAGTAGAATAGATTTATTACACGGCATATGAGGTGAAAAAATGCTTATAGCTCTTGAGGTAAAGCACGTGTTTCCTAGACTTTCTTGCTCCCTCTCATATCCATGAACATTGACCATTTCTTCGTGAACATCCTATATGCGGAAATACTTTCAGAAAATTTTTCTTGTTTCTGCTTTTTTTTATGGAAATACAAAAAACAGTTACTTTTTCTCTGGGATAGGGACAATTTAGTGCTCTGCACAAATATGAAACTCTTATATCGAGGCAGCCTGTACCGGAAACAACTTTTGTAAGTTTTGTTCATTCTCTCACACCGGTACATGACATGGAACTTCATTGCTGTTGGTGAGGAGACGCTCTTTGGTGTTCCGGGGCAGCTTCATCTTTGGAGCTGCGTCGTCTTCATCACATTCTTTTCCCTTCAGTGGGTGCTTCCGCCTTCCGTCTCTCTTGTGAATGTGAAAGTTGCAAAATGTGGACCAGTGGCACCTTAAGAAAAGAAATGAACCGCTATATTACTGCGATGAAATAAACAATCATTTACTCATTAGTTCAGGGCTTATTAGGACTAGTCAAATGAAAACCGAACACTCGTCTCAACAGGACCGTGGAATGGTTCCACAGAAAAATAGTCACCACACGCGTAAACATGTTTCTCCGTTTGGAAGACGAGTCGAGCAGTTCCTATTTCGCAGAACGCGATCGGTCGCTGCCGCATCCACAATCGCACCCCCACTTGCACTTCCTTGTGCGACTGACTCCGATGTCCAATGGCTCTGAGCACTATGGGACTCAACTGCTGAGGTCATTAGTCCCCTAGAACTTAGAACTAGTTAAACCTAACTAACGTAAGGACATCACAAACATCCATGCCCGAGGCAGGATTCGAACCTGCGACCGTAGCGGTCCTGCGGTTCCAGACTGCAGCGCCTTTAACCGCACGGCCACTTTGGCCGGCTCCGATGTCCATGCACGTCTTTCTTCAGGTCGACAAAGGTGTGAAAATCAGGCGGTAAAAGATCCGGTGTGTTTGAAGGATGCTGCAGTGTTTCCTAACCAAATCACTGAAGCATAGCCTTCGTCCGGCTGGCAGTGTGGGGGAGGGTATAATTGGGCAACAGGCTGATAACGTCCGACACCATCCCTGGTCGTTTTGACTTCATGGCACGTCGCAGTTTCAACGAAGCGCCTTCATAGCGCTGCGCTTTGCTGGTGGTTCCAAGCTCTCGCCGAGCAGAGGAATAGTCCTGTGCACGATAACGCACGCCCCACACACCGCCAATTGGACGAAGGCTGGGCTTCTGCGATTTGGTTAGGAAACACTGTAACTTGCTCCGTAGGCGCGGTGATTGTGACATATTCGCGAGCTGAAGAAACACAAGCATGGACGTCGGTTTCAGTCAGACGAGGAAGAGCAAGTGCGGGTGCGGATGTGGATCCTTCAGATGCTGACCACGTTGTACGAAGCAGGAATTGATCGCTTCATCTCCAGCCGGGCAAAATGTCTTAACGCGTGTGGTCATTATTTTTGAATGGAATCATTCCACAGTCCCGTTGTGACGGACGTTCGGTTCAAAAAATGGTTCAAATGGCTCTGAGCACTATGGGACTCAACATCTGAGGTCATCAGTCCCCTAGACTTAGAACTACTTAAACCTAACTAACCTAATGACATCACACACATCCATGCCCGAAGCAGGATTCGAATCTGCGACCCTAGCAGCTGTAACGTTTAATAAAAAAGGAAAAAGAGAAGAAAAGAGAAGGTTGAAAATGTGGGAAGAAATGGTGAATAAAAGTGGGTTTTAAAATCTTTAATGACCGTGAAAAAGGGAAAGAATGAAATGAAAATCGGACTTCGTATTACAGAAAAGTCATCGGACTTCGTGATTCGGAAAAGCTATTGCTGGGGTGGCCCTTGTGGCCTTTCTGAGCAAAAGTCAAACCAATTTCCACTGCAAAAATTATTTTAAAAGAACAGAGAATAACAAAATGTGATTAACAGGTGGGAAATGGCGTAGGTAAGAGTTCATCCTTTACAATGTTAACATGTCCTCTTTCGTGCGGCGTCCAGGTCTTCAAAAATCTCCTACTTCATTTCTGCATGAAAGTAGTAGCTGCTCCGAAATCTTGCAATCGTCCAGGAATCACTAATTTATACAAATTAACATCATCTTGATATTGAATGCAATTTATTTTACGTTGCTACTTCCATCCTACGAATTTCATAACCACTTCCACAGTATGTCTACACATTAATAAGATTCTCGTCTTAATCAGATCTAGACTAGCTAATAAGTTTTTTACGTCTGCATTAAGCTTCCGCTCTCGAGAGACAATAGACGGATAGAAAACAAAAAAAGAGTTACAATTTTAGTATTTTCTCTGCCGTCGAGCGGTCATACCGCTGCGACGGTATGATTTATATCTGAGGGAACGAGTGTAGCGCGGCGAAATTCAAAGTCCCGCTAATGAAGCGCCTAGAACCGCTCGGCCATGGCGGCCGGTACGGGTTTTGTGGTTTTCATTTGACTGCCCCTTATATGAACTCGTCACAGCATATTCCAAACCCATTAAATTAAAAATTATTAAAAATGAATGGAAATTACATTTATTTCTGCTGCTGCCACAAACCGGGAGCATGCAGAAACAAAAACGAGTGATGCACAGAGTTTACAATTTGGTATAAGGTAAAATCTGGTAAGGCAAGTTTAAGGCCGGATATAGCATATATGCTAGACAAGGTCCGAAGAGGTTAATGTGGCCATTTTTTTCCAGCCTGGGAATTGGAAATTACGCGAACGGCAGCTGCACGCCACTCCGCGCACAACAACAGGATTTATAACACCTCCGGCGCTGGCATTTCCCACCGCACAGACCGTTTGGCTGAGCTGCTCTTATTGCACTCCGTTTTCGCTTCCCCCCTCATTCCTCTCCTTTTCTCCTCTGTTACTGCCATCAACAACAGCTATAACAGCAACAAGTGCGAGCAGATGCGCCGTTCTCTTCTTCTACTTAACTCTGTTCAATAAATTACCGGCCGAGGTGTTCACGGCACAGGGCCGATTCCGATGGTCGTCCGCCGGTCGGCGGCCGCTTAATTTTCAATGACTGCGCTGCCAACAATGGGCAGGGGACTCCCCGCCGCACAGTAACTGCCCGCGCTGCGCCGGGCCGCGAAACCTCGAGAGCGCGGGTCCCGCCGGCTCTCCCCGCCTTCTCCCGCGGAGAGCATCGTTACAAATTATCCGTATCGCTGTCATAAGCTTAAAATGTTTATCATCTTACACTTGCCAACAAATGGTTTGAATTGTGCCGTAAATTACCATAAACGTCCGGGACAGGAAAGCACGGGCCCGTCTCCAGCCGAGATATTTATGGGCGCCTTCGGCCGGGTACCGGTTTCTGCGCCGGTGTCCCCGTGACGTCACGACGGCCGAGCGGCGGTGTGGCCGGCCACCCGGGCTGCGGCTACCGATAGAAGGAAGCCTCCGCTCGCAGGACTGCGGCGACGGCGCCGAAAGTGCCCTAAAGGCAGGCACCGGGCTGATCTTCGTTCTGCGACGGGTCAACGCTGCTAAACCACTACTTGAACGATACTTAGTTACTGGTGCCAAAATGTCCTGACACTCAGGGACAAGAGCAGGACTGCGACTCAGCAAAGCGAAAGCAGAAATATTTCTCTACAAACGAAAATGCACGGGTATTACCCCAACTTAATTCTCGCACCAATGTAAAGATAAGTGACAAGATGTTAGTGTCAGTGATGCTGATAAACAGCTGACAACGCGGAAACCACAAAAATCACAGCTAACATAAAGCACTCCGGGACCATCCGACCGCCGTGTCATCCTCCGTGATAGGAGGGGCGTGGTATCAGCACACCACTCTCCCGGCCGTTATGATGGTGTTCTTGACCGAAGCCGCTACTATTCGGACAAGTAGCTCCTCAAGTGGCATCACGAGGCTGAGTGCACCCCGAAAAATGGCAACAACGCATGGCTGCCTGGATGGTCACCCATCCAAGCGCAGACCACGCCAGAGAGCGCTTAACTTCGGTGATCTCACGGGAACCGGTGTAACCACTGCGGCAAGGTCGTTACCTCACAGCTAACATACTGTTTGTAAATACCAAATGTACTGCAGTGGAGATAAAGATATATGAACGTAAGCATGTGATATTTAGGAAATAAAATGAGCACTTTGACGATGCTGGAACATAACCAGACCATGTCTGCGTGTTAAAGAAGAAAGCCTCATTTGCTCAAGTAGAATCGTTTTTCCACACTATAAATATTTATAGTGTTAATCTTAGATCTGATCACATTGAAATTAACCCGCTTCGGCGGTACATGGTTTCAGCATCGGATTAAAACTGTCACAGGCATGTCGAACGAGTAGGAAGACAAGCTACCAGACTCCGTGAGGAGTGCTATACGCCTAGGACGCTACATAGTTAGACATACCGTGTGGTCTGTCTCCATGACTCTCAACATACGCTAATCATTCTTCTGTGCGAGATATGCGTTCGTGACAGCTCAATGTTCGCACAGCTGTCTTGGAATAGAGATTCTATGAAGTTAACCAACTCAGGTTCACGAGAAATACGTCGCTTCTCTGCCAAGGATCCCCATTTAAGTTTCCCGAGCATTTCATTTATACTTTCGTATGGGCATTACCTTTCAAAATCCAAGCAGCGGGACATAATTCGTTCCATGTCTGTTACCAGGCCTACTTGAAAACTGGAACGATATTCGAGAACTGAAAGTTTTGAAAGCATTTCTTCAAAACAAAGTGAACAGGGATCGGTGTGAAAATCAAAATTTAGTGAAACAGTCTCAATCGCAACAGATGTTTATTTTGGTTGGCAACCAGTTACCGTCTTTGATATAGATCAAATTCGGGCCGTAAGCACTGCAGTACGATAGTAATACTTGATACGAGGGATTTCCATACAGAGAAATGGTAAGATGACTAAAAACATCTGGGATAAAAGCTGCAATAATAACAAAATAAAATGTTATGTGGCGAGTGGTGGCGGAGGTCGCAGCAAGATACTTTTTTTTCCCTTTATTGTTATTTCCAGTCCCCATCAGGCGTGGACTGGCAGCAGCATGAGCGCTACTCTTCAGCCGAGAGATCAAGATCCATACGAACACGAACGTCAACTGCTAAATACGATAGCATTACTCAAGAACATATTATATAAGCTCCGCGCATCACATACTGCGTTACATCATTGACAACAAATCATGTACTCATTGCATACGATATGTTACGTTAAATGGTATACTCAAAACTTATAAGAAGAACTTATAAGAAACGCAGCACACACATTTGATCGGTTTTGTGTGTAAACTGCCCTCTATGGGCATTTTTACGAACTCGTTGAAAGAAGTCGTAGCAGTCACGGTTACTATAGCAATGGCTTGACAGTATCGATAGCTAATCTCCAGCTAGCCCCACCACGCTGGCCGTGGTGGAGGGCCGAATGCTGAGGTGTTGTTTATTCGATTACTTGGGTTTAGATCGTCGTTGTTTCAACCGAGGGAGACGATAGTAGCGAAGAAATTACAGAGCGAAACCGGTTGCCAACCAAAATAAATATGAGTTACGATCGAGACTGTTTTACTGAATTTTAATTCGACAACTGGTCGCTCCAGACTCTTGTATGCGAGTGGTTAGCGTTTGCGAGTTCATTGGAAATCTCTGCACGTGAAAGGCAATGTCCTGACTGACTGACTCATGATCGGCCAGTCCAAACTACTGAGGATAGAAACTTGGAATTTGTGGAAGGTGTGGATCTTATACTGCAGGCATCGTTTAAGAAAGGATTTTTCAAAATTCCAACCCTAAGGGGGTGAAATACTGGATGAAGGTATTTCTTTTGAAAAATGTCGCTACTAAGCCAGTTTTGAATCTAGACCTAAGGAAATTGGTATTTGGTTCCTCGGTCACAAATAAACAAATACGTATTTCAGCATTTTTGGAAATGTAACTCAGTGGGGGAAGAAATAGTCGGTGAAAGCTCTTTTGAAAATATATCATTATTAAAGAACTACTAAAGTATCTTTAAGGCTGTATCTATGAACATCGGTATTTGACTTTTCGATTACAAATACAAAAATGTGTTTCAGTATTTTTGGAAACTGAACCCTCAAAGGGGGGGGGGGGGGGAGGGGATAGTGGATGAGGTTTTTATGAAAAAATTATGTTATGAAAGAATTTTTAAAGCTGAATCTATGAAACTTTAAATTTGGCTTCTCAGTTAGAAATAAAAAAAAATACATTTAATTGTTTTTGGGAATTCAACCCCTAGGGGGGAGGGGTGAAACGGGGGATGAAAACTACACTCCTGGAAATGGAAAAAAGAACACATTGACACCGGTGTGTCAGACCCACCATACTTGCTCCGGACACTGCGAGAGGGCTGTGCAAGCAATGATCACACGCACGGCACAGCGGACACACCAGGAACCGCGGTGTTGGCCGTCGAATGGCGCTAGCTGCGCAGCATTTGTGCACCGCCGCCGTCAGTGTCAGCCAGTTTGCCGTGGCATACGGAGCTCCATCGCAGTCTTTAACACTGGTAGCATGCCGCGACAGCGTGGACGTGAACCGTATGTGCAGTTGACGGACTTTGAGCGAGGGCGTATAGTGGGCATGCGGGAGGCCGGGTGGACGTACCGCCGAATTGCTCAACACGTGGGGCGTGAGGTCTCCACAGTACATCGATGTTGTCGCCAGTGGTCGGCGGAAGGTGCACGTGCCCGTCGACCTGGGACCGGACCGCAGCGACGCACGGATGCACGCCAAGACCGTAGGATCCTACGCAGTGCCGTAGGGGACCGCACCGCCACTTCCCAGCAAATTAGGGACACTGTTGCTCCTGGGGTATCGGCGAGGACCATTCGCAACCGTCTCCATGAAGCTGGGCTACGGTCCCGCACACCGTTAGGCCGTCTTCCGCTCACGCCCCAACATCGTGCAGCCCGCCTCCAGTGGTGTCGCGACAGGCGTGAATGGAGGGACGAATGGAGACGTGTCGTCTTCAGCGATGAGAGTCGCTTCTGCCTTGGTGCCAATGATGGTCGTATGCGTGTTTGGCGCCGTGCAGGTGAGCGCCACAATCAGGACTGCATACGACCGAGGCACACAGGGCCAACACCCGGCATCATGGTGTGGGGAGCGATCTCCTACACTGGCCGTACACCACTGGTGGTCGTCGAGGGGACACTGAATAGTGCACGGTACATCCAAACCGTCATCGAACCCATCGTTCTACCATTCCTAGACCGGCAAGGGAACTTGCTGTTCCAACAGGACAATGCACGTCCGCATGTATCCCGTGCCACCCAACGTGCTCTAGAAGGTGTAAGTCAACTACCCTGGCCAGCAAGATCTCCGGATCTGTCCCCCATTGAGCATGTTTGGGACTGGATGAAGCGTCGTCTCACGCGGTCTGCACGTCCAGCACGAACGCTGGTCCAAGTGAGGCGCCAGGTGGAAATGGCATGGCAAGCCGTTCCACAGGACTACATCCAGCATCTCTACGATCGTCTCCATGGGAGAATAGCAGCCTGCATTGCTGCGAAAGGTGGATATACACTGTACTAGTGCCGACATTGTGCATGCTCTGTTGCCTGTGTCTATGTGCCTGTGGTTCTGTCAGTGTGATCATGTGATGTATCTGACCCCAGGAATGTGTCAATAAAGTTTCCCCTTCCTGGGACAATGAATTCACGGTGTTCTTATTTCAATTTCCAGGATTGTATTATGGAAATATTCATTGCGCAAGCATTGTTGAAGCTAAACCTCTGAAAATTCTTTTCTGTTAGAAATGCAACACAAGCATGTCACTGTTTTTGGAAATTCAACGACTAAGGAAGTGAAATACGGGGTGAAACTTTTTATGAAAATATTTTATTGCGAAAGCATTTTGAAAGCTAAATCGTCGAAAATTGGCGTTTGGTTTCTCGGTTAGAGATGAAGAAGTATGTGTTGCAGTAGGCATTGTTTAACAAGGAATTGACCGAAATTCCACTCCTGAGGGAATGAAACAGGCGATGTATGTCACCATCTGCAGTTGGCTGCACCCTGTACTTTTCGTGGCATCTGGACGTACCCTTTCCACATGCGGAATGATTCCCCCCGATATGCACACGGAGCACACACTGGCTTCCTTTCCCTCCTTGGCAGCAATGTTCCTAAGGGGCCCCATTACACGCCTAACGTTGGAGCTCCCAACTACCAACATACCCACTGTATGTGGGTGCCCAGCGTGTTGCAGAGTAAGTTGTGCTGAGAAATAATTTTTAAGAAAAAATTCTACAGTTTGTGTCATTTCTGAGTTAATTAGGACTGAAGTTACACAACCAGGCCGTTGCGCGTGAAAATTCAAGTGGCTCGCGAGGTACAATTAATGTCAGTTGTTCTCACAGCGTAGATGGTAGCGCGCGAGACTGCTCAGCTTTTAAGCTCGGGTTCGATCCATACTGCCGTCCCATTTCCAATTTTTGTATCGCTCTCTTGTTCGGTCTTAAGAAACTAAACAAAGAACTCGCTTGGCGACACCGTCTCTGGCGGTTCGCTTGAATTTGTGTGCGCAACGGCCTGACTGACTAATTGAGTGCTAATTAACTAGGAAAGATCGCCACGTATTCACTTCTTTTCTTAACAATTGTTTCTCAGCTTTACCTAACCTGCTGCACCCTTCAGACTGTTCCTGGCCACTCTGAGTAATTGATGTTATCTCTGAAACAACATGTGCTGCTTCCAGATCACTAGTTAATTAATTAATCAAAAGTTGCTTAAATAATTTGCACTACATCTGTCAAAATGATATGGACGAATTAGTTTAGTCTGTGTAGATGGTTGCATACTGGCCATTTACAGTTTAACAAATAGTACAGCGTCTTAAGCTTGTTAAAAAATGAACATATTAATCTGTGTCATTACTTACGTTAAAATTACATGCAAAAAATGATAAACGGCGCCAAAGGGATGAAATTTACGGTAAATAAATTGTATTCAGTTTGCTGTGATAGCATCGCAGCAGGTTCGGTAAACGATAACTAATGTTAGAAAAATTCTGACGCCCCTGGCAACAACAAATTAAAAATAAACACGAACGAGACTAAAGGAGTGGTGACAGATAAATTGAATAGACATTTAAGGGCAAACATGAAGATAGGAAATATAATACTAGTGCAATTAAATAAAATTTTTCACTTTGAAAGTTCAATAACAGATGCAGCAGAAATATAGTGGAAGTTAAAAGAAGAACAGCAACGACGAAACAAGCATTCAAAAATAAGAATAACTGATTAACAAAGAATACCTCACAGCAGAAATGAAAAAGTTATTCATCAAGGCATTTATTTGGAGCATTTTAAGATATGGCTGTCAAGGGTGGACTCTGGTGAAACAGGAAACAAAATAAAGGTAGAAACAAAACAGGTGTCAATATGGAGGAAGAAAATTAAAAAGAAAATGACATTGATTAACATGATCCAAAGAAGTAAAATTATACTAATTTATTAATTGGACACTTAGTTAGAGATAACATGTTGAAAGGAGGCCACACCCTTTTGATTTTTGTATGTTATCGATGTGCATGTCAGAGAGAGAGAGAGAGAGAGAGAGTGTGTGTGTTACGTTACTGTTAAATAATCTTTAGTCTTGTTGTGGCACTGTCTTTGCCTCTGCGAAGATTGATACAGCACATTCTTACTTGAACTGTAGTGGGTGATGGACGTATTCTGTAGTCCTGCGTTGACTTGAGATTGTATCTGCTAGATTAAAAAAGACTGATTGTAAAGGACAACAAGGATGAATAAGAAAGAGAAAAGGATATAATTTTTGAATAATGTTAATATTTTTGAAGAGAAGTTTGAGGTAAGACTGCTGTACTGCGCAGCTAGGAATAATTATTGTCCCTTAGTTAACTTGCTCAGAGGTGAGAGAAACACCACCCCACTTCCTTGATTTTTATAGAAATTCTCTGTTAACATTGTACCCTTTTCATATCATTGTTGACTTCGTTATGCATAGTATTGCACAGGCCAATGTTATGTAAGAAGACCACGCGAAGTTTTACTCTGTCTTTTTGAATATATACTTCATTCTAAAATCGTTGTCTTGGAAAATCATTTCATAGGAATAGTTACTCTCTCTCCATTCCACTGTTTGTCATTACGCGTTATCACAAGCAATAGTTTGAATATGTATTTAAAAACAGAAATCTAGCTTAGCCGCTTCGTGTTGCTGTTGTGCTTTCGAGGAAGACGCCAGGTAAGAGGGGGTTTTGATTGGGACCAGACAATTGTTTTACTTCAGTTGCGCGTTCAATATAAAGACAAGTTACATTCAGATCAGTTACAGTTCAGTTCACGTTAGATCAAATGCCAGCATAGAAGGAGTTGTCAAGAAAAAAATGATTCTGGCTTGTTAAAAATTTCCTTTGCTTGATGTCAGGCATTTAACGTTGTTGAGAAAATGATAGTAAGTGAGGTTCTTGTAATCAGCCTAATAGGTCTGCAACGTTTGTAGCTATCTGCCATGCGGGATTGCTACGTATACCAAGAACAGATCAAGCTTGTTGTGTTCACAAAACCTCCCACCAAAGCGGCTGTTGAGTTATTCGTGTACACCAAGCTACAGTAAAATACGGGTAAGAGCTGTAGTCAAAAGCTTCCTTGAAACAGAATCTACATGTAGGATGCATTCCATATGTTTCTTCTATCCTTTTCTTTCAGAATTAAATTTTGTTCATGTCCCGTCGTTTCTTATACGTAGGAGGGATTGAGGGGACCCGTGCACCAACTGTCAACGTGAAAAATGGGACTGCAATTTTTTCGGGTTTGCTTCATGATGTTTAACGATGTACTACCTGTTTCAGCGTCTTCCGAAGCACTGTAGCTTTGCTTCTGCCTCTTGTACCCTTTTCACACTGACATGAGCCCCTAGGTAGCGGAAACGAGGTTTATAATGAACAGGATAACTGTTTTTGGGTGAACACCATATTTTTCAAGAGAAGGAATTTCTTTGGAGGTTTCTAAGCTGCGTTATTTCAAATTTCTCATTTTTAAGCGGCATACTTTCAATTTTTGTTCTATGCATTTGAACAAAGAATTGAAAGTTATATAAAATACCTGCATTCATATACTCTTTTAAGCTATATTTGACCACACTGTGAAGCATGAATAATTATAAAATGCATTACATATTGTTAGGTATCCATTATAATGAACGGATCTTCTCAAATGAAAAGGAGGTAATTAAGTATGGGAGACAGGGGTGGGGAAAGCGTTCATTGTCGTCTACTCGTATATCAAACAATACTATCTTCCCGCAGTTTCGAAACGTGTGGAGAAATCTTTCACTTTTCTGACAAGTTTGTTTTTGCTTGAAGCAGTACAGTAGGTGCTTGTATGATTCAAAACGAAAACAACTCATTTCAAATGATGCGGTAATGGATTTTCTCATGTCAAAGACACTTCGCAAAGTGATCGAGTGTTTTTCGGCAAATAACTATCATTTATCATTTAGAAAAATGACCACTGGGGTACCTGGATGAAATGCGTTTATGACTTCTCGTAAAACACATACGTTGATGTTTCGTAAGCACAGGTGTTGGCGGCAGGATCGCACAGCAAAGTCTTGACAGAATGCAAGACAAAATAATGAGCCTTCCTGCCTCAAAAGCACATAACTCCCATCCACGGAACTTGCACGACGCTCACTGTGTTTAATGTGTGAAAGAGAAATTCCCGTTTTTGAGACCGCTGACACGAGAGAAAGTCTGTGAAATGCTAGACAGATAGATGCGTCCGCGGTGGCAATAAAATTCTCGAACAGTTTAACATAAAACGAATGGATGTGGAAAAGCACTTCCTTTTCGCACGGTACCTCCGTCTCGAGTGTTGCCAGAGACTATCGCGGTTCTTATCTCGCATTCCCCACGGATGTTTTATGCCCCACCAGTCACGATGCAGCTGCCGAGTTCATTAAGTCCGGGACGACCGCAGCCATTAACGACGTGCATGGGATGTCGCATCGGGGGTACGAAAATACGAAAATTTCTGCAGCTGTTGGTACGGCAACTTTTTATTATGTACGACCTGCTGGAGGCAATATGGGCCAACGAGGGAATTCGCAGCCTAAGAGGCGACTCACGGAACCCCAGCGAGCGTTACGAGAAAAATATACTCCGGGGTTGTGTGCCGGGCGGCAGTGATAAACCCGGGGGAAAGCGCCAACACCCCGCGACCACAAATTGGCCGCAGCACGATCCACGAATATTGTTACCGTAAACTTTAGAAATTTTAAGTTGAGGCTTAGCCGCAATTAAGAATAATAATTGCCCAAGTTAACGTGATGAAGCGAGAAGAATAAGCTGTTTAATGAGTTTGCTGCTTCCGTGTTCGGAACCGGCGATGCAATATGCGAGGTTTTTTAAGAAGTTCGTGACTGGTCGCTTAAAAAACTAGTAAAGGTCGGAAATTCCCTCGAGATTAACGAAAGGAAAAAGAAGGTTAAATGAGATTATCAACTGATGCCAGGAAAAGAGTAACATAATGTTATTAACAGAGATTTCGCGGAGCACTGTATTTCACGTGGCTGGATACTAATTCTCTATATCAGCTTATCCCAGAAAGAGGAGTTGTTTGTTTCCTACGTGAGAATAAGTTGTCTTCCATTTTTATTCGTAGATTCCTGTAATTTCCGGACAGTTTTACTGGCCTTTCTGATTCATCTTACGGCTAGGTGGGCTTGAGCAACCTGTAATAAATTATGTATATTTACTATGCATTAAACAGCACTCTTTACCAGTTACCATGCTTCCGACAAGTGGTTCTCTCAATGGGATTCAATTTAGAAAAAAATAATACAATACAAATTTCTATTTGAAAGAAAGCGAAATAATATAGGTAAGCAGAAGTCTTTCGTCTTAAATTCATTGCATCAGTAAGTGAGTAGAAATATAGTATTAGTCTTTCCAAGTCCAGAACTTGTCGAAATTATGGAAGTCCGCAGCTAGTGGTCGTGCGGTAGCGTTCTCGCTTCCCACGCCCGGGTTCCCGGGTTCGATTCCCGGCGGGGTCAGGGATTTTCTCTGCCTCGTGATGACTGGCTGTTGTGTGCTGTCCTTAGGTTAGTTAGGTTTAAGTAGTTCTAAGTTCTAGGGGACTGATGACCATAGATGTTAAGTCCCATAGTAGTCAGAGAGAGCCGTAATTATGGAAAATTTTATAAGGAGTCGATACTTCAGTGTAATCATAGCAGAAAACGCTGTTAAGTTAACCTCTGTCGAAAATGGGCTGCCACTAGGTTCATTATTATTTCCTCTTCTAATGAAACGTACTTCTTGCATCGCAGTAACGACATCACACGCCGGCCGCGGTGGTCTAGCGGTTCTGGCGCTGCAGTCCGGAACCGCGGGACTGCTACGGTCGCAGGTTCGAATCCTGCCTCGGGCATGGGTGTGTGTGATGTCCTTAGGTTGGTTAGGTTTAAGTAGTTCTAAGTTCTAGGGGACTTATGACCTAAGATGTTGAGTCCCATAGTGCTCAGAGCCATTTGAACCATTTTGACATCACACGAATTCTGCCATGCTGTTTACATAGCAATAGCCATTCCAACAAAATACCTATATGGAAGGGAACGCATTCTGCTGCAGATATTGAACAGCTGAATGAATATTGTAATAACTGGCGACTGTGCCGAAATCCAAACGAGACGGAAAGTCACGCATTCCACTCCAGAAATCACCCAGCAGAACAAAGCTGATTGTTTCATTTCGCGCCGGTCTTAGTGTCCGAGCGGTTCTAGGCGCTTCAGTCCGGAACCACGCGGCTGCTACGGTCGCAGGTTCGAATCCTCCTCGGACATGGATGTGTGTGATGTCCTTAGGTTAGTTAGGTTTAAGTAGTTGTAAGTCTAGAGGGCTGATGATCTCAGATATTTAGTCCCATAGTGCTTAGGCCCATATGAACCATTTTCATTTCGCAACGACTAGTTATCCAAAAATACACTTAATGTTTTCTTTCAAATAAAACCAAGACAGCTAAGTGGGTAAAAAACTAAAAAGCTGGAACAACGTAATACCGAAAACGACAGAAAGTGCTTCAGGATCGTCATTCAGATATCCTACATACCAGCAGACCGTTCCCAGTGAGCTCAACTTCGAAGCATTGCGCTCCTATACGATATGAGGTTGACATTCTTCACGTGTGGATGCGATCTAGATTAATACGCTAATAGAGGTAAAAAAACTTCAAGCAGCCAAGATAGCTATTTTACAGCATTTATTTAGATTAAGTTTCTTACTTCTACACACATCAAAGAAAGTTTTGCATCACCTCGGTTCCGAGAGTTCCGGGACCTGTAGTGAAATTTGGAATAGAGATCAACGTAAACATCATTTCCACTCTTTTTGTTGATCATGAAAACCACACATTGCATATTGTACCATCATACAGCGAGACCTTCAGAGGTGGTGGTCAAGAGTGCTGTACACACCGGTACCTCTAATACCCAGTATCACGTCCTCATGCATTGATGCATGCCTGTATTCGTCGTGATATACAATCCACAAGTTCATCAAGGCATTGCTGGTCCAGATTGTCCCACTCCTCAACGGCGATTCGGCGTGGATCCCTCAGAGTGGCTGGTGGGTCAAGTCATCCATAAACAGCCCTTTTCAATCTGTCCCAGGCATGTTCGATAGTGTTCATGACTGGAGAACGTGCTGGCCACTCTAGTCGAGCGATGTCTTTATCCTGAAGGAAGTCATTCACAAGATGTGTACGATGGGGGTGCGAATTGTCCATGACGACGAATGCCTCGTCAATATTCTGCCAATATGGTTGCCCTATCGGTCGGAGGATGGCATTCACGTAACGTACAGCCGTTACGGCGCATTCCATAACCACCAGCGGCGTACTTTGGCCCCACATAATACCACCCCAAAAGAGCCGGCAACCTCCACCTTGCTCCACTCGCTGGACAGTGTTTCTAAGCCGTTCAGCCTGACGGGGTTGTCTCCAAACACGTCTCCGACGATTGTCTGGTTAAACGCGTGTGGGACACTCATTGGTGAAGAGAACGTGATGCCAATCCTGAGCGGTCCATTCGGTATGTTGTTGGGCCCATCTGTACCGCGCTGCGTGGTGTCGTGGTTGCAAAGATGGACCTCGCCATCAACGTCGGCCGTGAAGTGGCGCATCATGCAGCCTATTGTGCACAGTTTGAATCGTAGCACGACTACCTGTGGCTGCACGAAAAGCATTCTTCAACATGGTGGGGTTGTTGTCAGGGTTCCTCCGAGCCATAATCCGTAGGTAGAGGTCATCTGCTGCAGTAGTAGCCCTGCAAATCAAGTGTAGTCTTAGAAAGATGAGCCAATAAAATATTTGTGGACATTAATCACTGGTTCCTAGCCAATTCTTTGTCACTAAACTTTGAAAAAACACACTACATGCAGTTCAGAACTTGTAAGGGGTGTCCCAAGAGTATATGTCTAACATACGATGACAAGAAGGTAGAAGAAGTGGACAGTGTTAAATTCTTGGGATTACAGCTTGATAATAAATTCAACTGGGAGGAGCACACCACAGAACTGCTGAAGCGTCTTAACAAATCTCTGTTTGCAATGCGAATTTTGTCAGACATAGGGGATATAAAAATGAAAAAGCTGGCATACTATGCTTACTTTCATTCCATAATGTCATATGGGATTATTTTTTGGGATAATTCATCAAGCCAAGCTAAAGTTTTCCAGGCACAAAAACGTGCAGTAAGAGTTATGTGTGGTGTGAACTCAAGAACATCCTGCAGAAGCCTGTTTAGGGAACTAGGGATACTAACTACTGCTTCCCAATATATTTATTCCTTAATGAAACTTGTCATTAAAAATACACTCCTGGAAATGGAAAAAAGAACACATTGACACCGGTGTGTCAGACCCACCATACTTGCTCCGGACACTGCGAGAGGGCTGTACAAGCAATGATCACACGCACGGCACAGCGGACACACCAGGAACCGCGGTGTTGGCCGTCGAATGGCGCTAGCTGCGCAGCATTTGTGCACCGCCGCCGTCAGTGTCAGCCAGTTTGCCGTGGCATACGGAGCTCCATCGCAGTCTTTAACACTGGTAGCATGCCGCGATAGCGTGGACGTGAACCGTATGTGCAGTTGACGGACTTTGAGCGAGGGCGTATAGTGGGCATGCGGGAGGCCGGGTGGACGTACCGCCGAATTGCTCAACACGTGGGGCGTGAGGTCTCCACAGTACATCGATGTTGTCGCCAGTGGTCGGCGGAAGGTGCACGTGCCCGTCGACCTGGGACCGGACCGCAACGACGCACGGATGCACGCCAAGACCGTAGGATCCTACGCAGTGCCGTAGGGGACCGCACCGCCACTTCCCAGCAAATTAGGGACACTGTTGCTCCTGGGGTATCGGCGAGGACCATTCGCAACCGTCTCCATGAAGCTGGGCTACGGTCCCGCACACCGTTAGGCCGTCTTCCGCTCACGCCCCAACATCGTGCAGCCCGCCTCCAGTGGTGTCGCGACAGGCGTGAATGGAGGGACGAATGGAGACGTGTCGTCTTCAGCGATGAGAGTCGCTTCTGCCTTGGTGCCAATGATGGTCGTATGCGTGTTTGGCGCCGTGCAGGTGAGCGCCACAATCAGGACTGCATACGACCGAGGCACACAGGGCCAACACCCGGCATCATGGTGTGGGGAGCGATCTCCTACACTGGTGATCGTCGAGGGGACACTGAATAGTGCACGGTACATCCAAACCGTCATCGAACCCATCGTTCTACCATTCCTAGACCGGCAAGGGAACTTGCTGTTCCAACAGGACAATGCACGTCCGCATGTATCCCGTGCCACCCAACGTGCTCTAGAAGGTGTAAGTCAACTACCCTGGCCAGCAAGATCTCCGGATCTGTCCCCCATTGAGCATGTTTGGGACTGGATGAAGCGTCGTCTCACGCGGTCTGCACGTCCAGCACGAACGCTGGTCCAACTGAGGCGCCAGGTGGAAATGGCATGGCAAGCCGTTCCACAGGACTACATCCAGCATCTCTACGATCGTCTCCATGGGAGAATAGCAGCCTTCATTGCTGCGAAAGGTGGATATACACTGTACTAGTGCCGACATTGTGCATGCTCTGTTGCCTGTGTCTATGTGCCTGTGGTTCTGTCAGTGTGATCATGTGATGTATCTGACCCCAGGAATGTGTCAATAAAGTTTCCCCTTCCTGGGACAATGAATTCACGGTGTTCTTATTTCAATTTCCAGGAGTGTATATCACTTTTTCAAACCAACAGCTCAATTCATGGAATCAAACTTGAAATAAGAATAATCTTCACAAGGATTTAAAGTCACTTAGTCTTGTACAAAAAGGTGTGCATTTTTCAGGAACACACATTTTCAATAACTTGCCAGCAGCCATAAGAAGCTTGACAACTAATGAAATTCAGTTTACGAGAAGCCTAAAGGATTTATTGGTGGCCAACTCCTTGTACTCCATTGATGAATTTCTTAGTAAAACCAACTGATCTGTATATAAGTACAAAATAACTTCTGCACAATTTCAGTGCAGTAATGTGTTCATTGAAAATTTGTGTGTGTGTGTGTGTGTGTGTGTGTGTGTAAGTATAATCTAACTTCTGCACCATTTCAGTGCAGTAATGTGTTCATTGTAAATAAGTATTACAGTAGTTGTATTACATGTTTATTACCTTATAAATAAATAAAAAACTTTTTTATTTTAAATTCAGTGCATTAGTATTTGTAAAATGACTCTTAGTGTCCATTAAAAAATGACGATCATTCCCCTTGGGCCTGTGGAATGGTACATTAGCTTATTTGTTTTAGTTGTAAATATTTGTCATGTATTGTTGTTTTTCTGGCATGTTCCACATCCTGGAGGACCTCTTCACTACGGATCAATTGGAATGAAAGTAAATCTAATCTAATGTAATCTTGGACGGCCGGAGCGAGGCATGTCATAGAGAGTGCCTATTTCTGTGTACCTCCTCCATGTCCGAACATCATCGCTTTGGTTCACTCCGAGACACCTGGACACTTCCCTTGTTGAGAGCCCTTCGTGGCACAAATTAACAATGCGCATGCGATCGAACCGCGGTATTGACCTTCTAGGCATGGTTAAACTGTAGACGGTAGGAGCCGTTTACCTCTTTCCTGGAGGAATTACTGGAACTGATCAGCTGTTGGACCCCTTCCGTCTAATAGGAAGGGGATGTTTACATCTCTGGGTGGGTTTAATGACTTCTCTGAACAGTCAAAGGGACTGTGTCTGTGAAACAATATCCACAGTTAACGTCTATCTTCTTGAGTCCTGGGAACTGGACTGATGCAAAACTTTTTTTGGTGTGTGTAATGATTCTGGAGAAGACACATCAACAAAATAGACGACCATCTAACTGATATGTCGATCATTATCGCTCCGCCTGAACTGAGACAACAGGCTGGTGTGTGTAATGATTCTGGAGAAGACACATCAACAAAATAGACGACCATCTAACTGAGATGCTGAGATGTCGATCATTATCGTTCCGCCTGAACTGAGACAACAGTCTGCAGTTAGCGGAACATGTTTGATGCTCTCTTGCTTCCAAGAGTACTCCAGTCGACACCGTACTGGATAACGCTCCACGCGCGCACCTGAAATCTCTCAGACCTGAGTGTGCAGAATATGTCCTGTTGCAGCGTCCACCCTCTCGTGGAGTCAGCATTTTTTTTTTAAATTTTATTTTTAGACAGATAGTCCGATTTCCTTCGTATCGACTACAACAACTCCACTATATTAGAGTCAGGCTCCGAATTACACAGGGAAATTTCTGCCACCTGAAGAGGACCCGAGAGACCACGGCAGAACTAGAGGGCTCTACACAGATGGAGCATCATTGAAAGGACCGAGTGACACTATGGAGCAGCAGTGGACGCCGTGTAGAATACTGTCTAACTAAGGTACTCTGGGAAAAATAGTGTTGTCTTGGAATCTATAGCCGAAGCAGTTAATAGGATATCTGATATAAATTTGTGAGTGGAAGGTAATGTGTCAGGTTTTTTGCTCTTAGAATTTGTGCTTGTGTAAGTTTCATTGTTGAAAAGAAAGGATCGTATGGCGTTACTGACCAGGGGACCGAGTCTCCCTGTTCTACCGTCCATTTGACACGTCTTCGAGAGAAATAATGAAGAAATTATGCATTTTTTTTTCTTTTCATGCTGCATTTGGACAGCTGGTGCCCGCCCACTAGTAAGTAGTGATGACCTCAGTCCACTCCCAATGCGCAGCTCTCGTGCTACGCAGCTGAGGAAGCCTGTTCCATTACCTATGCTGCACCAAGTGGAGGTGGGGCCCCGTGGAGCTATTTTGTCCTCTTTCTTTGTGTAAAGGCAGCTGTTCTGCACTTATAAAATCATTGTATATAATATTGAAAACAGGAAATTATAAAAGAATAAAATGATTTAAGAAGAGCGATGAGTAGTAGAGATCTCTTCACCGGCGCTGTTAGAGAGGAAGTTTCGAAATGTGACCTCGAGTGCAAAAACCTGTGCAGTGCCTTCCAAGGTTACTTACCAAGGTATGTTGATGTTAAATGCTTAATTCTAGATTAGTGTTTTTCAGTGTTTACCGTGGCGCCTGGTACAATAGGCGGTCACACTAGGTTGCACATTCTAATACCTGTCTGTATAATATGCCGTATAGGATTACCCTTCATATGTGTTGTGTATGCTATGTATTGTGTCTCTTCATATGTGTGATGAAAAAATAATGAAAATTAGATTGGTTGGTCGGATATTTAATGAAGAGGTACTCAGTGTAATAGATACGGAAAAACATTAATGGGACTACTTGACTACAGTGGTGTGCAAGGATGAAGGAGGCTACGTGAGCAATTGTGAGCAGCGAAAGGTGGAGAGAACTTCGCGGCGTCGTCATTGCGGTGTCTGCTTACGTCCCACAACTCACACGCCAGACGTTGTCAACCCTGCCGTTGTCAACCCTGCCGTAAGCACCTTGTTTTGCTATTGTTCCCTTCTCTTGTTTCTTCGTAGCAAAAAGTTATATGCTTGGAAAACTATAACTGTCTCTCGATCCTGCAGTACTTGGCATGTTTGTTTGACGTCACCCGACAATGAAGCCCACATTAGCTAAATACCGTCACTATATGTAAACTGACTTGAAAATAAATACTAAAAGCCTTAAAGCGCCCTCGGTTGATGCCGTTCAGCAGCAGCCGCGTCCGCGTACAGAACGCGCTCTCAGACAATGTGCTCTGCAGTGTCTTGTTCTCCACAGCCACATTTGTTTGTTTCTCTCCAACTCGTTCAGTGCAAGTACATGGAAAATGGACCGCAGGCCGTCAGAAATCTGGCTAGCCCTCTCGAGGGGTTCAGGTGCCGCAATCCGAGCCTTTGATGCATGTTAGGCGTTCAATAAGTAATGCAACACATTTCTTTTCTCGAGCGATTTGGGATGAAAAAATGGAGAATTTGTTGTGCGACATCGTGGAATACTGCCGTTTCAGCTCCTACAATTTCATAAAGTTCCGAAGATGGCGGTTCTATAGGTTGTCTTCCAAATGGCGTCTGTAACGGTGGTGTGGTCTAAGCAGTGCTGTCACTGAGCTTCTTTTGGTGGAAAACGTGAGCATCGCAGATATCCATAGACGCTTGCAGAGTGTCTACGGAGTTTAGGCAGCGAACGACAACACGGAGATTCGTGGAGCGAGGCGTATGTCATCGTCGTGACAAGGTCGCGCAAACCTGACCGATCCTCCGCGTGCAGGCCGGCTGCACACGTCTGAGACTCTTGCAAAGTTGGAACGTGCGTACACTCTCATAGGAGGTGATCTACGGATCAGAATCGAACACCTCGCTGCTCAACTGGTCGTCTCGGTTTGTAGTGCAGACACAGTCATCTGCCAATTGGGGTAATCAAAGGTGTGAGTCCATTGGGTTCCTCGCCTTCCGATTTCCATCTGTTTGGCTCAATGAAGAATGCACTCCGTGGGAAACAGTACGTGGATGATGAGGAGGTTATTGATGCAGAACGACATTGGTTCTGAAGTCCCTCAATACAGCGGTACCTTGTGGGCATACAGGTCCTCCCAATAAAGTAACGTGAGACGCAGCACTGAATGGAGATTATGTCGAAAAATACGGTTTTGTAGGCAAAAGAATGGGGAATAATACACTATTGGCCAATTAAATTTGCTACACCAAGAAGAAATGCAGATAATAAACTGGTATTCATTAGACAAATATATTATACTAGAACTGACATGTGATTACATTTTCCCGCAATTTGGGTGCATAGATCCTGAGAAATCGGTACCCAGAACAACCACCTCTGGCCGTAATAACGGCGTTGATACGCCTGGGCATTGAGTCAAACAGAGCTTGGGTGGCGTGTACAGTTACAGCTGCCCATGCAGATTCAACACGATAGCACAGTTCATCAAGAGTAGTGACTGGCGTATTGTGACGAGCCAGTTGCTCAGCCGCCATTGGCCAGACGTTTTCAGTTCGTAAGAGATCTGGAGAATGTGCCGGTCAGGGCAGCAGCCGAACTTTTTCTGTATCCAGAACGGCCCGTACAGGACCTGCAACATGCGGTCGTGCATTATCCTGCTGAAAAGTAGGGTTTTGCTGGGATCGAATGAAGGACAGAGCAACGGGTCGTAACACATCTGAAATGTAACGTCCACTGTTCAAAGTGCCGTCAATGCGAACAAGAGGTGAGCGAGACGTGTAACCAATGACACCCCATAACATCACGCCGGGTGATAAGCCAGTATGGCGATGACGAATGGACCCTTGCAATGTGCGTTCACCGCGATGTCGCCAAACACGGATGCGACCATCATGATGCTATAAACAGAACCTGGATTCATCCGTAAGAATGACGTTTTACCATTCCTGCACCCAGGTTCGTCGTTGAGTACACCATCGCAGGCGCTCCTGTATGTGATGCAGCGTCAAGGGTAACCGCAGTCATGGTCTCCGAGCTGATAGTCCATGCTGCTGCAAACGTCGTCGAACTGTTCGTGCAGATGGTTGTTGTCTTTCAAACGTCCCCATCCGTTGACTCAGGGATCGAGACGTGGCAGCACGATCCGTTACAGCCATGCGGATAAGATGCCTGTCATCTCGACTGCTAATGATACGAGGCCGTTAGGATCCAGCACGGCGTTCCGTATTACCCTCCTGAACCCACCGATTCCGGATTCTGCTAATAGTCATTGAATCTCGACCAACGCAAGCAGAAATGTCGCGATACGATAAACCACAATCGCGATAGGCTACAATCCGACCTTTATTAAAGTCGGAAACGTGATGTTACGCATTTCTCCTCCTTACACGAGGCAACGAGGCAATGAGGGTCATCTGCTGTTTGTGTGTGAGAAATCGGTTGGAAACTTTCCTCATGTCAGCACGTTTTAGGTGTCGCCACCGGCGCCAACCTTGTGTGAATGCTGTGAAAAGCTAATCATTTGCATATCACAGCATCTTCTTCCTGCTGGTTAAATTTCGCGTCTGTAGCACGTCATCTTCGTGGTGTAGCAATTTTAAAGGCCAGTAGTGTATGTTGTATTGCAAAAAAAAAAAAAAAACCTGCTTGCTTAGAGAACGCCCGTCGTCTGGGCAGAAACTATTGGGTAGACTGGCGTGAGAGAGGCACCAGGCTAGCCTTCGGGCTGAATGATGAGGACGACGACCAGGTCGCCGGCAGTCTGTACCACCGGAGCTCGCGGCCCCAGATCGGCAGCTGCGGCCGGCCGGCGACGCCGCCTTTCTTTTTGCGGAACGCTCGCCGCCTCGCGTCCTTCTCGGCCCGTGAGCACTCGGGCCACATACGGCCGCCTCGGGACGCGGCCCCATTCTCCACAGGCGCTGGCGCAGGCCGCATGTGGATAATCGGACGCGTGGCGGCGCGTGGCCTCAAAGGCGCCGCCCGGCCGCCCCCTCATTCGTTCCGGGCAGCGCGGCACCACGACACCCAGGGCGAGACGGGGCCTCCCAGCGGCCGAACCAGCACCGCCCCCGCACGACCTGATCGTGCCGGCAGGTCGGCGCTTCCTGGAAGCCGGCGCCACCTGCATTTGTACTCCGGAGAACACTGTACAGTACTAAACATTGCACTGCTTCATGTAGTCACGTTGGTCAAATAACAGTGCGAACAATTAGTGTCGCCTGCTGTGTTAACAATATACAGGCCAAATATCTCACGAAATAAGCGTCAGACGAAAAAACTACAAAGAACGAAACTCGTCTAGCTTGAACGGGGAACCTTATTGCGCTATGGTTGGCCCTCTACATGGCGCTGCCATAGGTCAAGCGCATATGAACTGAATTTTTTTGAATAGGAACCCCCATTTTTTGTTACATATTCGTGTAGTACGTAAAGAAATATGAATGTTTTACTTGGACCACTTTTTTCGCTTTGTAAAAGATGCCTTTGTAATAGTCACAAACGTGTAAGTACGTGGTATCACGTAACATTCCGTCAGTGCGGACGGTATTTGCTTCGTCATACATTACCAGTGTTGGCTCTGAGCACTATGGGACTTAACATCTGTGGTCATCAGTCCCCTAGAACTTAGAACTACTTAAACCTAACTAACCTAAGGACATCACACACATCCATGCCCGAGGCAGGATTTGAACCTGCGACCGTAGCAGTCACGCGGTTCCGGACTGAGCGCCTAGAACCGCTAGACCACCGCGGCCATTACCAGTGTTAAAATGGACCGTTTACCAATTGCGGAAAAGGTCGATATCGTGTTGATGTATGGCTATTGTCATCAAAATGCCCAACGGGCGTGTGCTATGTATGCTGCTCGGTATCCTGGACGACATCATCCAAGTGTCTGGACCCTTCGCCGGATAGTTACGTTATTTAAGGAAACATGAAGTCTTCAGCCACATGTCAAACGTCAACCACGACCTGCAACAAATGATGATGCCCAAGTAGGTGTTTTAGCTGCTGTCGCGGCTAATCCGCACATCAGTAGCAGACAAACTGCGCGAGAATCGGGAATCTCAAAAACATCGGTGTTGAGAATACTACATCAACATCGATTGCACCCGTACCATATTTCTATGCACCAGGAATTGCATGGCGACGACTTTTAACGTCGTGTACAGTTCTGCCACTGGTCACAAGAGAAATTACGGGACTATGACAGATTTTTTGCACGCGCTGTGTTTAGCGACGAAGCGTCATTGACCAACAGCTGTAACGTAAACCGGCATAATATGCACCATTGGGCAACGGAAAATCCACTATGGCTGCGACAAATGGAACATCAGCAACCTTGGCGGGTTAATGTGTGGTGCGGCATTATGGGAGGAAGGATAATTGGCTCCCATTTTATCGATGACAATCTAAATGGTGCAATGTATGCTGTTTTGCTACGTAATGTTCTACCAATGTTACTATAAGATATTTCACTGCATGACAGAATGGCGATGTACTTCCAACATGATGGATGGCCGGCACACAGCTCGCGTGCGGATGAAGCGGTATTGAATAGTATATTTCATGATAGTTGGATTGGTCGTCGAAGCACCATACCATGGACCGCACTTTCACCGGATCTTACGTCCAGGGATTTCTTTCTGTGGGGAAAGTTGAAGGATATTTGCTACCGTGATGGGTAACGCTAAATGAACTAGCACCATACTGGCGACCAGACAATCGGTAAACGATCTCCTGGTCATAATCAAATCACGATGACTCACAGAAAACGGAATGCTGAGTGTCCTTCTAAGGGCAACTTTACTAGACAGCTCGGGCCGATCGTACGAGTCTGCCAACTTAATATTGAAGGCATAAGTAAGGCCAAATGCCAATATATGTATACAGTTTTAACATTGTACAACACTGACATATTTGCAATCCAGGAGACCCATACGGAAAACGATGAGCAGCTAAGATCAAGAGGTAAAATAACGGGCTATGACCTGATAGCTGCTACACATCACAGGCATTATGGTACAGCAACGTACGTTAGAAAGGACATAGAGGATGCAGTCCTTATTTCTACATCTACCACATGTGATATCCACGAAGTTACTGTAAAAGTAGTTGAACTAACAGTAAACAACATCTACAAACCTCCAGGCCACTCGTGGCCTCCACAAGTTCTACAACCCCTGCCTCACCCTACAATACAGGGTGATTCAAAAAGAATACCACAACTGTAGGAATTTAAAACTCTGCAACGACAAAAGGCAGAGCTAAGCACTATCTGTCGGCGAATTAAGGAAGCTATAAAGTTTCATTTAGTTGTACATTTGTTCGCTTGAGGCGCTGTTGACTAGGCGTCAGCGTCAGTTGATGCTAAGATGGCGACCGCTCAACAGAAAGCTTTTTGTGTTATTGAGTACGGCAGAAATGAATCGACGACAGTTGTTCAGCGTGCATTTCGAACGAAGTATGGTGTTAAACCTCCTGATAGGTGGTATATTAAACGTTGGTATAAACAGTTTACAGAGGATGGGTGTTTGTGCAAAGGGAAAAGTTCTGGACGGCAGAGAACGAGTGATGAAAATGTAGCACGCATCCAGCAAGCATTTGTTCGCAGCCCAGGAAAATCGACTCGCAGAGCTAGCAGAGAGCTGCAAATTCCACAATCAACTGTATGGAGAGTCCTACGAAAAAGGTTAGTTATGAAACCTTATCGTCTGAAATTGGTTCAAGCACTGTCTGCAGCTGATAAGATTAAAAGAATCGATTTCTGTGATTTTATCCTTGCTCAAATGGAAACAGATGAATCTTGCATTTCAAAGATTGTGTTTAGTGATGAAGCAACTTTCCACACTAACGGGAAAGTCAACCGTCACAATGTCTGTATATGGGGCACTGAGAATCCGCTGGAAACAACTCAGTATGAACGTGACTCGCCTAAGGTGAACGTTTTCTGTGCCATTTCAGCCAATAAAGTTTTTGGTCCCTTTTTCTTCGAAGGTGCTACTGTAACTGGACTACAGTATCTGGATATGTTAGAGAATTGGCTGTTCCCTCAGCTCGAACAAGAAGCACAACAATTCATATTTCAGCAGGATGGAGCGCCACCACATTGGCACTTATCTGTCCATAACTACCTGAACGTCAACTACCCGAGGCGATGGATCGGCCGCCAGGCAGCCCGTGACAGAGCACTTCATCACTGGCCTCCAAGAAGCCCTGATCTTACCCCCTGCGATTTTTTCTTATGGGGGTATGTTAAGGATATGATGGTGTTTCGGCCACCTCTCCCAGCCACCATTGATGATTTGAAACGAGAAATAACAGCAGCTATCCAAACTGTTACGCCTGATATGCTACAGAGAGTGTGGAACGAGTTGGAGTATCGGGTTGATATTGCTCGAGTGTCTGGAGGGGTCCATATTGAACATCTCTGAACTTGTTTTTGAGTGAAAAAAACCTTTTTAAATACTCTTTGTAATGATGTATAACAGAAGGTTATATTATGTTTCTTTCATTAAATACACATTTTTAAAGTTGTGGTATTCTTTTTGAATCACCCTGTATATGTGGGTGACTTCAACAGCCACCACGAACTGTGGAAATACCGCACATCTGACCAGAATGGTGAAGACTTGGTGAAATGGGCTGAAGATTGCAATACACAGCTAATCATTGACGCCAAAGACCAAAGTACATATAAGTCAGCTGCATGGGGAACTGAAACCCACCCTGATCTATGCTTTGTTACGGCTGACACTAATAACAAACCTATACCAGCCTCCCGCAGAATACTTGGGGACTTCTCTCACTCCCAACATCGTCCGGTTCTCATAGAAATTGGCCTTACTATCGCCCTAATTTCCTCGTATCCTCGGCCCAGATGGAACTTTGGGAAAGCGGACTGGGCTACTTTCTCAGAAAAACTTGATAAACGCCTTGGATGGACACCTCCAACTTATAAAAATTACAAAAGATTTGTGGTAGCAGTCATCAGCTCAGCTAAGAACAGCATTCCCCGGGTATTTAGAAAAGAATACGTGCCGGGGTGGGTCGAAGAGAGTGAGCGCGTCTATAAACAGTTCCCAGAGCATGGGGATAGGGAGACTGCAGATGACTTATTGCACAGTCTGGACGCTGCCAGGCGAACTAAATGGATAGAGACTGTTGAGGAAATGGACTTCACAAAATCAAGCAGAAAGGCGTGGTCGCTACTTCGGAAGCTTGGTGGCAGTAGCAGGAACCAACGACCAACCAGCTCTATTTCTCCAAACACAGTTGCGGCGCACATCAGCAAAACCTCTAGAGCTCCAGGGGATCGAGCTCATACCATAAAAGTTAAAAAGGAACTTAAAAAGTTGAAATATTTAGTAGGAAACAATTCACTACACTCGCAGCCCTTCTCAATAGAAAAGATAACACTGGCTCTGAGAGACATCAAGCCACGGAAAGCCCCAGGTTTTGATGGAATTCATCCAGAGTTTCTGATTCACTGCGGTAAATTTGCAAAATTATGGCTTGCACAGTTCTTCTCCAGCATGATGGAAACTGGAAGACTACCAAATACCCTTAAGAAAGCAAAAATCATAGCGATACTGAACCAGGTAAACCGAATGACCAACCAAACAGCTACCGCCCAATTGCCCTTCTTAGCATAATCTACAAACTACTGGAGAGACTTATATGTAACAGAATAAGTCCAGATATCCTAAAGTGTATCCCTGTGGAACAAGCAGGCTTCCGGCCAAACAGGAGGTGCACAGATCAAGTCCTCTCACTAACTTCCTACGTCGAGGCAGGCTTCCAAAGACAAGAAAAAACATCCATGTTATTTATAGACCTGACAGCGGCTTACGATACTGTAAGGAGGCAAGGCCTGATTTACAAACTACTCCGCATCGTGCCATGTTTGAAAATGGCTAACCTTACCAACGAGATGCTGTGCAACAGACCATTCCAGGTGATACTTGGAAATTATAGGAGCAAAACAATGAAGCTCAAAATGGCTTGCCCCAAGGATCAGTCCTGGCACCGCTACTTTTCAGCATGTATATAGCCGATATGCCTAATACTAAATCTGAAAATTTTGGATATGCAGATGACTGGGCCATATTTACACAACATCGAGATATGGAGCATACTGAGACTGTCCTGACAAGCGACTTGTCCTTGCTGGGAACGTACTTTCGTGAATGGAGACTACAACCTAGTCCAACTAAAACTGAGGCTATGTGTTTGCACCTGAATAATAAATTGGCTAACAGACGCCTTAAGATATATTTTGATAACAATATTCTGCCTTATAATAAAAATCCAAAATACCTGTGAGTGACATTAGATAGAACCCTGAGCTACAAACTACACCTCATCAACACTGCTGCAAAAATCCGTACTAGGAACAATATCATTCAGAAACTATGTGATACCAGCTGGGGCTCCTCCGCCTCTGCTTTGGGACTTGTCTACTCTGCGGCAGAGTACTGTTCCCCTGTTTGGCTAATGAGCGCTCACACCAAGATGGTGGACACAGTAGTGAACCAAACTATGAGGATTATTTCAGGTACAATATAATCAACCCCCATTCACTGGCTACCTGTACTGAGCCACATACCGCCACCTCACTTACGAAGAGAACATGCGATTCTCAGAGAATTTAAAAAAATGCAAGAAAACCCGCAACTTCCGATTCACGCTTTGAGCAATGGCATTGACAGAGATAGATTGCGCTCTAGACATCCACCTCTTATAAGGGCCAAAGATCTGGAGGAAAATGGTTTCTGTCTTGAAGAACGCTGGAAAGTGGAATGGGAAGAATCAGCACCACCACAGGTAAACACCTTACTGAAACCATCGAACAGACCTCCAGGCTTTGGCTTACCACGTAAAACCTGGACCATCCTCAACAGGATAAGGACGGGCCACGGTCGATGTGCGGACTCTCTACACAAATGGGGAAGAGCACCATCCCCAAAGTGCGACTGCGGCGTTGAGAAGCAGGCGATCCGACACATCATTGCAGAGTGCCCTCTGAGAGCCTACGCAGGTCAAACAACGGACTTCCTGGATGCGACTCGAAGTGCAGTTCAATATATTAAAAACCTAAATGTTAATTTGTATTTATATATATGCTGTTTTTAGTGCCAAAATTATAAAGTTATTGTAGCAGCTTATTTCTCTATAAACGTGATTTGTACTTGCCATACGCTAAATAAATAAATAAATAAATGCTATTGTGATCCACCGACAACGTCTGACAACATGCGTCAGCGCACTGTCAATGCATATGCGAACATTACGGAAGGCGAACTACTCGCTGTTGAGAGGAATGTCGTTACACATATTGCCAAATGCATTGAGGTTGACGGACATCATTTTGAGCATTTATTGCATTAATGTGGTATTTACATGTAATCACAATGTGCCAGCATGCGTTCTCAGAGGTACATACATCACATTGGGACAACCGAAATAAAATGTTCAAACGTACCTATGTTCTGTATTTTAATTTAAAAAACCTACCTGTTACGAACCGTTCATCTAAAATCGTAAGCCATATGTTTGTGACTATTACAGCGCCATCTATCACAAAGCGAAGAAAGTGGTCCAACTAAAACATTAATATTTCTTTACGTACTACCCGAATGTGTAATAAAAATGGGGGTTCCTATTTAAAAAAACGCAGTTGACATCCGTTTGACCTATGGCAGCGCCATCTAGCGGGCCAACCATAGCGCCATCTGGTTTCCTCCTTCAAGCTAGACAAGTTTCGTTGTTTGTAGTTTTTTCATTTGACGCTTATTTCGTGAGATATTTGGCCCGGTCACGATCAGTGGACCACCCTGTATACTGAACATTGACGTTTATTCCTGATACACTGAGGTACGCTATTGTTAAACCATAGCGTAAAAAGAGGGAATAGGTCTCATGCCAACAACTACTGTCCAGACTCTCTTCTGATAGCTTACCCAAAATTCAAGTGTAGCTTCACAAATTTAAAAAAAATAAATTACTAACAAAATTTGGTTTTCAGGAAGGCTTTTCAGTAGAAAATTCTAAATGCATGGTGTTTCAAATTCATATTACACACTTCTTCTAGAGGCTGCAGAGGGGACTTCGTAATGTCATCCGACGACGTTACAGAGCATCAGCGTTATAAGCACCGGCATGTACATTCGTGTTCCGAAGAAACAGAACACCTGCAACGACTGGAGATAGGACGTTTGTATTCACAGGACATGTTCGTTAGCATGTTCTGCAGAAATGATTAGCATTTCAATCATGTAGGTTCAGCATGCGTAGTGTTGCCTAGTAGGTAGAAAGTCCACCGTGGGCCCTGATAACTTGTTCCATGCATGATAAGGAGCGAATGGCGTCCTGTGGTATCGCCATCCATGCTGCATTCACCTGTTTCCAAAGTTCATCTGTTGTGTTTGGCATTGGGTCACAGTGCTACACCCCTGGTTTCACCACACCCCACACATTTTCGATGTGCGACATGTGGTGATCAAGTCAGGGCAAAAGCCTGACATCCTGTGACACCAAAAACGCACGTGTTCCTGCAGCAATATGTGGTTGTGCACTGTCTTGCTGAAAAATGGCGTCTGGGTTCTTGAGGAGAAAGAATATGGCTATGGGTCGCAGCACGTCATTGACTTCAGTTACTCTGGACACAGTGCCCTGGACACGCACCAACTGTGATTTGTAGTTGTACCCAATGGCAACATACACTATAAGGCCTTGAGTCTGCACTGTATGTCTTGTGCGAATGCAGTCGCTGTGATGCTGTTTCCCCTGTCTGGCCATCATTTTGAAACAAACACTATCTGAGGCCATTCCTGTCCCCAGTGACGTCTTTGCATACTATATTGCTGTCTAGCATGTTTCTGCACATTCGTCAAAGTTAGGCGGGGAAGTGGACGACGTGCACGCTTCCCGTGCCGCAACAAACGACGACGGACTGTCACCCCTGACAGTGTACGATGTGCTACACTGTTCCAGAGTTGGTCCAGAGCCGAGGAGGACGCAGATCTGTACTGAAATGCCGTCTGGACGAGGTGTAGAACTTCTCGGGGAGGGGGTGGTTCGAGTATTGCGACCTGACTCATGTCGTCGTGTTACGGCCTTGCGTGAACCATTTTGCACACACCCGTTGTAGTGCCGAAACACTTCGTCGCACACGAGCCGCAATTTCCCGGATGGATGCATCACATTCTATCACGCCAATAACGCGCCCTATTTCAAACTCACTGATCTGACGATACTGCTCGCGCATACGTCTGCGAGGCATCCTGTACGTCCGTTCAAGTCACACTGATCCATTATCTTTGGTTTTCGGCGCCAACGAGAACTGCAGGCACGTATCACTCGTACGTGGTGTTGCGCCGCGATATCGACGTTGATCTTGAACCTGGATACCAACATGATTCGGAAGAAACTCTAATCATTTCTGCAGAACATAGTAATGTACATGTCCTGTGAAGATGAACGTTCAAGTGTTCCGATTTTCTGAACCTGAGTGTACATACAGGTTGATTCCGTGATGTTGTTACAAAGTTTCTAGGATGACGGATAAATTTATCAATTTGAGGTAAGAGTCCCTGTACCAGAAACGAATGAGTCGGAAGTTATAAGCGGAAACCATTCTGATACCTTGACAGTGGAATACATGTACCGGTACCGTTGTTGCTGAGATTGTGCGTTAGGTAACTTTCAGAGATGGTAAAATGCATACCTGAGGAGCTACAAGCACTTGTTCATCTTCGCCGCAGTGAAACACATCTCTGTTGAATAACTACTCATAGCTCTTAAAGTATGCATTTTAGAGCCCGTCTGTACTACACCTGTTATTTACTGTTGATGTAAATACACTCTGTTGGTATGCAATAAATCGTCAGTACTTCTTGCTTTGGACCATGCAAGCAAACCCTCGTAACCAGCATGAGACCTGGCGAGTCGAATTTTCTAGAGTCTCGTACAGGCATATGGTTTTATCTGGATAACAGGAACCATTAGACAGAAACAGCGTGTACCGAGACTCGAGCTTCTCCGAGACCGACACGGATGCAGTATACAAAACATGATGAAAAGTACCCGGACGCGCCCAATGTTAGGCGGCATTGACCACCAGATGTAACGAGAAGCGGACACACCACCATACAAGGAGGTGGGGGTTTATGAGTTGTCGGTCAGTGACTTCGAACGTAGCCTAGTCATTTGATGTCACCTGAGTAACAGATACGTCAGGGACATTCCAACCCTTCTAAAGCTGCCCATGTCGACTGTTGGTGATGTGATTATGAAGTGAGAAGGAGAAGGAACAACCAAAACTAAAAAAAGACCAGATAGACCTCATGTACTGACGGACAAGGACTATCCATAACTGCAGAGGGTGGTTGTAAAATGTAGCATGAAATCAGTGGAAGAAATCTCTGATGAGTTTCAAAGCGCTACAAACAGTCGAAGCTAGTATAACGACTTTGTGTAGGAAGTTAAAAAAATGGGTTACAACGATCAAACAGCTTCTTCATAGCCACGCATTCCTGTAATCAACGCTACGCGACGTTTAAGGTGGTGACTGGAAACGAGTATAATGGCACTGTACCACGTGGCAGTCCGAGGGAAGGCTTTGGATTTGGCGAATTCCTGCACAGTCTTGTCTTTCATCATGTGTACATCTACATATACATCTACGTGATTACTTTGCAATGGACAATAAAGTGGCTGGCAGAGGGTTCAATGAACCACTTTCAAGCTGCCTCTCTACCGTTCCACTCTCGAACGGCGCGCGGGAAAAAGAAGCACTTAATTTTTTCTGTGCGGGTCCTGATTTATCTTATTTCATCGTGATGATCATTTCTCCCTATGTTTTCGCAATCGGAGGAGAAAATTGGTGATTGAAATATCGTGAGGAGATACCGTCGCAGCGGAAAACTTCTTTGTTCTAATGATTGCGACTCCAATTCACATATCATGTCTGTGGTATTATTTCTCCTCTCTCGCGATAATACAAAACGAGCTGCCCTTCTTTGTACTTTTTCGGTGTCATCCGTCAGTCCCACCTGATGCGGAATCCACACCGCATAGCAATACTCCAGAATAGGGCGGACAGGCGTGGTATAAGCAGTCTCTTCACTAATCATGTTGCACCTTCTAAGTGTTCTGCCAATGAATCGCAGTCTTTGGTTTGCTCTACCCACAATGTTATCTATGTGATCGTTCTAATGTAGGTTATTTATGATGGTAATCTCTAAGTATTTAGTTGAATTTACAGCCTTCAGATTTTTGCGACTTATCACGCAATCGAAATTTTGCGGATTTTTTTTTAGTACTCATGTGAATAACTTCACACTTCTGTTTATTCAGGGTCAATTGCCACTTTTCGCAATATACAGATATCTTATCTAAATCGTTTTGCAATTCGTTTTGGTCATCGGGTGACTTTACATGACAGTAAATGACAGCATCATCTGCAAACAATCTAAGACGGCTACTGAGATTGTCTCCTTTGTCGTTAATATACACAAACCAAAAAAAGTTTTGCATCACCCCGTTTCCAGAACTCCTGAAGATAGACGTTGATTGTGGGTGTTGTAACACAGATACAGTCCCTTTGACTTTTCAGAGATGTCACTAAGCCCGCCCAAAGATGTAAACAACCATGCATGAACAGCGCCTAAAAAAATGGTTCAAATGGCTCTGAGCACTATGGGACTTAACATATATGGTCATCAGTCCCCTAGAACTTACAACTACTTAAACCTAACTAACCTAAGGACAGCACACAACACGCAGCCATCACCAAGCAGAGAAAATCCCTGACCCCGCCGGGAATCGAACCCGGGAACCCGGGCGTGGGATGCGAGAACGCTACCGCACGACCACGAGATGCGGGCAACAGCGCCTATTAGACGGAGGGGGCCCGACAGCCGATCAGTTCCTCCAGGGAGGAGGTACAGGGCTCATGTTGTCCGTAGTTCAACCATGCCTAGACGGTCAATACCGTGGTTCGATCGCGTCCGCATTGTTACTTTGTGCCACGAAGGGCTCGCAACAAGGGATGTGTGCAGGCGTCTAGCGATGTTTGTTCGGACGTGGAGAAGATACACAGAGACAGGAAATGTCTATGACATGCCTCGTTCAGGCCGTCCAACGGCTACTACTGCAGTGGATAACCGCTACCTTCGGATTATGGCTAGGAGGAACCCTGACAGCAACGCCACCATGTTGAAGAATGCTTTTCGTGCAGCCACAGGACGTCGTGTTACGACTCAAACTGTGCGTAATAGGCTGCATGGTGCGCAACTTCACTGTCGACGTCCACAGCCAGGTCCATCCTTGTAACCACGAGACCACGCAGCGCGGTACAGATGGGCCCAACAACATGCCCAATGGACCGCTCAGGATTGGCATCATGTTCTCTTCACCGATGAGTGTAGCGTAAGCCTTCAACCAGACAATCGTCGGAGAAGTGTTTGGAGGCAAGCTGGTCAGGCTGAACGCCTTAGACACACTCTCCAGCGAGCATGGTGGAGGTTTCCTGCTGTTTTGGGGTGGCATTATGTGGGGCTGAAATACGCCGCTGGTGGTTATGGAATGCGCCGTAACGGCTGTACGATACGTGAATGCCATCCTCCGACCGACAGTGCAACCATATCGGCAACACATTGGCGAGGCATACGTCTTCATGGACGACAATTCGCGTCCCCATCGTGAACATCTTGTGAGTGACTTCCTGTTTGTGTTTAATAACTCTGCTTTAGTGGCACTGTCATCAGTGTCTTCACCGTTGTTATCGAGCAGTGAAGGTATTGATTGAAACTTCCTGGCAGATTAAAACTGTGTGCCCGACCGAGACTCGAACTCGGGACCTTTGCCTTTCGCGGGCAAGTGCTCTACCAACTGAGCTACCGAAGCACGACTCACGCCCGGTACTCGCAGCTTTACTTCTGCCAGTACCTCGTCTCCTACCTTCCAAACTTTACAGAAGCTCTCCTGCGAAACTAGCAGAACTAGCACTCCTGAAAGAAAGGATATTGCGGAGACATGGCTTAGCCACAGCCTGGGGGATGTTTCCAGAATGAGATTTTCACTCTGCAGCGGAGTGTGCGCTGATATGAAACTTCCTGGCAGATTAAAACTGTGTGCCCGACCGAGACTCGAACTCGGGACCTTTGCCTTTCGCGGGCAAGTGCTCTACCAACTGAGCTACCGAAGCGCGACTCACGCCCGGTACTCACAGCTTTACTTCTGACAGTACCTCGTCTCCTACCTTCCAAACTTTACAGAAGCTCTCCTGCGAACCTAGCCATGTCTCCGCAATATCCTTTCTTTCAGGAGTGCTAGTTCTGCTAGGTTCGCAGGAGAGCTTCTGTAAAGTTTGGAAGGTAGGAGACGAGGTACTGGCAGAAGTAAAGCTGTGAGTACCGGGCGTGAGTCGTGCTTCGGTAGCTCAGTTGGTAGAGCACTTGCCCGCGAAAGGCAAAGGTCCCGAGTTCGAGTCTCGGTCGGGCACACAGTTTTAATCTGCCAGGAAGTTTCATATCAGCGCACACTCCGCTGCAGAGTGAAAATCTCATTCAAGGTATTGATTGTCTCTTGTCGGTGGTGTTCTTTATGAATGACCAGAATCTCTTTGGGTTTTCTGCCAGATTTCGAGACAGAATTTCGTTGTGGAAATTATTAAAAGCATCTCGCATTGAAGTACGCGCTATATTTCGAACTTCTGCTTATCTCTGCCAGTCTTGGGGATTTTGCGTTCTTTTAACTTTGGCATACATTTTTTGCTGCTCCTGCAACAGCGATCTGACCCGTTTTGTGTACCATAAGGGATCTGTACCATCACTTATTAATTTGTGTGGTATACATCTCTCAATTGCTGTCGGTACTATGTCTTTGAAATCATTTCACAACTTTTCTACGCCTTCATGATCGGATCGGAAGGAGTGAAGCCTGTCTCTTAAAAAGGTGTTGAGAGCATTTTATCAACTTTTTTAAACAGATATACTTTGCGTTTCTTTTTTGATGATTGTTGGTGTTACGGTATCCAGCCCAGCAGCATATGTCTCGTGGTCGCTAATCCCTGTATTCGTCACGATATTCGCTGTTTGTCCAGGATTATTTGTTCCTTAGGGATCAAGTATGCTTTCGCAACCATTTACGCTTCCAGTGGGCTCATGAACTACTTGCTCAAAATAATTTTCTGAGAAAGAATTCAGTACAATTTCTGATGACGTTTTATGTCTGCCGCCGGCTTTAAACGTATAATTTTTCCAGCATATCGAGGGTAGATTGAATTAGCCACCGACTATAATTGTATGAGTGGGGTACGTATTTGAAACGAGACTCAAGTTTTCTTTGAACTGTTCAGCAACTATATCTTCTAAGTCGGGGGGTCCGGAAAACGACCCAGTTAATAGTTTAGTCCGATTGTCAGGTATAACCTCTATCCACACAATTTCGCAGGAACTATCTACTTCAATTTCACTACAAGGCAAACTACTTGTGACAGCAATAAATACTCCACTACCAACTGTATTTAATCCTTAATTTCTGAACACTGTTAGGTAATTTGAAACAATTACGGCTGAACTTATTTCCGGCTTTAGCCAGCTTTCTGTTCCTATAACTATTTGAGCTTCAGTGCTTTCTATTAGGGCTTGGAGCTCTGGTTCTTTCCCATCACAGCTACGACAATTTACAACTACAATACCGATCGTTTCTACAACTACCTTTCTGCGTTTTACTTGCTAACTTTTAGATGGACGCCTTTCTTTGGTTCCCTGAGACCCTCTAACCTAAAAACCAGCCCAGTCCCTTCCACACAGCCCCCGCTACCCGCTTAGTCGTCTCCTGTGTGTAGTGGACTGCTGACCTATTAAGGGAAACCCGGAAACCCACCACCTGATGGGGAAAGTCAAGCAATCTGCAGCCTACACGGTCACAGAACCACCTGAGCCTCTGAATCAGACCCTCCACTCGTCTCTGCATCAAAGGACAACAGTCGGTTCTGTTGACGATGCTGCAAATAATGTTGCTTATAATCTGTCTTGATTGCAAAAAAAATTTTTTTATTCATATGACCGGTTTCGGTTCATCCAGAACAATCTTCAGATCTGATATTTCAGTTACAGGAGAAACCCGTCCAAATCCTGGAACTTTCACATGCTGCGTCAGTCTGGAACCGCACGACCGCTACGGTCGCGGGTTCGAATCCTGCCTCGGGCATGGATGCGTGTTATGTCCTTAGGTTAGTTAGGTTTAAGTAGTTGTAAGTTCTAGGGGACTGATGACCTCAGCTGTTAAGTCCCATAGTGCTCAGAGCCATTTTAACCATTTGTTACTGTTGTCGCTCCCGTTTCAAGCTCGTAAAAATATGTAACAAACGAATGGTGTATAATACTAGCTTCGTTACACGCCACTCTTCCCTAACTACCGAACATTAAGTCCTGTCACGGGAAAAGCAACGTATAACATTAGCCTCGTTATACGTCACTAGCCTGTTATACAACACTCTTCCGTAACAAGTGAACATTTAGTCCTGTGACGGGAACAGCCACGTATAACACTAACTTGCTGTGAAACAAACTAATGTTACCCTCTGAGAGGATTTGGGAATTTTGACCACGTGTTTGTCTAATGGATCAGGATATTGGACCGTAATTTTGAATATAGTGCAACTAACAGAAACGCTATACAGGATTTAATGGATAAAGATACTGGACTCTAATTTTGAATATAGTGCAATTAACAGAAAACCTAAACAGGCTTTAACTTTGGGGTTAATAAAAATAGTAAATTTCATATAGGAATGAAAAATCAAACGGTCGCCAGCCCCATTAGGCACATTGATTTGGAAATGTAAGTTTAAGAAAACTGAATAGTAGTTGTTGAAGTGACTTTAATTAAGATCTCCCTTTGAATAGCACTTAGGATGCCAACTGACACAGGGTACTATGACATGTATGGTTCAAATGGCTCTAAGCACTATGGGACTTAACATCTGAGGTCATCAGTCCCTTAGATCTAGAACTACTTAAACCTAACTAACCTAAGGAATTCACACACATCCATGCCCCAGGCAGGATTCGAACCTGCGACTGGAACAGCAGCGCGGTTCCCGACTGAAGCGCCTAGAATCGCTCGAAAAATGGTTCAAATGGCTCTGAGCACTATCGGACTTAATTTCTGAGGTCATCAGTCCCCTAGAACTTACAACTAGTTAAACCTAACTAACCTAAGGACATCACACACAACCATGCCCGAGGCAGGATTCGAACCTGCGACCGTAGCAGTCGCGCGGTTCCAGACTGTTGCGCCTAGAACCGCTCGGCCATCCCGGCGGCCTCTGAGCTGTATGTATCAGCAGTCACCAATAATGCACATACTAGTAATCAGAGAAAGCAAAATTGCACCAAACTCACACTAATAAGATCTACACTCGAGATTGTTGCTTGGATCAGTACTGAAATGTTCCTGCAAGAAGTGCAGAACTAAAATCGGCCAGGATGGGCTTCTGACTTAACTAGCATATAAATACCACAATTAAAATAAATAATACCACAATCACACTGGGTATGCTCCCATTTATAGAGATGTATCAGATTTCTTTAGTAGCCATAGTATTCCAATTATCTTTCTAATATGAGAAGAATATGGTGGGGACCCATAAACTGATACTGTATCACCAGTCAAACTCTATGATTATTTCAGTAGCAAAAATTAATTCAAACAAAATTAAATCTTAACTTGTCTTATAATAGTTTATATTTTTTACTTTTCAATGCAAATTATTCAACACTGAGCTCACTTAACTTCAAAAAATTGTTCATGATAGTAATCAAGGCTAAATTATGTTTCAAATAAGTTTAACTTACGTGCCTTTTTCATCACCTGTGAAGCACGTATTTTAGACAGTAACATTTACACAGTCTTGCACTGAATTTTTTTTAAAACAATACTTTGCAGTAAACTGAGAGCACTTTAGCAACATTCTAACTTACTTCAACTCTTGCTAATCCTTGCACATTTGACAAACATATCTAAATCACTAGTTCATGATCAGGATAAAAGACACGGTTTCAGACACTGATTAGTAGCATTTGGATTATTATTAAAATTCACTCACACAAATTAACTTGTCCATGCTCTGATACACATCTGTTTTCATGAAGTTGGTGGAGCAGTGGCGAAGTTGTGGTGGCACGCGACGTGAAGGCTAACTGTAGTCACGGCTCTTGATGCTTGAAATTCTTCTTGGCGGCGGTCGTTCAACTTATTAGAGCCATTCCTTATTGCCGAGAGTACCATGCAACAGCCAAATCCACATCCGAGGCAAAATTCCTTGCAAAGCGGCTTCCAATTGCCTCCCTTGGCACCGTCGATGTGTACCGTGCAACGGCTAGCCACTGACTGCATACTGTTCACACCAAGGAGCCGCCAAGTTCGACCGCCAAAACCACTTTTTATATCGCGCCAGTCCACTTCTGTTGTGGAGGGACTTCCCCACATTTTTTGCATTTTACAGTACAAGCGCACTAAGCGTGAACCAGTTTCCTATAATATTGTTATTCTTTTAAATATTCTCGTATTATAAAATGTCATTATTTTGAATACAATTTAGCTTTTTCCCTATATACACTAGAAAGCTTTAAATTTCCTGTCACAAATCAATGATCTTATCTAACAAAGAACACCCACTTCACAGTTGCAGTTCCACAGTTACATAATATAAACCTGCCACTGATCGATGTAAGTGTTACAGATGTACTCGACTTATTAGCAGCAGGAATTCGAAGTGCTCTCTCACTGACGCTCTATCCGACACTGAGCTGCACTAACCAAAACAAACAAAAGTCTATACGACACGATGGTCGACAACAACGGCGGTAGTGTACGCCACGCTTATTAAAATAAAAATAAAAGTTTATGCCTAGTAAGCACTAGAACAAGCAAGAAATTACAAAAATAATCTAGTTACTACACAGGTATCCGTAAATAAGTCGCTACTGTTGGAAGTTCGTAAAAATATATAACAAATGAACGGTGTACTCGCTTTATTAGCAGTAGGAACACGGGGCGCTCTGTCTGTGCAGTGGCGACAGTGAAGTACAGAAGAGATGAAGTTAAGGTATGGGGTTGTTTCTCGTGGTTAGGTTGTAGTCCCGTTATTGTCGTAACAAAACGCTAATTGGGGACGGATGTGAATATACAGGGTGTTTCAAAAATGACCGGTATATTTGAATCGGCAATAAAAAGTAAACGAG
This sequence comes from Schistocerca nitens, assembly GCF_023898315.1. Taxonomy (NCBI): domain Eukaryota; kingdom Metazoa; phylum Arthropoda; class Insecta; order Orthoptera; family Acrididae; genus Schistocerca; species Schistocerca nitens. Next base: position 76,696,256 of record NC_064622.1, on the reverse strand, counting down.
CAGCGATAGAAATACAACGTTTGTTGCAATATGCTTGGGACAACAGTACATTTTCAGGCAGACAAACTTTCGAAATTACAGTAGTTACAATTTTCAACAACAGATGGCGCCGCGGTCTGGGAAACTCTATAGTACGATATTTTCCACATATCCACCATGCGTAGCAATAATATGGCGTAGTCTCTGAATGAAATTACCCGAAACCTTTGACAACGTGTCTGGCGGAATGGCTTCACATGCAGATGAGATGTACTGCTTCAGCTGTTCAATTGTTTCTGGATTCTGGCGGTACACCTGGTCTTTCAAGTGTCCTCACAGAAAGAAGTCACAGGGGTTCATGTCTGGCCCGCGCGACCGCTACGGTCACAGGTTCGAATCCTGCCTCGGGCATGGATATGTGTGATGTCCTTAGGTTAGTTAGGTTTAAGTAGTTCTAAGTTCTAGGGGACTAATGACCACAGATGTTAAGTCCCATAGTGCTCAGAGCCATTTGAACCATTTTTTTTTTTCATGTCTGGCGAATAGGGAGGCCAATCCACGCCGCCTCCTGTATGTTTCGGATAGCCCAAAGTAATCACACGATCATCGAAATATTCATTCAGGAAATTAAAGACGTCGGCCGTGCGATGTGGCCGGGCACCACCTTGCATAAACCACGAGGTGTTCGCAGTGTCGTCTAAGGCAGTACCGCCACAAATTCACGAAGAATGTCCAGATAGCGTGATGCAGTAATCGTTTCGGATCTGAAAAATGGGCCAATGATTCCTTTGGAAGAAATGGCGGCCCAGACCAGTACTTTTTGAGGATGCAGGGACGATGGGACTGCAACATGGGGCTTTTCGGTTCCCCATATGCGCCAGTTCTGTTTATTGACGAAGCCGTCCAGGTAAAAATAAGATTCGTCAGTAAACCAAATGCTGACCACATTCATATCGCCGTCATCAATCCTGTGCACTATATCGTTAGCGAATGTCTCTCGTGCAGCAATGGTAGCGGCGCTGAGGGGTTGCCGCGTTTGAATTTTGTATGGATAGAGGTGTAAACTCTGGCGCATGAGACGATACGTGGACGTTGGCGTCATTGGGACCGCAGCTGCAACACGGCGAACAGAAACCCGAGGCCGCTGTTGGATCACCTGCTGCACTAGCTGCGCGTTGCCCTCTGTGGTTGCCGTACGCGGTCGCCCTACCTTTCCAGCACGTGCATCCGTCACGTTCCCAGTCCGTTGAAATTTTTCAAACAGATCCTTTGTTGTATCGCTTTTCGGTCCTTTGGTTACATTAAACCTCCGTTGAAAACTTCGTCTTGTTGCAACAACATTGTGTTCTAGGCGGTGGAATTCCAACACCAGAAGAATCCTCTGTTCTAAGGAATAAACCATGTTGTCTACAGCACACTTGCACGTTGTGAACAGCACACGCTTACAGCAGAAAGACGACGTACAGAATGGCGCACCCACAGACTGCGTTGTCTTCTATATCTTTCACATCACTTGCAGCACCATCTGTTGTAGAAAATTGTAACTACTGTAATTTCGAAAGTTTGTCCGCCTGAAAACGTACTGTTGTCCCAAGCATATTGCAACAAACGGTGTATTTCTATCGCTGCTCGTTTAGTTTTTATTGTCGTTTCAAATATACCGGTCATTTTTGAAACACCCTGTATTTGACTGCGTTGTGAACTGCGTATGGTATAGGAACAGTTCGGAGACGACGATATTTTGTGCCAGTATGAAAATTCGCCTTTTCGTAAAGCAGCAATGGAAGGCTGTGGATAATAACATTCCCGAAATGGACAGACCTGCCTGAGTCAGGTCTTCAATTCACGGAAACACCTTTGGGACGAATTAGAACGTCGACTTTGCTCCAGACATCAGCGCTCAACAGAAAAAACTTCTTCAATGCACAAAAAAATCACCTTGTGCTATAGCCTGACATTCCTTACTCGAAAATCATCTAAAACTGTTTGTTATGTATTTTTTACATGTTTCAAAGAAAAGCTTACTTATTTACAATGGGTTCATTTTTGTGAAATTATTGCATAAACATTGAAATACTTAGGGATATCTACTGAGAACTAAGACATAAAGTTGTTTAATGAACAATTTAGACTAAGAATATGGAATCTTTAAAGTAATCGTTAACAATGCGAAAATATTTTAATGTCGTTTTGAAAAACGTACAACTGTTTGAATGCTTAAGAGCGTATTACTGTTTATGCTACTTTATTGAATCCCATCGCTCGTGCACCACTGACTTGCTAACAGACAACATAGGACGCCTAGTAATAAATCCTATTATGCAGTCCAGCACAGCAAGACAAGTTACTTTCACAAATCTGTGTGATAAGTCATTTCCTTCTGCTGGCTGACAGGCTAATGATCTGACAATAAGATGTTTCATCGGGGGACTGAAAAGTTTGATATCCGTTAACTGCATGTTTGCTACCATTCGTCTTTTTGCTCTGCCTTGAGCACATTTTTAAATTTTCATTCTGATTTGTCAATTCTATAGGTGGGATTTTTTTTAGCTGTACGAACGTACGAGGTGCGGCTAGAAAAAAACCGGACTGATGCTGGAAAAAACATTTATTTACAATTTCATGTTATCTCCTTCAATGTACTCTCCTCCTCGGTCTCTACACCGCTCCATACGAGTTTTCCACTGTTCATAGCAATGCTGCAGATCATTTTCGGTAAGTCCATACATTACTTCCGTCGCTTTTTCTTTTACTGCTTCAACAGTCTCAAATCTAGTTCCTTTCAAAGCTGACTTGACTTTAGGGAAAAGAAAAAAGTCACAGGGGGCCAAATCAGGTGAGTAGGGTGGATGATCTAAGATGGGAATGTTGTGTTTTGCCAAAAACGTCTTCACTGACAACGCACTGTGAGCTGGGGCATTGTCTTGGTGAAGGATCCATGACTTTTTTCTCCACAAATCGTTCCGTTTTCTCCGTACTCGCTCACGTAGGGTAGCCAGGACGCTAATGTAGTAATGCTGATTCACTGTTTGTCCCTCTGGTACCCAATCAATGTGCACAATCCCTTTGATGTCAAAAAAAAACAACAATCATCATTGCCTTGAATTTCGATTTTGACATTCGTCCTTTTCTTTGTCGTGGAGAACCAGGAGTTTTCCAATGCATCGATTGGCGTTTAGTTTCGGGATCGTAAGTAAAAAACCACGATTCATCGCAAGTAATAACATTTTGTAAGAAGGTGGGATCACTTTCAATGTTTTCCAGGATGTCAGAACAAATCATTCTTCGGCGTTCCTTCTCTTCAATTGTGAGACACTTTGGAACCATTTTTGAACACACTTTGTTCATGTTGAAACTTTCATGAAGAATCTGCCTAACACTTTCCTTGTCAATTCCTGTTAACTCAGACACTGCTCTGATTGTTAAACGGCGATCTTGTCGAACAAGTTTACCGATTTTTTTCAATGTTTGCATCAGTTTTTGCTGACAATGGTCTGCCAGTGCGAGTGTCATCACTGGTGTCTTCGCGGCCATCTTTAAATCGTTTAAACCACTCAAACACTTGTGTTCGCGATAAACAATCATCGCCGTACACTTGTTGTAACATTACAAACGTTTCACTTACAGATTTTCCTAGTTTGAAACAAAATTTGATGTTAACACGCTGTTCTTTCTGTACAATCAACATTTTCCGACGCACAGACAAAACGTCAACTACTTAAAACAGACGCCACGTGCAGACTGAGTGCAGGAGGCAGATGAAACTCGAGCAGTAGGCGGAGCGAAAGTCACGTGACAGGCCACGCGACTTTCAGCCTTATTGCATTCGTTTTATTGTTTCACCAGTACTAGTCCGGTTTTTTTCTAGCCACACCTCGTATCTTTGCGAAGTTGATTTGGGTACATGAAACACCTTAGATGCTTTTAAAACTGCCATTCCAGAGGATAAAACGGCTGGAACTGCAACGTCCAATGATTTAATATCCAACTGCTGTGTATCAGTCTTTCTAACGTAAATCTAACACATCTGGAAAAGAAAGGAGTTAAAAAAGGAAGAAATGGAGTTGAGCATTTATTAGGCTAGCAGCGCGCAGTAATGGCGCGCTCTACACCACGTTTATCTGGCGTCGTAACTAGCTGCCACACGTGCTGTCCACTGTCTGCTACTGTAACAACGTGTGACTGGGTAACAATTTTTACTGTTTCCACGGAGGACTTTATTCCACATTTTCCGCTGTGTGACTTGAGGTTTTTAGATCGGCATGGAAGTTTACAATTTTAACGTTATGTACTTTACGTAAGTACCAGTTCTATTTCATGTACTCCATTTCAGTGTTGCAAAGAATTTAGTATTTTAGACGTTTTTTATATAATATGTTTAAAAAGTTATAGGTGACTTCCTTCTGAAGAAGATACCCTTAGTGTTATTCAAACCTGGTCAAGATTTTTACAGTAAATTTATGCAACCGGTTGGCTGTATATTTATTCAAAAGATATAGATTGAAATCTACGTACATCAAATGTGAGGTTGCATACTCTTGACACTGAGGATCTCGGAATACTGAATTCACCAACAATTTCAGAAATGGAATGTTCCATGCGTCTAGCTCCAAGTTCTTTTCCGCCTTAAGAATCCGTGAATTTCCGTCATGCGGCCATAATCACATCGAAAAGCTTTTCACATGAATCACCAAATACGAATGACAGCTTTGCTAGTGCATTTCCCTTTGATACCTTGCGTACCCGATACTACCACCATTTGTACACTCATGCTCATAAATTAAAGATAATTGCAGAATGTGGTGCCACACAACGTGGCACTACGCAAAACTGCGCTAACAGTATAGGCACATAGGGAACACACACGACACAGATCTGTAAGTCCACGGTATTGGTGATAAGTTGAGAAAACAGTCCCGAAACACGTGTGCTACAAAACGCCACTGTATCCTGCGCATGTACCCCGACATCAGTATGGGATATGATCAACATGCACACGTGCACAGGCCGCACAACGGCTTGGCATACTCTGGTTCAGGTGGTCGAGCAGCTGTTGGGTATAGCCTCCCATTCTTGCGCCAGTGCCTGTCGGAGCTTCTGATGTGTCGTACGGGTTTGAAGACGTGCAGCGATACGTCGACCGAGAGCATCCCAGACGTGCTCGATTGGGTTTAGGTCTGGCGAACAGGGAGGCCGCTCCATTCGCCTGATATCTTCTGTATCAAGGTACTCCTCCACGATGGCAGCTCGGTGGGGCGTTATCATCCATCAGGAGGAAGGTTGGACCCACTGCACCCTGCAAAATGACGTCCCGATACACCTGACCTGTTGCAGTTCCTCTGTGAAAGACATGCAGGTGTGTACGTGCACCAATCATAATCCCACCCCACACCATCAAACCACGACCTCCATACAGGTCCCTTCCAAGGACATTAAGGGGTTGGTACCTGGTTCCTGGTTCACGCCACATGAAAGGCCGGCGAGAATCACTGTTCAGACTATACCTGGAGTCGTCCGTGAACATATCCTGGGACCACTGTTCCAATGACCATTTACTGTGTTCTTGAAACCAGGCATTACGGGCTCTCCTGTGACCAGGGGTTACTGGAATGCATCTTGCAGGTCTCCGAGCGAATAAACCATGTCTGTTCAGTCGTCTGTAGACTGTGTGTCTGAAGACAACTGTACTAGGGGCTGCGGTACGGTCCCGAGCAAGGTTACCTGCAGCATTCCGTGCCCATATGCGGGCACTGATGGTGAGATATCGGTCTTCTTGTGGTGTTGTACACTGTTACCGTCAACCACAATGGAAGCTGACAGATGGATATTAACAACAAAGCCACCATCACTGTGGTTTTAAGTACAGAAATCGTTTTTGGATCCAAATCGCCATATAAAAAATACTAATGACGCAGAATTAAAGCGTGTTCCAACTTCTTGTCACAGAGACAGCTATGAAATAATGTAACTTCCTGGCAGATTAAAACTGTGTGCCTGACCGGGACTCGAACTCGGGACCTTTGCCTTTCGCGGGCAAGTGCTCTACCATCTGAGCTACCGAAGCACGACTCACGCCCGGTCCTCACAGCTTTACTTCTGCCAGTATATCGTCTCCAACCTTCCAAACTTTACAGAAGCTCTCCTGCGAACCTTGCAGAACTAGCACTTCTGAAAGAAAGGATAATGCGGAGACATGTCTCGGTCGGGCACACAGTTTTAATCTGCCAGGAAGTTTCATATCAGCGCACACTCCGCTGCAGAGTGAAAATCTCATTCTGGAAACATCCCCCAGGCTGTGGCTAAGCCATGTCTCCGCATTATCCTTTCTTTCAGAAGTGCTAGTTCTGCAAGGTTCGCAGGAGAGCTTCTGTAAAGTTTGGAAGGTTGGAGACGATATACTGGCAGAAGTAATGCTGTGAGGACCGAGCGTGAGTCGTGCTTCGGTAGCTCAGTTGGTAGAGCACTTGCCCGCGAACGGCAAAGGTCCCAAGTTCGAGTCTCGGTCGGGCACACAGTTTTAATCTGCCAGGAAGTTTCATATCAGCGCACACTCCGCTGCAGAGTGAAAATCTCATTCTATGAAATAATGTAATTTACTGTGCATCATGTGAAGAAAGACCTGAAAATTTTCGACAACCAATTTACGGAATAAACAAGTATTTTAAAAAAGTTACTGGTTGCAGTTTTGTTGATTTATGGCGCGTTCTTAAACATCCGTAATGGATAAGCTTAATCATAAGATTTTACTTAGCACAAAAGATACCTAGTGAAATCTCCATACTGCAGTACAGAAGTCCGCCAGTATACGAGCAAAAGCAAAATGACGCAGCCCATGAAACGTGGAGGTAGAATCCTGAAGCGGCGTGTTGCGGTGCCGTAGTGTGGAGATTTCAGTCTGTCACAGAACTGCAGAGCTGTAGTTGCAAACAAACAAATCCTGATCTTGTCTACCTGTTATTTACGGGAGCGTGACTTAGGAGGCTGAGTTTCCTCAGTTAATGCTAGCTCTCAACACGACGTAAGTACGACTTCGCGTGCTGGATTTTACCGTCAAGCATCTGTCGGCTTAGGTGTGGTGTTGCAGCATCTCCGTCGCGCTCTCCCACGAGTCAAACAAATCTATCACTTCTCGTGCTGGCCTTCTATGTTCAATATCCCTTATTAGTCTTATAAGGTATGGGGCACACGCACCTGAGAAATATTCTTGGATGTTACACACTGTCATGTATGAGGGACAACTATGGTCATAAGGAGACATCTTGAATAACAAGCGCTTGGCTGCTCTTGTAAATAATTTATTTAATGACCGGTTTCGTAGCCTAGAAGCCATATCATCAGGTTAAATCTGTTAAATTACAAAAAGCGTGGTCGAAATATAATTACAATCAACAGTGGGAAGTAGAGCAAATCGTAATTTAACGGACTTAACCTGATGATGTGGCTTCTAAGCTACGAAACCGGTCGTTAAATAAATTACTTACAAGAGCGGCCTACCGATTATTATTCAAGAGATAAGCAACCTCCTTTACAGCCCGACTGCTTTTCTTCAGAATTCTACTAATGGACCGAAATATGCCGCCTGATGTAGCTACGACTAAGCCTGTTTGATCGTTCCGTTTCATATCCCTACAACTTTCTACTCCGATGTATTTGTACGAGTTGACCGATTACAATTGTACTTCAATGATATTATAGCTGAAATACACTACGGGTTTTCGTCTTGTATGAGCCATGGTCTCCATTCACGGAAAGTTTAATGAAATATCGATATTGACCCTTGAACGTGGAACAATGTCTCTTGCTCTGATCAACGGATTGGTCGCAAAGGAATCAGGTCTATAAATCTGAGCAATCACTAGAGTATTACGCCAAAGCGCGCGAGCAGGCAGTACTTTCACGAGAAATTTTAGTAGGTTGCGGCGTAGAAATGGCCACCGAAATGAAATATTAGACAAAGTCGTTGAATTTGGACCAACAGGAACAAGAAAGCGGAGGCAGTTCCGTGCGATGCTTGTAGCCCCAGCGGTCCAGCCAACATGAGTGTCTTTGGTACACGTTTCTCCTGACGGGACATCCACATTTCAATACGCACCTGCAGGTGGGACACACGTCCTGAAACCGGGCCGTGCTTTGCTTTTCAGAAAGAATGTTTACAACTGTAGTGGATTTTTATAGTTAATGAGAAGTGTCTTTGTCTCATCGTCAGCAAGGGAACACAGGCCTGATCAGTTTGTTACGTATCGCCTCCAAAGCATAGCATATGATTGTGTTGCGCTATGCAGTCAAAGACTATAGCACACCTAGCAGACGAAACCCATACAAAGAGTGTCTTTGCATATCAACAGCGACTTATAACACACCTAAAGGAAAATGTTATGGAAAACGTTTTACAATGAACAGTTTTCAACACGAAATCTGCACTTTTTTAGAGGAGATACGACACGACTAAATTTCGTATACAGGGTGGTCCCTTGGTCGTGACCGGGCCAAATATCTCACGAAATAAGCGTCAAACGAAAAAACTACAAAGTACGAAACTTGTCTATCTTGAAGGGGGAAACCAGATGCCGCTATTTGGTTGACCCGCTCGATGGCGCTCTGTTTGAAAATTTTATTCCGGTTGTTCCAATGTGATACACGTACCTTTGTGAACTTATCATTTCTGAGAACGTATGCTGTTACAGCGTGATTATCTGTAAATACCACATTAAAGCAATAAATGCTCAAAATGATGTCGGTCAACCTCAATACATTTGGCAATACGTGTAACGACATTCGTGTCAACAGCGAGTAATTCGCCTTCCGTAATGTTCGCACATGCATTGACAATGCGCTGACGCATGTTGTCAGGCGTTGTCGGTGGATCACGATAGCAAATATCCTTCAACTTTCGCCACAGAAAGAAATCCGGGGACGTCAGATCCGGTGAACCTGCGGGCCATGGTATGGTGCTTCGACGATCGATCCACCTATCATTAAATATGCTATTCAATACCGCTTCAGCCGCACGGGAGCTGTGTGCCGGACATCCATCATGTTGGAAGTACATCGCCATTCTGTCATGCAGTGAAATATTTTGTAGTAACATTGGTAGAACGTTACGTAGCAAAACATCATACATTTCACCGTTTAGATTGCCGTCGACCAAATGGGGGAAAATAGTCCTTCCTCCCATAACGCAGCACCATGCATTAAACCGCCAAGGTAGCTGATGTTCCATTTGTCGCACCCATCGTGGATTTTCCGTTGCCCAATGCTGCATATTAAGCCGGTTTACGTTACAGCTGTTGGTGAATGACGCTTCGTCGCTAAATAGAACGCGTGCATAAAATCTGTCATCGTCCCTTTCAAAAATGGTTCAAATGGCTCTGAGCACTATGCGACTCAACTTCTGAGGTCATTAGTCCCCTAGAACTTAGAACTAGTTAAACCTAACTAACCTAAGTACATGACACACATCCATTCCCGAGGCAGGATTCGAACCTGAGACCGTAGCGGTCTCGCGGTTCCAGACTGCAGCGCCTAGAACCGCACGGCCACGTCGGCCGGCCCATCGTCCCGTAATTTCTCTTGTGCCCAGTGGCAGAACTGTACATGACGTTAAAAGTCGTCGCCATGCGATTCCTGGTGCATAGACGTATGGTACGGGTGCAATAGATGTTGGTGTGGCATTCTCAATACCGACGTTTTTGAGATTCCCGATTCTCGCGCAATTTGTCTGCTACTGATGTGCGGATTAGCCGCGACAGCAGCTAAAACACCTACTTGGGCATCATCAGTTGTTGCAGGTCGTGGTTGACGTTTGACACGTGGTTGAACACTTCCTGTTTCCTTAAATAACGCAACTATCCGGCGGAGGGTCCAGACACTTGGGTGATGTCGACCAGGATGCCGGGCAGCATACATAGCACACGCCCGTTGGGCATTTTGATCACAATAGCCGTACATCAACACGATATCGACCTTTTCCGCAATTGGTAAACGGTCCATTTTAACACGGGTAATGTATGACGAAGCAAATACCGTCCGCACTGACGGAATGTTACGTGACACCTCGTACTTATACGTTTGTGACTATTACAAAGGCATCTATCACAAAGCGAAAAAAGTGTCCAACTAAAATGGGGGTTCCTATTTTAAAAAACGCAGTTGATTTCCGTTTGACCTATGGCAGCGCCATCTAGCGGGCCAACCATAGCACCATCTGGTTTCCCCCTTAAAGCTAGCCGGCCGGGGTGGCCGAGCGGTTCTAGGCGCTACAGTCTGGAAACGCACGACCGCCACGTTCGCAGGTTCCAATCCTGCCTCGGGCATGGATGTGTGTGATGTCTTTAGGTTAGTTAGGTTCAAGTAGTTCTAAGTTCTAGGGGACTGATGACCTCAGAAGTTAAGTCCCATAGTGCTCAGAGCCATTTTTTGAACCTTCAAGCTAGACGAGTTTCGTTCTTTGTAGTTTTTTGTTTGATGTTTATTTCGTGAGATATTTGTTCCGGTCACTATCAATGGACCACCCTGTATAACATGGTGTCAACGACGTGTTGTAACACATCTGGAAGGTTATATGAATATGTGGTATCTGTTACTTCGCAGAATTCGCAGCGGTATCTCCTGCTTATTAGACAACTGCCGTAACCACTGCGTCATCCGGGACACAGCGTTATCGCAACAGCATGGACTGTCTCGGTTCCCTCACAGCCGATCCACACTCCCCATCGACCGCGACCTATCCGCAGCCGCTGTCCATTTGCTCCATATTCGCTGTATAATAGCTGCGGATTCTGCGTGACGTTTGTTCACCGCACACTCGATGTGCCTAGCTGGGCATTGAATCCAGCTTTTTCGGTGGAGATGCACAAATACTTCCAACCTCCTGTGGGAATCTCGCAAGAGCGAGCCTAATGAGCAGGAGGTACCGGGTTCGAATCCTGGTCCGGTACACACTTTCACTCGTAGTCCCCGACTCTGTATAATGTCCCAGTACAGCTGACAGCAGTGGTCCCTCCCCTTTCCTTTCCTTTCTTCCTCTCTACACCTTCTGTTTACATATAAACGTGGAAGGATTACAGAGAGGTGTGTTGAGAAATTAAGTTAGGAACCCGTCCTTGGAAACGGCATCCAACGGTTTGACAAAGCGTCGAATTTACACTACTGGCCATTAAAATTGCTACACCACGAAGATGACGTGCTACAGACGTGAAATTTAACCGACAGGAGGAAGATGCTGTGATATGCAAATGATTAGCTTTTCAGAGCATTCACACAAGGTTGGCGCCGGTGGCGACACTTACAACGTGCTGACATGAGGAAAGTTTCCAACCGATTTCTCATGCACAAACAGCAGTTGACAGGCGTTGCCTGGTGAAACGTTGTTGTGATGCCTCGTGTAAGGAGGAGAAATGCGTAACGTCACGTTTCCGACTTTGATAAAGGTAGGATTGTAGCCTATCACGATTGTGGTTTATCGTATCGCGACATTGCTGCTCACGTTGGTCGAGATCCAGTGACTGTTAGCAGAATATGGAGTCGGTGGGTTCAGGAGGATAATACGGAACGCCGTGCTGGATCCCAACGGCCTCGTATCATTAGCAGTCGAGATGACAGGCATCTTATCCGCATGGCTGTAACGGATCGTGCAGCCACGTCTCGATCCCTGAGTCAACAAATGGGGACGTTTGCAAGACAAATACCATCTGCACGAACAGTTCGACGACGTTTGCAGCAGCATGGACTATCAGCTCGGAGATCATGGCTGCGGTTACCCTTGACGTTGCATCACAGACAGGAGCGCCTGCGATGGTGTATCCAACGACGAACCTGGGTGCACCAATAGCAAAACGTCATTTTTTTGGATGAATCCAGGTTCTGTTTACAGCATCATGATGGTCGCATCCTGGTTACACGTCTCGGTCACGTCTTGTTCGCATTGACGGCACTTTGAACAGTGGACGTTACATTTCAGATGTGTTACGACCCGTGGCTCTACCCTTCATTTGATCCCTGCGAAACCCTATATTTCAGCAGGATAATGCACGACCGCACGTTGCAGGTCCTGTACGGGCCTTTCTGGATACAGAAAATGTTCGACTACTGCCCTGGCCAGTACATTCTCCAGTTCTCTCACCAATGAAAACATATGTTCAATGGTGGTCAAGCAACGGCTTGTCACAATACGCCAGTCACTACTCTTGATGAACTGTGGTATCGTGTTGAAGGTGCATGGGCAGCTGTAGCTGTAGACGCCATCCAAGCTCTGTTTGACTCAATGCGCACGCGTATCAAGGCCGCTATTGTGGCCAGACGTGATTGTTCTGGATACTGATTTCTCAGGATCTATGTACCCAAATTGCGTGAAAATGTAATCACATGTCAGTTCTAGTATAATTTATTTGTCCAATGTATACCCATTTCTCATCTGCATTTCTTCTTGGTGTAATAATTATAATGGCCAGTAACGTATAAGCACGGGCACCTGTCACTAGGCCAACCCTTCAGCAGCAAACGTGACTTTAAACGCTGACGGACATCTCGCAAATGTTGTTTGATATTCAGTGATCGAGACTGATTGCCATGATCGCCAGTGGAGAAGATGGAGCTGGAGCTGGAGCATAGAAACGACTTGCCTCCTATGAATGCGACGCCTTGTTGCTTCGTTGGATGACAGTTTTGGATACAGGTTTCCATTTGCAATTTATATTCCTCCTGGAACCGCCTAAAGTCTCCGAAGTTTTTGGTACACAGGGGAAAAATAAACTGCTAAGCGAAGCCCATGACAGAAACCGTCATGCAGCAAGGCAACAGAGCATCGCATCCACAGGAGACAATTCTTGTCTATGCAGCAGCTAGCTCCTTCCTCTCCTGGCCGATGGTGGCAATCGGTCGCGATGACTGAATAACAAACAACATTGCGAGACGTTCTGTCTGCGGTCCGTCAGCGTACAAGTCACGTTTGCTGCCGAAGGGGTGACCTAGCAGCAGGCGCTGGTGCCTATAACTTTGACGTTCTGTAGCGTTGTAGAATGACATTTGCAGACATGGGTTCCCACCCTCGGTTTCTTCCTTAATACACCCTCTACAGCCGCTCGAAGTGTGTCACAATATTTCTGGGATACGGTCTGTAGAAAAAGAACAGATCTTATGTCCAAACCAGGTTACATTTTAAAACTGTGTGCCACAGTGTGTCTTGAAAGTGGAACCCCACTTTTCATGGGCAATGCTACTACTGAATGATACGTCCAGGTTGCCTGGATAGTCCAAGTTCTGGGTTCGTGCTGGTCCGACGTCGTTTAATGTGGCAGCAAACATTCAGAACTGTGTATGCTCCCCTACAGGAGGTTCATTCTGGTAACCAACTACGAGTCGGTTATGGCACATTTGGTATTACGACATCACTCATGCTCATAAATTATGAACAACTACTTAAGAGGAATAATATTAAATATTGTAAGTTAAAAAAACGATCTATTGTAACAACCTACTATTGAAGGTTATTGGTGAAGTTCTTAACCGTATTGTGCTTTTTCTATAGTGGTCCGTTAGGCTGTCTACATCTACATCTACATTTATACTCCGCAAGCCACCCAACGGTGTGTGGCGGAGGGCACTTTACGTGCCACTGTCATTACCTCCCTTTCCTGTTCCAGTCGCGTATGGTTCGCGGGAAGAACGACTGTCTGAAAGCCTCCGTGCGCGCTCGAATCTCTCTAATTTTACATTCGTGATCTCCTCGGGAGGTATAAGTAAGGGGAAGCAATATATTCGATACCCCATCCAGAAACGCACCCTCTAGAAACCTTGCGAGCAAGCTACACCGCGATGCAGAGCGCCTCTCTTGCAGAGTCTGCCACTTGAGTTTGCTAAACATCTCCGTAACGCTATCACGGTTACCAAATAACCCTGTGACGAAACGCGCCGCTCTTCTTTGGATCTTCTCTATCTCCTCCGTCAACCCGACCTGGTACGGATCCCACACTGATGAGCAATACTCAAGTATAGGTCGAACGAGTGTTTTGTAAGCCACCTCCTTTGTTGATGGACTACATTACAGCCACACCTTGAGACGACCTCCCACTCTACCACTCTAAATTTTCTATGAGCGTTCGAAAGTTCTTAAAGCAAGTTTTGGATCGCAGAGTGGATATCTGTACATCAAATAACAGGTCTACTGTAGGCTAAACGATTAATTCATTTTCGAAGCTATATATTTTCCAAAGGATTACATGTACTAATATTATAGATGCAGGTATAGGACCGTAAACTCACCGACTTGCATTGTGCCCATCAGTTGGCGAGGATGAAAATTTTGCCTCCAAGTCGATATTCGGCGATGAAGTAATCTTCCATTTGTCTGGAAAGATAATCGATACACTCTGAAAGTGTGGGGCACTGAAAATTCTCATGAGATTGTGGCGCATGAGCGATATCTGCGGAAGGTTGATGTTTTCTGTGCAGTGCCATAGACGAAGCAGTATGGGCCCTTTTTCTGCTGTGAGAAGACTGTGACGGAAACCTTTTACCTTGATATGTTGCAGTTGTGATTGTTTACATAACTGACTGTTGATTCCAGTAATTCCGTCTTCCGTCAAGAAGTGGCACTCCCTCATTAGAGCATCGATGTTCTTCGCTTCCTAAACGACGAACTTCCGCATCGCTGTATTGGGCGGAGAAGTAAAGACGGTGTAGCACTGTTTCTTTGACCCCTCCCCCACCCCACCCCCGCCCCTATGTCGCCAGACCTAACACCTTGTGACTTTTTCCTTTGGGTACATTAAGGACCGTGTTTACGTACCCCACTGGCAAGAACACTGGAACAGCTCATAGAATGCATCAATGCGGCTGTGACGACCATCGACAGGCCGTTGCTTCATATGGTATGAAACGAAATTGAATACCACATGGAAGTGCGTCATGTGACCAGAGGGGCAATCATAGGACAGTTTTAGAGTGGAAAGTGCACACTTTGTGACTTCATTTATTTATTTAATTTGATCTGACTTGGGCCATCAGGTCCTCTCTTACATCGGATCAGCGTGTCACATATACATTACGTTTTTGATATTTTTACCATTACTTTACGGTTCTATTCATGCACCAGTCCTATTTGTGCACGTAAAATTTTGGAAAATGTAGAGTTTTGAAAATTAATGAACCATTTCTAGAGGCCCTGTAAAACGACTTTGATGTGCAGCACAGAGAAACGTGATTGGGTTGGTACAGCTCATTTTACACAGGACTAAACTCTTCATCTTGGATATTTGTTTAACGGTTGACTGAACTGAAAGAGGTTTCCTTCCTAGTAGCAGTTTGAACACACAATCAGTCTATTAGTTCGCGGCCTACCTCCCCAGTTTCCGCAGCCTGCAACTGATTTCCACGACATGGTACTTGAGCAGCATTAAGTTTTAATGACTGATATCATCAGAATATTCTATACATAGCTGCATATAAGTGGTAATATACTCACTCCCTTCGTGGACTCACTAATTATGTCGGCCGTCGTTAATTTGTTCGCGTTGCCGCCATCTATTCAGAAACCTGCTTTCGCGTTCCTGGCTATTTTACGTCCAGAATTACTGCGTGTTTAACGACCACGCTTCCATTTCCTTATATTTCTGTCAGGCGGTAAACCAATTAAAATTGTATTAAAACATTAATTACTTAAAATGGTGTGTCTCGTATTTTCAGCGGTCAAAGGTCGAATCATTTCAGGCTGAAGGAGCACTTCTATCAATACTGGAATGCGCTGCCGGGTTAACTACTTCTTTAAAGATGGGTTAAGATTTCATTCAGAAACTGAAATTGCAGCGTCAACTGAGAATTTTTTTTAAAAAAAAAGGATCTCGTGTACACGTAATAAGGTACAAGAAGCTAAGCACAGCTGAATGAAGTCAGACAAATGGAAAAGCTGTGAGGTTGACATTGCCGGCCGCGGTGGTCTAGCGGTTCTGGCGCTGCAGTCCGGAACCGCGGGACTGCTACGGTCGCAGGTTCGAATCCTGCCTCGGGCATGGGTGTGTGTGATGTCCTTAGGTTAGTTAGGTTTAAGTAGTTCTAAGTTCTAGGGGACTTATGACCTAAGATGTTGAGTCCCATAGTGCTCAGAGCCATTTGAATCATTTAGGTTGACATTATTACGTAATTAGGGTGCAAACAATAATCTGCAAGGCCAAACACTCACTGTAGTTTACGTCTATAATCACGAAGTTTTTGATGCCAAAAAGTTGTCTAGTGAACAACTATTTATTATTTTACAAATAAAGCATGTCTTGCTACTAGCCTACTCGCTTTACCAACAGTTTCCGCACATGGGTCTGAAAGGAAAAATATTACATCCATAAAAATACAACTGTCTTAAGATGGGCGAGAATTCTGAAAAAATGATTACTGCACGGTGAATTTTAAGCAAAACACTGATCATTTTTATTATTCTGCAATGCAGATCGACAGAACGTATAATATTGCTTGTGTGAGCCAAGAGGTCAACAATTACACCTCCTTCTCCAGCCAATCCGAAATAGAATGAATGACAGAGTGGTTTGTATACGTATATATATTTTTTTATCTCGGAAGCACGCAACTCCAATGTATCACATTGTCTTAAAGATTACAGGCTTCCACAGGCTACACTGCAGTGGTTTTGATTATTGACACAACACACATGATTGTTTCGGAATACGCTTTCCATGATCAACTGTACGAGGGTGTTCTGATACCGAGTTACTATATCTGAGGCACATTACTCGATCGTGTTTCCGGCTTCGGTCAAGCAAGTAGCAACCCTCTGACTTTACAGGGCTCCGAATTGCAGCGTCTAAAGAGGGGAGCCTTAAAATTTCGTCGAATTGTTTTGATCAGTCTGTAGTGGTTCTGTGTTGTTCACGAGAGCAAAAATTGCAGTCGCGCTGCACTCCAAAGTGGTGCGATGACGTTCCGTGTGCATGCAGCTCCACAACATACTTGGAAAACGGCTGCAACGTCAGGGAGTGTCAACAGCGTAAAAGTTTGCCAAGAACGTCGTTCTGTTGCTCACCTTACTGTGAACTGTTGTTTTCGACCCCGAAATGTACAGGAATCAACGCCACAAGGAAGGCGGTGATTCATCTCCTGAGGCCTTTACGTGTCGAATTTTAGCGGCGGTGTGTCTGAATTGTTTTCCTTGACCACCTATAAGGAAACAGCATGATATGAACGTTGGGCGTCGCGGTTCCCACTTCCATTGGAGGGTGCATCAAAAGAAGGGATGGAATGTGGGTAAGAGGGGCCACGACGACCTTCCCATCGCGTGACACTTCTACTGAGGCGTTGGGCATAATTATCGTGAAATTTGGGGCCTATGTAACTTCATTAACTCACCTTGCATGTCACGTGAATTTCTGAGCTCTGGATTTTCTTTTGCACGTGACGGCACCTTACTGTTTCATGTCTTTCCGAACCCGAAGGTGACGTTGTAGGGCGCCAAGGTCTTGCACCATTACAGAAGAAGATTGTAAGCACTTTGTAGCCATATTTAGAACTTTTGCATCGGAATGGGTGACACGCGAGTTGTAGATACACTCCAGTAATATTAAAATGTGTTTGTATGTCCATCTCAGACTACAGGGAGAAGAAACGGAGTGTAGCTACATAACACAACGTACTACTTCACTGCTCTCTAAGGGACAGCAACCCAGACTCTGTCATAAGTGATCATAGTAGGATTATTAATGGTTAGTAACGTAATTTTAAGTAATAGGGTTCTTTTATACTTTTAATCATCGCATTGATTGTTACTGTAGTAGTGGCATATGCTGTTAGTAATAGCATTAATTGCAATAGATGGTAAAGGTAGCTGTAAAATTAGTCCAAGAAGATTGAAATCACGATTACATAAGGCTCTGTTTCCGTGACACGAAGTAAACACCAGGTGAAGAGCGAAAAATTTGTCTTGGGTTAACCACATGTACAGTAGCCTATAGGTAGCCATCTATATCTAAATGTAAACGTCGTATGGAATTATTGGCTTGCATACCCTGCAGTGTGGGTTCAATCACCTATCAGAAGGAGTGGTATTCTTCTGTGCACACTGACCCCTTTCCTTGCGGCTATGTGAGAGTCGTGTGGTCTTTGTACGAGGGCAGTTCAATAAGTAATGCAACACATTTTTTTTCTGAAACAAGGGTTGTTTTATTCAGCATTGAAATACACCACGTTATTCCCCAATCTTTTAGCTACACAACACTATTTTTCAACGTAATCTCCATTCAATGCTACGGCCTTACGCCACCTTGAAATGAGGGCCTGTATGCCTGCACGGTACCATTCCACTGGTCGATGTCGGAGCCAACGTCGTACTGCATCAATAACTTCTTCATCGTCCGCGTAGTGCGTCCCACGGATTGCGTTCTTCATTGGGCCAAACATATGGAAATCCGACGGTGCGAGATCGGGGCTGTAGGGTGCATGAGGAAGAACAGTCCACTGAAGTTTTGTGAGCTTCTCTCGGGTGCGAAGACTTGTGTTAGGTCTTGCGTTGTCATGAAGAAGGAGAAGTTCGTTCTGATTTTTGTGCCTACGAACACGCTGAAGTCGTTTCTTCAATTTCTGAAGAGTAGCACAATACACTTCAGAGTTGATCGTTTGACCATGGGGAAGGACATCGAACAGAATAACCCCTTCAGCGTCCCAGAAGACTGTAACCATGACTTTACCGGCTGAGGGTATGGCTTTAAACTTTTTCTTGGTAGGGGAGTGGGTCTGGCGCCACTCCATTGATTGCCGTTTTGTTTCAGGTTCGAAGTGATGAACCCATGTTTCATCGCCTGTAACAATCTTTGACAAGAAATTGTTACCCTCAGCTACATGACGAGCAAGCAATTCCGCACAGATGGTTCTCCTTTGCTCTTTATGGTGTTCGGTTAGACAACGAGGGACCCAGCGGGAACAAACCTTTGAATATCCCAACTGGTGAACAATTGTGACAGCACTACCAACAGAGATGTCAAGTTGAGCACTGAGTTGTTTGATGGTGATCCGTCGATCATCTTGAACGAGTGTGTTCGCACGCTCCGCCATTGCAGGAGTCACAGCTGTGCACGGCCGGCCCGCACGCGGGAGATCAGACAGTCTTGCTTGACCTTGCGGCGATGATGACACACGCTTTGCCCAACGACTCACCGTGCTTTTGTCCACTGCCAGATCACCGTAGACATTCTGCAAGCGCCTATGAATATCTGAGATGCCCTGGTTTTCCGCCAAAAGAAACTCGATCACTGCCCGTTGTTTGCAACGCACATCCGTTACAGACGCCATTTTAACAGCTCCGTACAGGGCTGCCACCTGTCGGAAGTCAATGAAACTATACGAGACGAAGCGGGAATGTTTGAAAATATTCCACAAGAAATTTCCGGTTTTTTTCAACCAAAATTGGCCGAGAAAAAAAATGTGTTGCATTACTTATTGAACTGCCCTCGTATATGCAGAGTGTTGCTGAATATAGTGTTGTGTTTCATTTACGTTGTGTGATGATGGGAAAAGGAAGAACCTGTAACACGGTTCCAGTACGTAGTCTACTCCTCTCGAATAGGCCCGCTGAGCTTGAAGTCCCCATCCGATAGATGGATCACCATGAACATTGTCGCATGCCATCACTTCATGAGACACAGTGCGGAGAGGCTTCGAATTCAGTCTATAACATTTGCGGAAAGTCTGGTGATTAGGGACCTTACACACCACCTCTCCTCCTCTTCCCGACCAAATACGTGAATTTCATTCACCTTCAGGATTCGAACCTACTTACCTCTGAGTCGGCAGCCACTGCATAGGCGTGCATTAGAAACAACGGCTGCGGAGGTAGTTTGCAATCTAAATATTTGACTGATGCTAATAGAAACCAACAAAGATAAGGAAACGTAGTGTAATGAACACTTTGAACTTAGTTCATTATTTGGAGCAGAAAAAAAGGTATAGATTATCATAAGGATTTTGTATGGAACGGTGAATTGTCGTCGTCCAGCAAGTGGACTTGAAAAATAAATAAATAAATAATCCTCCCCAATTGAAATTGTATAAATTCACTTGAACGAAAAAATAGGGGAAAACATCGCAGAATCCGAATAACATAACTGCTTTCCTTGCTGTAGCGAGTCTAATTTTATATCCTCTCTACTTCGACATTCATTAGTTATTTTGCTACGCAAACAGCAAATCCCTTGTACTAATTTTAGCGTCTCATTTTCTAATACGATTCCATCAGTATCGGCAGATTTAATTCGCCTACATTCCATCGTCCTTGTTTTACTTTTGTTAATATTCATCTTACAACTTCTTTTCTACACACTATCCATTCTGTTCAAATGCTCTTTCAACGCCTTTGCTGTGTCCGATCGAATTACAGTGCCATCGACAAATCTAAAAGTTTTTATTTCTTCTCCCTGAACTTCAATTCCTTTACTAAATTAGCCGTGGGCGGCTCCCGCTGATGTCGTTTTTTCCTTTGGGAATTTTCTCCCCATCGAGTGGCACCTTATTGCTCCCTCAGTTACTACACGAACGAGTTGCTCACTTGCCTCCGTCATTGGCAGCAGCAGCGTTTATAGATACTAGTGCTGCTGTACCATCTTTGGTGTGGGCGCTATATTTTCCGCGTGGTGGTGAGTGTGGGTCGTCGGGCCTTTGGTTGGGTGGAAGGGAATTGATTAGGTTGTTGGTTGGTTCTTCAGCCGTCCCTAGGTCCTGCTGCCACCCGATTATTTAGTGTTACGCTTGGCTACCTGTCTCACCTTACCTGTTGTTAGAGTTTCCTCTCCAGACTGATCCATGGGACACTCCTGAGCACCACTGTGCCGTTGTTTGGGATTGTGATTTTCTTTTCTTTCAAGTACTGTGCGAGGCCTTCAGCTGTGTATTAATTTAGTTTGTTTTAATGTTCAGTATGTGGCCTTCAGCCGAACCTTATGTGAAATATTTTAAGATTAGGCCTTCGACCTACTTAAATTAAAATGTGAAATGTCTTTGTCTAAAACCTTTTAAAATTTCCTTACTGGAGTTCTTGTTATCCAGGCCTTAAGCCCCCAGTTCTTCTATTTGGCAACTAAGGCCTTCAGCCGTGTGTATTCCTTACCGCAATTTTAATAACTTGTGTTCTGGCCTTCAGCCATATTCTTTCTGAATTCTTTTAAGGGCATGTGAAATTAAGTGTTTTTAGCAAATAGAGTTTGTATGTTTGTGCAACTAGCAACAACCGATTTGGGCCCCTTTCCACAACCTGATCCGATCTGTCCTGCGAATCCAGATTCCACTAAATTTCTCCTTGGATTCCTTTATTATAAGCGGCAGTGAAGTGAGAACGAGACAGAAGTAAAAAAAAGTGAGTGAACTGTTTACTATTTCAAAAGTAATCGCCGGAACTGTTAATAGATTTATCCCACTGTGAGAAAACGCTGTCAGTGCCTTCACTGAAAAATGCTTGCAGCTGCCTACGGAACCACGATTGTACCGACGCTTGCACCTCTTCGCCCGAAGCAAATCGACGGCCACGTATGTGTTTCTTCAGGTCTCAAAAAGTACGGAACTCGCATGGGGGAGATCGAAACTTCTGCAGCGTAGTAGCATATGCACTCGCCCACGTGTACACTGTAGAAGTTTCGCTGGGAAGCCCTTTCACATTCTCGATACAGCCCCGCTCTCTCCCCATGCCACATGAGTCAGCCACATGATTGCGAATGCAGTATCGTTAATGTAAGTGGAAAACGAAATACTGTTTCAGACATCTCTGCAAAATCTGAAAGTACGAATTAATGTTCTACAGAGCATGTTGTTGTCAGATACTGCCGAGACAGTGTGGATCATAAATTGCAAAAACGGATTACCCTCTGGCCTGAAGGCTGGCGTTAAATAAGGCCTTCTTCTCCAAATATAACTAAATTATTCTACAGCTAGTAGATGAGATTCCGACATGAACAGAAACGCGTACAACTCGAATGGGAAGCGTTACCGTATTAAAAGGACTAAGGTCAAAGTGAAGATGCAGTAATATCGATCATGGAGCTCTAATTTGTTGATAACAAATTATATGTACAGAGTTTCAGATAGAGCTACAGACACTTTTGAATGTGTTCTCAACTGTGTATCAGTTAAACATCGAAAAGACAGTATGCCAAAAATGATACCAAACAGCTCCAGGAACTCATAACCTGACGATATACTGACATCTCGTCCGCAATGATGACAGGTTTCCGCACCTCTTTACGAAATCAAGTACAGATACTGTTCCTCATCACCGTCTAAAGTGTGCCGGAGCAGATTTTGGTAGAGTGCATGCGTCAGATATCCAGCGTACAAATATTTGATATTTCTGAATTTACTGCATGGAGGCGAAGCATGGATGATCTCTACCAGAATAGGTACAGATGCTATTGTTGCTCAACGTCAACTGCGATGGATTGGGCTCGTGGTTCATCTACCCGAGCATCGCAACCCGCAGCTTGTATCCTACCTCGTACTAAGCGAGGGTTCTGCCAAGTCGGAGCCCTGAAAAAAAAAAAGGTTAAAAGGTAGTCGCAGAGCTACCATAATATCATCATTACTGACATCTGGAAAGCATGGAACCTTGAGCACCTAGAAACAGCTAGAGCCGTTCAAGAAGGATTGATATTCGAAGAAGTGAGACCTCGTGGTGCTGCCGAATAATGTGCAAGAGAAAACAGGGGTGGGGGGTGGGAAGCCTGACAAGAAATGGCACATTGCTAACGGTTTGTTAGAAAGATCCCATTACTGTGCTGAAAACTGGACATGCCGGACAGGCCGATTACCCATTAAAGATCTCATTCGTCGGACGGGGCGATTAGCAATTATGGATCTCATTCTTCGGAAGGCGAGATACACGTCCACGAATGATCGTGAAGTAACAATAATAATCATCAATACATGATTTTTTAAGCCAACATCCATTTTTCTCAACACATTCTAATAGTGCAAGGATGAGTAACCTGTAGTTATAAATGCTTTTTTAACTAGCTTCTGACATTACATATCAATTTTGCGCTAAAACTTACTGTTTGTGGAAAATTTAAACATAAAGGAATCTTTTATGGATCATTGGAAAAAGGTTTCATGGATTCGCAGTTTATATCTACATTTTACGAAGATCACTTATTAGCCACGGTTAAGAGATTACCTTTTCACATAATCTTATTACAGATATCATTTTATTTGTTTTAAAGTACTTATTAACTGGATAATTTGTGTACATCACTGTCACAGATAATAACCGCGACCACTGTGGTTGTCCATTGTCTGCGCCCGTCGTAGAAGTTGACTTTACTAATCCAATATACTTGCCGAAACGTCAGACATATTTGTCATAGTCTTGAATTCCTGCTACAGCCTAGCCTTCTTACATAAAGTGCGAAGTACAATTAAAATACCACAACGCAGTTAGATGCTATTGTTGGCTTAGTGATACACCATGTAAGAAGCGAACACCACGTAACCCCCATCTTTACTCACGGATAGTTGTATGTAGCCTTTCAAGGGGTAACGAACATTTCTGTATCCTTTAAAAAACGTGAAAAACAAAAATAAACGAAGATTACATTCTCACGTCAAATATTGTTTACACCGAGGTACTACAATGCTCTGTAAAGAATTTTGTTCAAAATTATGTTCGGGGAAATGTACATACAAGGTTGCATCATAAATTCATGTTATGGGTTCACGTCGTTCAGTTCATTTTTAAAGATATTTTTTCTTCATTCCCACAACTACCCTATCCCAACCACTGCACTTATTCGAAATAATTTCATTATTTACAACTACAAAAGTGCAAAAGTTTCGCACTGATCACCTCGTGATGACATTATTATTTTTATTGCAATTTATTGTGGCATTTATCTGAATAATGATTACTGGTACTATTCAAATTTTGAACGTATCAGCTCTGTTAAAAAAAGTGATATAAATGACATACTAAGTTTTTATCCTATGTAACTAATCGGAAACATATAAACAATAAATATAAAAGTGAATATGATATAAATTATAGTTGCAGAGCAATACGTTAGATTATTTATGTAAGATCAAACTTATCATGTCTTTTACTTTTTCTCATCAGATCCGAAGATATTCGAAATTTAAATGAAACGGGTAAACATGATTAAGATAAATGCGACAACAGACTAAAGTAAAATTATTAGAATAATAATCATTCGTCATGAATGTATACTTCCATTTGTCACCATGTCAAGCTTTCGTAAATAATAATAATAATAATAATAATAATAAAACACGTGAAGGCCCGGGAAAAGAATAGGCCTCTGGTATGTTCTGCCAGTCGTAAATGGCGACGATAAGAACAAACCACTAATACGGCTAACCCCCCTTTTAGTGAGATTAGTTGGTTCAGGACAGAACTAATGAAGCCTCGGACAAGCGCTGTCATGGTCGGGGACAACGCTTGAACCCTATGCCCGTCCACAATGGTAACGACACTGCTAGCCACACGGAAAATGATCAAATATAGGTGTTTTGCAGGATATGCTTCCCGCAACCACTCTAGAAAGAAAACAAAGACAGAGGATGAGATGGTCAGATGAAGGTATCCGACACCTCATGTTCTGTTATTACCAAGCAACAAACTTAGGAACCAACACAACTGGATACAGATCACAAGTGTACACAACATTTATTACCATATACCCAGAATTAAAATTTTTAACAGAACAACGACTAGCTGATCAGATCCGTGTAATAATAAAAAATAACAGGCTACCCCAGTCCGAATTAGAAAACATCAAACAACAAGTACAACAAATACTGGAACAAAATAATGTGCAATCAGAAGAAGAAGAAGAAAATACAGTAATGGACTCAAACATCCCTGAGAAAACAAACAAAGAACAACACGCATCAATTAAACAATCAGAGGAAAACGAAATCTTAAGACAGCCACCAGAACAAGCAAAAATAGAACACGAAGTGACACACATGTTAGATATAGAAGAAAAATTTCAGCTGACACATACAGAATACAAAGACACGAATAGAGACATTACACTATTCTTGCATAGACCACCAAATAACCCAAAAGTCGAAACAACGATAACAACTACCAACACAATCATACACAACAAAAGAGATGAAAATACAACCATGGAAGAGTTACAACTACTGGTTTATATAGGAGCACTCACTACACTAAATATACACACTAGGCAGAGATCAGAACCAACCAACACACAGAAGAAACCCACAAAACCAGCATGGCAACACAGGCTACAGTGTTGTTGTTGTTGTGGTCTTCAGTCCTGAGACTGGTTTGATGCAGCTCTCCATGCTACTCTATCCTGTGCAAGCTTCTTCATCTCCCAGTACCTACTGCAACCTACATCCTTCTGAATCTGCTTAGTGTATTGATCTCTTGGTCTCCCCCTACGATTTTTACCCTCCACGCTGCCCTCCAATACTAAATTGGTGATCCCTTGATGCCTCAGAACATGTCCTACCAACCGATCCCTTCTTCTGGTCAAGTTGTGCCACAAACTCCTCTTCTCCCCAATCCGATTCAGTACCTCCTCATTAGTTATGTGATCTACCCATCTAATCTTCAGCATTCTTCTGTAGCACCACATTTCGAAAGCTTCTATTCTCTTCTTGTCCAAACTATTTATCGTCCATGTTTCACTTCCATACATGGCTACACTCCATACAAATACTTTCAGAAAATACTTCCTGACACTTAAATCTATACTCGATGTTAACAAATTTCTCTTCTTCAGAAACGCTTTCCTTGCCATTGCCAGTCTACATTTTATATCCTCTCTACTTCGACCATCATCGGTTATTTTGCTCCCCAAATAGCAAAACTCCTTTACTACTTTAAGTGTCTCATTTCCTAATCTAATACCCTCAACTTCACCCGACTTACTTCGACTACATTCCATTATCCTCGTTTTGCTTTTGTTGATGTTCATCTTATATCCTCCCTTCAAGACACCATCCATTCCGTTCAACTGCTCTTCCAAGTCCTTTGCTGTCTCTGACAGAATTACAATGTCATCGGCGAACCTCAAAGTTTTTATTTCTTCTCCATGGATTTTAATACCTACTCCGAATTTTTCTTTTGTTTGCTTCACTGCTTGCTCAATATACAGATTGAATAACATCGGGGAGAGGCTACAACCCTGTCTCACTCCCTTCCCAACTGCTGCTTCCCTTTCGTGTCCCTCGACTCTTATAACTGCCATCTGGTTTCTGTACAAATTGTAAATAGCCTTTCGCTCCCTGTATTTTACCCCTGCCACCTTTAGAATTTGAAAGAGAGTATTCCAGTCAACATTGTCAAAAGCTTTCTCTAAGTCTACAAATGCTAGAAACGTAGGCTTGCCTTTCCTTAATCTTTCTTCTAAGATAAGTCGTAAGGTCAGTATTGCCTCACGTGTTCCAGTATTTCTACGGAATCCAAACTGATCTTCCCCGAGGTCGGCTTCTACCAGTTTTTCCATTCGTCTGTAAAGAATTCGTGTTAGTATTTTGCAGCTGTGGCTTATTAAACTGATTGTTCGGTAATTCTCACATCTGTCAACACCTGCTTTCTTTGGGATTGGAATTATTATATTCTTCTTGAAGTCTGAGGGTATTTCGCCTGTTTCATACATCTTGCTCACCAGATGGTAGAGTTTTGTCAGGACTGGCTCTCCCAAGGCCGTCAGTAGTTCCAATGGAATGTTGTCTACTCCGGGGGCCTTGTTTCGACTCAGGTCTTTCAGTGCTCTGTCAAACTCTTCACGCAGTATAGTATCTCCCATTTGATCTTCATCTACATCCTCTTCCATTTCCATAATATTGTCCTCAAGTACATCGCCCTTGTATAGACCCTCTATATACTCCTTCCACCTTTCTGCTTTCCCTTCTTTGCTTAGAACTGGGTTCCCATCTGAGCTCTTGATGTTCATAGAAGTGGTTCTCTTATCTCCAAAGGTCTCTTTAATTTTCCTGTAGGCAGTATCTATCTTACCCCTAGTGAGATAAGCCTCTACATCCTTACATTTGTCCTCTAGCCATCCCTGCTTAGCCATTTTGCACTTCCTGTCAATCTCATTTTTGAGACGTTTGTATTCCTTTTTGCCTGCTTCATTTACTGCATTTTTATATTTTCTCCTTTCATCAATTAAACTCAATATTTCTTCTGTTACCCAAGGATTTCTACTAGCCCTCGTCTTTTTACCTACTTTATCCTCTGCTGCCTTCACTACTTCATCCCTCAAAGCTACCCATTCTTCTTCTACTGTATTTCTTTCCCCCATTCCTATCAATTGTTCCCTTATGCTCTCCCTGAAACTCTGTACAACCTCTGGTTCTTTCAGTTTATCCAGGTCCCATCTCCTTAAATTCCCACCTTTTTGCAGTTTCTTCAGTTTTAATCTACAGGTCATAACCAATAGATTGTGGTCAGAGTCCACATCTGCCCCTGGAAATGTCTTACAATTTAAAACCTGGTTCCTAAATCTCTGTCTTACCATTATATAATCTATCTGATACCTTTTAGTATCTCCAGGGTTCTTCCATGTATACAACCTTCTATCATGATTCTTAAACCAAGTGTTAGCTATGATTAAGTTGTGCTCTGTGCAAAATTCTACCAGGCGGCTTCCTCTTTCATTTCTTAGCCCCAATCCATATTCACCTACTACGTTTCCTTCTCTCCCTTTTCCTACACTCGAATTCCAGTCACCCATGACTATTAAATTTTCGTCTCCCTTCACTATCTGAATAATTTCTTTTATTTCATCATACATTTCTTCAATTTCTTCGTCATCTGCAGAGCTAGTTGGCATATAAACTTGTACTACTGTAGTAGGTGTGGGCTTCGTATCTATCTTGGCCACAATAATGCGTTCACTAAGCTGTTTGTAGTAGCTTACCCGCGTTGCTATTTTCCTATTCATTATTAAACCTACTCCTGCATTACCCATATTTGACTTTGTGTTTATAACCTTGTAGTCGCCTGACCAGAAGTCTTGTTCCTCCCGCCACCGAACTTCACTAATTCCCACTATATCTAACTTTAACCTATCCATTTCCCTTTTCAAATTTTCTAACCTACCTGTCCGATTAAGGGACCTGACATTCCACGCTCCGATCCGTAGAACGCCAGTTTTCTTTCTCCTGATAACGACATCCTCTTGAGTAGTCCCCGCCCGGAGATCCGAATGGGGGACTATTTTACCTCCGGAATATTTTACCCAAGAGGACGCCATCATCATTTAATCATACAGTAAAGCTGCATGCCCTCGGGAAAAATTACGGCCGTAGTTTCCCCTTGCTTTCAGCCGTTCGCAGTACCAGCACAGCAAGGCCGTTTCGGTTATTGTTACAAGGCCAGATCAGTCAATCATCCAGGCTACAGATCAGAACAAAAAAACTGAGAAAAGACATCAGACAGCTAACACAATTTATAAGAAATGAAATATCAGACAAAAAACGAAAAAGGTTAGGTAAAATCTCACAACAAGAAGCGATAGAGCAGTTAGATGAACAGAAGCAGAAATTACAAGCATTGGCCAAACGAAATAGAAGATACAAAAAAGTGAAAATAGAAGGAAACAAAACGAAATATTCAACACAAACCAAAAGAAATTTTACCAGACAATAGATAACACACACATTAAAATAGACAATCCTCCAAACATAACAGACATGGAACACTTCTGGAGCACATATGATCAAACCTGGTACAGCATAACAGGCATGCATGGTGGATACAAGCATAAACAGACACATACAAGATGATACCACAAATGCCTGAAGTGATAATTTTGCAACATGAAGTCACCCAAGCAATTAATTCTACTCACAATTGGAAAGCCCCTGGAAAAGATAAAATAGCAAATTTCTGGCTAAAGAAGTTCACCTCAACACATTCACATCTATATTATTTAACAGTTACATTGCAGACCCATACACGTTCCCTGATACACTTACACATGGAATAACTTATCTGAAACTTAAAGATCAAGCAGACACAGCAAACCCAGCTAAATATCGCCCCATAACATGCCTACCGACAATATACAAAATATTAACCTCAGTCATTACACAGAAATTAATGACAAATACAACACAGAACAAAATTATAAATGAAGAACAAAAAGGCTGTTGCAAAGCAGCACAACGATGTAAAGAGCAACTGATAATAGATAAAGAGGTGACACATCAAGCTAAAACTAAACAAAGGTCGCTAAACTACGCATATAATGATTACCAAAAAGCTTTTGATAGTGTACCCCACTCATGGTTACTACAAATATTGGAAATATAGAAAGTAGATCATAAATTGATACAGTTCCTAAACATAGTAATGGAAAATTGGAAAACCACACTTAATATCCAAACAAATTCAAATAATATCACATCACAGCCAATCCAGATTAAGCGTGGAATATACCAAGGAGATTCATTAAGTCCTTTCTGGTTATGCCTTGCTCTGAACCCACTATCCAACATGCTACATAATACAAATTATGGATACAATATTACTGGAACATACCAACACAAAATCACACATTTGCTACACGTGGATGATCTAAAACTACTGGCAGCAACAAATCAACAACTCAACCAATTACTAAAGATAACAGAAGTATTCAGCAATTATATAAATATAGCTTTTGGAACAGAGAAATGTAAGAAAAATAGCATAGTCAAGGGAAAACACACTAAACAAGAAGATTACATATTGGATAACCACAACGACTGCATAGAAGCGATGGAAAAAACAGATGCCTATAAATATCTAGGATACAGACAAAACATAGGAATAGATAATACAAATATTAAAGAAGAACTAAAAGAAAAATATAGACAAAGACTAACAAAAATACTGAAATCAGAATTGACAGCAAGAAACAAGACAACAGCTATAAATACTTATGCTATACCAATATTGACCTACTCATTTGGAGTAGTGAAATGAAGTAACACAGACCTAGAAGTACTCAATACACTTAAACGATCACAATGCCACAAATATAGAATATATCACATACATTCAGCAACAGAAAGAATCACATTAAGCAGAAAGGAAGGAGGAAGGGGATTTATCGACATAAAAAACCTACATTATGGACAGGTAGACAATTTAAGAAAATTCTTTATAGAACGAGCAGAAACTAGCAATATACACAAAGCAATCACTCTTATAAATACATCGGCTCCACCACTGCAATTTCATAACCACTTCTACAACCCTTTAGATCACATAACATCAACAGATACGAAGAAAGTAAATTGGAAAAAGAAAACACTGCATGGCAAGCACCCGTATCATCTAACACAGCCACACATCGATCAAGACGCATCCAACACATGGCTAAGAAAAGGCAATATATACAGTGAGAAGAAAGGATTCATGATTGCAATACAGGATCAAACAATAAACACCAGATATTACAGCAAGCATATTATTAAAGATCCCAATACCACAACAGATAAATGCAGACTTTGCAAACAACAAATAGAAACAGTAGATCACATCACAAGCGGATGTACAATACCAGCAAATACAGAATACCCCAGAAGACATGACTATGTAGCAAAAATGATACATCAACAACTTGCCATACAACATAAACTAATAAAACAACACGTTCCCACATACAAGTATGCACCACAAAATGTACTGGAGAATGATGAATACAAATTATACTGGAACAGAACCATTATAACAGATAAAACAACCCCACATAACAAACCTGACATCATACTCACCAATAAAAAGAAGAAATTAACACAACTAATCGAAATATCCATACCCAATACAACAAATATACAGAAGAAAACAGGAGAAAAAATTGAAAAATACATCCAACTGGCTGAGGAAGTCAAGGACATGTGGCATCAGGATAAAGTTGACATTATACCAATTATACCATAAACTACAGGAGTCATACCACACAATATCCACCAGTACATCAACGCAATACAGCTACATTCAAACTTATATATACAACTGCAGAAATCTGTAATTATTGATACATGTTCAATTACCCGAATGTTCCTAAATGCAATGTAACATATACCGTTCAGTTAAAAGGAAGTCACTCTTGATCAAGGTCCGCGTCACTTTCCATTTTTAACCAGACATAACGTCTGAGAAAGGAAAGAATAATAATAATGATAATAAGGAAAGTTGTCTTTAACATGAAGGTTGATTTGAACTCCTCAGTGGCGAATGATCGTGATGGAGTAGTCTGCCCTTGTCTTTCTCCGGACTTTGAACTTAATTATCCAGCATTTATATGGTTACCCAAGCTTAATGTGGATCCCTAACCACGCTGCAACTCGGTATTTCCCACATTTACAAACAATGAGAGAGTTGAACAAAATGAAAAGTGACAGAAAAATCCTAATTGTGAGATCGAGTGAGAGCCCGGTTGGCTAGAACAATCTATAATATCTTTGATTCGGATAAATAAATGGCTCCCAGGCACGTGAATGTTAAGAACCGTTTTGAAGAAACGGGCAGTGAACCAGAAGACGTGTCAAGCTAGAGTTCAGCACAACAGATGTCACGCCTTTTGGGACTTCTAGAGACGATAAACCGCCAGCTGAATCAAGAGGAAAGCTAACGAGTGTCAGAATGCTAAACTGGCTTGAGTCGAATAACGGAGTGGGTCATAAAGCAAGTTTAGTCTGCTTCCTTCATTAACATTGCCAGTTCTTTCTGGTTCTCCCCCTTTAATGGTACCAAGGCTATTTTATGGTCTTCCTTCTAATGACATGTACACTGATAAGCCAAAACGTTATGGTCGCTGCCCACTGCGACTTTGTATACCGCCTGTTGGCGTTGTCGGTACGTGACGCGCGAACAAGACTATGTAAGTGGACCAGAAACGGACAAGGAATGACCAAGCACAGATATGGGCTACAGATACCGAAATGCATTGAGATAAGCGACTTTGTCAAAAATGAGGTTATTATTAAGCAGAGCACGTGATTGAGTATCTCGAAAATGGCGGAGCTGGCTAGATCTTTACATGCTACTATCATCAGCATCTGCGAAAAGAGGTAGAAGGACAGTGAAACTACGTAGGAGCTCAATGGTATCTGGAACCGTGCGACCGTTACGGTGGCAGGTTCGAATCCTGCCTCGGGCATGGATGTGTGTGATGTTCTCAGGTTAGTTACGTTTAAGTAGTTGTAAGTTCTAGGGGACTGGTGACCTCAATGTTAAGTCCCATAGTGCTCAGAGCCATTTGAACCATTTAGCTCAACGCTTCACAGAACGTGGGCTTCGGAGGCTAGTCTGCTCTGTAACGTAGGATACATGGTGACTTGTGACATCTCGGCCGAGAGAGCACAATGCTGTGCACCCACAAGTGCTTCGGAGCACACTCTTCATCGTATATTGTTTGAACGTGGAGCTCCTCAGCACATCGCCCTTATGTGTTCACTTGATGACTCAACGACATCGTGAGCTACATTGCAGTGGGCACTGGACCATCGGGACTCGACCGTCGATCAATGGAAACGTGTCTTCTCTTCGGGTGAATCACATTTTTGCTACACGAGGTCGATGGTCGTCTCCACAGACGCCATCATCCAGGAGAACGGCGGCGCGCTTCGTGCAGCGTGCCACGGACAAAGGTGGTGGGAACAGTATTATGCTATGAGAGATAGTCTACTGCGCTTGCATGGGACGTCTGTCAGTAATCGAAGAGACGCTAACAGCTGCGAACCACCTGCATCCCTTCATGTCTTCCCCGACGCTGATGTCGTCTTTCAACAGTGCTGCAGTGGTTTGGGGAGCATTATAATGAACTCACGTTGACCTCGCAGCCACCAAATTCGCCTGATGTAAATACTTTGGAACCGATCTGGGTTGCTAAAGAGCGGCATTACCGAGTACACAAGTCAGTGACCCGTTATTTACGCGAATTACATAACCTGTGCGTAGACTTCTAACGCCATATACCTCCAGAAACCTATCCACAAACTGTGGGATCCCCGACTACGAAGGATCAGTGATAAATTTTTTCCAAGGCGGACAAACAAGCAATTAGGGAGGTAGTCGTAACGTTTTGGCTCAGTAGTGTACAAAGAAAAGGAAATTTATCTTTCATTTGACCGCCTTAAAGTTTTGAGAAACAATTATCATTTTTTAATATACACTGCTGGTCACCGTAAATGCAACACCTTGAAGGAAGCCTCCGAATCAAGTGAAATTTACACCATGAGTTTGCAGCGATGAGATATGCAACTGATTAGAATTTCAGCGCAGACGCACATCACGCGCGCCTGTGGCGCCACCTCATAGCGCCATTTAAGGCTTGGCGATTTCGACGAGTGTACCTTCGGCACGTGTGTTTACCTTGTGGTTGTTTCACAAGACGATCAGTTATGCCTCGTAGACAACAGCGAACATCTTTTGATCAAGTATCCGAGTTCGACAGAGGAAGGATAGTGGCTTACCGAGATTGTGGATTATCATACAGAGAAATCGCTAGTCGTGTTGGACGAAACCAAACAACTGTAATGCGGATATGTGACCGTTGGATGCAGGAGGGTACGACGGACCGACGTGGTCGATCGCATTCACCTCGGTGCACCACTGCACGTGCTGATAGGCAAATTATGCGCATGGCAGTGACGGATCGCTCAGTGACATCCCGAACCATAGCACAGCACATTGCGTCTGTAACGCATCATCCAGTGACTGCGCGTACCATTCGACGCCGTTTACAGCAGAGTGGTCTGTCCGGAAGACGTCCATTGCTTCGTCTGCCATTGACGCAGAACCACAGACGTCTCCGTCGCCAATGGTGTGATGACAGACGGATGTGGACGGCAGAATGGAATGACGTTGTCTTTACTGACGAGGCACGCTTCTGTCTGCAGCACCACGATGGTCGGATTCGAGTGTGGAGATACCGTGGAGAGAGGATGCTGGACAGCTGCATTATGCACCGCCACACTGGTCTTGCACCGGGTATTATGGTATGGGGCGGTATTGGATATTACTCTCGCACGCCTCTAGTACGCATTGCCGGTACTTTAAATAGCCGACGCTACATATCCGGGGTGCTGGAGCCAGTTGTCCTTCCTTACCTTCAGGGCTCGGCCACAGCCATATTTCAACAGGATAATGCGCGACCACACGTGGCACGCATTGTCCAAAGGTTCTTCGTAAATAACCAGATTGAATTGCTTCACTGGCCGGCTCGCTCTCCGGATCTTTCGCCGATAGAAAACATGTGGTCCATGGTTGCTCAACGAGTGACCCAGATTACATCCCCAGCTGCCACACCAGATGATCTTTGGCAACGTGTGGAAGCTGCTTGGGCTGCTGTACCCCAGGAACACATCCAACGTCTCTTTGACTCAATGCCGAGACGTGTGGCAGCGGTGATCTCCAACAATGGCGGCTACTCTGGCTACTGATTCTGGCAGGAACCACATGTCACAGACGTCTGTAAACGTAATCATTTGATACTTGGTCAACATGTTATCTACAAAATAAACTGTGTTGTGCTACCTCTTCTCTTTCTTGGTGTTGCATTTACGGTGGCCAGCAGTGTATGATGTTGCGCGGAAGTAATCAATATTATTAAAATGCTTGAAATATTACTTTATCTGTTTGCAAATTGATGTAACCGTATCTGTGAATGTGTTACACCGAAGACCATTTGAGGTTTTAGAGGGTTCCATGGGAGAAAGGAAGTGCTTATGGAAAACCGTGTCCCATCCATTTAGGCAACAGAGCATCACATTCATAGCAGTCAATGATTTTCTGCGCAGCTGCTAGCTCCATCTTCTACACTGACGATCACGGCAATCAGTCGCAGTCACTGAATAACATACAACAATACGAAACGTTAAGCCTACGGCTCGTCAGCGTACAGTCATGCCTTCATGGCTGCTACCGAAGAGTTGGTTTAGCGACAGGTGCCGGCGCTCTGTAGCCTCACTGAATGACGTTCCCGAACTAGGGTTCCTGTCCCAGATTTCCTACTCAAGATACCCTCTGCAAACAGTCGAAGTTTGTCACAACAGTTCTTGGACACACTGTATAAGCAGAGCAGACACGATGGGGGAATGATTCTAAGGACCATACGGGCCGCCAATGGAGAAATCCACTGACTTATTCGGAACTGCGAATATGGATAACAATCAGCTGTTGAATGGAATGACGACAGTGAAACGTTGTGACGGATCGGTACTCGAAACCGGGTTTCCCGCCTATAGCCTGCGGTCGCCTTACCATTTGGCTATCAGTGCGTGGCTCATGGAGTCGCAGACATCCATATATCGCCAATTACGAATCTACAACCTGTACATCCACTGCAGATATTTCCGCACAGGTGAGACATTTATCTGAAAGTCGCTTGCCCGGAGTCGGAATCCTGGTCCGACACAAATTTTCATTGTCGCCATTCCATTCTACAGATAATGGTTGCCGATATTTGCAACTGCGGATACATTAAATATATTTCACAACGGCATGCATGTCCAAAGGAACTTTGCTTCGTAATGTAGAATAACACAGGCACTGCAATATCGCACTAAGCCACTTCGTGGAGGGACAGACAGTTATGATCCGGAGCCTGGGAATGAGCAGTATGAAACGGCGAAGCTGATCGGGTGATCCGATGCTACGGTAGTGAGCGTCTGTAGAACGTGGCTGAAGGAACCACGTGTAGGAGACAAGGTGCTGGACAGCCACTCCTCGTCACAGAATGTGTAGACCGGAGGCTTGCCTCCTCTGTAAAATGCTGTAGACATTTCCTACGTGCATCGAACGGCATCGTCAGTTACGAATGTACTAGGGGTGAGGTCATTCACCTTGAGTTCCATGGGACCGGTGGTGGTAACGGAAAGTGCCACGATAGCTGTGGACTGCAGCAACTTTACTGTGGACGATCGGCGTCATCCTATACTTAATGCTTCCCTCGAAGGTGATGGCATTTTCCGGTAGGAGAACTGCCCGTGTCAAAACGCCAGAATTGTATTACAATGAAGAGCATTATAGAGAAATCACGTTGATGTATTGTCCACCACATTCGCCTGATCTGTACCCAGTGCAACACGTTTGTACACTATAGGGCTCTAGCTCTTCACCTACAAAATACTGACCCGTAATGCGTGTG
Organism: Schistocerca nitens; assembly: GCF_023898315.1. Lineage (NCBI taxonomy): Eukaryota > Metazoa > Arthropoda > Insecta > Orthoptera > Acrididae > Schistocerca > Schistocerca nitens. Next base: position 76,660,161 of record NC_064622.1, on the reverse strand, counting down.
CTGTGCGAGGACGTCCAGCGCCACATAGCTCCGGAAATCTTCTAAGGACTTACCGATCCCACGTCAGGTAGAATCGCTATTGTATTTTGTTCCAAAGGTGGACCAGCACGCTAGCAAGATGGTGATCACAGTTTTCGACTTGTCAGTGTATTTGCATTTAATAAAAAGAAATCACGAGTTGACCGAGAGGTCAGAGTTGTCGTGCAAGTCGCTGAATATGAGCCATGTGGCGATGAAGTACTACGCTGCCGAAAATAGGTGCTGCCGACTGTCCGTAGGCAATGAACAACTGACAGCAATAAGACTAGATACAAATACCTACGTCATTCGGGAGGACGACGGTTCAATCCCGTGTCCGGCCATCCTGATTTAGGTTTTCTGTGATTTCCCTAAATCGCACTAGGCAAATGCCAGGATGGTTCCTTCGAAAGGGCACGGCCGACTTCCTTTCCTAATCCGATGAGACCGATGACCTCGCTGTCTGGTCTCCTTCCCAAAACCAACCCAACCCAACCCAAGCTATGTAAATTACGACTCACAGTGCTCAAACAATGACTGCTGGCAGTGAGTTTTCTTGAGAGCAGCACTTCCGCTTAAAGGGTCAAATGATTCAAATGGCTCTGAGCACTATGGGACTTCTGAGGTCATCAGTCCCCTAGAACTTAGAACTACTTAAATCCAACTAAGGGCATCACACACATCCCTGCCCGAGGTAGCGGTCGCGCGGTTCCAGACTGTAGCGTCTAGAACCGCTCGGCCACTCCGGCCGGCCCGCTTAAAGGGCTAGATGACAAATGCTGAAGGAAGCGGACTGGAGACGTTTTAGCTGCAGCCGAAAGGTCTTCCCTCCTCACTTTCTTGCACTACAGGAAACGTATAGGTTCCCTCGCGCCTACCTCCTCCTCCTCCTCCTCCTCCTCCTCCAGTTGAACATGTTGCAACTGGAAGATGTCTGTGTCCGAACGCCTCTGCCTAAAGGGGGCGTAATTATTAACAAAAGGCAGTCGCCAGAGGTCGGCGATCTCCAGCGTCGGATCAGAAAGAGCTGTCAGCGACGACAAAGCGGCCGCCTGGGGGCCAGTGTATGAGAATGGTACCGCGCCGTGCCGCACCAGAGTCATAGCCGTCACCAGAGGGTTGGAGTGGGCGCGCGCGTTCTCTTGCTCGCGTGTCCACACACATATACACACACACACACGCGAGGAGCTAGGGCCTCGGCGCGGCTCGAGCTTTGACGGGGGAGGGGAGAGCGGGAGAAATCTCCGGGTCGCGCAGCAAACAGGCGGCCGTGACACGTGAAATTAAGTTATTAACCGGCGCACCGCCTGCGGGCACGCCTCTGCCGTTCGGCGCGGATGTGTTATCTGGGCGTCCGCCTCGCCCTTTACTTGCGCGATGTCGACGATAGTGGGGTGGGTGGGGGGCGGGGAGAGGGGGAGAGGATAGTATAGCAGCATTGCGGATCGCGGTGGAAGAGGGGTGCCGCGACCAGAGGGGTGGCGCCGGCAGCAGGCCGTATTTTCTAATTTCGCGGAAGGCCAGACACCAGGAAAGCAAGTTTACGCACTGGAGGGCACCTGAAAAAATAATAATGGTGTTTCTGTCGCCTCTTGTCAACGAGGCCAGTGGAGGTAGCAGCAGCAGCGGCAGCGGACTCCTGCGGGAGGGCAGTAAGCGTACGGTGTGGGGGGGGGGGGGGGGGAGGAAGGAGGGGGTGCAAGAGGAAGAGCCGGCCGAGCAAAGAGGTGGCGTCAAAGAGCAGCCTCTGCGGCGTCCGACAAAGGGCAGGAAATTTGACCGTCAGCTGGCGGCGAGGCGTCCGGAACAGGGTAGGCCGCCCCCGATCGCCGCTGGACTCTGGACGCTGGACGCTGCCGGCTGGCCGCTGACTGGTCCACTGGTCGCCACAAGCCGAGGAGCGCCGCCGGTCGTAGGTCATTTCCCGATAGGTCCGCCCGGCCGGCTCCAGACGCTGCGCTCCTCCGCCGAACCGCCCTTGTGGCCGTGGCAGGGTGCAATTACGAACGAGCAATAAGTTCCAGTCCTGCGGCATCTCTGGGAAGGCAATTACGTCTTTTTCAGTTCATCGCTGGTGAATTCAGGAATCGCCGGCCGCGGTGGTCTCGCGGTTCTAGGCGCGCAGTCCGGAACCGTGCGACTGCTACGGTCGCAGGTTCGAATCCTGCCTCGGGCATGGATGTGTGTGATGTCCTTAGGTTAGTTAGGTTTAAGTAGTTCTAAGTTATAGGGGACTGATAACCACAGCAGTTGAGTCCCATAGTGCTCAGAGCCATTTGAACCATTTTTTGAATTCAGGAATCAGAATGTGGGACAGATGACAATCACTGTGTGAACATTAAGGTGTCAAGGAACGACTGAATATAAAATTGCAGATGGCGATAGTCAGAAATCCAGAGGAGGGGAGCGCGCCACAAAGACCCCTCCCCCCAACCCCCACTCCTCAGCAAAAAATTTAAGAAAATGCTTCGAACATAGCTGCTAAGGTTCAGTGACCGTGTCAGAAATATATTAGAACAAATAAGCCCTCGGTCACAAATATTAAGTCAAAAATGACCAGGTTTCGACGCTACTGTGTGTGTGTGTGTGTGTGTGTGTGTGTGTGTGTGTGTGTGTGTGTGGCTTGAGGTTTTCGGGCGCTAAACAGCATGGTCATCAGAGCCCAAACGCATAGAAACAGGAACACATGCGGTGAAGGGACGAAGGCGGACAGCGAACAAGGAGAACGGCTAAAAGACACAGACCTGACGCAGTTCCAAATCCTCACATACAGAGGCAAAACAAGAGGAGAAGAAACGCACTAAAAAAGGAAAGGAAACACAAGGAATAGAGAACAGAAATCGAAGTGAAACAAGTAGGTAATCGTGACTGGCGGACCTCTTACCTAAAACCTGGGTGAGCCAGTCACCCAGTAGCACATTAAATTCCTCTCCCTAAAATCCGAGGCAACAAATTGGACAGGACACAAAACCGTAAGACCTTAACCACAGTCGTAGCGTCGTCTTGCAAAATAGAGGGCAAATCCGGTGGCAAGGATACCACCGCCCTCTGGTCAGAGAATAAAAGACAGTCAAGTAAAATGTGGCGGACAGTAATCTGGACGCCACAAGCACTGCAGATTGGGGGGTCCTCCCGCCGGAGTAAAAAAACCATGCCTTAAGGGACTGTGCCCGATGCGGAGGCGAGTGAGAAGAACCTCATCCCGCCTGCATGACTGGTAGGACGTACGCCACGGCCGCGAGGTGGCCTTGACCAGACGCAGCTTATTTTCACCGACTGCCAGCCACTCCTCTTCCCATTGACGCATAACACGAAAACGCAAAAGGGAGGTAACAGCATGGAGGGGGACGGCACATTCAACAACGTGAGGGACGGAACATGCATCTTTGGCAGCCACATCCGCCAGTTAGTTTCCCCTAATACCCACGTGCCCCGGCACCCAGCAGAAAGAAACCTCCTTCCCCTGCCGTTGCAGGTGGAGTAGGGTATCATGAATGTTCTGGACGACCGTAACCGCTGGGTACATGTGTTGCAATGAGGGTCGTCTTCAGAATTAGACTAACTGTTCTAAAACATATTAAGTATATAATACATTAATATAATTAAAGTTTCTACTGACTGGAAAAAGATGCAGTACTTACATGTCACATATTAAAAAATAAAAAAAGGCGACGTCATGAATAGTTGTAAGTAAGATGGCGAGCCGCTAAGGGCTGCTCGTACATGTTTTAGAACAGTTAGTCTAATTCTGAAGACGACGCTCATAGTAGCGTCGAAACCTAGTCAATTTTGACTTAATACAATTAATAAAATGCGTTTATATTTTTATGTATGTCAATTTACACATTTTTTTAGCTGAGGCAAGGAGAATAAAGTAACATTAAAACTCTCGAAAGTGAAAACGAACTCCAGAAATTTACAGTCTGCAGTATGTTGAACACAAGATACTTTTTTGCCGGCCGGTTTCGCACGATTTCTTCATCATCAAGTGACTGCACTGAATCTGCGGACCAACTATTAATCAGATAAGTGGTGCTCTACAGGTCGTAAATACTTGAAGAATCTCATCATTTACCACCGAGAGCGGCCGATAAAATTTCTTTTTTGAACAACCAGTTTGGCTTCATAGCCTATCATCTGGTTCATAGAAACCTTTAAAACATCCTATTGGGCGATAAAATCAATCGAATTATCGTAAAATGAAGAACAAACCGCCTTCAGTCACAAGTTGCGTTTATTTACTGCACTATCCATTTCGAGCCCTGGAGGCTCATCTTCAGGTGCTTTTTAGTGATTTCTATCAGGTTACTGCAAACAACTAAAAAACGTGATGTAAATCACTAAAAAGCACCTGAAGATGAGCCTCCAGGGCTCGAAATGCATAGTGCATTAAACAAACGCAACTTGTGACTGAAGGCGGTTTGTTCTTCATTTTACGAAAGTAATAGAGTCGCGGACGAAACACTGAAAAACAATGGATAAATTAAGCAATCGAATTATATAATAATACCCATGTGTTCGCCGCTGTTGTCCAGTAGAAATATATGATATCGTTGGTCATAAGAATGGCCAAACAGTGGCTAAAACATCACTGAGGTCACTGTTCGCCACGTTTTTGTGACTGACGGTGTAACTCATATTACAATATTACAATAGTGATGAATTTATGGATTTTATTACTTCAAGCCATTGATTTTATCTCCCAGTATGATGTTATAAATTTTTTAATAATCGTGATGATGGTCTATGGACGGAAACTGGATATTTATTTATTTTATTCAATTCATCGCTGGTTAATTCGGCAATCAAAATCACGTCGTCAGTCTTAAAAATGTGGCAAATATTTTTTTGTCAGCAGCCTTTCGCAGATAATCATGACGCTCTTCAGCTCTTGAATGCTTGATTGCCGTGGTCCACTTTTGTGAAAACATTTAAGACTGAAAATTTTCGAAAATGAAATGGAAATGGACGTACACTCAAGTTGGATTTGTATGTATTGTATGCTGTTCCCTATCTTCTGAAACTAGAACTATGCTATTCACACAAGTTTTGATTAATTGCTTATGCGCTAAAGTACACCTCTAAAATATAAGAAACAATTTTAAAGAACAACGCGACGTGATTAGAATACTGATAGGGATAGCTAACTTACACGAAAGCGCAACAGTAAACTTGAACTTCGAATCGTGATCCCCTAGTTCCACTGTTTCAAAGCGAAAGTTAAAAGCATCTAAATTGATACTTTAAAACCTCTAAAATGCTCCTCAAAGAAGTTGTCATTTCTGTTTAATAACCACAAATTTCTGTCCCTTTATCAATATTTATGACCTCAAATTGTCCTGGAGACAGCTGCATCCGTGTCAGACTTACCATACTATCTGGAAATAACTTACGAAAGATAACTTTCAAGGGAGCACACTAATAAAATGTGCCCTGAAGTAATAGATTCTAAGGATCGTGTTAACTCGTTGAGAGGCCCCCCTTCAAAATTTTAATACGGCTGCCGTAACACAACTAAGTCTGTGATCCATGTAAGCTGGGAGTTAAAATTTAAGAATACTTGAAAGAAGTTAAACTGCCTGAAACTACAACTGAAAAACAGAATCAGATGTACAGGGCTATTACAAATGATTGAAGCGATTTCATAAATTCACTGTAGCTCCATTCATTGACATATGGTCACGACACACTACAGATACGTAGAAAAACTCATAAAGTTTTGTTCGGCTGAAGCCGCACTTCAGGTTTCTGCCGCCAGAGCGCTCGAGAGCGCAGTGAGAGAAAATGGCAACAGGAGCCGAGAAAGCGTATGTCGTGCTTGAAATGCACTTCACATCAGTCAGTCATAACAGTGCAACGACACTTCAGGACGAAGTTCAACAAAGATCCACCAACTGCTAACTCCATTCGGCGATGGTACGCGCAGTTTAAAGCTTCTCGATGCCTCTGTAAGGGGAAATCAACGGGTCGGCCTGCAGTGAGCGAAGAAACGGTTGAACGCGTGCGGGCAAGTTTCACGCGTAGCCCGCGGAAGTCGACGAATAAAGCAAGCGGGGAGCTAAACGTACCACAGCCGAAGGTTTGGAAAATCTTACGGAAAAGGCTAAAGCAGAAGCCTTACCGTTTACAATTGCTACAAGCCCTGACACCCGATGACAAAGTCAAACGCTTTGAATGTTCGGCGCGGTTGGAACAGCTCATGGAAGAGGATGCGTTCAATGCGAAACTTGTTTTCAGTGATGAAGCAACATTTTTTCTTAATGGTGAAGTGAACAGACACAATGTGCGAATCTGGGCGGTAGAGAATCCTCACGCATTCGTGCAGCAAATTCGCAATTCACCAAAAGTTAACGTGTTTTGTGCAATCTCACGGTTTAAAGTTTACGGCCACTTTTTCTTCTGCGAAAAAAAAAAAACGTTACAGGACACGTGTATCTAGACATGCTGGAAAATTGGCTCATGCCACAACTGGAGACCGACAGCGCCGACTTCATCTTTCAACAGGATGGTGCTCCACCGCACTTCCATCATGATGTTCGGCATTTCTTAAACAGGAGATTGGAAAACCGATGGATCGGTCGTGGTGGAGATCATGATCAGCAGCTCTCCCGACTTAACCCCATGCGATTTCTTTCTGTGGGGTTATGTGAAAGATTCAGTTTTTAAACCTCCTCTACCAAGAAACGTGCCAGAACTGCGAGCTCGCATCAACGATGCTTTCGAACTCATTGATGGGGACATGCTGCGCCGAGTGTGGGAGGAACTTGATTATCAAAATGGCTCTGAGCACTATGCGACTTAACTTCTGAGGTCATTAGTCGCCTAGAACTTAGAACTAATTAAACCTAACCAACCTAAGGACATCACACACATCCATGGCCGAGGCAGGATTCGAACCTGCGACCGGAGCGGTCACGCGGTTCCAGACTGAAGCGCCTTTAACCGCACGGCCACACCGGCCGGCCACTTGATTATCGGCTTGATGTCTGCCGAATCACTAAAGGGGCACATATCGAACATTTGTGAATGCCTAAAAAAACTTTTTGAGTTTTGTATGTGTGTGCAAAGCATTGTGAAAATATCTCAAATAATAAAGTTATTATAGAGCTGTGAAATCGCTTCAATCATTTGTAATAACCCTGTACAATTCAGTCGTGGTGGCTGTGCTCATACATTAAAATAAGTAGTATTTTAAAGCCACATCAAAGAAAATAGGCAGCCTGTAAGTTACTAGAGGTTGAGGAACCTGTGACTGAAATTTCGGATCACAAGCGCTGGAGAATAATTGCAAAGTCAAGAAACATTCACCTTTAGCACATTAAGTACAATCAGATAGCCGGCTGCTGTGACCGAGCGGTTCTAGGCGCTTCAGTCCGCAACCGCGCTGCTGCTACGGTCACAGGTTGAATCCTACCTCGGGCATGGATGTATGTGGTGTCCTTAGGTTAGTTAGGTTTAAGTAGTTCTAAGTCAAGGAGACTGATGACATCAGATGTTAAGTCCCATAGTGCTTAGAGCCATTTTAACCCATTTTTTACAATCAGATTTTCTGGTACCAAAGAGATAATTTGAAACAAAAGTAAAAGCAACTTGCACAGCAATATGGATTCTCCCCATATCATATCAGAACGCGGTACTGAAAAGCTTCCATTTTCTGCACTAGACCAAAGGTTCGAATAGCTGCTCAAATATGGCATGCACCACCGAAAGAACGATCCAACAAGCACCAGCAGAAGAAGAGACCAGAGATGTTTGTATCCTACCGGCGGCGTGACCCAAACCCGACCAAAGCCATCTTCTCGCATCTCGATTAGCTGAGCAGCAATTCAGATACTTGAGTTTCTCAAAAGAGACTATCGCATACTGGCACTATCAGAGACTGCATAGCACCCTCGATTCGTAGTCGACACGCTGATCGACACGTCGACAAAGCTAGTGACAAACACAATTCCTATTTCAGTTTCAGGAGGAATCAAAAGGTGTTTGTCATTTAACTAGCCGTCTTTCAGTATGTACGCTGGTAGTCGAACTAAAGCAACGAACAGAAATTTTGCTAGGTTCCGTTTATTTTGCCATAAAACAATATAAACAGGTGATAGGCGCTTCAGTCCGGAACCGCGCAGCTGCTACGTTCGCAGACTCGAATCCTGCCTCGGTCATGGATGTGTGTGATGTCCTTAGGTTAGTTAGGTTTAAGTAGTTCTAAGTCCAGGGTACTGATGACCTCAGATGTTAAGTCCCATAGTGCTTAGAGCCATTTGAACCATTTTTGAACAGGTGATAGTAAAGTAGAAACATTTTACAGATTACAGCACGTAAACAACTGCAGTATGCATGAAGGTAGACAGAAACGTTCTTCTCCTTTTGCAACTTAACGGCTTTGCATACACATTCCGACAATAATGTGCTCAGTATGGGACATCACCTCTGGTAACACTACAGGCCTGACAACGACGGGGCATGCCGTGTCTGTTATTACCAATCTCATGTTGAGGCAACAACGCCTTTTCTTTCTAGAGAGCTGCCTGCAGTCTTGGTTGGTGGACGCTCAGTGATCGAAACCATCTCCCTAGCCGAGCGGTTCTAGGCGCTTCAGTCTGGAACCGCGCGACCGCTACGGTCGCGGTTTCGAATCCTGCCTCGGGCTTGGATGTGTGTGATGTCCTTAGATTAGTTATGTTTAATTAGTTCTAAGTTCTAGGGGACTGATGACCTGTGATGTTAAGTCCCATAGTGCTCCGAGCCATATGAATTTGAACCATCTCCCTAGTGAATCCCAGACGTACTCTATGGGATTAAAATCGTGAGAGCGAACAGGCCACGGTATGCTTGTAACATCTTCTGTTTCCAAGAAAACATCTATCATCCGTGCTATATAAGGTCGGGCATTATCGTCCATCAGTACAAAGTCTGAGCCCACAGCATCTCGCATTACCAGAAAATGAGGACCCAAGATCTCGTCACGATACCTGACAACAGCTAAACTAGCCGATTCGCCCGTACAATTTCATGTTCCATGAAGATATGTTTCAGTGCCCAACGCAACCCCTGGCCACACTATTAGGGATTCTTCTGATGCCAATCTCTTTCCACAATGTTTGGGTCCCGTAATCGTGTTCCACGCTCCGTCCAGATGCGAATCCGCCGAGAATCAGTGTCCAGACCACATTGGGACTCATCTGTGAAAAGAACTGTTCGACAGTCCAGGTGGCATGTTGACCACTCAACTCTAGACGTTGCCTTCTGTGAGGACGCGTCAGAGGTACACATACAGCTGGTCCCCGACAATAAGGGTCACTCTGCCGAAGGCTTCTGTTTACCGTTTGCCTCGATACAACACGTCCAGTGGATGATGCGAGGTCAGATGCCTGTTGCTGTGCAGTAATGTCGTGCCCTTACGGCCAAATAACGGTCCTCTCTTTCTAATGTAACACATGGTCGCCCATGCCCTGGTCTCCGGGATACAGTTTCGGTCTCTATAAACAGTCGCCACATCCGAGAAATACATTAGGCCATCGGACCGTATCAGTTTGCAGCTGTCCTGCTTACATTCTTCCTATGGCCCTCCACTGCAGAGAGCCTGGTAAGAGAAGACGCGTCTTCTGCTTGCCATACTGCCCACTCTGTGACCTTGTACAGTGGGAGTACCCGGCAAACACTATCCCGTTTGATAGGTACCCTGACGTCTTCGGTGGCGTGCTTGTCCATTGACCAGAACGCATCTTCCGTGCAGCACAACATCACGCCGACATCTGTTGCCAATTTGTATGTTTAGATCGTGAATTAGCCACAGGACAGGGAAATAGCAGTTTATTGCTTTTATTTTGGATACCAGTGTATTTGGAACTGAATGTAAATGTTTGCTTTGTAGTGTCGTTGTTTGCTGTTAGTGCATGTAGGTACACATAATGATAACGTAAAATCTGTTTGCTCAGTGTTTAAGTGAAAATGGTGACCCAATTTCAAATCTGTGCGTTTGTGACTGTGACTTTAAGAACACACAACATGCTGATACAGCCATGTTTATTCAATATGACATTTCGTGCTATACGGAATAAAAGGTAAGTTCGAAGGAACTAAGGCACATTTACTATGAGTGCATGTGCTACACGATTCTGTGTATTTTTAATTTGGACTATTAGAGAGTGGTCTGAAGTAATGTACATTTGATGAAGTAGCCGCAACTTGAACCAGATGGGCACTTAAAATTACAGTCTTTGTTAACATATTTCTCCTTTGTAGGGAAACTTTCCTTGCTATTGCCAATCTGCATTTTGGATCCCCTTCTGGCATGGTCAGTTACCTTGAACACAAATAGCAAAGGGCTATTCAGGGTGATGCCGGACGAAGAAATTTCACAGCGTATTCAAGAATATTAGCCGAGTATTTTTGTATCGGCATACGTAGCCGCAACTGGCTCGTTATAGGATAATTAGACGGCATTTTATTTCTCGGGGATTTACCTTTGTATCCGTACTGCAACGCAATCACATGCGTAACAGTGCAAATGTCGACAGTATGTCTTGCATGTACAGTATGCGCTATGTGTCTTGTTTGGAAACTAACTTGTTTCCTTCAAAAAATGGTTCTAATGGCTCTGAGCACTATGCGACTTAACTTCTGAGGTCATCAGTCGCCTAGAACTTAGAACTAATTAAACCTAATTAACCTAAGGACATCACACACATCCATGCCCGAGGCAGGATTCGAACCAGCGACGTAGCGGTCGCTCGGCTCCAGACTGTAGCGCCTAGAACCGCTCGGCCACTCAAGCCGGCAACTTGTTTCCTTCCCTCCCGTTTTTTATTTATTTATTCTTAAGGGTCACATGCAGTGTAAAAATGCAGTTATATAACATTAGCCTATGTATATAACAAGAGTACAGACAGGAAGAACTACGTATAAAACCAATTAAATGTCGATATCTAAGGTCCTAATCCACGTAAGAGCTGTAGCGTTACCTTTCGTGAGGTCGCTCCAACTCCCCTGGTAGGAACGCCAGGGGTATTCGTCTCTGATGTGCTCGATTGTCTGGTCGGAGCCCCACAGTCGCAAACCGGAGGCTCTGTAAATTGAGTCTGCGCGTAGTCCATGGCCAGTGCGAGCGGTGTTCAGTTTGAGCCACAGTTTCCTGTCGAGTTATATGCCAGCAGTATCACAGTTATACTTTCGTTATCACTCACGTTCTGGAGGATTTTGAGTAAGTTGACAGTTCTCCACTGAATGTAATGGAAGAGCGCACAGCGACACTTATGCTCAACCGCTCTCGTCTGGGGGTTGTCGCGTTACTCTTTTATGTTGCTAGAAGAGAAATGGTTCAAATGGCTCTGTGCACTATGGGACTTAACATCTGAGGTCATCAGTCCCCTAGAACTTAGAACTACTTAAACCTAACTAACCTAAGGAGAGCACACACATCTACGCCCGAGGCAGGATTCGAACCTGCGACCGTAGCTGTCGCATGGTTCCAGACTGAAGAGCCTAGAACTGCTCGGCCACACCGGCCGGCGCTAGAACAGAAGTCAGAAAGTTAAGTATCGCCTTGAAACAATACTGTTATAGAACCGGTGTTTGTTTATTTTCATGTAAAGGACTGCAGCGCTGGTAGACGTTCAAATCCCTCCACCGCAGTACCGTAGCACGCTGCTACACGAGCCAAGGCGAAATGGCGTATTTACTAGGAAACAAACAAAACATCAGTTCTGTGACTGTATTTTTCGAGCTGATAATTAAAGCTTTGTGTCTATCCTCTGTATGGTATGGTGATTGCATATTACCGGCTTTTACAGTGTTTTGAACGTATTTTCACAGAAGGAAGTGTAATTAAGATAACAACAAGAATAAATCTTGATTACATTACTACTCTGCAACGAGTTACAGGAGACAACGAGACAGTTCCACCATGAGACCGTATTTGGAGATGTGCAACTAGACGGACCACTTTTCCGAGAATATCTAAGCAACTACGGAACGACGGAAAACATAGAAATGTAGTTGATGGTTGGAGAGACAACATTGCGGTTACATGTTATGTGCGAAAACCACTGCTGGCCACTGATAGTCGCGTATACGGATGGTGTTGACCCTCCGGCATCAGCCATGGCCTCAAGATGGTGCAGTGAAGCACCGAAACTGGTAGCCGTACAATAAATGACATCATAAGGACAGCTGTAGGTGTATCATTTTCTTACATAAAAAATGACTATTAAGACCATTGCCCACCGCGAGATTGAATGCATCGATAGAAACTACCTGAGTGGCGGTGGCGGCGAAACCACGAGTAGCCGGCGAGATGTTGGACCTAAGCGCCTCATCACAGACTGTGGAGGCCGGAGTCTTACCCACTCCGAAAAGTAGGAAAGGAGCCGATCTGTGGCAGATCTGAAGACAGTACAATCCTGGTGCAGGCACAGCATTTCGGGTAACGTAGTTCAGAGGACGTATATCCAACGAAAACGTTTATTGCGATTGGAGTGGGCACAGAATCAACGAAGTTGGACTACAGATTAATGGGAAGGTGCTGTTTCGTCGGATAAATTTCCTTTCGGCCACTTCGGGATACACAGCCACCCAGGCGAAAGGTTCCTCGAAACATGCGCTGCGCCACAGGTGCATCGATGTCGGAACAGTATTAAGCTGTAACTGATTGTCAACTGTCCTTCTGGGGGAGCTACGGTAGTAATGACATGTGAAACTTCCTGGCAGATTAAAACTGTGTGCCGGACCGAGACTCGAACTCCTGCAGGAGTGAAAATCTCATTCTGGAAACATCCCCCAGGCTGTGGCTAAGCCATGTCTCCGCAATATCCTTTCTTTCAGGAGTGCTAGTTCTGCTAGGTTCGCAGGAGGGCTTCTGTAAAGTTTGGAAGGCAGGAGACGAGGTACGGGCAGAAGTGATGCTATGAGGACGGGGCGTGAGTCGTGCTTGAATAGCTCAGTTGGTAGAGCACTTGCCCGCGAAAGGCAAAAGTCCCGAGTTCGAGTCTAGTTCCAGCACACAGTTTTAATCTGCCAGGAAGTTTCATATCAGCGCACACTCCGCTGCAGAGTGAAAATCTCATTCTGGAATTATGACATCTGTTGATTACGTTATTGCGGACCACCTGCGTCTCTCCATACTTGATGTCTTCCTCAACGGCGATGGCATTTCTAGCAGGATGACGGCGATGCCCAATGGCCATAATCTTGCTACAGGGGCTTCAGGAGCATGCCCGTGAACTCATGATGTAATCGCCATGAAAGTCACCTCATCTGAACCCGATGCGCACACCTGGGACGCTATCGGGCGTCAGCTAGGCGCCCACAAATCACCGATCAGTAATTTGCGTGACCTGCACGTAAATGCCTTACCTTGTGTTACGTACCTCCGGCAACCTATCGAGGACTAGTCGAATCCATACAACAGAAAATCCCAATTTTTTTGCTTGCGTCGTCAGTCTTCTGACTGCTCTGACGCGGGCCGTCACTAATTCCCCTCCTATGCCAACCACTTCATCTCACAGAAGCAGTTATTTGTTGGATGTATTCCAATCTCTGCATTCCTCTACAGTTTTTACGTCCTGCAGCTCCCCCTGGCATCATTCCCTGATGTCTTAACAGAAGTCCTTCCATCGTGATCCTTCTTGTTGTCAGTGTTTTCCACGTATTCCTTTGCTTCTCGATTCTGCGGAGAACCTCCTCGTTCCTTACCTTACCAATCCATCTGTTTTCAACATTCCTCTGTCGCACCACATCTCAAATGCTTCGATTCTGTTCTGTTCCGGTTTCCACACAGTCCATGTGACACACACAGTGGTTACGGTTACTACAAGCCACACCACAATTTGGGAAACGGGGCCAAATTTCTACTAGTTTACTGTCGAGTTGACATTTTCACACACAAATGTTTTATTCATATTTATAGAAGCTAGCAGTGCGGCAATAAACAGCCTTTTAAACACGCCGCAAACGGCAATCAACTAATTTACAGCAATGCAACAGTTTAAAAATTTCTTTTAAAAACGGCAGTCAAGTCATTTATAGCAATGCAACAGCTTAAATTAAATAAAAAAAAACAAAAAAAAACCGCAGAAGCTAACAGTACGGCAATAACAGCCTTTCAAAACACGCCGTTAACGGCAATCAAGTAATTTATAGCAATACCACAATTTAAAAATTTCTTTTTTAAAAAAACACACAAGCTAGCAGTATGGCAATAACAGCCTTTCAAAACACGCCGCTAACGGCAATCAAGTAATTTATAGCAAAACAACAGTTTTAAAAAAATTAAAGAACATTAGTAAACAGGCTACTTTAAGAATCTTCTAAATTGCCCCGAGCCCACAGAAAGATTTCCACCAAAAATTCCCCAACAATGCAATCCAGTTTCACTTGCACCAAATGAAGAGGAAATCATTAAAGAAATTCATAGGTTGAAAAACAACAAAGCATCTGGTGAAGATGGAATTGTTGCAGAACTTTTAAAGGCAGCTGGTCCAAAAACCGTTAAAGAAATTACTTCAATCATGCAAAACATTTGGCAAACTGAAAAAATTCCTGATGAATGGAAAACCGCCTTGATTCACCCACTTCATAAGAAGGGAGACAAAACTGATGTTAATAATTACAGAGGAATTTCTCTTCTTCCAGTCACATACAAAATCCTCTCTCAATGTCTTCTGAACCGAGCACAACAGCAACTTGAATGGAAAATTGGCGAATATCAAGCAGGTTTCAGGCCAAATAGATCTTGCCCAGAACAGATTTTAGTCCTCAAACTAATTCTCAGACATAAAAAAATTTACAATAAAAAACTAGTTTGTACCTTTGTAGATTTTAGAAAGGCTTATGACTCAGTGGATCGTGAATCTCTTTTCCAAATTGTGAAAGAACAAGGCCTGGATCCTAAAACCACGGCAATTATCAGAGACACGCTAACTGGTACAAAATCAAAAGTAAAGTTCAGAGGAGAAATTTCAGAATCCTTTGAAATAAAAACAGGCGTGAGGCAAGGTGATGGACTCTCTCCGTTGCTATTTAACTGCGTTCTAGAAAAAGTAATACAAGAGTGGCGCGAACGAAAATTGGAGTTCAAAATTGACCAACCAGTGAAATTAGGACGAACAAATATTCGAATAGACTGTTTGGCCTTTGCAGACGACTTGGTTATTCTAACGCAGGACATCCAAATTGCTCAGAAACAAATAGAAATCCTTAAAGAAACAGCAGAAAGAGTAGGTCTCCAAATCTCATTTGAAAAAACACAGTATATGACTAGCAACAAACTGGCACCCAAACTTTTGGAAACTAAGTATGGAAAAATCAAAAGAGTTTCGCAATTCAAATATTTAGGTGAAACAATCTCAGAGACTGGTCTAGAAAAAATTGGAAATGAAATTCGTTGTCAAAAGATGGAGACAGCTTTTAGACTTACAAAAGACATCTACAACAAAAAATGTCTCTCGAGGTACTCTAAATTGAGACATTACAACACGGTCATAAAACCAGAGTGCCTTTATGGGGCTGAAACGCTAATTTTAAACAGAAAAAAGGACATTCAAGAAATCCAAAAAAGAGAAAGAAAAGTAATCAGAAAAATTCTAGGTCCAAAATATACTGAAGAAGGAACATACAGGCTAAGAGCAAATAGTGAAATTCAACAATACACCAGCATATATTCAGATATGAAAAAACGCAGATTAAAATTTTATGGGCATATTAAAAGAATGGATGCTACCAGACTAACTAAACAAGTAGTGGAATTCTACGAAAATCGAAGTAAAGCTAAATTTGAGACAATAAAATGGATTGCTGCTATAAAAGAGGACATGAAAGAGGCAGATATAAAACAAGATGAAATTCAAGACAGAAAATTATTTAGGCAAAAAATTCATGACTGGGTAGTTGGTCAAGCTGAAAAACCAAAGAAAACTGGAACCACATGGTCTGATGAAAGGAAAAGAGCTCATTCCGAGAGAATGAAAACAATTTGGGCAGAGAGAAAGTCTAAAAGAAAATAACTGAATGCCCCGTGATTGTACTTCGCGTGGTCCAGTAGGGCCCAAACGTGAATAATAATAAACAGGCTACTAAGGTAAATACAGATTTTTATTAATAAAGTACGGTGAGGTAGTGGAGTTACCAACACCACCATTAAAAAAAAATCAAAGGTCTCAGCAAACACACGATTACTGGAGGAATTTAAAAAAGTTTTTAAACAAAAGTGTCCTGGAATATCATTAGAACATAACAGATATGACAGACCCGTGTAAGGCGGCCACAAACCACCCACTCAGGGATGCTCAGGCTAGGCAGGATACTGACCAACTTAAATACGCCCGTAAACACAATTACCACTCTCGGGCTGGTCACTGCACCGACTTTTAGCCAGCGAAAACTTGTAATAAGATGGCTTAACTTGCTGACAGAATTAGAGCTAACCTCGTGCAAGGAAACATTACACCACACAGTCCTGAATGAGCGACCACATGATCAACCAACAAGAAGCATGAATTTACTCATAACACACGACAGAATAGCGAAACAATTAAACTGCCCAAAACTACGAGAGGTGGAGGAAAGATCACTGTCTTCAATTACACCGGTGCCAGGGACAGGAAACCCGGTCGCCGGAGGCCACAAGGCAGAAGAGACGCTGGTTACACAAAATTATTACTTAATGATTAAACCTTCCACGAACTTAACTTGCAATTATGCTCGAACAGGCAGTACACGACCTCCGATGGCAAGGATCCACACATCCGACCGCGCACGCGTCGCCAGCATACCCAACACGTCACAGTCACGCGACAACACGCTCTGTCACCGGAGTTCACTTCTTCTCTGCAACGTTGACGGGTAGTGACCGCTCCTTCATGTAGGTGTCTCCTTTTAAACTCCAGTGTTGAAGGGCTTCTTAACCTCCCACCAAGGTGAAATTAACAGCAACTACTCGTGGGGCGATTCCGTATACAACCAAATTGCGGGGAGCTCTTCCGTCAACTCGACCCGCTCGTTACACACAACCGACATACATCACGTGGCGACTCGGTACAACCGACCACGCCTGGTCCCCGCTGGAGAGCCACACTGCCCTCCCGTCTCCACCAGACTCTCTCAGCGCACCACGCCCCTACTTCCGCGCCACCACACGAAGCTACCACCGGTCTAAGATCTCACTTCCTCCATAGCAGTTTCCCGGAATCAAAATGTAGATATCGATAGCAGAGGGAAAAAGACAACCAAGCAGCCACTTAATGACAGACAACATATCAAACAAACATGTCAGGGGAAGAAAAGAAAAACCAATGCAATTTAAACACGAGGTGTAACACGAGTCGATACACGGCTCACCATGTTTCACTATCATACAATGCTGTACTTCAAATGTACGTTCTCAGAAATTTCTTCCTCAATATAGGCCAACGTTTGATACTTGTAGACTTCTCTTGACCAGGAATGCCCTTTTTGGCAATGCTAATTTGCTTTTAATATCCTCCTCTTTCCGTCCATCATTGGTTACTGTGCTACCTAGGTAGCAGCAGCATTCCGTAACTTCATCATTTCGTGATCCCCAATGCTAATCTTAATTTTCTCGCTATTCTTATTTCTTCTACTTCTCTTTACTTTCGTCTTTCTTCGATGTACTCGCAATCCTTATTCTGTGCTCATTCCATTCAGTAGATCCTATAATTCTTCTACACTTTCACTAAGGATAGCAATGTCATCAGCTAATCTTATATTGATGTCCTTTCACCTTGATATTTAACTCCACTCTTGAACCATCCTTTTATGTCCGTCATTGCTTCTTCATTGTATGGATTTAACATTAACGGTGAAAGACTACACTCCTGCGTTACAACCATTTCATTTCGAGCTCTTCTTTTCTAGTCTTCCATTCTCATTTTTCCCTCTTGGTTCTTGTACGTATCGTATATTATACGCCTCTCCCTATAGTTCAGTCCTATTTCTCAGAGAATTTCGGACATCTTGCACCATTTCACTCTACTGAACTCTTTCTCCAGGTCAACAAATGCTATGAATGTACCTTGACTTTTCTTCACTCTAGTCATTATCAACGACAGCGTTACAGCTGCCTTTACCTTTCCTAAAGTCAAACTCATAGTCATCTAACAAACCCTCAATTTTCTTTTCCAGACTTCTGTATATCATTCGTGTCAGCTCAAAAAAATGTGTGAGAAATCTTACAGGACTTAACTGCTAAGGTCATCAGTCCCTAAGCTTACACACTACTTAAACTAAATTATCCTAAGGACAAACACATACAACCATGCCCGAGGGAGGACTCGAACCTCCGCCGGCATCAGCTGCACAGTCCATGACTGCAGCAGCTTAGACCGCTCGGCTAATCCGGCACGGCTCGTGTCAGCTACTTGGATACATACGCAATTCTGCTGACTGTGTGATAATTCTGGCACTTGTCGGCTCTTCCAACCTTCGGAATTGTGTGGAAGGCCTTTCTTCCGAAAGTCGGATGGTACATCGCCAGACTCACACATTCGAGACACCAGCATGAATGGTCATTTTATTGCCACTTCCTTCAGTCGCTTTAGAAAATCTGCCTGTTCGGTCTTGAGTCTTCCAAAGCTCTATTAAATTCTGATTCTAATATTGGATCCTCCATCTCTTCCCAGTCGACTCCTCTTTCTTCTTCTGTCACGTCATCAGACAAGCCTTCCTCCTCACAGAGGCCTTCAAGAGTACTCTTCCCATCTATCCATCTAACAGTGGAATGGCCATTGCACTCTTAATGTTACTACCCTAGCTTTTAACTTTACCGATGGTGGACCAATTCGGTATTTAGCAGCTGCCCTCATGTTTTGTTACTGTGTACCAAAGTACTCAGAAAGTTTATCCCCGAATAATCGCTGAAATTTTGTCGGTGTACATCTACATCTACATGATTACTCTGCAATTCACATTTAAGTGCTTGGCAGAGGGTTCATCGAACCACAATCATACTATCTCTCTACCATTCCACTCCAGAACAGCGCGCGGGAA
Source organism: Schistocerca nitens (assembly GCF_023898315.1). NCBI lineage: Eukaryota > Metazoa > Arthropoda > Insecta > Orthoptera > Acrididae > Schistocerca > Schistocerca nitens. Next base: position 76,641,144 of record NC_064622.1, on the reverse strand, counting down.
AAACGAACACGTAAACCTTTCTGTTCGAGCTCTCATTTCTCTTATTTTATTTGGATAATCATTCCTACCTATGTAGGTTGGGCTCAACAAAATATTTTCGCATTCGGAAGAGAAAGTTGGTGACTGAAATTTCGTAAATAGATCTCGCCGCGACGAAAAACGTTTTTGCTTTAATGACTTCCATCCCAACTCGCGTCTCATATCTGCCACACTCTCTCCCCTATTACGTGATAATACAAAACGAGCTGCCCTTTTTTACACCCTTTCGATGTCCTCCGTCAATCCCACCTAGTAAGGATTCCACACCGCGCAGAGGACGAACGAGTGTAGTGTAAGCTGTCTCTTTAGTGGACATGTTGCATCTTCTAAGTGTCCTGCCAATGAAACGCAACCTTTGGCTCGCCTTCCCCACAGTATTATCTATGCGGTCTTTCCGACTGAAGTTGTTTGTAATTTTAATACCCAGGTACTTAGTTGAATTGACAGCCTTAAGAATTGTACTATTTATCGAGTAATCGAATTCCAACGGATTTCTTTTGGAACTCATGTGGATCACCTCACACTTTTCGTTGTTTAGCGTCAACTGCCACCTGCCACACCATACAGCAATCTTTTCTAAATCGCTTTGCAACTGATACTGGTCTTCGGATGACCTTACTAGACGGTAAATTACAGCATCATCTGCGAACAACCTAAGAGAACTGCTCAGATTGTCACCCAGGTCATTTATATAGATCAGGAACAGCAGAGGTACCAGGACGCTTCCCTGGGGAACACCTGATATCACTTCAGTTTTACTCGATGATTTGCCGTCTATTACTACGAACTGCGACCTTCCTGACAGGAAATCACGAATCCAGTCGCACAACTGAGACGATACCCCGTAGGCCCGCAGCTTGATATTAGAAGTCGCTTGTGAGGAACGGCGTCAAAAGGTTTCCGGAAATCTAGTAATACGGAATCAACTTGAGATCCCCTGTCGATAGCGGCCATTAATTCGTGCGAATAAAGAGCAAGCTGCGTTGCACAAGAACGATGTTTTCTGAAACCATGCTGATTACGTATCAATAGATCGTTACCTTCGAGGTGATTCATAATGTTTAAATACAGTATAAGCTCCAAAACCCTACCGCAAACCGACGTCAACGATATAGGTCTGTAGTTCGATGGATTACTCCTACTACCCTTCTTAAACCCTGGTGTGACCTGCGCAATTTTCCAATCTGTAGGTACAGATATATCGGTGAGCGTGCGATTGTATATGATTGCTAAGTAGGGAGCTATTGTATCAGCGTAATCTGAAAGGAACCTAATCGGTATACAATCTGGACCTGAAGACTTGCCCATATCAAGCGATTTGAGTTGCTTCGCAACCCCTAAGGTATCTACTTCTAAGAAACTCATGCTAGCAGCTGTTCGTGTTTCAAATTCTGGAATATTCCATTCGTCTTCCCTGGTTCACCCTGTATATCGACACGTATTCTTCTTCCGGCTGCGATTACTCTCTAACCGGTACCGTACGACTCGCGTGACAGCGAGAGCAACACGAGAGTCGTCGGCCGCTCTCAATCGCCGGTGATTACGGGACTGGAGACAATGGGGTCCGCGCGCGGCGCCGATCCGCGGCGTTGCGAACGGGGACAGCTCGTGCCGGAGCGGCGACAAAAAGTCGGGAAGAGCAGGGGGGGGGGGGGGGGCGCCTAATTAACGTCTCGCATCCGGCACGCTCTGCTTAGCGGCGCGCCAGTCGTTCACCTCGCGGGCGACGAGATCCGCGACGTCAGCGCACGTCACGGCGACAGGGCACCCGTGTCTCCGGGGAAACGCCGCTTTAACCTGGCGTACCGTGTGAAACATACGGCTATGTTGCCGGTGTCTGAAGGGCCGGTCACAGCACCAGGCTGGGATCCGCACCCAAGGAGCGCACACTGTGACATGGGATAGCTACTTTATATGCACATATACAGATGAAGGCAGATTTCAGGCTACGTAACAGATCAAAACGAACATTTCTGTTACGACACTGACAATGTTGAGTGTTTATGGAAAAAGTTCACAGATACGAGCCGAGTAAAACTGTGAGGGACGGGAAAAACCCACAGTGGTTCAACAACAAAGTTAGGAAACTACTGCGAAAGCAAAGAGAGCTTCACTGGAAGTTTAAACGCAGCCAAAACCTCTCAGACAAACTGAAGCTGAACGATGTCAAAGTTAGCGTAAGGAAGGCTATGCGTGAGCGTTCAGTGAATTCGAAAGTAAAATTCTACGTTCCGATTTGACAGAAAATCCTAGGCAGTTCTGGTCTTACGCTAAATCAGTAAGTGGCTCGAAACAGCATAGCCAGACACTCCGGGATGATGATGGCATTGAAACAGAGGATGACATGCGTAAAGCTGGAACACTAAACACCTTTTTCCAAAGCTGTTTCACAGAGGAGGACCGCACTGCAGTTCCTTCTCTAAATCATCGCACAAACGAAAAAATGGCTGACATCGAAATAAGTGTCCAAGGAATAAAAAAGCAACTGGAATCACTCAACAGAGGAAAGTCCACTGGACCTGATGGGATACCCATTCGATTCTACACAGAGTACACGAAAGAGCTAGCCCCCCTTCTAACAGCCGTGTACCGCAAGTCTCTAGAGGAACGGAAGGTTTTAAATGATTGGAAAAGAGCACAGGTAGTCCCAGTCTTCAAGAAGGGTCGTCGAGCAGAAGCGAAAAACTATAGACCTATATCTCTGACGTCGATCTGTTGTAGAATTTTAAAACATGTTTTTTGCTCGCGTATCATGTCGTTTCTGGAAACCCAGTATCTACTGTGTAGGAATCATGATGGATTCCGGAAACAGCGATCGTGTGAGACCCAACTCGCTTTATTTGTTCATGAGACCCAGAAAATATTAGATACAGGCTCCCAGGTAGATGCTGTTTTCCTTGACTTCCGGAAGGCGTTCGATACAGTTCCGCACTGTCGCCTGATAAACAAAGTAAGAGCCTACGGAATATCAGACCAGCTGTGCGGCTGGATTGAAGACTTTTTAGCAAACAGAACACAGCGTGTTCTTCTCAATGGAGAGACGTCTACAGACGTTTAGCTAACCTCTGCCGTGTCACAAGGGAGTGTTATGGGACCATTGCTTTTCACAATATACATACATGACCTAGTAGATAGTGTCGGAAGTTCCGTGCGGCTTTTCGCGGATGATGCTGTAGTATACAGAGAAGTTGCAGCATTAGAAAATTGTAGCGAAATGCAGGAAGATCTGCAGCAGATAGGCACTTGGTGCAGGGAGTGGCAACTGACCCTTAAAATAGACAAATGTAATGTATTGCGAATACATAGAAAGTTGTTGTTGTTGTGGTCTTCAGTCCTGAGACTGGTTTGATGCAGCTCTCCATGCTACTCTATCCTGTGCAAGCTTCTTCATCTCCCAGTACCTACTGCAACCTACATCCTTCTGAATCTGCTTAGTGTATTCATCTCTTGGTCTCCCTCTACGATTTTTACCCTCCACGCTGCCCTCCAATACTAAATTGGTGATCCCTTGATGCCTCAACACATGTCCTACCAACCGATCCCTTCTTCTAGTCAAGTTGTGCCACAAACTTCTCTTCTCCCCAATCCTATTCAATACTTCCTCATTAGTTACGTGATCTACCCATCTAATCTTCAGCATTAATCTGTAGCACCACATTTCAAAAGCTTCTATTCTCTTCTTGTCCAAACTGTTTATCGTCCATGTTTCACGTCCATACATGGCTACACTCCATACAAATACTTTCAGAAATGACTTCCTGACACTTAAATCTATACTCGATGCTAACAAATTTCTCTTCTTCAGAAACGCTTTCCTTGCCATTGCCAGTCTACATTTTATATCCTCTCGACTTCGACCATCATCAGTTATTTTGCTCCCCAAATAGCAAAATTCCTTTACTACTTTAAGTGTTTCATTTCCTAATCTAATTCCCTCAGCATCACCCGATTTAATTCGACTACTTTCCATTATCCTCGTTTTGCTTTTGTTGATGTTCATCTTATAGCCTCCTTTCAAGACACTATCCATTCCATTCAACTGCTCTTCCAAGTCCTTTGTTGTATGATTATATGATAACGGAACAAACACTGGTAGCAGTTACTTCTGTAAAATATCTGGGAGTATGCGTACGGAACGATTTGAAGTGGAATGATCATATAAAATTAATTGTTGGTAAGGCGGGTGCCAGGTTGAGATTCATTGGGAGAGTCCTTAGAAAATGTAGTCCATCAACAAAGGAGGTGGCTTACAAAACACTCGTTCGACCTATACTTGAGTATTGCTCATCAGTGTGGGATCCGTACCAGATTGGGTTGACGGAGGAGATAGAGAAGATGCAAAGAAGAGCGGCGCATTTCGTCACAGGGTTATTTGGTAACCGTGATAGCGTTACGGAGATGTTTAGCGAACTCAAGTGGCAGACTCTGCAAGAGAGGCGCTCTGCATCGCGGTGTAGCTTGCTCGCCAGGTTTCTAGAGGGTGCGTTTCTGGATGAGGTATCGAATATATTGCTTCCCCTTACTTATACCTCCCGAGGAGATCACGAATGTAAAATTAGAGAGATTCGAGCGCTCACGGACGCTTTCCGGCAGTCGTTCTTCCCGCGAACCATACACGACTGGAACAGAAAAGGGAGGTAATGACAGTGGCACGTAAAGTGCCCTCCGCCACACACCATTGGGTGGCTTGCGGAGTATAAATATAGATGTAGATGTAGATGTAGAAGACGTTGGACAACTACTATATATGCACATATACAGATGAGGGCAGTATCGCGTACACAAGGTGAAATCCGTGCAGGGCACTGGCGGAGCTGTCAGTTGTATTCAGGTGATTCACCTTCAAAAAGTCCTCTGCGTCATTGTGGCCTCACAACGAGAAGTAGCAGACTTTGAACGAGGCATGGTACTTGTAGCTCGACGCATGGGACATTTCATTTCAGAAATCGTTAGGGAATTGAATATCCCAAGATTCACAGTGTCGAGAGTGCGCCGAGAGTACTAGATTTCGGTCATTACCTCTCACCATTCACAACGCAGTGGCCGATGGCCTTCACTTAACGACCGAGAGCAGGGGCGTTTGCGTAGAGTTTTCGGTCCTAACAGATAAGCAACACTGGGTAAAATAACCTCAGAAATCAATGTGGGACGTGCGACGAACGTATCCGTTAGGACTGTGCGGCGAAATCTGGTGTTAATAGGCTATGGAAAAAGACTACCGACACGAGCTGCTTTGAAAACAGCACGACATCGCCTGCAGCGTCTGTCCTGAGTTCGTGACCATATCGGTCGTAGCTCAGACGGCTGGACAACTGCGGCCTGTTCAGATGAGTTCCGATTTCAGTTGGTTCAAATGGCTCTGAGCGCTATGGGACTTAACATCTGAGGTCATCAGTCCCCTAGGCTACTTAAACCTAACTGACCTGAGGACATCACACACATCCATGCCCGAGGCAGGATTCGAACGTGCGACCGTAGCAGCAGCGCGATTCTAGACTGAAGCGCCTAGAACCGCTCGGCCACCACAGCCGGCGATTTCAGTTGGTAAGAGCTGATGGAGAGGTTCGAGTGTGGTGTAGATCCGACGAAGCCAAGGGCCCAGGTTGTCAACAAGACACTGTGCAAGCTGGCGGTGGCTCCGTAATGTTGTGGTCCGTGTTCAGCCGGAATGGACTGATCATTCACTGGAAATGGTTACGTTCGGCTAATTCGAGACGGTCTTCAGCCATTCATGGAGTTCCCAATAAACATTCCCGGGTTCCCGGGTTCGATTCCCGGCGGGGTCAGGGATTTTCTCTGCCTCGTGATGACTGAGGGTTGTGTGATGTCCTTAGGTTAGTTAGGTTTAAGTAGTTCTAAGTTCTAGGGGACTGATGACCATAGATGTTAAGTCCCATAGTGCTCAGAGCCATTTGAACCATTTGAACCCAATAAACATTGGAACTTTTGTGGATGACAAAGCACAATGTCACCGGGCTACAATTGTTCCCGATTTGTTTAAGAGCGTTCTGGGAAAGTCAATAGAATGATTTGGTCACACAGATCGCCCGACATGACTCCAATCGAACATTTATAAGACATAGTCGACAGGTCAGTCTGTGCACAAAATCCGGCAGCGACAACACTTTTGCGACCTTTCGGCAGGGGACTTCCACAGACCTTTTGAGTCCATGCCACGTCAATTTGTAGCACTACGCCAGGAAAGAGAAGGTCCGACACGGTATTAGGAGGTATACAATGAATTTTGTCACCTCAGTCATAGATGACATAGATGATCACGACATTACAGATGATCTTTTACCGTCGAAGAGCTTCACAATGTCCGCCTTCGGCAGCAGTACAGCGTCTGCAGTGTTGCGGAACAGATCGACATGCATGTGTGGTGGTTGTCATTGCAGTAGGTTCACAGGCAGCCACCGGTGTACGTGGATACGTGGCGTAGACGGTGTCCTTTCGCGTTCCCTGCAGAAAGAGGTCTAACGGTGTTACTCGGAGATCTGGGTGGAAGCTCAAAACTTCCTCGTCGGCCTGTCCTCCTCTCAACAAACGTTTCATCCAGGAATTTTCGCATCTCACCATTGTAATGTAACGGTTCGCTGTCTTGTTTCATTGCGGAACATTTGGTCAAGAGCTGGTACAATTCGTTGCTGCGACACGGTTAGATACTTTATACGTGTCACTCTTACTTTTGAAAACAAGACGCCCTGCAAGTCCTCTGACAGACATTTCACACCACTCTGGTAACCCAGGGAGGCTGACGTCTCGCTCTTCCGAAACATGGGTACTGTCTCCTCCCAGTTCACACAGTTATGACGACTGATGTTTCTATTAAATTTTAAAGTCACCTAATCAGATCGAACACTGTCATCAGTCATTGTTCGTTATCCACTCACAAAATTCTAGGGGCATATCCGGATGGTCATTGGTTCGTCGCTTGAAGCAACACAGGAATTTGCTTATACAGTATATGATTCACACAACGTCATTGGGGATCTTGTGAAAGCTTGCACCATCGTGTCCACCCCTCTTTTACCGGCTACTGATTTTTTCCTATCTCTGTGTCCCTTCTCCAGATCACGCACACTTCCTTCCCTCTCACATTCGTTGAGCAATTCCGTTATTGTTACACATGACTGTGGCACATTTATCAAACTCTGCCCGCCATCGTATCTGCATTTCTTTTATATTTTCACATTTCCAAGTACAGTTCAAAATCCACTTTCTTTGCCCGAAGAACAAGTTTCCAGCCATCTTGTTACTTATGTGTAGTAACTGGCAACTAAAATGAAAAAAGAAAAACAAATGAAAGGATACACACTGTATCCATCAGAGCAACATATAGTCACAATAGGATCAGGTTATCAGTAATATCTCCTAATTTGTGTAAGCTAAGAAAGCGTAAGCCCTTTTGTGGAACACGGTGTATTACCTGCAACTTATTCTAAAGGTAAAGGTGAGGGAAATGGTAAAATACATGAAGCGAAAAGTTATTTGCAACTTGTAATGAAACCAGATTGCGGTTGTAAGAATCGATATGAAAGGGAGGTAATTGTTGAGAAAGGAACTATACTGGTCCGTGGCCTGTCCCTCCTGTTATTCATTTTTTACAGTAATGAAGGAAACAAAGGGGAAATTTGGAAACGAAATTAAAGTTCAGGAAAAATAAATAAAAACTTGGAAGTATAGTGACACTGTAATTCTATCAGAGACGGCAAACGACTTGGAAGAGCAGTTGAATGGAATGTATATTGTCTTGGAAAAGGTTCGAGTGTTTCAGTGTAGAGAGCTTATTTTTCGTAAATTTTGCATTTTCTGGTCACTTACCTGTAGCCAAAAATGCTATGTACGTGTAGTAATTTAGTGTTCTGTGCAGTGTTCCCTAATGCTTGTAACTTCTTCAGAGAAAACCTTGGTACGAAAAAAGGACAGAAATAAAACACACTTTGTTTTCGAGTTAACTACTGTTCTGTATGCATATCTCGCTTACAGGCATGTATGATTTGTTATTTATAGTTAGCAGTTGCTACGATAATATTGTACAACCAGGTACTGTGAAACTTTTGCACACTAATTAATAAAAAATGATTTTGAGAAGCCTGATGGCAGATTTCATAACGTGCTCTGCATTTCATGCTATCTGGTGAGTTTAACTTTCAGAATAATTTGTGACCATTAATCTCTTCAATAAAAACGAACCAGCAGTTGTCCCACTTCACAGATCAACTTCATTAGCTACGTGGGAATAAAACAATATTTATTCACAGGATTATCATCAGGTAATAGAAGATGCGTAGTCCATCATAGGTTATCAGATGAATATCAACAAAAGTAAAACAAGGGTAATAAAATATGGTTGAAGTAACTCAAATGATGCTGACGGAATTACATAAGGAAATGAAATACATAAAGAAGTAGATGAGTTTCGCTGTTTCGGCAGCAAGATGGCCCGAAGTACAGAAGATTAACACGAAGAGTGGATACTGCAAGAAAAGCATTTGCTAAAATTTAGTATCAATTTAAATTGCTTTTCTGACGGTATATTTGTTATATTTGTGCGATATTTCAGTGCCTGTGTTATTCTGTTTACGATGCAAAGCTCCTTTGGGCGTGCGTGCATGCCCAAAGGAACAGGCACTGCTGCGACCACAAACGTTACGAAACACATAAAATGAATTCTAAGTTGCGAATAAGGACTGCCATCAGCTGTAGAATGGAATGACGACAGTGAAATTTTGTGCCCATATTTGTGGCTTGTAGGCTCGTACGGAAGTGGAAAGTGGACGATAAGCAATTCAGACAAGAAGATAAAAGAAACTTTTGAAATGTCGTGTTGCGGAAGAATGCTGAAGACTGGAACGGTAGACCAAATAACTGTAGCGGAGGTACTGAATCGAATTATGGAGAAAAGAAAATTTATCGTAAAACTTGCCTAAAGGGAGGAGTCGGTTGATAGGACACATCCTGACACATGGATGAAGTGTCAGGCTTGTAATGGAGTGAAATATGGTGGGGAGGGGGAGGGGGGGGGGAATTGTAGAGAGAGACCAAGAAATGAATACTGAAAGAACGTTCAAATGGCTGCGGGTTGCAGTAGTTTTTGTCAGATGTAGGGGCCTGTGCAGGAGTGAGTTTCGTGGAGAGTTGCATCAAAGCAGTCTGCGGACTGTACACCACAACAACAATAAGCACACAGCTGTTACATATTTGAATATTATCAGCTATTGAAACATAGCATTCGAGAAGCATATACAATGTCTCTTTCTCTCGTGCAAGCACATGTAAAGCTACATCTGCACCATTCTCCGAAAGTCACCTTACGGTGTGTGGTGGAGGGTACTTCTGGTACCACTAAATGATTTCCTCCCCTCCCTCCCTGTTCCACAATACTGCCACGTGGGAAACATATTTGTGGAAAGCTTCTGTATTAGCTTTAGTTTCTCGAATTTTGTCGTCGTGGTCATTTCGCGGGGTGTATGTGGAAGGAAGTAATATGTTGTCCGACTCTTCCCGGAAAATACACTCGCGAAATATCAACAGTAAACCTCTCCACGACATACAACGCCTCTGTTGTAAGCTGTGTCCCTGTAACGCTCTCGCGCCAACTAAAGCAACCCGTGACGTAACGCACGGTTGAATCTTTTCAATTTCTTCTGTCAGTCCTCCAGGTAAGGATCCCAGATAGAATCGGTAGAACAAGCACCTTGTAAGGCTTATCCTTCCTGGATTAGTTGCTTTTCCTTAAGAATCTTCCTACGTATCTCAGTCTGGCATCTGCTATTCCTGCTATTTGTTTTATGTTATCGTTTGATTTAAGGTCGCTCCTAGATATTTTACGATAGATGCTATTTCCAGTAATTTTTCGTCAGTGATGTAGTTGTACAGTTGAAACGTCCCCTTGGAAAAATTATAAATGACTGTGCTTAAACTGACACAGAATATTTTTAGCGCAACGCAATCTGACTTTTAATAATCCCTACAAAAAAATGGCCCTGACTGAGAATAACCTATACCTTTCATGAATCACTTACCTCATAAAAGTCTTCGTTACTCGAACTACTGCAAAACAGCGAGCGCCAATACTGCCAGCTAAATAAAAGATTCTAACTACTGAAGGCACTAACTACTGATAGGCATACTAAGCGAATGAAAGATTTTGACAGAGAACAAACAATGTATTTACATTAATAGTGTTCAAAAGTCATTTTTTATTTCATTGTATCCAGTATTACAAATTTACTCTTTCTGGCGGACACATGTCCAGATCATCTGCTCTCAAAACTCCGCCATCTCTCTCCCCACATCCACCACTGCTGGCGGCTCACCTCCAACTGCGCAACGCTACGCGCTGTTAACAGCCAACTGCCCAACACTGCAATAGCAAATTCCAACAATGCAAACCAGCCACAGACTGCACACAGCACAGCCAGTGATTTTCGTATAGAGCGCTACATGGCGTTACCAACATAAAAACCTAAACAGCCTACTTACACAGTTCAGTATTTTATCCATCCTCAGCAACTGTAGTGGTTTATAACCAAATAATAAGCAACCGTCCTCAGCAACTGTAGCGTTTTATAACTAAATAATAAGCAACCGGTTGCATAAAAGAAATTTAATTTCTCTGCCGGTTTCGGACATTTACTTCGCTTCTTTAGAAGGTTATACCTATAGCATTTGTTACTAACACTCGTAAACAAAGCGATAGGAATAACCTTCTGAAGAAGGGCACTAAGTGCCCGAAACAGGTAAGGAAATTAAGTTTCTTTTATTTTTTTTTCAGTTTTTCAGTAGTGGATTTATTACTCTCTTTCTGAGCAATAGGTTACATTTTTTTTTTCATGTTCTGGGTCAAATGCCAGAGCCTGCATAATTCATTAATCCTTTGCAGGTCATTCTGCAAATCGATATTGTCTTCTGGCGTTCCTGCTTCGTTATAGACAACAGCATCATCCCCGAACAGTCTTAAAGAGCGTCCGACGTAGATCATTTATACACATGAGTAAGAAAAAAATAAGACGACGCAACACGAAGGAATTATCCGAATGGAATGGAAATCGGTACATACGATGTACATGTACAGGCAAACAAACGATTACAATTTCACAAAAATTGGAAACTTTATTCAAGAGAAGAGCTTTACAAATTGAACAAGTGAATAACGGATTGGTCCATCTCTGGCCCTTAAGCAAGCTGTTAATCGGCTTGGAATTGACTTACAGGACTCTTGGGTGGCCTGAGGGATATCGTTGCCAGGTCTGTCCAATTGGCACGTTAGATTGTCAAAATCCAGAGGTGGTTGGAGGGTCCTACCCATAAGACTTCAATCGTTCTCATGTGGGGAGGCACAACTACGTCGCTTGCCAAGGTAGGGTTTGGCGAGCATGAAGACAAGCAGTAGAACCTGTCGCCAAGTGCAGGTCAACAGTACCTTGCTGAAATGTAAGGCGAGGTTGGCTTGACACGAAGGGCAACAATCCGGGGGGGTAGAACATCGTCTACGTCCCGGTGTGCTGTAAGGGCGCCTCGGATAATTAAAGAGGCAATGCCTTGAAACAAAATGCCACACCAGGCCATCACTCCTGGCTGTCAGGTCCTATAGAGGGCGACAGTCTGGTTGCTGTCTCACCACAGTCCGGGGCGTCTCCAGTCACATCTTCGGGTTGGAATGTCATTGACTAGAGCAGAATTGTGTTCAGTGATGAGACCGGTTTCGAAGTGAGTCACGATAATCAGCGATTATTATACCTTAACAGTTCATCGTAATATTTCATAATTACTTTTGAGACCATTCTCGATAACATTCGAAGCACCACAGAATTGTATGAATGCATTTACATGCGTTATTTTGCAATTTAAAAAAAAAAAATCTGTTTGTGTTTATTGAGTAGAAATTTTTTCTCAGTTTGTGGGATCTGCTGTGCTGTTTGTTTTTACTGAAGTGTTTAATGGGCAAACACCCTAAGCCTTCTATTCCATCACTTGCAAGATATACACATGCAAAGTGATATACATGTTTGTTGTTGCTTGTTTGTTTGAGCACCCAAGTCATACTATTCTACGGCGTTTAAAATGTTATCGAGAAAGGTCTCAAAAGTATTTATACATTGTTATACGATCTACTAGCATTATTAAAGATATAAAATGTGTTGGACGCACATGATTCTGTCCTTTAGGAGAGATAATATACATAGTTGTACGCCATCATAAATAAATTTTCCTACCCTTTTCCTTTGCACCACATGATTCTATTGTTACACATAAAGCTATATTTTGGCAACAAATATAAAATGACGTTATGATACTAAGCTTATAATTGTTCTTGTTGGAATGTACTATCTCTGACAGCACCAAAGTAAATACGACTTGTGAAAATATTTTCGTGCGAACTTCCGCAGTTCATGTAAACACTGTGTAAGAATATCGGCTTATTGCGATTTATGGTTCAAATGGCTCTGAGCACTATGGGACTTAATCGGAGGTCATCAGTCCCCTAGAACTTAGAACTACTTAAACCCAACCAACCTAAGGACATCACACACATCCATGCCCGAGGCAGGATTGGAACCTGCGACTGTAACGGTCACGCGGTTCCAGACTGAAGCGCCTAGAACCGCTCGGCCGCTACGGCCGGCTGCGATTTATGTTAAAGCTGTTAACACTGGAAATAGCTGATGTAATTTACAATGCCGCTATATTCTTACTGTGAAAAGGCTTATGTTGTAAGATTTCAAAATTTGATGTCTTATCTTTATCTCCAAAGTATGAGTATATAGGCCTATATGGCATGTTCGTACAATTCTATGTACACACTCTCTACTTACATTTTTCGTATTTCTTAGCTTTTGCAGTACCACCTGAGAATATCCTTAAGGACGAAATTGCACTTGTGAAATAAATAATCTCTACAGTCAACTAAGAATATGACTTTGTTTAAAAAATTCTACATGACTGTGAACCTCAACCATAAGAAGTTAAGTTTGTAGTTCATTGTTACTGAAGTTAGTACTGAACAGTTTTATCTGAACGTGAGAAAAATAATTACGAACCCTGCGGAACATCTGTTCCTTGGAAACGATAGAAACTTTTGGAGAACTGGAACTTTTAGAGCGCATGTAGGGACGAATTTTAGTTGCTAATCAGTCAGATAATTAAAAACGGCCACCAGTCTAATAGACCATTGCGCTTTTAAGAGTATTTTAATGTTAGTCCTCTACTACGGGAGTTCTCACTTGAGCCAAGGGCTATTAATAGTTTCAGAGACGCTCAGGATCGGGGGTGAAGGAGAAAAACAGTTATAATTTCAGTCCCCGATCATCTACCGGTAGGTAGAACGCCGCAAAATAAGAGTTTGTAGTCCTATGCCTAAATCAAAGGTTAAGCCAAAGGAGGAGGAGGAGATTAGTGTTTAACGTCCCGTCGACAACGAGGTCGTTAGAGACGGAGCGCAAGCTCGGGTGAGGGAAGGATGGGGAAGGAAATCGGCCGTGCCCTTTCAAAGGAACCATCTCGGCATTTGCCTGAAGCGATTTAGGGAAATCACGGAAAACCTAAATCAGTATGGCCGGAGACGGGATTGAACCGTCGTCCTCCCGAATGCGAGTCCAGTGTGCTAACCACTGCGCCACCTCGCTTGGCGTTAAGCCAAGGTCCATCCTAATTCACGTAGAAAATTTATCATTGCCAAATCGAATAAGTTTTTTTAAGACTGTTTCGTAATATCTGAGAAGTGCTCATGTACTGATTTCTCCAATCCACAATTTTATTCTGATAGAATGCTGATCGCCTTTGTAACATAGAATTCGCGATATTTTAACTGGAATTGCGTCTCTGTTATCTACGACATAAACCAGCATACCTGATTCCTAAGCGGTCTTTCAGTACTACGTCGACTGTTCCTTGTCTACCTCTCACTTCACTACAACTTGGCGGGTCGTCTTTGGAGTGCCCACTAAGAACAGATTAAAACATTTTTCGATTGAAGCAGTAGCTCCTTGAAGCAACTATCTACTTTCATTTCGCTGCAGCTAGCATAAACTCTGAGTATTTTAGTCCAGCCGGATGTCGAGCAGCACATCCGACATGTGTAAAATTTCCTGAAGCCCATCTGGAGTGAAATATTTCAGCTGGATTCAGAAGCGTGGCATCTTCATCGCCCGCAGAGAGCCGCAGCCTTCGCTCGTTCGTCAAAGGACACCTCCGAATTTTCTTAGCAAAATTTTATTCTTTCTTCAGGTTAAGCGCTGCGCACTGTTTTTTGCGGCTTATGAAAGGCAGCTTTCACACCTCTTGCTTTGTCAGAAACCGACTTGTGTGGCGTCGCGGTATTAAGAGGTGAGCTTTTAGCTATGCTACGGCACGAACCCTGGCGCAAGGCGCCGCATTCATTCCTCACCCGCGACGCGCAAGTATTAATGATCTTACCCGAAACCGGAGTCAGGTGAAGAATCCGCCTTGTATCAGTAACTCAGAAAGCTGCGTCCCACTCTATCTGACACTTGCTGTCTTTTTTTCCATTGCGAAAGGGAGAGGCGTCCGTAATATTCACGGTCGGCTTCAAATGCCTGAATGTTACCTAACTTCTCCAGCTTGTAACAGTCTTTTGACAAAGGAGGGAAAAATGTAATTTTTGTGTCTGTATTTTCACCTGTATTTGAGTTCCAAAGGGGTATAAAGTTTTTCAGCGAACACTGTTCTCCACTTACGAAAAGTACGCGCATAAACGCTTTTACTTTTGGGGTGCAAAGGGCGACAGTTTCAGCTCACAGCGGCGGCGATGTTGTGAAGGCGGTTGTATGAAACCTCAAAAGCAGGAGATTCCGCCATCGCGCTTCAGCTGCGTAACTTCGACGAAAGCGGAGCGATACGCAGGGCCCTACAGGAACAGGAAATGCTATTCTCGAACTCCGTAAAGACCATCCTTTTATATTCCATGCATAAGTAAAATTAATGCACTTGTGAGCCCGTGAATGACCCTCAGTTCGTCTTACACGACTTCCTCGCAGCCAAATATATATCATGAACTGCGCTCCCGCGCAATATGACGCTTTTTTAATGTAAATGCAATGTAGTGCGCGCCTGGCATATTGCTAGCTGTATACGGCGCAGTAAATTCGTCGTTTATTAATTCAGTCATCTCCTCAGAGCCAGTGCCAACTTAGCAGCCACTTATTTTCTCTTACAAGAGTAAAACGACTTACAAAAGCTGCGGGAACTGCTATATTTGTGACTTCTGAGCTCTGTGTTAAATTTGCTATTATATTGTATTGACGAAACGTTGGAGTTCCAAAACGTAAAACTGCATTTTGGAGGTTATAGCTGAGACAAAAGATCTTACGCTTACGCTTGTGTTTGGATGATGCCTCTGTGGCTAAGAGGTTAATAATCAGACAAGGAATTCAGTTTTGGTAGGTACGCACCAAGGATGTTCCCCGGCGTTTTTCTGTTCTTTCATCCCTCCTAACAGTTGCCATATATGCATATTTGATAAGTCGAACTCTGATTCGAAGCGTTCGTTAAACTGTGGATCCTCCTATAGCTTACCACAGATTTACTTGGTCATCCACAAAATCTACCGCAGAAAAGTTGGAGCAAATATTATTGCTCTTGAAAGTTTATGGCAAGCCGGCACGGTAGCTCAGCGTGTTCGGTCAGAGGGCTGCTCGCCCTCTGTAATAAAAAACAGAGTTAATCGATCAACAACGAACTTAAACGGATGTCTTACGACGTCCGCCTCGAGCAGATGCAACAAACAAAAGCGAACAAAATGAGATTAAAAAAAAAAAAAAAGATGGTAGAGCACTTGCCCGCGAAAGGCAAAGGTCCTTAGTTCGAGTCTCGGTCAGGCACACAGTTTTAATCTGCCAGGAAGTTTCATATCAGCGCACACTCCGCTGCAGAGTGAAAATCTCATTCTGATTATTGCTCTTGTTGTGGCCTTCAGTTCTAAGTTACTGGTTTGGTTTCGGCGCTCTTATATTAAGTGAGGGGGAGAAGGTAACCGTTTGGGGGGAAAATGTGTAAATCACGTCGAAACTTTTGTTTTCATCCTGTTATAGATGTAAGCTTCTTGTAGCGGTTGCACAAACAGATTGAGGACAAGAGAAAGATGGCAGGTCGGCGGGAGCAATAACCTTCGAAAATTCACGAAATTCTGTTTTTGGTGATCAGGATTTCTGGAATATGTTCATTGAAAGCTAAAGCGGTTGTGAGGTGTAGTCATCGGAATACGCTTTCTAACGTGTGGTACAGAAAATGGATAAAAACGAAAATTCGTGCTGTCGCTAAACATTTTCATGCTATTGTTTAGACAGCTGTGGAAGTGGAAACCGAACTACGACAGAAATAAATAAAAATGTATACTTAAGGAATTCCATGTTGTTATAATAAGTACACTGATGTCTGAATTACATAGATATGAAGAACTGTACACTGCTGTATAGAAGAAATGAAAAGATCAACAATACAATATTACAATACACTAAAATTCTTAATAAAAAATGGAAAACAAAATAAATAAGTAAATGGGGGCCATACAGTATGGAATGTAACGGGAAATGGGAAGATTGGTCACGTTTGGGAAAGGGAAAGTATGATTGTTCAAAATTACGTGGGTGCTGTACCCCAAATCTTTGTTGATGTCAAAGGGTTCAAGCATTTTCAGTACTCGCCGTTTGTTTACGGTGGGAACGTCACCAGAAGAGCCAAACCACTACGTTTTTCGTGTCCGCTGAGATTCAGACCACGCACTGGCCATGGTTGTGCCACATAGTCCAATATGCGACTAATCACAGTCAAAAGAGAAATTGTATTTTTTTAACTGTTATGTAGCAGTTTTCTCTTGTCCTTGTTGAAAATATGCTCCGCTGCGGTGTTCCTCATATAATATGAGATTTTATTGTTACAAGAATCCAATATTTTGGTTCTGGGACAGTTGCCCAATGTACGGGATGGTATACTACAGCTTTCAAACAAGTCAAGTAACATAGAAGTATAATCTTAAGATTTATTTTTCGTGTAAGGACTTCTGAAACAATGGAGCACTATTTACCCGTTGCTGGCCTTGTTAAATAGTAGCTCGAAATTCACAGAGACGCATTTATTGTCGCAACTAGTTTCAAGCCTTAGACCGTTTTCATTGATCATTGAGTTATATTGAATACAAAGCATTTTGAAACAAGATGGCTGCTGAAACGAACAGTATAAGTGTTAATAACGTTGCCCAAATATTTCGGAATAATGCTTAAGTAAAACTTATATGCAGACAAAACTGTGAAACCTACACAATAGCCGAAGTCATTTAATACTCGGGACGTAATGGTAGTACAGGAAAGTTCTTCCGGATGCGGACTTAACAGCAGCTGAGTACAAATAAAATCCTAAAAATTATCTTTTTAAACAAAATGGTAAAACGGTGATGTACACAGCTACCTATATTTCTGAAAATAGCTAGAGCGCGAACTAGTATGCATTAAAAATAATACGTAAGCTATTGGATCGGCTGAAACAGTTCGGATGTCCTACCTTCAAGATGAGGAGCGTACTGGACAAAGTATTTAAAAAAAATAGCTTGGTGTCTAACTCTATTAGAAAATATTTAGATATTGGAACACAGACGAGGCGATGTGTTATAAGCCGGTGTTATAGGGTAGTGAGCAAGAAGACCTAATTTAGTCTGCAGTTATCGTTATTCTGAACAGTTCAGAAAAAAATCGTGTACTCTTTTAATGGTATCTGAAACGCTTATTGTTTGTTAACCAATCTTATTTAGCCCCTTTTACCTAACTTACTGTTGCATTACCTACAATTTCAGTGCAAGCTGATGCGGCGATTACGGTAGGCCAAATGCGCTAATGCCAGGGAAGAGGAACCCGCTATTACCATTCCCTTGTCAGAGAAAGCTTTTAATTATTGTTAAGCGAAAGCGTAGTAATAACGCTCGTCGCTGTCTTTAATTGACTTCAGGTGCCATTCCAATTAGCGAATTTCCAGAGACGTATTTTTCCGTTAATGGATCAGCACATCAAAACTTCGCTGTTTAAATAACTCATCCAACGCCCACCTGCCGCATAATCCGCATTCCACCAGCATCTCGACACCGGTGCCTGCGAAACGCGTCTCGGAAGCCACGATGGAATTTTTCCCCCCAAACTGGTCGCAAAACTTTTGCAGGTGCTCCTCCACTACTCCACATATTCGAGAGCGAAATAAGAAACGAGCGTGATAGCTCGGAAGAAATGGCAAGCACGTGGGCAGCGTGTGTGGATGTTAGTGTGTTGAAGCGAGGAGATGACAGAGGAAAAGGGGGGGGGGAGAGGAGGGGGCTGGCAGATGTTCGCCAGGAATGGAGGAATGCTACGCGGAATGGGGGCCACGGCATTCCCTCCCATTACTTCCGATCGAGGCAGTTAGGTAAACCTGTCTTTAGTATTTCACATATAATTCGAGCCCACATTATAAGATTCTCAAATCCACAACTCCCATGCACATATTCTGATGAACGAAGGCATTAAACACCTGATTGACTGCATGTTCTTCCATCTTAGAGTAACACTTGCAACCTACTTCCTCAATTACTTGCTGGATGTGTCCCAGTCCCTATCTTCTTCTACAGTTTTTACCCTCTACAGCTTCCTCTAGTACCATAGCAGTTATTCCGTGATGTCGCAACCGATGTTCTGTCATCCTGTCCCGTCTACTTGTCATTGTTTTCCATATATTCCTTCCCTCTCTAATTCTGCGCACAACCTCCTCTTTCATTACCTTATCAGTCCACCTAACTTTCAACATTCGTATCTAGCACCACATCGCAAATACTTCGATTCTCTCTAGTTCCGGCTTCCCACAGTTCATGTTTCACTACCACACAATGGTGTGCTCCAAGGGGTACATTTTCTGAAATTTCTTTCTCAAAATTAAGGCCTATGTGTGATATTAGTGGACTACTCTTGGCCAGGAATGCCCTTTTTGCCAGTGCTAGTCTTCTTTTGATGTCCTCACTGCTCCGTCCATCGTTGGGTATTTTGCTACCTTGCTAGCACAATTCCTTAACCTCATCTACTTCGTGACCACCAATCCCGATGTTAAGTTTCTCGCTGTTCTCGTTTTTGCTACTTCTAATTACTTTCGTCTTTCTTCGTTTTACTCTCAATCCATGTTCTGCATTTATTAGGCTTCTCATTCCATTCAGCAGATCATGTAATTCTTTTTAGTTGTCAACTAGGATAGCAATGTCATCAGCAATCTTATCATTGATATCCTTTCACCCTGAATTTTAATCCCACTCTTGTACCTTACATTTACTTCCGTCATTGCTTCTTCAGCGTATAAACTGAACAGCAGGAGAGAAAGACTTCATCTCCGTCTCACACTCTTTTTAATCAATGCACTTCGTTCTTGGTCTTATACTCTTATTGTTTCCTCTTGTTTCTTGTATACATGGTGTATTACCCGCCCTTCTGTATAGCTTATTCCTATTTGTCATAGATTTAGGACATCTTGCACTATTTTACACTCTCGAACGCTTTCTCCAGGTCGATTTTTTTCAGTCTTGTCTCTATTATCGATCGCAATGTCAGAACTGCCTCTCGGATGCCTTAACCTTTTCTAAAGCCAAGCTGATCGTCATCTGACGGGTATTCATTTTTCTTTTCCATTCTTCTGTACATTATTCCCGTCAGCAACTTGGATACATGAGCTAGTAAGGTTACTTTACGATAATTCTCACACTTGTCGGCTGTTACTATCTTCGTAATCGCGCGGATATTTTACCGAAAGCTTAATGGTATATCGGCTGTCTCATACATTCTACACAGCAACGCAAATCATCGTTTTATTATCACTACCCGCAATGATTTTTGAAAATTCCGATGGAATGTTATCTATCGCCACTGTCTTATTTGATTTTAAGTCTTCCAAAGCTCTTCTAAATTCATATGTTGGATCCCCTACCTCTTCTCTACTCACACCTGTTTCTTCGTCTATCAGGTCATCATATGTCTTCTCCCTCATAGAGTTCCTCAATTTACTCCTTCCACCTGTCCACTCTCTCCTCTGCATTTAACAGTGCATTGTTAATGTTACCGCCCTTGGTTTTAATTTCTCCGACGGTTTTCTTGACTTTTTTGTATGCCTAGCTAGTCCTTCCGACAACCATCCAATACAAAAGCGTATCTCCGTGTCATGAATTGGTAGATTTCGAGAAATATTTAGCACCATATGTCTACGCACAAGGCAAAGAGTGACCTTAAATTACCGACCGGCGGTTTGTGGCTAGAATCTGGTGCCCGATAGCATCCCAGGTGTATTTCCTTGGGTTCAGATCATACGAATTTGTTGGCCAAGACAACAATGTGAGTTCACTGTTACACTACTCAAATCACTGCAACACGGATCTGACCTTGTGACACAGACTGTTGACCATATGGAACATGCCATTGGTGTCGGGGAAGAAATCAAGCATGAAGGGAAGCAGGCTGTCGCAATAATGTTCATGTAATCCATAACTGTAATGGTGCGTTTAGTTACTACCACAGGACCCTCTGAAACCCGGGTGGATGTTACGAATAGCATAAAACTGTTCATATCGGTCTACGCCAGCATTGCGGTTAATGATTGGAGCAGCAATTCCCCTGAATGACGGCGTTTCTGGACAAGACCATCAACTTGGTGTAACGAAAAATGTGATTCATCCGGGCGGACGACATGTTTCCATTGATCCACGGTCCTCTTTCGATGACCCTGTGCCCGCTGAAATCGTAATTGACGAGGTCGTTGGTTCAGCATGGTAACACGTACTGGTCGTCAGCTGCAGAACCCCATATTCAACAGTGTCTGCAGAACGGCGTGCTCCGAAACACTTGTGCTTGCACCAGCATAGTACCCTGACGTTACAACTGCCATAGATTTTCGCCTAATCTGCTTTACAGAGCTGGAAAGCCTTCGACCTACACGTTCTGTGACGAGGCGTACACTTCTTAACACTTTGTCGTGTAGTCGTGATTTCAACGTCCTTTAAAAACTTTACATTGATGGTCACGAGAGCAGCATGCTTACAGCCCACCTGAATCGGCGTTTCTTACAAGGGAAACTCCCCGTCGTATGCCCCTCAGATTTGGTGGCAAGATATCCCAGTGGACAGCGTGTCAAAAACTGAACACAGATCAAGCATAAAAACAGGAAGAAT
This sequence comes from Schistocerca nitens, assembly GCF_023898315.1. NCBI lineage: Eukaryota > Metazoa > Arthropoda > Insecta > Orthoptera > Acrididae > Schistocerca > Schistocerca nitens. Next base: position 76,619,924 of record NC_064622.1, on the reverse strand, counting down.
GGGTAATGAACTGTGAAGAAAGAAGTAAAATAGAAGCAATGAACGGTCCAAGTTCGAGATGTACAACATGGAGCGATTGGCAAGGATCACGACGTGGTGTTGTGTGGTCGCTGTGCTGGACTGTTAAATCGGAGATCTGCATTCAAACCTCCGTTGTTCTCCACTTTTTTTTCACAAATTTATGAGCTGTGCGTCCATTCATTGATGTGTCTGTTCTCCTTATGCATTCTTGGCAATTGTCATACTGTACATCGAATATGAGCCATTTGGTAAGAATATATTACCGTCGCAAGCAAACGTGATGAATAGTAAGAGCGGGCGAGATGCCTCATTGACCGCTAACAGTAATTGAAACAACAGATGAACGGGTGTGAACTATGTTACAACGAAGGAATTCAAGAGTTAAAACTTTCAAAGCGGAATACAAGAGTCATAACATTTGATACTTGTGTAGGACAAATAGGAGGTACGAAGGTCTGGAGGTCCCATCCTTACACGTCGCTGTTTTAGACGGACGATGCACCACTATACAGACACAAATTTGAATACAGGGAACAGACACGTCAATGACCGTACGGACAGTTCATAATTTCGTAAGAAAAAGTGGGGCATGTGAAAGATTTGAGCCCGGAACTCCCCATTCAGTCCTGGACCGCAACCACATGACAATGACGCCACGTTCATATGCAGTCGCTCGACGTTACTCACGTTAATGTTGGCCCATTCACTGTTTCTATTTTCCTTCTTCCTGTTGTCCCGCCTGATAAGAGTTTAGTTTTTGACAGGCTACGTAGTGGGCCATCTTACCACTAAATCTTCGGGGGGGTGCGATGGGGAGTTTCCTTTGTTAGATCCTCGCTCCCTGTCATCGGACCATAACAATCAGCCCTGTTTTTTCTACGACTATACCACTCACTGCGAAATATTGTGAGCGTGGGCAGCTCAAACACTGCTCCTTCATAGACCATTGTTGGCGATCGGCGATGTACAGGACTTTTCTCATTCTTTAAACACGTGGATTTTATTTGACATGCTGTCACGCACCTACCCTCGATTGCAAGTCGGGTTAAAATAAATAATACTAGGAAAAAAGGTTATGTGTAAGGCTACACGACCGTTAAAAGAGGATACTGAGGACTGAAAAACAAATAAAAACTTTAGCTTGTTTATTTAATATTCCGGTAGTACTTGGAGGAACATAGGCACATTAATAATTGAAATACTACCGATGTTCCAATATAATATTAATTTTATCTTTTGTTGTGATCTCTGCCCCCCCCCCCCCTCCTTCTTCCCATTTCCTCATATGCATCAACCTCTGAACCTCTGTATTTTTGTGTGTGTATCACTATAATGTGCGCCAGTACTCGGTGTACTTTTAATCTTAGTGTACAGTGTAACGAATAATTTCTTGGTATATACCTTCTGCGTAGATTTCAATATCTATTTGTGTATGGTTTACAGATTTTAGTTAATACTGTATAGCTCGTGTACTTCAATACATTTGCATCATTCATACACTGAGTTTACGGATTCAAACTAATATCTTTAAACAACATTACAATTTTTTTTGCTTTATGCCTATGTCAATTTGAAAAACAGAAATTTTTGCGTTTTTTGTGTAGATTTGTAATTTTTAACTGTCACATGTGTATATAAATAACAGTATTTGTACAGCTAGAAGCTCTCACTGATGTATGTAATGTCTGTTTAGTTTTCCGTTTTCTGATCGAATATAAATAGATATTATTGTGGCACATTAATACTTTGTTTTTCAGTTTTGATACTTCACCTATTTTTTGTTACTATTGGTCTCCAGTACAAATAAAACCATGTATGTTCTACACTTAAATATGTCTACCACTACTGTTGCCTACTCAGAGACGAATATTCACCGTGCTACCAGAAGCTGTCAGACTAGACCGCCGCCCGCATCTCGTGGTCGTGCGGTAGCGTTCTCGCTTCCCACGCCCGGGTTCCCGGGTTCGATTCCCGGCGGGGTCAGGGATTTTCTCTGCCTCGTGATGGCTGGGTGTTGTGTGCTGTCCTTAGGTTAGTTAGGTTTAAGTAGTTCTAAGTTCTAGGCGACTTATGACCACAGCAGTTGAGTCCCATAGTGCTCAGAGCCATTTGAACCATTTTGAACTAGACCGCCACCTGGTGCTGACGTCACTCTGTCCTTCAGCTGAGGCAGCATCTTTTATTATGGTGTCTAGTGGCATCATTCTTATGGTTCTGAGTGTCTTTTGGATCAAACTGGCATTTATACAGTTTCAAATGACACTAAAAGCCAATTTTTGGCAACATGCAGTGGAACAAACTAGAATTCTGGGACCCTCGCACACTGCTGGTTCTGTTTGTATGCAACTCTTGCCACTGTACTTACTGAACGCCACCTACCTTTCGTTTAAGTTTCGAGTATGACTTCAACATCAAAAACCTGAAAATATTGCCTTTTTAGCCAGAATTTTTACCCATGTATGGACAGTGCTATTCGGCTTCCGTTGGTTAACAGTTAGAAATAGGCAGAACTTGACAACGATAGACCTTAGGGGATCTTGAACACATGTTTAAGTAATGCAAAACTAAGACCAAGACGTTCAAACTTGCTAAAACGATTGGAAACTGTAGTGCGTACTCTCTTGTAGAGAAAACACGTGCTATGGTGATTTAAGTACACTTTGTATAGCGTAACTCCCTATTTAAAAAAGGAAAAAGAAGAAAAAGAACATGATTCACTATAGCCATTCTCAACATTTTCTGTATCAGTGTCTTGAAGTTCTCAGCAACTCTAATCAACAGTACGCTTTCTCTAATATGCACGCAAATAAATACAGCATGTCCCACAAGGAATGGGGAGGGTTGATTTGATGGAAGAGACCAAACAACATCGATCTTATCGGATTAGGGAAGGACGTCAGCCGCGCACTTTCAAAGGATCCATCCCGGCATTTGCCTAAAGCGATTTAGAGAAATCAGTGAAAACCTAAATGAGGCCGCCCGACGCGGGATTGAACTATCGTCCTGCCGAATGCGAGTCCCGTATGCTAACCACTGCGCCCTCTCGCTCGGTGCAACGACAAATGGTCAATATCCAGGGATGCGGCAGGTAAGATATTTTAATAATAAAAATACTTTATATAGACATGTGCCCTATTTACTGTAGGATCGTTTCCGAGACAGAACACATTTAATAAACATTGTTATTTATTTTTTGTATTATTCAATACCGAAAAATGATACTGAACGCGCAATTTCAATGCCCATTCGGTAGAGCGGTCACAAATTAGATTAAACCCCGCCGTTTAATGAAAGAAGGTACCCACATCACTGAGTTTTGACCTCATACTTCCACTGAGCTACCTCAGTTTTTTCAGAATGCTTTGTAGAGGAAATGCCAAACGGTAAGTTTAGCAGTGCTCTCGTATCGGGTTAGGGGGAATTAATTCACGTACGCTACCTCCCACAAACTCCTATTATGTCACTGTGAATAACGAACAGTTCTGACTTCCAATACACCATGTTAATAATATTGGGGATAATTCCTTAAAGGGAAAAATCTAATGAGGGAAAACAAATCACACGATTACAGCTGATGAAATACATATAAGTAAAAAAAAAATGGCTCTGAGCACTATGGGACTCAACTTCTGAGGTCATTAGTCCCCTAGAACTTAGAACTAGTTAAACCGAACTAACCTAAGGACATCACAAACATCCATGCCCGAGGCAGGATTCGAACCTGCGACCGTAGCGGTCTTGCGGTTCCAGACTGCAGCGCCTTTAAGCGCACGGCATATAAGTAAAACGACTGGTATGATTGGATTGGATTTTTTGGGGGGAAGAGACCAAACAGCGAGGTCATCGGTCTCGTCGGATGAGGGGAGGATGGGGAAGGAAATCGGCCGTGCCCTTTCAAAGGAACCATCCCAGCATTTGCCTGGAACGGTTTAGGGAAATCACGGAAAACCTAAATCAGGATGGCCGGACGCGGGATTGAACCGTCGTCCTCCCGAATGCGAGTCCAGTGGACTGATACGAAAACAGGCGGATAATCGCAAGTAATTTTACGCCGTAGCCGAAAGTGTCATTTGTGTTACATCAGCATTAACTTTTACTGCGCGAAAATTTAGGTTACGATGCACAAAGAGCGTTGTGTCTCAAACATTCGATTAGATTTACATGGAATGCTTGCAGTCGACAGACTGAGAAAAGGAGCGGAGGATCCCACAGAATTACATCGCAGCGGGAGTTCCGGGTTCGGGAAAAAGGGCTGACGGACGAGAAAGGAGAAGGTGAGGATAGCGAAGAAAAGCCGAAACGGTTCTGGGTCTCCCCCCCCCACTCTTCCCCCCCCCCCCCCCCGCCCCCCTTTCAGCGACCGATACGGCCCGGACGCCTCTTTCTGCTGCAGTAAAGACGCTTCCCGCCTAAAACATGACGTACGGTAATATCCGAGGCGGGGCGGACTCCGTCTCTTTCCGCCGCCGCAGCCGTTTGCCGGGTCCCAAAATAAATACGGCCCGAAAGATTCCTGTCTGTAGCTGATGGGGACTGATGTTATTGCCACCGCGAGGCCTCTCCCCGTAAACAGCGGTAACTGTCGCCCCGTCTCGCCGCTGGCGGAAACCTCCGGACGGGGAAGGAACGGTTAACTGCTGCGGAAGCGGCCCTGCGCCCTCTGACAGCCGTCCTCCGGCGAGACCATTCCAGGCGTCGCGTTCCGTTAATGCGGGCGCCATCTGCTTCTCCTGCGGCTGCGACTTTTCCTGTCTCACACGTGATCGAGATTTTTTTGACAAGTATCTTCGAATACTGATACTACTAGCCTACAGTAAACATTTAATGCCCTCAGCTTTGACACACTATCTGGAAAAACGAGAACGTTATAAATTTTTAGACAGTGTAGTGAAGTTGTCTGAAAGTTACTTGAGGAAATGGCTTCAGTGAGTTTTCTGTGGGAATGAGAACTAGCCCAAGACACATGTTTTCCTAGGAGTACCTCAGGGGTCACGCGTGAACCGGCCTTTGTGGCCGAGCGGTTCTAGGTGCTTCAGTCTGGGACCGCGCGACCGCTACGGTCGCAGGTTCGAATCCTGCCTCGGGCATGGATGTGTGTGATGTCCTTAGGTTAGCTAGGTTTAAGTAGTTCTAAGTTCTAGGGGACTGATGACCTCAGATGTTAAGTCCCATAGTGCTGAGAGCCATTTGAACTGTATGGGCCACGCGTGAAACCGCTATTGACGTCCTTGCGCGTCAGTGCACCGACGACCTCCAGTTTCACTTAAATGTCAGACCTGCCGTCGTCCAGATAAATTGCAGCCTCCCCGCAATAAAAATATATATAGTGTAACCTCCCAACAGTAAAAAATATGAGTATATAATTCACATTCAGCGTAACCTCCCACAGATAAATTCCGTAACCTTGGAACAATAATATGTGACTGATCTCCTAATAAAAAAATGTGACTCATAGATAACCTTTCAATAATTGACTGTGAATCTAAACTGGTAAATTTTGGACGTCAGCAGTGCTGCGTCATGACCCTGAAAGATCATATTGAATAAATTGAAAATTCTTACCTCAATGAAGTCACCGGATAACGCATATGTATCTGCTCTTATAATAAATTTTTCTGGCACAGCCCAGTGCAATGCTGGCCAATAGATTTATCATGTATAAAAGGAAACAACTGTTTTTTCTTTACAATAATCGGGATGACCATGGATTTGGGAAGTTAGTAAATTCTTTAAATTGAGATAAATGTCTGTCAAAAGTTAGTTTTTATAAAAAGGAATATTATTAAGAGATTTTTTTACAACATTTACATGGGGCTTGATATAACAATACTAGATATGCGCGAGGCTGCTTTTACCTTATACTACAACGATGAGGCTCTGCCATCGCTCCCCACGACCGGCCCAGCCAACTCCACACACACGACTTTTAGCAACTATTTACTCCTACTGCTACACAGTTCCTACTGCATACAACACTGCTCCATGGTCTGAGATTCTCTTATACCTTACATATCGCAGGCAGGACGAGAGCAATCCATCGAAATTACATCTGCTCTAGTCCGCTAGCAACAAATTCCTTAGTTATGGACCTCTTACAAAATGAGCCGGCCGCAGTGGCCGAGCGGTTCTAGGCGCTACAGTCTGGAACGGCGCGGCCGCTACGGTCGCAGGTTCGAATCCTGCCTCGGGCACGGATGTGTGTGCTGTCCTTAGGTTAGTTAGGTTTAAGTAGTTCTAAGTTCTAGGGGACTGATGACCTCAGAAGTTAAGTCCCATGGTGCTCAGAGCCATTTGAACCAGATAAATGATCCCGACATTATATCAGCAAAAACTTTGGTTATAATTTTGGATGAGCCCATCAACTGTGAAATAGGCAGATATAATGAAAATTGTAAATTTTAACGTATTAGCCCAGAGCATAGGCGATATATCGATTACAAAGGTGTACGTGTGAAAGAACGCTGCGAGGCAGCTATCGCTGAGACAGAGCATGACAATGAACTTCTGTTAGGTCCCGCAGTAGTAGTCAGTTGTTGTTCGTCAGGAGTGCCGCGCAGGATTTGCCGACCGGTCTGGCTGTTGCAGTCATGGACTGTGCGGCTGGTCCCGGCGGAGGTTCGAGTCCTCCCTCGGGCATGGGTGTGTGTGTTTGTCCTTAGGATAGTTTAGGTTAAGTAGTGTGTAAGCTTAGGGACTGATGACCTTAGCAGTTAAGTCCCATAAGATTTCACACACATTTGAACATTTTTTCAGCAGGAGTAGGAATAGCGCGACAGAGGCTGACAGTGTCTGTTGTGACGCTCCGGAGTGTGCAGTAGCTTAGTATTAAATATTCATTGTAATAATTTCAGTGTTGTATATTAATGATTTACGGAAGAAATAATATTTGAAGTAAACTTTATTAAGAAAATGAAACAAATATGATAATGAAATTTTGATGAAAGATCTTTCTACATTTTGTTACATCGATCTACAATAAGGTGATAAATATTCATGTATTTACGCGCTTTTGCTGTACGGTTCAAATGGCTCTGAGCACTATGGGACTGAACATCTGAGGTCATCAGTCCCCTAGACCTTAGAACTACTTAAGGAGGGTAGGACGTCAAACGGGCCGACTTGGAGCAGGAGAGTTACCACAGGACATTTTAATTTCTACTGTCTATACTTTTACAAATAAATTCATAAAACTTTGTCACCATGACCAGGAAGGATTGAGGACTCACAGTCATCGTAGTGGAAGTTCAAAAACGTAGCAAAATACCTGTTTTTACAGATGAAATTTCATCATTTTTTCACTTATTACTGGTTGAATTTGTTGCTATAGGTACACTTTTCTTCCTAAGTAAGAGAAATTCTTCGATGAATTTTTCATAACATACAAACAGTAGTTACACATGTATGAAACACTAGAATTTTCCAAATCTATTAGAAAAATTGGGGAAAAATTGAGATAATTAACTATAAAACTTGAGTTTTTTCTAAACATGAAGTTTAAAATATAACAGTTCATTCATTTTTTCATAAATTAAATAACTTATAGAGTTTCATACACCTGTAACTATGGTTTGTATGCTGTGCAAAAGTCATCGAAGAATCTCTCTTACTTAGGCAGAAAAGTGTACCTATAGCAACAAATGCAGCCAGTAGTAAGTGAACAAATGATGAAATTTCACATGTAAAAAAATGTGTTTTGTTACGTTCTTGAACTTTCACTGCTATGAGTATGAATCCTGAATCCTTCTTGGTCTTGCTGTTACAGTTTTATGAATTTGTTTGTAAAAGTATAGACAGTGGAAATTAAAATGCCCTGTGGTGCCTCTCCTGCTCCAAGGCGGCCCGTTTTACGTCCTACCCCCCATAAACCTAAGTAACCTAAGGACATCACACACATCCATGCCCGAGGCAGGATTCGAACCTGCGACCGTAACGGTCGCGCGGTTCCAGACTGAAGCGCTTAGAACCGCTCGGCCACAACGGCCGGTGCTGAGAGCAGAACAACGTGTTATCCAAGGCGACACCAAGACGAAGTAAGAAATTTATTTCACACAGTTTATGGATTTTTCGCACAGGGTCCACTTTTGTACTTATTCAGATTTACAGGGCCGTAGTGTGGTCGAATATATCTCAATGTACTTACCTCTAATTTGTCATTATTGCACACAGGTTTTAATTAGTTTTGATTTACCGGTAATGCTTTCTTGTCATTAGACAGATTGTTTAAAACATGGTCAAGTAAATATACGGGTACACGTAATCAGGTACGCAGTCAGCACACCACTTGATATAACTTTTCTTTGTTAGACATAAACATTACGCCGTACTTTAGACGCAAACGTTACACTGTAGCGCAGCGGCGGGCAGTGGTTGCTAGGCAGTAGGAGGAATAGCGCGCCAGAGGCTGGCAGTGTCTGGAAGCTACTGCTGCTACTCCCGAGCAGCCACTGGCCACTCCTGCGCGACCTAACAGAAGTTCTTTCTTACACATACTCTGCTCAGTGATAGCTGCCTCTTAGCGTTCTTTCACACGTACACCGTCGTAATCGATATATCGCTTATGCTCCTGGATAGCACGTTAAAATTTACAATTTTCATAATACGTACCAATTTCAAATATCACCAAGTATAAAAAGACCTTCGCTCTTTTCTAAGCCCTCCAGAAACGGCAGAATATTTTTCCAATATATTTCCACAGAATGCGAAACACATTACTTTTGCCATCACTCGTACTGACAGTCTCCACTATTGCGATGTAATCCAGCACGCCAGGAGCAGTAAAATGTTTATACAGCTAGAGATAACTATTAACGGTCGTGTGCGTCACATCTGGAACATTCGTCTATTTGACGAAGTGACCACGTCATGCGTCCTGTTAGGGCGGTTGAGGCCAGGCAAGTTGGTACGTGACTACCACACGCTTGTGAACTTAATCGGCCCCATAGTTTGCATGCACCCTAATACCGCACGTCAGGGGTCAACTACCTTTCATCTCATCACAATGGAAACACAATGTCTCATTTATCTAGTACCACAGCTGTGTCCAATCACAGAGGAAAAACATTCGCAAACTCCTTCTCTACGGTTCTGGAATAACTGCTTCAAGTTTTCACAAGTGCTGTATACAGGCTCCTGTCCATCGTTGGCAAAAGTGCATAAAGAATGGTGGTGCCTATGTGGAATAACGGCAGTATGTAGCTAAAAGCTTTCGCTATTTATCTGTGTTAATGTGTTTTCCGTATATGTTGTAGCTCCGGTGAAAGTTGTAAGGTTTCCAGTTTATTTTTGGTATTCAAGGGAAATGACGTGAGCTTTATGTTTTTATTAGATATGTCATATTTCATATTTGTGCGGTAAACATTTTTCAAACAGTAGTTTAGGTAGTCGATACGTTACGCCACAGAGGTTCTGAGTACAGTCAGTGTGATCGTTGGTCAATAGTAGCATTGTCGTTGCAATAGGCATTCTATGATAAATTAGCGAGAGCGGATGGAAATAGCGTCCTGAGCACAGAGGTGAAGGTACAGAGAAGGATGAATTCGGAAACATAATTTCGTAAAGAGTAATTTAGGAAGTGAAGATGTTCAGATACAGTTGTTGCTGCACTGCTTGCTTGCGCGTAGTTATGTTGTATTTGACTAACAGAAGGTTTTAACAGAATTTTTTTTATTTGTCTGGGTTAGTTAGTTTATTTTTCTGACGAGAACAACTAGAGTTAACAGTTCACACAGTTTGCACTAAGAGGTTATAGTTTTACCTCTCCTTACAATTTTCAGTTATTAACTTCATGGCCGAGGAATATTTGTTGTAACGGATAATTTTTGTTGTGATGGTTAGGGAACGAGTATCAGTTTCCGTAATACGGTTTTCTAAGCAATAAACTATTTTCAGTCACTTAGCAAGTTCAAATTCCGTCACCGTCCTCTCACGAAAGAATTTCATATTTCCTGACTGTGTCGCCGCATTTTATCTTGGGAACACAGTAACTGAAGCATGAGTTGTCTAGAATAGATGCGCGTCTTTGCACTGAACTGTGAAAGGCTTTTCCGTTCCTTTCAGCTTGATCGCCGCTGCGCTGCATGTTTTATGTACATCACTTCGAGCAGTACCAAGTTTCCGTTGCCATAGGTAAGCCATATTAAATTTGTTAAGGCCAGTTTTGTATTACAGTCAAGATAGTTAAATTGTTCACAGCTAGATCCGCTGTTCAAAATTGTTGTCAGATTCAGTTTAGGTAAGGTCTCTCTTGCGGAGACCGTTTTATACTTAATGTGCATTGTTATATTCGCTTGTGTATTATTCGATGTCTAGAATTTCGTCTCTCAGGTACGTACATTCCCAGGACATTGATAATGAAATAGTTTCGAGATTTATTCTTCCAAAAATTGATTAGTACTTTTATAGAGCATTTTTATTCTGTTAGATTGTGTGCTGGAATTGGAAGTCACGTATTGTAAGACTGCTCACAGTACCTCACAAAACAGTTTCACGGGACAGCTTATTCATCCTGAAGGGCCAAAGAAACTAGCACTTCTGCGTAATATCGTGTACGGCCCCCGCGAGCACACAGAAGTGCCGCAACACGACATGGCATGGACTGGACTACTGTCTGAAGTAGTGCTGGAGGGAACTGACTTAAAATCTTGCACGGTTTCCCACAAATTCGTAAGAGTACGAGGAAAAAGATATCTTCTGAACAGCGCGTTGCAAGGCATCCCAGATACGCTCAATAATGTTCATGTCTGGGCAGTGTGCTGGCCAGTGGAAGTGTTTAAATACATAAGAGTGCTCCTGCAGCCTGATCAGACAGGATGCTTACGTACGAGTCACCAATCAGAGTCGTATCTAGACGTATCAGGAGTCCCATACCACTCCAACTGCACACGCCCCACACCATTACGTGGCTAGCGTTGCTGCTCTTGCGTGACAGGGTCCCGGGTTCGATTCCCGGCCGGGTTGGTTATTTTCTCTGCCCGGGGACTGGGTGTTTGTGTTGTCCTCATCATTTCATCATCATCATCATTCGTGACAGTGGCTAGATTGGACTGTGAGAAACAACTGGATTGTGTAAAAATTGGGCTTTGTACGGTCGCTAGTGACCGCGCTGTTGAGTGCCCCACAAACTAAACACCATAATCATCATCATCATCATCACTCACACCATTACAAAACTTGAACAGTCTCCTGCTGACACGCAGGGTCTATGAATTCATGAGGTTGTCACCGAGCGAGGTGGCGCAGTGGTTAGCACACTGGACTCGCATTCGGGAGGACGACGGTTCAATCCCGTCTCCGGCCATCCTGATTTAGGTTTTCCGTGATTTCCCTAAATCGTTTCAGGCAAATGCCGGGATGGTTCCTTTCAAAGGGCACGGCCGATTTCCTTGCCCGTCCTTCCCTAACCCGAGCTTGCGCTCCGTCTCTAATGACCTCGTTGTCGACGGGACGTTAAACACTAATCTCCTCCTCCTCCTCCTTCATGAGGTTGTCTCCATACCCGTACACGGCCATCCGCACGATACAATTTGAAACGAGACTCGTCCGACCAGGCAACTTGTTTCCAGTCATCAACAGTCCAATGTCACTGTTGACGGACCCAGCCGAGACGTAAAGGTTTGTGTCGTGCAGTCATCAAGGGTACACGTGTGGGCCTTAGGCTCCGAAAGCCCATGTCGATCATGTTGCGTTGAATGTTCCTCACGCTGCCAGTTGTTGATTGCCCAGCGTCGACACCTGCAGAAATCTGAGGAAGGGTCGCACTTCTGTCACGTAGAATGATCCTTTTCAGTCGTCGTTGGTCCCGTTCTTGGAGGATCTTTTTCCGACCGCAGCGATGTCGGAGATTTGATGTTTTACCGAATTCTTGATAATCACGGTACACTCGTGGAATGGTCGTACGGGAAAATTTAAAGCTCATCGCTACCTCGGAGATGCTGTGTCCCATCGCTCGTGCTTCGACTATATCACCACGTTCAGACCCAGTTAAATCCGACAGAGTAGCAGCAGTAACCGATCTAACAACAGCGCCAGACACTTGTTCTCTTATACAGGTGGTGCCAATCGCAGCGCCGTATTCTGTATGTTTACATACCTCTGTATTTGAATACGCATGCATATGCCAGTTTCTTTGCCGCTTCAGTGTACTTAACAGTTTTGGTCTCCTCATTAATTTCGTTGAAGTTAAGTAAGGAGTAGCGTCTTTGATTCATAATCAAAACGTCTTCGGTCCCGGGTTCGATCCCCGCCATTGCCTAAATATTGATAAATAATCAGCATTGGCGGCCGAAGACTTCCGGCATAAGAAGTCAGACTCATTCTGCCAACGGCCTTGTCAAAGAGGGCGGAGGAGCGGATAGAGGTTCAGGGCACTCTCTCGTCCTAGGGGTGGGAAATTGCCCCTAAAGGCGGAAGAGTCAGCAATGATCAACGACATGAGGATGCAGAAGGCAATGGAAACCACTGCATTAAAGACACGTAACGTGTATCCACAGGACATGTGGCCTGTAATTGAAGAAGTGTCATGATGATCTCTCCATTGGCAAAAGATTCCGGAATAGTCCCCCATTCGGATCTCCGGGAGGGGACTGCCAAGGGGGAGGTTACCATGAGAAAAAGATTGAATAATCAACGAAAGGATAACGTTCTACGAGTCGGGGCGTGGAATGTCAGAAGCTTGAACGTGGTAGGGAAACTAGAAAATCTGAAAAGGGAAATGCAAAGGCTAAATCTAGATATAGTAGGGGTCAGTGAAGTGAAGTGGAAGGAAGACAAGGATTTCTGGTCAGATGAGTATCGGGTAATATCAACAGCAGCAGAAAATGGTATAAAAGGTGTAGGATTCGTTATGAATAGGAAGGTAGGGCAGAAGGTGTGTTACTGTGAACAGTTCAGTGACCGGGTTGTTCTAATCAGAATCGACAGAACTAACACCGACAAAGATAGTTCAGGTATACATGCTGACGTCGCAAGCTGAAGATGAACAGACAGAGAAAGTGTGAGGATATTGAAAGGGTAATGCAGTATGCAAAGGGGGACGAAAAACTAATAGTCATGGACGACTGGAATGCAGTCGTAGGGGAAGGAGTAGAAGAAAAGGTTACAGGAGAATATGGGCTTGGGACGAGGAATGAAAGAGGAGAAAGACTAATTGGGTTCTGTAACAAGTTTCAGCTAGTAATAGCGAATACCCTGTTCAAGAATCACAAGAGGAGGAGGTATACTTGGAAAAGGCCGGGAGATACGGGAAGATTTCAATTAGATTACATCATGGTCAGACAGAGATTCCGAAATCAGATACTGGATTGTAAGGCGTACCCAGGAGCAGATATAGACTCAGATCACAATATAGTAGTGATGAAGAGTAGGCTGAAGTTCAAGACATTAGTCAGGAAGAATCAATACGCAAAGAAGTGGGATACGGAAGTACTAAGGAATGACGAGATACGTTTGAAGTTCTCTAACGCTATAGAAACAGCAATAAGGAATAGCGCAGTAGGCAGTACAGTTGAAGAGGAATGGACATCTCTAAAAACGGCCATCACAGAAGTTGGGAAGGAAAACATAGGTACAAAGAAGGTAGCCGCGAAGAAACCATGGGTAACAGAAGAAATACTTCAGTTGATTGATGAAAGGAGGAAGTACAAACATGTTCCGGGAAAATCAGGAATACAGAAATACATGTGGCTGAGGAATGAAATAAATAGGAAGTGCAGGGAAGCTAAGACGAAATGGCTGCAGGATAAATGTGAAGACATCGAAAAAGATATGATTGTCGGAAGGACAGACTCAGCATACAGGAAAGTCAAAACAACCTTTGGTGACATTAAAAGCAACGGTGGTAAGATTAAGAGTGCAACGGGAATTCCACTGTTAAATGCAGAGGAGAGAGCAGATAGGTGGAAAGAATACATTGAAAGCCCATATGAGGGTGAAGATTTGTCTGATGTGATAGAAGAAGAAACAGGAGTCGATTTAGAAGAGATAGGGGATCCAGTATTAGAATCGGAATTTAAAAGAGCTTTGGAGGACTTACGGTCAAATAAGGCAGAAGGGATAGATAACATTCCATCAGAATTTCTAAAATCATTGGGGGAAGTGGCAACAAAACGACTATTCACGTTGGTGTGTAGATATATGAGTCTGGCGACATACCATCTGACTTTCGGAAAAGCATCATCCACACAATTCCGAAGATTCTGAAAAAAGTAGGGGTAAGCTATAGGGAGCGACGGGTCATGTACAATATGTACAACAACCAAGAGAGAATAATAAGAGTGGACGATCAAGAACGAAGTGCTCGTATTAAGAAGGGTGTAAGACAAGGCTGTAGCCTTTCGCCCCTACTCTTCAATCTGTACGTCGAGGAAGCAATGATGGAAAAAAAAAAAGAAAGGTTCAGGAGTGGAATTAAAATACAAGGTGAAAGGATATCAATGATACGATTCGCTGATGACATTGCTATCCTGAGTGAAAGTGAAGAAGAATTAAATGATCTGCTGAACGGAATGAACAGTCTAATGAGTACACAGTATGGTTTGAGAGTAAATCGGAGAAAGACGAAGGCAATGAGAAGTAGTAGAAATGAGAACAGCGAGAAACTTAACATCAGGATTGATGGTCACGAAGTCAATGAAGTTAAGGAATTCTGCTACCTAGGCAGTAAAATAACCAATGGCGGACGGAGCAAGGAGGACATCAAAAGCAGACTCGCTATGGCAAAAAAGGCATTTCTGGCCAAGAGAAGTCTACTAATATCAAATACCGGCCTTAATTTGAGGAAGAAATTTCTGAGGATGTACGACTGGAGTACAGCAGTGTATGGTAGTGAAACATGGACTGTGGGAAAACCGGAACAGAAGAGAATCGAAGCATTTGAGATGTGGTGCTATAGACGAAGTTGAAAATTAGGTGGACTGATAAGGTAAGGAATGCGGAGGTTGTACGCAGAATCGGAGAGGAAAGGAATATGTGGAAAACACTGATAAGGAGAAGGGACAGCATGATAGGACATCTGCTAAGACGTGAAGGAATAACTTCCATGGTACTGGAGGGAGCTGTAGAGGGCAAAAACTGTAGAGGAAGGCAGAGATTGGAATACGTCAAGCAAATAACTGAGGACGTAGGTTGCAAGTGCTACTCTGAGATGAAGAGGTTAAGAGGTTAGCACAGGAAAGGAATTCGTGGCGGGCCGCATCAAACCAGTCAGTAGACTGACGACCAAAAAAAAAATAAAATTATACGATTTCAGTTTTGCAGACTCATTTGTCAGATAGCGATTCTGTTACTGCATCACTTGCATTGTACAGAATTACAATACACAGGTACACGAATATAGATAATAGCAGTACAGTTTGGTCCAGGTTCAGTTCGAAAAATAAAACAACAGAAAAGTTACAAGGTCAACGGAAGAAATTACCATCGGAATGATACTCGTAGTAAAAATGCGTGGAGTATTCGTCCGTGTGTGTGCGCCCGACGTGGTGGGAGCAGTGTGGAGCAAAAAGAAGAGCAGGAGAAGGAGGAGGAGGGGGAGGAGGAGGAGGTTTCTGGCTTCCATCTGTCCTGGGAGGACCGTTCTGTCAAGGTGTGCTCCGCGCCGTTCATTGGATTTCCGTTCCGCGAGCCCGTTTCGCCGCCGCTAACGTCTTCTTCCCGTCGATGTCTCATTTCAGTCGTAACCCGGCCGAGTCATTAAAGACGCCGTAATGTCGGGACGGAACTGGGCCAGCCGAGGCATTGTCCCGGGAGATTTTCGATTATAACGGCGTCGCCGAAGGAGGGTGGTGGGAGAAGAAGAAGAGGAACATCGGCCTCCGTTCGTTCGCGTTGCACCGCCGGCGTCGCCGTGGACGGCTTTTAATGGCCGCGGGTGGGTTCCGCCCATTCCCATCGCAGCTAGCGGGCCGGCATTAGCGAAATGCAGTTTGTTCATTTATTTTTCCGCTCAGGGAAATGTTCCTCCGCGCTACCACAAGTGAACACAGCCTGCTGTAGCAGTCACTTTTATTCCGTCGTATTTCAGTTCGAGTTTTCACTTCGGGAGCATTTGTTACACAAATGGTAATTATTACGCAGCCATCTTCCGTCCGAGGGTCGTCTCTTCATTAGCGTCGAGTGAGCGCCGTCTCCTCCCTCCATCCTCCCCCAACCCACCCCCAACCCGTCTTGCCGCCGACCCACGTGGAAATTGATTGAATAATTAAAAGTAATTAGCAGCTGACAAGACCCCTGAGAAAAGCGAGCGGAAGAGAAGGTGAAAAAAAGAAACGCTAATGGGAATCCGGGACGGGTGTGTTCTTCCCGGAGCGTCTGCAATCTCTAGCATTACGTCGAAGCACCGACCTGCTAGACCACCTGCGCGAAATCTTTATTTCTGCGAGTTCTTTACAGCAGACTAAATAAATGTTAATCAGCTCTTTGGTGGTTCGTCGTACGGTCCCAAGCGCGTTTCTGTCTTCCCCTCCTCTGCTCTTCCTTCTTTTTTTCTCCTGCCTTCTGCGCGCGGAATTCATTTCGCTTACGGAGCCAATGAAGTGGAAGACGCCGGCAGACAGCAGCATACGCCTTCTTTACTGCACTCGACCACTGTGTTAATGAGCGTCTCCCTCTCTCTATTTTTGCCGGACCGAATATTTTATTTTATATTCATCTGGTTCGGCCAGCATTCCGCGTGCTGCCTCGATCCCACGGGAGCATCCGAACGAGCATCCAGCCGATCCACTCGGCGCATCCTGTTTTTCTCGGTAACGTCTTTGATTTAAGCCGAGCGCTCGGCGCTTGTGGCTGTGTGGGCACACGTTGCCACCGCCTCTTGTCCCAGAGCGACTTCCCCCCCTCCTCCTCCCAACGCTATTCCAAAGCCTTTGCCGGTAGTCTGCAGCCCGCTCCGCTCTTTCGAAATAAAAGCTTCGGGAGAGAAAAGGTCGAGGTGCAAAGATCTTTGAGCTGAGCTACGGCGGGCTTTTCTGGAAGTAATTACTATCGTAACGTGTATATCGGGATGGTTTACAGTTCGGACAGGCGACACCGCTATTACTGCGCGCAGTTATTGGCTGAGCTTCGGCGTAATTTTTCTCCCCCCCCCCCCTCTCTCTCTCACCCCGCCTCGTTCCGCAGCGCCCGGGAAGCCGCCTCCGCTGCCACTGCCTTTCCTGTGGACCGGTCGCCGATATATTTGAACGGCTTCGTTAAGATCGCCCAGTATTCGAAAACACTGGGAGCGTCCTTTGGGCCCAGACGCCGGAGAGACGCTTCGGGAATGGGACGGCTGAAAGAGAAACGGAACAATAAACTCACATTTGTTTCCACATTTAATTGCTTCGGTGTAGACCGCGCAGCTCGCGCGTCTATGAATCAGACGCGCTAGCAGGCGGGAGCGCTATACTCGCCCCCCCCCCCCCCTCCCCCGAACCCTTCCAGACATCTGTTCTCCCTCCCACCTTTTCACCTTTTACCGGCAGCTCTGGAATTCCGTTCGTCCTTCGCCGGAATTGATTCCTGAAGCGGCGACCGTCCACAATTCTTTACGATATTCTTTTCGTACTGTTTCTTCCCCATTCCCTTGGCCCCCCTGGCCGAACCAGTGCGTTTCTCTTCCACTTTTTCCTGCCCCCGGCTCCGTCTTCAAATGAGCTTCCAGCCGCGTTCGAAGACAACCTGTCATAGCTTTTTGTATTAAAGAAGTCGCGTTATGGAACATATATCGCGGAGCCGTATCCCACGGAGCCGATTGCTTTCGTCTTTGACACTGGACTCTATTCATGGTAATGGCGCAGTCGTGACTGAGTGTATGTATGTATGTGTGTGTGTGTGTGTGTGTGTGTGTGTGTGTGACCGTATATATGTAGACAAGGGCACGCACAACAGTCGACCGCCTGTGCGTGGCGGATGTGTCTCTCCGGAGCGGCCAAGGTCTGATCCCGCGGCGTGGGATCGCCTCTTGCGTAACAGGAAACTCCGATCGTCCGCCTGCCACTTGTCGATGAGCAGCGCATTACCTAACGACGGCTATGTCCTTATGACCGCTCGTTCCTAACTGACAGAATAAAACGGCAGCAATGCTGATTTATTACGAACGGAACGCATTAATGTCTTATTTTGCAAATAAATGCTCTCATAAGGATGTAGAATCATCCGAAGATAAATATCGATTTTGAAAGCTCGCCTACTACATGTTACAGTTTAATATGAGTGTTTAACTAATACGACTCCGTTACAAATCTCCCGAAAATATTCCATTTATTTTACACATTTTGACCCGTGAACAGAAAGCAACAGTATCTGACTTCTGTAATTAAATATGAGGTAGTAAGTAAGCTTTCATAGCTCAGAAGAATATGCCAAGTGGGCCTCTGATATGTATTAAAGTAACGCAAAATTATGTCAAAACGAAACCTGTAACTTTTGGTCTGTCTTCGCTCACAGAGAAAATGCATGGCATGCAGATGTAGACCGCACCTTGCACTGCCTGTCACCTGATAGTAAGACGCATGAATCAACCAATTATTCGTTATATTAATTTTTCAGAAGATGGATTGTTGTCAATCAGGTGTGCTCACATCAACTACGAATGTGAAGAAAGGATAAATAAGCACATGTAAGCTGAACATCTATGTTGAAAAATTTACAAATATTTACGGAAGGGAAAAAAATGACATACTTTGAAATTAATGCAAGTTATTATTCAAGAAGTAACCATGGAAGTTCAGAAACAAGGGACATCTATGTCCTCTATCGGGCCACGTGGGATTACAATACCACGAATTCTTAAAAACAACAGAAAAGGAACCCATATACAGGGTGAATCATCTAAACTTGCAGCGTATGTATTGCGGAAACGGAAAGTGCTACTGATGTGCTGCTTTCTCAGAAAGGTTTGAATTCAAGGGTTCATTAGCCAATAAACAAGGAGTAATAACAATTAGAAAGTATATTTTTCATACAAAAATACACCTTTTTAAGTGTAACAATGCCTATTGATATCAACAAAGTATGAGCAGGGTAAATTAGAATGTCATTGGTGTCTGCTGCAGGATTCTAGTGCCACTGGTTTAGGAAATATCGTATTATGAAAACCTTCCACAGCGACACTTGTCATTAAACCTGCGTAATTGTTAGGTAAGATGTTATGTTTGCTGACAGTGTGCTTATATGTAACTTGAATGCATTGCGACTTGTTGGTCACTTAGTGTGTGACAGTCCAAGTAGTGGGTCTTGAGTGGACAATGGGATTTACCAACGCAGAAAAAGCCGACATGCTCATGGTGTATGGAGACTACAGGAATAACGCAGATCATTCTTGCACGGTGAATGTGACCCCAACCGTCTCGGCTATTATTCATCAACCTCTTCAAACAGTCACGTTAAAGTGGTAGTGTAACACCTAGACAACGTAACAGAAGAGGGGTAAATTAAAGGTCTTGTTACTATTGCAGTTGATCCGCAGGTTTGCTCCCATGTAAGTGCACGCGTAAGAGGCGTGAGTCACTCTCCATCGACATACTTTCCTCCCTATCACATCTCTCTCCATCAAGAGCTGCATGGAAACGACTATGATAACTTCTATGCATGGACGTTAAGACAGGATACTAAAGATATATCAAGTATCGTGAACACACACAAATATCGCAGCATTCTAACAGATCCTCTTCCACGGATACTAGAAGTTTCTCCACAGACTAGGAGAAACCTGTGATACCAAGATGATGATTGTACAGTCCGTAGTGAACCAAGTACCACAAAATGCCTTCACGAATTGTTTTCAAGTCGTTAGATTGGATGCAGAGGACCCGTACCTTGGGCAGCCCGTAGACATCTTCCTGTGGGGAAAGCTGAAAGATGTTGTCCAAGGCCATATCAGTTACACCCAATGATATGCAACCATGTATTACTGCAGCCTGCTACTCAGACATATCAGCTAAAATGCAAGCATGTGTTCAGTAGTCGTTCCATACCAGACTGCCGGTGGTCATTTTCAATACAACCTGCGATGATCAGTTGTCTCGTTACTGGTCAGAATCCACGTAACTAGTGTATGCACTTTTGCTGTTCTTTAGCGAGTGCTACCACAGGTATTGCACGAGTGTGCCGGCCGGAGTGGCCTTGCGGTTCTAGGCGCTACAGTCTCGAACCGAGCGACCGCTACGGTGGCAGGTTCGAATCCTGCCTCGGGCATGGATGTGTGTGATGTCCTTAGGTTAGTTATTGTTTAATTAGTTCTAAGTTCTAGGCAACTGATGACATCAGAAGTTAAGTCGCGTAGTGCTCAGAGCCATTTTTTTGCACGAGTGTCGGTGTGGGAACTCATCAAAATATGATACCTCTCAAACGATTCGCTCTAGAATCCTGCAATTGACACCACTGACATTCTGATTTTCCCTATTTTAAGTTTCCTAATCTTCAGTTTAAAAGGCGTATGTCTGTACAAAAAACGCACTTCGTAAGTGTTATTACAACCTGTTGATTTGCTAACAATACGAGCCCCTAACTACCAATCCATTCTGTAAAAACCGCACATAAATACAGACGTAAAAAAAAGTTTTGTCTCACCTGGGTTCCGAGAGTTCCGGAACCTGTGCAGAAGATTGGAATAGAGTTCAAATGGCTCTGAGCACTATGGGACTTCACTTCTAAGGTCATCAGTCCCCTAGAACTTAGAACTACTTAAACCTAACTAACCTAAGGACATCACACACATCCATGCCCGAGGCAGGATTCGATCCTGCGACCGCAGCGGTCGCGCGGTTCTAGACTGTAGTGCCTAGAACCGTTCGGCCACCCCGGCCGGCTTGGAATAGAGATCAACGTAAACATCATTCCAGCCCTTTTTATTGCTAACGAAAACTACACATTGCATGTTGTACTACCATACAACGAGACCTTTAGAAGTGGTGGTCCAGATTTCTGTATACACCGGTACCTCTAATACCCAGTAGCACGCCCTCTTGCATTGATGCACTGTTGGTCCAGATTGACCCACTCCTCAACGGCGATTCGGCGTAGATCCCTCAGAGTGGTTGGTGGGTCACGTCGTCCATAAACAGCCCTTTTCAATCTATCTCAGGCATGTTAGATAGGGTTCGTGTCTGGAGAACATGCTGGCCACTCTAGTCGAGCGACGTCGTTTTCGTGAAGGAAGTCATTCACAAGATGTGCACGATGGGGCGCGAATTGTCGTCCATGAAGATGAATGTCTCGTCAGTATGCTGCCGATATGGTGCACTATCGGTCGGAGGATGGCATTCACGTATCGTACAGTCTTTACGGCGCCTTCCATGGCCACCAGCGGCGTACGTCGGTCCCACATAATGCCACCCCAAAACGGCAGGGAACCTCCACCTTGCTGCACTCGATGGACAGTGTGTCTAATCCGTTTAGCCTAATCGGGTTTCCTCCAAACACGTCTCCGTCGATTGTCTGGTTGAAGGCATATGCGACCCTCATCGGTGAAGAGAACGTGATACCAATCCTGAGCAGTCCATTCGGCGTGTTGTTGGGCCCATCTGTACCACGCTTCATGGTGTCGTGGTTGCAAAGATGGACCTCGCCAAGGACGTCGGGTGTGAAGTCGCGCATCATGTAGCCTACTGCGTCGTAACACGACGTCCTGTGGCTGCACGAAAATCATTATTCAACATGGTGGCGTTGCTGTCAAGGTTACTCCGAGCCATAATCCGTAGGTATCGGTCATCCACTGCAGTTCTTGGGCGGCCCGTACAAGGCATGTTATCGACACTTACTATCTCTCCGTATCTCGTCCATGTCCGAACAACATCGCTTTGGTTCACTCTGAGACGCCTTGGCACTGATCAGCTGTCGGACCCCTTCCGTCTAATACGCGCTGCTCATGCATGGTTGTGTACATCTTTGCGCGGATTTAGTGACATCATATGTAAAGTGAATTAAAGTTCAGGGAGAGGAAATAAAAATTTGGAAGTTTTTCAGTGAGTGTGTGATTCTTTCAGAGGTTGCAAAAGACGCGGAAGACAATCTGAGCGGTATGATGAATATCAACAAAAGTAAAATGAGGGACTTAGATTAGGAAATGAAACGCTAACTGTAGTAGATGAGTGTTGCTATTTGGAGAGCTTTTTTACTTAACATGTGACAAGGGCATTATCGACCATGCGCCCGCTCTGTGAGCCCCTTTCACTTTTGTCTGTCCAATGCGCTGTTTGTCCAGTTGCTGTTGCTGTTCATCCTGGTTGTGTCCTCCCGAATGTTATCCCGCCGTCTGATTCTGGTTCTTCCTCTTCCTCTCGTTCCATCTATTGTTCTGCTGAATGCCATTCTAGGTAGTCTATTCTCTGTCATTCTTGCTATATGGCCTGCCCAATTCAACTTTCTCCTCTTGAGCACTTCGACGATGTTACGGTGTTTGTACAGCCCTCTTAATTATTCATTTCTACTTATTCTCCATTCAACGTTATTTTCGTTGTACACAGGACCAAAAATTTTCCTTAGTACTTTTCTTTCGAATATTAACAGTTTTTCTTCATCTTTCTTTCTAAATATTAATGTTTCTCACCCATATACCGTCACAGATATAATGGTCGATTGATATAAGCGGAGTTTGAAGTTACTGCTAAGTGATCTTTTTCTTAGAATTTTGATGAAACTAAAAAGTCTCTTGTTTGCTGTTGCTAAACGGGCATCTACTTCTATATTTCTGTTGTTATTACTAAACAGACTTCCGAGGTACCTGAAGTGGTCAACAGTCTTGAAATTGAATCCACCTACAGTCAAAGGTGCATCTTTTCTTGTTTTCTTACTTATGGGCGGGTATTCTGCCTTTTTTTCATTAACATGTAATCCTGTTTTCTCAGCAATTTTGTTGTAATTTTGCATCATTGTGATTAATTCTCGTTTGGGACTACTTATTAGTGCTACATCATCTGCATAGGCAAGTCTTGTAATGTTCACATCCTGTAGCTGGAGCCCTTGTGGACTGGTTTTAGAAAATTCTCTATCGATCTTCTCCAGGACAAGGCTAAATAAAATAGGTGAAATGGCATCCCCTTCTCTCAGTCCAGTGTACATCTTAAAATCTTCAGTTTCTCCTACCAGTGTCTTTATGCGACATAAAGTTTCGTCTATACACATTTTAATTAATCTGATTAATTTTGATGGTATTTTAAATTCCTTCATTTTATTTAGGAGTGTCTGTCGGTGTATGCTATCATAGCCTTTTTAAAATTTACGAATGATATGTGGAGATCTACACTAAATTCCCACGCTTTCTCAGCTACTTGTCTTATGGTGAATAGGTGATCTAATGTGGATCTGTTTCTACGGAAACCGCATTGGTAGTCCCCAATCAGTTCTTCTGTTATTGGAATCAGCCTGTTTAATAGGCAGCTCGATAAGATTTTGTAGGTGACGTCTAGTAAGGCAATTCCTCTGTAGTTACCATAAAGAAGTGGATCATTCTTCTTAAATATGGGGAGCAAAAATAGTATATATGACTGATGGTGAAAGGATATAAAATGATGAGTGGCAGTAGGAAGAAAAGGGATTCAGAAAGAGAACCTACTGTTATCTTGAACATAAATGTAAGTTTTGGGCAGTAGTTTCTGAGGAAATTTGTCTGCTGTGTAAATGTGAACGGAAGTAAAATGTGGACAACAAACTGTTCGGAAAATAAGAAAATAGAAGCTTTTGATATATTGTGCTGTATGGCAATATTGAAAATTATATGGATATATCGGATAAGTTATGAAGATGTACCGAGTATAAGTGGGGAGAAAATAAATTTTCGGCATAAATTGAGAAAAAGAATCGATTGGTTCATGGGACACATCGTGAGACGTCAAGGAACAGACAATTTGGTAATGGTGTGTGTGTGTGTGTGTGTGTGTGTGTGTGTGTGTGTGTGTGTGTGTGTGTTGGGGAAGAGGGATGTGGGACCTAGGCATGAACACAGTAAGAAGATTCAAATGGATGTAGGCTGCAGCTGTTATTCAGAGATTGCGGTTTGATGAAGCCTAATACACGATATCAAATATCCGATACCGGAGGCTTTCGTTCACTTCATTTGTAAATAATATGTATATTTTATAAGGAAACGATGTTTATTGGCTGTGTCAGTTTTATGAAACACAAATTTAACATCTGTGCAGTTGAATTAACAAAGACACAAATACGCCAATTTTATGAAGTAATCTGCATAAATGTTTACACGAACTTTTGTAATATTTACTTGTGAATTTATGTAAGGCTGTTTTAACATTCTGATGAATATCTGTGTAAACGGCTGAAATCTTTGGACTTCATGTATATTATCTCTGTCCTTCTCGCCTGCACTTCGCGGGAAGTATGGCAGGAAGCAGTAATGTCTGAGTTACTGTAAGAAGGTCATTGCATGCGCGTTATATAAAGAGGCGTTTACAACATAAAGAGGTTCAAAATGGCTCTAAGCACTATGGGACTTAACATCTATGGTCATCAGTCCCCTAGAACTTAGAACTACTTAAGCCTAACTAACCTAAGGACAGCACACAACACCCAGTCATCACCAACATAAAGAGGGTTGCACGGAATACACTAGCGCGCAGAACACTAAATCAGTCTTCCGACTACTGAGTATAGTAACAAACATCCTATACTCTTGCCTTCCTTTGGACGCACTGTTATCGACTGGTATTTGCATAAGATACGGAAGTGCTGAGGAATGACGAGATACGCTTGAAGTTCTCTAAGGCTGTAGATACAGCAATAACCTAAATCCCAGTAGACAGTACAGTACAGTTGTAGAGGAACGGATATATCAACAGAAGGCAATCACAGAAGTTGGAAAAAGAAAAAAACAGGTACAAAGAAGGTAACTGCGAAGAAACCATGGATAACAGAAAAAACAGTTCTGTTGATCGGTAAAAGAAGATAGTACAAAAATGTTCAGGAGAATTCATGAATACAGAAATACTGGTGGGGATAACTCTCTCGGCATCATCTAAGGCCTGAAATGGTGTATTTAAAAACCGAAACTGATAGCCATACAATAAATGAAATCGTAAGGACGGCTGTAGGTGTTTCATTTTCTTACAGAAATTCAAGTCGCTGAGGAATGAAATAAACAGGAAGTACAGGGAAGCTAAGAGCAATTGATTACATGAAACATGTGAAGAAATCGATAAAGAAATGATTGTCGAAAGGACTCACTCGCCTTATAAGAAAGTTAAAACAAACTTCGATGAAATTAAGAGGAAGGTTTGTAACATTAAGACTTCTATGGGAATTCCACTGTTAAATACAGAGGAGAGAGTGGATAGGTGGAAAGAATACACTGAAGGCCTCTGTAAGGGGAAAGATTTGTCTGATGTGATAGAAAAAGAAACATGAGTCGATTTAGAAGAGAGAGGGGATCCAGAATTAGAATCAGAATTTACGAGCGTTTTGGAGGACTTGAGATCAAATAAGGCAGGAGGAATAGATAACATTCCATCAGAATTTCTAGAGTCATTGGCAATAATGACAGCAAAATGACTATTCACGTTGGTATGAGAATGTATCAGTCTGGCGACGTACCATTTGACTTTCGGAAACATATCATCCACACAATTCGGAAGACTGCAAGAGCTGATAAGCGCGAGAATTATCGCACAATCAGCTTAACAGCTCATCCATCCAAGTCGCTGAAAGAATAATATATAGAAGAACGAAAAAACAAAACACACACACACACACACACACTGAGGGTGTGTTAGATGACGATCAGTTTGGCTTTAGGAGAGGTAAAGGCACCAGAGAGACAATTCTGACGTTGCAGTTGGTAATGGACGCAAGACTGAAGAGAAAGAATGCCACCTTCACGGTATTTGTCGAACTGCAAAAAGCGCTCGACAACGTAAAATGCTGCAAGGTGTTCGAAATTCTGAGAAAAATTTGGGCTAAGCAGTAGGGAAAGACGTGTAATATACAATATGTACAAGAGCCGATAGGGAATAATATGAGTGGACGACCAAGAACGAAGAGCTCGGATTACAAAGGGTGTAAGACAGGGATGTAGTCTTTCGCCCGTGCTGTTCAATCTGTACACCGAAGAGGCATTGATAGAAATAAAAGACATCGCTATCCTGAGTGAAAGTGAAGAAAAATTAGAAGACCTGCTGAATGAATTAACAGTCTGGTCATGAAGTGGATGAAGTTAAGGAATTATGCTACCTAGGCAGCAAAATGACCAGTGACGGACGGAGCAAGGAAGACATCAAAAGTGGACCTGCACTGGGAAAAAGAGCAGTCCTGGGAAAGAGAAGTCCACTAGTATCAAACAAAGGTCTTATTTTGAGGAAGAAATTCCTGTGAATGTACGTTTGGAGCCCAGCATTGTATGGTAGTATAACTTGAACTGTGGAAAAACCGTAACAGAAGAGAATCTAAGCATTTGTGATATGCTGTTACAGACGGATGTTGAAAATTAGGTGGGCTGATGAGGTAACGAATGAGGACGTTCTGTTCAGAATCGGAGAGGAAAGGAATATATGGAATAAACTGACGAGGAGGAGGGACAGGATGATAGGACATCCGTTAAAACATCAGAGAATGACTTCCATGGTACTAGAGGTATAACACCCCCCTGCTTCCCGGGATTTGCGAAATTACAACTTGACAATGACCGTGAATTATGAATTCTGACCCACGTCGGGATAAGGCATCCGAATTCGAAGTAAATAATGGTTATTCCGCGGGAAACAGGAGACGTTATAACTTGATCGTTATTTAATGAGTAATTTCATTCAATAACGATCGGTAAATGAAATAATAGAATTTGGAAATAAATTTTGCCAGTGGAAATTTTGCCGAAAGAAATGATTAAGTTGTAAACGCAATTAAAAAATCGGTCGCCAGCTCAACTGATGAGCGACAGTACTGTTAAGTACGTGAATAATTGTGTCAAAAATAAAGTTTACCTGTTTGTAGCGCAGCAGGTGGAACGGGAACTTTTACGTAAGTGCTGTGTCAGGCTCAGTAGTCGTATAAAACAATATCATAACAATGTAACTACAGTTATTTTGTTCATAATTTGTCAGCTAAGTGCAATGCTTGGTTCAAATGGCTCTGAGTACTATGGGACTTAACATCTATGGTCATCAGTCCCCTAGAACCACTTAAACCTAACTAACCTAGGGACATCACACAACACCCAGTCATCACGAGTGCAATGCTGACAACACATATAATTATCTATCGAGATTTTGAATAATGGACTGTCATTCTGTCTTTAAAATTAGGTCCTTTGCACAGTTTAATCTACTGATAATGAAATATATTGCCAATAATTGATTAACTATGTTTTTACTGATAATAATTCAATAATTGGGGGATTGTCAGATGGAATAAGCTTTATAGTTTCGTGAAATATCCTTGAATTAACTTCAGCTGAATATGCATTGAAATAAATCTTAATAATCAAGTTTATTACTCCAGTCTATTATTAAGTTACTACGGTTGGCGTGAGCTTATTAAGTTCAACAATTAACTACGATAACCAGTCTGAAATTTACTCTTCACCGTCTATGCAAATAATTTAATTAACATATTTTCTCTTGATAATGGCGTGACACACTCGGTTCAGTAAGGTAACGATTGGAAGGAACCTACTTGGTGTTATTGTCGGGTGGAATGTAACTGCAGCACTTCGATTATAAAGTGCTTGTTATTAATTGATCAACTTCAGAGAAAAACACAGTGACCTGCAAGCCTTCTACAATGTTATCCTACGAAAATTACGTAGATCTTACTTCCCTCGTTGTCGGTGGATCGACGGAAACCCACGGCAGCGACACAATGTGGCAGCGGGCTTTTACTGTTGCGACTTGGGCCCACAGTGCGCTTCACATTTACGTCCTCGTTTCTTCACCACTATGCCCATTAATCCATAATAACTTGCCCGGCCGTGCTTCCAGATATGCCGACCATTACTTTCCCGTCGTACTCAGATCCACACACTAGCCGTTAGATGTAACACAGCTAGGACTAGCAGCACTCGGCTGTGCTTCTTACTTCGGGCACGGCGTTACTGCTACTACTGCCCGCTGGTGCGCTCTCGCGCCCAGTGGCGCGACAAAACAATCTCTCTGACTTCAACGTTAACTAAATATGCCCTGACTTGCCAGTGTTAAATATTACATAATTTAAACATAGTATTTGCAGTACATTTTTACACTAGACAATACATCGTATACAAACAGCTTCGTGTGTTAAGTAAGCGAAAAAATTCATAGCAAGGACTGCGTTGTAGCGTCACAGAGGCAGCTGTAGAGGGCAAACACTGTAATGACAGGCAGATATTTGAATACATGCAGAAAATAATTGAGGACGTAGGTTGCAAGTGGTGAAGAGGTTGGCACGGGAGAGGAATTCGTGGCGGTCAGCATCAAACCAGTCAAAAGACTCATAACTCAACAATAAATAAGAAAAAATATTTATGGCAACGAAGGATGAATGTTAGACGTTCAGAGTTATTTTGTGGACGAGGGGCTGCGCTACGAACTATATAGAGATTGAAATGACGACATTTTACTCCTCGTACTTTGCGCTCGGAGCAATACATGATTCAGCACATCCTTTGCCGTGCATTGCAGGTTACATCATTCCGGACGAGCCGGACGCTTGCGGTGATAAACACGGATGTGTCAGTTGTCTCGCCTTTGTCCCACCAGAGGCAGACTGGCCGACTGTTTGTCCCGCCGCTGCGACCACCGGGACAGCAGTCGATGTCTGCAACCTCACGCCGACCCGGCCGGCAGCGAGTGTCAGCGAAGGCTGCTATTCGTCTGCGGCGGGGCGCCAGTAGACAGGAAGGAGGAACTCCCGAAACAAGTGAGCTCTGTCGAAATGTGACGGCTGCTGGCGGAAGCGGGAAAGGGCTGGCGGGGTGACTGCTGACGGACGAGGAAGCGGGGGTGGAAGGGGTGACTGCCGAGCACAGCCCCGCCGTCGATAACACGTGTCCGCCACTCCGCCCAGCACTTCCGGTCTCGCCAGACACAGTCGTCTCTCTCTGCGTGTGTCTGTCTGTAGGTCCTGTTTCCGAAGGGGCTCACTTGGGGCACATGTACGTTGTTAGAGACGCGTCATTGTTACTTCCACTGGGTATCACAAAACTTTAATGCTGGAATTATGCAGACGGTACATGATTCTAAGCCGAGTTTTTTTAGGTGAGGAACTGTATCGGTCTCGGGCTGTATTTGTGACGCTACAACGCAGTCCTTGCTATGAATTTTTTCGCTTACTTAACACACGAAACTGTTTGTATACGATGTATTGTCTATTTAAATATGTATTGTAGATACTATGTTTAAATTATGTAATATTTTACACTGGCAAGTCAGGGCATATTTAGTTAACGTTGAAGTCGGAGAGATTGTTTTCTCGCGCCTCTGGGCGCGGGAGCGCGCCAGCGGGTAGTCGTAGCAGTGACGCCGCGCTGGGAGTACGAAGTACAGTCGAGTGCTGCTATTCCTAGCTGTGTGGATCTAAGTACGACGGGAAAGTAATGGTCGGCGTATCTGGAAGCATGGCCGGGCAAGTTATTATGGATTAATGGGCATAGTGCTGAAGAAACGAGGACTTAAATGTGAAGCGCACTGCGGGCCCAAATCGCAACAGTAAAAGCCCGCTGCCTCACTGTGTCGCCGCCGTGGACTTCCGTCGATCCACTGACAACGAGGGAAGTAAGATCTACGTAATTTTGCCAGTGACTGTGCTTTTCTCTGAAGTTGAACAATTAACAACAAGCACTTTATAATCGAAGTGTTGCAGTTACATTCCACCCGACAGTAACACCAAGTAGGTTCCTTCCAATCCTTGCCTTACTGAACCGAGTGTGTCACGCCTTTATCAAGAGAAAATTAGTTAATTATCAAATTATTTGCATAGACGGTGAAGAGTAAATTTCAGACTGGTTATCGTAGTTAATTTTTGAACTTAATAAGCTTACGCCAACCGTAGTAACTTAATAATAGACTTTAGTAATAAATTTGATTATTAAGATTTATTTCAATGCATATTCAGCTGAAGTTAATTCCAGGATATTTCATGAAACTATAAAGCTTATTCCACCTGACAATCCCCCAATTAATAATTTATCATTCAAAACATAGTTAATCAATTATTGGCAATATATTTCATTATCAGTAGATTAAACTGTGGTTCAAAAATGGCTCTGAGCACTATGGGACACAACTGCTGAGGTCATTAGTCCCCTAGAACTTAGAACTAGTTAAACCTAACTAACCTAAGGACATCACAAACATCCATGCCCGAGGCAGGATTCGAACCTGCGACTGGAGCGGTCTTGCGGTTCCAGACTGTAGCGCCTTTAACCGCACGGCCACTTCGGCCGGCATTAAACTGTGCAAAGTACCTAATTTTAAAGACAGAATGACAGTCCATTATTCAAAATCTCGATAGATAATTATATGTGTTTTCAGCATTGCACTTAGCTGACAAATTACGAACAAAATAAGTGTAGTTAGATTGTTATGACATTGTTTTATATGACTACTGAGCCTGACACAGCACTTACCTAAAAGTTCCCGTTCCACCTGCTGCGCTACAAACCAATAAACTTTATTTTTGACACAATTATTCACGTACTTAACAGTATTGTCGCTCATCAGTTGAGCTGGCGACCGATTTTTTAATTGATTTTACAACTTAATCATTTTTTTCGGCAAAATTTCCACTGGCAAAATGTATTTCCAAATTATTTCCATTATTTCATTTACCGATCGTTATTGAATGAAATTACTCCTTAAATAACGATCAAGTTATAACGTCTCCTGTTTCCCGCGGAATAATCATTATTTACCTTGGATTCAGATGCCTTATCCCGACGCGGGTCAAAAATCATAATTCACGGTCATTGTCAACCTGTAATTTCGCAAATCCCTGGAAGCAGGTGGGGGGGGGGGGTGTTATATACTGGCTCTTCAACGGGTGTTACTTTCGAGTTCAACGTGTATACGAACTGTTTGCGTTTCTTAGGAAACACCTGCCGTGTCAGTGGTGGAGTTCACCAGTGTTTTCAGTTAATAAATGGTGGCGGTTCAGACTAGGGCCCAAAGAGAAAGGGGCGTTCATTGCTTCTTGGTCTTATCAGCTGAGCAACCATGTTCACCAACGATGTTAACTCAGCAATCACAAAGACTGATCAGGTTGTAGGGAAGCAGCCTACTCACGCCTTATAAAATTCTCATCAGTCTTTCCATTGTGTGCCAGCCTAGTCCGCTGTAACTAGCTCTGACGTCATAAATGTTGCGCAATACTTTAAAAATCAAGTAAATAACCTGAAACGGTTCTAGCATGTCAGGAGTAATACTAAATCAATATGTGTTGAATGTCAGTTCAATAACTTTAACCATGTTCGAAATTTGGACGTTTTTCTGTAAAAATCATTGGCGCAACAGAAAAGAGCTAGAGACTTAAAAATTTGTATTTATATTCCTTTTTCATAGTAATTTAGTAGAAACAGTATTCTGGATCTCACAAATTACAATTTTTGTTGAAATTCATGATTTTCTGGTTTTTGTCTTAGAAATTAACGAAGCAAGATAGATTAAGTAGGCGAATAAATAAGGCTAGGATGTTTAAGTTTAAGTAGAAGGGAGATCCGCTATAATCATAAAGATGTGAGAAGTTTCAATTGAATAACTATAAAACTATAGCGATAGCGTATCTCCAAAGGGCAAGTTCAGAGCTCATCTGCGTGTAGTGTAATTAAATTAATTCTCTCGCCCAAAATGTTTGACTTAGCCACGTCAGACTTTTATTATGATTACTTACCTGTGTGCTAATTGCACATTTAAATTGTGAGCTTCATCGGCCATCAGCAAAGGAAGTGATGATTTATTCAACAACTTGAAGTGCTGCATTACTAGCCTAGCGGCTAGTCGGGAGAACGGAATTGATCAGGCGTTCCCTTAGCCGTCCGCACCGCGGCTTTATATATAAGAACGCTGCGAGAGGAAGCAAGGCCCCAGTTCTCTCCAGATGCTGATTAGCGCACCATCTGTGCCGGCAGTCGCGTCGCGTCGGTATCGTTGATATAAACAGCCTCGGATGCCGTAATAAGTTACTCGGGATACGCGTAACCATGAAATCGTTTTCGAGTGAACTGTTAATTCCGGGATGACTTTAATGATCTATCTTCAGTTTGCATATGTCGTATTTTCACGTGACGCCGCAGGACAGACATTCTACCATTATTTAGCGTGGCGTTTGATGAACATTATCATCAAATTATGGCGAGCATTCACTTCAACATTTAATTTGAACAGTTATAGTTGCATCAGCGCATTAGACTCAGAACTGCTCTGGTAGTTGGATTGTGTGGATCCTTTTTGGTCTGTGACTTTCAGAATATAGTGAACATTTTAGAGAGAATCGTTTTTGATTATGAATCCCAGACAATCTCCTAATTCCTCAGAGCTATAAGCTGTAGCTATAAATGTATTTCTCAGATGAAGTGGGCACTAGGAATTCTAATTACAGGCTTCACGTTTTGCTAATTACTTTCTGGTTGCCAATATTGTAGTTAGAGAGCCAGTGTTGAGAACGGCAAACCACAGCATTAAATAAATAATAGGAACATTTTATATAACAATTAATGCCACCCGCCGCCCCACATATGGTTAATCGGCCGGGAAATGCATCTTTTCTACATTACAAACCAAATATTATATAACAAAATTAATTCCACCCGCCGCCCCACAAGGTGACAGATAGCTGAGAAAGCGGGATTATAGATCTCCTTCGAGATCAGTGACGGACCAGAACCGGTCATCTTAAGCCAAGTGAAGATTAATAGTATCAAGAAATTTCAAAAAATGGTTCAAATGGCTCTGAGCACTATGGGACTTAACATCTATGGTCATCAGTCCCCTAGAACTTAGAACTACTTAAACCTAACTAACCTAAGGACAGCACACAACACCCAGCCATCACGAGGCAGAGAAAATCCCTTACCCCGCTGGGAATCGAACCCGGGAACCAGGGCGTGGGAAGCGAGAACGCTACCGCACGACCACGAGATGCGGGCCAGGAAATTTAGATATCTAGATGAACAAATAGCCTACGGCTTTGCCGCAGTGGTAAGATTGGATCCCGTCAAACCACTGAAGTTAAGCACTGTCGGTCTTGACTGGCACTTGGATGGGTGACCGTCCAGATCTGCCGAGCGCAGTTGGCAAGCGGGATTCATACAGCCTTTGTGAGGCCAGCCGAAGAACTACTTGACGGGGAAGCAGCGGCCCCGGCCACGAAAACTGACAACGGCTAGGAGAGCGATGTACTGACCACGTACCCCTCCACATCCGCATCCGGTGACGCCTGTGGGTTGAGCATGACACGGCGATCGGTCAGTACCGTAGGACCTTAAACGACTATTCGGGTGGAGTTTAGTTTATAGGTGAACAAATCCAAAAGAAAGGCCTAGGACAGGTAGAGATAAGTCTTAGGATCTGCAAATTGCACCGTGTGTTTCACCTGACAAAAAACTTCTATAATGAGAAGTCGCTGACGATTGGAGGCGTGTTAAGACACTACGGTATAGTTGTCAGAACAGAAGGATTATATGGTTCGGAGACTTTCACTATGACTGGACGGGGACTAGTCGATATATTAGTCAAAAGAGAACACAGGAAACTAAGGAAAATTTTATGTAACAGATGGATTAATGGGCATTTATGTTTAAGCTCAAATGAGGAACTGTAGAGAAAGATAGAACCAATAACAATATCGATTAGAAAGGAAAGATTGTTGTTCTATGGGTACATCTTCATGATGTCCAACGACGATCTAACAACCATCTTAATTTAGACAAAGGATGACATACTACCGAGGTTTTAAGCCGGGAGAACTCGAAAGGGGCCTCTGCCAAAAGGCCAGAAGAATTCTCTGTTTTATGGGCAGAAGATACAATGGTAGGACATCAAAGCTGGCAGACGGGAAAGAGCTGAAAATGAAAGTGTTACAGATTGTTAACTCGCCCATTATAATATAATAAAAGAGGAAAAAAGGGTTTCCTTGCTGTGCAGCTGGTCTTGGCAGACGTTCGAGTCCTCCCTCGGGCATGGGTGTGTGTGTTTGTCCTTCGGATAATTTAGGTTAAGTAGTGTGTAAGCTTAGGACTGATGACCTTAGCAGTTAAGTCCCATAAGATTTCACACACATTTGAACATTTTTTTGTTTCCTTGCTCCGCACACCATTGTCCCACTCCAAGCAATGTGTCATAGTTGTCTCTAATTGCTGAATGCATATGACTGTTATGAGAGTATGTATAATGTGTTTCATATGAGTGTTGTATGATGATGACAGAAGGGCGAGGGTGAAACATGGCGCCGACACATAGCCTACTTCCCACCTGACGGTTGGATCACCATTAACAGCGCCACACTGTAGGGATATAAGGAATTTAATTCAGGGCATTTGAGGAAAATGGCGGTCAGGAACTTGCTGGCTATATGCCGGTGGTCGAAATTTTTTGTACTTTCAGGATTCTGACCAGGTACCTTGAAGTTGGACACCGACACACAGTAGTACCCTCTCTGCTTTGGCTGTTGCCAGTTGTTTTGTTGCTCCAGTAACAAAAGTCTTTTACTGTTTGTAATTTCTTGTTTCCTGATCAATTTCCCTCAGCATTACATGATTTAATTCAAGTACATTCAATCACCCTCATGTTATTGTTCTTGATATCCACCTTAGAACCTCTCTTCAGGTACTATCCATTCAACAGTTGACGAAAACTTCAAAGTCGAACAGAGTACTAAGAAATGTCTGTTCATATCATTTGATCTACCAGGGAGATTGCATGGACTGCTGAAAATTCATAAAGAAAATATTCCGCTGAGCCCTTTAGTAAGCGCCATTGGTTCACCCACCTATTCGATTGCCAAATTCTTTACATCACTGTTACGGCCACATGTGGGCTACCCAAGTATTCAGCCCACAGTATCAGTAAATTAAATGGCATGGTGGTTCAGATGCAGGAAATGATAGTTTTGATGAAACATTGCTGTTTACCATGGTTCTGCTTAATGAGGAACTGGAACAGCTAAATCGCCTCAAATATCGCCTCACAAGCATGTACTTCAAATGTATCGATGAGTTTTACCAACCGAAGAATGGTGTGGCTATGGGAAGATCCTTAAGCCTGGCGATAGCAAATTTCTTCATGGAAAAATTTGGAAAACAGGCATTGGGAGCTGCCAACATAAAACCTAATATACGGTTCCATTATATGGATGATATCTTTGTGTTGTGGAGATTACCCCGAGGATTTATTTCATTACAAATAGGACAATTAGTTGTTGCAGAAGATGATGTGCAGCCAGGAGAGCACCGGATTCGATTTGCTACAAGCATATGCTAAGAAAGTGCTAAGAAAGGCAATACAGAGCGCCCACGGAGATTGCTAAACAAGCCAATAATTTTAATCGGCAGGAGAAGGTTGTGAAACCGAATGTAATCTGGCCTCTAGTGTTGAAAAACGTGTGTACCAGTCTTCCAACATGGGAAGATAATATTGGCTTACGACTGCAGCCGAGTGTCGAACTATGTTCGAATTTTCAAAATAGGTGACGTCACGCTCCTGTGAGGAAGCACTCGGAAACGGGATTTTACCTAGGACCTCTCCTGAAAATGTCCTCTGCAGATGCAGACGCACCGTTGGGTTTCAACAAGGAATTCATACGACCACGTCGTACTTGGCACGAAATACTTTTTGATAGTGTTACTATCTATTCTGTTCAACTAATCCTCCAAGTTCTTTGTCGTCCCTGACAAAATTACAATATCTTTGGCAGGATTTAAAGCTTTTTACTTCTCCCTGAACTTTAGTTGCCTTTTTAAATTTTCTTTGGTTTTTCTTCACTGCTAGTTCAATGTACAAGTTCTGTAAAAGAGTCCGCAGCTCGTGGTCGTGCGGTAGCGTTCTCGCTTCCCACGCCCGGGTTCCCGGGTTCGATTCCCGGCGGGGTCAGGGATTTTCTCTGCTTCGTGATGACTGGGTGTTGTGTACTGTCCTTAGGTTAGTTAGGTTTAAGTAGTTCTAAGTTCTAGGGGACTGATGACCATAGATGTTAAGTCCCATAGTGCTCAGAGCCATTTCTGTAAAAGAGAGAGGTGTATTGTTCTCAACAAATTGTTAAACTTCCTAAAGCTAGTACTACTGCCCTACTAGGTTAATATTTGCAGATAATTTAATAAGAGAATTTAATAAGAGAATTTAAAAGTAGACGGATTAACTTATCACCTACACTATGTGATCAAAAGTATCCGGACACCCCCGAAACGTACGTTTTTCATATTAGGTGCATTGTGCTGCCACCTACTGCCATGTACACCATATCAGCGACCTCAGTAGTCATCAGACATCGTGAGAGAGCAGAATGGGGCGCTCCGCGGAACTCATGGACTTCCAACGTGGTCATGTGATTGGGTGTCACTTGTGTCATACGTCTACACGCGAGATTTCCACACTCCTAAACACCCCTACGTCCCCTGTTTCCGCTGTGATAGTGAAGTGGCAACGTGAAGGGACTACTACAGCACAAAAGCGTACAGGCTGACCTCGTCTGCTGACTGACAGAGACCGCCGACAGTAGAAGAGGATCGTAATGTGTAATAGGCAGGCATCTATCCAGACTATGACACAGGAATCCAAAATTGCATCAGGGGGCACTGCAAGTACTATGACAGATAGGCGGGAGTTGAGAAAACTTGGATTTTATGGTCGAGCGGCTGCTCATAGGCCACACATCACGCCGGTAAATGTCAACGATGCCTTGATTGGTGTAAGGAGCGTAAGCAATGGACGATTGAACAGTGGAAAATGTTTTGCGTAGTGACGAATCACGGTACACAATGTGGCGATCCGATGGCTGGTTGTGAGTATGGCGAACGCCCTGTGCACGTCATCTGCCAGCGTGTTTAGTGCCATCAGTAAAATTCGGAGGCGGTGATGTTATGGTGTGGTCGTGGTTTTCGTGGAGGGGGCTTGCACCCTTCTTTTTTGCGTGACACTATCACAGCACAGGGATACATTGGTGGTTTAAGCACCTTCTTGCTTCCCACTGCTGAAGAGCAATTCGGAGATGGCGATTGCATCTTTCAACACGATCGAGCACCTGTTCGTGATGCGACCTGTAGCGGAGTGGTTACAAGACAATCACATCCCTGGCCTGCACAGAGTCCTGACCTGGATCCTAAAGGACACTTTTGGGATGTTTTGGGACGCCGACTTCGTGCCAGGCCTCACTGACCGACATCGATACCTCTCCTCAGTGCAGCACTCCGTGAAGAATGGGCTGCCCTTCCTCAAGAAACCTTCCAGCACCTGCTTGAACGTACGCCTGCGAGAGTGGAAGCTGTCATCAAGGCTAAGGGCGGGCCAGCACCATACTGAACTCCAGCATTACCAATGGAGGGCGGCACGAACTTGGAAGTCATTTTCAGCCTGGTGTCCGGATACTTTTGATCACATAGAGTACTTTGATTGCCGGCCTGTGTGGCCGTGCGGTTCTAGGCGCTTCAGTCTGGAACCGCGTGACCGCTACGGTCGCAGGTTCGAATCCTGCCTCGGGCATGGATGTGTGTGATGTCCTTAGGTTAGTTAGGTTTAAGTAGTTCTAAGTTCTAGGGGACTGATGATCACAGATGTTAAGTACCATAGTGCTCAGAGCCATTTGAACCATAGCCAGTACTTTGATTGAGGCGTTCACACAAGTGGTGATCCGCTAGTAGTTTATTTGACTATTTATGTAACTGTGTTTTCAGCCAAATCCCTCTCGTTGCATACTGTTGCGAATAGAGGCCAAACCAGACATACATTTGTTCTCAGACATGAAACCTACACGCCCCGAGTGTGACGTTAAAGCAGACGAACAATCGTTAGGGAGGAAAATATGACAAAAAGGTGCAAGAATGGTACTAATTTTAGGCGAATAAGGTGCTAGGTAGCTACTAATCCGCAGTTCTGAAATTTAGAAGGGGGAGAATTTGTATATAAGCCTCTCAAAATAATTCATTCCAGCAATGGAAAATCAAATGAAATACATTGAGTTATCACAGTAAAGCGTTCATGAAATTGTTGGAACAACTAACGTTCAGCGTGCCATGTTATTTCGATCACACAGCAAATATTTTCATATAGAAAACAAGCGTTCTACGTCAACAGATACAAGAGGTGGGTATTTTGTTTCTAAATGGTTACCATTATTGTTGTTCGCTGCCACGTCCAGAATTCCAGGGTATTTGGGTAAGCTTCTTTCTCTGCTTTTCTGATTGCTGTTGTCAGGGAAGAATGTAGACACAAATTTCATCTTGGAGCTGCGTTTACGTGATAGTTCTTCAGCCTTTCTTGTAACAGAAGAGTCATTTGGGAAAGCATCTAAACTTATGTATGCAACTTTAAAATTATTAGATATAAACACTGTACCATTCAACTAAATACCGCACCGTGTCATTAAGTAATACACATCTAATTTGTGACACTTTTTATTCATTCAGACGCTGAAGGAATAACTTTCTTATATTACTCTAATCGGACCAGGCTTTGCCGTATGCATATGCAGATATGCTTTCATAATGGGATCGTTGGGATTGTAAACGGACAAACGACATGCTGCAACTGTTAACGCTGTCTCATAAAATATTTATTTATAGTTTCTGAACTTAAAGATGCCAATTCCCCATCAAAAAACTGCTGTCTCCCAGTTCAGCATGCCATGTTATTTCCATCACATAGCAAATATTTTCAAATAGAAAATAAGTGTTCAAAAAATGGTTCAAAGGGCTCTGAGCACTATGGGACTCAACTGCTGTGGTCATCAGTCCCCTAGAACTTAGAACTACTTAAACCTAACTAACCTAAGGACATCACACACATCCATGCCCGAGGCAGGATTCGAACCTGCGACCGTAGCAGTCGTACGGTTCCGGACTGAAGCGCCTAGAACCGCTCGGCCACCGCCTCCGGCAAAATAAGTGTTCTACGTCAACAGACACAAGAGGTGCATGTTTTGTTTCTAAATGGTTACCATTATTGTTGTTCGCTACTACGTCCAGAATTCCAGGGCACTTGGTTAAGCAGTTCTGTTATCAGTTTGTAGTGCTTGGAGTGTTCTGCGCTTCACACCACACTGCTAAACACAATTTAGCTGGTGCTTTTCATAACTTGTGACTGAAACGTTACAAATGCTGCTTCTTAGAACAGATCAGTTGCCCTGAGTATAGTCCGCATTAAAATGGTTAACAATGTAATGAATTCACTCAGCGTTCATTTTCGATTTCGGCACCTTGAGAGTATATATATATATATATATATATATATATATATATATATATATATATATATGGTGGTCCATTGGTAGTGACCGGGCTAAATATATCTCACGAAATAAGAATCAAACAAAAAAACTACAAAAAACCAAACTCGTCTAACTTGGAGGAGGAAACCTGATTGCGCTATGGTTGGCCCGCTAGATGGCGGTGCCATAGGTCAAACGGATATCAACCGCGTGTTTCTTAAATATGAACCCCCATTTTTATTGCATATTCGTGTAGTACGTAAAGAAATATGAAAGTTTTAGTTGGACCACTTTTTTCGCTTAGTCATAGATGGCGCTGTAATAGTCACAAACGTGTAAGTACGTGGTATCACGTAACATTCCGCCAGTGCGGACGGTATTTGCTTCGTAATACTTTACCCGTGTTAAAATGGACCGTTTAACAATTGCGGAAAAGGTCGATGTCGTGTTGATGTACGGCTATTGTGATCAAAATGCCCAACGGGCGTGTGCTATGTATGCTGCTCGGTATCCTAGACATCATACAAGTGTCCGGACTGTTCGCCGGATAGTTACGTTATTTAAGGAAACAGGAAGTGTTCAGCCACATATGAAACGTCAACCACGACCTGCAACAAATGATGATGCCCAAGTAGGTGTTTTAGCTGCTGTCGCGGCTAATCCGCACATCAGTAGCAGACAAACTGCGCGAGAATCGGGAATCTCAAAAACATCGGTGTTGAGAATGCTACATCAACATCGATTGCACCCGTACCACATTTCTATGCACCAGGAATTGCATGGCGACGACTTTGAACGTCTGCCACTGGGCACAAGAGAAATTACGGGAGAATGACAGATTTTTTGCACGCCTTCTATTTAGCGACGAAGCGTCATTGACCAACAGCTGTAACGTAAACCGGCATAATATGCACTATTGAGCAACGGAAAATCCACTATGGCTGCGACAAGTGGAACATCAGCGACCTTTGGCGGGATAATGTATGGTGCGGCATTATTGGTTGGAAGGATAATTGGCCCCCATTTTACCGATGGCAATCTAAATGGCGCAATGTATGCTGATTTTCTTCGTAATGTTCTACAAATGTTACTACAAGATGTTTCATTGCATGACAGAATGGCGATGTACTTCCAACATGATGGATGTCCGGCACTTAGCTCGCGTGCGGTTGAGCGGTATTGAAAAGCATATTTCATGACAGGTGGATTGGTCGTCGAAGCACCATACCATGGCCCGCACGTTCACCGGGTCTGACGTCCCCGGATTTCTTTCTGTGGCGAAAGTTGAAGGATATTTGCCATCGTGATTCACCGACAACGCCTGACAACATGCGTCAGCGCATTGTCAATGCATGTGCAAACATTACGGAAGGCGAACTACTCGCTGTTGAAAGGAATATCGTTACACGTATTGCCAAATGCACTGAGGTTGTACTGATGACCTCAGAAGTTATGTCCCATAGTGCTCAGAGCCATTTGAGCCATTGAGGTTGTTGTTGTTGTTGCGGTCTTCAGTCCTGAGACTGGTTTCATGCAGCTCTCCATGCTACTCTATCCTGTGCAAGCTTCTTCATCTCCCAGTACCTACTGCAACCTACATCCTTCTGAATCTGCTTAGTGTATTCATCTCTTGGTCTCCCTCTACGATTTTTACCCTCCACGCTGCCCTCCAATGCTAAATTTGTGATCCCTTGATGCCTCAAAACATGTCCTACCAACCGATCCCTTCTTCTAGTCAAGTTGTGCCACAAACTTCACTTCTCCCCAATCCTATTCAATACTTCCTCATTAGTTACGTGATCTACCCACCTTATCTTCAGCATTATTCTGTAGCACCACATTTCGAAAGCTTCTATTCTCTTCTTGTCCACACTAGTTATCGTCCATGTTTCACTTCCATACATGGCTACACTCCATACAAATACTTTCATAAACGACTTCCTGACACTTCAATCTATACTCGATGTTAACAAATTTCTCTTCTTCAGAAACGCTTTCCTTGCCATTGCCAGTCTACATTTTATATCCTCTCTACTTCGACCATCATCAGTTATTTTACTCCCTAAATAGCAAAACTCCTTTACTACTTTAAGTGTCTCATTTCCTAATCTAATTCCCTCAGCATCACCCGATTTAATTTGACGACATTCCATTATCCTCGTTTTGCTTTTGTTGATGTTCATCTTATATCCTCCTTTCAAGACACTGTCCATTCCATTCAACTGCTCTCGCAAGTCCTATGCTGTCTCTGATAGAATTACAATGTCATCGGCGAACCTCAAAGTTTTTACTTTTTCTCCATGAATTTTAATGCTACTCCGAATTTTTCTTTCCTTTACTGCTTGCTCAATATACAGATTGAATAACATCGGGGCCGGCCGCGGTGGTCTAGCGGTTCTGGCGCTGCAGTCCGGAACCGCGGGACTGCTGCGGTCGCAGGTTCGAATCCTGCCTCGGGCATGGATGTGTGTGATGTCCTTAGGTTAGTTAGGTTTAAGTAGTTCTAAGTTCTAGGGGACTTATGACCTAAGATGTTGAGTCCCATAGTGCTCAGAGCCATTTGAATAACATCGGGGAGAGGCTACAACCCTGTCTCACTCCTTTCCCAACCACTGCTTCATACAGTAAAGCTGCATGTCCTCGGGAAAAATTACGGCTTTAGTTTTCCCTTGCTTTCAGCCGTTCGCAGTACCAGCACAGCAAGGCTTGTTTTGGTTAATGTTACAAGGCCAGACCATTGAGGTTGACTGACATCATTTTGAGCATTTATTGCATTAATGTGGTATTTACAGGTAATCACGCTGTAACAGCATGCGTTCTCAGAAATGATAAGTTCACATGTACATGTATCATATTGGAACAACCGAAATAAAATGTTGAAACGTACCTACGTTGTGTATTTAATTTAAAAAACCTACCTGTTACCAACTGTTCGTCAAAAATTGTGAGCCATATGTTTGTGACTATTAGAGCGCAATCTATCACAAAGTGAAAAAAGTGGTTCCACTAAAACATTCATACTTATTTACATACTACACGAATATGTAATGAAAAATGGGAGTTCCTACTTAAAAAAACGCAGTTGATATCCGTTTCACCTTTGGCAGCGGTATCTAGCGGGCGAACCATAGCGCCATCTGGTTTCCCCCTTCAAGATAGACGAGTTTCGTTCTTTGTAGTTTTTTCGTTTGACGCTTATTTCGTGAGATATTTGGCCCGGTCATGATCAATAGACGAAGAATTAAACGACCAGAAGAGCTTCATAAGGTGCAAGACGCACAAGTTAACTTCGCGTCCGTGTTTAACGTACTGAACCTCAAACTGCTTCTACTGCTGGGGTGGTCCCGGGACAGGCGCCCTGCTAAGTACGAGCGTGGCTGTCATGGTCAGAAGCGACAGACTCAACTAGTCTCTCTTGACACAAATTTAAGTTTTTGAATTTGTTCACGTAAATAATGGAGATTTTGTTTCATTTGATTTTTTTGGTATTGATTTACTCAAAGCTTTTATTAGGTTTTCATCCAGTTTCTCTTGCATATTTTTTCTTTGTTTTATTATTCACGATGGTGTGTCAACAGTGCTCGTTTTTTCCCACGCTATATGTCAAGTGTCAAAATATTCCTTGAGGATGTACTGCGGCACGTTTTTCCACATCTGGTGAAAGCATAGATACTTACTATACTTGCTGTGCCCGGAAGAGAAATTCTAAACTCTCTTCTTTCCAAAATCTGCCCTTTCAATGGCTTTGTCGTTGCAGAGAAATAGATCTTTCGCCGTGCAAACAAACTCCATTCGTGGGCATATGAGCAGATGCTGAGTAGTCAATGTTTCTCGACATTCACACTGGCCTCGTCCGTAGGTCGTGGTCTAGTGGCTAGCGCTGCTGCCTCTGGATCACTGGGTCCCGGGTTCCCAGCCAGGTTGAGGATTTTTTCTGCCCTCATCATTTCATCATCATCATCAAAAAAATGGCTCTGAGCACTATGCGATTTAACTTCTGAGGTCATCAGTCGCGTAGAACTTAAAACTACTTAAACCTAACTAACCTAAGGACAACACGCACATCCATGCCCGAGGCAGAATTCGAACTTGCGACCGTAGCGGTCGCGCGGTTCCAGACTGTAGCGCCTAGAACCGCTCGGCCACTCCAGCCGGCTTTTATGGTTTGCAAAATGTCCAAACACACAGATAGGAGGCAGGTCTCAGGTCGGTCTTCTAACGGTACTGTCTGTTGGATAAAGTTCCTCCACTACGTTCGCTGGTTCGAATCCTGCCTTCTGCATGGATGTGTGTGATGTCCTTAGGTTAGTTAGGTTTAAGTAGTTCTAAGTTCTAGGGGACTGATGACCTCAGATGTTAAGTCCCATAGTGCTCGGAGCCATTTAAATCATTTGTAAAGTTCCTCCTTGACTTGAGATGAGGTGGAGCTATATTAAGTGCTATTACTAGGATTGCTGCTTTTTCCTCTCTGTTTCACTGGCCGATTTGTGTCTCATATTTGGTGGTAGTGCTGTAATGGTTGCGAATGGATAGATTTTGTGGACGGGTGTAGACCTCAGGCATCCGGTGACAGTCCTGACAGTCTCATTTAATGCGATGTCTACTTGTTTGGAGTGGCTAGATGCCTCCCATACTGGTACCGCATATTTTCCAGCTGCAAAAAGAGAGTCCCAATTGTTGATGGTCTAAGAACTTCAGCTAGCGCTCCCCATGTTAACCAGTCCGTCTACGTATAATATTTTTTCATGAGCATATTTTCCTTTTTAAATCAGTGCAGTGTTTTTTGAATGACAGTGAATACATGATGTGTAAACACCAAGTATACCAAAGGAAATAAATCGCTAGAAGCATAAGAACGTTTCCGAATATCTTTCTTCTCTTTCTGGGAACTTAAATTATGTAAAGAGAGGGACGACCAGGGGATTTAGCACATACGCTTTTAGGATTACTGCTGCCAAAGAGGGCATATGTCCTGTAGCAGCTAGAAAGTATGCATAACCTCAACAGCATGGAAGTTCTTAGGAGTGCCTCGATGCACGGTGTGAATTATTCTCAGGATGTTATCAGGATGAAAGATGTCACATGGATAGCAACTTTCGGATAAGTGACGCTTTACAACAATCTACCTAAAAAAGTCTAAACGTAGCAAATTTTCAAAACAGCT
This sequence comes from Schistocerca nitens, assembly GCF_023898315.1. NCBI lineage: Eukaryota > Metazoa > Arthropoda > Insecta > Orthoptera > Acrididae > Schistocerca > Schistocerca nitens. Next base: position 76,575,436 of record NC_064622.1, on the reverse strand, counting down.
GTTTACCGTAACAGCCCACTTGTGGTCAGTAAAATAACTTAATATCTTTAACTTTCAAAACGCAGGGCCATATTATGAATACGTATGATGAACGAGAAAATAGGGTCTGAATTCAAAGTGAGGAAGGTAAAAGAAAATTCTGCAGAAGATGTTGGCGTTGAAAAAATTGTGCAAAAAGTGCTGATGCTGCGAAAAGCAGCAACAATATCACGATTGTGGTACGATTAACGAACTGTAGAGGGTGTCGTTGGAGGAATGGTCAATATTCAGGGATATGAGAGGAACGAGCATTCGCAGAAGAAAAAGCTGTGAGAAAAATGGGTTCTAATATGCACATCGTAGGAGCTATGAGCACTTGTTCATCTGAATCTACATCTACACTACTCTGCAATTCACACCAAAGTGCCTAGTAGAGTGTTTTTCGAACAACCTTCAAGCCACTACTCTACCGTTCCAGTCTCTAACAGCGCGTGCATAAATGAACACTTAAATTGTTCTGTACGAGCTCTGATTTCTCATATTGTTTTACGACAGTCATTTGTCTTTATGTTTGCAGTAAAAGGGAAAAGTTGGTGATTGAAATTTTGTGAAAAGATCTCGCCACAATGCAAAATGCCATTGGTTTAATGATTACCACCCCACCTCGCTTGTACTACCCGTGACACTGTCTCCCCCATTTCACCAAAATACAAAACGAGCTGCTGTTCTGTCGACTTTTTCGATGACCTCCGTCAGTTCCATCAGGTAAGGATCCCATACTAGATGTCAGTACTCTAGCAGAGGACGAACAAACGCAGTGTAGGCATTCTCTTTAGTAAGCATGTTGCATCTTCTGTTTCGCAATAAAACGCACTCTTTGTTTTGCCTTTCCCGCATCATTATCTACGTGATCGTTCCATTTTAAGTTGTTCGTCATTGTAATTTCTAGACGTTTAGACGAATTGACAGCCTTTAAAAGTGTGCGTTTTGACGTCTAACCGAAATTTAACGGATTTCTTTTGCTACTCGTTTGGATGACCTCATACTTTTCCTTGTATAGAGACAATTCCCACTTTTCGCGTCATACAGGTATCGTTTCTAAGTATTTCGCAATTGGTTTCGATCTTCTGATGACTTAACTCGAAAGTAAATAACAGCATAGTCTGAAAACGATCTAAGAGGGCTGCTCAGATTGCCTCCTAAATCGTTTATATAGATTACAAATAGCAGAGGGTGTATAACACTTCCTTTGGGAACGCCGGATATCTTTTCTGCTTTACTCGATGATGTTTCCGTTGATTACTACATACTGTCACCTCTGTGACAGGAAATGATGAATTCGGTCACACGACTGAAGCGATACTCCATCGGCACGCAGTTTGTTTAGAGGTCTCTTGTGAGTTACGTTGTCAAAAGTCTCCTGGAAATCTAGAAATATGGAATCAATTTGAGACTACCTGACAATAACCCGTACTTCATACGGGTTAAGACCTAACTGTGTTTCACAAGAACGATATTTTCCGAGTCTATACTGACTATGTGTCAATAGACCTTTACCTTCTAGGTAATTCATGACATTCGAACACATAATATATTCCATAATCCTACTGGAAATCGACGTTAATGGTATGGGTCTGCAATTCTGCTGAACATTCCTGTTTCCTTTCTTGAGTATTGGTCTGACCTGTGCAAATTTAAAGTTTTTTCGTAACGATTTTTCGTAGAGAGGGCGGATTGGTTAGTAGTGGTTTTTCTATCGGCATACTCTGAAAGAAACTTAATTGGCATGCTGCCTGGATCGGAAGACTTGCATTTATTATGTGGTTTAAGCTGCTTCGCTGCACCGAGGATGTCTAAGTTACTCCCGTTTGCAGTAGTTCTCGATTCTAATTCTGGAATATTTACTTCTTATTTGGTGAGGGAATTTCATCTTTCCTATTGTGAAACACATCTCTTCCACTGAACAAGCGCTCATAGCTCTTAAGGTATTCATTCAAGCTTCCATGTTTACCAAACCTTTTTGCTTCGAAAGATCTTTCCTGTCATAACCCCGACGGCTGACCATTCCTCCTGAGATACAGGCTGTCAAAGGCGTCTTTGCATTTGAAACCAACAAGAAACTTAGCCACAATATTTTTTCAGTGTCAAAAAATGGTTCAAATGGCTCTGAGCACTATGGGACTCAACATCTTAGGTCATAAGTCCCCTAGAACTTAGAACTACTTAAACCTAACTAACCTAAGGACAACACACACACCCATGCCCGAGGCAGGATTCGAACCTGCGACCGTAGCAGTCCCGCGGTTCCGGACTGCAGCGCCAGAACCGCTAGACCACCGCGGCCGGTTTTTCAGTGTCATGTTGGGTGATGCTTGTCATCTGCAGAACGGGGTCATATAGTTTTGTTTGTTGTACAATAACTTTGTTATTAGCAGGCACGATTTTTCTTTATTATAAGCATGGAGCGTTTCAGGAAATAATTCTCATTATGTAGTGCATTTTTCGTTGACTGTGGCGTCTCAGCCGTGATGTTTGCGATGTGCGATCTGCTGTATTATTTTGGTGACTTTAGTGTAATGTAAACACGGGCATATTTATAATTACCGAAATATCTTTCCCTGCAGATACTGGTGAATTTGTTAGTAACTTTAACATATGTTTATTATACCTCCAACACAAATAGTGATTCGCTTGTTTCACGCTAGAACTGCAGTCTTAAGTATTTATGAGAGAGGTATATTTACACAGGTAATTGGTTTTTATTGGGGAATCAAACGATAGGAGACGTAAATAAACATTTTAAGACGTGATTCGAAAGCTCATTTACCGTTACTTTTGAGGAGAGTTCGAGATATGTAGGATAAATTTTTTTATGAGTTACCTTTTTTTATGGCTTTCACCAGCTATAATGGAAAAAAGGACTATAATTTTTTTTATCATATCGCAATAGGATTTTTGTTTCTCGGAAAAGAGCACCTGCCAGCAACCCTGGTCTCAATTTTCTTGGTGCAATATTCTTACATTTGTGTAAATAGTAGCAATAGTTATCATCCTGCAACATGAAACAAATCTGGCGTTGGCCTGCTACAGTCTCTGCATAAAAGCAAATGTTACTGAATAGTAAGAAAAATCATTGTTATTACAGTCACAGACTTTCAAGAACTATTTCATTATGGACAAAATCAATCTATATCATATTATAATGCGTTGTGGAATGTGTCGAATAAGAAATCTCTGCTGATAGTCTAATGCGTCTGTTGTCAAGCTAATAGGACTAAATATTAAAGAAATAAAATTGTGTTTGTAGTATAAATAAATTAACATGTTCTGTTAGCTACTACACTACGTAAGTTTTGTCTACAGTTATTTGTCATTAAAATGTTTTTCGGCCGAATTACGATATAGGAGTCCCTTAAGGAATATTAACTTCATGTACGTTTTGGCAATTTGTTTTCTTCCGTCTTCCACTGATTTATTTTTGTACAAGTAACGCAAGCTCCAACTGAAGTAATGTTTCAACAACATTTTTATTAGAATACAGTAATGAGATTCCTGTGAAAATTGAGAAAAAAACATTAACGTATCTAACCCATTAAAAAAGGTCGATCTGTGCCTAACAATCGTCAAAGAAAGTTCTTCTTTCTTATTAAAATTTCAAAATTCTTTTACTTGTACGCTGAACATATGCTGGTCGTGATTTGTAATGAACAAGACTATTTCGATCACAAGAAACATATGATTTTCCAGCATCTGTTCTATCCACCCAATTCATATGTTCGGTGCACCTGACGTTAGGAAATATGGCGGCAGTATCGACTGTTGCTTCTACCCGGAGCGTCGTAGCGCTTAGATAGCCTCTCTATGTTGATTATATACCCCTTTCGGTAAGATGTAACCACCGCCACGCACCATACAGAGGGTTACGGGGCGCATATGTAAGTGTAGATTTACAACAAACAGAACACAAGGCTCAGCACTTAATAATCACGTGTCTAATTATAAGTTACACTCGATACATGTTTTTGATTTCCGACAAAGTACCATGACCATAATAAGTTGCAGACAACAGTTGTACGCTTGGGTCGCTGCGACCAGTCCAACCTAGCTTCGGGAACTCCACCATCAGCCCACCGGCTCCCTTTCAGCACGATGGACACACCACCCCGTCTCCCACTCTCCCTCAGAATATCCACCGAACCAAGCTCCCCCTCAGGTGGTCCGCCCCCGCCGCCCGCGGTCGCACGACACCTCTTATCGAACGCCTCGCCCATACATCAAACTGATAACTTCCTTCCTCTTCCCCCTTCCGCATTATACTTTTTCTGCGTGCTGGAAGAGAACCGTTAGAAGAAATATTAATTCCACCCATAAATTAAGACATTTATCTCTTTCTCAGCACTGAAAGGATCGGCGAATATCGTATTTTTCTGCTTTTTCTCCTCTTGCCTGGCCGCTACTTTTTCCAGCTATCCGTAGAGACGGCAACAATTCAGCCGAAAGCGCGGCCGTCATTTATATGAAGCCCCGGCGACAGGGGCGCCAAGAGGCGACACGCTGAGATACGATGTTTTGGAGCACAACCCACGTTAACTTGGTGACTGTGGTTTTTCAATACCATTTTAGCCCTTTGGAGGGTACGATTTGGGTGGAGTAAGGTTTGAGCTAGGGGTTGTGCAGGTTCGGACTCGGTTTTACAAAGAATTTCTTAAACGTAAAATGTTCTTCTTGGCAACAAATGATAACAAACTTTACAGCCCCAAACGGTTCTTGGAAGCAGGACTCAACGAGAGATATGCAACATAAAATACCTTTCGCACAATGAAAACAAAATTCGGGTTGACATCGCGCGAGCAGATCGAATCGGCCAACAATAGTTTAGAATATGTGGCTTCTCGCCACAGGCAGAAAAATAACACATTTAACTCCCACAAGTAACAGCAGGACCACCGAACAGCAGACAACTTTCTCTTTTAATTAAGATACTCACAGTAGCACTGAACTAAATACAGATCTACGACGACTCCCGCCACTAACCAGCCACTAAGGCAAGCTACTAACAGCCATCTACGATACTAACGACGCAAAATTATAGTACAGTTTCCTGTACAACACGGCGTACAAAAAAGAGCACTCTCACAGGATAAAATAAGGTGATAATTGTCAGTAAAATGGCATGAACAAAATCAGTCAAACTCACTACATATAAACAACAAAATCAATATGCATGACGAAAGAGAATTACTGACGTCAGCTGCATGATCACTCATATAATTCAATGGCGACAAGTGAAAATTTCTTACTCTATGCGAGCTGTCGCCTTAACGACTTCGACTATCCGAACACACTTCCTCTCCAACCCAAATACCCAATTTGTCACAGATTACTTCCGTAGAGGTCGCCCCTCCCCGTACCGTCCATTTTCCTCATTGTTCGCAAAAGCTCAAAACTAGTGTGTATCCACTTTGAACATATCATGAAATGCTATCAACGCCGAGTCCGCAAGAAAAACACCCTACATATAGTAATAAAATCTATGCCTTAACAGCATTTCACGATATCTTCAGTGTTGATGCACCCTAGGTCTGACCTCTTGCGGGAATCATGCGAGATGTTGCAAGCAAGGAGGGAAATGGTCAAGCGGTGCTATGAGAGTAATATGTGACAATTTGAGAATTTGTGTGGGGCGGGAAGTGTGCTAGGGTAGCCGAATCAGTTAAGGTAGTGCTCGCTAAAAGCTGGAAATTCAGATTCGAGTCCCGGTCCGGCAAAAATTTTCACCAGTTGCCACTGAATTGTTCCATTGCCCTCATGCGACTGACGCCAGTATTTATTTTCATCACGTGTATATACAGCCGTGGAATGATGACAGTGTGGTGCCTGTTCTTTCTGAAATGTCTGAAAGAACAGACAGGGCACATATAATAGTAAAAGGAACTTGGCTGTCGTCTTTAGAGAAAGGCACACACGTAAAAACGCCACCACACAACAACAATAACACGCTTCACTTTGCCTATGGACATTCCATGTGTAGTATTACCGATCATCCAATACCTTCCATATTAGCTTGCACTCTTTACACTGGGTAGCATCGCTTAGCCGAACAAATATATTTCTGTCAGCTACTGAAGTACCCAGTGAGTGCTCCTCCTGTAATACGGAAGCTAGTCTCCACTGGAATCGCCGTCAAGTCGTCCAGGGAAAGATACCGACTGTCCTGCTGGGTTGTTCGCGTCCGCACAGTGGCTACACCCCGTGCTGTTAGTCATGTCCCGGAGACAATTTCTTGGCGTACCAGTTTGGAGAAGGCTCCCTGTCCTTGACTGTCCACTGCCGCACAGGCAACCACCAGACTACACGGACGGCCCTGCTTGCAGCACACACTGCATCAGGAACAGCCGTTACTGTCGCAAGACCCTGCGGCCACGGGGAATCCAGTCCGCCACTCGCCGCCGCTCGGAATTTTGAGGTCCGTCCGGCTCGGCCGCTGGTCAATCCAAGACTGTCTGGTCCCGACCACTGGTGTTCCATAGAGTCTCACAGCGGCGTCAGCAGCGCCACAAACGTCGCCAAACCTATGCAAGCGCTAGCTCGAATGTCGTGCGCCGTCTCACTTTCCCCTTCCGTTTACCGTACCACACATGGATCATCTACCTCTCGTCAATGTGGCAGTCTGGGAGGGGCAGGAAACAAGACGTGCCACGAATTACACATTCAAGGCACAACTTGTACAATCCACTGTACAGTGAGTGGTGGAGAGTACTTTCTTACGAATATTAGGCGAGGCGAATTTCTGTCCTATCCATTCGCGTATTGAGCAGGGGGAAAACGATCATCTGTGAACCTCTGTATATGCCCTAATCTCACTTACCTTAATCTCATGATCCCTACATGAAATGTACGATGTTAGTAACATAACTTCCATCAGCCCTATGCCCATAAATGCGCTATTTTTGTCTCTATCGACCTAGAGAAAGCCTACGGCTATTGAGCAATTTCTGGTCTCCTTTTAAAACTCTAGACCTACACACTTCCATTTAGCTATGTCTACCTTACTGTAATCTTTCTATCGATTAGCTCATCCTTCGACACTATTAACAATTCCCGTAACATCCCCTTGGAGGAGCGCCCCAAGCTCCATCCTCTACTTTATCTCCTCTACAGTGCTGATATGCCCAAACCACCCCCACCTCCTTCAGAATCCTGATGATATAGTTTTCCTCGCCTTCTACCCTATATTCGAGAAATCCCAATGATCCCTCCAAACCACCTCAATCAGCTTATTTTCTGGTGTAACAAATGGCTCCTCACGATAAGCCCCCACCTCCAAATCCTAGGCAATAATTATAGAACGAGTCGCCCACACCTTCCATGACATCTATCTTACCATTTACGACTGTCATGTCCAGTTAACTAGGCCAATGGCGTTGCCGGTTTGCTAACACCAGGTCCCGCCAGATCACTGAAGTCAAGTGGTGTCGGGCTTGGCTAAGACTTGGGTGGGTCACTGTCGGGGTCTGCCATATGCAGTTGGCACGTGGGGTGAACTCAGACCTTGTGAGGCCAATTCAGGAGCTACTTGATTAAGAAGTAGCTGCACTGGTCACGAAAACTGACAACAGGTGAGAAAGCAGTGCGCTGTGCACATGCCCCTCTGTATCCGCATCTGGTGACGCCTGAGGGCTGAGGGTGACAGGGTAGTTGATTGGTAGCGCTGGGCCTTCAGAACCTGTTTGGATGGTGTTTATTTGATTTAGCCAGTTAAATAATACAGTAAAATATCTTGGGATACCCACTGACGAGCAACTAACATGGAAGCCCCATCTACCAGTCATCCAACAAGGAGCCCACAGTTGACTAAAGCTACTCCAACTGCTAATAGGCCAAACATGTGATTACACCTCTCAATTTTTCTCCTCATCTACAAAACCCTGACTCTCTGCTGTACCACACCAAGATGCTATAAGTTCCCTAAAACCCTTGAACGCCATGCACTCCATCTCCCTTTCCACATGGATCCTCTGCCTCTCATAAAATTTCCACCTCATCTCAACCACATCGAATATCTCCGCCACTACTGTCCTGTCCACAAACTAGGTTCCAGTAACTCACTGTCTCCCTTCTGATCACCAACCCCCTTATGCTGCCAGATATTTACAAAGGTATCCCACCGTCCCTGCGCCTACACACCTATCCCAACGTAATTTCAATCATCCCCCTGTCCCAAACAGATTCGCCCAGACATTTATCCCTACTGCCATCTTTCACTCTTTCCCATCTATCCCACCCCACATCAAGGCTTCTCTCTCTCTCAATCCCTCTCCATCCATCCCCATCCCTTTGCTCTTGTTGCCACTACCCTACGGACACTCTGAACCCTCTCCACATTCTATGTTTCCCAGCATCTATCTTCCCACTATCCACCCCAACCTAGTGTCATCTCCATAGTTTTCCCTACTCCTCAGCCCTATAGAGATTAATTTAGATTAGTTTTTCGTTCCATAGATCCGTGTTGAGGAGATCCTCGTGGATGTGGAACTTGTCACTTTTTTTCTTTTTTTTTAAGGAAACGTAAGTAAGCAGTGAACTAAACTTATAGGTAAAAGTTTCCAGTTGGTATATATTATAAGTGTTGTTATATTAGTGGAAGTGTTAGTGAAGTGTTAAATAAGATTAAACGGGGTAAGAAGTTTATTTTCCTTCTCGCGCCTATAGCACACATTTTAGGCTTAATTTCACGCCCGCGCATCGTAAGTAAACAGTGACTTAAACTTATATATAATCACCAGTTTTTTTATTCATTACTCTTTCAATTTATTTATATCGGCCTGAATAGTTTCTAGGGTCCTTTGTTTACGTATTAGTCAGTACTTAAATCAGTTTATATGATTTCTGTTTTTGCCATGAGTGAGAAGTGTGTGACATGCCGTAGGATCGTTAGTTCTGGGGTATGGTGAGATGGGTGTTGTAGTTTCTTTCATTGGGGCGAATGTAGTGGCGTGGGAAATGGGGACATAAATGAGGCTCACCAGTGGTATTGTAGGATCTGCAGTAGAGATAGGAAAATACTGGAACAGGAAGGGAAAATTGCAGCTCTTCAAGCTGACCTAGACAAGGCAAGGGAGGATCTGGACAGGTTAAAGAGGGAGAAGGATGAACAGAGGTGGGAAGTGGCAACAGGTAATAGGAGGAACAGGCAAAGGAGAGCATCAGACAACTTTGTGATAAATCTTGAAAATAGATTTGACCTGTTGCCTCAGTCAGAATTGAATGAGCCTCATGTAGCTGAAGCTGTAGAAAGGGCACAACAAGCTTTCAAGGACTTGAAAAAGGTAGGGAAATTTTTAAAGAGAAAGAAAGTTCTGTTGTTAGGTAGTTCCCATGGTAGAGGTGTTGGCCAACTACTGCAGGAAAATCTATGTCCAGAGTACCAGGTCACAAACTTTCTCAAGCCTAGTGCAGATCTGGGTCAGGTAACAGTGGATATAGGTTCTTTATGCAAGGATTTCACGAAGGAGGATGCCGTGGTTCTGGTGGGTGGTCCGGGAAATAGCATTGATAGAGATTCTGAATATTCCATAGAGAGGGACCTGGTGAAGATAGCATCAGCAACGAAGCATACGAGTGTGGGATTCGTGTCTGTGTTGAGATGCCATGATCGGCCTCATTTGAACTCTTCTGTAGGGGGGGGGGGGGTGAACTTGGAGTTGGAGTGGCTGCTTAGGACGGATATAGGGTCCCATATTGGTTTGATTCCTGTGAATGCTATTGATAGGTGGGACTACACTAGGCATGGCCTTCACCTCAGTAGGAAAGGGAAGGGAAAACTGTCTGGGTTGATTGCAGAAAACTTAAGGGGGGACACTGTCACAAGTGGTAAAATACCAGTGGTCACAGGTGTCAGAGGGATGCCTTTTTTAGGATAGGGAAGGGGGATAGAAAACGAGTTTAAAGAGAGATTGGCAGACACACACAGTTTGAGAAAACAGATTAACAGGAGTCAGATTTTAGCATACAGTCTCCATTTAAACAATGTTTAACAGAAAGTAATCAGAAACTGCCAGTTCATCTTCATCAAAGCAGTTATAATCCCATTAGTATGCAGTATCAGTTATCTTTATTACACCAGAACATTCCGGGACTCAGAAATAAAGTTGATGAACTACTCATTTGTATCGGTGAAATGAATTCATCTAACCAAATTGACATAATCTGCCTCTCTGAACATAAGTGACCACTGGTATAGATATGTGAGACATTTCAGGATTTAAGCTAGCTTCCTACTTCTGCAGAGTAGATATGGATAAAGGAGGAGTTGCCACATTTATTAAAAACTGCCATAAATTCAATAACATTGACATTAATAAATTCTGTTTAGAGCAGCATCTAGAAGCATGTGCAACAGAAGTAGAGATCCACAACAGATCCTATATAATAGTAACTATTTACCGAGCACCTGCAGGAAATCTATTCATAAATCATCTAGAAGCTCTTTTGGGTTATTTAACAGGAAGAAACAAAGAAATTTTGATTACTGGTGACTTTAATACAGATTTTCTAATGCAATCTTCCAGTAAACATTTACTGCAGTTAGTAATGTTGTCTTTCAATCTAACTCACACTATAAACTTTCCAACTAGGATCACTAAATCCTCAAGGACAGCCATTGATAACATTTTTATAGACAAATCAAAGGAAGAAAATCATATCATAAAACCTGTAATAAATGGACTATCAGATCATGACATGCTGCTCCTGGTTTTAGATGTAAATTCGAAGCAGATTATCAAGACTGCTACATCTGAGTACAGGAGAGTATTCAATCAACCAAAAATTGAGTGTTTTAGAAAACTGCTCAAAGATATGAACTGGAAAGATGTTTATAGTGCTCATGACATGAATGAAAAATATAAGACATTCATTAACAATGTCAGTACCATGTTTGAAAACTGTTTTCCTCTAAAAGTTTCTCAAATTAAAAGAAGTCTATAATAAAACCATGGATCACACAAGGAATAAAGATTTCCTGTAAGACAAAAAGGAAAATGTATCTGTCGACCAAGAATAGCTCCAATGCTGATGATTTAGCTAAATACAAGGAATACTGTAAAATATTAAAAAAAAGTAATTCAGACATCTGAACAAATGCACTACAAGAAGAAGATAACAATGTCAGAGAACAAAATAAAAACAATATGGGATATAGTGAAAGAGGAGACTGGTAGAATCAGAAAGGAAAAGGAGCAAATAGCACTAAGGGTAGATGGGCATAGTGTGGCAAATATATTTAACAAGTACTTTATATCCGTTACTGATAGAATGGGATTGTCAGGATCATTAAATAATGCCCTTGAATATCTGAAACTAGCCTTTACAAATAGCTTCAGGTACATGAATATGTCAGTCACTTCACCAAAAGAAATAACTTCCATAATAAAATCTTTAAAAACAAAGCATTCTAGTTGTTACGATGAAATATCAACAAAGTTAATTAAGGCATGTTCTTGTGAGTTTAGTACAATTCTAAGTTACTTGTGTAACCAGTCAATTATAACTGGGACATTTCCTGACTGGCTGAAATATGCAGATGTTAAGCCTCTATTCAAGAAAGGGGATAAAGAGATGCCATCAAACTACAACCGATTTCACTTTTGCCAGTATTCTTAAAAGTTTTAGAAAAAGTAATGTACAGGCAGCTTCTCAACCATCTGACCACAAATAACATATTATCAAGACCACAGTTTGGATTTCTGAAAAGGCTATTTACACCTACAGTGAAAATGTACTTAATTCATTAAATAACAAGTTACAAGTAGCAGGTATTTTCTGTGACTTGTCAAAGGCATTCGATTGTGTAAACCACAACATCCTTTTAAATAAATTAGAATTCTGTGGTGTCACAGGCAGTGCTGCAAAATGGTTCCAGTCATACCTCGCTAACAGGAAACAAAGGGTGTCAGTGCAAGGGACTAGTGAATTAAGTCATCAGTGATCATCAGAATGGGAATAAATTACATGTGGTGTCCCACAAGGATTCATCTCAGGGCCATTGCTTTTTCTTGTGTACATTAATGATCTCTCATGTTACACTGCCAGAATCAGAGTTCGTTTTGTTTGCAGATGACACAAGTATTGCAATAAATTGTTTGTCGAGTGTAGTTCTAGAAAGATCTGCTAATGATATTTTCATGGATATTAATAAATGGTTTAAAGCCAACTCAATGACGTTAAACTTCGAAAAGACTCACTATATGCAATTCAGAACCTGTAAGAGGTTTCCACCCAGCATATGCATAAAGTATGAAGGAAAGCAGATAGAAGAGGTTGACAGTCTTAAATTCCTGGGATTACAACTTGATAATAAATTCAGTTGGGAGGAGCACACCACAGAACTGCTGAAACGCCTTAACAAGTCTGTATTTGCAATTCGAGTGTTAGCAGACATAGGCGACATAAAAGTGAAAAAGCTTGCATACTTTGCCTACTTTCATTCCATAATGTCATACGGTATAATATTTTGGGGCAACTCTTCGAGTCCAAAAGCGTGTAATACGTATTATTTGTGGAGTAAATTCACGGACGTCTTGTAGAAACCTCTTCAAAGAACTGGGTATACTAGCTACTCCCATGAAATTTGTCCTAAATAATATATCTCTTTTTCCAACACACAGCTCAGTTCATACATACAACACCAGGAACAAGGACTTAAAAGCACTTACTTTAGTTCAAAAAGGGGTCCACTACTCAGGAACACTCATCTTCAATAATTTGTCAGCAAACATAAAAAATTTAGTTACAAATAAAGATCAGATTAAAAGGAGCCTGAAAGACTTACTAGTGGCCAACTCCTTCTACTCCATTGACGAATTTTTTAATAGAAACAAATGATGTATTCTATATATTCATACTATTAGTATTGTTATTTCAGCTTTAGAAAAAAAGAACATATTCTCTCCTCCCGAAATACTTTTCTCTCAGTGCAGGTCCTTCACATCTTAAGTGAAAGTAGAGTGCTTCAGTTCTTTTTTTTTAACAAGTTCACTATTCTGTAAAGCATGTTTAAAATGTACATTGTTTAGATGACTGTCTGTGCATTTTTTAATTTAAATTAGTACATCAGTCTATAACACTATCGTCCACTACTGTTATACTATAACCTCAAAGCTGAAGGCAGTTCGTATAGTGAAATTATTTTTATTCAAGCTATTATAGTGTAAAGAAGCAGACCAGTGTTACCCTCTGAAAGGATTTTTGTTATGTCGACCGCGATTTACCTAACGGAGGTGGTTTATCGGAAGTGAAAGTCAGAATTATGTAAATATTTAAACAGTAATAAACAATATTTTACCTATCCATACTGTTCAAAGAATAAAGAAAACGGCCGCCAGCGTAATTAGGTAAGAGAATGATTGACATTCTTGTTCGTGAAAATAAGTATGAGTAACTTTGACGGACAAACACAACCTGTACTTTGCCACAAGCGAGTACAATGAACTCTGGCACCTGAATACAGTATGTTCACGTTAAGGTAGAAGCTACCAGATCAGAACAAACTATTTGCATAAATATAACAGATAACAAAACTCACTATTACCTTGAGGACTTAGTCAAACTGAATAGTCTCAATAACATGTCTATTAATATTCACTGTAGAATCGTAAATTGGACATAGGTTTAATATTACTTTTCAAACAAATTCCTATCTGACATGAAATATGGATATGGTCCACAGCAAATTTAGTAACTGTGCATAGATTAAGTCTTTCACTACTAAACACCTTTCTACTTAGAATTAAAATTAAATGGAATTCACTAACAGGTTACTTCTCACTGTCTTTTGAATAAAGAAATTATTGGTTTCATAAATAGTGTTTTTTCTATTAATCGTTATCTAGCACGAGCACAATAGACAAACTGTTGATCCTGTTACACCATTAATATGCACTTTTAGTACACAAGAGGAGCCCAATATTGTACAGAATTTCACTTGAATAGCAAGAGTAATTGAAACTCGTTATAATTAAGAAACTTTGTGCATTTGAACTACTTTCAGTGGAGGGGGCCTTTAATCTTGACCACTGTAGCAGAGCATACTAAACACACTTTCAGTACACTAAAGAAACAAGCCCTTAACAAGTATGAACTTGTAACCGTCAACAGTATTATTTCTCAACTCTTACTGCAGTAGAACACAACTTGATGTGGATTTAAGACAACAGCTCGCATTTGGTTGATTTTCAACAGACTGCACTGTGTTCATTTACTAAGCAAAACTTTATAAGCCTCAGTTTTGAGAACTTTCACTTTAGAAGTTGGCAACAAAATTTTAATAAGCAGTTTTAATAGAAAACTTATTTTCAGCAAGCATTATTTACTATGTTACTCATTTCTGCTAAAACACTGAGCTGTAATGTTCTTTTAATACAGACACTCGGTAATCACTTTAGCATGGGAAGAACCCTAAGTTGTTGTGTGGCTAGGGATAAAAAATCAAGGTGGGTATAAGAGTTCGAGTATAAGTTACCTTATATTTGTGCACACTAAAACATCCAATGAGCTGATCCTTCACCAAACATTTCTACTATTCCTTGGTTCCTTTTCAGTGATTGCGCAATGTGGTGGCGATTGCATGTTGGTAGATGGAGTTGCAGGTAGAATTGCTGGACTTTGTCAATTCATGGTGGCGATGATAGACATCAATTCCAGAATAGTTCCAGCTCTTTATCCATCCATCCGAGGCATTGGAAAGCGGCACGGAAAGCCTCTCTCGGCACCAGCACAATATACAACTTTCACATGAGCAGTTGGCAGTTTCGTAGCTCGTCCCCGACTGACTCTTTGTTCCACTTTTCTATCCATGACAACCACATTTGTCGCGCTCTACACAGTTCCATTCCCGAGGGAACCACAACAACTTTTACATACGAAATAACTAAGAACGCTAAGTGAAGGTCAGCAGTTTACATAACAGTAACCAGACATATGAAATAAAACAGAATGTTTGCACATATTGACATTTCTACAAAAAATTATTCACCCAAATTCCAAATGTACATACAACAAGCTTTGTGTCCCTCCACATGCGACAAAGAATTTAAATTTTTACATTGCATAGAATCAAACCATGACATCAAAGTTTTTACAAAGGAAAGAGCGAACACTTTTGTGCTATTAATGCAATCAAACAATACTTACAATATATTAATGATAGAAAGTAGAACAGACAAAACAGAAAAATTTATATCAGTGGATCTATGGAGCTCTGGTGTTAAAAGTCCACATGCTCTTTATTCTCATCCTTGTTATATTTTTAAAAATGATCTTGCTTGAAAAGCGGACTACTGTACCACTGACAGCCCACCGCCCATCATATGGGATGAGGAGGATGAAGCTAACAATAAAGAAGAAAATGTAACATCATGGAACAGTGTTTCGCAAGAACAATGGCATATTTCTTCCAAGAACACCCAGTTGAGATCGGAGATGCAGTTTAATTTACTCTCACTACTCGCCAACGCTCGTATGCATGTATACATATTAGGACGATCTTGTAGAACAGCAGTCTTAGAAGACATTGACGTTGAAGTTACTTCGTGACTTCTCACTGTGTTCCTAAAAGCACAATCGAAGAATGCATACGGACTTGGGAGTGCTATTTCATACATTACAGTCAACTTCTTTGTACCAACGGTTACTGAAAATTGATCCCACGTTAGAAATCTTGAAATACGACATAGTAATCGGGATTTTTATTTAACAAGGAAATTCGTCAAATGGCCGTGGAATTGAGAAGTTATTTTATTTTATTTTCGATACCAGTTTCGGCAATTCATCATGTCATCTTCAGGCCCCATATGCACCTCTCAAAAATAATCGATATTGGCGTACTGGGCAATATGTTTCCGGGTGCCGTGAATTCGTACCTGAAAAGCTTCCTTAGAAGACTTGACTGCAACTCCAGTATGCCAATATCGGTTATTTATAAGAGAAGCATATGGGGGCTGAAGATGGAATAATGAATTGCCGAAACTGGTAGCGAAAACGAAATAACATTACTTCTCAATTGCACGGCTGTTTGGCGAATTTCATGTTAAACATTTGACCAGCCGCTTTCCCATGTCCACAATGGATCAACAGAGACTAGTAATCTGGAGTACGTTGTCTTCCTTTGCTATCAGCCGTTAGGTCCTTCAGCGCCTTGCGTCTCATGATTACTGGATGATCTTTTAGACTTATTTTCTCCTTCGCGTATTCCCTTGACAAACACTGTCTTCTGATTCGAAGGGGCAATTTTCCTGCTTGTACTAATACAGCTTTTGCTGGTGTGGGTCTCACTGCATTGTCGTTAAGTTATAAGATAGCTAAATTGCACCTTGGCCAATTTATCACGATGTTTTAGACCGCCTCCGTGAGCGAATGGTTAGCGTCACTGTCTTCTGTGCGGAAGCACTCGGGCGCGATTCCCGGTACCTCCTCGGGATTTTCCGAGGTAGTGTAACGCCGGAAATGCATATTGTCCTATTTCCATCTATTGTACTATAATTTTTTTCCTTGTTTTGTTACCTCAAGATATGACATTTCTGTGTCTTCATATATTGTAATTGTTTTACTATATATATATATATATATATATATATATATATATATATATATATATATATATATATATATATGCATTTATGTCGATGTATAATTGGTTTGTTTTGTAAATATTATTTGTATTTTACGCTGGGTCTTGCCTAGGGAAAACTATACTATCGAACGAATACATCGATAGGTCGTGTGAAGAATGAAAGTGTTTAGGATCTTTGGTAGGGTTAACTCTGCCGCGTGGAGCGCGGGCAGAGGAGAGAGAGTCTGGCTAGAGTAGTGCGGTGGAGCAGGTGTGTTGTATGACGCTCCTGCGTGTTGCCACGCTTTCGGGGTTGGGCAGCATGTAATTGCGCTCGACTTGCTATGATAGTTTCTGACACGGTGTCGCGGACGGGAAGCATTAGCTGGTGCACATCAAGAGCCCGTTTCGCCTGGTGACAGTGTCGAGAAGAAGGCGCGCCAACATCCAGCTTCTGCAACAGCGACGGCCGACAATGAGTGACTGTCGCCACCTCCTCGATCGACGGCTTCAAACCTTCCATCAACCAACAAGGAAGACTGGAAGCACGTAAAGTTTTAGAACTGTATGGCAGATCTCAGCTTTTCAAACTGTTCCATTTTCATAACTAAATTACAGCAACGTAGCATTAACCTTTGTTGCTCATTGTCCCAATTGCATTACCAAGCAGGGTCCCTTCCTTTTCCGGAATGAACCCGAGTTTCGTTGAAATTCAAACTCCAGCATCATTCGATTTCACTGCTTTAATTTCAAAGTTCAGTTAAGGTATTCATAGCTGGCTACAATATTTAGATTACACAAGCACAAATTAAGAGTGCGTGTTTTGTTACCGTATTTTAGCTTACCTGTGACTGCAGCTCAGCTTGGTACGTACTAAATTTTACTATTGTTAATTGTTCAGAATCATTTAATTCAAGTTCTTATTTATAAATTGCGTAGATTCAAGTAGCTTTTGAAATGATTGTTGAGGTAGTCCAAGACTAACCGTATTTTACTGAATTCCGATGTGCTTCAGAAACAAAGCTCACTATTAATTTCAGTCACTAAATTAACTTTCAATTTTCCGGTTTTATTAATTCTTTTGCTAAATTAAGTCAGAGTGTAGCGAAATTTATTACTTCTGACAAACTTTCAGTTTTCCCACTACACGTGTCAACCTTCAGTTGCCACGCTTCTAGTGCTAGTTATATGTGTAATAACCTTTCTTTTTCAGTTACTATAGTAATTGTCCTTAGGACTGGCGACCGTAATTTCCCCCAAATCTCAAATATCTAATTACCGCTAGTTAGTTGTTAACGTAACGGCCGCACATTTACTTTCTTTATTAACTTTACCCCTTTTCCAAATTAATTTCCACCAGTTTCATTTGGATTTTTCCTTTCATTTAGATGTAACCCTTTCCTCCCTCTTTACCGACAGATTAACTTCGGTGACGATTGCTTTTCCCAAATTCCCATTAGGTACACGCGGTTTAATTTTTCACTGTCATTAAGGTCGATAAGTGAGGGGGAGGTTACAGTAGGGAGCTCTGGTCCACTCAGCCTCGTAAGATCAAGTGAGGAGCTGTTCGAACAAAGCAGCAGCGGCATCACCAATATTCATCAACTAGGAATAAAGTCTGGAGGGACTGGTGAAATGCTGTCACATGACCAGCGATCATACGAGGACGTTCAACACATTTATGGTTGAAATGCACAGTTTGTTGTGGCCGATATTCGGCGACGCTATACTTAGCCTACAAACTGGCGTCTGTCACTGAGTTTCTTTTGGAGGAAATACAGAGCATCGCAGATATTCATAGGCGCTTGTGAACTGACTACGGAGACCTGGCAGTAGATAAAAGCACGATGAGTCGTTGGGCGAGGCATCTGTCATTAACGCAACAAGGTTGCGCGAAATATCCGAACTCACGGACGCACACGGCTGTGATTCCTGCAATACTGGAACGTGCGGATACACTCATTCAAGGTGATTCACGGATCACAATCAGACACCTTGCCGCTCGACTGTCGGAAATGTTGACACTCTTGTCCATCATTTGGATGCTCAAAGGTATGTGCCCGTTGGATTTTTCGTCACCTAATAGAAGACCCTAAAGGGCAACGTTACGAGGTGGTCGTGACGATTTTTATAGAACATACACTCCTGGAAACGGAAAAAAGAACACATTGACACCGGTGTGTCAGACCCACCATACTTGCTCCGGACACTGCGAGAGGGCTGTACAAGCAATGATCACACGCACGGCACAGCGGACACACCAGGAACCGCGGTGTTGGCCGTCGAATGGCGCTAGCTGCGCAGCATTTGTGCACCGCCGCCGTCAGTGTCAGCCAGTTTGCCGTGGCATAAGGAGCTCCATCGCAGTCTTTAACACTGGTACCATGCCGTGACAGCGTGGACGTGAACCGTATGTGCAGTTGACGGACTTTGAGCGAGGGCGTATAGTGGGCATGCGGGAGGCCGGGTGGACGTACCGCCGAATTGCTCAACACGTGGGGCGTGAGGTCTCCACAGTACATCGATGTTGTCGCCAGTGGTCGGCGGAAGGTGCACGTGCCCGTCGACCTGGGACCGGACCGCAGCGACGCACGGATGCACGCCAAGACCGTAGGATCCTACGCAGTGCCGTAGGGGACCGCACCGCCACTTCCCAGCAAATTAGGGACACTGTTGCTCCTGGGGTATCGGCGAGGACCATTCGCAACCGTCTCCATGAAGCTGGGCTACGGTCCCGCACACCGTTAGGCCGTCTTCCGCTCACGCCCCAACATCGTGCAGCCCGCCTCCAGTGGTGTCGCGACAGGCGTGAATGGAGGGACGAATGGAGACGTGTCGTCTTCAGCGATGAGAGTCGCTTCTGCCTTGGTGCCAATGATGGTCGTATGCGTGTTTGGCGCCGTGCAGGTGAGCGCCACAATCAGGACTGCATACGACCGAGGCACACAGGGCCAACACCCGGCATCTGGTGTGGGGAGCGATCTCCTACACTGGCCGTACACCACTGGTGATCGTCGAGGGGACACTGAATAGTGCACGGTACATCCAAACCGTCATCGAACCCATCGTTCTACCATTCCTAGACCGGCAAGGGAACTTGCTGTTCCAACAGGACAATGCACGTCCGCATGTATCCCGTGCCACCTAACGTGCTCTAGAAGGTGTAAGTCAACTACCCTGGCCAGCAAGATCTCCGGATCTGTCCCCCATTGAGCATGTTTGGGACTGGATGAAGCGTCGTCTCACGCGGTCTGCACGTCCAGCACGAACGCTGGTCCAACTGAGGCGCCAGGTGGAAATGGCATGGCAAGCCGTTCCACAGGACTACATCCAGCATCTCTATGATCGTCTCCATGGGAGAATAGCAGCCTGCATTGCTGCGAAAGGTGGATATACACTGTACTAGTGCCGACATTGTGCATGCTCTGTTGCCTGTGTCTATGTGCCTGTGGTTCTGTCAGTGTGATCATGTGATGTATCTGACCCCAGGAATGTGTCAATAAAGTTTCCCCTTCCTGGGACAATGAATTCACGGTGTTCTTATTTCAATTTCCAGGAGTGTAGTTACAGGAGATGAATCATGGGTTCATCAGTTCGCGTCTGAAACAAAACGGCAGTCCATGGAGTGGCGCCACACTACGTCATCTCCGAAGAAAGACTTCAAAGCTGCACCTTTAGCAGGTAAAGTCAGAGCGACAATCTCCTGGGACTCTGAAGGGATTATTCTGTTTGATGTCCTCCATCGTGGAGTAACGATCAACTATGAAGCATATTCTGCTACTGTATATGACGGTAGTATCTGTTCCCGCAAGAACACATACCGTGGAAGACCATGCAGCTTGCTAGAAATGAAATGATAATTAAATAGACACCCTAGCTGCAAACAGGCGTTGATATACTTCACTGGGGACATGTTGAAAATTAATTATCATTTCATTTCTAGCAAGCTGCATGGTCTTCCACGGTATGTGTTCTTGCGGGAACAGATACTACCGTCATATACAGTTAAAATATGGCTTCCCGGCCATTGACCTTCTTGTGTGAACGCACACGCTATGCCCGAACTCGTACGGGACTTGATAGATTAATCTACCACGAGTAATGAGTATGATGGGCAAACATCTATTAGGCGCACTACGAATGTAGTAGTGTGGACATGTTGGGAATGTGGATCTCACGGGGAGCGTGCAAGGGATAAGTCCCTGCAGACGCACTATCCTCTGTGCCCTCGGTGGCCCAGATGGATAGAGCGTCTGCCATGTAAGCAGGAGATCCCGGGTTCGAGTCCCGGTCGGGGCACACGTTTTCAACATGTCCCCAGTGAAGTATATCAACGCCTGTTTGCAGCTAGGGTTTCTATTTAATTGTCATTTCATATTCTGCTACACTCAGGAAATTGAACAGACAACGTTACCTTGTTCGTTGCCACAAAAATTCGAACGAACTTCTTCTTCTCCATGACAACACAAGACCTCACGCAAGTCTGCACACCAGAGAGGAGCTCACAAAATTTCACCACCACCTCACAGCTCTGCTCTCGCACCTTTCGACTTTAATTGTTTGGCCCAATAAGGGATGCATTCCCAATAAGAGAGGGCAGTTTTGAACGGAGATTATGCTGAAAAATTGGGTTCGGTAGCCAAATGCTGCGAAGAAACCATGGATAACACAAGAAATACTCCTGTTGGTCAATTAAAGAAGCAAAATAAACACGTTCAGGAAAATTCAGGAATACATAAATGCAAGTCACTTAGGAATGAAATAAAAAGGAAGTACAGGGAAGCTAGAGTGAAACAGCTGCAGGAAAAATGTGAAGAAATCGAAAAAAAAAGATAGTCGGAAGCACTGACTCAGCATATAGAAAACTCAAAACAACCTATGGTGGAATTAAAAGCAAAGGCGGTAACATTAAGAGTGCTATGGGAATTCCACTGTTAAATGCTGAGGAGAAAGCGGATAAATGGAAATTCATTGAAGGTCTCTATGGATGGGAAGACTTGTCTGAAGACGTGATAGGAGAAGAAACAGGAGGTCATATAGAAGCGACAGAGAATCCAGTATTAGAATCAGAATGTAAAAGAGTGTTGGAAGACTTACGATCGAATAAGGCAGACGAGTTAGATAACATTTCTAGCGGCAGCAAAACGACTATTCATGTTGGTGTGCAGAATGCATGAGTCTGGCGATACACCATCTGTCTTTCGGGAAAACATCATCCACACAATTTCGAAGATTGCAAGACTAGACGAGAATAATCGCACAATCAGCTTAACAGCTCATGCATCCAAGTTGCTGACAAGAAGAATATGCCAAGAGTGGAAAAGAAAATTGAGGATGCGTTAGATGACGATCAGTTTGACATAGAAAAGGAAAAGGTACCAGAGACGCTATTTTGACGTTGCAGTTGATATTATCAAGACCGAACAAAAATCAAGAGTCGTTCGTAGGATTGGTCGGCCTGGGAAACTCGTTCGACAATATAAAACGGTCCAGATGTGCGAAATTCTGAGGATAATAGGTGTTAGCAATAGAGAAACGTTTCCCTATGTACAATAACCTAGTGGGAACGATAAGAGTGGGAGACAAAGAAAGATCCGGCCTGTGTGACCGAGTGGTTCTAGGCGCTACAGTCTGGAACCGCGCGAATGCTACGGTCGCAGGTTCGAATCCTGCCTCGGGCATGGATACGTGAGATGTCCTTAGGTTAGTTGGGTTTAAGTAGTTCTAAGTTCTAGGGGACTGATGACCTCAGAAGTGAATTCCCATAGTGCTCAGAGCCATTTGAACAAATATAAAGAAGTAAACAGCGAAGTACTCGGTGTACAGAGGGTCTAAGGCAGGCATATAGACTTTCGCCCCTAATGTTCACTGTATACATCGAAGAAGCAACTGCGGAACTGAAGAAAAGGTTCAAGAGGGGAATTAAAATTCAAGGTGAAAGGGTATCAATGATATGATTCGCTGATAACATTGCTATCCTCAGTGAAAGTGAAGATGAATTACAGGAACTGTTGAATGGAATTAAGACTAATGACTACAGACTATGGACTGAAAGTAAATCGAAGAAAGACGAAAGTAATGAGAAGTAGGAGAAATGAGGATAGCGAGAAGCTTAACGTCAGGATTAGTGATCACGAAGTAGATGAAGGTAAGGGATTTTGCTGCAAAATACTCCATGAAATTCTGCTATCTAGGCAGAGAAACAACCCCTGACCGATTGCGCAAGGAGGACATAAAAAGCAGACTAGCAATGAGTTAAGTGACATTTCCGGCCAAGAGAATTATATTGGTATCACACATAGGCCTTAATTTGAGGAGGAAATTCCTGAGAACGTGCGTTTGGAACACAGCGTTGTAGGTAGTGAAACATGGACTGCGGGAAATCCGCAAAAGAAAAGAATCGAAGCATCTGAGATGTGGTGCTACAGACGAGTGTTGAGAATTAGGTGGAGTGATACGTAAGGAATGAGGAGGTTCTCTGGAGAATCGACGAGAAAAGAAATACGTGGAAAACACTGACAAGATGAGGGGAAACGACGGTATGTCACCTGTTAAGACATCATGGAGTTCAAAAGAGTAAAACCTGTAGAGGAAGACAGAGATTGGAACAAATAATTGAGGATGTACTCGTTTTTTGCAAATGCTACTCTGAGATGAAGAGATTGGCATAGGAGAGGAATTCGTGGCGGACTGATCTAAGGCCGTTATAAGTAACGCCTTATACAGTATCAATAAAATATTAGGGTTCTTCTACTCACCATATCGGGTCAATGAACGAATAATGTGCCTGAATTGCAAACAATTATTTCCGCTTTCATGCGCCGAATTCAGATAAACCGAGCTTCGAACGACACGCTCAGAAACAGTGTTGTCGGTTTAAATGGAAGAGAATAATTATAACTTAATATTATGAGGTACTCAGTGCTTGGTGAATAGAATGACGGAAGATTTTTCTAGTGACCTGTTTTGGCAAGTTCCTACCAGCCACCCGCGAACTTCTTTTAATAATCTTGACAGGACATTAAAAGGATATTCAACGGTGAGGGTAAATCTATAGAGGGAAACATGCACCAAATATTGAAGAATGCGGCAGTGAAACTGAATATCAGTTTCGAGTTCTGTCCTTGACGGACCGCTGAGTACCGATCGGACACCGTGTCATCCTCTGTCATTGGTGTTACTCGGATATGGAACAGAGGGAAAGAAAATGCAAAAGAAAATAAGGTTCTGCGAGATGTCAATTAGTTTGGCTTTAGCAAAGTAAACGCACCGGTGAGGCAGTTCTCACGTTGCACTTGATTATGGAAGCAGGACTTAAAGAAAATTCAAGACACGTTCATAGGATTTGTCGACCTAGAAAAAGAATGGTGCAGGG
This sequence comes from Schistocerca nitens, assembly GCF_023898315.1. Classification (NCBI taxonomy): domain Eukaryota; kingdom Metazoa; phylum Arthropoda; class Insecta; order Orthoptera; family Acrididae; genus Schistocerca; species Schistocerca nitens. Next base: position 76,551,473 of record NC_064622.1, on the reverse strand, counting down.
CGTTCGAAGTTTTCAGGGAAGTAGTGGTAAGCTACAGGAAAAGACGTGTAATATACAGTATGTACACGAACCAAGAGCGAAAAAATAAAAATTGAAGGCCAAGAACGAAACGCTCGGATTAAAAATGGTGTAACGCAGCGAGGTAAACGTCCACTCCTACTTGTTCAGTCTATACAACGAAGAAGCAATGACGGAAATAAAACAATTATTTCAGGAATTAGATTAAAATTCACGATGAAAGAATTTCGGTAATAAGATCCACTGATGACATTGCCTCGGAATGAAAGCGAAGAGTTCCTAGATAACAGAATGCAGCATGTCATTCTCAATGGAGAGAAGTCCTCCGAAGTAAGAGTGATTTCAGGTGTGCCGCAGGGGAGTGTCGTAGGACCGTTGCTATTCACAATATACATAAATGACCTTGTGGATAACATCGGAAGTTCACTGAGGCTTTTTGCAGATGATGCTGTGGTGTATCGAGAGGTTGTAACAATGGAAAATTGTGCTGAAATGCAGGAGGATCTGCAGCGAATTGACGCATGGTGCAGGGAATGGAAATTGAATCTCAATGTCGACAAGTGTAATGTGCTGCGAATACATAGAAAGATAGATCCCTAATCATTTAGCTACAAAATAGCAGGTTAGCAACTGGAAGCAGTTAATTCCATAAATTATCTGGGAGTACGCATTAGGAGTAATTTAAAATGGAATGATCATATAAAGTTGATCGTCGGTAAAGCAGATGCCAGACTGAGATTCATTGGAAGAATCCTAAGGAAGTGCAATCCGAAAACAAAGGAAGTAGGTTCGCCCACTGCTTGAATACTGCTCAGCGGTGTGGGATTCGTACCAGGTGGTGTTGATAAAGGATATAGAGAAGATCCAACGGAGAGCAGCGCGCTTCGTTACAGGATCATTTAGTAACCGCGAAAGCGTTACGGAGATGATAGATAAACTCCAGTGGAAGACTCTGCAGGAGAGACGCTCAGTAGCTCGGTACGGGCTTTTGTTGAAGTTTCGAGAACATACCTTCACCGAAGAGTCAAGCAGTATATTGCTCCCTCCTACGTATATCTCGCGAAGAGACCATGAGGATAAAATCAGAGAGATTAGAGCCCACACAGAAGCATACCGACAATCCTTCTTTCCACGAACAATACGAGACTGGAATAGAAGGGAGAACCGATAGAGGTACTCAAGGTACCCTCCGCCACCCACCGTCAGGTGGCTTGCGGAGTATGGATGTAGATGTAGATGCAGATGTAGTAATTACTAGCTCTGCTGACTGGAAAGAACAGTCTAATGTGAACAGAATATGGATTGAGAGTGAATGGAAGAAAGACAAAATTAATGAAGAGGAACAGAAATGGGAGTAACTAGAAACTTAACATCAGGATTGAGTTAAGTAGAAGAAGTGAAGGAATTACGCTACGTTGGAACAAAATAGCCTGTGACGTACGAATCAAAGAGAACATTCTTGACCAGAGAAGTCTACTGTATCAAAGTTGGCATTAATTTGAAGAATAAACTTATGAGAATGTAGGTCTGGAGCATCAGGATTCAATAAGAGGGGAATCATATACTGTGGGACAGCAGGAAAATAAGAGGATTTTGTTATGTGGTGCTATGGAAGTATGCTGGAAATTAGGTACATTCAGGAGATGAAGAATAAAGAGTTTCCCGAGAGAGAGAGATGAGAAGAGTAACATACGGAAAATATTGACAAGAAGAAGCGACAGGACGATAGGACATGTGTTAAGACATCACAGAATAACTTCCCTGATACTAGGGGGAGACGTAGAAGACAAAGACTGCAGGGAAAGGCGGAGATTAGAATATTACAACAAGTAATTGACGATGCTGGATGTAAGTGCTACTCTGAGATGAAGAGTTTCGCACAGGAGTTCGTGACGTTTTGCATCTAGCAGTCAGAACACTGATGAACGTAGAAGAAAATAATAAAAATAACTAGGGCCACGGAGCCAGGACGCCGAACTCGCTGCCGTTTTCAGCTGCTCAGATCTTGGAGCAACTAGCAGTTTCTCAGTAGACACGACGAGGCTGAGCGCACTTCGTTGCAGTCCTCGTTCCATGGTAATATCCCTCGCAGCACCGGGAATTGCACCCGGGATCTCGGTATAGCAGTCAGACATTAAACAGAATGGTGTCTTCTAAATTCCAAGAAACAAATAAAGCAAGGCGCTAAGAACGAATTCTTGAGGTAGACCGCTTCAGAGAATTCTTGGCCTTTCCTCTCATTCTTCTGTTTGTGGGACTTTGAGGACTATTGGAACGCGTGTGCACAGTGTTGTGTTCTTTCTGCAGCACTTCTTTGACTCCCCAGCCGTAGTGGCAACCTAATAGCTACAACCAAAGTTAAACAACATAAAAAAATAACCAAACAAAGCTGACGAGCAACGGGTGCGGTAGCTGTTTGTTCTGCGCACCGTTGCTACCCCGGAGGAGCGCATTTTCCTTGCGAGAGGCACTTCCACCGCCCCCTCTCACGTCGGCCGACAGACTGCCGGCCGGCCAACTTCCAGAGCGGCTAGTTTCGCCGCGAATTTTTCATTCCCGGTTCGAATGGACTGGGGATAATTATTAATTCAATGGCGACTGGCGTAGAGCAATTTTATTACTCTTTTCCAAACCTCACCTCACCTCACCTCAGCTGGGCTCGGCTTCGCTCCCCTGTCCCTGCCTCACGCAGGCGCTCCTCATCCTTTCCGTCATCCGAAACCGCGATTAAATTTAAAATTTAATTTTCACTAGCCCCTTCCTTCCCCCGCTCCCCTCGCCCTCCTACATCAGGCGCCACCTTGCGCGGACCGCGCCCCTCCAGGGCAGCCTCGCCACTCGCCACCCCACCCGCATCTCAACCCTTCGCTTTATAACCGTCCACGGCGGAGACTACATCTCCGGTGGACGCCAAAAAAGAAAGAAAATACCAATAATTGTGGCATTTCTCGCACCGCCACCCTCTCGCGAGCTCTTCGGACTCCTGAAGCCCTCCCCCATCCTTTGCTACCCTGCCTGCAGCCTCTTTTTTTCTCCCTCCCTCTCCCTGTATAGCTCTAGCCTTTAGAAGAGCCGCAACCCCGACTCGACAAGTTAACAAAAATTGAACCCTACAGTCGGCACCCCCTGCCCTCAGCAGCCAGAGGCGCTAATATTCGCTTTGTTTGAAGTTCCGCGCGGGGGACGCGAGGTCTTAGCAGGCAGGGAGATCTCTCAGGTCCGAGGATGAAGGGTATGATTTTCGCCAGCATTTCGTGTCCCGGCTGCGGTTCGCACCAGAAAACACGTGCAACTGTCCTGACCACTGATCACATGCGATGCTATTACGCCCAGCTCTCATTAGTTGACAGCACATTGATCCTTGCGGCCGCAGACGACGGCGCCCAGTTTGTTGTTGTTTTCTTTGACTTCCGGAAGGCTTTCCAAGCAACTGCTCTGCCTCTTACTAAAAAAAAAAATCGACCTTACTAAGTGCTGTGCGAGCCACGAAATTGGGATCATGCCTTCCTTGTAGACAGATCTCAAAATGGCGTTCTTAACGGGATGAACACTGAGATACGGTAGCAACTTCAAGAATACCCCAGGGGAGTGTTCCTGAGCCGTTACCCTTCATGCTGGTCCAGTTCTAGTAGTAGACGTCAGCGCCGCGCGGGATTAGCCGAGCGGTCTTAGGCGCTGCAGTCATGGACTGTGCGGCTGGTCCCGGCGGAGGTTCGAGTCCTCCCTCGGGCATCTGTGTGTGTGTTTGTCGTTAGGATAATTTAGGTTAAGTAGTGTGTAATCTTCGGGACTGATGACCTTATTAGGTAAGTCCAATACGATTTCACACATATTTGAACATTTTTGAGTAGACGTCAGAAGGCCCGTGTAGCCGCTATCTATTCACTGGCAAGTCAGAACCTTATACCGAGCGAGGTGGCGCAGTAGTTAGCACACTGGACTCGCATTCGCGAGGACGACGGTTCAAACCCCCATCCGGCCATCCTAATTTAAGTTTTCCGTAATTTCTCCGAATCAAGCAGATGCCAGGAGGGTTCCTCTGAAAGGACACGGCCGATTTCCTTCCCGATAGGACCGATGATCCCGCCGTCTGGTCCCCTCCCGCAAATCAACCAACCCAAACCTTATGACCAGTGCCCACCGCGACTTTGGATGCCGCCTGGTGGAGTTTCGGGTATGTGACGCGGTAACAAAAGTATGTAAGCGGAGCAGCCATGTAAGGGGGGTCACCCTAGCGAGGATACGATCTGCAAATGTGGAAATCCATTGAGACAAGCGACTTTGACAAAGGGCAAATTATTATTACGCAGAAACTGTGAACGAGTACCTCGAAACCGGCGAAGCTGGTCGAATGTCCACGTGCTACTGTCGTATCTATAGAAAGAGGTAGAAGGACAGTGAAACTACCACTAGGCGCTAAATGGTTAGACGTCCACTACTCTTCACAGAACGCGGGATTCTAAGGTTTGTCAAGGTGGAGATTCAAAAATGGCACTGAGCACTATGGGACTTAACATCTGAGGTCATCGGTCCCCTAGAACTTAGAACTATTTAAACCTAACTAACCTAAGGACATCACACACATCCATGCCCGAGGCAGGATTCGAACCTGCAACCGTAGCAGTCGTGCGGTTCCACACTGAAGCGCCTAGAACCGCTCGGCCACACCGGCCGGCGGCGGAGGTTCGAGTCCTCCCTCGGACATGTGTGTGTGTGTGTGTGTGTGTTTGTCCTTAGGATAATTTAGGTTAAGTAGTGTGTAACCTTAGGGACTGATGGCCTTAGCAGTTAAGTCCCATAAGATTTCACACACATTTGAACTTTCTTTTTCTAAGGTTTGTCTCCTCTGTAAAGTAGGATAGATGGTGATTTGTGGCATCTCTGCCTTAAGACCACAGTGATCGTGCGCGCCAAAGTGTTTCGGAGCACACCGTCGATTGTACATTGTTGAACACGTAGCTGCGCAGCAGACCACCCCTACGTGTTGACGTGTTGACCCAACAACATCGACAGATGCAATTGTAGTGGGCAAGGGACCATCGGGAGTCGGCACTCAATCAATGAAAACGTGTCGGCTGTTCAGGTGAATCACATTTTCGCTACACTAGGTCGCTGGTTGTCTCCACAAACGCCGTCATCGAGGAGAACGGTGCGGCGGCTCGAAACATACAGCGCGCCACGGGCGCAGCATGATGGGCGCAGTATTACGCTACAAGAGACATTCTCCTGCGCTTGCGTGGGACCTGTGTTAGTAATCGAAGACACCTTGACAGTTGCGAACCAGCTGCATCCCTTCATGCTTGATGCCTTCCCCAACGGCGATGTCGTCCTTCCGCAATATACACTACTTGACATTAAAATTGCTGTCCATTATAATTATCCGGGCTGTTATGCCGGGACCGCTACTGACTCAGTAGCGAGCCAGTGTGTGTGTTGGACCATCAAGCTACGGACCCCCTTGAAGATGTCTCCCGCAGTCGGAGACGAAACGTTGGAAATCACCTCAGAATTCATCAACCGACCACAGCATAACAGCCCGGATAATTATAATGGACATGATATTTCCGGCCGTGAAAGTTTACATTTTAGTATTAAAATTGCTACACCAAGAAGAAATGCAGATGATAAACGGGTATTCATTGTACAAATATATTATACTAGAAGTGACATGTGATTACATTTTCACACAGTTTGGGCTCATAGATCCTGAGAAATCAGTACCCAGAAGAACCTCCTCTGGCCGTAATAACGGCCTTGATACGCCTGGGCATTAAGCCAAACAGAGCTTGGATGGGGTGTACAGGTACAGCTGCCCATGCAGCTTCAACACGATTCCGCAGTTCATCAAGAGTAGTGACTGGCGTATTGTGACGAGCCAGTTGCTCGGCCACCATTGACCAGACGCTTTCAATTGGTGAGAGATCTGGTGAATGTGCCGGCCAGGGCAGCAGTCGAACATTTTCTGTATCCAGAAAGGCCCGTACAGGACTTTCAACATGCGGTCATTCATTATCCTGCTGAAATGTACGGTTTCGCAGGGATCGAATGAAGGGTAGAGCCACGGGTCGTAACACATTTGAAATGTAACGTCCACTGTTCAAAGTGCCGTCAATGCGAACAAGAAATGACCGAGACGTGTAACCAGTTGTACCCCATACCATCACGCCGGGTGATACGCCAGTATGGCAATGACAAATACACGCTTCCAATGTGCGTTCACCGCGATGTCGCCAAACACGGATGCGACTACCATGATGCTGTAAACAGAACCTGGATTCACCCGAAAAAGTGACGTTTTGCCAGTCGTGCACCCAGGTTCGTCGTTGAGTACACCATCGCAGGCGCTCCTGACTATGACGCAGCGTCAAGGATAACTGCAGCCATGGTCTCCGAGCTGATAGTCCATGCTGCTGCAAACGTCGTCGAACTGTTCGTGCAGATGGTTGTTGTCTTGCAAACGTCCCCAAGCAACGCCGGTCAACTGCTGTTTGTGTATGAGAAATCGGTTGGAAACTTTCCTCATGTCTGCACGTTGTATGTGTCGCCACCGGCGCCAACCTTGTGTGAATACTCTGAAAAGCTAATCATTTGCATATCACAGCATCTTCTTCCTGTCGGTTAAATTTCGCGTCTGTAGCACGTCATCTTCGTGGTGTAGCAATTTTAATGGCCAGTAGTGTAATTGTCCGCCTTTCGGAGCCCGAACCATGCCTCACTGTTTTGAGGAGCGTTGTAGTTAACACACTTTGATGTCTCCAAATTCGCCTGATGTAAGTCCTATGGAACCCATATGTGTCGCTAAGAGAGCCACCACTGCGTACGTAAATCTGCGGCCAGTTATTTACAAAAATTATAGGAAGTTCGCGTATACATCTATTGCCAAATACCTCCACAAACCTATCAGAAAACTGTCTGATCCCTGATGTGCAGAGTCAGTGATGCATTTCGTTCCAAAGGCGGACAAAAAAGCTATTAAGCAGTCATAATGTTTTGGCCCATCAGTGTACACCATCCGTCCAAGAAGTTCCCGGAAATTTTCACTGTCAAGTGTAACTAGAGGCTTTTTGAAGGAGACAAAAGTCTGTGCAACATTCACTACCAAACAAAAACAACGACGTGACACGCCAGCAGCGAACTGATTGAAATGCAAAGTGCGGACAATTTTGCTGTGGAAAAAATCATAATGCGTGACGAGATTTGGTGTTATCAATACGAATTCTCTACCAAACAACAAGGTGCAATAATTCGCGTGAAGGATCACCGTTCGATGGCATAACTGACATTCAAACCAATGAGGCGAGCGAATTGAATAACATCCCAAAGTGGGACTTTTTTGACAATTTCGCATAGTTGTATGAACCTTCTGTGCACTGTACCCAAGTGAGGGGGGACTATATACGAGAGTGTGCTGAAGAGTAGTGCCTCTGAATTCTTCATTCTAGTCTCGAGACCGACCGAGGCATCACATATAATACACATTTCTTGGTCGACCCTCCTGCTTTGCTGGCGCCAGTTGCAGCCCCCTGCCATTAGAGGGCTCCGAATTTTAGCGTGTAACATTGCGGGGTGTAACGTAACTGTGACGGTGCGTGAGAAACAGCTCAGAAAACTGAAAGCACCAATGCGAAGAGTTCTTACACATATAGAGCACCATTTCTTTCACCAACACAGTGTCAGACCACCCACAACTCCTCTGAGGTCTGCAGCAATTCGACGCCGAGGGTTCATCGATCACCTTCCGTACTACCTCCGACTTGGCCCCACACGATTTTCATGTTTTTACAAAACTTAAAGAACACCGTCGAGGATGGCAGTTTGATAGAGTTTTACTTAAAAGAGTTGGAGGCATCACTTTTCAGGACGCCCTCGTAGAACACCTGAAGCATTCAGACCGTCAGTTGTCTCTAGCAGCACCCGAAGAGAGGGTGGGAGGAAGGAAACAAAATGAAACTTCGCGGTTTGAGAGGGTATATGATGTTATTTCAGCGATTACAAAATCGAGTCAGATTTATAGAGAACATGGCAGTATGAGCCCACTAACCAGAGTGAGGTTGTATTCTTTCTGGCCCGGATACGTCCGCTGATTCGGTCGACAAGGTTGTCATAATAAATTTCTTTATTTCTCGTCGATGACCACAAATATTGTACGTCCTCAGACTACCGGTTTCGGTCAGCAATGAACATCTTAAGATCTGTTTTACATTACGACATGTTTCTTATAAAACAGATATGCTGACCGGAGCCAGTAGTCTGAGAACGTACAATATTTGTGATCATGGACGTGAACCAAAAAAATTATTCTAAGTTTTCGGATCATTTTCGGATCACTGTTCCGTTCGTGACCATGTCGCAGCTTGTGAAGGTGTCATAAGGCCAGTGTATCCTCTCTTGAGCAGCCTGTAGCTGTTATATGTGGTGTTCTTAGGTTAGTTAAGTTTAAGTAGTTCTAAGTTCTAGGGGACTGATGACCATAGATGTTAAGTCCCATAGTGCTCAGAGCCAATAATTGTTATGTGTGGTCCTTGATATCCTAGATAATGGCACTGACACCTCCGTCACGGTAGCCTAAGTGCTTCAATATCACGCAGGCAGTTCATAGAGACACGTGCTATATGCGAACAAGGATTGTCCTGATGAACGACGGTACCACTATACCGTCGCATGAGGCGTAACGTGTAAGGACGGAAGATGCCCGTGACGTACCGTTCTGACGTCAGAACTGCCTCAGTCAGAATCAGGCGTGACCTGAAAAAGTTATACGCGAAGGCTCCCCACACTCCATGAATAACTCCGTCGTGCCTCCTAAACATTGCAAGAACGGGACCTCTCCTAAGGTCACCGTCATATTCGAGGACGGTGGCCATCAGAGTTAGTGCAGAACCACAGTGTATCGTTGAACACAATGCGATACCATTGATCAGCACTCCACGCCTTCCGATCACGGTGTTATTCGAAACACAGCCGTCTGTGTTGTGGTGTTAACGATAGCCTGAGCATATGACGATAATTCACGAGTCCGGTTGTTCCTGCTCTCCGACGCGTGGAGCAGGATTACGCGGTATTTTTGCAAGGAGTTCAAATGGTTCAAATGGTTCTGAGCACTATGGGACTTAACATCTGAGATCATCAGTCCCCTAGAACTTAGAACTACTTAAACCTAACTAACCTAAGGACATCACACACATCCATGCCCGAGGCAGAATTCGAACCTGCGACCGTAGCTGTCGCCCGGTTCCAGACTGAAGCGTCGTGGCCGAGCGGTTCTAGGCGCTACAGTCTGGAACCGTGCGCCGCTACGGTCGCAGGTTCGAATCCTGCCTCGGGCATGGATGTGTGTGATGTCCTTAGGTTAGTTAGGTTTAAGTAGTTCTAAGTTCTAGGGGACTGATGACCTCAGATGTTGAGTCCCATAGTGCTCAGAGGCATTTGAACCATTTTGATAACGCTGTCTCATACGTGTACGTGGCATTTGCAAGTCCTTCACAGAGATCATCTGACGCTGCGCACGCCCCTTATATAGCTACCAGGCCTGGCGATAGAGGAACAACACTGATGCACTCTAGTGGCCGTTTTACCTGTAAGAGATAACTGTAACTTTATTCGTTTACATGTGCGTCGATGTTATGTATGTTTTTGTTGAAGCTTGAAGAATAGCAGTGAAAGGAAACAGCTATTAGCAAAAATTAACTGTCACAATTAAAGTTCGGCGTACAGTAGTTCACTGTACATTTTGGCTGATTGAAGTTCATTTATAGCCAGAGCGCTGTATACTTGAGTGATGCAAGTCGAGCCCTCACGCCGACGGAATGGACCCTGAGTTATAATAACGCCTTTGCCAACAACTATTTCCGTGTCCCTGATCACCTAGCTGGTATCAGTTAATATTATCTCGAGGTATAAACTGAAAGGGGGCCTATACAATAGCCCAGTGTTTGTGCGTTCCGTTTCAGGAAGTTCCCTTCTGAGTAAAACCGCAGCGTTACGTATATCGAAACATGTGACTGATTTGCGAAATAAGAGGTGAGGCGTGGTAGCTACAGACATAATCAACAGCTCACGCACTAAGATTCGCACAGTGTCTGTCAATTAGAAAGCTGTGGTGAATCTATTGAGCAGGGTCCTCTGTATTATACATGATTAAAAACCTTCTTAAAACAGCTTGACTGACATGTGTCAAATAGCCTCGCTGAACAACTTCTTTGCATTTTCGAAACTTTTTACGTAATTTTAGAGGCGTGCTTCATCAGTTAAAATCAAGGAATGCAGGGGTTGTTTCTTCACCAAGACAATGTGAAAACTGATGTTCGTTTCTTACTGTGCGCACAAGACGGTTATTATCCCCCTAATGGGATGTTCAGAAGTGATCTGCGGCGTATTAGAAAAATTAATTCCTCCCGGATCAACACTTCCATTACACGAGTGCCACCCCTTCTGAACACAGAAGCACTTCCCTCCGGAAGGGTTGAAGTCACTTCCTGTGGCCGAGGGCCGCCTGCTGCTCTTCTGATGTCTTTGTAACTCGATTACTGGTGGGGTCGCGGACCAACCCTCCTCAAGACTCCACAAAAAAAAGAGTCAGAAATAAAGAGACGAGGCGGTCGCAGGCTCAAGCCGCGAGTCATTAGGAGCGAGGACGGCCGCCCGTTTGTGATCATAACGCTGCGGCAGAACAAAATCGTCCTTTGTGCAAGAGAGACATTTCTTTTATCAGAGCCAAAACGTATCCACGAGTGGACGCTTGGATGTGTATACCGTTGTTATATACTGTGGTCATCTTGTGGAAATTCGCCTGCACGCTGAGACATCCACGTTGTTACTGCGTCCAGTACAAGGCCGTAATCTATTCGTATCATGGGAAGATGATCGCTCCAAGACTCTTTCTCGCGATACCACTTTCCAGATCCTTTTACCTTTATACTTGTTGCAGAAGGTGTACTCTGCATCTGAAGCTGGACAATAATGGACTTAATTCTACGTTCATTTATCTGACCAATAGTATTTGCGCGTGCTTATACAGGATGATTCCCTAGCTATTGTCACCAAGAATAACTCCGAAAGTATGGTAGGAGCTGAAAAGTTTGTAGGACGAAAGTTGCATGGGAGAACAGGGTCCATAATATGACGTTGGTTTTTTGTTGCCAGGTGGGGTCGCTCAGAGATATGAAGGTCAACTTTGTTTTTCTAATTGGATGCCATAATCTGGTACTTATTTTCTGATAGAGGCTATCGAGACGAATCCAATGATGTGTAATCAGTAAGGTCTTTGAAAGTCAACGAAGGTCACAAAGATGGCGTGAACGTCCATTTAGAGATGGTGTTCGAAGTGATGACCATTGGTATGAATGCAGTGCTGCAATCTGCTTATCATGGATTGAGTGGTATTCCTTATCACATTGGCACTTATCGAAGCACATGCTCTGACAATTCTCTTTCGCATATCTTTAGATATAGTTGGAACGCCTTTATAAACAATGTCTTTTACGAGCCGGCCACGACACATCTCCTCCGCGTCCAATCTAACGATTTGGGAACTGACTCTGCAACTCATTTCTAGCCATCAGCGAAAAATGTGCGGGGCACCTATCGTGTTGATACCACATTCTGTTCCTTGTTTCTAAAGGTATTTCTTCCAATAACAGACCTAATGTTTCTTGCAGGAATGTGGTGTACTTCCTACAATTAAGATTTCGTTCGACGAAATAGGGGCCTATAATTTTGTCCTCCAGCATCCCACACCATACATTTACCGACCAAGGTTTTGGATGTGCAACTTGCCGCAGCCAACACGGACTTTCAGTTGCCCAGTAATGCATGTTACGCATATTAATATTTACATGGTCCGTGAATGTAACCTCGTCAGTAAATAAAATCAAATTAATAAATGTGTCATCCTTCTGAATCTGAAGTTGAGCCCATCGGCAGGATTCAATGCGACGCATACATTCCGTACCAGTTAATCCTTGATGGAGACTGATATGATAAGGATGTATTTATGGCGATCTGAACACGAACTACACGACTCTGACTCACGCCAGATTCCCTTGCGATCTGACGCGAATTAACACAAGGATCTCGAACCACAGCGGCAAGAGTACCAATTTCCGTTTCCTCGTTAGTAACTTTCCTTTGGCGGGTATGTTTCCGAAACGTTAAAGGTCCTATTGTTCTCAATTTATCATACACATATTTAAATGTACAACGTGTAGCGTGAATACGTTGAATACATCTTTCAGCGTATGTCTCTAGCTCTTACTTAATTTCGTTGGCATTCTCCTTAAATGTGAAGCATATAGACTTGTTCTTCGAAGGAATGCTTTATTCGACGATACCAGCGTTCCTATTAGTGTTGTATTGCGAAACCGTCAAATACTGTTTACATATCAAAAATGGTTCAAATGGCTCTGAGCACTATGGGACTCAACTGCTGTGGTCATCAGTCCCCTAGAACTTAGAACTACTTAAACCTAACTAACCTAAGGACATCACACACATCCATGCCCGAGGCAGGATTCGAACCTGCGACCGTAGCAGTCGCACGGTTCCTGACTGCGCGCCTAGAACCGCGAGACCACCGCGGCCGGCGTTTACGTATCAATGACACGTAAGATGGATACGCCGTATTCGGCGAATATTTACTGGTTGCACGATATACGAGAGAGAATTGTCAGAGCATGTGCTTCGATAAGTGCCGAAGAGGTAAGAAATACCACTTAATCCACGATAAGAAGATTGCAGCACTGAGTTGATGCCAATGGTCATCACTTCGAACACCTTCTGTAAATGGACGTTCATGCCACCTTTGTGACCTTCGTTGACCTTCAAAGACCTTTCTGTTACACATCATTGGATTCATCTCGATAGCCGCTATCAGAAAATAAATACGAAACTATAGCATCCCATTAAAAAAAAAAAAGACGAAGTTGACATTCATATTTCTGACGCGACCCCACCTATCAATAAAATAACCATCGTCATATTATGGCCCCCGTTGTACCACGCAACATTTGTCCCACAAACTTTACAGCTACTATCACACTTTCGGAGTTACTCTAGGTGGCAATAGTTAGTGACTCACCCTGTATAATGCGGGATCGACCACTAGATGTTACGAGGGACGGACACACGACAGACCAGAGCAGAAGATGTCTCAGTCAGGGGGGCTCAGTGACTTTAAATGTGAGCCGGTCGTTAGAGTAACAAATTCACCAGGGATATTTCAGTCCTTTTAACACTGCCCAAATCGACGGTGGGTGATGTGACTGCGAAGTGGAACTGGCAAGGAACAACCACAGACAGATCAAGCCTAGACCTCATATGATCACAGACAGGAACCGTCGAGCATCGCAGAGGTCGGTTGTAAAAAATTGCATCAAATCAGCGGCAGGAATCACTCGTGGGCTCTCTATTGCTACCAGCAGTCCACTGTGCATATTGACTTAAAAAGAATGGGGTAAAATGATCGAGAAGCTGCTCATAATCCTCTCATTCTTGTAGGTAGTGTTAAGTGACGCTTAAGGTGGTGTAAATAAGTGACGCCATTAGAGGGGGAATGACAGGAAACAAATGATGAATCACGCTTTTAACCTGTGGGAACCGAAGGAAGGGTCTGCGTTTGGCGAATCCCTGGAGTACGTGACCTGTCATCGCGTGTAGTGCTAGTAGAGAAGAGCGAAGGGTCTGGTGATACAGTATAGTGGTCTTGTTCGTGAATAGGGTGTGGTACCACTATTGCACTTAAGAAAACGTTAAATATAGAATTATATGAAAAAAATTAAAACTTTGTACACAGTGTACAGTAGAAGGACATTTCGGAAACAATGACTGGTTCTTTCATTATGACACTATAGCATGTCTTAAAGCAGCTTTTGTGCTATGGTTTGTGAGCGGTAACATTCCTAAAATGGACTCACCTGCCAAGATTCACGACCTGAGCTCAATGGAACATCTTTGGGATGAGTCAGTGTGTTGAGTTCACCCCAAACCTCAGCGTCCACCCTAACTGCCTTCTTTGTCATCGGCTCTTGACGCTGAATGGGTTGTCATCCTTCAACAAGTATTCAGACACTTCATTGAAAACATACCCAGAAGAGATGAAGTAGTAACGAAGGCGAAATGTGGGCGCATCCCGTATTAATGACGACTAAACGGCGACCAGATACTTTTGATCAGGTAGCGTGTGAATGTTTTTCTGTGCTGGGGCTACAAACTTTCAGGAGTGTTTGACAAGGACGAAAGCATCAGTTACAGACAGCGAATAGCGTCTATTTCGTCCGCTATCTTTTAATATCTCACATTCTACCGTCACGCACATAGTACGTTCTTGATAAATTTCTTCCTCCTTCAACTTGTGGCAAGTAGATCGTTCGCGCACTAAATTCTTTAAGGCAAGAGTGCTATATGGCAGTAAGGTTATGCTTGGTGGTCGCTCCCAGCGTAGGTTCTAAAGCGTAACGGTTCATGAATTCGTTTCCAGCGTCCTGCCGAGACCACATCAGAGTTTGGGAATGGGAAATATCACACAGGAAGCTCATGCCGTATTCATATTGTTTCCAATCGGTCGTATCACATTTTAACCTTTATTCATGCTGACTGTTAAATCGAACGACCTGGAGCCACACTGCGTAAAGGAGGAAGAGATCCACGGATCAAGAACTCATCTGTTCAAGCTGCACGATGCGTTTCGAAGCACTTTTATTGTATACGAGTATTTATATTTTCCATTATGTGAAGGACAACTGAAGGGGTCCTGAAGCCACCTTTCATTAGTCCGGTAGCCCATTTTCATTACCATTTCTCTTTCTTTTCCTTGTTTCTCTTTTCTCTTTACTCTCATAGTGGCGTGATTGAGTGAATGTGGTTGTGTGTCACGTTGCTAGACGGTGGCGTAGTCTGCTGCAGAAAGTCTGCGATAGTCGTACAGATTCAGCAGCAGTTGTACAGAATAGCCAACTCGCGTAGTGGTCAAGTAGGCAAAGAGGTTTTCGCTACTTGTGAGAAATCCACCTGCGTTAGGTTGGTGGCAGAAATGGCATCTTTGGGTTTTCCAGGCCACGCGGAGCGTGGAAGAGGCTGGAGAAGAAGCGGGAGGCAGTCTGCCGCCCGTACGGGAAGCGTCCACAGCTGTGCTCCAGTCGAAGAAGGGTGAGTTAGACTGACCGCGTGGCGCGTTGTTACTTGGCGAGGGGAGAGAGCTTTTGGTCTCGCTTTTCAACTCTGAAAGATTGCTTTGCCTTGTCGCAGCAAGGAATGCAAAACTTTGGCAGATGTTTCACTTAGTAAATTTCTATAGCAGACTTGGATCCACCGGAAGAGCGCCACACAAAGGTGTCGATAAGAAGTGAGCACTCGCTTCTGTATGAATGTCTGTTTGCCTTCAGCTGTGCCTGTATAAGCTTTCATTTTTCTAAATATTAATAGCTTTGCCTTCTCGTAAATTTTCCTTGCTTAATGTATCTTTCGTCCGTGGGGAGCCGACCACGTGGTTGAACATTAAAGTTTTGTTGGGCTACCGTCATCACTAACTGTCCGGTCTCATGCTTGTTTTAAAGAACTTTAACCGCTCATGATTGTGTGATGTGATATTGTTGCAACTTGGACACGATAGCTACGAAGTGCGTCTCCACAAACCACGTGGGCACGCGGGTGTACTGCGAAACGTGTACCGCTTTACGTTAGCACATCCAACGCGTTTCCTTACGCACAGGTCCAGTGGTTAGTTTCCTTTTTTATTTTAAAACAAATGCTTTAGATTAAGTCTTATTTTCAGGTGTGTTCTGGGAGCTGATCTTATGCAGTGTTCATGCATTTTCTATTTTATTTTAAATGTTTGATTGTCGTGAACAGTGCACGGGCAATACTATTAATTACATTGTATCCGCTATGAGCGACATCACAACGTATGTATTTTTGTGAGTTTTTGGTCTGTGATCAAATTAATTTATTTTCCGACTCGACCAAACCTTCGATTAGTTGTATGGTTAGAGTCGGTGGCGACCCTAATATTCTCACGTTAACTTCCCAAGCAATAAGTATTTACATTCCCAACAATGACGTAATAACCCGTAGAAACATGTTAGTTACACAACGTACAATTCTGTAATTTTTTTCATATATTTCACATTTAACGTTTTCGTAAGTGCAATAGTGGGACCGCACTCTATTCACGAAAAAGACCCCCATACTGAATCACCATATCCTTCGCTCTTAACTGTTCGCACTGCACACGATGGCAGGTCACGTTCTCCAAGCAGTCACCAAACCCAGACCCTTCCTTCGGATTCCCACAGGCTATAGCGTGATTCGTCACTGGTAAACTGAATGGAAGTTCAAATATGCAATACCTGCTCATTGTCTTTCCACTATATGATTGTTGACTACTAGTCCTTTTACTTATGTAGTTTTATTCTATATGCAGATATGACCTGAAGGTATACCTCCACGCTATGGAACTGGTCGTTATACAGTGAAAGCACAATAAACAGCTATTGCGGATTTGGACTTCCACTCAATATTAATACAGACTATTTGATCATTTCTGGTTTTAAATTGTTTGATTCTCCTTCACATTACGTACACATTTTTAGTTGTGGTCGGCGGATGTATAGGTTATCTGTATTTATATTTTCTGTTAGCACTCTGCTTCATCAAACTAATGGAGCTTGCGGTCATCGGGTTTCCAAGATGCTCTTACCTCAAGCAACGTTTCTGGTTGAAAAATGAATGTGTGTGACCTTATTCACGTTTTTTAATGTTTCGACATGGATATCTTCCATTTTCATGTACTTTTCTTTGAGCCTGTTGCACCCACGTTGTTTTCGAGTGAGATTATAAATAGCAGTAACAAAAATGTACGTGGAGTCTTTAATGATGAGCCAGAAACTTTGACCACCTTATTAATAGTGTATTGCTCCACATTTGGAAAGCAATACAACGAGTCTGCGTTCCACTGATTCGAGAAACCCTTGGTAAATTTCCAGAGGTTTGTGGCACACGTTGCCTACCCACAGGTCATGCAATTTTCGTAAATTACTAGCTTTTGGTTTGTGGCCATGGTGCTGGCACCCAATAGCGTTACAGATGCCATTCCATTCTCGTGGTCACAATATCATCCTGAGTTCGCTATCACACTCACCAAACCATTGTAGCACACCCTGGACCTGTCAAAAGGACAGTTATACTGGTAGATGATGCCGCCGATAACAGCGAAGACATCAAGCGTGAGTGTGGGCAGGTTGTCCGTAATAACTCACATACTTCACAGGTTTCCTTCGATTACTACTACAGGTCGCATGGAAGGCCACGTGACTGCCTCCATACCGTAACACTGACACGGCTGGCCTGCATTTTAGGACACGACCATCGACCTGGTGTGACAATAAACCTGATTCATCCGATCAGGAGACGTGTTTCCGTTGATCCACTGTCGAATTTCGATGATCCCGTGCAAGCTGCAAACTGACTAACTCGGAGTGTCAACATAAATGGCGTGATCCGAAACACTTGTCCCGTCACCAGCAATGTACTGTGTCGTTAGATCTGTCACAGATCGTCATTTGTTCTGCTTCACAGAGCCAACAAGCCTCCTAGATCCAAGTGTATGGTGAGGTGTCGACGACGAAAACCTTGTCTCTTAGATTTTTCGTCCTTCACTCAATGTCCATAGATGCTGGTGATAGCAGCACGTGAACAGCTCAACAGCTTCGCCGTTTCCCAGATGCTCCGGACCATAACAATCTGCCCGTTGTCAGAATGATGAAAATTAGGCTGACCGATAAGATGAGAAGTAATGCGGAGGTTCTCCGCAGAGTTGGGGACGAAAACGATATATGGAAAAGACTGATAAAAAGAAGGGCCAGGATGATAGGACATCTGTTAGGGCATCAGGGAATAGATTTGACAGTGCTAGAGGGAGCTGTAGAGGGTAAAATCTGTAGAGGAAGACAGAGACTGGAAACAACTGAGGATGTAGGTTGCAGCTGCTACTCGGAGAAGAGGAGGTTGGCCAGAGGAGAAATTCGTGACGGGCCGAATGAAACGAGTCAGAAGACAGGTGATTTAAATTAAAAAGTAAAACAGTGCCCTGATGTACTATAGTTTTTGGAAAATTTTCCTATCTGCACAGGAGAACCTAAGGATGGAACTTCAAGTTCCGAAATCGATTATGTAATAAAAAACAAAGTTTTAAAATAAAACAAGCATATTATTTGTAAGTGCGTAAAAGGGTTCTCTATTAAAAGTAATGGGGTTGTTTAAAATCATTTTTATGTTTCTATTGGTTGAATATGAATATCAGCTACTACTTGTGTGTTCAACTGAAGAATGTGATATTTTGTGCACGTAGAAACTTGTGCGACAGCCACTCCTCCACACTTACACGAATTACTGGCGCAGAGCAGGGAAACGGATTTTTTGAGGGAAACGCAGATGAACTCCAGAGCAAAGGGGGTTGGGCGGGGCGTGTCGCCCGCAGGGAACCAATTTGGTGTCCGGTAACAGCGAGGCCACCCTGTCGAGTTCCGCGCTTTCTAATTTATTAAAGACTATACATCAAAAGAAAAAATAATTAAATTCCGCAGAAATTATAAAGCGTTGATTTGTTATTCTTTTCAGCTCGTTTTGTTGCCTTTACAGACTTAGTATTTCAATGTCTCGATACCAATATCAGAGACTGTACCAAAGGAAGTGAAAGAAGGAAAGGAAAGAAAGAGCTTCGAATGACTTATGAATTCGAAATTTCAATCTGTCTCCCCTGAGCCGGCGGTAACCGCCCCCCTCCCCCCTCCACCCCCCCCTCCTCCCTCCGTTCATCCCCGCCCACTACCGGCGACTGCAATGCTGACAAAGGCATCCAATCCCAAACCTCTTTTCGCTCTCTGTCTTAATTTTCTTGCTCCACTTCGATCGGAGAATAAGCGAAATGTTTTTCCAGTCTTCGGCCGTATCTAATAATGAAATCAAATTACTCGCTACTTGGAAGTGTGAGAAGGCGGCTTGATTTGTTTCTTAAGAGAGATTTCTGGAGGGAGTAATTTGAGAAGTAAAAGAGTTGCGGCCGCAGTTTTCGCGAACGGAGAAGCAAAGTTTTCCTCATTCTTTATTTGTCCTTTATCCTCGAGAGTGGAAACGAAAGAAAAAAAGGAGACCCAGCACACAATAATATCGACTTCAAACTGAATTACAGAAGTAATCTTTGCTGGCTGGTCCTCCATCTCTGAAAGCCAGGAGAAACACAATGTAGTCAGAGGAAGTCCAGCTCGTTCGTAAAGTTCGGTTCCTGCTGACATATATCGGAAGTGAACCATTCGAATCCGACGGCATCATTTCTCCAACAAATTAGTAAGTTTACTGTCCTCTCCTATGCTTGACTTAATTTCACTACACTGAGAAAAGTTACACGCAAAAACTTTAAAATACTTAAGAGTGTTGTATGATAGATGTGCAAGTATAGAATGTCAGATGTGTCCTAGGTGAGTGTGTAGGGACCTTTCCTGTTGCTGTTCGTATAGTTGATTAATGACCTTGCAGACAATATTTATAGCGACCTCAGACTTCCCGCAGATGATGCAGTTGTCTATGAGGGCTGGTCGTTTATTAACGTCTGATCAGTCGCGAAACGGGAACCACAGTGAAAATCCAATGAAGATATCCATAGATGTGCTGGGCAGTGTCGCGAGTAGCGAGTACATCCGTCGATCGCGCCCAATCACTCTTTTTAGTTCTGAGCGCACAGAGAATACGAAAAGATGTCTTGAAAATAGTGTCTGCCGCCAAGTAAGAGTGCCTGCAGAACGATTTCGCCTGATTTCATGCAGCCCACATAACGTTACTGTCATGCATTTCTTCCTCCGTGGCCGTTCTCGGCAGCACACTGCAGGTGCAGTGTGTTTGATCACCTATCGTACAGCTCGGACTTGACTGCCTCTGATTTTCATATCTGCTCGCATGACCACTGGGTATGAAGACAATATTTTGGCACAGACAAGGAGATGCAGAATTGGCAGGAAGCACAGGCTGCTGCCTTCTGTGACGAAGATAATAAATGTGAAATTTGTGGTAAGGTCTTATGGGACCAAACTGCTGAGGTCATCAGTCCCTAAGCTTATGCACTACTTAATCTAACTTAAACTAACTTGCGATAAGGGCAATACACAAACCCATGCCCAAGGGAGGACTCGAACCTCCGACAGGTGTGACACCAATAAGGCAAGTGCTCATGCAACAACATGTGGTCTTGCATTGTCTTACTGAAAGCTGGCGTCTGGAGTGTTGCGCAGAAAGGGTATGGCTACAGGTCACACGATATCGTTCACTTTGGTCATGCTGGTGACAGTGCCCTGGACATGCACCAACAGTGATTTGTGATTCTTGCCAATAGCATCCGACACCGTAAGGCTTCGAGTTCATAATCTAATAAAAAAAATAATAATGTTTAGATATATGAAGATAATGAGATTAATTTTTCAGCGTGTCCGACAAGGACAATAAGCTGAGCTATGCCCGTAAATGGGTAAAGAATCTTTTCATATTAATTCCACATAAATGAAATAGTCTCTCTCTTGTTGTAGATTTATACTTATTAATTAATAATACTACGTCCGATCCCCATATCCACCTACAAAATCTTGGCCGTGTCCATCATTTGTTTTGTAATCGGATATTCGTAATAACCCCAAAGTACACGGGTGGGTTTCTTGGATTTTTATATATTACAGTACTACTTGGAATAATAACTCAATTTTTCGGTACTAAAATACGCCTATATTATTTCTTCTGCACACATAAAAAATACATTTTACTTATTCTCACAACCAAAATGGCTACCGCCGATTTCGCTTTAAAATAACGTGCGCCTACCTTCGTTGATTAACAGATAGCAAGTCCTTCCTCTTACCGAGGAACAGGAAAACATGTTATGTTTTATAACACTTGAAAATCAAAAATACATGACGGTAGGCGCAGGCTCTACGCTGGGCTACCGCTTCACCTTTTCTCTTTGCGTTTGAAGAAAACGAAAACATAAAAGCAAGAAATGCAAAAGGTACACCACAAGTTGCCGCTGTTTGCCTTGTGCGAATGCAGTCACTGTGATACCGCTCCCCTTGTCAACGGCGAACCAAAATGCAGCCATCATTTTCAAACAAAAAGAGCCTGCATTCGTCCGAAAACACTACCTGATGCCGTTCCTGTCCCTTGTGACGTCGTTCCATACACCATTGCCTCAATCATGTTTCTGCACATTCGTCAAAGGTAGGAGGAGAGGCGAAAGGCGCTCATGCAACACATGCCGTAATAAACGGGGACGGACTGTCACCATTGATAATGTACTGTTCCTCTGTTGTTCCAGAGCCGAAGAGGACTTAGATCAGTCTTAAAATGCCATTCGGATGAGGTGTTGACATTCTCAGGAGGGGAGGTTGGTTCGAGTAGTGCAAGCTGACTCATCTCGTCGTGTTCTACCGCCTTCCGTGAACCATTTTGCACACACCCGTTGCACTGCCGAAACAATTCGTCGCAAAAGAGCAGCAGTGTCCCGGATGGATCCATCATATTCCAATGATGCGCCCTCTTTCAAACTCACTCATCTGACGGTACGGTTCGCGCATACGTCTGCGAGTCATCCTGCACGCCTGGTCAAGTCACACTGAACCATTACCTACGGTTTGTAGCGACAACGGCAGCCTCAGGCACATTTTACTGGCAGATGGTGCTGCGCCGCGGCTCGATGTTGATCTTTGTGCCCGCGGGCCGACATGGTTTCTGCAGAACTTACTACCGTGCATGTCCTGTGAATATGAACGTCCTATCTGTACTCGTTCAAGGTGTTCTGTTTTTTTTTCTGAACATTTGTATACCTAGATGAAATACTTTGTTGCGATGTGAAACAGAGTAATCACACAGGCTCAGTCGTAGGTAACGCAGGTGGCACTCTTTGGTTTATTGGAAGAATGCTGAGAAAATGCCGCCAGTCTGTAAAGGAGATTGTTTGCTAAACACACGTGCCACCCATCTTAGAATACTGCTCGGAGTGCTAGGTTGCAGGTTCAATCTTTAGTAAGGGCTCAGAGCCATTTGAACCATGTGAACACCAATCTCTTTCGGACACAGATTGTGCATTGGTGTTTGGTCAGTGGATAGTTTGTGAATAACAAGTGCGCACACAGCACGCCTCATTGGCTAGAAAGTATGTGTATTTTTCCTGATAGCTCTCCAGAAGAGAATCAGTTTCCTTCAAAGTAAGCCTGCCTTTTTCTCCTAGTGGTTCTCCATCCTCAAGTACTTCACCTTTCTTCTCTTTCAGCAAGCGAAGATGCCTACCACCAGACCTCTTGTTTATGTAGCCAACACATTCCAACTTTTCTATTGTTGTGTTGTACGGATTTTTATCTGTTACAGCTCTGAACGAAGAACTATCCCCATCACCAAGGTATTTACTATATCTAAGACCATACTGGTCCTCAGATCTGGAAAATATCCTCACAACTGCAGCAGCCTCCATGCCCCCACTTAACCACTCTAATTTTTAGAGCATGCTACTGCATGCTTTTCTTGCCACAGTTTCTCACTTTCTTCATTGTTGGACATTTTCATTGTTGCAGATTTGTGGCAGTATTTAGACATAATTTCTACGTCTAAAACTTTACCTGAGTCAATACCAACAACAGACGCAACACCATACAGACATGTGTGACCCCTTTTCATCCAGGTCCCATCTACAGACACACACAGACCAGTAACATTTGTAGGAGATTTACTGTCATTAGAATCTACCCCAGGATCTATTTCTTTTTCGTTTATTTCCACCAATTCCTCCATTCCTTTCTTCATAGAAACCTTGGCAATATTGCATATAGCATCAGACATTTCTTTATTTATTTTTTCAAACCTTGCACAAGGTAGAGGCATGTTCAGAAAACCACACAACAAATTACCTCCTTCCCTGCCCTGTCCAAGGCATCTCAGAGCATGTGCTAACCTAAAATTGCTTTCGTGTCAGTTTTTTTGGAGGAGGAAAATGAAAATTCATATCCACAAGAATTACAAATTAATTTAAAATCACAAGCTATTCCCACTCTTCTTTCTTCAACAACAATCATGCATTCCGTATTTTTACAGCTAACACATGAACATGAAAACTTTATAGCCTGGCATAGAAGCTCTAAATCAATAAGTCTGAACCCTGTGGCATCCATATAAACATCATTCACGCACCTGTTCAATTCTCCTTTCCCAAATTTCGATGCTGAAACTGAGAGCTTATATTCTTCATTTCGAGGTACTTCCTTTTTTTTGTTGGTTAACCAATTTCTATGAACCCTCCATTTCCTAAACACAGTTTTTCCACCATCCATTGTACATAAATCTTGACTTCCATGTAAAGGATTGCGAAGTCAACCCTCCACCTAATATGTATTAGTTTATCAAAACGTAAATAAACCACATTCAAGAAAATTTGGAGGCAAAGATATATGTCAGCCAGAGATGTAGATGTCAGAGAAAGATATGGAAAGAAAATAGCTTTCATACTGACTAAAATTCCGCTGAAGCAAAATGCCCAAATGTCGGAAAAGGTGGGAGAGACCGCCAGTGCAGATTTAGTCAGTTTAACAATTTAAAGGCATTTCTAAAACTGCTATCACGATAAAATTCACACACAACATAGATTAAACTGTGTAGATCAAGAAAATAATATATTTGAAAAATTGATTTTTTGGACCGAAATCCTTTACACCCCCCCCCCCCCCCCCCACAACCTGCAATGGTCGCCTTGCTTCTTACTTACCCTTCTGCCTCTGCGGTGAGCGGCCAACTGTACTCAGCTCAGGGCCGCTTGCACCAACGTCAACGGGGATTAAGCACATCATAAGCAGTTAGTGTGTCTGTAAGAGTTTTTGCTTCCTATTGATCAGGGAAACTACACTCTTTGGGGAGCTCTTAACGTTACTTGACTCTTCGGTTCGGCGGCTCGTTGCTAGATGTACACTGATCAGCGGGAAGCTTTATGACCGCCGAGCTACTGTAGATATAAAACGGTCCAAGCGATAGCAGCGTCACCTGGTGAAGAATGGTTCTTAGTCATATATAGCCACAGGGCTTGTAGTATCAGTAAGTGTGAGTTTAGAATGTGGAAGGCGGGCGATCTATCTGAATTTGACCAAGGACAGACTGTGATGACCCGGAGGCTGGGCACGAGCATTTCGGTAACTGCAAGCTTGGTGGGTATTCGACGGGTGCTGTGGTGGGTGTTTCCAACAGGTGGCGAAAACAATCTGAAACTACGTCGAGACGTCGTGGGGATGGGGCGGCCGGCCCTTATTACAGATGTCTGACTTTATAGGCAGGGCAGCCTGGTAAAAGAGGACAGCGGCGAACTGTGGCGGAACTAATATTCTGGGCAGAGAAAGAGTGTGTCTGAACACAGTGCAACGAATAGCCCTAACGATGAGCATCCATGCATGCACCAACGTTAACGACACTACATAGGCAACTACGACTCAAATGGACACATGGCCATCGGCAATGGACGTTGGTGCAGTGGTAGTAAGTTGCATGGTCTGATGTATCTCGGTACCTTCTTCATCATGCCGGTGGGAGGGGGCGAATCTGTCGTCTTCCATGGGAACAGTTCCTTGACATCTGTATTACGGGACGGAAGCAAGTTGGCGGCCAAGGAGTGTCTCACACTGGACCATAATGATCATGTTTCCCGATGGCAATGACTTTTTCAACAAGATAATGCGCCTTGTGATTGAGTGGTTCGAGGAAGACGGTGGCGACTTCCAATTGCTGTGCTGGCCTTCCAGTTGGTCAGATCTGATCCCGATCGTAAACATCTGGGATGTGATTGAACGTCACGTCAGGGCTCATCTCCACCCTCCTCGGAATTTGCGGGAATTGTGTGCAGATGTGGTGCCAAGCCCCTCCATCGATCTACCAAGGTCTCATTGCTTCTACGCCACGACGCGTCGCCACTGTTATACACTCCTGGAAATGGAAAAAAGAACACATTGACACCGGTGTGTCAGACCCACCATACTTGCTCCGGACACTGCGAGAGGGCTGTACAAGCAATGATCACAAGCACGGCACAGCGGACACACCAGGAACCGCGGTGTTGGCCGTCGAATGGCGCTAGCTGCGCAGCATTTGTGCACCGCCGCCGTCAGTGTCAGCCAGTTTGCCGTGGCATACGGAGCTCCATCGCAGTCTTTAACACTGGTAGCATGCCGCGACAGCGTGGACGAGAACCATATGTGCAGTTGACGGACTTTGAGCGAGGGCGTATAGTGGGCATGCGGGAGGCCGGGTGGACGTACCGCCGAATTGCTCAACACGTGGGGCGTGAGGTCTCCACAGTACATCGATGTTGTCGCCAGTGGTCGGCGGAAGGTGCACGTGCCCGTCGACCTGGGACCGATCCGCAGCGACGCACGGATGCACGCCAAGACTGTAGGATCCTACGCAGTGCCGTAGGGGACCGCACCGCCACTTCCCAGCAAATTAGGGACACTGTTGCTCCTGGGGTATCGGCGAGGACCATTCGCAACCGTCTCCATGAAGCTGGGCTACGGTCCCGCACACCGTTAGGCCGTCTTCCGCTCACGCCCCAACATCGTGCAGCCCGCCTCCAGTGGTGTCGCGACAGGCGTGAATGGAGGGACGAATGGAGACGTGTCGTCTTGAGCGATGAGAGTCGCTTCTGCCTTGGTGCCAATGATGGTCGTATGCGTGTTTGGCGCCGTGCAGGTGAGCGCCACAATCAGGACTGCATACGACCGAGGCACACAGGGCCAACACCCGGCATCATGGTGTGGGGAGCGATCTCCTACACTGGCCGTACACCACTGGTGATCGTCGAGGGGACACTGAATAGTGCACGGTACATCCAAACCGTCATCGAACCCATCGTTCTACCATTCCTAGACCGGCAAGGGAACTTGCTGTTCCAACAGGACAATGCACGTCCGCATGTATCCCGTGCCACCCAACGTGCTCTAGAAGGTGTAAGTCAACTACCCTGGCCAGCAAGATCTCCGGATCTGTCCCCCATTGAGCATGTTTGGGACTGGATGAAGCGTCGTCTCACGCGGTCTGCACGTCCAGCACGAACGCTGGTCCAACTGAGGCGCCAGGTGGAAATGGCATGGCAAGCCGTTCCACAGGACTACATCCAGCATCTCTACGATCGTCTCCATGGGAGAATAGCAGCCTGCATTGCTGCGAAAGGTGGATATACACTGTACTAGTGCCGACATTGTGCATGCTCTCTTGCCTGTTTCTATGTGCCTGTGGTTCTGTCAGTGTGATCATGTGATGTATCTGACCCCAGGAATGTGTCAATAAAGTTTCCCCTTCCTGCGACAATGAATTCACGGTGTTCTTATTTCAATTTCCAGGAGTGTATGTGCCGAAGGTGGACGTACCGGCTGCTGGGTAGATGGTTATAATGTTCTGGCTGATCAAAAATGGTTCAAATGGCTCTGAGCACTATGCGACTTAACTTCTGAGGTCAACAGTCGCCTAGAACTTAGAACTAATTAAACCTAACTAACCTAAGGACATCACACACATCCATGCCCGAGGCAGGATTCGAACCTGCGACCGTAGAGGTCGCTCGGCTCCAGACTGCAGCGCCTAGAACCGCACGGCTGAGAACCGTGGATCGCGCAAACACTCGATTCGGGGCACTTGCGGCCCACGGGTCGCAATTTGACGACCACTGGTGTATACCGTATAACACTTCGTCTGACAGTACTACACTACCGTAGTTCAGACACCGATATTTTAAACAAGAAAACGATATTGCAGTTACCGTTCCGCTAACTTGCATTCTTCATAGAAGAGTGGCATTTCTACTCTTTCTTCGTTAGTGTGCATAGAACTGTGAAAAACCTTCAACTGCCGGCCGCGGTGGTCTAGCGGTTCTGGCGCTGCAGTCCGGAACCGCGGGACTGCTACGGTCGCAGGTTCGAATCCTGCCTCGGGCGTGGGTGTGTGTGATGTCCTTAGGTTAGTTAGGTTTAAGTAGTTCTAAGTTCTAGGGGACTTATGACCTAAGATGTTGAGTCCCATAGTTCTCAGCGCCATTTGAACCAAAACCTTCAACTGAAGATATTTGACTGAACGACAAGTTACGTTACCCCTGGTAAATGCAGTGTGCTCCAGAGCTGGAGAATCGAAGTCATTTTTGTACTAAATTTTTAATAACGCCATGTGTACGTGACTGGTACTTTGTGATATGTATAAGAACATTTCTCGAGGAGAGGAAATAAAATATACAGGGTGAGTCACCTAACGTTATCGCTGGATATATTTCGTAAACCACATCAAATACTGACGAATCGATTCCACAGACCGAACGTGAGGAGAAGGGCTAGTGTAATTGGTTAATAAAAACCATACAAAAATGCACGGAAGTATGTTTTTCAACACAAACCTACGTTTTTTTGAATGGAACCACGTTAGTTTTGTTAGCACATCTGAACATATAAACAAATACGTAATCAGTGCCGTTTGTTGGATTGTAAAATGTTAATTACATCCGGAGATATTGTAACCTAAAGTTGACGCTTGAAACCTCCGACGTTCAGTTGCGTGTTGTAACAAACACGGGCCACGGTCGGCGAGCAGCATCTGCAGGGACATGTTTACGATGACGACCGTGTTTACGAATGTGGCTGTAGTGCACTGTTGTGGTTTGGTCTAGCTGTCGCAGTGTCCGCATGTAGCGCTTGCTGCTATTGTTATTCTGCATTCGTCTCCGCACGCAGACCAACTGTAGTAGACCGTGTTACCAGACGTCTGTGATAATGTAGTGTTGTAGGAGCTATGACCATGGTGTATTCGAACTCTGAAAAGGCGGAGATGATACTTATCTATGGCGAGTGTCGATGAAATGCAGCTGAAGCCGGCAGGGTGTATGCAGAACGGTACCCGGACAGAGAGCATCCAACGTGCCGCACATTGCAAAACATCTACCGCCAACTGTATGCAACAGGTATGGTCGTAGCACGCAAACGGGTCCGTAACAGACGCATCACAGGAGAAGCGGGTGCAGTTGGTGTGTTAGCTGCTGTTGCCATGAACCCACACATGAGTACACGGGACATTGCGAGAGCCGGTGGACTGATTCAAAGTAGTGTCATGCGCATACTGCATCGTCACCGCTTTCACCCGTATCATGTGTCGCTACATCAGCAATTACATGGTGATGACTTTAATCGTCGAGTGCAATTCTATCAATGGGCATTAACAGAGAATGCGTTGCAGTTCTACCTGTTTACCGATGAAGCGGGTTTCACAAACCACGGGGCAGTGAATCTACGGAACATGCATTACTGGTCCGTGGACAATCCTCGCTGGCTCAGACAGGTAGAGCGACAGCGACCGTGGACTGTAAATGTATGGTGCGGAATCATTGGCGACCACCTCATTGGTCCTCACTTCATTGCAGGGGCCCAAACAGCTGGAACATACATCACGTTTCTACAGAATGATCTGCCAACGATGCTCGAAAATGTCCCACTGGAAACGCGTCGACGTATGTGGTATCAGCATGATGGCACACCTGCACATTCCGCAATTAATACTAGGCTGACCCTTGACAGGATGTTCGACGGGCGTTTCACAGGACGTGGAGGACGCATAAATTGGCCAGCCCGTTCTCCTGATCTTACACCTCTGGACTTCTTTCTGTGGGGTACGTTAAAGGAGAATGTGTACCGTGATGGGCCTGCAAGCCCAGAGGATATGAAACAACGTATTGTGGCAGCCTGCGGCGACATTACACCAGATGTACTGCGGCGTGTACGACATTCATTACGCCAGAGATTGCAATTGTGTGCAGAAAATGATGGCCACCACATTGAACATCTATTGGCCTGACATGTCGGGACACACTCTATTCCACTCCGTAATTGAAAACGGAAACCACGTGTATACGTGTACCTCACCCCTCATGGTAATGTACATGTGCGTCAGTGAAAAAGACCAATAAAAAGGTGTTATCATGTGGACGTAATGTGCTATTCGAGTCTCTTCTGTACCTAAGGTTCATCACCGTCCCCTTTGAAGCCCTACGTAATTCGGTGCTCTCCGATACACACGATCGAACAGCGGAGGAGTGGTACTCAAGCGTCAACTTTAGGTTACAATATCTCCGGATGTAATTAACATTTTACAACGCAACAAACGGCACTGATTACGTATTTATTTATATGTTTGATGTGCTAACAAAACTAACGGGGTTCCATTTAAAAAAAACGTAGGTTTGTTTTAAAAAACATACTTCCGTGCATTTTTGTATGGTTTGTATTAACCAATTACACTAGCCCTTCTCCTCACGTTCGGTCTGTGGAATCGATTCGTCAGTATTTGATGTGGTTTACGAAATGTATCCAGCGGTAATGTTAGGTGACTCACCCTGTATTACGCCACTGAAGAAAGACGTACTGGTGTCCAGATTTTCGTGACGTACAAGAGAGACAATGATGGTGGTTAATGTCCATCACTTACCTGAACAATATTTGCTTGGTAGATTCTTTATTTTGCTTCAATTTTTCACGCGACGTATATAGTGATGACAGCTATCAAAGTCTACCACATTCCTCAAATACAGGTCTCTAAATTTACTTCTTCCTCTTTATTATATTGAGAAGAGCTCTTCGCGAAATTGGAGGGAATGACATTCACGTAAACTCCACGTAAAAACCACCACAGGTGGTGCCCTGCCAATGTGTTGGACCCTCTGGTGGCATAGATTGCTGGGCTCTCCACCCCGGCTCCAGTTGTTGCGACACCTCACTGGCGAGGAGCAGCCGCGTGTCTTCTTCGGAGCGTCTCTTCCAATCGCCCGCTGGCGCCAGCGCCGCTGCCGTGTGGAGACACGGACGCTGGCGCGCCACGGCTGCGGCTGGACCGGCGCGTTCGACAAATTGGGCTCGCCGGCTCGCGGGGGGCCGTGTAGCTTCGGACGTCCTAAAGCACGGCGCAGCGGGCGGCGGACAGCCGGGAACGCGCCGGTACGGCGCTGCTCATCGAAAATGAGCGCAGAGCCGCGTTTCTGGCCGCGGGGGCGGGGCTGCGGCGGCTTCCAGGGTGCAGCTGCGGGGCGGCTGGCAGGCGAAAGGAACTAGTTTTCAGGGTTTGTTTACTCAGCATTTCTTTTGTTTTTTTTTCTCTTCCCACTTTTGCCAAAATAACATCGCTGGAGCAATATTAGTACCTGCTACAATCTGTGATCATTGTGGTCCTGAGTTAATCTGCCACCACATCGGACTCACCAGATTTCCCTCGACGGGAAGTTTTCGGTGCTCGCACTCCTAGTGCCCCCGTGACAACAATCGCAAATCTACTGGTGGAACCTGGCCATCCCGAGCAGTCTCCCCAACCTGAGGGTAATTACTCCCTCAGAGGTGGAATGTATTTTTTGAGAGGTAAAACCAAGAGGCTTTGATTGTAATTCAATCACTAAACTATTTGTAATATAACGTCATTAATATCATAAATGTTGCGAGGTTTTAAAACCATTTTTGTCCAAACAGTCTCATCAGTGCTTGACATGCTTCAGCCAGCTGTGAAACGAATCTACACTGAGCGCCACAGAAACTGGCCAGTCACGCGTATTCAAATACAGAGATATGTAAACGGGCAAAATACAGCGCTGCGGCCGGAAAAGCCTATACAAGACAGCAAGTGTCAGGCGCAGTTGTTAGATCGGTTACTGCTGCTACAATCGCAGGTTATCAAGATTTGAACGTGGTATTAAGGTCGGAGCGCGAGCGATGGCACACAGAATCTTTGAGGTAGCGATGAAGTGTGCACTATCCCGTACGACCATTTCACCAGTGTACAGTGAATATGAGGAGTCAGGTAAAACATCAAATCTCCGACATCGCTGCGGCCGGAAAAAAATCCTGCAAGATCGGGACCAACGACGTGCAACACTTCCGCAAACTGCTCTGGATTTCAATGCTGAGCCTTCAACAAGTGCAGTGTGCGAACCATTCAACCAAACATCATCCATATGGTCTTTCGGAGCCGAAGCCCCATTAGTGGGTCCTTGATGACTGCACGACACAAAGCTTTACGCCTCGCCTGGTTGGTTCAAATGACTGAGCACTATGGGACTTAACATCTGTGGTCATCAATCCCCTAGAACTTAGAACTACTTAAACCTAACTAACCTAAGGACATCACACACATCCATGCCCGAGGTAGGATTCGAACCAGCGACCGTAGCAGTCACGCGGTTCCGGACTGAAGCGCCTAGAACAGCTTGGCCACCGCGGCCGGCGCCTCGCCTGGGCCCGTCAACACCGACATTAGATTACTGATGACTGGAAACGTGTTGTCTGATAGGACGGGTGTCGCTTCAAATTGTATCGAGTGAATCTATGGCCTGTGCGTGTCAGCAGGGCACTGTTCAAGCTGGTGGGGTCTCTGTAATGATGTGGAACATGTGCAGTTAGAGTGACATGGGACTCCTGACACGTCTAGATACGACTCTGGCAGGTGACACGTACGTAAGCATCCTGTCTTATCACTTGCATCCATTCAACCATTGTGCATTCCGACGGAGTTGGGCAATTTGAGCAGGAAAATGCTACACCCCACACGTCCAGAATTCCTACAGTGTGGCTTCAGGAACTTCAAACACTTCCACTAGCCACCAAACTCCCCAGACATGAACATTATTGAGCATGTTTGGGATGCCTTGCAACGTACCGTTCAGAAGAGATCTTCTCCCCCACATACTCTTACGGGTTTATGGACAGCCCTGCAGGATTCATGGTGTCAATTTTCTGCAGCATTTCTTCAGACATTAGTCGAGTCCATGCCACGTCGTGTTGTCGCACTTCTGCGTGCTCGTGGGGGCCCTTCACGATATTGGACAGGTGTACCAGTTTCTTTGGCTCTTCGGTGTATGAACAACATCTTAGCGGGTCGTTGTGGCCAAGTGGTTCTAGGCACTTCAGTCCAGAACCGCGTGACCGCTACGGTCGCAGGTTAAAATCCTGCCTCGGGCATGGATGTGTGTGAAGTCCTTAGGTTAGTTAGGTTTAAGTAGTTCAAAGTTCTAGGGGACTGATCACCTCAGATGTTAAGTCCCATGGTGTTCAGAGCCATTTCAACCATTTGAGAAACATCTTATTCACATAACCACATTCTACACACATACCTGTGCTATGAACCGTGCTTCTATGGCAGTAAAAGTGAGGCACGTAAAAGTGCTAAGTATCTCACAAAAACATTCTCCTAGAAGTCTAATTAATTCCTGCAGAGGGAGACAAACTGCTATATCACTCACTCTTGAAGAGGTAAACCAGCTAACTGATAGCACAACATACTAATAACAGTACATAATACCTACAATATTGCTGGACATAGTATTGTTATTATCAGTGGCAGTAGTCAGAAAGAAAGCATTAGCAGCTTGACGTCTTTCAGTTTCTGCCAGATTATGTGTAAGGAGCCGAGCAATTATGTGCAGTAAGTCTAGTGCACTTATTTTAACGTTGTTCATTTTATACGAGGGCGCGGGTGAAGCAACAGTCGCTACGGACAAGATTGGTGAAGGGGTAGACTGTTCTCTAACAAGAGTCTATCGTCACCATGGATAGTTAGCTTTCTTTCCGAAGAGAAGTTGTAAGTAGTACTCACGATGTAACAGGAATTTCTTCATGATCCATTGTAATACACACACTACTCGAACAAAGCACACGAGACAATATGAGGAAGACGAAAATAAGGAACTGAATGGGCTTGGAGCATGATTTATGATGCATAACGACTGAGAACGAATCAGATATAAATAAACGTAATCCAACTGTATCCTTCACTCGTTAGTTCTTGGTTAAATGAAATAGCTATAAAAATAAATATCATTTATCTTTCGTCATTTTAAAAGTAAAAGCGTTCAAAGAAAATTCGTTATAATTATATTCTTTATTTACGAGGGAGGGAGGCGGGGGAAAGTGGTTGGGGGTAGGTGGTTCTGAGTGAGGGGTAACGGTCTCAGAAGAGTTTGGAACCACTGCTATAGAGGCATGACAACGCATGGGAAGTCAGTTTTTACGTTTGCTGTGTACAGCTTTTTAGCACTCCGTCGTCAGGCCACAAGTGAGCCATGAGGACCATCCGACCGCCATGTCATCCTCTGATGAGGATGCAGATAGAAGGGGCGTGTGGTCAGCACACCGCTCTCCCGGTCGTTATGATGGTTTTATGTGACCGGAGCCGCTACTGTTCGGTCGAGTAGCTCCTCAATTGGCATCACGAGGCTTAGTGCAGAGCGCATTACGGCCCGGAAGGTCACCCATCCAAGTGCCGGCCACACCCAACAGCGCTTAACTTCGGTGATCTGACGGGAACCGGTACATCCACGGCGGCAAGGCCGTTGCCTGTGTACACCTTAGTAGCTAAACATCACGATTCATTTATTTTTGCGTGTGTGACGTCGCTACGACTAATCAAAACTTTTGTTTAGTGTCTGGCTGTACTATTAGGTGTCTGTCTTCTTTTATAGTTTTTATTTCGTCTGGGCCTTTAAAGAGCCGGGATAACCATTAGTTTTAGTCCTCTTGTTTTTCGAGAAACTTTTCTGTCCTCTCATTCCTGCTAGTATGATTTTGAGTCGCACGATTCTTTCAGTCAGTTGTTTGTACGCGAAGTTATAAACGTCAGCCTTACGGTCTTAAGTAGTCCGCATATTTGGAAATGGATCAAGAACGACTTCCGTACGACTTATATTTCCGTTTTCGGCTCTTAGTTAACACATGGTTAACTTTATTAGCTAGTGGTCGGTTGTCCATTCGTGTTATACGTTCATCAAATATCATATTTCTTTTCCGTCCAGTTGAGCTACATCGTTCGGTAAGGGAGTACAGTTCTTCTGATGCATACAACTATCGTATTGGACTTACATCCGAATATCTCTTCAGTGTCTGTCATTCCATGTTCAGGATGACATGACACTGATAGTTGATGACGGCATGTCAGTTGCGTCGAGTGTTTAGAGGGGAAAGAAGAAAGATTAGAGTTGAACGTCCCGTCGACAGTGCAGTCATTAGAGACGAAGCACAAGCTCGGACTGCAAAAGGGTGGGGAAAGAATTCGGTCATGCCCTTTCCAAAGGAACCATCATGGCAATCTCTGAAGCCATTTATGGAAATCAAGCGAAAATCTAAATCTAGATGTCCGAACGGGGATCTGAACCGACGTCCTCCCTAATGCAGGTGCGGTGAGCTGACCGCTGGTCCAACTGGCTCGGTTAGTGCTCCTGGAAGAACGTCTGAAGCCGAAGTTTGGTTTGGTGTTAGCTTTCTAAACGACGGTTTGCTTCTATTAAGCATCTTTAGTGCCTTGAAACACAGTTTTATTTTAAAAAAATGGATTTGTGCCTTTTACGAAACAACATTAAGAATACATAGGCATTTCCGGCACAATGCTATTTGTAGCTGAGGACAAAAATTTTTTTCAGCTGAGCTATGATTACCTGAAATCACAATACAAGGCGTAAATGTTATTTTCTTTTAGATATTGCTCCTTATCTGGAGTTCAAAAAGGAGTTATGTGCTGCTCATACTAAGGCCTGCTTTGACATAAAACAGGAAACTGAAAATTCTTAACAATTTAAAAGAAAGAAGCTGAGTTTTCACGGCTACAAATAATCTGATTATCTAGACTGAAGAATTGAGATTTGCCGTTAATTGACAATGTCCGCTCTAAAGCAAAGTGGCAGGTAGTCGAGGATTTTAGCGAGGCTGTTTTTCTTCTAAAAACACTGCTCTAATCATGTAAATGCTAAACTATCTGTACGAGATAAACAGCAGCTTCCAAATTAGCAGCTTTCCTGCTAATTTTCTAGGTTACGTTTAGCTGGTGTCACCTTGAATAAGCACCGTGATGTATGCTATTTTCATTCCGATGTGTATACAACGGCCGGAAACAATCTCGAACAACCGCCGCGTTTTGAGCCGTCAAGTTTTATGTTCGTCTAGTAACCTTCTTCTTGAAGCAAATACCTACACCGTCCAGAGTGTTTGTAAACTCCTTCTGCCAGTAGACACTTCTAAAATTGTTCTTCATTTGATCATTTTTGTGGTCACCTTCATCTCTGAGTCGTCTTAGTCTCAAGGACAACGATGTCCTCGCAATATCATCTCTTCATGAAAGTAAGATATTTGGGTCGTAATTTCCGTCCGCTGTTTATCTCTGTGTTTCATATAGAAAGTGGCAAGTCAACAGCAGAAAAAGAAATATCTAATACTGAACTTCACGATTATTCTGCTGACTCAAAGTTTAGTAATTAATGTAATTTCACTATATCTGCGAAGTGAGCCACTAATTAGCACTCTTCTAGATTTAAGTAACTACAGTGAGCTGCCCAGTCATAACGGATTCTAATTTAGACTCTGAAAACGGAAACGCTGCTGTTCGGTCGTTGTGCTGCACCGTGTAGTTACGGAGCCGTGGGCAGCAGGTATTCCACGGACGGAACTCGGGCGCCCGCTGGAGAGCAGCAGATTGAATCGCTGCGCGTCTAACTTGCAGAACGGTCGGAAAGATTGATTGCGCAAACCGGCCGTAATCAATCAGCGCCCTCCCGTCGATTTGAATCCGAGTGGTGGAGTCTGTCCCTTCCAGACGACTGTTTTGGAACTGATTAAGGTGAACCAGCAGCATTCTCTAAAGAGGATTATTCTACTCTTTTCGTATATGGCCCACTTGTCTCTTAACTCAGCCATTTATTGAAGCATCATTAGCGAGAAATCAGTTCTGAACTGGCAAAGAAGATACTGCGCTCATCTGGGCTAGAGTACGTTACCTTTTTACTGAACGGTCGGCTGTCAAAGAACTACTGGTTTCGACAGGTATCTACACCAGCATACATATTCCGCAAGCCTCCATATGGTGCTTGGCGGACCTGTACCACCACTAGTAATCTCCTTTCCCGTTCCACTCGCAAATAAAGAAAGGGAAAAGCGACTGTCTGTATGCATCCTTACGAGCCCTCATCTCTCTAATCATATCTTCATGTCCATGCGCGAAATATACACTCCTGGAAATGGAAAAAAGAACACATTGACACCGGTGTGTCAGACCCACCATACTTGCTCCGGACACTGCGAGAGGGCTGTACAAGCAATGATCACACGCACGGCACAGCGGACACACCAGGAACCGCGGTGTTGGCCGTCGAATGGCGCTAGCTGCGCAGCATTTGTGCACCGCCGCCGTCAGTGTCAGCCAGTTTGCCGTGGCATACGGAGCTCCATCGCGGTCTTTAACACTGGTAGCATGCCGCGACAGCGTGGACGTGAACCGTATGTGCAGTTGACGGACTTTGAGCGAGGGCGTATAGTGGGCATGCGGGAGGCCGGGTGGACGTACCGCCGAATTGCTCAACACGTGGGGCGTGAGGTCTCCACAGTACATCGATGTTGTCGCCAGTGGTCGGCGGAAGGTGCACGTGCCCGTCGACCTGGGACCGGACCGCAGCGACGCACGGATGCACGCCAAGACCGTAGGATCCTACGCAGTGCCGTAGGGGACCGCACCGCCACTTCCCAGCAAATTAGGGACACTGTTGCTCCTGGGGTATCGGCGAGGACCATTCGCAACCGTCTCCATGAAGCTGGGCTACGGTTCCGCACACCGTTAGGCCGTCTTACGCTCACGCCCCAACATCGTGCAGCCCACCTCCAGTGGTGTCGCGACAGGCGTGAATGGAGGGACGAATGGAGACGTGACGTCTTCAGCGATGAGAGTCGCTTCTGCCTTGGTGCCAATGATGGTCGTATGCGTGTTTGGCGCCGTGCAGGTGAGCGCCACAATCAGGACTGCATACGACCGAGGCACACAGGGCCAACACCCGGCATCATGGTGTGGGGAGCGATCTCCTACACTGGCCGTACACCACTGGTGATCGTCGAGGGGACACTGAATAGTGCACGGTACATCCAAACCGTCATCGAACCCATCGTTCTACCATTCCTAGACCGGCAAGGGAACTTGCTGTTCCAACAGGACAATGCACGTCCGCATGTATCCCGTGCCACCCAACGTGCTCTAGAAGGTGTAAGTCAACTACCCTGGCCAGCAAGATCTCCGGATCTGTCCCCCATTGAGCATGTTTGGGACTGGATGAAGCGTCGTCTCACGCGGTCTGCACGTCCAGCACGAACGCTGGTCCAACTGAGGCGCCAGGTGGAAATGGCATGGCAAGCCGTTCCACAGGACTACATCCAGCATCTCTACGATCGTCTCCATGGGAGAATAGCAGCCTGCATTGCTGCGAAAGGTGGATATACACTGTACTAGTGCCGACTTTGTGCATGCTCTGTTGCCTGTGTCTATGTGCCTGTGGTTCTGTCAGTGTGATCATGTGATGTATCTGACCCCAGGAATGTGTCAATAAAGTTTCCCCTTCCTGGGACAATGAATTCACGGTGTTCTTATTTCAATTTCCAGGAGTGTACGTTGGCCGCAGTAGACTCGTTCTGCAGTCAGCTTCGAATACTGGTTCTCTAACTTTTCTCAGTAGCGCTCGTCGAAAAGAACGTCACCTTCTCTCCAATGGTTCTAATGTGAATGCCCGAAAAATCTCCGTAATACTTGCGTATTGTTCGAACCTATCGGCAACAAATCTAGCAGCCCGCCTCTGAACTGCTTCGATGTCTTCCTTTAATTCGACCTGGTACAGATCCCAAACACTCGAACAGTAAGAGTAATCCACTAAATTACAGACCCATATCGCTAACGTCGTAATGCAGCAGGATTTTGGAACATATATTGTGTTCAAACATTATGAATTACCTCGAAGAAAACGGTCTATTGACAGACTCTCAACATGGGTTTAGAAAACATCGTTCCTGTGAAACACAACTAGCTCTTTATTCACATGAAGTGTTGAGTACTGTTGACAAGGGATTTCAGATCGATTCTGTATTTTTGCATTTCCGGAAGGCTTTTGACACTGTACCGCACAAGCGGCTTGTAGTGAAATGGCGTGCTTATGGAATATCGTCTCAGTTATGTAACTGGATTTTTAAATTCCTGTCAGAGAGGTCACAGTTCGTAGTAACTGCCGGAAAGTCGTCGAGTAAAACAGAAGTGATTTCTGGCGTTCCCCAAGGTAGTGTTATAGGCCCTTTGCTGTTCCTTACCTATATAAACGATTTGGGAGACAATCTGAGCAGCCGTCTTAGGTTGTTTGCAGATGACGCTGTCGTTTATCGACTAATAAAGACATCAGAAGATCAAAACAAATTGCAAAACGATTTAGAAAAGATATGTGAACGGTGCGAAAATTGGCAGTTGACCCTAAATAACGAAAAGTGTGAGGTCATACACACGAGTGCTAAAAGGAATTCGTTAAACTTCGGTTACACGATAAATCAGTCTAGTATAAAAGCCGTAAATTGAACTAAATACCTAGGTATTACAATTACGAACAACTTAAATTGGAAGGAACGCATAGAAAACATTGTGGGGAAGGCTAACCAAAGACTACGTTTTATTGGCAGGACACTTAGAAAATGTAACAAATCTACTAAGGAGACCGCTTACACTACGCTTGTCCGTCCCGTTTTAGAATACTGCTGCGCGGTGTGGGATCCCTACCTGATAGGACGGACGGAGTACATCGCAAAAGTTCAAAGAAGGGCAGCAAGTTTTGTATTATCGGGAAATATGGGGCAGAGTGTCACTGAAATGATACAGGACTTGGGCTGGACATCATTTAAAGAAAGGCGTTTTTCGTTGCGACGGAATCTCCTCACGAAATTCCAATCACCAACTTTCTTCTCCGAATGCGAATTTTTTTTTTTTGTTGACACCGACCTGCATAGGGAGAAACGATCACCACGATAAAATAAGGCAAATCAGATGTTAAGTCTAGTGCTCAGAGCCATTTGAACCAATAAACCGAAATCGACCATTCGCCATCCCTACTACCATCTTTTCCTGCTCATTCCATTTATATTGCTCTGCAGCGTTACGCCTAGATATTTAATCGACGTGACTGTGTCAAGCAGCACACTGCTAATGCTCTACTCGTACATTATGGGTTGGTTTTCCTACTCATCTGCATTAAATTCCATTTTACTACATTTAGTGTCAGCTGTCATTCACCACACCAACTAGAAAATTTTTCCAAGTCATCTTGTATCCTCCTACAGTCACCCAACGACGACATCTTCCCCTACACCACAGCCTCAGACTACTGCTTACCCCGTCCGCCAGATCAATTATGTATACAGGCAGTAACAGCTATCCTATCACACTTCCCTGGGGCACTCCTCACAATACCCTTGTCTCTTATGAACAGTCACCGTCGAGGTATGGGTCTGAACTTTCGTGATAGTGTAAACAATACGGAAGACTCAGTATTTAATCTTTACATTTAAAAAGTCTGTGAGAGTAACTGCTTCAGCAAAAATTTTCTTAAGACGACGTTAAGATCGCACAGAACACTTTCTAAGTTTTCGAGTACCGTATTCTCTAAAATTACCATCAACCACAGAAGCAACAGGAGGACTAGGGAAGTGTGCTTGGCACAATAAACCATATGCATGTAATGAACAGAACCGTAAAACAGAGCAAGTAATCCGAGTTACCAGTATGAGATTCATAAATTTTGTGAATCAGTTTTATTCAGTTATGATAGTAGCTGGGAAAAGATTTAAACCTTGTTCCTCCCTAATACGATTCTAGAGCGTCAGCCTTCGTAGACAGAAAGAGAGGGAGGGAGAGAAAGAAAGAGAGATAGAGAGAGGGAGAAAGAGAGAGTGAGAGAGTGGTGGGGAAGGGAGGAAGAGAAGATTGAGGGAGAAAGAGAGAGGGGGGGAGGTTGAGAGAGGGATTTCGGGAGCTAGATAGAGAGGTTCAGAGAGGGAGGAGGTTCAGAGAGAGAGAGAGAGAGAGAGAGAGAGATAGAGAAATACAGACACAAGAAGAATTAAAAGAAGAATTGAGAGAGAGAATTTTTAGGAGATTGGGAGGAGGTACAGAGAGAGAGAGAGAGAAATACAGACACAAAGAGAATTGAAAGCAGAATTGAGAGAGAGAATGTTTAGGAGATTGGGAGGAGGTACAGAGAGAGAGAGAGAGAGAGAGAGAGAGAGAGAGAAATACAGACAAGAAAAGAATTGAAAGAAGAACTAAGGGAGAGAATGTTTAGGAGATTAAACGAGAAGAAGCTATAGTAACGTCTCGTGTCAGCTGGCACCCGCAAATGCTTTGTTCAGCCCGAACCGGCAGCAGTATGGCGATCGGTATCACCTGCCAAGCGATTCACGGTGCCGTACCTGCCGAGGCGACAATCCCCCAGCCCCCTGCCTCCGCCAGCGACTACAACGCCTGTGCTGTCAATAGAATTGGGTCCAGACCGAAGACAATCGAGCGGCGGGGAAGGGCCCATCACAATAAACCACCCGCTCTCCCACACGCGACTACGTGCGCCCACAGTACGTGGAATTGTCTTAGACACACACAATAGTGTGTCCTTTCTTTTGTGACAGTTCCTTTTTCTGTTTATTTTGATTACATCAGCGGACGGAAACAATCGGCTCTTTGTGATCACGTGATCACTGTTCAGACGGGCGTTGCCCTTCCGGCGACAAAACTAATTATTAAGCGGCGGCGGACACGTTCGTATATCACCTATAGGTGACGACTGCCTCCGTTGTATGTTGACGACGGAAACGCCTGTATCCAACCAGAAAACGTAGAGGAAACTGTACAACAAAATGATTCTTCCGTATGGGTGTGTGGCTGTTCTTCTGGTTAAAGTCATTCGATTGTATCTTAGCTACTTCTCACCCTCTCTATTTGTTCACCCTTAAAGTGCTCATTTCTCCACAGTAGTCTGAGCAGATTGCATTCCGTACCATACACTAAAAATGTCTCCAAGATGACGGTATCTGAGGCCAGGAAGTTGGTAACTAAACTAACAAATATTACTGTGCGCTATTCTTCAAGAATGCTAAAATAATGATAATAATAATAATACTGTTTAACTTCCCCTCGACATCTCAGTCATTGGAGACTAAAGTCATTTAATGTAGAATGTGGGCAGCTTGCTGCATGCGTTGCAGTATTATTATTCCTGCTCTGTCTTCACTTCAAATTCTGACTTTCTATTCAGTGCAGCCTACACAACCTTTCTTGAGCAAAATCATCAAACGTTCAACAAAGTTCACCGGAAGTGATTATCGGATGCTCCAAAACAACCTCCGAAATTGACGACCGAATCCGGTTTCTAAGCCACAGTTTCACTTTATTATTATTATTATTATTATTATGTGTCTTGCTCTGACATTTTGCGATCATCTCAAGCAGCTGAATAAATTGTTCTCGTGACAAGTGATCAAAATGCAACGCGATTTCGTCCAAACGGTCGTCACAACTGAAATTACTATAGGAATCACACTTCATAACGCCGTGAGCAATAGGAAAAATTCATGGGGTTTTTATGGTGACTTTAGAGACACAGTTGTTGCATCAACAATGGGGAAATACTGTTTACCTGATTTATAATGGAAGACGAAGAGAAACAGATATGAGAAGAAATGTGTAGCTATGTGACATATGGAAGCTTGAGTCGATCCGAGGAGCGTGCTCGGATAGCCTAAGTCGTAAGGCGAGCTCTCACAAGAAGCGGATAAATCCGGGTTTGAGACCTGGTCCGGCACAAATTTTCATATGCAATTTTAGGTATTACATACATACACGAATTCTTTACAGACGAATGGAAAAACTGGTGGATGCTGACCTCGGGAAACATCAGTTTGGATTTTGTGGAAGTGCTGGAACACGCGAGGCAGTACTGACCTTACGACTTATAGATTAAGGAAAGATAAACCTATGTTTCTAGCATTTGTAGACTTAGAGAAAGCCTTGGACAATGTTGACTGGAATACTCGCTTTCAAATTTTGAAGGTGGCAGGGGTCAAATACAGGGAAAGAAAGGCTATTTACAATTTGCACAAAAACAAGGCTGCTTTTGTAAGAGTCGAGGGGCACGAAAGGGAAGCAGTGGTTGAGATGGGAGTAAGACATGGTTGTAGCATATCCCCGATGTTATTCAAACAACCAGTAAAGGAAACAAAAGAAAAATTTGGAGTAAGAAAATCCACGGTGAAGAAATAAAAACTTTGAGGTTTGGCGATGACATTGCTATCTATCAGAGAGAGCAAGTACCTGGAAGAGCAGTTGAACGGAATGGACAGTGCCTTGAAAGGAGGATATAAATGAACATCAACAAAAGCAATACGAGGATAATGGAATGTAGTCAAATTAAATCAGGTGATGCTGAGGGTATTGGATTAGGAAACGAAGGACTTAAAGTAGTAAATGAATTTTACTATTTGGGGAGAAAAATAACTGATGATCGGCCAAGCAGAGACGATATAAAATGTAGACTGGCTGTGGCAAGGAAAACGTTTCTGAAGAAGAGAAATTTGTTAACATCGAGTATAGGTTTAAGTGTCCGGAAGTATTTTCTAAAAGTATTTGTATGGACTGTGGCCATGTATGGAAGTGAAACATGGACGATAAACAGTGTAGACAAGAAGAGTATAGAAGCTTTCAAAATGTGATGCTACAGATGAGATGGGTAGATCACGTTGTTAGTGAGGAGGTACTGAATAGAATCGGGGAGCAGAGGAATTTGTGGCACAACTAGAAGAAGGGATCGTTTGGTGGGACACGTTCTGAGATATCAAGTGATCACCAATTTAGTATTGGAGGGAAAC
The DNA here is from genome assembly GCF_023898315.1 of Schistocerca nitens. Classification (NCBI taxonomy): domain Eukaryota; kingdom Metazoa; phylum Arthropoda; class Insecta; order Orthoptera; family Acrididae; genus Schistocerca; species Schistocerca nitens. The sequence continues at coordinate 76,508,700 of NC_064622.1, read as the reverse complement.
GTGGAGGGTAGAAATCGTAGAGGGACACCAAGAGATGAATTCACTAAGCAGACTCAGAAGGACGTAGGTGCAGTAGTTATTCAGAGATGAAGAGGGTTGCACAGGATAGAGTAGCATGGAGAGCTGCATCAGATCACTCTCAGGACTGAAGACCACAACAACAACAACAACAACAACAACAACAACATACGTACCTATAGGAGTGAAGTTGAATTCCAGAAAAAATTCACTCTAATGGAAGATTTCTGATAAGCATGCTCCACTGCTACGATATTTTGTTGCTAATCGTCTTTCGAATTAAACCAGAACTCCCGGTTTAACAACAACAACAACAACAACATACGTACCTATAGGAGTGAAGTTGAATTCCAGAAAAAATTCACTCTAATGGAAGATTTCTGATAAGCATGCTCCACTGCTACGATATTTTGTTGCTAATCGTCTTTCGAATTAAACCAGAACTCCCGGTTTAACTCAACATGACCATCTCCAGAGAGAAAAGTTTAGATTCTCTGTGTCTCAGCAGTACAGCCAATCAAATACTGGTTACAAAGCGTTAGTACACTACTGTCCATTAAAATTTACCTACATAAACATACATTTCAAAAGGGACAGAAAACAGGAGAGCGACTAAACTACCAGTATCACAACTATGTCTTCAGGGTTGTTACGTACACCTATTTTGCGTTCTGATACTCGGTCAAACATTTCACTTCGTGTCGTGTACTCGTACAGAGAGTTAAATATCTGTCTGTTAATATTTATCCACGCCTTTTCGTAAAACTGCATAAGAGTCTTATTTCTATCGATAGTGAAGGTACTCCTGTAATTTTTCAACATGAGTTCTTCATTAAGGTCCTGCCGCGGAAACTTCAGGAGTACCTAGGCTACCACACTGGCACTTGTTCAAAAATGGTTCAAATGGCTTTGAGCACTATGGGACTTAACACCTATGGTCATCAGTCCCCTAGAACTTAGAACTACTTAAACCTAACTAACCTAAGGACATCACACAACACCCAGCCATCACGAGGCAGAGAAAATCCCTGACCCCGCCGGGAATCGAACCCGGGAACCCGGGCGTGGGAAGCGAGAACACTACCGCACGACCACGAGATGCGGGCCTGGCACTTGTTAACTTGTTTCAGTTGACATATGAATTGGTGTATGGGAAGCGAATGTTTACTCCTGCCATTTTGAAATACACTACTGGCCATTAAAATTGCTACACCACGAAGGTGACGTGTTACAGACGCGAAATTTAACCGACAGGAAGAAGATGCTGTGATATGCAAGTGATTAGCTTTTCAGAGCATTCACACAAGGTTGGCGCCGGTGGCGACACCTACAACGTGGTGACATGAGGAAAGTTTCCAACAGATTACACATATACAAACAGCAGTTGACCGGCGTTGCCTGGTGAAACGTTGTTGTGATGCCTCGTGTAAGGAGAAGAAATGCGTACCATCACGTTTCCCACTTTGATAAAGGTCGGATTGTTGCCTATCGCGATTGCGGTTTATCGTATCGCGACATTGCTGCTCGCGTTGGACGAGATCCAATGACTGTTAGCAGAATATGGAATCTGTCGGTTCAGGAGGGTAATACGGAACGCCGTGCTGGACCCCACTGGCCTCGTATCACTAGCAGCCGAGATGAAAGGCATCTTATCCGTATGGCTGTGACGGATCGTGCGGCCACGTCTCGATCAGCTCGGAGACCATGACTGCGGTCACCCTTGATGCTGCATCACAGACAGGAGCGCCTCCGATGATATACTCAACGACGAATCTTGCTGCACGAATGGCAAAACGTCATTTTTTCGGATGAGTCTAGGTTCTGTTTAGAGCATCATGATGGTCGCATCCATGTTTGGCGTCATCGCGGTGAACGCACATTGGAAGCGTGTATTCATCCTCGCCATACTGGCGTATCACCCGGCGGGATGGTATGGGGTGCCATTGGTTACACGTCTCGGTCACCTCTTGTTCGCATTGAAGGCACTTTGAACAGTGAACGTTACATGTCATGTTCCTTGTACAGCAGCTCTCACTTCGGAGCTGATGATCGGTTTCTTTCGATTAGATAGTGCTTTTGACGTTAATATACTAATTGCGCTCCCTCCATCCACATAGTATTGCTTCAACAGTCACGTGCTTGCGTTATTGTGATTGTACTGACTGTTTATGTTAGGTTAACCCACGAGGTTCGCCGGCAGGGGTGGCCGAGCGGTTCTAGGCGCCTCAGTCCGGAACCGCGCGACCGCTGCGGTCGCAGGTTCGAATCCTGAATCGGTCATGGATGTGTGTTAAGTCCTTAGGTTAGTTAGGTTTAAGTAGTTCTAAGTTCTAGGGGACTGATGACCTCAGCTGTTAAGTCCCATAGTGCCCAGAGCCATTTGAACCCACGAGGTTCAGTAAAGACGACAGCCAACGTTGAAAGCAGGGCACACGTCTGAAACGCTATATTGTGAAAACTCATTATTATGTAATATAAGCGGATGTGAAATGAAAACGAGACAGATGAAAAAAAGAAAAGAAACTGTTTATTTCAAAAGTAACCGCCATAACCGTTAATGAATGTACCCCACTGCGTGGTAAGACAGTCAATGCCTTCATGTCGCCAACGTTGTTTAGATGGTTCAAATGGCTCTAAGCACTATGGGATTTAACATCTGAGGTCAAAAGTCCCCTAGACTTAGTACTACTTAAACCTAACTAAGCTAAGGACACCACACACATCCATGCCCGAGGCAGGATTCGAAACTGCGACTTTCCGGACTGAAGCGCCTAGAACCACTCGGCTACAGCGGCCGGCTGTTGTTTGGAGTACGTTGCAGACGTTTCACTGGGAAACCTTTACACATCCTTCATACAACCCCGAACTCACTCCATGCGTTTTCCATATTTTCGGAGCCCTTAAGAAAGACATTCGCGGCCGTCGATTCGCTTCGGACGAAGAGCTGCATTCCTGGGTACAATCATGGTTCCGTGGGCAGCCGCAAACATTTGTCCATCAAGACATTTACCGTCCTGTCTCGTAGAAGGATAAACGTAGTAACAGCTATGGCGATTGCCTTTGAAATAATGAACGTGTTACTTAAATTTTTCCATCTCTTTTACATCTGGCTGCCTCTTATAAGATAGCTACTCCCGGGTCTAAAATATCATAATGCACATAATGATATACTACTACTGACACACAGGTTTGAACTTTAACTTTTGTACCTGTGGATGGTCGTATAGACTGGTTGTGGTAGTGAGTAAAATTGCTTAATTCAATATCTCGAAGGGTTAGTGACAAAGTCACTCGTGAACTATGATGCCCAGTGCAGGAAGCGAAACACTGTTTTCCATTATAATTTCAGGATTTCATTACATGACTTTTTCAGTGGAGAAGAAACTGTTTCTTCAATATTCCTTCATGCATTCAAAAGTTGTTTTTCACGATCCAAGAAAATGGGAAACTAAGCCAGTTCTGGTTGGTACGCTCCACGATCAGTTTGGGCTTCTTATACGTTGCATGAGAGGAAAACAAGAAAGAAAGTTTTCGTATAACTTTACGCGATTTTGCAAAATCATCAAGTGGTATGGCAGGATACCAGTGGTAATCAACAACTATCCATGAATGGACACATTTGACTGAAGCGATATAGATGTGATCGGTTTCCCAGATACATCTGACGATAAACTGGGTATTCAGAAATTGATATGTTTGAAAGTCTGCGATTACTTTTGAAATTGAACCAGAGTTGTCATTTAATATTATTAACTTGGTTTCTGCACTGAAACATATCTGCAGACACTGAAAATGACCCCTTAATGATGCAGTCTGACTCTAATGACAATGTTTCGGAGATGGCAAAAATGTCGCTATGCTCTATACAAAAAAGAGAGTTGGTTACTCGTAGTAATATAGATGAAATTAAATTAGAACATTGCAAACATCGTGATATAGTGCTTCATTGTGTAATAAATTCAGCCTTATAGGCTCAAGTTCTGCACGAAAAATATATTTGTCATTTGGGACCTAAACTGCTTAAGAACCTTTAATCTATGAGTTAGTGTGGTGAAGAAATAAGTTCAGACCTGTAGCGCTGTAAAATTCATACGTAAGATTACTGCAAGCGTTTCGTATTTATTCTCCGTTGTTCCTGAAATAATTGCAAGGAAAGTGAACTGGGTACGTTTTTATGAGACAAATCTTTTGTATCCACAAGAACAAATTTGAGGCATGTAGTGGAACTCTTGAACAAACGAAGGTGATCAAAGGTCAAAAGAGTTAGCTGTGTTGCACAAGAACGATATTTTCTGAATCCGTGTTGGGTATGTATCAATAAGTCATTTTCTTCAAGGTGGTTCATAATGTTCGAGTACAGAATATGCTCCAAAATCCTACTGCAAATTGAGGTTAGTGATATGGGTCCGTAATTCAATGGGTTACTCCTATTTCCTTTCTTGAATATTGGTGTGACCTGTGCTACTTTCGAGTCTTTAGGTACAGACCTTCCGTCAAGTGAGCAGTTGTATATGATTGCTAAGAAAGGCGCTATTGTGTCTGCATACTGTGAAAGGAACCTGATTGGTATACCATCTGGGCCGGAAGACTTGCCTTTTTTAAGTGATCTGAGTTGTTTCGCAACACCTAAGATATCTATGTCACTCATGCTAACAGCTGTTCTGGTTTCGAATTCCGAATATTTACTTCGTCTTCTTTCGTGAAGGAATTACTGAAAACTGTATTTAGTAACTCCACTTTAGTGGCACCATCATCGGTAGCATTTCCATCGCTATCGCGCAGTGACGGTATTGACTGTTTTTTGCAACGGGTGTACTTAACATACGACCAGAATCTCTTTGGGTTTTCTACCATATTTTGAGATAATGTTTCATTGTGGAAACTACTAAAAACATCTCACATTGACACCCGCACTAATTTTCAAGCTTCCGTGAAACTTAGCCAGTCTTGGGGATTTTGCGTTCTTCTGAATTTGGCATGCTTTTTTTCATTGCTTCTGCAACAGTGTTCTGACGTGTTTTGTGTACCACGGTGGATCAGTCCCGTCTGTTATTAACTTATGCGGCATGAATCTATCTATCGCTGTCGAAACTGTATCTTTGAATTTGAGCCACTTTTGAGACATTTAAAGTAGTAGATGAGTTTTGCTGTTAGGGCAGCAAAATAACTGACGACAGCCAAAGTAGGGAGGATATAATATGTACTGACAATAGAAAGAAAAGCATTTCTGATGAAGAGAAATTTGTTAACATCGAATATTGATTTACGTGTGTGGAAGTCTTTTCTTAAAGTATTTGTATGATGCGTAGCCATCTATGGAAGTGAAACATGGACGACAAGAAGAGAATAGAAGCTTTGGGTATGTGGCGCTATAGAAAAATGCTGGAAATTAGATGGGTAGATTATGTAATGAGGAACTACTAAACAGAATTGTCGAGAAAAGAAGTTTTTGCCACGGTTTGATTAAAAGAAGGGATCGGTTGATAAGACACATTTTTGAGACATCGAATATCGGAGGATTGGAAGGAAGTGTGTGTGCGTAAAAACTGTGAAGAGAGACCACGAAATGAATAGAGTAAACAGTTTCTAAAGGGATTTAGGTTGCAGTGCTAATATTTAGAGGTGAAGAGGCTTGCACAGGGTAGAGCATGGGGAGTTGCATCAAACCAGTTTTCAGATTGAAGACCAAAAGAGGTACTTTCTTTCAGATGATGTTTCTGCTGTGGTACATCCCAGTGGGGACCATGCAAAGAATCTAGTTTGAGTACCAGCACTTCCTACAACTCGATTTCGTTAGTCAAAGGTCTTTGTGATGATGGAACAGAGAGTTCTGAAATGATTCAAATGGTTCAAATGGCTCTGAGCACTATGGGACTTAACATCTACGGTCATCAGTCCCCTAGAACTTAGAACTACTTAAACCTAACTAACCTAAGGACATCACACAATACCCAGTCATCACGAGGCAGAGAAAATCCCTGACCCCGCAGCGGAATCGAACCCGGTAACCTGGGCGCGGGAAGCGAGAACGCTACCGCACGACCACGAGCTGCGGACTTCTGAAATGACAAAACGAGATCGTTTCCTCTGCCAGAAACTTCGAAAATAATACCGACATATAACATTGGTACTGATATGTTGTGCATGTAGCTGGCTACTAGCTTACTGAACAAGTGGTCGGCTATCGTTACTCGCGCGTTACTATTTCTGCGTAAGCTTACGTGGTCCTACCTGTGGCGAGGCCTCCAGCCTGTCCCTAAACGGATTCAAGAAACCTGATGACGCGGCGCGGTCACTGTGCGTCCCAAAAGCGACGTGGCCACCAGGTCGGTCAGTGAGACCGCCGCCCACTCGCGGTCGTACATTGTGACGGCAATACACGGCACTCCCAAGCCTGTCCAGCCGCGCTCGCAGCGGGGGGTTAAGTAAACAAATGTGAAATTAGTTAAAGTCTGGGCCGCTCCCCCTGCCTTTGTTCTCCACGTCGTTCCTGGAAAAGCAGCCACACTGTGGATCGCGCTACACTTGAAGAATAATGTAGAGGGTACTTTTCCAGATTCGTTCCCACCTTGGATGTCATACTGCGGTAGCATTTATCGTTCACTAGCTACTGCTTGCACTAATGGATGTCTGGTAACACACATTCTTGTACAACGCAAGTCGTTCATTTCTAGTTATCAGTTGCAATTTCCGATGTTATTAACAGTAAAGCTACCAGATGGTCTTTGCTTCACCGATATTTTCCAATGAACAGTCCGCAATGACGTAGCACAACAGGTGTTAATCATGGACTGCTGTACTCACTCGGAATATAATTCTTACCATGTATCTGTACATACATAGTCATTAGGTTATATACGTAATTAATTTTTGATAGCCGGCCGAAGTGGCCGCGCGGTTCTGGCGCTGCAGTCTGGAACCGCGAGACCGCTACGGTCGCAGGTTCGAATCCTGCCTCGGGCATGGATGTGTGTGATGTCCCTAGGTTAGTTAGGTTTAACTAGTTCTAAGTTCTAGGGGACTAATGACCTCAGCAGTTGAGTCCCATAGTGCTCAGAGCCATTTGAACCAATTTTTGATAGGGAGCAGGCAGATACATTTGAGTGGTAAGGTGCAATTAAAGACACATACTTCTTAAATAATTCTGTTTACAGACGTTGATACTGTATTAAGTTTATCCAATATGGCAGTTTAAGAACTCGTGACTGTTTATTCAATGTTAATGCCAATCTTGATTAAAGTATTTGCTCAGAAATTGACTGCATTATATGTCAATATTAGAACAGAAATAAGACACCAGATCATTTGACATTGGTTCTTGTAGTAATTTATTTGTTTATTTTATTTTGAGCTTTCATGTTAACGCCAGCTTTGATTAAAGTTTGTGTCCGTGGATCGACTTTAATACTGCAAACAAAAACAAATAATACCTCTGAGCAAACTAGGTCCATGTCATGTCTTTGTGCGGAGATCTTTGTAGCAATTAACAGTTGCATACCACATGCTGGATGCTAGCAAAGTTTCGTTATTCCGGTATACACACATACATATTCTATAAAAGTGATTGATATAGTGCCAACTGGCCATCACAATGGAACCGAACAGACGGATATTAACAACAAAAGCCACCCATACTGTCGCAGTAAGTATAATATTAATTTTTGGATCCAAACAGGCAGATAAGCAATATTCATTGCGATGTATTAAAGCATGTTCGATCTTCTTGTCACATAGTCAGCACCCAGCATTATGCTTGAAATAGCTATGTAACTTCCTGTACACCATCTGAAGATAAGCCTGAAAATGTTTGAAAACCGGTTCATGGAATTAATAAATATCTATTTAAAAATGTGACTGGTTGCAGTTTCATGTATTTACAAGTTCACTGGAGTGTTGGAAGAATAATGACAATTAGTCAGAATAGCAAATGATGCAGAACTATAACAGAAAGAGAGAAACCCAATTAAGAGGAGCACTTACAGGTATTAAAGCAATTTAGACAATCAGTAAGATTTCAACACAGAAAATCAAGGGATATGCCAATTATATCAATTAATTAACGCAGGATTTAATACGTCAGACATGCTCTGAACAGGTTTAAAAGACTGCAACAGAATATAAATAAATATAGTTGTGGTTAAGAGCTGCTAAAACTAAGTTAAACTTCGACGCACCTTCAATTACTGCAATAAAAACAACAGTTTTACAAGGCCCCTAGCCGAGAAAATAAATCAGAAACATTAAACACGATACACAGCAGCTAGCAACCGACCCTGGGGAGATCAGAAATCTATTGCTGACATCGGTCACTGTCATCATCACCACTCACACTAACCTTTAAATGTTGTTGACGAACATATTAGTAAGATATTAACCGTGGCAACTAGAAAAGGCAAATGTTCAGTGCCAAACGTCGGGTGAGATACGAAGCGATGACAGCAAGTGGTTTAACATTAAGTCCTCACCTGTCGATTCTCCTCTGTGATCGTCCTGGAGTAAGTGACACACATCCTTCGATGTCGCCTACCAAACTTAATTCACTAATTACCATTCATTACCTTTTAAGGTAATATCTGAATATTTTATAGTCTCAGGTGTTTTAATTTGAGGTATTTCTTATCAGATCAACTATGCAAATTATTTCAAATTAAGTCTCGTTTTCCATTTTTCATTTTTGCTCCTTATTGTTACCAAGAAATAAGAATTTTACGCGTAAGAAAAATTCTTTGTAATGTCTCTGCGGTAATGCTATTCGAGAAGCCCATCTGATGATGACAGTAATGGTCGAAGCCGATAGTGGCGATGTCAGTATAAAGAAAGTGCTTAGGGCACAAATAAGAAAGAACAACATTAGCTACTGGCAATCGCAAAAACTCCGTCCATACCATGCTAATGGTAAATAATAGACATTCGTCTTTGAGCTTAGAACGTGAATATTACATTTAGTTTCAACATTTACACTCCACACACCATATGATGGTGTGCATTATAATGCACAAGCATTATTATGACGTTTACCGAACGATCTTGCGAAAAAACGTGCTGCTCTTTATTGATCTTCTCTATTCCTTCTGTCAGTCCGTTTTGGTATTTCACTAATTATACTCCATCTTCAGTCACTACAGTCTGCTGTTGTAACGGTTCCCGCCGCATTTCAGGACTACAACTCTGTTTCAACTCGTAATTTACGTGTTGGTTTGTTTCTGGTTCTTATTTCCAACATGCTCGTATAGCTTACTGTGCAACACGCCAGCGTCCGAGACAGGCTGTGAGACGGAACGTTATTTAATAAGCGTGACGGATCAACGGCCGTTAGGCTAGTGCATTGTCCAGCCTGAATACGCTTTTAGGCGGTTTTCCACTCTCATTTAAGCGAATGCCGGGCTGTCACCAAATCTTTGCCTCAGAAAATACGACACAAAACACAGACGGACAGATAACGCAAACGACTTCCCGCCCTCTCTCAGGATGACAGTGACAGTGAGTGTACGAACACAAATTTAGTATTTTAAAAAATGCCAAATGATGAAAATAGCGGCTCAGTAGAACGAGGTAAGCGCTAGGAAAGAGAGAGGATTACGGTTCTGTTTTTCGACTTCATTATACACCGAAGCGCCAAAGAAACTGGTATAGGTTCAAATGGCTCTGAGCACTATGGGACTTAACATCTGTGGTCATCAGTCCCCTAGAACTTAGAACTACTTAAACCTAACTAACCTAAGGGCATCACACACACCCATGCCCGAGGCAGGATTCGAACCTGCGACCGTAGCGGTCACGCGGCTACAGACTAAAGCACCTAGAACCGCACGGCCTCACCGGCCGGCAAACTGGTATAGGCATGCGTATTCAGATAGAGAGATATGTAAACAGGCAGAATACGGCGCTGCACTCGGCAACACCTATATAGGGCAGCAACTGTCTGGAGCAGTTGTTGATCGGTTACTGCTGCACGCAATAGCAGGTTTTCAAGGTTTACGTGAGTTTGAACGTGGTGTTATAATCGGAGCACGAGCGATGGGACACAGCACCTCCGAGGTAGCGATGAAGTGGGGATTGTCGCATACGACCATTTCACGAGTGTATCATGAATCCAATAAAACATCAAATCTCTGACATCGCTGTGGCCGGAAAGAGATCCTGCAAGAACAGGGCCAACAACGACTGAAGAGAATCGTTCAACGTGACAGAATTGCAAATTGTTGCAGATTTCAATGCATAGCTATCAACAAGTGTCAGCGTGAGAACCATTCAACGAAACATCATCGATATGGGCTTCCAGATGTAATGATCTTTTTAAAAAATAGACTTTGCCTTTACACTGAATGAATGTCTGAACTGCGGAATGGATACTGAACTCGAATTATCGTGTAGCGTGTTGTAACTGCAAGTGGTGTGCTCACTCTGTGTTATTGTTAGCAAAACTTTACACAAATTGATTTGGCAATGCAACTCCCAATACCAATAAAGAAATACAGTCACTGCAAAATACATTCAGCCCGTTAGGCACTGGATCATGTGGCCCTGTTCAAAAATGATAACTTTAGTTCCTGTGAACATTACAAATAAATTAAATTGTCTGATCTCTACAGCAGCAACGGTGGAACGCGACATATTCTGGCACATGAAATTCTTTTGGCTGATAAATGAAAACATTTATGAAAAATCCAACTTCTCTGAAAAACATATGACCTGAACAGGGAGGCGGTACTGATCGTGGTAATAAATGTAAATGCCATGTGACACGGGCCTCCCGTCGGGTAGACCGTTCGCTGAATTACTAACAATGAGATATTTTAGTAAAATTATATTGTACGTGAACTTTGTCTTTTCAAAAACATCTGACAATTGAAGTTACATTACTCATAGTTGATCCACAAACAATGAGATTTAAACAGCAAGTATTATCTAACCTCTATTCAACATCTTTAACTTGCTTGTATGAAGACTTCTGCTTCCATGTTCAACAATACTGAGATACCTAAATTAATGTAGCACTTGGTGGCTTCATACAGCACACCCCAAAAACTGCCTATACCATCGTCTTTCGCTCACAGACGGCTATCTACAACTGCGCCAAGCACTCTCTTCCTCCAGCTCTATAATAATCTCAGAAGCATCTCTGGGACTGCGGTCTTACACAGTCTACGATATAAAGCCTATCAGAGACACACGTCGTTTATAAAATCATATTCAGGTGCCACATACGATGTGCTCCAGAAGACTCCTTTCACAGAGCTGAAGGCTTGATGACTGCACGACACAAAGTTTTACGTTTCCCATGGGCCCGTCACCACCGACACTGGACTGTTGATGACTGGAAACATGTTGTGTGGTTGGACGAGTCTCGTTTCAAATTGTATCCAGTGGACTGACATGTACGGATATGGAGACAACCTCGCGAATGCATGGGCCTTGCATGTCAGCAGAGGAGTTTTCAAGCTGGTGGGGGCTCTGTAATAGTGTGGGGCGTGTGCAGTTGGACTTATATGGGACGGCTGATACGTCTAGATACGACTCTGACAGGTGACACGTACGTAAGCATCCTGTCTGATCACCTGCATCCATTCATGTCAATTGTGGATTCCGACGGGCTTGGGTAATTTCAGCAGGACAATGCGACACCTCACACGTCACGAATTGCTACAGAGTTTTGAGGTTAAACACTTCCGCTGGCCACCAGACTCCACAGACATGAACATTATTGAGCATGTCTGGGATGCCTTGCAACGTCCTGTTCAGCAGAGATCTCCACCACATCGTACTCTTACGAATTTATGGACTGCCGCGAAGGACTGCAGGACTCATGGAGTCAATTCCCTCCAGCACTACTTGAGACATTAGTCGAGTCCATGCCACGTCGTGTTGCGCCACTTCTTCATGCTCACGGGGGCCCTTCAGGGTATGATCACCTTAAACCTTCTGTAGTGATAAACGTGTGCAACATCTCATAATAAACTAATCTTCTTGAAGGTATATACTGAACCGTGATGGACATCTAAAACAGAATAAAAATAAAATAACTCAAGCCCGAATGTGATTAAGAGATGCTTTGCCCCTGGGGTGTTCAAGCAGAGACGTAGTGAACGCACAGTCTCTCTTACTTAAATGTCAGCCTCAACACCTCGTGAAGTTCAGTCTCTAGGAACGATACTCTGACGACTCAGTATTGACCACAAGACAATAACATCTGGTGCAGAAGAAATTCTGCGGTACTCCTCATTAAAGACAGAGAGAGACGTCTGGAAGTTGAGCCAAACAGTTCCACTACTGGCGTTGCGCCTGCATTGTGATGATAAATAGAATGGGTCACTTACAATACCCAAAATACTTTTGGAGATACTAAAGATCACGGAAGAGATGGTTATAAAACAGACAAATGCTTAATGCTTGAAGAGTTACACAAACTTTAACAGAGTAGCCCAAATTTTAGTACAGATTTTTGTTTCATTGCTTACGTACATTTACCCCCGCACTGGAAGTTCTGAGATGGATTAGCGTAGCCTATGACGATTTCCCAGAAATAAATTGTAGGATAAAGAAAATGAACTATCTTCCACTGCCATTAAAAAAATTGGCACTTTCCCATAAGCACTGAACTGGTGTTTCACCAGTAGAAACCCCGATACGTTGACGAGACATTACACCATAACAGTGATTAATCCTTCGTTGCTTGTAGATGAAGACGTAGTACAGTTGCCCTTGCTAGTAGACGTTGAACGGACGACGGAAGCTCCCTATAGTCAGTGGGCAAAATTCCAGCCCAATATTTTGATAAGCGTGCAAAAAATGAATTCATATGAACTTTCTGTAGCTTACTTTCCATCGTGATCATAAACTTAAAAGGTAAACAGCGGCAAAAAAAACAACAAAAATATTAAAATAAAGAAATAAACAAATAAAATTAGTAAAGAATTACCGACCAGACTCATTACTGCCAGTATTTTCGAAAGTTTTCGAGAATATCATTTACAATAGAGTTAATTACACTGTAGATGGAAACATGCTCAGTAGCAAACAATTTGGTTTTCAATTATGAGATTCAAATAAACTGTCAACTGCACATACTGTATTTACCTTTACAGATGTTATGTTAGAATTAATAAATGAGAAATTGCTAACACTGAGAATATTTTGTGACTTAACTAAGTTTTTGATTGTGTGAGTCATAATATTCTACCACAAAAGTAAAAGTATTACGTATTAGTAAGCATAGCAGGTTCATGACTTACATCGTATCTGTATTACAGAAGGCATGTGTGTCTGTCTCATGTGAATCACATAACAATAAGCATTCAGAACTGAAACAGTCAAATCTGATGTAGACCTACCACGAAGTTGTTTTGAGTCCTCTGTTGTTCCTGGTATACGTAAATGATCTACCACTTGCAGTTTCAGAAGATGTCAATTTTGTCCTTTTTCCAGAGCACACAGGTATAGGTATAAAAAGTAATACCAGTCGTCTTTACTGAATAGACAACTATTGAGATATTTTAAAACATAAAAAGGTGGTTCATGGCAAACATATTATCACTGAATGTTGACGAAACTGAGTAGATGGAGTTGGGTACTTTTTATAGAATTTCACAAGCTTTAAAAATAGATTTCTGAAACAATGAAATATAAGAAGTAGGCTGTTAAGTTTTTCGGACTATAGTTAAATCCCAACTTCAACAGAAAAACACACTGCCTAGAATTAATAAAGCGCCTTGTTTGTCCTGTTTTCAGAAAGTGTGATTACAGCTACAGATGATCTAAATATGATGAAGCTAGTTCTTTTTAATTCACTAGTGGGTTATGGATTTTCTTCTGAAGAAATTAAAGTTACAGGGATAGTATTTTCAAAATACTGAAGCGGTATTATAAGAATTACATCTGATGTTAATTCTAGAATATCCTGCAGAGGACCTCGTCGAAAAACTGGATGTTTTGACAATTAATCCTCAGTATACACATTAATTAACGTGCCTCGTCATTAATAATATTTTGGTCTTCACAAAAATAGAGAAGAGCACGAAATTAACTCTAGGATCAAAAACATTTCTTAAGAGAACGTCAAGAGTTTACCATTAGTACAGAATGGAGTCGGATACGGGAGTACACATATACTGAACAACCTACCAGAACACATTAAATGTCGTATAGAGAACGTGGTGGAGTTTAAAGCAGTCGACGAACTTTCTGTTGGGCGACTCCTTCTACTCCATTGAAGATAGTTGACATAGAAACATGTTATTTTTTTGGCTCATTTGTAAATAGAATTAGCACTCTATTAGAGTAATATAAGATTGTTTCACTATTCTGCGCTTAAATTAAATTAAATGTAATTTATGACTTCTTTTCACATCTCAGAGTCCACTCGGCATGGAATGAGCCAGATCCAGAATTCATCCGGCAAGAAAACTAGATGACTTGTGAATCTGCTGATTGTCAGATTGTACACTGAGGTCCTGGATGACGGTCCAAATTCTTCCGTAGTGTTGTGGGTAGAGATGCGTGCTTTCAGTGGCCCTTCCGTCGAAGGGAAACTTCCAATAGCCGTGTTGCTTTGTATTTTCCATGAGAAGCAGGTTATCTCCTTGCGATGGACTTTTTTCTCCATGTTCATTGCATTTTATGATCAGTACTGAGAACTCAGACGCAGCATTAAACTTCCCAAGCACTCGTTACATTCACTCTCTCTACTCAGTACTACATGTCAGCCAATCTACAGGGCGGCGGCAGCTAAAGACAAGCCGACTGCACTAAATCTTGCGATGACATTAACGCGAGATTCTCCGGTTGGGATATTAAGGACAGTGGCATTGACGTTTTCTACGCACCCGTCTTAATTAAGTTCCCCACGACTTTGCGGTATAGCATGCTTAGTATTTCTGTTGCTGAACCAATTTTCTGGGTTGAAGATTGCCCACGGTGATTACGCCTTTGTGTGGAGTGGTTCTAATTAATGAATCATCCGGATGTGGGGGCTACGGAACTATTATCTGATAGCACATATGACTGCAAACACTGGTAGTATTTTTTTTATATTTTATTTTATTTTATTTTTTTTTTTTTTACTTTAACTTTCGCGTCGGATCTGCTGACTATGAAGTTCTCGACTCTGCAATCGGATGTGTAAATCCCACAACGTTTTCTCGAGGCATCTCCACGACAGCTTGATGTGGTTGTTGTTAGGTACTGCTGGCAGTGGTATTTTCATTTCCAGTCTTTTTCTCTCTTATGAGCGAAGAGAGACAGTTGATCGAGTGAAATTCTGCATCATAATTTACTTATTACCACAAGAAGTGTAATTTTTATATCCCGAGTATTTATTCCGATCGTCTGTTAGTTTATCTTCTCATTACCCGTCTGCCTGTCCATCTCCTTCTTACTCTCTCTGTCTCTCTCCTCACCGCTCTCTCTGGTCGACCTACTCCACCTCTGACACTATGTCCATCCCCTCCTGTCTGTTGTCCATCTACACTTCCCGACCCCTCCCCCCTCCCCCCGTCTCTCGTCTCTGTCCATCTACGTCTCCCCCTCTGTCAATCTCATTCTCCCACTCTATCTCCTCCTCTCCCCTCTATCTCCTCTGCAGACCTTCTACACTCCTGGAAATTGAAATAAGAACACCGTGAATTCATTGTCCCAGGAAGGGGAAACTTTATTGACACATTCCTGGGGTCAGGTACATCACATGATCACACTGACAGAACCACAGGCACATAGACACAGGCAACAGAGCATGCACAATGTCGGCATTAGTACAGTGTATATCCACCTTTCGCAGCAATGCAGGCTGCTATTCTCCCATGGAGACGATCTTAGAGATGCTGGATGTAGTCCTGTGGAACGGCTTGCCATGCCATTTCCACCTGGCGCCTCAGTTGGACCAGCGTTCGTGCTGGACGTGCAGACCGCGTGAGACGACGCTTCATCCAGTCCCAAACATGCTCAATGGGGGACAGATCCGGAGATCTTGCTGGCCAGGGTAGTTGACTTACACCTTCTAGAGCACGTTGGGTGGCACGGGATACATGCGGACGTGCATTGTCCTGTTGGAACAGCAAGTTCCCTTGCCGGTCTAGGAATGGTAGAACGATGGGTTCGATGACGGTTTGGATGTACCGTGCACTATTCAGTGTCCTCTCGACGATCACCAGTGGCGTACGGCCAGTGCAGGAGATCGCTCCCCACACCATGATGCCGGGTGTTGGCCCTGTGTGCCTCGGTCGTATGCAGTCCTGATTGTGGCGCTCACCTGCACGGCGCCAAACACGCATACGACCATCATTGGCACCAAGGCAGAAGCGACTCTCATCGCTGAAGACGACACGTCTCCATTCGTCCCTCCGTTCACGCCTGTCGCGACACCACTGGAGGCGGGCTGCACGATGTTGGGGCGTGAGCGGAAGACGGCCTAACGGTGTGCGGGACCGTAGCCCAGCTTCATGGAGACGGTTGCGAATGGTCCTCGCCGATACCCCAGGAGCAACAGTGTCCCTAATTTGCTGGGAAGTGGCGGTGCGGTCCCCTACGGCACTGCGTAGGATCCTACGGTCTTGGCGTGCATCCGTGCGTCGCTGCGGTCCGATCCCAGGTCGACGGGCACGCGCACCTTCCGCCGACCACTGGCGATAACATCGATGTACTGTGGAGACCTCACGCCCCACGTGTTGAGCAATTCGGCGGTACGTCCACCCGGCCTCCCGCATGCCCACTATACGCCCTCGCTCAAAGTCCGTCAACTGCACATACGGTTCACGTCCACGCTGTCGCGGCATGCTACCAGTGTTAAAGACTGTGATGGGGCTCCGTATGCCACGGCAAACTGGCTGACACTGACGGCGGCGGTGCACAAATGCTGCGCAGCTAGCGCCATTCGACGGCCAACACCGCGGTTCCTGGTGTGTCCGCTGTGCCGTGCGTGTGATCATTGCTTGTACAGCCCTCTCGCAGTATCCGGAGCAAGTATGGTGGGTCTGACACACCGGTGTCAATGTGTTCTTTTTTCCATTTCCAGGAGTGTACGTCCTCCTCACACTTTTCTGCCTGCCTCCTTTTTCCTATACATTTCCTCTTTCCCTCTTTCTGTCCATATCCTCCTCTTCCCTTTCTGTCCATTTCCCATTCCACCTCTTTCTGCCCACTCCTCCACTCCACCGTCTCTGTCCATCCTGTCCTTCCTCCTCTGTGTCTATCGATCTCCTTATCCCCTTCTCTTCCTCGTTATCACCGCACTTCGATAGGAGCTTGCTAGTTGTTGACCCCACAGTAGGTGAGTTTGGCTGAAATCGATCCAGTGGTTTAGGCAGAGTTTCTTACTCCTGGCCATGCCTGCATACCCACAGTCATATATTTCACACACACACATTATTTCACACACGTTTGCATACATGTATTCATATTTCACCTGTATCTTTAGTGAATTTTGCCCTGCAGTTTTAATTTAACTTGTTCAATATTCATGCGTCATATCTGCTGAATTATGTGTCGTACAATGATATAAAGTTGATGGTGCATCCGCTGGTATACGTGGACACTATATGCAAAATGTGTTGTGAATAGAATTTGTACAGAAGTAATAAATTAAAATATTAAAATGTTATACACGATGCGATATGACATCATATCTCCTGAACAATGCTTTGGCCTCCATGCTTTTCTTATTGATTTCATTCCCAAGAGCTTTATAATGCTGCATCACTGTCTTTTGCTGGACATTTTTCCTGTCGCCGATCAGCTGAAGAAGGTATTTTTTCTGTTACCCAGGGTTTCTTCTCATATGTAACATGTATGACAGTGGCGGATAAAATGTAAATAAAATTAGAATGCGAAAAACGAAATAATACTGTTACCCATTTTCAACTGTACAAGGCTGCTTTGAAGTAACGCCATATTTAGAATCCAAAGAGAGTTAAGATGCTAATACTTTGGTTTTGCGAGTCATTGGCACTTCCTCGAGACTGCACAGATTATAAACATTGTTGTTTGATTCATCAAAACAGTGCAATGACACACGACTCTAGATCTCTGTCACCAAGGAATCTGGCCAATAGCCCCAAACGACTGTATCATACCAAAGTTGGATATGAAACGCTGTCTATTGAACGATTTTCTTCATCATCAAGTTTTCTCCATTACGATCGACACAAGAAACAAATCTGCAGTGCTAACACTGTTGAACTGACGTCACTGAGACAGTCGAATGAGAAGTCATAAACGGGGGGGGGGGGGCGGGGGGTGCAAGATTCTTACTTTGAAGCATTATACGTTGCATGACAAAAAAGAGAAGCCCCGGAAGACACAGGCGAATGTCAGTGTAACTTCGTACACATACAAACCATCGGCAGGTATGTAAATGATTACAACTGCAATTTTTTAGTACATGTAGAGCAGCCACCAGAGTATATTAGTGTTCCAAGGGATTAGTGTTCCAAGGGTTTCTTAGGACATATAAACGGCGCGAACAGCGTCAGATGTTGTGTCAAGGACACAGAGCTGCCGTTTACTCTTGTCAAAGAGCGTTATCAGCACCTGACAGAGTTCAAGAGGGGTCTCATTGAGGGCTCTCCATTTGGGGGACTGGTCGAATCGTGCAAGATCCGGATGTGACAATGGACCCACGTTGGACTGCATGGGAACTTGAGGGCAGGTATTATAGTCACCAAGATTCCAGTCGATCACGTCTGACCACCACATGGGAGGATCGCCGTATTGTGCACCACGGGTATCGTAGCCTGAAGACGAATGCCTCTGCCACCCGAGAACAAGTAATGGGGACTCCGTGCAACATTCTCTGTCATTCACCACCATTCATTGGAGACTAGCAGCACCGGTCTGGGGAATTACCGACCCACGTGCTGGCTCCCGCCAACACCACAACACAAACGGATGCGGTTGGTGTCGCGCCGTGACCATGGGAAGCGTGAACTGCTGAGGAATGACATCGCATTGAGGTCAGCGATTAATCATGGTCGTGCACTAGTCCAGATGGCCTTCGACGCGGCGTATCTACATCTACAGCTAACTACTCCGCAAGACACCGTACGGTGCGTAGCGGAAGGTACTCTGTATCACTACTAGTCATTTCCTTTTCGTTCCACTCGCCAACAGAGCGGGGAAAAACACGTCTGTCTGTATGCCTCCATGTGAGCCCTAATTTAAAGTATCTTATCTCTGTGCTCCTTACGCGAAATCTTCGTTGGCAGCAGTGGAATCATTCTGCAGTCAACTTCAGGTGCCGGTTCTCCAAATTTTCTCAATAATGTTCCTCGAAAACAACGTCGCCGTCCCTCCCGCGATTCCCATTTTTCCCCGAGCATGTCCGTATCACTTACGTGTTATTCGAACCAACTGGTAACAAATCTAGCAGCCCGCCTCTAAAATGCTTCGATGTCTTCCTTCAGTCCGACCTTGTACGGATCCCAAACACTTGAGCAGTACTCTAGAACAGGTCGCACGAGCGTCCCAGCGTCCTAATGCAGTCTCCACTCGTCCCTAAAATTCTCCCACTAAACCGAAGTCGACCACGCGCATTCCCTATCACAGTTCTCACACAGTAAAGAGTGTGTCAGAATTCTCCACTACATAAAACAATACAGTCAACTTAACGCTAGTCTTTGCATTGTGTAAGCACTCAGATATCGATAGTAAGAATGTGAGGGCGAAACATGGGAGGGTGATTCTAAGCATTGTTGTGAGGCGAGGTCTGTCTGTGAGAGTGGAAGTAGTAGTGTTGGTCGAGAGCTAGGAGACAGAAGACGTGTCACGCTGCCCTCACGTCGGTGGTGGCAGATCTCACCACACTTACGGTATGATTTCATTTATATGGCCAGGAGAGATTTAGATGGCTTAACTGCTCTTGAAGATGGAATTCAAGCTAAAATTCTCAAGCATAGAGCAAAAGCAATTGCTGGGTTAGGATCATGTTGTTAGTCCGAGTTTGCAATAACCCCATGATTTGCTTGTTAGTTAAGGAAGCCTCCTTATCCTCCAAATAATAATAATTATTCTCCACATGTAAATAATATGCTGTGGGTATTAAACGTTAATGTACTTTGAAACTGAAATAATTTGTTAATCTGGCACTCAGCCATTATTGATACTTATACGATCATTGTGAGGCATTTTGGCATTATTAATACTTTTTCATGACGATTCTGAAGTTTTAAATAGACTTAATTTATGAAATACCTTCTCACAAGTTATTTAGAAGTTAACAGGACCTAAGCAAACTCCTTTTTATTAAATTCATTTATAGTAACAATAAGCTTTATCCGCTGCTGCTGCACGCTGCTGTGAATTGCTGTAAACCATATGGAGAAAGGCAGTCATCTTAAAGAAGTGAGTACAAAACTCAGGGCCAAAACGGAGACACTGACACACCACAACATGCTATGTACTCTAATCCAGTAAACTCCTTGCACAAGTGAGATTCTGTATCACTTGATAATTCTTGTTCAAAAACGCAGTCAGATAGCTTAGGTATTCGTTGTTACAGGTTCATTTGTTCCTGTCGTTTTTCATATTCAAATACGCAGTCAGATAGCTTATCCAAATCTAAGTTTGAAGTTTTTCATGAAACGATCTGTTGAAGACTTAAATGATAGTGAAACTGACATTCATACAACACTCACACAGTGTTATGCAGGTTAGATTCCGTTTACTGAAAGCTCAGGTTGCTTATCGAGTCCATTTCCACTGACGAACATAGGCATATTTGTTGCATATACGTTACTACATGCTCGTTCCATCTCATATCGCTTTGCAACGTTGCGCCCAGATATTTGAACCACTTGTATCCGAACATTACAGGTTTGATCTTCCTACTCACCCGCATTAACTTACATTTTTCCGCATGTAGGGCTAGCTGCCGTTCATCACACCAAATGGAAATTTTGTGTAAGTCGTATCTTATTACAGTCATTCAACTTCGACACCTTTCCGAACACCGCGGCATCATCAGAAAACAACCAATGACTGCTGGCCACCCTGTCTGCACAGTCATTTATGTATACATGGTGTAAATTTTAAGTAGACAAATCAGCATAACTCAAAAACATAAGCTTCACACGAAAAAATGTGTAGAATGCAAAGTTGTTTATTTTCGAGGGCGACATATGCTGGTGCTAAAATTATCCAACCACCTGGGGATGGGGCTGGAGGCAATTTTACAATTGTTGGCCCAAATATTAATTTTTTCCGCAGATTCTGATAAGTTTTGTTTGTTGCGTGGTCAACATTTGTAAAACTCCAATTCCTCTCTCTCAAATCCCACCCTATGGGGGGAGAGGGAGAATTTTAGTTTTAGCGGATCAAAATTTACGAATAAGTATTTTTTATTTATCCGTAACCATTTTCGACGCAAAAATGAGAGTTTGGATTTTCTTGAATTACAGCGCCAACTACCAAGAATCAAACAAATGTTTAAGACAAAATGTACGTAGTATTTTATGTAGAATCTTATTCTGCAATAGAAAAGTGGGGTTCCCTTTTGAAATTTTAAAGTTGCCTCCCACCCCAGGGGACTGTGGTGGCGAGCTAATTCTAGCACCCCCTCCAAAATAATCAACTTTGGATTCTACACATTTTTTCGTGTGAAGCTTACTTTTCGAGTTATTCTGGTTTGCCAACTTAAAATTTACACCCTGTATAGAGAACAACAGCCGTCCTATCATACTTCCATGGGGCACTCCTGGTGGAACCTTTGTCTCTGATGAACACTCGCCGTCGAGGACAATATACTGGGTTCTATTACTTGAGAAGTCTTCGAGCCACTCACACGTCTGTGTACTCATTCCACGTGCTCGTACCTCCGTTAATAGCCTGCCACGGGGCACCGTGTCAAATGCTTTCCGGAAACCTAGAAATATGGAATCTACCGGTTGTCCTTCTTGGGGGCGATGTAGGGAGAGGTCTCATTCTATCCAGTGTTTTGAAGAGGCGGGGCGGTGTCAGTCTTGGCGTCGTGGTGTTGGGAGCAATCGCGTATGGCTTCAGGTAACGGTTGGTAGTGGTGGAGAGAACTCTGACGCCACTACATTACGTCACGGACGTCAAGGTCCTCATGTGCTACGTGTATTGTGGCAGTGTTGTGGTGCCATTTTTCAACAGGTGAATGTTCGCTAGCACATGACACGTGGCTCTATGAACCGTCTGCGTGATATACGAGGGTCACTCCAAAAGATATGCACACTCTTTTTGTAAAAATACAGTTTTCGTTTTGCATGTGTGAAAGTTTTACAGTGTGTAGATACATCCTTCCAGCTTGTCTTCAAACTTAGCTCAACCTGTTCCCGTGAGTAGCGCTGTCACAGCATGTCTTCAAGATGGCGACTACACTTGACGTTCGTCGGAAGCAACATGCTGTCATAGAATTCCTGTGCTGTGAAAACAAGACAGCGGGAAACATCCACAAGAGCTTGAAAAAGGTGTATGGAGATGCCGCTGTCGATCGCAGTACAGTTAGTCGGTGGGCAAGCATGTTACGTGATGAAAGCGGCCACGGCAATATTGAGGATTGTCCTCGCAGCGGCAGGCCTCGTACTGCACACACTCCAGACAATGTGCAGTGAGTTAACGAATTGGTGACTGCTGACAGACGCATCACAGTGAACGAATTGTCACGCTACGTTGGGATAGGGGAAGGAAGTGTTTGCAGAATACTGAAAGTGTTGGCGTTAAAAAAGGTTTGTGCCAGGTGGGTCCCCAGGATGTTGACAGTGGCTCACAAAGAAAACAGAAAACGGTACGCACCGAACTTTTGGAACAGTACGAGAATGGTAGAGATGAATTTCTTGGAAGAATTGTGGGCGTAACATTGCAGAGCGATATGAAGTGGGACAAGCATGCAATGGCAGTTGTGGGGAAGGCGGATAGTCGTCTTCGGTTCATTGGTAGAATTTTGGGAAGATGTGGTTCATCTGTAAAGGAGACTGCTTATAAAACACTAATACAACCTATTTTTGAGTACTGCTCGAGCGTTTGGGATCCCTATCATGTCGGATTGAGGGAGGACATAGAAGCAATTCAGAGGCGGGTTGCTAGATTTGTTACTGGTAGGTTTGATCATCACGCGAGTGTTACGGAAATGCTTCAGGAACTCGGGGGGAAGTCTCTGGAGGAAAGGAGGCGTTCTTTTCGTGACTCGCTACTGAGGAAATTTAGATAACCAGCATTTGAGGCTGACTGCAGTACAATTTTACTGCCGCCAACTTACATTTCGCGGAAAGAACACAAAGATAAGAGAGATTAGGGCTCGTACAGAGGCATATAGGCAGTCATTTTTTCCTCGTTCTGTTTGGGAGTGGAACAGGGAGAGGAGATGCTAGTTATGGTACGAGGTACCCTCCGCCACGCACCTTATGGTGGATTGCGGAGAATGTATGTAGATGTAGAGAGGTGATGAAACATGGCTGCATCATTTTTCACCAGAGACGAAGAGGCAATCAATGGAGTGGCATCATGCAAATTCACCCAAGAAAAAAATATTAAAAACCACACTTTCTGCTGGAAAAGTTATAGCTACGGTGTTTTTCGATTCCGAAGGACTCTTACTTGTGGACATTATGCCAAGTGGAACCACCATAAATTCTGATGCATATGCGACGACAGTAAAGAAACTTCAATCTCGACTGAGTCGTGTTCGACCACTTCGACAAAAGCAGGGTGTTTTGCTGTTGCGCGACAATGCACGGCCACATGGCAGTCAAAAAACTATGTAAGTGATCACAAAACTCGGATGGACAACACTGAAACACCCGCCTTACAGTCCTGACCTGGCTGCATGTGACTATCGTCTCTTTAGGAAACTGAAAGACTCTTTTCGTGCAGCAAGGTTTGAAGATGATGTCTCCTTTGTGCACGTTGCCAAACAGTGGCTCCAACAGGTTGGTCCGGAATTTTACCGTGCGGGTATACAGGCTCCGGATCGAAGATGGCGTAAGGCAGTTGAGAGGAATGGAAATTATGTGGAGAAATGAAAATATTGTTCCTAAAGAATGTTTCTACAGACTGCAAAACTTTTAAACATGTAGAATAAGATGTATTTTTTAAAAAAATAGTGTGCATTTCTTTTGGAGTGACCCTCGTGGTCGAAAAGACCGCCAGATCTGTACCCAACAGAACATGTGTAGCACCAGCCTGGACGATATCTCCGTCCCGGTGTCAGTATCCAGGATATCAACGACCAGTTGTAACAACTGCGGGCCAGCTGTCCTCAGGAGAAGATACAGTGCCTCGATGACACCATTCCTAACTGAATCAGTGAATGTATCCAGGACAGAGGGTGCGCATCGTCCTATTGACAAGTGGCCCGTACTCTCCAGTCCATCGTAAATTTGAATCGATTATGTAAACACCAAAATATGCCCTCTCAGCCGGTGAAGTTTCTTTCTTTTCCTTCTCCCCTTCAGGTTCCTTTTTTTGTCAAGCAGTATATTACGGTTTTCTCATTGTAGGGCATGAGACAGACAGATGCCTTCGGCATAAAATGCAGTGCTCGTCGTGCCCTTTTGTGCGTGTGTGTGCTTGTGTGTGTGTCTGGCTGGAGACTCGACTTGATTTACCGGGCCGGTCGGTGCGTATTTACTGCTGCTGTCAAAGGAAGGTGACAACGGCGTTACAAATTGGCCGCCGTGCGCCGCCCGCGAGGGTCGCCTGGCTTCAGCTTGAGAGACGGCCCGCCAGCCTCGGCTGGCCGTGACTTGCCCAGGGAGGCCGCCCCGGGTGTGGGAGGCACTCGATAGGCGGAAGTGTCTCTCGCCCAACACAGCAATCGCCCTTCACTGTGAGCAAAAACGACAAGAACTACGAAATCAGAAGGATTTGCTTGGTGTCCGGAAGAGACCTATCGACAAGCTGGTCTCGAAGACCTACGCAGCTGGATGTCTTCAACGGTGCTTGATGTGCGTCACAACGCAAGAATGTACGAAAAGACTGCATCTGCATCGATCATTCTGCTGTGTGCCAAAGCGAAAGTGAACGATAATAACCATCTTTGCTAGAATCATTTTAATTGCCAAACAACAACAATTTTTTTTAGTTTGCCAGTTCTTCATACTTAGAAATAACAATTTACTTCTATACCCTTTGACTTTTTTTAAAAAAAAGTACTAATACTAATTATACAATGTTAACCCACCTCCTAAGATGATTAGTGGGTCATAAAGTGATACATAAATTAGATTACAATGCAGCTTTTACAATTACAATTATGTTAGTGAGCTACAGTTTAACTACTACGATGTGTTAGTTTTAGTTTTCTACGGCAATGGGCAATTTGATCTTACTACTTGTTACTTAACTAACTATGACTATTACCTGCAGCGTCACAGGTGTGCCAGTAGAGTATAAACCTACTTATGATAGCCAGGTTCAACGAGCTAAACCCGAGGAGCATGCCCCTGGCACTGGGCTGGCCAAGGTAAGTAATCGCTGCAGTTTCCTAAATTAATGTCCTAATCTAAGTCCTACAAAACTAACTTAACCTACGTCGTACCCGGTGCTTTGTAGTAATCGGTGGTGTTGACCCCCCTCCCCCCCTCCCCTAGTCCTGCTAGTCCTGTACGTGGCCGATTCCAACTGCGATGGAAGTCGGCCAGCTCACGAACAGGCGGCGTGGGAATGGGATCTGGTCTCAATCGGTTTGATCTACAAGTTTATACCTAATCTAGGTCCCTCAGGAATTCTGCTAACATTTTTCGTGATACCCCATCTGCCAATGCATTCAAAGTGTGAGAAGTGTCTTCTTGTCTGAGTAGTTGGTATGTGTCGTTATTTGGAAGTCTGTGTCGGAGTGTTGTCGCGACATCATTGAAGAGAGCGCACTAAAAAACCACATGGTCGGGAGTACCCTCTGCCGCACCACAGTCACACTCGGGGGTTGCCGTTTTCCCAAACCGACATAAATATGTCGGATAGGGTCCATGGCCAGTGAGAAAGTGAATGAGTCCTCGTGTAGGTTGGAAGTATTTCATGCCCCCACGCTCTTTTACATCTGGTAAAAACTGGAAGGTCTTTCTCCCAGTTTCTTCTTCCTCCCAAGCCCTCTGCCAAAGTTCCTCCCCTCTGTTTCTTATTTCCCTCTTATCCTCCACCCTCACACCCATGATCTCTATTATTTTCTCTTTGACTTACGATATACACTGAAGCGCCAAAGAAACTGGTATAGGCATGCGTATTCGAATACAGAGATATATAAACAGGCAGAATACGGTGCTGCGGTTGGCGACGCCTACATAAGACAACAAGTGTCTGGCGCAGTTGTTAGGTCGGTTACAGCAGCTACAATGGCAGGTTATGAAGAGTGTTGTAGTCGGTACACAAGCGATGGTACACAGTATCTCCGATGTAGCGATGAAGTGGGGATTTTCCCGTACGATGATGTCACGAGTGTATCGTGAATATCAGGAATCTCGTAAAACATCAAATCTCCGACATCGCTGCAGCTGGAAAAAGATCCTACAAGAACAGAACCAACGAAGACTGAAGAGAATAGTTCAACGTGACACAAGTGCAACCCTTCCCAAATTGCTGCAGATATCAATGCTGGGCCATCAACATGTGTCAGCGTGCGAAAAATTCAACGAAACATCATCGATATGGGCTTTCGGAGCAGAAGGCCCACTCGTGTACCCTTGATGACTGCACGACACGAAGCTTTTCGCCTCGCATGGGCCCGTCGACACCGACGTTGGACTTTTGTTGACTGGAAACATCTAGCCTAGTCGGACGAGTCTCGTTTTAAATTGTATCGCGCGGATGGACGTGTACGGGTATTGATACAACCTAATGAATCGCCGGCCGTTGTGGCCGAGTGGTTCTAGGGGCTTCAGTCCGGCACCGCGCTGCTGCTACGGTCGCAGGTTCGAATTATTCATCGGGCATGGATGTGTGTGATGTCCTTAGGTTAGGTTTAAATAGTTCTAAGTCTAGGGGACAGATGACCTAAGATGTTAAGTCCCGTTTTGAAACTAATGAATCCATGGACGCTGGATGCCAGCAGGAGACTGTTCAAGCTGATGGAGGCTCTGTAATGGTGTGAGGCGTGTGCAGTTGGAGTGATATGGGACCCGTGATACACCTAGATACGACTCGGACATGTGACACGTAAGTAAGCATCCTGTCTGATTACCTTCATCCATTCATGTCTATTGTGAATTACGACGTACTTGGGCAATTTAAGCAGTACAATGCATCATCCAACACGTACAGTATTGCTACAGAGTGGCTCCAGTAACACTCTTCTCAGTTTAAACACTTCCAATGGCCACCAAACCCCCAAACCCCCTAGACATGTACATTATTCA
Organism: Schistocerca nitens; assembly: GCF_023898315.1. Lineage (NCBI taxonomy): Eukaryota > Metazoa > Arthropoda > Insecta > Orthoptera > Acrididae > Schistocerca > Schistocerca nitens. The sequence goes on along the minus strand of NC_064622.1, from coordinate 76,481,389 downwards.
CTATATCTGGGATGCTGTTCAGAAGAGGTCTCCACTCTTTCATCCTTGGGAGTTAGTTCACTGGTGATCGCTCTTTTTTGGGAACCGTTCATTTTTACTCGTTCACCGATCATTTGTGCATGGTATATGGTTCTCATGAAAAATGGAATATTAGTAGCATAGATGACTGAAGATGGAAGGCGCCAAGAGGGGGCACTCGCCACCCTTCTGGAGTACAGAGTTTTTATTCGTTACAAAATTCTCACTCACTTGTAGAAGTAATTTTCGTGATTCTGCAAAATCTCTCGTTTAGCCAACTGCAGCGTTATGTGGCTGATCGCAGTGAAACAATATAATGTGGCGCAGAAAAAACCGGCTCTGAGTTCAGACGGCGCACCAATTACGCACGATTTGTTGACCGCTACGAGCAGAATAGATAAACAAATAATAATTAGGCAGTAAAGAAATAACAAATAAGTTAATGCAAATAACAACTTCGAAACAATAGATGACGGCTGGTGGGCGACAATGAGCAGTCTAGTATTCGGGGCCGATTTTTCGTGCGCCACCCTGTGCCACTGAAATAATATTGCAGAAGTTATCGTATTATCTTTACAAAATGTGACACCAGACACTCCATTATACAGCGCGGGCTTCATTTGTATGTAATTCGATTTGCCTTCCATAACAATGAACATGCTGTATTACCTTGTATCAAGGAAAGATGGAAAATGGGCACTTGTGTGTGAAGTGGCGACTTCCTTTGCATATGCAACCCAAAAAAAAAAAAAAAAAAAAAAAAAAAACTTGCCTTTTTATGGCCTCTGCTGTTTATCGAAATAGTGAAGTAAGCTGATATGCCCTTTTGTTACCTGAAAAGATGTGTGTATTACATACCACGTAATTTTTGTATAATTTACGTAATTATAAAACACATTTTAATTATCTATTGTGGACGCTGAATAGAATGCGAAAAGAACCAAAGTCCAGAGTTCAAAAAAGGTCTGAAACACATGTAGAAAGCTCATGCGCAGCGAACGAAACGAACAACTCGATTCTGAACTAACTAGGAACAGACGACAGTGGAACTGCGAGTGGCCACGCGAAGAAGGACGAGTCCGGCCGAGGGAGACCGAGACAGACGGGAACGGGACCGAGGCTGGAACGAGACCGGCCGACATACCGTTGCGGGAACGAGACCGACCGGTTCCCGGTCGCGGGAAGTGAACTGTGAAAGACAGTTCCTTAGAATTCGTTCCTCGCTCCTTCCGTTCATCGTGGTGAACCGTTTCTCTGGATCCGTTAGTTCGCGAACGACCCATCTCTACGCAGTATTAGGTACGTGTCTCAGCTTCTTTGGCTCTTCAGCGTACAGTCCGCAGCTCGTGGTCTTGCGGTAGCGTTCTCGCTTCCTACGTACGGGGTCCCGGGTTCGATTCCCGGCGGGGCCTGGGATTTTCTCTGCCTCGTGATGACTGGCTGTTGTGTGTCTTTCATCATCATTTCATCCCCATCGACACGCAAGTCGCCGAAGTGGCGTCACGTCAAAAGAACTGCACCAGGCGAACGGTCTACTCGACGGGAGGCCCTAGCCACACGGCATTTCCATTTCTTCAGCGCACAAAGTACATTCAGTATTTTCTACAATCGCCAACGTACATTTCGCGTAAGGACCACGAAAATAATATAAATTAGGGATCGTACAAAGGTATATAAACAACTGTTATTCCTTCACTCTATTTACGAGTGGAACAGGGAAGAAAATTATTAGTAGTGGTACGAAGTACCCTTCACCACGCACCATATGGTAGTTCGCGGAGTATGTAGATGTAGATAAAATTGTGAGATAACAAATTTCTCATACCAGGGTGCTTCACAGAAGTACTATGCTTTGTTAGTCACCTAAACTGTTTTCTAATAGCGAGGATTGGTTTAGAGAGAACATGAGTGATTTACTTCGCCATACTTCACCAAATGCGAACCTGTGATCGACTTCTAATGACCTCGGGTATAATCTGCCTCAGTACCCTTTAAGGAACTTATATACTGGTCCTTGTGTATTATTATTGTATTATTTATTACAATACCTTGTAATGCCTACATTAGAGGTTATATATGTCTAGTTAATAGTTCTGGAATAAATCTAGCAGTGTAGTGTTCAGTGGATGTTAAGGGTTATGTTACAAAGTTTACCATGATCTTATTTCACTCGTTTCGTAATTAGTTGCTTGTTTTTAATTAACTTTTGCTATTGAATTTGCTGTTTTACAGCAGATTAATAATTTTTTTTAATATTATTTCCGTTCCTGACGTGTAAGGCCTTCAGCCGTGATTGTGGTCATTTGCCTTAAAATTCTAATTTGGTGTTTGTTTTTTAGCAGTAAGCCTCATAACCTTATTTACTGCGATTCCTGGCGTCTGATTCCTTCTGCTGTGTTTGTGGCCACTTGCCTTTAATATTTTAATACCTGTAATTTGTTAGTTGCAGCGAGTTTTAAACAATTCTTAATTTATTGCCATTCCTGGCGTGTAAGGCCTTCTGCCCAGATCACAGTGGCTTGCGTTTGAAACATTATCTACTGTATCTGTATTTAATGGTGATTTGCTACATTGTAACTCACTGAAAACACTATTATTTTCACAGTTGTTTATTCCTTCATTAATAACGGGTGGTATTTTTATTTATTGTTGAGTTTGGAATTACTGGCTCAAAATAAATTGTCTGTAACTGGAAAAGGCAACGAATAGCAAATGATTACGGCGCCGTCCACTGTCGTATCCGAATCCTGCCGTCCCTTGACTCCCAGGTTTCAAAGAAACTTTTGATATATGTAATTCACTTTTTTTTGGCCATTTATATCTACTGTCCATGAACACAGAAATATCAGTTTCGAGTCAGCAGTACTCGTTTACAACTTTCAGTGTTTCCTAATTTAGTTCCCAAAGCATCACTTGTTTCCAAATATATCCCATTCCCAATACTCATGTTTATTTATGTTCATCTTTTAATCTCTTTTCAAGACACTGTCCATTCCGTTCAACTGATCCTCCAAGTCTTTTGTGTCTTTTGCAGAACTAAAATGTCAATTCATTTTGATGACAATTTTGCTGTCAGTATTGTGTCGGGTGTTCCTATAGTTTTCAGTAAGGTGATCTTCAACCATTTGTTTCATCCGTATGAATATGATTCGTCGCAGTATTTAACAGCCATTACTTATTACACTAATTGTTCGGTAATATTCACACCTGTCAGCATTTGCCTTCTTGATTTGGTTTTCGGCCGAAAGCGGGGACGAGAGAAGCTATTATAGCCCTCATGAGCTTTCTTAGCAGCAGCTGGCAATTAAGCACGGATAGTGAAGCAGCCTTTATTGATTTACAAAACGCGTTTGACAGGCTTAGCCTTAAGAAACACTCAAGTTGTTCAGAAACAAGCAAACTGGAATGGCGGAAGAACAATTGCAAACTTGTACAAAAGCTGAAGTGCAACTACAGAGATTAACAGATAATACCTAAGGCCAACATTGGAAAAAGGGAAGGTGCAGGCTGCTGATCGTCGGGATGGCTGTGTAATATTCCCATAAAATGTCTAGCAAGAACATCAAATCAAAAGTATCTCTACTTAAGGTGAACAGTATTGCCTTTCATTGCATAGCATTTATGCATGACAATTTCCTCCGATAGTGACAAAGATGTGCTGTAAACTGTCTAAATTTGGAATGTTTCTAAAAAGAGGTAAGCAAATCAGTGATGAGGAGACACAATCAGAAATTTCTTCGTTTAGGTACCTTAATTGAAGAAGAGAACAGATACTGCACAGAAACTAGAAAATAACTGCAATAGCAAAATGAGCTTCCAATGTGTACAATCCGAGCTAGCATAAAATAAACAAAAATAAAGTTTGTCAAGACATTCCTCTGGAGTGTGATCCTGCATGGCGGTCAAAAGTGGGCAGTGTTGAAAAAAAGACTGAAGGCACTGTTAAACGAGGGAAATGTAACACTGCAACCAGATAACGTCGAATCTTGCCATCATACTTTGGCTTACAAACATTCAACCATCTTCAAGTGAGAGTGGAATGATGTTTTGAACGAGCGGAGAGCAGTCAAACCTCTTAGAAACTACCCAAAAAAGGAAACCGAACAATTTGCATATTCATCTTGTGGCGCAGTAATGCAGAAAACGTTGGGAGTGGAAACTGGCATCGGTTGTGTGGGCATATCTACCTGAGGAATCTAAACGCATTTATTAACAACATGGTGCAGCTACTCATAGTGCATGAGCAATATAAAAACACAAGAAAATTACCATCGCTCAGTCCAACAAATAACATTTATTTAATACCCAACATAACGTACTAATAAGGTATATTCCTGCCCCGTAAAGTAAACATAGCTTTACAGTAACAAGGAGAGGACACACACTAAGCAACGCTACCTTCAACAACTACACAAGCTGGAAGGAATGACAAGATAAATAAAAGTAAAAACTCTGTAGCTTAGGACACAGAGGACACAATAGCTAACAATAAACAAGCTATAGCTGACACAGAAAATCTTCAAAACTAATACAGTTTCAACTAATTAACAAGAGATAATAATAAACAGATAATTTAACCACACAGCACAGGCCTACAAAATGAAATTTATGAAATAATTTCTGCTGCTTTAGCCACTTTTTAATAATACGAAGGCCATTCGGGCAGTAAGTTCTAATCGGTCGCGAAATGGAAACCACTGTGAAAGTAAGATGAAGTTTTGCACAGATGTGTTTGGTAATGTCTCTAGTAGGCCCGACGAACGCACCATGTCCGTTTTGACAATTCTGAGAACGCAGTGAGCATGTAAAGACGAAAATAGTGTTTCTCGCCAAGCATGAGGGCCTGGTAAGAGATTTCTCCTGACATCATGCAGCCCACATAACAAAACTATCATGCTTTTCGTTTTTCATGACAATTCCAGGCCGCATTCTGCAGGAGCAATGAAAATCCTCCGGCAAGCGAAAAGAATTGGCAGAAAGCACTGGCGGCTGCCTTACATGATGAGGTTCAAATGGTTCACATGGCTCTGAACACTATGGGACTAACATCTGAGGTCATCAGTCCCCTAGACTTAGAACTACTTAAACCTAAGGGCATCACATACATCCATGTCCGAGGCAGGTTTCGAACCTGCGACCGTAGCAGCAGCGCGGTTCCGGACTGAAGTGCCTAGAACCGCTCGGCCACACCGGCCGGCTTACATGACGAGGGTATTAGAAAGTTGGCACAACGCTACCTCAAATGTCTAGATCGGAGCGCGCCTATGGAGAGAAGTAGCTGTAAGGTGTTGTTAACTGTTGCATCAGCACGGCTTTAGAAAGCATCGCTCCTGCGAAACGCAACTCGTCCTTTTTCCACATGATATCTTGTGAATCATGGATGAAGGGTATCAGGCGGATGCCATATTCCTTGACTTCCGGAAAGCGTTTGACGCGGTGCCCCACTGCAGACTCCTAACTGGGGTACGAACATATGGGATTGGTTCCCAGGTATGTGAGTGGCTCGAATACTTCTTAAGTAATAGAACCCAGTACGTTGTCCTCGATGGTGAGTGTTCATCGGAGGTGAGGGTATCATCTGGAGTGCCCCAGGGAAGTGTGGTAGGTCCGCTGTTGTTTTCTATCTACATAAATAATCTTTTGGATAGGGTGGATAGCAATGTGCGGCTGTTTGCTGATGATGCTGTGGTGTACGGGAAGGAGTCGTCGTTGAGTGACTGTAGCAGGATACAAGATGACTTGGACAGGATTTGTGGTTGGTGTAAAGAATGGCAGCTAACTCTAAATATAGATAAATGTAAATTAATGCAGATGAATAGGAAAAAGAATTCCGTAATGTTTGAATACTCCATTAGTAGTGTAGCGCTTGATACAGTCACGTTGATTAAACATTTGGGTGTATCATTGCAGAGCGATATGAAGTGGGACAAGCATGTGATGGCACTTGTGGGGAAGGCGGATGGTCGTCTTCGGTTCATTGGTAGAATTTTGGGGAGATGTGGTTCATTTGTAAACGAGATCACTTATAGAACGCTGGTGCGACCTATTCTTGAGTACTGCTCGTGCCTTGGGGATCCCTATCAGGTCGGATTGAGGGAGGACATAGAATCAGTTCAGAGGCGGGCTGCTAGATTTGTTACTGGTAGGTTTGATCATCACGCGAGTGTTACGGAAATGCTTTAGGAACTCGGGTGGTAGTCTCTAGAGGAAAGGAGGCGTTCTTTTCGTGAATCGCTACTGAGGAAATTTATAGAACTAGCTTTTGAGGCTGACTGCAGTACAATTTTACTGCCGCCAACTTACATTTCGCGGAAAGAACACAAAGATAAGAGATATTAGGACTCGTGCAGAGGCATATAGGCTGTCATTTTTCCCTCGTTCTGTTTGGGAGTGGACCAGGGAGAGAAGATGCTAGTTGTGGTACGAGGTACCCTCCTCCACGCACCGTATGGTGGATTGCGGAGCATGTATGTAGATGGAGATGTAGATGAAATAAAACAGTTTTGATTTTCATCGTGGTTTCCATTCTGCTAGCGATCGGAACTTACTTTCCGAATAGCCCTCCTGTTTAAGTAGGACGACGTGTTTGGGCAGCGTGCTGCCAATTTACATGTGCATTACATTAATCTGAATTGTGATGAGGTTCATTTCTCAGCCAGACAGAGGCACCTGTAAGCCGATGTTTCTGCCGAGCAAAACCGGCATCACACTCTTCTTGTACATCGCCATTCGCCGGCTGGTGTGGCCGAGCGGTTCTAGGCGCTTCAGATTGGAACCGCGCGACCGCTACGGTCGCAGGTTCGAATCCTGCCTCGGGCATGGATGTGTGTGATGTCCTTAGGTTAGTTAGGTTTAAGTAGTTCAAGGGGACTGATGACCTCACATGTTAAGTCCCATAGTGCTCAGAGCAATTTGAACCATCGCCATTCATGAACAAAAAGCACGATTAGTCGTTGCTTGTGTCTCGAGATCGCGACACGACCTTCCACGGACACGAGGTGACAGGCGCCGTCTGCTTGCTCAGAACAGGAACCGACGGCACTTGTTGATAAGAGTTCGCTGCTAGCTCTGGCCCAGATTCCACCAGGTCGCCGGCAGTGCTGGTCAAACGAACTTGGTGCTCCGTCTGCACAGGTGCTCGCTTGTTGTGCTTCCTCGCTGGCTCTCTGCAGCTGTCCAGGCCTCCTTCAGCTTCCAGTCCCCATGACGGCAGCTGTCGCTCCATCCTCCTCACACCAGGTTCTGATATCACCGGCTACGAGGAGCCCAAGGCCACCTGTCTTCCCAGGTGATGCTGATCGCCAGACATCTCCCTGAAATAGCCACTCCAGGATGTAAACAAGACCAGATAGCATACCATCCATGGCCCGATGCCGCATGCAAAGTCTTGTTCACCCACAAGCTGTTGTCACTTGTCCCACACACGATTCCTCTCTGCTGTCACACATGACTTCTACTGACATTGCCATCCTGCTGAACTCGGCTATTTTGTAGTTTGACTCAATCACAGCACACGCAATTAGATCCTCAAAAATTTATTGGATTGAGAAATTATGGGAAGGAAATGTAAGGGAAGTTCAAGAAAGAATATAGGAGCTCACCTGGGGGTAGTGAAACCTCAGAATTAGAAAGACATGGAGAAGACGTCACAAAATAACAAAATACGGTTGCAACGATATAGCATAGGTTTTAGACGTTGGTTGATTGACCGGTCTCTGAGAGAGTGATGGACAGGTATCTGTATGCAACAGATATGACTAACAGGGGATCTGAACGTATACAAAGGAGAGTGACACGAAGGGTCCCTGATCTGTCTGACTCACAGGAGAGTGTCAAAAAAATATTGAAACCTCTAAACTGGCAGAAGCCCTCCTTACAAAATTTCAAGAACCAGTTTTGAGATATTTAAAGGTAGCCTTCAGTCGCTTAAGTATCAGCGTCGTAGGGATTGTGAAGACAACGTAAATTATAGCACGCACAAACATTAAAAAAGCATTTGACAAGGTCATCAGGAAGAAACTCCTGGTATGAAACTTCCTGGCAGATTAAAACTGTGCGCCGGACCGAGACTCGAACTCAGGACCTGTGCCTTTCGCGGGCAGGTGCTCTACCATTTGAGCTACCCAAGCACGACTCACGCCCCGTCCTCACAGCTTTACTTCTGCCAGTACCTCGTCTCCTACCTTCCAAACTTTACAGAAGCTCTCCTGTGAACCTTGCAGAACTAGCACTCCTGAAAGAAAGGATATTGCGTAGACATGACTTAGCCACAGCCTGGGGGATGTTTCTAGAATGAGATTTTCACTCTACAGCGGAGTGTGCCCTGATATGAAACTTCCTGGCAGATTAAAACTGTGTGCCGGACCGAGACTCGAACTCGGGACCTTTGCCTTTCGCGGGCAAGTGCTCTACCAACTGAGCTACCCAAGCACGACTCACACCCCGTCCTCACAGCTTTACTTCTGCCAGTACCTCGTCTCCTACCTTCCAAACTTTACAGAAGCTCTCCTGCGAACCTTGCAGAACTAGGTTTCCTGAAAGAAAGGATATTGCGGAGACATGGCTTAGCCACAGCCTGGGGGATGTTTCTAGAATGAAATTTTCAATCTACAGCGGAGTGTGCGCTAATATGAAACTTCCTGGCGGATTAAAACTGTGTGCTTGGGTAGCTCAGTGGTAGAGCACTTGCCTGCGAAAGGCATAGGTCCCGAGTTCGAGTCTCGGTCCGGCACACAGTTTTCATCTGCCAGGAAGTTTCATATCAGCGCACAATCCGCTGTAGAGCGAAAATTTCATTCTACAACTCCTGGTATGATTAGAACGGGAAGGAGCATTAACGTGTTGTATTATGCTAAGTACTCTTTGCTATGCACTTCACAATGGTTTGCATAGTACGTATAAATGTAGATCCGGCTGATATGATTTATCGAAGCAATTGAAAACCTAGATCAGAATGGCTATATGCGGTTCTGAACTCGCTTATACCGGAAATGAGTTCAGTGGTATACCATTGGATCACATCTCTTGTGCTTCTTCTATGGTTCAAAATAGTTCAAATGGCTCTGAGCACTATGGGACTTAACGTCTGAGCTCATCAGTCCCCTAGAACTTAGAGCTACTGAAACCTAACTAACCTAAGGACATCACACACGCCACGCGGGATTAGCCGAGCGGTCTCAGGCGCTGCAGTCATAGACTCTCCGGCTGGCTCCGGCGAAGGTTCGAGTCCTCCCTCGGGCATGGGTGTGTGTGTTTGTCCTTAGGAGAATTTAGGTTAAGTAGTGTGTAAGCTTAGGGACTGAAGCCTTAGCAGTTAAGTCCCATAAGATTTCACACCCATTTTTGAACGTCACCTACATCCAAGCCCGAGGCAGGATTCGAACCTGCGACCATAGCGTTCGCGCGGTTCCAGACTGTAGCACCTAGAACGGCTCAGCAACACCGGCCGGCTCGTCTATGGTACTGAACTCTTGAACTTCGTTTCTAGGGCTTCTTTCCCGTCACGTTGCTGCCACGGTTACTCGCTTCCGAAAAGCATTGGACTCAGTACCCCAACTTGGAAAGAAAATACCTTATATATCAGGCTAAATTCGGCTATTGGCGGAAGGAAAGTCGGAGCAAGTCCTTTTTTATGTCCAGTCATCAGGATACAGAGAAATAATTTGAATCAGACAGCAGGACACTCATATAAGACTCCACATTCTCATGCCTTATCCAGAGCGATGAAGAGAATTCAGTTCAAATATTTTTTTCCTTTCTGTTTGCAACCCCCCATGAACCATGGACCTTGCCGTCGGTGGGGAGGCTTGCGTGCCTCAGCGATACAAATGGCCGTACCGTAGGTGCAACCACAACGGAGGGGTATCTGTTGAGAGGCCAGACAAACATGTGGTTCCTGAAGAGGGGCAGCAGCCTTTTCAGTAGTTGCAGGGGCAACAGTCTGGATGATTGACTGATCTGGCCTTGTAACATTAACCAAAACGGCCTTGCTGTGCTGGTACTGCGAACGGCTGAAAGCAAGGGGAAACTACAGCCGTAATTTTTCCCGAGGACATGCAGCTTTACTGTATGATTAAATGATGATGGTGTCCTCTTGGGTAAAATATTCCGGAGGTAAAATACTCCCCCATTCGGATCTCCGGGCGGGGACTACTCAAGGGGACGTCATTATCAGGAGAAAGAAAACTGGCGTTCTACGGATCGGAGCGTGGAATCTCAGATCCCTTAATCGCGAGGTAGGTTAGAAAATTTAAAAAGGGAAATGGATAGGTTAAAGTTAGATATAGTGGGGATTAGTGAAGTTCGGTGGCAGGAGGAACAAGACTTTTGGTCAGGTGATTACAGGGTTATAAATACAAAATCAAATAGGGGTAATGCAGGAGTAGGTTTAATAAAGAATAAAATAATAGGAGTGCGGGTTAGCTACTACAAACAGCACAGTGAACGCATTATTGTGGCCAAGATAGACACAAAGCCCATGCCTACTACAGTCGTACAAGTTTATATGCCAACAAGCTCTGCAGATGATGAAGAAATTGAAGAAATATATGACGAGATAAAATAAATTATTCAGGTAGTGAAGGGAAACGAAAATTTAATAGTCATGGGTGACTGGAATTCGTCAGTAGTAAAAGGGAGAGAAGGAAACATAGTAGGTGAATATGGATTGGGGGGAGGAAATGAAAGAGGAAGCCGCCTTGTAGAATTTTGCACAGAGCACAACTTAATCATAGCTAACACTTGGTTCAAGAATCATAAAAGAAGGTTGTATACCTGGAAGAATCCTGGAGATACTAAAAGGTATCAGATAGATTATATAATGGTAAGACAGAGATTTAGGAACCAGGTTTTAAATTGTAAGACATTTCGAGGGGCAGATGTGGATTCTGACCACAATCTATTGGTTATGAACTGCAGATTGAAACTGAAGAAACTGCAAAAAGGTAGGAATTTAAGGAGATGGGACCTGGATAAACTGAAAGAACCAGAGGTTGTAGAGAGTTTCAGGGAGAGCATAAGGGAACAATTGGCAGCAGAGGGGGAAAGAAATACAGTAGAAGAAGAATGGGTAGCTCTGAGGGATGAAGTAGTGAAGGCCGCAGACGATCAAGTAGGTAAAAAGGCGAGGGCTAATAGAAATCCTTGGGTAACAGAAGAAATATTGAATTTAATTGATGAAAGGAGAAAATATAAAAATGCAGTGAATGAAGCAGGCAAAAAGGAATACAAACGTCTCAAAAATGAGATCGACAGGAAGTGCAAAATGGCTAAGCAGGGATGGCTAGAGGACAAATGTAATGATATAGAGGCTTGTCTCACTAGGGGTAAGATAGATACTGCCTACAGTAAAATTAAAGAGACCTTTGGAGAGAAGAGAACCACTTGTATGAATATCAAGAGCTCAGATGGCAACCCAGTTCTAAGCAAAGAAGGGAAGGCAGAAAGGTGGAAGGCGTATATAGAGGGTCTATACAAGGGCGATGTACTTGAGGACAGTATTATGGAAATGGAAGAGGATGTACACGAAGACGAAATGGGAGATAAGATACTGCGTGAAGAGTTTGACAGAGCACTGAAAGATCTGAGTCGAAACAAGGCCCCGGGAGTAGACAACATTCCATTAGAACTACTGATGGCCTTGGGAGAGCCAGTCATGACAAAACTCTACCATCTGGTGAGCAAGATGTATGAGACAGGCGAAATACCCACAGACTTCAAGAAGAATATAATAATTCCAATCCCAAAGATAGCAGGTGTTGACAGATGTGAAAATTACCGAACTATCAGTTTAATAAGTCACAGCTGCAAAATACTAACGCGAATTATATACAGACGAATGGAAAAACTGGTAGAAGCGGACCTCGGGGAAGATCAGTTTGGATTCCGTAGAAATGTTGGAACACGTGAGGCAATACTAACATTACGACTTATCTTAGAAGAAAGATTAAGAAATGGCAGACCTACGTTTCTAGCATTTGTAGACTTAGAGAAAGCTTTTCACAATGTTAACTGGAATACTCTCTTTCAAATTCTGAAGGTGGCAGGGGTAAAATACAGGGAGCGAAAGGCTATTTACAATTTGTACAGAAACCAGATGGCAGTTATAAGAGTCGAGGGGCATGAAAGGGAAGCAGTGGTTGGGAAAGGAGTGAGACAGGGTTGTAGCCTCTCCCCGATGTTATTCAATCTGTATATTGAGCAAGCAGTAAAGGAAACAAAAGAAAAATTCGGAGTGGGTATTAAAATTCATGGAGAAGAAGTAAAAACTTTGAGGTTCGCCGATGACATTGTAATTCTGTCAGACAGAGCAAAGGACGTGGAAGAGCAGTTGAACGGAATGGACAGTGTCTTGAAAGGAGGATATAAGATGAACATCAACAAAAGCAAAACGAGGATAATGGAATGTAGTCAAATTAAATCGGGTGATGCTGAGGGAATTCTATTAGGAAATGAGACACTTAAAGTAGTAAAGGAGTTTTGCTATTTAGGGAGTGAAATAACTGATGATGGTCGAAGTAGAGAGGATATAAAATGGAGACTGGCAATGGCAAGGAAAGCGTTTCTGAGGAAGAGAAATTTGTTAACATCGAGTATAGATTTAAGTGTCGGGAAGTCATTTCTGAAAGTATTTGTATAGTGTGTAGCCATGTATGGAAGTGAAACATGGACGATAAATAGTTTGGACAAGATGAGAATAGAAGCTTTCGAAATGTGGTGCTACAGAAGAATGCTGAAGATAAGGTGGGTAGATCACATAACTAATGAGGAGGTATTGAATAGGATTGGGGAGAAGAGAAGTTTGTGGCACAACTTGACTAGAAGAAGGGATCGGTTGGTAGGACATGTTTTGAGGCAACAAGGGATCACAAATTTAGCATTGGAGGGCAGCGTGGAGGGTAAAAATCGTAGAGGGAGACCAAGAGATGAATACACTAAGCATATTCAGAAGGATGTAGGCTGCAGTAGGTACTGGGAGATGAAGAAGATTGCACAGGATAGAGTAGCATGGAGAGCTGCATCAAACCAGTCTCAGGACTGAAGACCACAACAACAACAACTGTTTGCAACTTGTGTGGAGGCGATCGTAGATCGTATTTCGTAACAAATATTCTCACTACAGTATTACGATTTAGCTACATATGGCTATGAAAATAGCAGTATAAATCATGCGCTGGAACTATGACACTAAATTCCTTGACTTTGATTACAATATACACGTATTAACAAGTGAGAGAGAAAATGAGAAAGAGCGGGAAGAAATGACGCAAAGGACATACATCTTCCTGCGATTATGTGCATAATACTTCTAAATGTCTACCTGTGGGCTAAGGTTACTATTAATAAACCTTTTTTTTTACTTTACCTACATAAACATACATTTCAAAAGGGACAGAAAGAAGGAGAGCGACTAAACTACCAGTATCACAACTATGTCTTCAAGGTTGTTACGTACACCTATTTTGCGTTCTGATACTCGGTCAAACATTTCACTTCGTGTCGTGTACTCGTACAGAGAGTTAAATATCTGTCTGTGAATATTTATCCACGCCTTTTCGTAAAACTACATAAGAGTCTTATTTCTAACGATAATGAAGGTACTCCTGTAATTTTGCAACATGAGTTCTTCATTAAGGTCCTGCCGCGGAAACTTCAGGAGTACCTAGGCTACCACACTGGCACTTGTTAACTTGTTTCAGTTGACATATGAAGTGGTGTATGGGATGCGAATGTTTACTCCTGCCATTTTGAAATACACTACTGGCCATTAAAATTGCTACACCACGAAGATGACATGCTACAGACGCGAAATTTAGCCGACAGGAAGAAGATGCTGTGATATGCAAATGATTAGCCTCTCAGAGCATTCACACAAGGTTGGCGCCGGTGGCAACACCTAAAACGTGCTGACATGAGGAAAGTTTCCAACCGATTTCTCATAGACAAACAGCAGTTGACCGGCGTTGCCTGGTGAAACGTTGTTGTGATGCCTCGTGTAATGAGGAGAAATGAGTACCATCACGTTTCCGACTTTGATAAAGGTCGGATTGTAGCCTATCGCGATTGCGGTTTATCGTATCACGACATTGCTGCTCGCATTGGTCGAGATCCAATGACTGTTAGGAGAATATGGAATCTGTGGTTTCAGGAGGGTAATACGGAACGCCGTGCTGGATCCCAATGGCCTCGTATCACTAGCAGTCCAGATGAAAGGCGTCTTATCCGCATGGCTGTAACGGATCGTGCAGCCACGTCTCGATCCCTGAGTCTACAGATGGGGACGTTTGCAAGACAACAACCATTCACTCGAACAGTTCGACGACGTTTGCAGCAGCATGGACTATCAGCTCGGAGACCATGGCTGCGGTTACCCTTGATGCTGTATCACAGACAGGAGCGCCTGCGATGGTGTACTCAGCGACGAACCTGGTTGAACGAATGGCAAAACGTCATTTTTCGGATGAATCTAGGTTGTGTTTACAGCATCACGATGGTCGCATCCGTGTTTGACGGCATCGCTGTGAACGCACATTGGAAGCGTGTATTCGTCATCGCCATAGTGGCGTATCACACGGCGTGATGGTATGGAGTGCCATTGGTTACACGTCTCGGTCACCTCTTGTTCGCATTCACGGCACTTTGAACAGTGGACGTTACATTTCAGTTGTGTTACGACCTGTGGCTCTACCCTTGATTCGATCGCTGCGAAACCCTACATTTCAGCAGGATAATGCACGACCGCATGTTGTAGGTCCTGTACGGGCCTTTCTGGATACAGAAAATTTTCGACTGCTGTCCTGGCCAGCACATTCTCCAGATCTTTCACTCACTGAAAACGTCTGGTCAATGGTGGCCGAGAAACTGGCTCGTCACAATACGCCAGTCACTACTCTTGATGAACTGTGATATCGTGTGGAAGCAGCATGGGCAGCTGTACCTGTACATGCCATCCTAGCTCTGTTTGACTCATTGTCGTTATTACGGCCATAGGTGGTTGTTCTGAGTACTGATTTCTCAGGATCTGTGCCCCCAAATTGCGTGAAAATGTAATCACATGTCAGTTCTAGTATAATATATTTGTCCAATGAATACCCGTTTATCATCTGCATTTCTTCTTGGTGTAGCAATTTTAATGGCCAGTACTGTACTTCACTTCATAGATTCCTTGACATATCGGAGCGGCTAGTGAAGTCCCGTTCCAGCTTCCTCACTGTTTGCTAATTAATGATTTATTAACTAATAAATCATTTAATACCTTTATTAGACATGCCAGATTAATGTCACATTAAAGCGCTATTAAAAGTTTTAAAAAAATGTACTCACATTGAAACGTCCCCTTAGAAAAATTATTGAATTACTGTGCTGATAAATCTCTTACATTATTTGATTTTCAAACAGCTGACCAAAATTGAACGTACTCAGATATTTCGCTCTTTTCCTATTCTGATCAACACTAAACTTTACAAAAAAATGGCCCTGACTAACATTAACCTATACCTTTCACAAATCTCTTACCTTAGGATAATCTTCGTTACTCGAACTACTGCAATACAGCGAGTGCCACTACTGCCAGCTAAATAAAAGATTCAAAGTACTGAAGGCACTAACTACTGATAGGCATAGTTAGCAAATGAAAGATTTTGATACAGAACAAACAATGTATTTACCTTAATAGTGTTCAAAAGTCATAATATATATATATAGCACTTCATGACATCCATTCTTACAAATGTACTGTTACTGATAGACACATGTCCAGATCACCCGCTCTCAAAATTCCGCCATTTCTCTCCCCACATCCACCACTGCTGGCGGCTCACCTCCAACTGCGCAACGCTATGCGCTGTTAATATCCAGCTGCCCAACACTACAATGGCAGACAACAATTCAAACTAGCCACAGACTGCACACAGCACAGCCAGTGATTTTCATACAGAGCGCTACGTGGCGTTACCAATAAGAAAACCTAAACAGCCTACTTACATAGCCCCCATGCTCCCCACAAAAAATTTTACAAATTGTTTTGGGCACTGGCCAATACATATTTGTTAAAATTTTTTCACAATTACAAAAACAAAGAAATCAAATGCACACACTTATTGATACCATATTGGTCAAAAGCTAAAATTTTCTCACTGCCCATAAAGACAGTCCTGATCATTCATCACAGTATTAATTACAATTTTGTGCACAAAGTCTGAGCAGTAAAAGACAATACACACGGAAGTAGTGGATTTCCATGCAATTTTGAAGAAGTAGTGTTGTCCTTCCAACAGAAATATAATGCTGACTCTTGACATGCAGACAGGTAATGGTCCACAACAGAGCAAACCCACAGCAGAGTCAGTCGAAGATTTGAAGAATATTGGTAGGTAGGTCATCACAGAGCAGACCCACTGTAGTCCTGGTAGAGTGTATGGTATTGGTGGGCCACCAGAGGTGCAGACCCACTGCAGTCCTTGCAGATATAATGGTGGGCCATCAAAGATGCAGACGCACTGTAGTCCTTGTAGAAACGGCCAGCAGCCATCTGTTGCGACTGTGCAGGTGCACAATTACCATCGAAGAGTCTTGAGGAGAATATAGCAAGTCCATAAACCACCACTTGTGCACTCACACAGTTTTTGGAATTGTCCGTAGAACCAGCAATGCTGTTAACCAGTCCTTTGCTGAATTACACTCCTGGAAATTGAAATAAGAACACCGTGAATTCATTGTCCCAGGAAGGGGAAACTTTATTGACACATTCCTGGGGTCAGATACATCACATGATCACACTGACAGAACCACAGGCACATAGACACAGGCAACAGAGCATGCACAATGTCGGCACTAGTACAGTGTATATCCACCTTTCGCAGCAATGCAGGCTGCTATTCTCCCATGGAGACGATCGTAGAGATGCTGGATGTAGTCCTGTGGAACGGCTTGCCATGCCATTTCCACCTGGCGCCTCAGTTGGACCAGCGTTCGTGCTGGACGTGCAGACCGCGTGAGACGACGCTTCACCCAGTCCCAAACATGCTGAATGGGGGACAGATCCGGAGATCTTGCTGGCCAGGGTAGTTGACTTACACCTTCTAGAGCACGTTGGGTGGCACGGGATACATGCGGACGTGCATTGTCCTGTTGGAACAGCAAGTTCCCTTGCCGGTCTAGGAATGGTAGAACGATGGGTTCGATGACGGTTTGGATGTACCGTGCACTAATCAGTGTCCCCTCGACGATCACCAGTGGTGTACGGCCAGTGTAGGAGATCGCTCCCCACACCATGATGCCGGGTGTTGGCCCTGTGTGCCTCGGTCGTATGCAGTCCTGATTGTGGCGCTCACCTGCACGGCGCCAAACACGCATACGACCATCATTGACACCAAGGCAGAAGCGACTCTCATCGCTGAAGACGACACGTCTCCATTCGTCCCTCCATTCACGCCTGTCGCGACACCACTGGAGGCGGGCTGCACGATGTTGGGGCGTGAGCGGAAGACGGCCTAACGGTGTGCGGGACCGTAGCCCAGCTTCATGGAGACGGTTGCGAATGGTCGTCGCCGATACCCCAGGAGCAACAGTGTCCCTAATTTGCTGGGAAGTGGCGGTGCAGTCCCCTACGGCACTGCGTAGGATCCTACGGTCTTGGCGTGCATCCGTGCGTCGCTGCGGTCCGGTCCCAGGTCGACGGGCACGTGCACCTTCCGCCGACCACTGGCGACAACATCGATGTACTGTGGAGACCTCACGCCCCACGTGTTGAGCAATTCGGCGGTACGTCCACCCGGCCTCCCGCATGCCCACTATACGCCCTCGCTCAAAGTCCGTCAACTGCACATACGGTTCACGTCCACGCTGTCGCGGCATGCTACCAGTGTTAAAGACTGCGATGGAGCTCCGTATGCCACGGCAAACTGGCTGACACTGACGGCGGCGGTGCACAAATGCTGCGCAGCTAGCGCCATTCGACGGCCAACACCGCGGTTCCTGGTGTGTCCGCTGTGCCGTGCGTGTGATCATTGCTTGTACAGCCCTCTCGCAGTGTCCGGAGCAAGTATGGTGGGTCTGACACACCGGTGTCAATGTGTTTTTTTTTCCATTTCCAGGAGTGTATTAACACAGGTGCAAACACTAACAGTCCCAACTTCTCACATATTGTGCGTTACTATGACCAACAGAAATGTGTGCAGTGAAATGTAACTTAATTTGAAGAACTGCTGTCTATACAATTATAAATTTACAACATAAGAATACAATTACAAAGATGCAGAAAACATCATTAAAACATAATAATACAGATAACATTTGTAGTTCAAATGGCTCTGAGCACTATGGGACTCAACTGCTGAGGTCATTTGTCACCTAGAACTTAGAACTAGTTAAACCTAACTAACCTAAGGACATCACAAATATTCATGCCCGAGGCAGGATTCGAACCTGCGACCGTAGCGGTCTTGCGGTTCTAGACTGTAGCGCCTTTAACCGCACGGCCACTTCGGCCGGCTAACATTTGTAGTAATACAGGCTTTACAAAAGAATAGAAATAAACATATACATCAGTGTTACAGGAATTATGACATAAGTAAATATATAAAATAATAAGAATAGTTTTCGAAACATTAATTTCCCATAGGGGCATTGAAACAAAACAGAATAAATAATGTCTAAACATCTTTACAAAGTAAATAACATATTATCAGAAAAATTCTACAACATAACTATTATTAAATAAACACATAAAGACAGGAAAAACACAAATTCACACAGTATACTAACACAAAAATACAGGACAAGGTTTGTTTTCTGTGTGACATTTGGTACTGCAGTCCAACCCAAAACTTCATTCTATAGATCTTTCCTCTTATTTCAACATTTGTTTCCACCAAAAAAAATCCTATCCAAGCATACTTTCTGTATTCTGTTCAAAAAATGGTTCAAATGGCTCTGAGCACTATGGGACTCAACTGCTGTGGTCATAAGTCCCCTAGAACTTAGAACTACTTAAACCTAACTAACCTAAGGACAGCACACAACACCCAGCCATCACGAGGCAGAGAAAATCCCTGACCCCACCGGGAATCGAACCCGGGAACCCGGGCGTGGGAAGCGAGAACGCTACCGCACGACCACGAGATGCGGTTCACATCCTCTTTCAAAAATAGTTTTTCTCCACTGTACACTACTTTTTTGGCCAAACCATTTTCTTATAGCTTCTCAATGCATTTCTTCCAATTCATCATAACTCATTCTCTTATATAGTCTACCCCCTCTTAAGCTAACTTAAATCTACTGAGCTCAGATGCTAAACTAAGGGATGAGGCAATGCAGCAGCACAAAACAATTAACACGAACAGCAATGACAAAAAATGCAAATTGGCAAAGCAAGATACAGTGAAGCTAAATTACCAAGCAAATGCAACATTACAACTAATATGAGCCAATGTGCAGCAAAAAGAAATATAAATCAGTAGTAAAACTGGCTTTTCAGAGTAATACAAAGTGAAATTTAGTAGCACTATGCATGGCAAACAGCAGCAGCAAATGCAATAACTTATATCTAAACTTGTCAAAGCTAAAGCAGAAAAAAATATTACAGTAAAAATGGCCATGTTTAATACCTATGTCACATCTGAACACTAGAGTGATGCATCACGAGAACTTACTCTAGCAGACAAGTTACCAAATCGTAAAAAAATTATTTATACAATTCCTGTGCAGGGAAATGTCTATGTTCCCTCGTTTTCTTGGAAGTACATCATAAAATTATTACTTACTGGATCTGTAGGCATAAAATAACTATATTAGTACATATATTAAATTTTATTTTAACCAATGCTGCAGTGCAGCTAGAAACAAGATATTAAAATGTGCAATCTCTCAACTACAAAGACAACAGATGTAAAACGTTTCTCATTATTTCATTAGACATTTTAGTGAATATCATAAATTAAGAGCTCCACAGTGTAATCATATGTTTTCAAGTTTGAGCGTGTCGTATTTGCGATGCTTTCTACAAAGCAATGTCAATAGTGTGGGTAATGGCCTGTTTTTTTTTTCTCCACCTGTGCCTCTGAAAGGCACGCACTAATGGCTTTCTTCCAGGCGACTGTCGCGCAGCTGGGTGCCCACGATGCATTACGTGAAGGTGGTCACTTAACTTTCTTACCGAAATATTTACGACACCAGTTGGCACTACAGTGACAGTCTCATATAAAAAGTTCACAGGTCGAGAATTTGCGTTGCAAATCTGTAGAAACAAAAACCTATACATATAACAGTGTCCCAAAAATATTCGTCGGCATTGTGATACATTCACGCATTTACACACATTTCATAACTCTTAAAGTACGATTCTTGGTTTCCAACATCCTTTTTCACAAGTCAGAGTCCCTAACCACTACTCATTATTCCTTACCTTATTACACATATACGTATTCATCGACACTTCTTCAATATTTCATCATAAGAAATACGTAGCATAATCAAATTCCTGATATATGGTAGTATCATCTTATTGATCATAAACATATCTCAGCAGCATAATACACATCGTCGTCGTAATAATATCATAACATCTCAGTCAATTCTGAAAATCGTCGTAGCTTCCTCCAATAATTTCAAAACCTAAAAAAAATTCTCTGCTCATTTCAATAGTGTCATCTACCTCAAACGTACTTTAAAAATCATGATCCCACACCAAATACATCATTCAAAGCTCTCATAGTATCACAATGGTTCTGAAAAAATATGAAGAGTTCACAAAGTACATACAAAATACAGTTTCATAAGTGTGAAGTTATCCAACTGTGTAATTGTGTAAACATACGTCACTGATGTAGTAAAAAAAAAGTTTGTCTCTCAGTTAAATGATCAGATAGCTGTGTAATTTATGTGTTAGAGAAATATGGTACCAATGTGTAAAGTTGTATAAGCAAATACCATATTAGCTAGGGCTCCTTGTGCTTGCCAAACACATGGTACACAAAGTAAGCGTGTACCCCCATGAGGATTAATGTAATTATACCCTCAGGTGTTACAGATTACAGCAATTGAATGAAATGTATCATGGAAAACTTTCTTTGTAATTCAAAAATCTTGAAAAATAAATGTTTTAAGTACACAATCACTCAAATACGTGTACTGTAGCGCTAAACTGTGCGTCTTTTAAGATAATTCTGACGAAGTGTCGTAGTTATCGTCCTCTGTAAGCAAAGTTCTGCTGAAGTCAATGTACTTACCTCGTAATAAACAAAAGCGAAATGCTATGCGTACAGATATCGTAGTTATTATGTGCAGTACCGTGATCAAGAAAGTACTACAATGTAACGTATTGTTGTGTTACGAAAAAGGCTGTCTCATTGTAGCTATACCACAAATGTTACTACTAAAACATGTTTTACTTTCCAGAAGAATTCAGAAAAACTGAGCAGATATAAAGCAGATACAGCACAAAAGCAACATTGTAAATTGTCACCCATTAGTAGCGTCATGATATGATCGTGTAGCTGTCAAATAAACTAACCACTGTGTCATCTGGTATCTCTCAGAAAGTACTTTAAATCCAGAGTGTATTTTCAAGTAAACGAAAATGTTGCATTAAAATCTCATTAGCAGTACCGGTACATGTTCTAAGTATGTGAGCCTTATAGTCGTTACGTAATCGTGCAACTAACAAGCAAGAATGTACACACACAACAACACTGTGTCGTCTGTTCACTATAACAATGCACTCGTAATTTCTGTTTAAATAAGTTCTCTTGGTTCTTGACTGGATATTTAACTTCAAACATTATTGCATGTTAACAGTTTCTAAGTCTGACAAAGCATACTAGTAATGTAAAGTGAAAAGTTTAATGGCAAAGACAAAGTTAAAAAGCAGATTATCTCTCAATAAACGCTTTTACATGTGAAATGTGGTACAATCCTTTACTCGTCATAGTACTCAGAGTTTCAACTTGAACTCAATTATCACGCGGTATACGTCGGTAAAGGATATTGGAATTTTTCTCAAGGTTAGCGTCTATGTTATTTTTCTCTGAGCCAGCCGGCGCACGCGGCTGCCTGCCCTGCGAGTCATTGTCTGTCACTTTGTTGGCGCGCGTCGTTATTAGGACTAGGAGACCTAACTTCTACAAATTCACCTTGCCTAGAGTGCCCTGCTCTGTTTGAATCCCGCCAATTCTGATAAAATTCAGGTCTGTCGTTATGATTGTATCGTCTGTCGTCATGTCGGTAGATTCCATAATTTCTTTCTTGTCGGTCACGTGGTGGAGAATTTCTCCCTGAATCGTAACTGCGCGCTGGACCATTGCGTCTGAAGTTATTCGGTCTCCCATGATAATAATTATTTTGGTTCCCATATTGTCTGTTTCTCTGATTGTCTCTGTCATATTCATTACTACGGAAATGCGATCTTTCTCTGTAACTATTACTCTGCCAGTGGTTGTCATATGGGTGATGTCTGGTTGGATCACGATTTGCGTTGTAAGAATAGCCTTGTCGTGTCGAGTTATTATTTCTTTCATCGCAGAATTGTGATGGATATGACCTGTAATTTTTGTGTTCCTGTTTTCGCGTCCCGCGATTGTCAGTGTCAATTTCCAATTCTTGTAACAGTCCCTGAAAAACTTCAATGTCGTCTTTGCAACGTCCTGCCAAAATAATATGTCGTAAATGTTCAGGCAGTTTGATTAAGCAAATTCGGATGTGTTCTGAGGGGCTGTAAGGGTTTGACAGGTATTGATTCTTGTGCAACATGTCTTCAAAATATTTCACAAGACTGGAAAATTCAGATTGTTCGAAATGTTTCATCATTATGATGCCATGTTTTACTCGGTCTTGTGTGGCTTGAGACCAATATGCTGAGAGGAAGGCATGGTAAAATTCTCCTTCACTGTGGCAGTCGTGAATGACCGATCGCATTCTTACAGCTGGTTCATTCTCTAAGTAGCCACACATAAATTCTAATCTGTGTTCTAATGACCAGTTGAGAGGAAAATAATGAGAGAACTGATGGAGCCACGCTTGTGGATGAATGTCGTTGCCAGAATTCTTAAATGTTTTGAATTTACCTGTAGTAATAAACAGCTTATAGTCAAAATCATCATGTCGGCGAGTCGCATATCGGTCAATGTTACTTCATTTCGGCGGTTCCATCTCAAAATTCGGTGTACCTTGCCAATTTCTTTCACAATTTCCGAAGTACCCCGTATTATTATTTTGTGGCTGTTCCGTATTTCTATGTCCCTCTTCCCGTATTGGAGCGCGAGTGTCCTCTGAAATACGTAATCCTTGTATTACCTGTGTCAGCTGATATTGTACTTCCCGGATTTCGCTTTGGTGTTGCGTGTTAATTTGATTCTGATTTTGTTTGAATTTCCTAATTTGTTCGCACTCTTCTGTGTCATTAAAGGCTACCGGTTTTGTGTCATTCAGATTATCATCTACCTTCGTAGATAAATTATTTAGCTGATCCGAAAGTTCAACTACTTTCTCTGATAATGAACTAATTTCCTCCATATGTCTTTCTGAACCAATTTTCAGAGTATCTACTGTGTCCTTTAAGTTTTCCTGAGATTTTGCAAGTTGCGTAACCGAATCGGTAGATGCGACTGAGTCAATTTTAGCTTGCAAGGTCTCATGATCTTTATGAACAGTAGTTTGTAGTTCTTATATGGCTGCTTCGTGATTCTGTAATGCATTTTCACGATGCGAAAAAATTAGTTGAAAATGCTCACAAATTTGTGTTTTTACGTCATTACAGCCTTTTTGACATTTCGATTCAATGTTATGTAACTCAGTAGTTAAATCTTCACATGTTTGTTCAAGTGTGGTGTCTAACTTTTGAAGATTTTGTTCCATTATATCTGACTTTTGAAGCTTTTGCTGTGTTTGTCTCTGATTTTGTTCCATTGTGTCAAACTGTTGGTGTGTTTGTCTCTGATTTTGTTCCATTGTGTCTAACTGTTGCTGTGTTTGTCTCTGATTTTGTTTCATTGTGTCTAACTTTTGAAGCTTTTGCTGTGTTTGTTTCTGATTTTGTTCCATTTGTTGCTTTAATTGCAATAATAATGTATTAGTGTCTGGAATCTGTATCTCTACGCTTTTTGGCAGTGCATTTTCACCGGCAACATTCACATTTTGACAAGCAGAAAATGTGTCTTGACTCATTTGAGAAAATGGTGAGGACCCAAAACCTGAGTCTACAGTATTTGCAATATTGTGTTCTGTCATTTCGGATTCCTGAGGCGAGCTGTTGCCGACCGATCGATCGATAATGCTTCCCTGTTCATTAATTGTTACACCATTATTTGCAGCCCGCTCCATTTCCCTATGCACGATTACCAAATTACTACTTTGAACATTAGTTAATTCATTACTCGGCGGCGCTAACACACTGCTTTCGTCTTCACTGTCATTTCTCAATTTACTTTGAAGCCTAGTATTACGTTTTTCACACGCCATTATTGTCACAATATTTCCCACGACAACACAGAAAAGCACAATTTGAAGAGCAAAATAACAAAACACATTAACATAGCATTGAAAATAATATCTAGTTAATTGCAAGCGCAGCTGCGAAATACTTGGTGCAAATCTACATCCATGCCACAACTGTTTTACTGTACAACAATGAAAAACTACAACTACAAAGGAAATTCTCTCTATGATTACGCACTAGCAATAAACAACAGCTACACTAATTACACAAACTACAAGAAAAAAATCAGAAGATTCCAGTGAGGTATCCTCGGCTAAGGGTCGACATATGAAACGTCCCCTTAGAAAAATTATTGAATTACTGTGCTGATAAATCTCTTACATTATTTGATTTTCAAACAGCTGACCAAAACTGAACGTACTCACACATTTCGCTCTTAATCTATTCTGATCAACACTAAACTGACACACAATATTTTTAGCGCAACGCAATCTGACTTTCAAAAATCCTTACAAAGGAATGGCCCTGACTAACATTAACCTATACCTTTCACAAATCACTTACCTTAGGATAATCTTCGTTACTCGAACTACTGCAATACAGCGAGTGCCACTACTGCCAGCTAAATAAAAGATTCAAAGTACTGAAGGCACTAACTACTGATAGGCATAGTTAGCAAATGAAAGATTTTGATAGAGAACAAACAATGTATTTACCTTAATACTGTTCAAAAGTCATAATATGTATATATAGCACTTCATGACATCCATTCTTACAAATGTACTGTTACTGATAGCACATGTCCAGATCACCCGCTCTCAAAATTCCGCCATTTCTCTCCCCACATCCACCACTGCTGGCGGCTCACCTCCAACTGCGCAATGCTACGCGCTGTTAACATCCAGCTGCCCAACACTACAATGGCAGACAACAATGCCAACCAGCCACAGACTGCACACAGCACAGCCAGTGATTTTCGTACAGAGCGCTACGTGGCGTTACCAATAAGAACACCTAAACAGCCTACTTACAACATGTTTACTTAGAGGTATAGCGAATCACGAAACTAATGTTACACTACTTATTATATCCCACAGAAGGAAGTGGCACATTGGTTAGCACATTGGACTCGCTTTCGGGTGGATGACAGCTCAAATCTCCATCCAGCCGTCCAGATTTTGGTTTTCTTTGATTTCCGTAAACTGCTTAATGTAAATACTGGGAGGGTTCCTTTGAAAAAGGGCACAGCCGATTTTCTTCCCCTTTCTTTCGTTATCTGAGCTTGTGCTCCGTTCCTGATGCCCGCACAGTCGTCAGGATGTTGAACTCTAAGCTTCCTTCCTTCCTTCCATGTTCACATCCACATGAGTCATTGCACACAACGCACTCACTGCAGATTTACTGTCATTCGTTCTCCACCCAGGTATTTAAATCGTTATTGTTACCCAAACTGAGCACTGTGATCCTTGCATCATCCGTGTTTCCTTTATGGAGCTATAGTCGACGTGACGTAAGAAGAACCCTGGAAGCTCATAGCGCTGTTGCCAGCTTTCAGTTGTGAAGAGTAACGGGTGCGGGCGAAAACAGTAGCCGTCTACAGAGCTGTGACAACACTGAGGCGGTGCTATAGAGACGTTCCAAAGTCGCGTTAAGACACTGGTCGAGATAAGCCCACGAGTCTGTGGCGCTCAGCACAATGCCACTGTCAGGGATCGACATACGTTAACTTCGCTCTAGTAACCTGCACAACGTCTTCTTATTTTTATATCACTGGATAACAGTTACTAGCAGACTGTCTGCAGACATTGTTCTGCAGGTCTCAGTGAACCTCAGCAGTACTCTTCGCTGCATTGCACACACTTTTTCGAAGATGTAATTTGTTTCAGTGTATGCGCCTGTACAGTAGCTCTTAAGCAACACCGAAAAGCGTGTCATGAGAACCTCATAACGATTTGTGCTTCACACACTCTGCTTCTGAACAACTGCGAGCGTTGCATATCTTTGCATCGTCTAGGAAGATACCCAGATACTTTGCCGCTGGCATTGCATCTGGGAGGACGGAGGTTCAGATCTCATTCAGACATTCAAAGTACAAAGTTGGAAAGTGTACTGGGAAGAGTGTTATTCACAGTAGCGGCAAAAGAACGTGAGATGCATAAGCAAATTTTAAAATGGTGTATATCTGTTCAAATTCGCGTTTACAGTGCACGTGGATGCTGGAATGGATACTTAACATTATGGCTGATTTCTTCGACAGTCCATTACCAACTAAACTACTGCTTAGTGATTAACGGAACTTCTTCGATGATACTTTAAGATAATGTAGGGAATAGTGACACCAGGAGCACCATCAGCATAGAACTGTCTATCTGTAGAATTATTGTGCCTGTATGATATTCTTCCGCCGACCAGCATACAATGAAACGGTACTCATTAAAGAACAAATATGTGGCAACTGGCTAAAACAGATGTTGCAATAGAGGTAAAAAGAAAAGAAAGCAAAGAGAAGGAAGGACGTTCCAAAAGAAGAAGAAATACACGGCTACTGGCTAAAATTTATGTTGTAATAGACAAAAAACAGTAAACGATTTGAAAGGATGTATTTTCACTTTGTATATTCTTGTACGTTTTAAAAACATTACTGTAGCAGCTTTTTCAAGCCTAAAGCATTTTATCTGAAGAAAACATTAGAACAAAACCTCCTGAGTTCATTGTTGTCTTAGAGCGCACCAGGGTAGGTGCGACTCCCTGCTACCGCGTCAGTTGTGGGTTACGACTGTAACGTTCCAAACAGTTGAGCTTCTATCATACTACGGAAGAAACCCACATACGGCATAAGGCAAAATTTCTGCGCTATACTTCTAAATGTTAATTTTTATAGTAAGTTTCTAAAATTATTAATAAATATAAATAGAGAAATCAGCTGTGGCAGAGCATGCTCTTCAGTCGGGAGAGAAGTATTCTGCAACAGAAATTTTATCTACGACGTCAAATTATTGTCCACGACAATGTAGAGAATCCATTGAAATTTATAAGCTTCAGGATAATTTTAATATGAAAGAGGAGGCAACGAAAGTTAGCGACATATGGACAGTAGCTCTGCAGAATAGCTACACAGTTTTATCTTTGATAAGTCGACAGTCGATAGTTAAGTTTTATCTCTGACAAGGATTATCTCTGCTCGTCACGTGTTACTTTGACCACGCCTCCTCTCCTATAGTATTTACGTCATTATCGGACGTCTGACCGGTCAGGCGGCAAGACTCAGCGGGGAAGCGTCTCTGAGGAAGTCCAGTGCAGTCTGGACGAAACGTCAGGAGCAGAAGAGTTTTTTGGACCACAACCTCACCGACAGGTTTACCGCCAGCTATGACATCCGGTTGTGAAAGCCCTCATTCTATGATCTCTTGAAAACCTTGTTGTTGTTGTTGTCTTCAGTCCTGAGACTGGTTTGATGCAGCTCTCCACGCTACCTTATCCTGTGCAAGCTTCTTCATCTCCTAGTACCTACTGCAACCCACATCCTTATGAATCTGCTTAGTGTGTTCATCTCTTGGTCTCCCTCTACGATTTTTACCCTTCACGCTGCCCTCCAATGCTAAATTTGTGATCCCTTGATGCCTCAGAACTTGTCCTACCAACCGGTCCCTTCTTCTTGTCAAGTTCTGCCACAAACTCCTCCCCAATTCTATTCAATACCTCCTCATTAGTTACGTGATCTACCCATCTAATCTTCAGCATTCTTCTGTAGCACCACATTTCGAAATCTTCTATTCTCTTCTTGTCCGAACTATTTATCGTCCACGTTTCACTTCATACAGGACTACACTCCATACAAATACTTTCAGAAACGACTTCAAAATGGTTCAAATGGCTCTGAGCACTATGGGACTCATCTTCTGAGGTCATTAGTCCCCTAGCACTTAGAACTACTTAAACCTAACTAACCTAAGGACATCACACACATCCATGCCCGAGGCAGGATTCGAACCTGCGACCGTAGCAGTCGCGCGGTTCCAGATTGCAGCGCCTAGAACCTCACGGCCACTTCGGCCGGCCAGAAACGACTTCCTGATAGTTAAATCTATACTCGATGTTAACAAATTTCTCTTCTTCAGAAACGCTTTCCTTGCCATTGCCAGTCTACATTTTATATCCTCTTTACTTCGACCATCATCAGTTATTTTGCTCCCCAAATAGCAAAACTCCTATACTACTTTAATTGTCTCGTTTTCTAATGTAATTCCTTCAGTAGCACCCGACTTAATTCGACTACATTCCATTATCCTCGTTTTGCTTTTGTTGATGTTCATCTTATATCCTCCTTTCAAGACACTGTCCATCCCGTTCAAGTGCTCTTCCAAGTCCTTAACTGTCTCTGACGGAATTACAATGTCATCTAAGAACCTCAAAGTTTTTATTTCTTCTCCGGTTTTTATTTCTTCTCCGGTTGTGCAAGCCCTCGTTCTATGATCTCTTGAAAGCCTTACAGGAACAATAATTATCCTTTTCGAGACGACTGGAAGCTGTTTTGAATGCCAACTGGTTTCCTACACCGTATGGTACGGTATAGTATTTGTGATGTTCTCATATTTTTGTCCACCTCCTATGTAGGGGAGGTATAGCCTGCGTTCACTAACGGAATCATGTGCGTCGGACGGAGTTCTTCACACGGACCGACCGACCACCCCGGCGGCCCACAGCCGGTACGCATCTCGGCTGCCCTTTCTGTGGTCGCGGCCGTGACGGCTAATTAAACCGACCGTAAAATAAATCGAGAGCTCGAACGCGGCCCCTGAGGAGAGCAGCGCTATCGATACCGGAAACCATCAGTCAACTGCCAGAGCGTTTCCTGCTGTGCGTTCGACCTCACAACCTTACGCGCTTCCGCACGCACGCGAACCACCTCTGCTCCACCTCGCCACCGTCCAAATGACGCTTTGTCGGTCACTAAACTTCCCTTTGTAGGGAAAAAAATCGTAAAAACTGAACTTTTTCACCATAGTGCTTAGTTTTGAGTGTGCGAAAGATGAGATTAGAACAAAGCTTCATTTGTGAGGTTGCTAACGTTTGGAAAACACGTACCTATTTCGAATCTCGTTAACAGGCACATTTCATTGTAACCACTGTACATGAATGAAGGAGAAGTGTCGATACCTCTAGAGTTTATTTCAGACTTCTCTGCAATGTTTTACATGGTAAAGAAATTATACAATCTTAGGGGCAATCCATTTGGCTCTTGGAGCCTTTATGTTTAATCTGCAACCTGGTGGTATCATGAGAAGTACATTGTGACAGTAGCAGGATTCAATCTTTAGTCATTTTTACGGAAGACCTAATTTGAAACTTTCTGGAATAACAAATTTACCACGACAGGAAGAGTTTTCTTTTATTCAGTCCACTTTTTCGAAGAACAAGTACCTAGAGTTTTAAACTGAAACGCAGAGTTATGTTCTAAACGAAGTGTGGGGCGGCTGTTGTTGGTTGCTGTACAAATGTTTGAATGTTGAATCAGTTTCTGGCTTTTAGAATGTTGTTAATGCTGTCTTTCGCCGTTCTCAACACTGGCTCTCTATTTACTTTTTAGCACCCAGAAAGTGATTTAACAAAACGTGAAGCCTGTAATTAGAGTTCCTACTGCCCACTTTATCTGAGAATACAATTATAGCTGCAGCTTATAGCTCTGAGGAATTAGGTGATTGTCCGGGATTTCTAATCAAAAACGATTTTCCAAAATAGTTGAGTATATTCTCAAAGTCACAGATAAAAAAAAAACACACAAGTATCCCTACAACCTAACTATCAGAGCAGTTCAGAGTCTAATGCGCTGATGCAACTATAAATGTCCGAATGAAATGTTAAAATGAATGCTCACCATAATTTGATGAGAATATTTCATCAAACGCCATGCTAAATGATTGGTAGAATGTCTGTCCTGCGACGGCACGTGAAAATACGACAATACGCAAACTGAAGCTAGATAATGAAAATCATCCCAGAATTAACACTTCACTTGAAATGATTTCATGGTTACACGCATCTCGAGTAACTGAATACGGCATCCGAGGCTGTTTGTAGCAGCGACGCGACTCCAGACACAGATGGCGTGTTATTCAGCGTCTGGAGAGAACTGGGGCCTTGCTTCCTCGCGCAGCGTTCTTATATATAACACCGCGGTGCGGACGGCTAAGGGAACCCCTGATCAAATCGGCTCTCCCGACTAGCCGCTGGGCTAGTAACGCACCACTTCAAGTTACATAATAAATTATAGCTTCTCTTGCTGATGGCCGATGAAGCTCTTAATTTAAATGTGCATTCAGCACGCAGGTAAGTATTGATAATAAATTTTTGCCATGGCTAAGTTAAATATTTTGGGCGAGAGAATTAATTAAATTACACTGCACGCAGTAGATGAGCTCTGAACTGGCCCTTTTGAGATCCGCTATCGCTATAATTTTATAGGTATTCAAAAGAAACTTTTCACATCTTCATAGTCATAGCGGACCTCCAACCTATTTAAATCTAAACATCCTAGCCTTATTTATTAGCCTACTTAATCTATCTTGCTTCCTTCAGTTTTGAGACGAAAACCACAAAATCATGAATTTCCACTAAAATCTTAATTTGTGAAATCCAAAGTACTGTTTTTATTAAATCATTATGAAACATGAATCTAAATATAAATTTTGAAGTCTCTAGCTCTTTTCTGTTGCGCCAATGATTTTTACAGAAAAACGTCCAAATTTCAAAATGGCTAAAGTTATCGAACTGATATTTAACACACATTAATTTAGTATTACTTCTGACATGCTAGAAAGGTTTTAGGTTATTTGCTTGATTTTTAAAGTATTGCGCAACATTTATGACGTCAGAACTAGTTACAGCAGACTGGCTGGCACACAATGGAAAGACTGATGTGACTTTACTACAGCGTGAGTAGGCTGCTTCCCTACATCACCCTCTACTTAAATTTTTTGTTTTTGAATGTTGATGAATGAAAACAAAAATTTAATTACAAAAAGGGATGAAAGAGTACAGCTTAACTTCCTATGAAAATTTAAAATTGAAATGTAAACACAGAGAAATATTAAAGGGAAACTGATGACCTACATTAATTATTGAAATTGCGGGCATGTTCACTGCCTCTTAAGCAACATTATTACTCAAAATTTAAGCAAAGTCAATGAAATATTTTGGCATACATATTGCCTTAGACGAACAAACACATACATTATGTAAAATTATGAAAATCTTAAATCCATTAAATACATTAAATACATTTTTACATACACAAATTCAAAGAATATAGCATGATACATAAACAGATGATTATCTCTTAGCAGTCTTTTCTAAACCTGAAAGAAAATTTCACAAATTTTTACACACGTGGTTGTAGCCGCTTTGGCTGGCGTTCTACAAGGGTAGAGGAGGGAAGTTGCTATGGTGTGCGTCCTTCTCGTTCACTCTAAATTACATGGGGAAAGGGGAGGGGTCACTGTGAGTTGTGTCCAAGTCACTCCACGCTTTCACGCAGCTACCAGGCTGCCATTATCTGGTTTGTCCTGTGGAACAAACAAAAAGAGTGCCTCACACTCTGTTCACTTAATATCTAAGGGTGGATCACAATGAAATGGGGAAATATACATTTTATCCTTCAATATGTTGCTGGAACAAAGTTAACAGAACTTTTTCAATTTTACTCTCGTGGTTACTTAATTGTCATAAAATCGGTAAACAAATGGCTCAAAACGCCATTAGTCACGTACTAGAGAAAATCTATGCTCAAGGCATACAATCATGAATCCTACTTAATCTGAATTATTATTTCTGGGCCGGAACACTGAACCAATGCTCGGTACATTCCTGACAAATCTGTATTTTATTCACTTAGCTGACTCATCTTTGATTACCTTATTCTTAGAGATAGTATGAGTATGTTTGATTAGTAGTTGTTTCTCAGCTTCTTTGTACATGTGAGTAACTTTTGGTAATAGTACAGTTCTGAGTGTTCAAAACACACTACGTTTAGTTGACTACTAACTCCACTTAATGGTCCTCTGCTGTTGTGTCAGTTCCACATCTGTAATTATGTACTTACTTACTTTGAAGTGTATTTATGCTGAGCTAAAATTTACGTTTCACGTCTGTCATTATGTTATTAAATTATGTTGCTAGTGTTTGTACTTATTTAACACTCACTCTATTAACATTTAAAGCATAGGATAGCACATTTATTTCATATCCATAGTGTATTGCAGCTGATCAGCTTGCTCACGTGGCAATCCATTTCCACTCGATCGGACGCTGAAACCACAGGTAGTCTCTCTCGACCTACCACTAAAGTGCATCAAGTAATTATGGACGAGCGTAATGCTAAATTCCTTAAACCTATAGGACACCATGAGCTGCTCTGTCTCATCTAACATAAGGGTGCCTATGGTCGCATTCACGCCTCCAACTCATAACCTCAATACGTGTAGGTGTGTCCTGTCACACACTACACCAAAATAATGGCCAGCTCCAACCTTACAAATACTTCAGGGACGTGTCCTTCACGTCTCAACCACAAACACTGTTCAATTCTATTTCACTGCCATTCCTTGCTACGCAAGGTGAGTTCATCCTTACAAATTATCTGCATATTTTTCATAACACTAAGCACTCTCTCTTACTATTTATTAGTTAGCTCTAATGCATACACTAGGTTTCACTACCACTTCAGATCCTGCTTGTACATGAATTTGTACATCTTTTTAAATTACTGTTGTGGGACCATTTCCAATAAAACAATACTTTGTACTTACTATATTACCAGGGTACTATACATACTTGTTACTCAAATACATTTTTTTTTCTTAATTACATCATACTTCTCTATTGTTTATGTCTCTGTTAGGTATGTCACAGGTATTTTTCTTCACTAATCGGTGGATAGAATGGTTACAGGACTCATGGCTTGATAGCCATGACAGAAAATTTTCATGTGTTGGGAAGAAGAGGTCGAAATTTTTGTAGATAGGAAAGATGAAGAATGAGTGAGACCTGAAATGGAAAGAAGATCTCACACAGCTGGGACTGCACAGCTGCCACACTGTGTAGTGGTTACAGAACAACCTCCTCCCTAAAGCATTCATTGGCTGAATGCTGGCTTGATAACCATACCGGAAAATTTAATTTGTTGGAAAGAAGAGGTCGAAATTTTTGGGGACAGGAAAGATGAAGATTGAGTGAGACCTGAAATGGGAAAGAAGATCTCACACAGCTCGGACTGCACAGCTGCCACACTGTGTAGAGGTTACAGAACAACCTCCTCCCTACAGCATTCATTAGCTGAATGATGATTTGATAGTCATAACGGAAAATTTTGTGTAGGAAAGAAAAGGTCGAAATTTTTGGGGACAGGAAAGATGAAGAATGAGTGAGACCTGAAATGGGAAAGAAGATCTCACACAGCTGGGACTGCACAGCTGCCACACTGTGTAGAGGTTACAGAACAACCTCCTCCGTACAGCATTCATTGGTTTCAGAAAATTTTCATAATGGAAAGAAGGGGTCGAAATTTTTGTAGATAGGAAAGATGAAGAGTGAGTGAGACCTGAAAGGGAAAGAAGATCTCACACAGCTGGGACTGCACAGCTGCCACACTGTGTAGAGGTTACAGAACAATCTCCTCCCTACAGCATTCATTAGCTTAATGCTGGTTTGATAACCATACCGGAAAATTTAATGTGGTGGAAAGAAGAGGTCGAAAATTTTGCAGATAGGAAAGATGAAGAGTGAGTGAGACCAGAAATGGAAAAAAAGATCTCACACAGCTGGGACTGCACAGCTGCCACACTGTGTAGAGGTTATAGAACAACCTCCTCCCTACAGCATTCATTCATAACCTTTGACCACGCCACGTCGATCTGAAAATACTTTATGATGGCTTTTTAAAACCTGTCTCAGTTCTTCCTTTTGATTGTCTGAAATCTTATCGATTTCCTGCAATTTAACTTCTATTTTGTCCAAAATAATTGCTTCACCTTCTTCTGTGTTTAGCTTACTGTTACTAAAATTAACACTTTCGTCCCAATATCTCCTATTTTTCAGAACTCGTATAGGCAGCTCCCAAGTTACATCATCAGTTACTACATGTTTATCACTAAAAGGGACTGTAATTACTCCGGTTATCGGCAAGACCATTTTTAACTGGCTTCTTTCAAAGTCAACAACACTCTGATATTTCGACAAGAAATCTATGCCAATTAAAACCTCAATACTGAGATTGTTTACAATTAAACATGGATGATCAATTAAATTACCATTAATGTTAAAGGGCAGCAAAGCTTCTTGCTTTACTGTTTTTGACACCTTGCCAGTAGCACCAATTATTCTTAGTCCTGATACCCTCATTACTGTAAGCTTGTCTTTACCAGGTAATGCATCAAAGAAGGACTGAGATATTGCACTCACCTCACTTCCACTGTCTAAGAGACAACGTGCATTGATACCCAACATATTCACTATTATTATAGGGTGGCTTATTCTAGGTGGTACAGGTGGTTTCTCAAATTCATCTAATAGTTCCTTTTGGATTTGTCTCCAACTAAAGTGATCGACATCTGTCTTCATTACATTTAGGTCACTGGGTGTAGGGATTTACTGAATTACATTTTCAGCTGCCTTTTCCAGTCGGTCTATTAATTTTAAATCGAAACACCGCACGACTTCATTACATTTAGTTTGCTGAACATGACCCAAATTACTGTAGTCTGAGCGATTCTGCACCTCCAGACCGGGAATAACATTAGTTACAGCTAAATCACTTTCACCATTATCGTCGGTTTCCTTCTCAAGTGACAACTGGTCACAGCTACTGGGTTGATCGACCCCCAACAGCTTACCCTCTACATTCTCATTTATCTCCTGTCCTAAATCTATTAGTACATTATCAATATCCTGCACCGGCACTTTAGATAAGAGCACATCATCCTCATCGTGAATATAAGCATGAATTTCTTCTGCTTTTTCACCTGACAATTCAGTATTTTGTAGCTCCTCCCTATCGTTACACTGCTGCGCCTTCTCTTTCTCTTCCCACTTAGAAAGCGTCTCTAACACGGTATCTATCAAATACTGTGAGTGATCTAATATTTCTGTTGTATCCTTAGATGCTACCGACACTTCATCCACCTGTTCAGTTTGAGTATTCTGATATGTCTTACCAATTATTGTAATTACTGGCTTAGGAAAAGTAACCGCCTGGTGAGCGCCAGTGTCCTCATAGACGGGAACTAGTTTTCCTGCCTCGGCCTACTACTGTTCCCTTTATTTTCATTATAGTTAACTGGCACAGCATTTCTTTCCGTACTATTGTTTACATGCATAATTTTGTTTGGAACAAAATTATTATCACTTGGATGCCATTGTTGGTTCTGATAATTATTTCCCCAGTTCCTACCTCTCTTAGGATGGCGAACACCTACTGTTATGATGTTTACATTGCCATTTTGCTCGTTCCTAAAATTACTACTATTGTTATTGGCATTTCTGTTATTCCGTGCTTGCTCCTCATTGGCAGCAACACATTCTACACGTTCCAGATATTCAATGAAACGATCCAGATTGTCTCTAGGGGCAGATATAATTCTAGTTTGCCAATACCATGGCAGTTTGGCTTCAAGACCTAGTATAATCATTTCCGGTTTCAGCTTTTCGTCCAAATGTGACAAACGTGAAATCCATGACCTAGCAAACTCTTTAATTGATTCCTTGCCTGCATTGAAGCGTTTTCCACTCCAAAATTCTCTCAACACTTCATTTTGCTTATTGCTAGACCAATATTCATTAATGAAAGCTGTTTTAAACTCCGCTAATGTTTTACACTTCAACATAACATCAGCTGACCAACGCATGGCGTCACCTGCTAAATGGCTTTTAATAAATGAGATTTTCTCTCGTTCAGACCAAGTTGGTGGAATCACATCTTCAAAATCGTTCCAGAAATATAGCGGGTGGATATTTTTATCTGGATCGAACCGCAAGAACTGCCGACACCCGATAAAAGCGGCGTTTGCAGCTACAACTTGTTGTATACTACCATTACCAGAAGTTACTGAAGCTACTTTACTCTCAATGTTAGCAATGTTAGTACTGATATTTTCTATTTTCATTTCAACATTATCTACTCTTTGTACAATATGAGTAGTATCAGTTTTGATTGCATCTACGTCTGCTTGACATATATTTACTTTTATATTAACATCTTTAAATCTATCTGAGCACAGTTCAGATTCCGCCTCGATCTTTTCTGTTAACTTGTGCTCCAGCTTCGCATCTTCCATTTGGAAGTCTTTGCGAACCTCAGCAACTTCGGATTTTACTGTTTTATACATTTCAGAAAATTGTTGAGCAACCTTTTCCTTAATATCCTCATGATTGTAATCAATTTTATAATTCAAACTGTCTAGATCCTCTTTCAATTTATTACAACCAGCCTTGAAGGTATTGTCCATTTCCTCCAATCGTTTATTAAAATTAGTTTGGCTGGCTACAATCTCATACTTTAATTCAGCATTCATTCTAGCTGACATTTCTGCATGACTGCTTTTGACCTCAGTTATTTCAGATTTTAATTCAGCATTATTGGATTCTATTTTATTGTCCATTGCCTCAAACCGTTTATTAAAATTTGTTTGACTGGCCACCATTTCAGACTTTAATTCAGCATTACTGGCAGCTATTGCTTGTAATATAACATTTAAATCAATAGCCCCAGCATCTTTGGGTTACTCACTAGCTGGCTTTTTATCACACTCAGGTGACGAAAAACTAGCTCCAATACCAGAATCATCAAAACTAAATGAAACTTCTGATTGATCAGTCATATCTAACTTTTCCTTCTTATACTCTACCATCTCTGATGACTATTTCATTTTTAATTCATCAGAGAAACTATCATCCAATAAATTTACAATTTCTAATTTCTGCTTTACTACAGGGGTTTCTATTATTGAATCATTGCCCCTTTTTACACTACTGTCAGGAGACAATACTTCATATTTCATCTTAACATCACTACTTTCATGCATATTTACACTTGAACCGTTGTCTGGATTTACAGTTCCCTCAACAGACATAGGTTCTGATTTAAGTTTAACTTCAGTTTCTTTTGGCGGTTCCATCGCCGACAGTCTTTTAGTGCAGGTTAGTAAAATTTTTAACAGCTTTTCACTTAACTTAGTTCCTTCTGCACGATGTATGGCGTTGCCGGCGCGGCGTACCAGGATTACTGATGCGACGTGACACGTTGAACTGCAGACGGCACTCCGATGGCTGTTGTGTGTTTGCGTGGCCCGCAATTGCAGGCGCGGTTCCGGCTGCTCCGGCGGACGACTACGGTGCGGCGAAACTGGCTTCTCGCGATGCCGGCAGCACCGCTAGACTCAGTGCCAGCTCCGTCAATCCAGATGCGTTGTTAATCCAATTGCGTCGTCCACATGCACACGTAAAACTTTCACTGTGTATTACTCAGCTGCGTGTCGCATTTCACTCGCGAATCCGAATAGTTAAAAATCACTTTCACTTTTACTCTGTTTATTTCCCGGCCGATGCACCACATGTGGGGCGGCTGTTGTTGGTTGCTGTACAAACGTTTGAATGTTGAATCAGTTTCTGGCTTTTAGAATGTTGTTAATGCTGTCTTTCGCCGTTCTCAATTATTTACTTTTTAGCACCCAGAAAGTGATTTAACAAAACGTGAAGCCTGTAATTAGAGTTCCTAGTGCCCACTTCATCTGAGAATACAATTATAGCTGCAGCTTATAGCTCTGAGGAATTAGGTGATTGTCCGGGATTTCTAATCAAAAACAAGTATCCCTACAACCTAACTATCAGAGCAGTTCAGAGTCTAATGCGCTGATGCAACTATAAATGTCTGAATGAAATGTTAAAATGAATGCTCGCCATAATTTGATGAAAATATTTCATCAAACGCCACGCTGAATGATTGGTAGAATGTCTGTCCCGCGACGGCACGTGAAAATACGACAATACGCAAACTGAAGCTAGATAATGAAAATCATCCCAGAATTAACACTTCACTTGAAATGATTTCATGGTTACACGCATCTCGAGTAACTGAATACGGCATCCGAGGCTGTTTGTAGCAGCGACGCGACTCCCGACACAGATGGCGTGTTATTCAGCGTCTGGAAAGACCTGGGGCCTTGCTTCCTCGCGCAGCGTTCTTATATACGAGGGCCGTTCAGAAAGTAACCTCCGGTTGATTTAAAAAAATACACCAAGTTAAATAAAAATATTTTAATATATACATCTTACAACTACATCTTTGCACTATTTTTCTACATAGTCTCCATAGCGATTGAGGCACTTACCGTATCTCTTCACAAGCTTTGAAATTCCTTCTGCATAAAAATCACCCACTTGTGCCTGGAGCCAGCCTGTGACCGCATCTTTGAGCTCTTCGTCGTCATCAAACCACTGTGACCCGAGCCATTTCTTCAAATGCATGAAGAGGTGATAATCACTTGGTGCCAGGTCTGGGCTGTAAGGTGGATGGTTGATAACGTCCCACTTGAAGGACTCAAGAAGGGCCGTTGTTCTGCGAGCAGAGTGAGGACGGGCGTTATCGTGCAAAAAAAACGATACCGGAAGTCAGCATACCACGGCGTTTGTTCTGTATAGCCAGTCGTAACTTTTTTATTGTTTCACAGTACACGTCTTGATTAATGGTCGTACCACGTTCCATGAATTCAACCAACAACACCCCTTTGGCATCCCAAAACACCGTTGCTATCAGTTTTCTGGCAGAAAAATCTTGCGAGGCTTTTCTTGGTTTGGTAGGCGAATTTGAATGTGCCCACATCTTTGATTGTTCTTTTGTCTCAGGGTTCACATACTTAATCCAGGTTTCGTCACCGGTCACGATTCTGTTTAACAATGGTTCTCCTTCGTCCTCATAATGTGACAGAAAGTCTAATGCAGAGGCCATTCTTTGAGTTTTGTGGTGGTCGGTAAGAATTTTGGGCACCCATCGTGCACAGAACTTACGGTAATCCAATCTTGCTGTCACTCTCTCGTACAAGAGAGTCTTAGAAATCTGTGGAAAACCAGTAGACAACTCCGACATAGAGAAATGTCGATTTTCACGAACTTTTGCATCAACTGTCTGAACGAGTTCGTCAGTCACCAATGATGGTCTACCACTCCTCTCTTCATCATGAACGTTTTCTCGTCCACTTTTAAATAAACGTACCCATTCACGGACAACTCCTTCACTCATAACTCTTGGTCCGTACACGGCACAAAGCTCACGATGAATAGCTGCTGCAGAATATCCTTTGGCTGTAAAAAACCTTATGACAGCACGCACTTCGCATTTGGCGGGGTTTTCTATTGCAGCACACATTTCACACTGCCACAAAAACTAAACTAGCGCAGGTACGACGTTCACTCGACCACGGCTTGATGCCGACTGACCTGTTGAGTGCGTGAACGCACAGATGGCGTCGCTACTCCCCCCACAACCCGCACTGCGACCAATCGGAGGTTACTTTCTGAACCGCCCTCGTATAAAGCCGCAGTGCGGACGGCTAAGGGAACGCCTGATCAAATCGGCTCTCCCGACTAGCCGCTGGGCTAGTAACGCACCACTTCAAGTTACATAATAAATTATAGCTTCTCTTGCTGATGGCCGATGAAGCTCTTAATTTAAATGTGCATTCAGCATGCAGGTAAGTATTGATAATACATTTTTGACGTGGCTAAGTTAAATATTTTGGGCGAGAGAATTAATTAAATTACACTGCACGCAGTAGATGAGCTCTGAACTGGCCCTTTTGAGATCCGCTATCGCTATAATTTTATAGGTATTCAAAAGAAACTTTTCACATCTTCATAGTCATAGCGGACCTCCAACCTATTTAAATCTAAACATCCTAGCCTTATTTATTAGCCTACTTAATCTATCTTGCTTCCTTCAGTTTTGAGACGAAAATCACAAAATCATGAATTTCCACTAAAATCTTAATGTGTGAAATCCAAAGGACTGTTTTTATTAAATCATTATGAAACATGAATCTAAATATAAATTTTGAAGTCTCTAGCGCTTTTCTGTTGCGCCAATGATTTTTACAGAAAAACGTCCAAATTTCAAAATGGCTAAAGTTATCGAACTGATATTTAACACACATTAATTTAGTATTACTTCTGACATGCTAGAAAGGTTTTAGGTTATTTGCTTGATTTTTAAAGTATTGCGCAACATTTATGACATCAGAGCTAGTTACAGCAGACTGGCTGGCACACAATGGAAAGACTGATGTGACTTTACTACAGCGTGAGTAGGCTGCTTCCCTACAGAAGGCAGAGTTATTTCAGCTACATTTGACTCAGGATACTTGCCAGAGACATTTATCCAGGTATCATTTGTTTACATGATCATTCCCTTTCCTGAATGAGATTTTCTCTCTGCAGCGGAGGGTGCGCTGATATGAAACTTCCTGGCAGATTAAAACTGTGTGCGGGATCGAGACTCGAACTCGGTACCTTCGCCTTTCGTGGGCAAGTGCTCTGCCACCACCCAAGCACGACTCACGACCCGTCCTCACAGCTTTACTTCTGCCAGTACCTCGTCTCCTACCTTCCAAACTTTACAGAAGCTCTCCTGCGAAACATTACCCAGGCTGTGGCTAAGCAATGTCTCCACCATATCCTTTCTTTCAGAAGTGTTAGTTCTGCAAGGTTCGCTGGAGAGCTTCTGTAAAGTTTGGAAGGTCGGAGACGAGGTACTGGCAGAAGTAAAGCTGTGAGGATGGGTCGTGAGTCGTGCTTGGGTAGCTCAGTTGGTACAGCACTTGCCCGCGAAAGGCGAAGGTCCCGAGTTCGGGTCTCGGTCCGGTACACAGTTTTAATATGCCAGGAAGTTTCATTCCCTTTCCTCTCTTGCACCTTACCACTAAATAGGCGTTTCCGAATTTTAAAAATTAATTGCAATCCCGCGATTCCTTGTATTCGCAACAGCGTTCCTCCATTTCTTCTAGTCCGTGCTATTAGCCATGTGAGTTAACAGTCAATAGCCCATCTAATTCAAGATAATAACAACTGGGGAGCAGCCACTTCGTCTTGTCAAACCTCTTCACTACGAGGATCACTTGTCACGGCAGGACACAGTGCACTGAGATTAGTTTGAGAGCTGGCTCAGTTGCAAGCGGACGCAAAAAAAGATTGAAATACTAATTTCATCTAGCAAATTTGTACGTCACACGTAACCCACACCCCCTCTGCACGAACAGTTATATTTCACTGTGTGTCGGTGACTCCATGCGCCAGCACGGTAGCTCAGCTTGTTTGGTCACAGGACAGGCAAACCTGTGTAATAAACAGCTGAGTGACGTTCCCATCGATGGAAGCTGAAAGATATCATGCGACATCCGCGCAAAACCGCTGACGAAAAACGACGAAGAAACAAGTCGAAAGGAGAAAAGGGGTAAAAAGGCGATAATGTGCCGAACTTCCAATCAAAAAGTCCGGTTCGTTCCCAGCTCAGTCCTAGGGTTTCTATCTATCGCTTAACATTTTTTATTTTCACCTCTGGCAATGTTCTTTGGCGTGAAAAATGCCGAGCAGCACCATAGTTGGAACCTGCGTTAACTTTAGGTCGCTATCCAACTGTCTAGGTAAGACAGTTCAAATGGCGAAGAAAGACAACAGCATGTCACCTCCAACAGCACGGTGGCCAGTATAGCACTGTTTTGTTCACAATACCCTGCAATTGGCGACTGATTTAATTTTTGTAACCTAAACATTCACCGTCTAATAGAAATAATAACGTTCAATATTTACTGAACACACCATAACATAATTCATGACATACAACTACAATATTATCTCGTTACTTAACCGTTAAACCAGGGTACCAGATCTCTACCGATAAACTTTTACATGACTAAAATAAGAAAGAACGGCAACTAAATATGAACTTGAAAATGCATTGAAAGCTCATTGCTTTCCATATTTTCGGAGGAGGTAATATGGGCCAAAACAAGAAACACATCCCCAGTAAACATGAACTCTAAAATGCGTACCTTAACAGCTATGAGCACTTGATGTGTTACACAGTATCGATGATGAACAAGTTTTCATAGCTCTTACGGTAAGCACCTCACAGCCTATGTTTAACAGATATATTTTCGTGTTTTGTTTCATGCCAGAACCTCTGATAGATTGTCGGTGGAGTTCCGATCCACCCTGTTTGTTGAATGTGGTCACCTTTGTTCAAGTGCAATACACTGTCATTCTGTCCTATTAGATGCTTATTGTGTTGTTATTATGCATTCAAACGCGATAACGCCGAAATCGGCGAATAGA
Organism: Schistocerca nitens; assembly: GCF_023898315.1. Classification (NCBI taxonomy): domain Eukaryota; kingdom Metazoa; phylum Arthropoda; class Insecta; order Orthoptera; family Acrididae; genus Schistocerca; species Schistocerca nitens. The sequence goes on along the minus strand of NC_064622.1, from coordinate 76,438,572 downwards.
AGTACAATAAATAAGCCAGTAGTTTTGGTCCATGGGTTGTCATTTAAAGGAGTCTTCACGATTGTGGAACCTAATGTTTCAGTTTTGTTCATGAAAATACCAGTGCAGAGGGCAACCGAAGGGCATGTTTATAAGTTTTGTGATAAATGACGAACTAGTTTTGAAATCCGATGGCAAATAGCTTTTGGTATAACCCTCTACTACTCAGTATCCATGTCTTGTTCTGACTTTCTTCAAAATGATGCATAATTTGTTGTCAAATGTACAGTTTGGTTTTAGAAGTGGTTTAACAACTGAAAATTCTATATTGCCTTTTCCCAGTACGACTCTGGATGGTCGAGAGCTAGGAGTCTTCTTTAATTTAACTAAGGCGTCTGGTTGTGTTGATCACAAAATTTTACTGCAGAAGCTGGACCATTAACGACTAAGAGAAGTAGCTCGCCGTTGGTTCACCTCTTGCCTTAAGAACAGAAAGCAGAAGGTCATTCTCCGCAGTACTAGGAATGGCTACGACGTGCAGTCCCATTGGGGCACAGTTATGTGGGCGGGGCCCCAGGAGTGGGTGCTGGCACCGCTACTGTTTCTTATTTGCACAAGTGATACAAGTGATTTGCGCAAGTGACAGTTTCTTATTTGCACAAGCCTTCTAGTATTACAGGTGTTTCTAAAATATTTCTGCTTGTTGATAACAGAAGACTGGTAATGAATGTTGGTTGGTTGGTTGTTTGGGGAAGGAGACCAGACAGCGTGGTCATCGGTCTCATCAGATTAGGGAAGGATGGGGAAGGAAGTCGGCCGTGCCCTTTTACAGGAACCATCCCGGCATTTGCCTGGAGTGATTTAGGGAAATCACGGAAAACCTAAATCAGGATGGCCGGACGCGGGATTGAACCGTCGTCCTCCCGAATGCGAGTCCAGTGTCTAACCACTGCGCCACCTCGCTCGGGGAATGTTGTTGTGTTGTAAGAAGGCTGTTTAGGTTTTTTTATTGGTAACGCCACCTCTGTATAAAAATCCCTGGCTGTGCTGTGTGCAGTCTGTGGCTGCTTTGCATTGTTGTAATACTCGCCATTGTAGTGTTAGGCAGCTGGCTGTGAAAAGCGCGTAACGTTGCGCAGTTGGAGGTGAGCCGCCAGCAGTGGTGGATGTGGGGAGAGAGATGGCGGAGTTTTGAAATTTGTCATGAACTGCTATATATATTATGACTATTGAGGTAAATACATTGTTTGTTCTCTATTAATATCTTTCATTTGCTAACTATCCCTATCAGTTGTTATTGCCTTCCATAGTTTGAATCTTTTATTTAGCTGGCAGTAGTGGCGCTTGCTGTATTGCAGTAGTGGGAGTAACCAAGATTTTTGTGAGGTAAGTGATTTGTGAAAAGTACAGGTTAATGTTAGTCAGGGCCATTCTCTTGTAGAGATTATTGAAAGTCAGATTGCGTTGCGCTAAAAAATACTGTGTGTCAGTTTAAGCACAGTCTTATGTATAATTGTTCAAAAGGGGAAGTTTCAGTGTGCAGTATTGATAATCAAATAATGCAGTTCTAAACATAAGTTCTTGGCTTGTAGAAAATAAATTGATGCCAAATCGCAGCCAACGTCAGTTTTTACCTTTTCTAACACGCTAAACACGTTAACCGACATTTTGATTATACACAATGGGCATATGATTAGTGAAACTGAAATTCCTTGGCGTACAGTTAGATAAGCTGTCGTTGAAACCACACGTCCACGATCTTGTTCAAAAACTAAACGCTGCTTTATTTACCATTAGGACAGTATCTGAAAGAAGTGATAATTCAGCACGAAAAGTAGTGTACTTCGCTTATTTTCATTCGCTCAAGGCGTATGGTATTATTCTTTGGGGTAATTCTTCTGATTCAAACAAGGTATTTATGGCTCAGAAACTGGTGGTTCGGGCAATATGTGGTATAAGTTCGCAAATCTCTTGTCGACCCCCAGTTCAGTATTCTGGGAATTCTGACATTGGTCTGTCAATACATATTTTCTTTACTGTCTTTCTTGTTAACAATATCAGCTTATTCCCAAGAGTTAGTAGCTTTCACTGGGTTAATACTAGGCAGAAATCCAATCTGCATTTGGAACGCATCTCCTTGACTCTTGTGCAGAAAGGCGTGCACCAGTCTGCTACATCCATTCTGCCAACCCAAATCAAAAAACTTAGAAGTAATCCACGCAGTTTCAAGTCTAAACTGAAGAGTTTCCTCATGGCTCACTCCTTCTGTTCTTCCGAGGAGTTGCTAATACCTGTGCTACGTTGTTGATTATGGTTATTTAAACTTATGGCTTGTCGTCTACGTAGGATTGATATACGCTTCATTTGTTATTTGTTATTACTCTTCTGTTATAATTTCATTCTATGGCCATGAAGACTTATTCCTCAGTTTGGTCCTAAGGAACATGACAAATGCATATAAAAAATACCGAAGTGATATGTTTGGCTGTTTATTGGACAAAGGCGCGATTTGGTTTTGCAAAAATTTTCACTTTTAGTAGGTCTTTTGGAGGGAGCGGGAAGATGGCGAAAGCTGCCCCTCACTGCATACACCATCGGTTTTGTTCCTCAGTGACATTTCTCAAAACAGACGCGGAGCTCTCAAGGTATCGTGGGTAGATTAATGACGAATATAGGTGTCGGCTAGACCTTCCCTAATCCTGACTGCAGTTCAGTCTCTCTCTCTCTCTGCTTTCCTTGTGTGTGCTGTGTGTGTGTCTCACAGATCGCCGGAGAGGAGCCACGGATGGCCACCAATCACGCAGCGGCCGGCTCCGAACGTTATAGGGAGTGATGTAATTTATGATCTAATTAAAATGTGGTAATTACACGAGGTAGTTTTGTAGGAATCGGGAGGAGGTCTGTTTCCCTCACCCCCGCACGCGCTCGGCAGATATATTTATATATATAAAGGGGGAAGGGGGTGGGATAGCGGGGGTCCCGTCCGGTCGGCCAACGCCCTTCGATCATCGCCACACGCTTTCGGTCCAGCAGCGGGCAGCGCCGATACACCAGAGGCGTGGAGCGTGCGAGCTAGCTGCGAGCGGTCGTAATTTATGCCGTTATGTAAAGTCCCCCGATTAAAACTGGCGCCCATTACTTACACGGCGTTTTCTCTTTTGTCTCTTAGATAATTCAAGACGACACGGAACTATGTGATATTTCGTCGTGTTTTGTTTTAAAGCGCTTCGTTTTACCCGGGTCAAACAGAGCATAAATTACATCGGTATTTCTATATGTGTGAGTGTGTGTGTTTCTGCTGGCGCACTCGGCCGCGGATGAGAATCACACGAGGGGGTAACAGGGAAAAAGGGAAGACGACGACACAAAAGAAGCAGCGAGAAACTGTGACAGATGAGAAAAAAAGTGAGACGAAACAAACGGCCCTGGGAGCGAGAGAAGTATAACGATAGCTCTGAAATACAAAGTGCGCATAGCCAATTGTAACGGGCGTATATCGTTAGCGTCAGATATTTATGGAGTGCCGCATTACGAATGGGTTTGTCTCCGAGGAATCCGCTGCTCCGCTGCCCTCGCGGTCGACGCCTCGTCCCCCTCCGCGTCGGGTCCTCTTCTCGATTCCAGCAATGTAGCTCTCCAGCGGAGTCCAGCGGCTGGAGGCGTGGAGCGCAGTGGGAGCTGGAAAGAGACGCGCCTCTGATTTACGGGCCGTCGGTCCAAGCGAGTGCTAAAGCGTTCGCCAGTGCATCCATCTGGCGGCCGCGGCGTGAGACTCCAGCTGAATAACAAAGAGACGAACGAGCCGGCCCGATCACGTTCCCGTTCGCTGAGTCGCCCCAGTTGTTGGGGTCACCAGCGATCGCATTTCAACGGGACTAAACCTAACCATTTCTACATCTCCGAAAATTGTCGAGTACGAAGGTTCGTCATTAAATTACATCACCACGAACAAATTAAGTCACTTAATTAATTTCAGTTTTCAGGTACCTATCAGTGGTCGTGGTAAATATTGAAAACCATATCTCCACAGTGCCGTAGCACGCCGCTGGAGAGACCTAAACGAAAGATGGCAGCACCATTTTTGTACCTCCTGTAGGGGTTCAAGCAAGCCTAAGCATATCCTGGACACTTTTTTTATATTGGGAATTCTGGCGGACTTTGTTTACATGAAATGACTGAGGTAATTGATCTAGTGATGTCACCATTGACAGTAAACTGAGGGTTGCATAACTTTTTACTGTATCCGTTATGTCAACATCCTTATCATTGGGAAGCCACGCCCCCTTTCCCTTTTGCTCTCCTTTTCTTGCAGCCAATGATAGTGTTTTTCTTTTTTCTTTTTTCTTTTTGTTATCAGTCTTCTGAATAGTTTGACGTGGCCGGACACGAATTCCTCTCTTGTGCTAACCTCTTCATCTCAGAGTAGCACTTGCCACCTTCGTCCTCAATTATGTGCTGCATATATTCCAATCTCTGTCTTTCTCTACAGTTTTTCCCCTCTACATTGCACTATTATAAGTAAAAGAGCTAATGAAAAGTGCAAGGTGGGAAAAATAGCTGTTGACAGAAAATTAAAAATCCTCGAGCCAATCATAGCACAGTATTAAAAACGAAGATGATGGGATAGAAAACATGTAATTATGTTTATGAGGACTACAGTATTTGGTGTGTGTGTGTGTGTGTGTGTGTGTGTGTGTGTGTGTGTGTGAGTGTGTGTGGGGGGGTTGAGTGGGTGGGTGAGTGTGTTGGGGGGGGGGGGACACAGAAAGAGAGAGAGAGAGAGAAAGAGAGAGAGAGAGAAAGAGAGAGAGAAAGTGGAAGAAAAACAAATCATTTACTGTGTACGAAAGATAACTGTATTTGACTTATCAAATACAGAAATATTCTGTGTGGTCTGTACATAACAGATGTCTTTGATCTTGGAGTCATTTTAATATTGTACCAGAGGTACGTATATGTAGGTAATTAATATCTAATTTTGACATTCGCTTCATTTTCACATTAAGTCTTCAACGGGAAATAATGAATATTTTCGACTTTAAACTTATGCATCATTTCAACACTAGCAACATCAATGCATTTTCCACAACACACGTTACATTATGCCCACTCTAAAAAGAATTGAAAGAAAGACAAAATTCTTTAAATATTATGGACTTATATAAATATCTTTATTTTTAAAGAGGTACTGATGGGTAAGTAGGGTCCAGACCCATAAAATACAATATTGTTTTGCATACTCTTAGCAATATCAACGGACTTTCAGTAATGTGAACTAATTATTCTGGGTTGGGTGGGTGGTCTTTTATACCCATTACAAAAAAAAAGAAAGAAATTAAATTGAAAATTCTTGGACAGTTTACTTTATACCCATTATAAAAAGAATTTAATAATTCCAAATTCTTGAACTGTTTACTTTTACTCAAAACATACTTTTTAAAGACATATCTTGTGTAAGTAAGATGCTGAACCTGAAAATACTGACTATGACATTCTCTGGAGAAAGTGACTTCTACTACTAAGACTTAAATTTTTGTGTTAAGTTTATCTGAATACTTTAAAATACTTGTGGAATATGGTCGAATAATTCATTAAAAACAATAAATATATATTTTTTAAATTTTAAAATATAGATTAACTGACTAGATGACAATATTTTCAAAAGATGGGCGTAAAGAAATCCCCCCTCCCCCTCTTGGTATTGTGACAGTTAACACTGCGCAGGCGACGAGGAGGAAGTAGGGGGAAAGGGAGCATGGCTTGATACGAAGATCATAAATAACGTAATTTGACACCATTTTCACACAACATTTAAATACTATCTAACTGTATGGAAAGAGGAGAGGGGTATGATGGATCTTTTTTTGGTTTACCCATAAAATAAATGGCATTTAGTACGTGTCGGAGCACTGTGCGGGGTAAAGATGTCATATAAATATGCCCGCGCGAAGAAGAGATTTGTACGAAAGCAAAAATGAATAGTTATCTAGCTTATAATGTTTCTTTAGCCAATTTTTTCACTCATCAACTATCTCTCTTTTTCCCGTCCGTGATTCTGTACGGACGTGTAGCGTGTGATACCTATACCCGCAAGTACAAGAACCTGCAGTCTTCGGAAACAATGGCGTATTTTACTACGTTCTTTATCACAGTGATGGAAAGTGTTCCCTTTTCTTCAAGGCAGAAGAGGTAAATATAATTAAGTTAAAAGGGCAAACAATATACTAATCAATTAGACTGTTTCTGTGGTAATCGCAACCAGAGACTGTGGAGGTGCCAACTTAGATGCGTGAATTGTTATTGGAGAAACTGTCCGCCAACCACACACCTCGAAATAATCCAAATTATTCGCACTAAAATTAAATGGCCAGTACTATTAGTAACTACAATAGGGGCCATGTATAAAGCATAACTGTTGTATTTCCGTCATCGTGGGTTTGTAACGCTGTGCTATGATTAGCTGGAGATAAAGAGAGGAAAAGATTTTTAATCTTCCATTAAGACAACTGGGCTGTCTCCGCCATCTTCGATTATTCGTTGGCTCTTTCACTTTTAATACTGTCTTATGACTGCGTGGAGATAAGGAGGGGAAGGGCGAAAGGGCGCATGCGGAAAGAGAAGCCAAAGTAAATGCGAGAGAAATTTGACAGAGCATTGAAAGACCTAGGTGCAAACAAGGGGGAGGGAGGCGGGGGGCGGGGGTGGGGCCAACCAGGCATCATGTGTCCCTACCATTACCAAATCCTGATTAATACGCTAACCCCGTGAAGATGTGGTACAAACTCAGGAAAAAGAGCAAGTAATTACCATCATAGAATTAGTTTTAACATATGTCAGAACAATATAATATATAGTGCATTAACCGTAACAACTCGTGGTTGGTTTTAGTAACTGTTCTCACACTATTATGTACTGACAGCTGACAACATACCTAATTTAAGGCTATGACCACCCAACCCATGTAACACAGAACAGTATCAAATTCAAGCTGTTATGTGTGTCACATCCCACCAATACGGTGTGTGCAGCGTATGAAGTGCAGCCACTGGGTAGATGTTCCACAACCTTGATAGTAGGACTCCACCATGGCACTTTAGAGTTCTGAAATGGAAAGATTTTATATTTCTGTGTCTTTAAGATATTTAAGATGTGCAAATTGGACAATTGCACTACAATAATAATTCTTTCCTTTGATTGGGAGAAACTGCAATTACATATATATTTGACACGAACATAAGCTCATTAATCAATCCCACGTCCAGAAGAGACCAAGGAGGTTGTAACTCGTAATCAATAAGTAGTGCAACTGTATGATGTATGCACTGGCTTGCTGTAACTGATGTGAACAGGTAAATCAGAAGATGAGGCTAGTAGCCTCGAAATCGATCATGTTAAAGTAAAAAGAAATGGAAGATCATTTAATTTCCCCCTGAGGCAAATTCATTTGTACTCTCAGTAGCTGAGTTTAGTTGCAGCATCTGCCACGTATACATGTGTTTCTTATGATACACGTTTTTCATCAGTCCCCATGTGCCAAAGTCCACAGTATAGTGCAGAGCTGAGAATAATATCTTGCGAAAGTCGTACCTTAAATTGACCTAACCCCGCTGCAGCTACCTACCTGACACCAAGAAACCTTCCTTAATCTGGATGCAGTGTAAATTCGTCACCTAAAGATGTTAGCCTGACTGAAACTACACTTTTTGATTAAAAATACCCAGACACCTGTTTCTGAATATTGAGGTGGGGTGCGTTCACCCTTCACCTTTATGACGGCTTGAACTCTGGTGCGGATACTTACAATGTGAATGAATGTGTGTGGAGGAATGGAAACCCACTCTTCCTCAAGATCTAGAGGAGATGGTGACGTTCTACGCTGGATTTTCGAAGGAAGTCGACTTTCTAGCCCACCCCACGGCACCAGCCACATACAGGCCATTTCGTTGCCTTTCAATTAATTACATGTACATTTTAATGTGAAGACCTTTATGCTTAGCCTGGCTCCAACGGAAATTTTTTAATGGAATTTTTTTGGTTTTATTGGTGGCTACACATAGCATTTTACTTGAAATGAACTTCCTTGTTCTGAAATTTGTCGCCGCCAATATGTGGTTATACTTCCGAAGAACACAGTTTCGTAGTGGTTAAAACCACAGTGAAAGATTATTAATAACCCTTTATATCTGTTTGGTTGGTTTTCTCAAATCATTCATCGCAATAGCCGAAGGTTCACACCTGTCATACGTGACCTGGAAGACTTTGAACAGAATACGAGTTGGAGTGTCAAGGTGCAGAGCAAACCTCAGGAAGTGGGGCTTCAGTAATGGGGAGGAAACTTGTCAGTGTGGTGACGTACAGGACGAACAATGTCTGCTAGTCTGCAGGAACATACCGGCTGCATGCACTATCTGTGATCTTGCTGCAGCCAGCGAAACTGCTGTGATAACCGCCAAATACTGGGCCCGTCAAAAAATAAAATCTTCTTGCTGCTTGTTTGTCTGCTGCTTGCTTGTATATACAGGGTGTTACAAAAAGGTACGGCCAAACTTTCAGGAAACAATCCTCACACACAGAGAAAGAAAATATGTTATGTGGACATGTATCCGGAAACGCTTACTTTCCATGTTAGATCTCATTTTATTACTTCTCTTCAAATCACGTTAATCATGGAATGGAAACACACAGAAACAGAACGTACCAGCGTGACTTCAAACACTTTGTTACAGGAAATGTTCAAAATGTCCTCCGTTAGCGAGGATACATGCATCCACCCTCCGTCGCATGGAATCCCTAAGGCGCTGATGCAGCCCTGGAGAATGGCGTATTGTATCACAGCCGTCCACAATACGAGCACGAAGAGTCTCTACATTTGGTACCGGGGTTGCGTACACAAGAGCTTTCAAATGCCCCCATAAATGAAAGTCAAGAGGGTTGAGGTCAGGAGAGCGTGGAGGCCATGGAATTGGTCCGCCTCTACCAATCCATCGGTCACCGAATCTGTTGTTGAGAAGCGTACGAACACTTCGACTGAAATGTGCAGGAGCTCCATCGTGCGTGAACCACATGTTGTGTCGTACTTGTAAAGGCACATGTTCTAACAGCACAGGTAGAGTATCCCGTATGAAATCATGATAACGTCCTCCATTGAGTGTAGGTGGAAGAACATGGGGCCCAATCAAGACATCACCAACAATGCCTGCCCAAACGTTCACAGAAAATCTGTGTTGACGACGTGATTGCACAATTGCCTGCAGATTCTCGTCAGCCCATACATGTTGATTGTGAAAATTTACAATTTGATCACGTTGGAATGAAGCCTCATCCGTAAAGAGAACATTTGTACTGAAATGAGGTTTGACACATTGTTGGATGAACCATTCGCAGAAGTGTACCCGTGGAGGCCAATCAGCTGCTGATAGTGCCTGCACACGCTGTACATGGTACGGAAACAACTGGTTCTCCCGTAGCACTCTCCATACAGCGACGTGGTCAACGTTACCTTGTTCAGCAGCAACTTCTCTGACGCTGACATTAGGGTTATCGTCAACTGCACGAAGAATTGCCTCGTCCATTGCAGGTGTCCTCGTCGTTCTAGGTCTTCCCGTCGCGAGTCATAGGCTGGAATGTTCCGTGCTCCCTAAGACGCCGATCAATTGCTTCGAACGTCTTCCTGTCGGGACACTCTTCGTTCTGGAAATCTGTCTCGATACGAACGTACCGCGCCACGGCTATTGCCCCGTGCTAATCCATACATCAAATGGGCATCTGCCAACCCCGCATTTGTAAACATTGCACTGACTGCAAAACCACGTTCGTGATGAACACTAACTTGTTGATGCTACGTACTGATGTGTTTGATGCTAGTACTGTAGAGCAATGAGTCGCATGTCAACACAAGCACCGAAGTCAACATTACCTTCCTTCAATTGGGCCAACTGGCGGTGAATCGAGGAAGTACAGTACATACTGACGAAACTAAAATGAGCTCTAACATGGAAATTAAGCGTTTCCGGACACAAGTCCACATAACATCTTTTCTTTATTTGTGTGTGAGGAATGTTTCCTGAAAGTTTGGCCGTACCTTTTTGTAACACCCTGTATTTTTGAATTTGTGTCATAAATACTACTGTACATATTTAATTTTGCAAATCTGTTATGTGAATCAATACTTATTAGTTTTTGTAATTACTTTATGTCCTGGACGCGAAAAATAAATAAAAAAGAATTCATCCCAAAGGTGTTCCATTGGGTTCAGGTCAAGACTCAGGCAAGTTAGTCAACTCCAGAAATGTTACAGTCCACAAACCATTGCTAGATGCAGATTTATGACAGGGTGAAATGTCAGGCTGATATAAACAGTCATCGTATCTGAGATACTACTCTATCGTACGTAGGTCGCTGTGATGTAAAATGTGTTCATATTCTTCCGCAATTGGTCTTTTCTTAAGCGTAATGAGGGAGACGCATCCCAACCACGAGAAACATCCCGTCCCGTAACGGCACCTTCTTCAAACTTCACTGAGGGTGCTACATATTATGACAGGTAACATTCTCAACGTATTCGTGAACCCCAAACCCTTCGATCGAATTGTCACAGGGTATAGCGTGATTCACCACTCGAAATCACTCTTTCCCGGTCATCCGCTGTCCTGTGACGTCAAGTGTCATCTAGACCGACTACAGAAATACGAGGTTGTGCTGAACAGTAGTGCCTTCTAATTTTTTTATGCAAACTCTCAAAGTATTTTGAATGAAACAAACGTTATTAATGTTATACAGCTTTGTTCATCGCACCTACCTACTGCCAGCCCTCTGCCGCTAGAGGTGACCGAATTGTAGCGTCTGACATGGCCATTTGTAACGTAACTATGTCAGTGCGTGACAAATAGCGTTCTGTAATCGAGTTTTACGAATCCGCAGGGTTCATACACTTAAGAAGCACCCTCTCCTTCAGCGTGGCAAAGCAAGACCACACACGAGCGCTGCGGCTTCTGTGGCAGTCCGTGCCTTGGGTTTCATTGTCATCGATGATGCTCCATACACTCCCGACTTGGCCCCATCCCACTACCATTTGTTTGCAGAACTTAAAGAGCGCCTTCCATAACTTCCTTTTGATAGTGATGAAGCGGCGCAAGCAAAGGTGATCTAGTGGCTCCGTCAACACAGTGAGATGTTTTACAGTGGCTGTATCGACAAAGTGGCCTCTCATTGGGAGAGTCTGTTCGTCGTCAGGCTGACAATGTTGACAAATAAATATTTAGACATGAAGAAAAGATTTGCAGAATCTTAATAGTAGGTATTAAAATCCATGGGGAAGAGATAAAAACTTTGAGGTTCGCTGATGACATTGTAATTCTGTCAGAGACGGCAAAGGATTTGGAAGAGCAGTTGAACGGAATGGACATTGTCTTGAAAGGAGGGTGTAAGATGAACATCAACAAAAGCAAAACAATGATAATGGAATGTAGTCGAATTAAGTCGGGTGATGCTGAGGGAATTAGATTAGGAAATGAGACACTTAAAGTAGTAAAGGAGTTTTGCTATTTGGGGAGCAACATAACTGATGATGGTAGAAGTAGAGAGGATATAAAATGTAGAGTGGCAATGGCAAGTAAAGCGTTTCTGAAGAAGAGAAATTTGTTAATATCGAGTATAGATTTAAGTGTCAGGAAGTCGTTTCTGAAAGTATTTGTATGGAGTGTAGCCATGCATGGAAGTTAAACGTGGACAATAAATAGTTTGGACAAGAAGAGAATAGAAGCTTTTGAAATGTGATGCTACAGAAGAATGCTGAAGATAAGGTGGGTAGATCTTATAACTAATGAGGAGGTACTGAATAGGATTGGGGAGAAGAGAAGTTTGTGGCACAACGTGACTAGATGAGGGGATCGGTTGGTAGGACATGTTCTAAGGCATCAAGGGATCACCAATTTTGTATTGGAGGGCAGTGTGGAGAGTAAAAATCGTAGAGGGAGACCAAGAGATGAACACACTAAGCATATTCAGAAGGATGTAGGTTGCAGTAGGTACTTACTGGGAGATGAAGAAGCTTGCACAGGATAGAGTAGCATGGAGAGCTACATCAAACCAATCTCAGGACTGAAGACCACAACAACAACAATAACGATTGTTTTATTTAAAAGTTTTAAGCATTTTCACATAAAGCATTCGAGGCATTACTTTTCACCACGTCTTCGTATGTGGCTTCTGAGGTGTAGGTGAACATCGTACTCCATTCTTTTTAACTCAATCAGCACAGTCCTTTTGCTACCTGTACTGCTGGTAGCACTCTGTAGCTCACGAGTGATTCTTTCGGCGGATTTCATGCGATGTTTAACAACTACCCTCTACAATGAACGACGCTACCTCTGCGTCAGTATGTGACATCTGCCTGGTCTCAGTTTAACTGAGGATGTTTGTTCCTTCACGTTTCCATTGTGCAATCACGTCAACAGCAGTCAGACCTGTGCTGCTTTAGAACGGTTCAAATTTCCCTGGTGGGTTTGTTAGGCAGGTGACACCCGGTAACTAGTTCACGTGCGAAGCCACAGGGCTCTCATATCTGCTCCTCTACTAATAACGCAATACTAGCCACCCCTATTTGTATTGGCGGATCCGTCTCCTGTGATATTATGTGGTCAATTCCGCATTACACATGTTTGTCTCCATACATTTGACCAGTTAGTGTTCTTGTCTGCGAATAAATACACCTACGAAAAAGTACGCAATGCCAAAGATGATTAATGCAGAGTAAAGAAATATCGCCTAGGTAACGTATGTGTGATCAACATTGCAAGATCACAGGTCAATGTAAGAGCGAGACAAGCCACTGCTAATGTGAAATACTGGTACATTAATACTCGATGTAGCCACCAGAGCGCTGCATGCAAGCACTACGTTCAACAGGTGCTGGATGTGAGTTTGTGGGATGGAGTTCAATGCCATCAGTATAGGGCGGTTAATTCTCTCTGTGGATGACGTTGGAGTTGTCCTCCGATGATATCCCATATGTGGCCGATTGGAGACAGATCTGGTGACTGCTCAGGTCAAGGCAACATGTCGACTCTCTCTAGATCATCTTGGGTTACAACAGTGGTATCTGTCGTAAAACTCCCCATGGAATACTGTTCAGCAGTGCTAGCACAACACGTCGATTACCAGATTGATGAAGAAATTTTCAGTCAATGTGTGTGGGATAGCTGCGAGATTGTTTCTGCTATCATACGAAATCGCACCTTAGACCATAACTCCAAGTGTACGTCCAGTGTGTATAGCGAGCAGGCTATCACCTGGCCTCCTCCTAACCAACACACGGCCGTCACTGGCATCAAGGCAGAACCAGCTCTCGTCAGAAAACACAACCGACCTCCCCCCTGCCATCTAATGAGCTTCCGCTTGACACCACTGAAGTTCAAAATGATTCAAATGGCTCTGAGCACTAAGGGACAACTTCTGAGGTCATCAGTCCCCTAGAACTTAGAACTACTTAAACCTAACTAACCTAAGGACATCACACACATCCATGCCCGAGGCAGGATTCGCACCTGCGACCGTAGCGGTCGCGCGGTTCCGGACTGTAGCGCCTAGAACCGCTCGGCCACCCGGGCCGGCACCACTGAAGTCTCAATGGTTGTGGTGTGGGGTGAGTGGAATCCAATCTACAAGGCGTCTGGCTCAGAGCTGTCCTTGAAGTAACCGATTTGTACCAATTCGTTGTGTCACTGTGCTGCCACTGCTTGTCAAATTGCTGCTGCAGATGGAGTACGATGTGCCAGAGCCATACGCCGAAGACGACGGTCTTTCCTCTCGGGAAGGCCACGTGGCAGTCCGGAGCCTGTTCTTCTTGCGATCGTACATTCTCGTGACCACTGCTGCACACAATCATGCACACAGGTGACTACAATCCTGCCTAGTCTTTCTGCAGTATCGCAGAAGGAACATCCAGCTCCTCCTAGCCCTATTACACGTACTCGTTATAACTGAGTGATGCGTCTCCGTCGCCTTAAATGCGTTCTTGACTAACATCAACTCGCCACATCCAATCTCAAAAGTGACTAACGCCCATGACATCTACAGCGCGAATTTAAAGCAAACCTGATTTGCATCGTCGTAGTGGCACTGCTAGCGCCACTGTAATGCTACTGGCTCGAATTTTGAGTAGACGTCATCTTTTAGATGTAGAAAGACACCTACGAACTTTCGTTTATGTCGCACAACTAGTGTTGCGATTTTCTTTTCCATCAGTGTGTTCATTACAGCAGCTTTTCACGGTGCGATGAGATTTTTTTAAAAAAATCTATATTGCGATAATAATAATAATTATACAAATTAACCCACCACCTTAGTGATTAATGTGTCCTAATGTTAATAGAATATTATATGTTATTTGCAGCTATTACAGTTATTACAGTTAATTTGTGAGCTACAGGCAGTGCGACACAGTGCATGTTAATAGGCAAATTACGAGTTTGTCAAACTATACACTACTACCTACTTGTTAGTAATCCTAACTGCCTGCTGCGTTATAGATGTGTCAGCATAGATATAAACCTACTTCAAGGACTTGCTCATCGAGCTAATCCCGATGAGCGTGCCCCTGACACTGGGCAGGCCAAAACTACTTGTTGCTGCAGGTTCCTAGTTTAGTATCTACTTCTAATCCTACTGGCTACTAACTAACCTACGTCAAATCTGGTGCTGTCATAATCGTGAAGTTGGTGCACCCCAGTCCCCCTAGCCCTGCACGTGGCGGATTCCAACTATCAAGTCGACCTGTCCACGCACAGGCGGTACAGGATTAGGGTACTAGGACACGTTTAGTGGTTGATTCTAATCGCGAAAGTCCCTCCGGTATGCAGTCAGAACTCTACGTGAAACCTCATTTGCCACCAGGTTGTTCGAGGTTTCAAAAGTCTCTTCGTGTCTTAATAAGTCGCATGTATTGTTGTTTGGTAGCTGTTGTCTTAACCCTTTAGTGACCAAATTATTTCTGGAAGTTGTAGACTTTTTATGAACACTTTATTGGGATAAGAAACCGTTCATAAAATCATAGTTTCAATCTTGAAAGTGAGAGTTTAGCCTACGAGTATTAAAAAAATATAATGGGAACTATTGTTCCTTTATTTTTCAGTACAAAAACATGTTAAACATTACATTTATATTTGTATTAGTTCATACTGTCCTCTGAGTTCACTAAGGTGATGTACTATGTAACTTAGAGAAGCATGGTGCTACACACAAAGGTACACGACAGTTGCTACACATTTCTCTTTTCTTTGTCCTTGGTGCTACATTGGCGGCATCTTCTGTTTGTTGTACCTTTTGTAGGGAAATGAGTTCCAACTTTCTCCAGACAAACTTCATCTGGTACTCCAGACACACCTCTTTTTGGTGTTTGAAAATTAATAGGCCTTCCTCTTCTCTTACGACTTGAGAAACCAGAGATAAGCGGCCTTGCCAAGTGCAATCTAAATGTTAGCTAGTCTGCTTCTGTCTTCTGTAGCTTCCACATAACGTAGGAATTGACAACTGCCAAATCCACAAGAAAGAAAAACAGTTTGTGCCACCACTTCCATGAACGACGGCGTACAGCATACCGTTCACGCAGCTGATCAAATCTGTGCACTCCTCCCATTATTTTATTATACTTTGCCACAGCCAATGGGCAGAATACTTCACTTCTGCTTTCACTAACTTACCTTGTAATATTTATGCAATTTTCAGTCAAATCCAGCAAATATACACGAATACTATCTCCCTCATAAATATATAAATAGATAAATACAACACAAGTCACTTCACACGCAAAAGGAAAGCACACTATCCAAAAAACGCTGTAGCGGTCGAAACAGTGGCTCGTTTTCACGCGGGAACTGCTCTTCTGCATTGACTGACTCACAAGGTAGAGATACAACAGCTTTTGCCTAACCGTTGACAATCTACACATAGTTAGCACACTCTAACAGAGATGGTAGCACAAGTTAGAAGTGGGAACACGGATTACCACTGAACTTACAGCGAAAACAAATAAGTGGGAACTATAGTTCCCACTGGTCACTAACGGGTTTATAACTGCTACATCACCGAAAAGGGGGGCACTCGTAAACCACATGGTCGGGAGTACCCTCCGAAGCGCCACAGTCACACTCAGGTGTAGCCCTTTTCCCAAACCGACATAGATGTGTCGCGTAGTGCCCATGACCAGTGAGAAAATGAATTAGACCCCGGGTCGGTTCGAAGTACCTCATGCCTAACCTTTCTTTAACATTTGGCAAGAGTCTGAAGGTTCTTCTGCCAGATTCATCCATTTCCCAAAATTCCTGCCTTAAGTCCTCACCCCTTCTCCGTATCTCGCCCTTGTCCCTAGCCATGAGTTTCCACACAAAATACCCTTGTTTGAGCCCGACTCCTGCAACGCCGTCCGATGCCGAAGAGTTACGCCCAGGCGCGCAGCCGAGCGGCTCGGCGGCTGTGGTGCCCTCCGGTTGCGTGGGAGTCGTCGCGTCTCCGTCATCGCGATGGCATTCCAGAGGCGGCGGCGGCGGCGGCGGCGGCGACCATCCCGCGTCTCGCCCCATAACTCAGTTTGGCAGCAAATAAGCCCACTAAATCTTATATTCGATTATCACAAACATTTCATTGGAAGCCGCGGCCGGCGTTACAAATGAATTACCGTACTCAATAAAGCTCGTCTATATCTCCCAGGTGTGTATGACTGCAATAAAATAGAAGGCCACGGCTATTAACGGCCTCCTCCTCCTCCTGCTTCTTCTCCTCCCCTCTGCTTCTCCTCTGAGGCCTTCTTTTTTTTCATCTCCTTTTGCCTGCCTTTCGTGAAGCAAGAAGAACGAGCGGATGGAGTGATTTATGCGGCAGAATGGCGCGGCCTGACTTTTAGGTAGCCCGGCGGTCGGATTGGAACTAAAAACGTCTGAGCGCCCTTTGAGGGGCCTAGCGCGGAGTCTCGCGAGTCGGCGGCGGCGCGCGCAGTAAATCTCCCCCCGCCAGACGGCGGGCCGCTCTCTCTCGCGGGTTCAATTCCGAATCAATTCGTGGCCGTGGGTGGCTGGCTCGGCCGCGCGTTGCGAGCCGCCGGACAGGAAGACTGAGCGGACCCATTTGTACGGCGTATCAATAGCGGCGCGGCCATAATTCTCTTATAAGCCCGCGATCCGTGCCCAATCAGAAACGAGCGGACACGGGAAGCGCAGCATGGGGCCCGGCGCGCGGATCTCGCCTCCCATACATCTATCTGCCTCGGTGCCGACCGGGTCCTGCTCAAGAGAACTGCAGCAACCGACGGGCTGGCCCGGAAGCGAACCCACACTGTCCGCACGTCAGCTGCCTACCCTTTCTGGACGACAGCTCTCCAAGTGCTCTCTGTGACGTAAGAGGGAGGACTTACGGGTTGGGAGTAAACCAAAGTAAGGCAAAGGTATGAGTAAAAGTAGAAATTAGATTAGGCACCACCTCACAAACATGGGTTCGAATGGTTCAAATGGCTCTGAGCACTATGGGACTTGACATCTGAGGTCATCAGTCCCCTACAACTTAGAACTACTTAAACCTAACTTAAACCTAACCAACCTAAGGACATCACACACTTCCATGCCCGAGGCACGATTCGAACCTGCTTAAGCGCCTAGAACCGCTCGGCCACACAGGTCGGCACAAGCATGGGTTGTTGTTGTTGTGGTCTTCAGTCCTGAGACTGGTTTGATGCAGCTCTCCATGCTACTCTATCCTGTGCAAGCTTCTTCATCTCCCAGTACCTACTGCAGCCGACATTGAATCTGCTTAGTGTATTCATCTCTTGGTCTCCCTCTACGATTTTTACCCTCCACGCTGCCCTCCAGTACTGAATTGGTGATCCCTTGATGCCTCAGAACATGTCCTACCAACCGATCCCTTCTTCTGGTCAAGTTGTGCCACTAACTCCTTTTCTCCCCAATTCTATTCAATACCTCCTCATTAGTTATGTGATCTACCCATCTAATCTTCATCATTCTTCTGTAGCACCACATTTCGAAAGCTTCTATTCTCTTCTTGTCCAAACTAGTTATCGTCCATGTTTCACTTGCATACATGGCTACAGTCCATACAAACACTTTCAGAAAGGACTTCCTGACACTTAAGTCTATACTCGATGTTAACAAATTTCGCTTCTTCAGAAACGCTTCCCTTGCCATTGCCAGTCTAAATTTTATATCCTCTCTGCTTCGACCATCATCAGTTATTTTGCTCCCCAAATATCAAAGCTCTTTACTACTTTAAGTGTCTCATTTCCTAATCTAATTCCCTCAGCATCACCCAATTTAATTCGACTACATTCCATGACCTTCGTTTTGCCTTTGTTGATGTTCATCTTATATCCTCCTTTCAAGACACTGTCCATTCCGTTCAACTGCTCTTCCAAGTCCTTTGCTGTCTCTGACAGAATTACAATGTCATCGGCAAACCTCAAAGTTTTTATATCTTCTCCATGGATTTTAATACCTACTCCAAACTTTTCTTTTGTTTCCTTTACTACGTGCTCAATATACAGATAGAATAGCATCGGGAAGAGGCTACAACCCTGTCTCACTCCCTTCCCAACCACTGCTTCCATTTCATGTCCCTCGACTCTTATAACAGCAATCTGGTTTCAGCACAAACTGTAAATAGCCTTTCGCTCCCTGTATTTTACCCCTGACACCTTCAGAATTCGAAAGAGGGTGAGAGGTGGCATGAGCCCCCTCTCATATTTCTATCTTACGATTTTCCTCTCTAATTGCATGCGGTGAAAAGTCTCTATTCCTTCACACGCGGACTTCCCACGCAGCGTCTCTCGTCACCCGGGTGGTCCGGTGACAGGCGGGCTCTGCTGATCTTGAGAGGGTTAAGCTGACGGGTATGAGGGAGTCGAGTGAATGCTTTCCAGACGCCGACATTGTCAAAAGACACGCCCGCAGGGGCCTGAAGTAGCGGCTGGGCTCGAGGTTCCATTACTTCGCAGAAACTTAACGAAAACACCAGCGAGGCGTGGGAATGACTTGTGTACCTAGGCAGTTGTGGCGGGAAAATCCCCACGCTTTCTGCTAAATAGTAACTGTGATTGGCTTGCTCAGGGCATAGCTCCGTGACGTAGCAAAATCAGCGCAGAATTGGCGCCAAGAATCTCCATTGGTGGAATGGTAGTGCTCTGGCAATAGAGTGGAATTTTCCGCCGGTTTTCGAGTTGCTGATTGGAACGTTTAACCATAGCCACTGTCGTGGGGGCGGGAATGTTCTGTGTTCGGCCTGTACGGGTGCTCTTGAGGAGTCGGCTCTCGCCTTTTGGTCGGGATAGGTTACAAGACTGAGCTCTCGCTGCTCTGGACAGCCTGCCTTCCGTTGGCTGTCTAATATACTTTTATTTAATTGTAACTGTTTGACGAAGTTGCTGAAGTTTCGACTTCTTCGTAACTTTCCGAGTACAGTTGGCAATTGAGCGTTCTGCGTACAGGCGGCCTATGTTGTGTGTCTTGAGCAGTTTTGGCTAAAGTTGACTGTATTGGAGTTGCAGTGTGACTTCGCTTGTTAAAATCAATCACTGTACCGTCAGTGATTGTGTGGCGAGCCTTCTTCGTCTCCCTCAGAGGCGCATTTGTATTGCTAGGAAGTCTTTAGTCTGGAACAACCAGACCAGGATAATTAGTTTCGGGCTATACTCGCGACATTATCATCACCACGACGGGACGTCGAAGCAACCAGCCATCGCCTCCGGTACGCCAGATCGTGTTCTTGCAGTTAAGAAGACAGTTTGGTAATGTATGTCCTCAGCACCGGCAGATAGGGATTTTCCTAGGTGATAATCAGAGCTAAGCAGAGGGCGCCTGTTCGTCTTTTTCTTTGTTCTGTCTTGGGTGTTCATTGTCTGAATTCTCACTACTGTAGCAGAAAGTAATGTTGGGTTGGCTATGTGTTTCTCTTAAGATTTGAGTTGCAAGGAATTGGCTCCACATACCACTTCGTCATAAATGTCACAATCTAGTTTAGGGACAGCTTCTCCACAGCATTAATTTGAGTATCCAATTTGAGCCAATTTGATGTATTGTAAATGTTTCATGTGTTTTTGTTTATTATTTTGAGTTATAATAAATCATATTGTTATTTTGGACAGAACTTTCATTCTGTTAATCGGTAGAGCAACCCTATCATTTCTCACTACGTTAATGAAACTTTCCTTTATTTAACTGATTTATCAAATTAAATTATTGCAGGTGCCAAACTCTTTTCTACTCCACTTGCAGGGTCGATTACAGTCAGTTCGCGTTTCTTTTTAATCCATGTGCAACAGCAAAAGTCGGAGTTAGAATAGAGCGGCTTAGGGCATCCTTTATATATGAAGATTCTAGAAGAATTTAGTGTTAAATACACTGCTAGCCCCGGCACCTCGCAGAAAATGGCGACTCTTAGCCTCGGATCTTTCCTGTGAATCACTGATAAGCAAACAGTATTCTTAGTAGGAACATTCAAATTCTTTTTCTCAATTTTTTTTAATGATTAATACCCCAGTTCATTTCTTGTAGTTCCGCGATTAGTTTTTAAGTAGCGGCGCATGATTACAGTTTTTGTTTTCAGTGTATATATTTTTTTTGTACATTGTTTTTCGTGTTTCGTTGATGTGGTGTCCGTACCACATCGCACTTTGTCGGATTTGTATGCGGTTTCTGTACCACATCAAATTGTGTTTGTAATTACAGCGTTGGAACAGCGTTGTTGAAATTTTATGTCTATGTGCAAAAATACAGGGAGTAGATTATTTTTACTGTGTATTTTAGATAAATTTTGTTTCTCATGAATGATCACGAGAAGTAAGGCACGACTATTATCGAGCGTAGCTAAAACGAAAGAGGATTGCATAATGGATAAGGGGCAGTTTACTGACGGGGATAGGTTCGGAGATGAGATGGGCACATTTTTAGCAGGTCAGGACGACAGGGTCATTGATGAGGACGGTGATTTGGACGCGATCTTAGAGCAACGTCGCGACCGTGATTATGATAGTGAGGTAGAGGATGAAACAGACAGGCACACAGGTCGAGACGGCAGCAGAAGTTTATAATCAAACGAACGAGAGCAGACAGGGGCCAGCTCGGTCACGTCACAGCTATAGTGCCCAGGTGTCCAGAGTTACATCGCCCATGTGTGACGAGGATAAAAAAGATGACATTAACCCAATACTGAACTTCCTACGATCAATGAAAGAAGAAGATGAGAAACAGCGTAAGAAGGACACTCAGACTATAATTTCGCATATAGGAGAAATTCGTGGGGAATTACTAACAATAAAGAAAGAATGTGGAGAAGTAAAACAAATGTCAATGGCTGCACAAAAAATAGCAGGCCTGGCCAAAACGGCAGCAATAGGGGCAATGAAAGTCGCGGAAGCAACTTTTAAACTCGCAGGGCGCTTGCGACGTACAACACAATCCCACTCAAAATCCCTAGTGTTCTTAAAAACTCAAGGTAATATCGCGGTTGCAAACAACACGAAACGAATGGAAGAAGTAGAGAGTCGGACAGCAAAACTAGAGCGAAACGGGCACACGAGCACTGCGCGTTCGGATACCAATGATGGAGTACACAGAATTGTGTCTCCGAGGAAAAGCCCGCCGTGCTCTAGCCCAGTGACAGAGTGCGGAACTAACAATGCACACGCAGAAACAGCGAGTAATAGCTCTAATAATTGTAGCCCACTTAGGAGAGTGAATTCTGCGTGCCACTTCCACTGTGATACAGAGGTAGCACATAACAGTTATCACCAAGACAGATCAGGACACTCAGCAGACGTGCAAGTATCGGAAACGAGTGACAACACCAGTGCGAGGATCAGACAGGATTTTGATCACAATCACTTCCGGTCGATACAAAAATTCCATAAGTTCAAAGAAAATGGAGGGTCGATGCATCCGAAGAGCTGGGTGATGCAATTTACAAATTCATTCCCGACATCATGACCAACCCAGGCAAAATTAGAATTCATGTGTGGACACATCGAAGGCCAAGCCGCGGAAAAGATGCGGGGTGTGGCAGCGACGTGTCGAACTTATCAGGAATTTGTTGGTGCATTCCTGCGGACCTACTGGTCAAAGGAAACGCAAGACAGGATTAAAGAGGAAATAATATTTTGTCCTGAACTGGAAGTGTCCGGACATAGGAGCGCAACCAAATTTCTTGATGATTTATACAAGAAGAATCAATTTTTAGATAGTCCATGTAGCAACGGAGAAATCATTATATTTTGCTTTTCCAAATTGCCAGTTAGGTACCAACAGACACTTGTCGGGAAGTGTGGATCTGACATAGAAGCATTCAAGAGTCTATTGCGCGAACTCGAAGTAGTCTTTGATAAACAAGACGCAAAGGACAGGAAGAAGGGGCAAAGTAACAAATACCACGGGCCACGAAGGGAAGATGACAACAGATCGCATAATCGCACTGGTCAGTTAGGAAACCAGGGTTACGGGAGTCAAGGTTACGCTATTCAAGGTTATAGAAACCAGAGACACGGAAACCAGAACGTTAGGGAACAGAGTCAATCTAGACAAGGAATCTGGGATAGGAGGAATAACGAACGGCAAAGCGACCGTAATTGGAGAGAGCGAAACCAAGGACAACAGTGGAGCCAGGAGATTGAAACTAGACCCGCAAATCCTAAAGCACGTCAGAGGAGGGAGAGCTTAACAAGGGATTGACGCCAGACTAGTGCGAACACAGGCCGCCGGAATTTCGCACGTAATCTCGGATCTGGTCAACTACGGATGATAAATTACGAAGATTTATCAGAAATCCTGCTCGAAGAACATAAAACAACTCCTCGACAGGATCGGCAGCCTCATATCACAGTAGCAATAGCTGAAAAGAGAATGAAGGCATAATAGATAGTGGAAACCACATAACAGCAATATCTGAGGCAGCATACAAGAGGTGCTCTCAGGAGGTGGACTGGCCTGTCCTATCGGTTAAGAAAACCAAAATAAAAGGGGCATTAGCGGGTAAATGTACGGAGGTCACCCAACAAACAGGACTGGAATTCTCCTGCCAAGGACACAAAATAGAGTCTAACTTCTGGATCGTGCCAAATCTGGCGATCGACATGATAATAGGAACGGACTTCCTAAATGAGCATGAAGCGATAGTTGTTCTAGGACGAGGTGAAGTGGTTCTGAGGAAAGGGAATCCCGTCCACATTAAGTTCGACGACCAGCTGATCCCAGCTCAACTACCGTCTAACTGTGTTCGGATAAACTATGCGTGTCAGAAAGACAGAAAGGAAGAACAGGTCGACGTTGCGAGTAGGGGAGAGGACACGGATGAGAATGAAGTCGTAGTAATGGGAGAAATAAAGGAGAAAATAGGAGAAAAAGTGGAAGCAATGAAGAATATAAGGTGCGACCACCGCAAAGAACTTCATAAATTACTAGTAGAACATGCGGACGTTTTCATTCCCAAGACAGGATCAATAAAGAACTTCCAATATGAATTCCGTGTACGTCCGCACAACCAGTTTCGTGTGCCACCCTACCCAATCCCCTTGGCATATCGACAGAAAGTAGCAGCTGAAATTACGCGAATGCTGAGTGAAGGAATAATAGAACCTACGGCTTCAGCCTATAATAACCCGCTAAGAGTAGTCGAGGAGGCAGATGGTAGTATTCGTTCAGTCTTGGACTCGCGACAGATTAATACCATAATATAACCCGAAACAGACAGACCGGAACGATTAGAGGAACTCTTACAAAACTTCCATGGAATATCAATCTTCTCATCAGTTGATCTAAAATCGAGTTTCAGGCAGATCGAGCTCCATCCAAATTGCAGACAGTATACAGCCTTTTTAGCATTTGGAAGATGTTACCGGTTTCGTCGTCTGCCATTTGGTTTGAACATTTCGTCTGCCGCATTCATTCGGGGGCTGAACGGCATACTAAGCGATAATTTGAAACGTCATGTCACCAGCTATGTGGACGATTTGCTGATCGCGGGGAAATCTTGGGGAGAGCACAATGCGGTCCTCGGTGAACTCCTTGCGACATTCAAGGAATACGGAGTGACTATCAATATCGAAAAATCGGATTTTGGGACGTCCTCTGTCAAATTTCTAGGACATATAATCACGGGTGAGGGCATTGCGCCAAATCCCGAAAAGATCGAAGCGATTGAAAAGTTTCCCATTCCTACGACAAAGAAGCAGTTAAGGGGGTTCTTGGGGATCATAAATTTTTACAACCGCTTTATACATGTCAAAACTCAGAGCAGTCCTAGATTGCATCAACTTACAGGAAAGAAGATTCCTTGGGAATGGGATGAGGCGGCCGAATCCGAATGGAAAGCATTAAAATTCGCATTATTACAAGCACCCATCCTCTCACACCCTAATTTAGCAGAAGAGCTTTGCATAGTCACGGACAGTTCATACTCAGGTCTGGGTGTCATGGTGTTCCAAGACTATGTACATGAAGGAAACAGGGTGTGGAAGACAATTGCGTTTGGTAGCAGAGTACTAGCCAAGAGTGAGAGGAATTACTCAGTAACCGAGTTAGAGGGGCTGGCTATTGTATGGGCGTTTGAAAAATTCAGATACCTTCTGTTTGGTCGCAAGACGAGGGTCTACACTGACCACAAGGCACTCGAGTTCCTGATGACTGCAAAGCTTAATCACAGGCGGCTCATTAGGTGGGCATCATATCTGCAGCAATACAATTTTTCGATAGAATATATCCCCGGCAGTCAGAACATTATTGCAGACGCCTTATCACGGTCACCGATCGGATTTGAGCACAACATGGAAGAAGATCTGGAGGAAAATCACTACTGCCTTTTCTATATGCAGAAAGTAGCCTTTGAAAATTTTATTACCTGTAGTATGCAGGACATCAAGAAGGAGCAAGACAAGGACCCTGCCCTAGTGTTATTGAAACAGAAATGGATAGACAGAAAACACGCCACCGTCAGGCAGTTCTACCTCTTGCGGAAAGGCATAATTTTCCACCGAAATTATGCCAATGACACTGAATGGGGGGTATGCATCCCTGAACCCCTAATAAACAAGATTATATGGCATACTCACCTCAGCTATGGACACTTCGGACCACGCAAGTGCAATCTCCAGCTAAGTACCATGTGTTACTTTCGAAACATGGAGCGTCGAATTCGGAGGGTACTGTCGGTGTGTAAAGACTGCCAAAAGGCTAAGCACACCACTGTGAGCATACAGGCACCATTATACCCAATCGTACCGACCAAATTAAGACAATTAGCAGCAACAGATTTGATGGGACCTTTGCCAAGAACAAGAAGAGGATATACTTCCGTATTAGTGTTTGTTGAACTAACGTCCAAATACGTTACCTTTACGGCACTGAAGAGGGCGACAGGACGAACTGTAACCCGAGCCCTAATCCGGGATTTCCTACCACAGGTTGGTCATGTGAGTAGAATTATTTCTGATAACGGGCCACAGTTTAAGTCAAAAACATGGAAGGAGACGTTGCGTGGATGTAAAATTGATCCCATTTTTATATCTTCACACCATCCGAGCTCGAATGCTGCAGAACGGGTTATTAAGGAACTCGGAAACTCGTGCCGGTTGTACTGTAACAAACAGCACACGGCATGGGACGTTTTCCTTAAAGACTTCCAGGAGGTGATCAATGAGGCACCCCATGGGATAACAAAATTGGCAGCCATTACAGTACTGAAAAACCGCATTCCTAAGGACTTGATAACCCAAGTCGTAAACTTCCCACCCAGGGCGCGAACGCAGCACCGAGACATAGTGGATTAGGCTCTCAAGAGGATACGGGCTGCAGCAGAGGTCAGGAAGAGACGTGCCGACAGGGGAGCTCGTCTACGACACTTCCAAATTGGACAAAGGGTGCTCGTGAAATCTTTCCGACTCTCTAACAAACAAAAAATGAAATGCCAAAAATTCTATTCTGTTTACAACGGCCCGTACCGTAAAGGAGAGCAGCTCACCACAATGCTTATGAATTGGAGACGCTGAAAGGAAGGAAGTCCATACGACTCCACCACATCTCTCACATAAAGAAGTTCGAAGAATAGTAGTAGTGTAAGTGGTGTACATAGTAGAATGGGTAAATACATGAACCTTGCTATAGTAGTAGTGTAGGTGGTGTGCATAGTAGAATAGGCAAATATATGAACCTTTCTTCGGGGAACAATAATCATTGCATTAATAGATTAAGATTTCTAAAGTATTAACACGCTGCGTTGTCTCGCATAAGAATTTACTGCTGCTAACTTTTTTTGGTTTATGTTCGCGATCTCCACTGTCGATGGGATAAGAGGCACAACCTTTCCATGAGCAATGTTTTTGTCCTTTCCTATCTGGTGTCCATGTTAAGGGATAATGATGAGTGACGAGATGTCGCACAAACGGGCGCATACAAGAACGTGCTCTTAGAAGCGTTCTGAGGAGTCGTGATACGCTCCATAGCGGCCACAACAAGTTCGTGAGACGTTCATACCAATGCTTGCAGGCACGCGTCAGTGCACTGCAAGATTGTGGTATATTGCGTGATTTCGAGGATGAATACGGGCAGTATAGTTGTTACAGTGATGCGCCAGCATCGTTGTCTTGCAAGTCGGGGTGAACCTGTGAGCGTTTGACTCCAATGGTGCCCTGGACGGTAGAAATGCGGGCATAAAGCCTACCATGCCAATGTGATGGTTGGGGATTTAGCGTGCTGCTTGTGACTGTCACAGATGAATAACCAAGGAATTATACTTGGAGATTGGTGACATACTGTGTAGCTGGTGTGTGGTGGGCGACTGAATCCTCAACAGGAACCAGTCTTGGCTTGGTCATATTACATTGCCTCTGGAAAGGTGCGCTTTCATTGCTAAAACTGCATCACATACAAAATTTAGTTCAACTATAAATTTATTGTCTTGTATAGCCATGGCTAACCCAGTCTCCGGAGTTTCAGTGACGCGTAATGAAAACTCGGAGGTCATGTCGTACGGCGCGCACATCACTGTCGTCAATAACGGCGAGCAGCGAGACATCTCAACGTAACAGGAATTATGTAAGAGTATTGTATAACGTAAAAAAAGGTACGATATACTAGGATAAGTTAAACCGTAGGATTTAACATAACTAGATTAATATTATTGGGGTTTTCTACCACAAGTAGGAATGTTTCGCGCGGGCCTGTTGGGATGTTATTTTTCAGGCCATCAAATCACAGACCCGAGATGGACGGACGACGGGCGAGCAAAAGTAGAATAGTTGCATGTTCTTTATAGCACAGTAAGACTTTGACCTGCATAACAACATAATTTAATCAAAAGACATAGAATGTAGGTCGTTGGCAAATGGTAGTTAATTCTTGAGCATGTCTACTGTCGATCTATATAATTAATAGTAATATTAGCGAGGGCCCGCACATTTAGTTGTTCATCCAATACATAGCATCAGTTGTCACACACCATATACAATAGTGAGATCGGTCTCTACACAAATATCAAGATAAACTATTTCCATGTCGAAATTAGACACACCAAGATATTGTTATAATGATAGCCATAGATTAATAACTATAAAAGTAAAATAAGAGTGTCTGAAATGACAGACCATCAATGTGTCGTTATGTAAATTTATTATAACATAGAAAGTCATGGGAAAAAGTTAGGCATAAGATTTTTGTCAGAATTGTGCAGATGACGGGTATCGTGGCAATGCAGAGGCCATCCGGAGCAAAAACAAGAGGTCTTCGGCTACCTGCAAGAAGGGGAGCGTCAGTGCGCCACCTAACGAGAAGGGCGCGGGAGCGTCCGGTCCTGCAAGCTGACAGTCACCGGGCCGTATACCTGAGGGATTAGGCGGGATCCTTGCCGGGCCACAAGCGAAAGTGAGGCTGGCCGTTGACACTGACACACGACGCACACGCGACAGCCTGCTAGCTCTCTAGATGCGGCAGCCGTTTGCAGGGATTCCCTACGGCAGACCACGTTGTCGTGCGTACATGAAGAAGATCACATATCGTGAGAGAACCTGCGCCTCATGTGCCTCAGGACAGAAAGGGACGCTATATACTCACCTGTTTGGGTTTTTACAACTCACTCGCATTGGCCGATCTGCATACACAAAGCAGTATCGTGCCACACACTCTAACAAATGAACGGTCTCATTTCTAACTTCTCCTCTCTGTTAGAGAGCAGTTGTAGCAATCGTCGCTCCTAGTTCGATCCTGTATGGATGACCTCACACACTTGTGAAGTCATCCACGTGCAATCATCCCTCGTCGAACTGCAATATTGGGAAACGTAAAGTACTGTCCAGCAAGAGAAGAGACCTAGACTAGTGATGTATCCCAACAAGTAGACCTCAGAGACAATTAATCGACGTGAGGAGAGCCTATCACTGTGTCTTCCTACCGTACTGCCGTGATCATATGTGTGGGTCTTGCTGCAATCTTAACAGAGTACTGTAGATGCTCCAGCACACCCTATTGCTGTTGCAACAACGTAGCAACAACACTCGACGTTTAGCCCTATGTGATGCTCAAGACATGGAACCATGTGCATCAATGCATATGACTCAACATACCAACCCCCTGAAAGAAACTAACGAATTTGTGAAGTGCTTCGAATATTTCTAACAATGTGATTTAGTGCCTCATTCTCAGCACAGTCGTGAACATTGTGCAATGTGCAAGCACCACTTGACGCCCCATGAGCCTTGTTTTTTTTCTTGAATTTCTTTCTCTAGTGTTGTTTTTGTAATGTATGTCATACCTTGTATGTGTTTGTGTTTTACACTGTAATTCTTATGTAAGTGATAGAGTAGGGCGCACAAATTACAAATTACTGTATTGTTCTCCACACCATGTTGTTTTTTTTTTTGTATTTTGTATTTGTTGTGTGTATGCAAACATTGTGCCTGAGCCAGCCGAAGTGGCCGTGCGGTTAAAGGCGCTGCAGTCTGGAACCGCAAGACCGCTACGGTCGCAGGTTCGAATCCTGCCTCGGGCATGGATGTTTGTGATGTCCTTAGGTTAGTTAGGTTTAACTAGTTCTAATTCTAGGGGACTAATGACCTCAGAAGTTGAGTCCCATAGTGCTCAGAGCCATTTTAGTGTGCCTGAAGTCCCCATAAACTGAAGCAGATACCACCACTGTCATTGTGAATGGACCATCAGTTCAGGGAACATTTTGTAAAGGTTATTCTTGCTGCAGGGAGACAGAATGAATCGGAGGTTGTAATTAGATTCTGAAAGCTCACAAAAAGAGATTGTTAACTTAAATAGTATCATGTGTGAGTGATTTCAGGTTAGTTTAATGGTACAAATTGTTGTAACATCTTGGGCATTTAATTGTGGAGCACTCCAACTCTGATTGTAAAGAATAAACTGCTCCATATTTGGCTCACATGCCCGGGCCATATTTAGTGCGTGATTGTCTATGTGAATCGGTGTTTGGAAGGGGCTCCATGGGTATGGATGTGTGATGTGAGTGTTAGTGTTCCATATTAAGAAGGTGAAGTTGGCTACATCAAAAAAAATCCTCCCTCTATGAGCTGCATTTTTCAGTTGCTGTGATTTTCTTTATAGAGTGCGGCATGTGGAGTCAGTTTGCGAGATTGGCATGATTTAGGTGGCATGAGCCCCCTCTCATTTCTATCTTACGATTTTCCTCTCTAATTGCATGCGGTGAAAAGTCGCTATTCCTTCACATGCGGACTTCCCACGCAGCGTCTCTCGTCACCCGGGTGGTCCGGTGACAGGCGGGCACTGCTGATCTTGAGAGGGTTAAGCTGACAGGTGTGAGGGAGTTGAGTGAATGCTTTCCAGACGCCGACATTGTCAAAAGACACGCCCACAGGGGCCTGAAGTAGCGGCTGGGCTAGAGGTTCCGTTACTTCGCAGAAACTTAGTGAAAACACTTTCTGGCGGCTACCAGGAAGGCGTGGGAATGACTTGTGTACCCAGGCAGTTGTGGCGGGAAAATTCCCGCGCTTTCTGCAAAATAGTAACTGTGATTGGCTTGCTCAGGGCATAGCTCCGTGACGTAGCAAAATCAGCGCAGAAATTGGCGCCAAGAATCTCCATTGGTGGAATGGTAGTGCTCTGGCAATAGAGTGGAATTTTCCGCCGGTTTTCGAGTTGCTGATTGGAACGTTTTACCACGGCCACTGTCGTGGGGGCGGGAATGTTCTGTTTCGACTTCATCATAACTTTCCGAGTACAGTTGGCAATTGAGCGTTCTGCGTACAGGCGGCCTATGTTGTGTGTCTTGAGCAGTTTTGGCTAAAGTTGACTGTATCGGAGTTACAGTGTGACTTTGCTTGTTAAAATCAATCACTGTACCGTCAGTGATTGTGTGGCGAGCCTTCTTCGTCTCCCTCAGAGGCGCAATTGTATTGCTAGGAAGTCTTTAGTCTGGAAGAATCAGACCAGGATAATTAGTTTCGGGCTATACTCGCGACATTATCATCACCACGACAGGACGTCGCAGCAACCAGCCCTCGCCTCCGGTACGCCAGATCGTGTTCTTGCAGTTAAGAAGACAGTTTGGTAATGTATATCCGCAGCACCGGCAGATAGGGATTTTCCTAGGTGATAATCAGAGCTAAGCAGAGGGCGCCTGTTCGTCTTTTTCTTTGTTCTGTCTTGGTTGTTCATTGTCTGAATTCTCACTACTGTAGCAGAAAGTAACGTTGGGTTGACTGTGTGTTTCTCTTAAGATTTGAGTTGCAAGGAATTGGCTCCACATACCACTTCGTCATAAATGTCACAATCTAGTTTAGGGACAACTTCACCTTCACAGCATTTATTTGAGTATCCAATTTGAGCCAATTTGATGTATTGTAAATGTTTCATGTGTTTTTGTTTATTATTTTGAGTTATAATAAATCATATTGTTATTTTGGACAGAACTTTCATTCTGTTAATCGGTAGAGCAACACTATCATTTCTCACTACGTTAATGAAACTTTCCTTTATTCAACTGATTTATCAAATTAAATTATTGCAGGTGCCAAAATCTTTTCTACTCCACTTGCAGGGTCGATTACAGTCAGTTCGCGTTTCTTTTTAATCCATGTGCAACAGCAAAAGTCGGAGTTAGAATAGAGCGGCTTAGGGCATCCTTTATATATGAAGATTCTAGAAGAATTTAGTGTTAAATACACTGCTAGCCCCGGCACCTCGCAAGGGTATTCCACTCAACATTGTCAAAAGCTTTCTCAAAGTCTACAAATGCTAGAAACGGCAGAAATTCATCCAAGGTGGAACAAAATCCTAAAAATTTCATTCTTGATTAGCGGAGTTTAAATAAGTGTCGTGTGCCAAGTAAGAAGTTCGACAGGAAGAAAACAAAGTTTGCTGTGTCTTGAGGGATAACACTGCTGGAGAATTTTCAGCATCATTTTTACTGCCTTAAAAGATATCTGACCCTTCTAAAGTAAAAGACAAGTCGTCTAATCCCTGAAAAAAGAAAAACAAATGTTATATGGAATTCCGATCTCCTCTACCACCTGGGAAGACCCGGTACGGCTTATCCGCTCCAACTCGAGCGCTCTCTGTAGTGCTAGGTATAGTCAGAAGCATTTCACAACACTAATACGATAGTTTGGCCTCACCAAGCGTCAATACGTTTACGAAAACACAATTCTTTCTCTTCGAAACTTCATTTTTGTTTGCATTATTGACTTTTGGAAGTTTATTTGTGACCTTGTAGTATAAAATTCACAAATAAACTACCGAAAGTCAATGCTGCACACAAAAATGATCTTCTAGTGCACAGTTCCCCCTCCCCTCCTTCCGCCCCACGAGCCATCGATTATGCCGTTGGTGAGCCGGCTTGCGTGCCTCAGCGATACATTTAGCCGTACTATATGTGAACAACAACGGAGAGGTATTTGTTGAGGGGCCAGAAAAACGTGTGGTCCCTTTTCAGTAGTTGCAGGGGCAACAGTCTGGATGATTGTCAAATGTGGCCTTGTAACATCAACCTAAACGGCCTTGCTGTGCTGGTACTGCGAACAGCTGAAAGCAAGAGGAAACGACAGCTGTAATTCTTCCCGAGGACATGCAGCTCTAATGTATGGTTAAATAATGATGGCTTCCACTCGTTTAAAATAGTCCATAGGTAAAATAGTCCCCCATTCAGATTTCCGGGCAGATAAAACGACGTTATAAATAAGTAATGCGTTAAGCAACCCAGAAGTTTTTACTCACAAAATAATCAAAATGATGGTAGAATCAATGAGGAAGGGCATTTCCATATTAATTGATTGGTCTAGTGGTGAGGAAGTTGTACAGAATGAGTCCTGTTTCAGTTCTGACAGGTCTCATGTCAGCACTCTCTAATCGCTCCCTCAACTGGTCTAAAATCTCTTTAATTTGCATTTTTCTGAAAACATGTGCCCTGAACAACAAGTACAAACAACGGTAAACGAATGTACTAACACATGGTAGGGTAAATAAAAGTGACCCGGACCGTTTGCTGCGGCATTATTAGAGGAGGAGAAGACCTAGTGTTTCTTCCAAGAGCATGGAGCAACTGCCCATACAGCCGGCCAGAGACGGCCGCTGTGGCCGAGCGGCTCTAAGCGCTTCAGTCCGGAGCCACGCTGCTGCTACGGTCACAGGTTCGATTCCTACCTCGGGCATGGAAGTGTGTGATGTCCTTAGTTAGGTTTAAGTAGTTCTAAGTCTAGGGCACTGATGACCTCAGATGTTCGTTAAGTCCCATAGTGCTTAGAGCCATTTGAACCATTTGAATAGCCGGCCGAACCTTGTAGCACATTTACACAAAATCCACGTGTGACAGAGTTGTTAGCAGAGGTCAGTCTTGTCGTGGCCCTAGCAGGCAACACAGGTCACCTGATGTGACGGTATGCAATTACTTTGTGTGGGGAGCCTTCAAGGTGTATCGGAACAACGCTCATAGTGCAGCAGAACTTTTCGGATGAGACTGCAGCAATTCCAGCAGTCCAGCTTCGATCGGCCTTCAGAAACTTGCTGACCACGGTCCGAAGTGCCAAGAGATGAATGATGGTCGCTTTCAACATGTGCGCCGGCCGTGGTGGCCGGGCGGGTCTAGGCGCTTCAGTCTGGAAACGCGCGACCGCTACGGTCGCAGGTTCGAATCCTGCCTCGGGCATGGATGCGTGTGATGTCCTTAGGTTAGTTAGGTTTATGTAGTTCTAAGTTCTAGGGGACTGATGACCTCAGATGTGAAGTCCCATAGTGCGCAGAGCCATTTGAACCATTTTTCAACATCTGCTATTAGTCAGGTTAGTACTGTGTTTTGTTTGTACCTTGGAACTCTGTTCTCTGGGCCACTTTTATTTTCCCCACCCTGTATAATGACAACAAAATTTGATTTTAACGCCTTCACCTGTGTGCCTTGCCGCAAGTTTTGCACCTCTCGCTCGCGCTGGTCGGGAATCTGGGCAGAGAGTGTTTCTTGGCCTACGGCTGCTCACCCTGGCGCTGGGGGGCGGTTCTGGGAGCGAGCACCGGCGCTGCTCCGGCCCTCTGCCGCTCGCCGCCTGCCGTTATTTATGCATTTATTTACATTTCATTAGGCGGCGCCGTGATGCATGGCGGCGCGCACCTGCGGCCGCTGCGGCGCAGCGCGCCTTTCAATAAGGAGGGGCGACCGCCAGAGCGGCCGCCCGAGGAGGTGTCGGGGGCGGAAGTGGCGGCGTGCCGGCGGTGTGGGGAGGCCGGCTGTGGGGGCGCGAACGGCGGGAGCGCAGACTTGAGCCTCAAAGTGAAACAGTTCCGGGAATGTGAATTTTATCCATAGTGGATGCTGTTTCACTCCGTGACTGTTCCTCTATCGGGTGTAGAAAAATTTCTGCAACTTATTGTGACTGGTAGTGGAAATTTTTCTACACCCTAGTTTCGGGAATTATTCCTCCGGCAGCGGCTAAGACGAAGCAGTGTCGCAAGATAGTTTACTGGCAGTGACATCGTTGAAGAAGCCATACCTACAGCTGTCTGAAGTAATTTAGGGAAGTGTCCTGACTGGTTTAGTTCATTTACGACCTTATCGACACTTCTTCAATGCCGTAGCTGGAAATACAGTTTTTTCCTCGGCGTCGGAGTCATTTAAACATCTTTCCGAACGTTTCAATTCCTACGAAAAGAGAGAGAGAGAGATTTTTCTAGGAATTAAAATATGCATGTATATATATAGAACTTTCGTAATGCCAATACTATATTAAGAAAAGATATATTTAATACTAAAATTTTAAGTGGTTCTTGTATATGACTGTAAAGCAGATTTTTTTGAGTTAATTATCATATAGAAATGTCAGGCTTATTGGCCAAAAAACAAAAAAAAACAAAAAAACAAAAAAAGGGCTCTAAGCAAGTGGTAGTGTTTGAGCAATATAAAAACACAAGAAAATTACCATCGCTCAGGCCAACAAACAACATTGATTTAATACCCAACATAACATGCCAATAAGGTATATTCCTGCTCCTTAAAGTAAACGTAGCTTTACAGTAACAAGGAGGGGACCACACAATAAGCAACACTACCTTCAACAACTACACAAGCTAGAAGGAATGATAAGACAAATAAAAGTAAAAAGGCTGTAGCTTAGGACACAATAGCTAAAATTAAACAAACTATAGCTGACACAGAAAATCTTCAAAGCTAATACAATTTCAGCTGATCAACAAGAGATAATAATAAACAGATAATTTAACCACACAGAACAGGCCTACACAATGAAATTCATGGAATAATTTCTGCTGCTTTAGCCACTTTTTAATAATCGCGAAATGGAAACCACTGTGAAAATACGATGAAGTTTTGCACAGATGTGTTTGGTAATGTCTCTAGTATGCCCGACGAACGCGGCATGTCCGTTTTGTCAATTCTGAGAACAGAGTGAGCATGTAAAGACGAAAATAGTGTTTCCCGCCAAGCATTAGGGCCTGGTGAGAGATTTCACCTGACATCATGCAGCCCACATAACATAAATATCGTGCTTTTCGCTTTTCATGTCAATTTCAGGCCGCATTCTGCAGGATCAATGAAAATGCTCAGGCAAGCGAAGAGAATTGGCAGAAAGCACTGGCGGCTGCCTTACATGACGAGGTTCAAATGGTATCAAATGGCTCTGAACACTATGGGACTTAACATCTTAGGTCATCAGTCCCCTAGACTTACAACTACTTAAACCTAACTAACCTAAGGACATCACACACATCCATGCCCGAGGCAGGATTCGAACCTGCGACCGTGGCAGCTCCCCGGCTCGGGACTGAAGCGCCTAGAACCGCTCGGTCACAGAGGCCGGCCTTGTTGGTCCGCTCCTACAACGAACTACAGCAGTGAATCTGGGTGGAGTGGACTAATAGGTTTCCGGCGATATGGCGCCAGGTTCTAAGCACCTGACAAGCAGTTCCCGTCAATTATGCGACGGAGGTTTGCGGACGCGGAGCTGTAGGGCATGATAGCCTCGCAGGACTGTTTCATCTGGTGCAGATTAGGCGAGTTTGGTGGTCAAGACATCAACGTAAGTTCACTATCAGCCTCCACAAATCACTGTAAGGCGATTCTCTCATTGCGACAAGAATACTTATCCCTTTAGAACAGTGGTTCCCACACTGAGAATATTACCCCCGACTGCAGTCAGTTGTTAGCTATTACTCTGTCCCCCTCCCCACTCACTTCTCACACCATCAACACCAGCGCTTACCTAAACTCCATAACGAGAATGCGTTTCTTTAAACAATGAAAGATAAATTACATTTAGTTTGTGTAGGTGTTTCTTCATCACACCGCGAACAAATGAGTCAGTGCGAAAATTGGTGCAACTTATTGCCAACAGCCTTTGTTCATAGACTGATAAAGCTATTCTCAGTGCATTTCTTGCTGTGTCTATTTCATACAGCCGAGACACAATGAGGTAGCTAGGTGCACGCTAAACTAACGCAGACGGGCGTGAAGTACTGGAACATGAGACTTATTAATGAATAAGAAGAAAAGTACGTAGCTGGAATAATATACTTATCTTTATTCTCTTGTTGGAATACATCTCTCTTGAATATTAGTAAGCTATAAGCACTGATACAAATGGCGCCTTGCTAGGTAGTAGCTATGGACTAAACTGAAGGCTATTCTGTCTGTCTCTCGGCAAATGAGAGGAAAGCTTCGTACGTCTGGTCGCAAGCTATGTCTTCCGTACAACTGGGGCGAGGTCTAGTCCGTGTCTTGTGACCTGCCATGTGGTGGCGCTAGGTTTGCGATTACACAGTGGCGACACGCGGGTCCGACATGTACTACAGGACCGCGGCCGATTTAAGTTACCACCTAGCAAGTGTGGTGTCTAGCGGTGACACCACATTCCTCCCCCGCAAATCGGCGAACGGTCGTGAGATAAGGCTTCCGCCCGCCGTGGGGAGGACCCCATGTTGACGTATGCGATGAGGTGGGGAGCCTAACAACAGGCACCCGGCCATTCGGTCCGAGGGGAGCTAGGAAACGCCTGCAAACCTAGTCCAGGGTGCACGTCAACATGAGGTGTATGCGCACGTAATGAGACAAGAGGGGCCGAAGGGTCGACCTCCATGTGGTCGGAGCACCCGACGGGCGAAGACGACATCTGGTCCGGAGCGGGCAAGAGGTCCATGGCGGAGGACGGCTGGTCACGGGAAGCGAGCGGCGGCGCGTGACCCAGGGAGGCGCCAGGCGGCTGCAGCGAAGCGTCCGCTGCGGGCGGCGCCGGCGGCGGCTGCGGCGGCGGCGGCGCGACGCCATGAGGCAAAATGGAAGGCAGCGTCGGTAACACCTGGGGATGAGGCGAGCCAGTAGATGGGTCCCCAGGGCGCTGACCTGACGGCACCGTCGCTGAAAGCAGACGGGGAGCGGCAGAACCCAGGCGACGGCAGAGGCGCAGCTGATTGAGATGCCGACGCACCTCACCAGAGGCCCCCAAAACCAAATACATCGCGCGGCCGAGGCAGCGAAGAATGCGCCCTGCGAGCCAACGCCGTGAACCGCGATAGGTGCGATAATAGACAACGTCGCCAGGAGCAAAAACCGGAGTCTGCCGCTGCACAGGAACCTGATGCGGCGGATGCAGCAAAGACATCAGGGTGCGATGAGATCGACCATGGAGCAATTCAGCCGGCGAGCGGCCATCGCGGGGCTGAGAGCGATACGAAGACAAAAAGAGCAACAAAGCGTCCTCCCGAGAATGCGACTCTTTCAATTTCAACATCTGGGACTTGAAAGTCCGGACCAATCGTTCAGCGGCACCGTTTGACTGAGGCGAAAACGGCGCGGAAGTCAGATGTTGAATACCATTGGCTTTGCAGAATGACTGAAATTCTGCGGACATGAATTGTGGGCCATTGTCGGAAACAATAGTCTGCGGAAGACCCTCAATGCAAAAGATAGCAGACAAGGCTTGGATTGTGGCAGAAGACGTCGTGGAAGACATCCGGACAACAAAAGGAAAATTACTGAAAGCATCGACCACAACCAACCATCGAGCATTCCAGAATGGACCAGCAAAACCGATGTGCAAGCGTTGCCAAGGGGAAGTGGCTTTCGGCCATGCAAAGAACTTCCGCGGCGGTGCGGAGTGTTGTTCGGCACACGCCACACAAGAGGAGCACATATTCGTAATCGCAGCATCGATTCCGAACCAAGTACAGTGCTGACGAGCAAGTTGTTTCGTACGCACTAGACCCCAATGGCCTTGGTGAAGAAGCTTTAAGACAGAGGACTGTAACGATCGTGGGACCACGACTCTGGACAGATCATTATCGGAACGCAACAACAAATCACCACGTCGTACAAAAAGTCTCTCCTTGTGAGCAAAAAAACGGCGAACCAAAGGATCCTCGATCCGTGACTTTGACAAGGGCCATTGCGTAGCAACAAAATGCAAAACAGGAGCAAGGACAGGATCAGCAGCTGTGGCTGTAGCTACACGACGAAAATCAATCGGAAACGATGCGACCACGTCATCGGCTTCCGAATCAATGAACATGCAAGCAAGTTCGGAAGAATCGAATGCTTTATCCTCAGCAACAGGCAAACGGGACAACGTATCAGCGTTTCCGTGCTGAGCAGTGGACCGATACAAGATATCGTAGCGGTACTGCGAGAGAAAAAGGGACCAGCGAATGAATTTCTGCGCTGTACGTGGAGGTACAGGCTTGTTCGGATGAAAAAGCGATGTCAACGGTTTGTGGTCCGTGATGATTGTAAAGTGACGACCATACAAGAAGTCATGGAACTTGGTAACACCAAACACGAGAGCTAAAGCTTCTTTCTCTATTTGCGAATAATTTCTTTGCGCAGATGAGAGCAATTTGGACGCAAAGGCAATAGGGCGATCATGCGAACCATCTTTGTGCGCAAGCACAGCACCGATCCCGAAATCCGATGCATCTACCATCAACAAGAGGGGTTTCTGGGGATCGAATGGCGTAAGGCAAGTATTTGAAAGTAACGCCGATTTCAACTGGCGAAAGGCGCGTTCGCATTCCGTCGTCCAGACGAACGGAACACCTTTACGGCGTAAGCGATGAAGCGGAGCTGAAATGGAAGAAGCATTGCGCACAAACTGTGCATAATAATTAATTTTACCCAGCACACTCTGTAGCTGTTTCAAATCTTGCGGAGCAGGTAAGTCCTGTATGGCACGGAGGTGCTCTGGACTCGGATGTATACCTTGGGCATTTATGACATGCCCCAGGTAGGGTAAGTCCCGAGCAAAAAACACACATTTGTCCTTCCTCAAGCGAAGACCATTTTGACGCAAGACCTGAAATAATGTTCGGAGATTTTGCAAATGTTCGGCTTCTGTCTTTCCTGAGATCACAATATCGTCCAGATAGTTCGCAGCAGTAGGGACCGACGCACAAACAGTTTGTAAATATTGTTGAAACAAAGCAGGGGCGGATGCACACCCGAATGGCAGTCTTTTGAAGCGATACAAGCCAAGATGCGTGTTTACCACCAAGACGCGCTGGGATTCTGCGTCCACAGGTATTTGCAAGTACGCATCTGCTAGGTCCAATTTTGAAAAATATTTTCCCGGGCACAGTTTGTCAAAAAGATCTTCCGGGCGGGGCAAAGGAAAAGTAGCAGTCACTAGTTGTGGATTCACAGTGGCCTTGAAGTCCACACAAAGTCTCAGTTTTCCGGAAGGTTTTGGCAAAATTACTAAGGGTGAGGCCCAGAGAGAAGCCTGCACACGTTCAATTACACCTTGAGATTCTAAATCGTGCAATGTTCTTGCGACCTCATCACGCAATGCGTGGGGAACATTGCGCGCTCTGAAAAATTTCGGTTGCGCGTTGTCTTTCAGTTCCAAATGCGCTTCATAGTTCTTAGCGCAACCCAGGCCCGGTGCAAAAATGTCTGCAAATTCTTCACAAAGACTAGAAACACTGGCGGAAGGCACAGTCTGATTCACTGATAGGACCTGATTTACGATAGACAAATTAAACAATTGAAATAAATCTAAACCAAACAAGTTCACTGCACCAGAAGAACGAAGAACGTAAAATGATACAAGTTTTGTTTGTCCCTTGTATGTTGCAATAAGGCTGCACTGTCCTAACACAGGTATATGCTGTCCTGAGTAACTATGTAACTTAACATTGGCGGCACGCAACGGCGGGGCGCCCAGTTGTTTGTACGTGTCGTTATTGAGCAATGAAACTGCAGCTCCGGTATCGAGCTGGAATGGTATCACTTTGCCTGCAAAGTCTAAGTCCACAAAAAGTTTATTGTCCTGCTGACGACAAGAGCGACTGTCACGTGCAATGTGAACTGATACAGGTACAGAAGCACTTGCGACTTTACGGGATTTCCGGCGACGTCGACGCACACTTGTTGTGGGACGAACACAGTCACTGTTAGCTAAAGTGTCACTGGACGGGTGGGAATGAACTACATGAATGTCCATGGGTGAAGGTCCACGAGCCTGATTGTCCTGGGGTCGATTCCGGCGCGAAGCAAAAGGCCTGGAATTTGTGTGATTGTCTGATCTAAGCTTTTTCTGGCAAACACTTTGAACATGTCCTTTCTTTTGGCAGTAAAAGCAAATAGCTTGGCGTGACGGGCAATTTTCACGCGAATGTCTAGTTGCACACCGCGGGCATGATTTCACTGCAGTTGCTTGCTTACGCGGCGCACGTGTTTGCGAGCTAGGCTGCCGCTGCTGTGCGGACGGGCGCGAGGGCCGTGTAGCGTCCCGGGCAGCGCGGCCGGCGGGCCGGTTAATGTGACACACGGCTGGCGAAGTTTCAAATGATTCCTGAGCAAAGTCAAGTGTGTCTTGCCTATCCATTATGTCTATCACTTGTTGAAGGGAGGGATTAACTAGTTTCAAAATCTGTTCCCTTATGCGAACATCAGAAACGTTCTGTGCTATTGCATCACGCACCATAGTGTCTGAATAAGGAAGTCCACAGTCACATTCAAATGCACACTCCCTAGTAAGTCCTTGCAAAGTTGCTACCCACTCCCTATTAGTCTGACCGGCCGTACGTTTTGTACGAAAGAACGTATACCGTTTTGCAACTACATTTACTGTTTCTTTGAAATAGGCATCTAAAGCAGACAAAATTTCTTCGTAGGACAGAGTTGCTACGTCGCGTCGGGGAAACAATTTCACAATCACACGGTAGGTAGACACACCAACACAAGAAAGCAAAAACGGCTGCCGCTCTTTACCTTGAATTCTGTATGCT
Source organism: Schistocerca nitens (assembly GCF_023898315.1). NCBI lineage: Eukaryota > Metazoa > Arthropoda > Insecta > Orthoptera > Acrididae > Schistocerca > Schistocerca nitens. The sequence goes on along the minus strand of NC_064622.1, from coordinate 76,397,860 downwards.
GCTAGGTGAAAATGGAACTGGCGAGACCACTCTTGCCAGGTCTCTTCGGCCGCCACGTATGGCCGAAAAGGAGGTGCAACAGCGTTTTGAGGCAGCGGTAGCGAAGAAGCGGCGGCTGCCGTATCGGTTTGCAGCGCACGTTGACCCTGGACGAGCTGTCCAAGGGCTTCCAATAACGCCTGCGTCTGCTGATTCTGCAAGCGAAAAAAGTCGGACAGTACATCTGGAGATTGTGGCGAAGCCATGACACAAACGAATTAATACAAACTCTTTTACTCGTCGCCAAATAATGTTGTGTCTATTTCATACAGCCGAGACACAATGAGGTAGCTAGGTGCACGCTAAACTAACGCAGACGGGCGTGAAGTACTGGAACATGAGACTTATTAATGAATAAGAAGAAAAGTACGTAGCTGGAATAATATACTTATCTTTATTCTCTTGTTGGAATACATCTCTCTTGAATATTAGTAAGCTATAAGCACTGATACAAATGGCGCCTTGCTAGGTAGTAGCTATGGACTAAACTGAAGGCTATTCTGTCTGTCTCTCGGCAAATGAGAGGAAAGCTTCGTACGTCTGGTCGCAAGCTATGTCTTCCGTACAACTGGGGCGAGGTCTAGTCCGTGTCTTGTGACCTGCCATGTGGTGGCGCTAGGTTTGCGATTACACAGTGGCGACACGCGGGTCCGACATGTACTACAGGACCGCGGCCGATTTAAGTTACCACCTAGCAAGTGTGGTGTCTAGCGGTGACACCACATTTCTAATGCTTGCTATAAATCCTTCTTGGAAAAGAAAAATAACGTATTAAGGATACCCACTTATTACAAAACACGCTTCTTCTGCACCACTCCTAGCGACATTTGCTTCAGCCACACCCTGCACGACCATTTGAAATCAACGCATTTCGAGTGTGTACACTCTACTTAAGCCTGCTGTTTCTAAATCACTTGATTGCTGGGCTCCTTGCTACTGGACTGAAACAAACTGGAAGACTTCCACCTGCTGGTGCTTTGTCTCTAACCGCTGCCACTAATAATAATAGTAACAATAATAATACTCCATAAACCCTACAGTAGTGTAATAGCCACTGCAAAGTAACTGTTGTGACGCACTGTGAATTACTTCGTTTATCTTTGCGAAATGAATAATGAAGCAATTTCTGGTCCATTGTGGGGACTACTGTATATAGTCCTCTGTCTTCTGACTGGTTTGATGCGGTCCACCACGAATTCCTCTCCTGTGCCAATCTCTTCATCTCTCAGTACCACTTGCAACCTACGTCCTAAATTATTTGCTTAATGTGTTTCAATATCTGTCTTCCTCTACAGTTTTTGCCCTCTACAGCTCCCTCAAGTACCATGGAAGTCATTCCCTCATGTCTTAACAGATGTCCTACCATCCTGTCTCTTCTCCTTTGCAGTGTTTTCCATATATTCCTTTCCTCGCAGATTTTGTACAGAACCTCCTCATTCCTTACCTTATCAGTACACCTTACTTCCAACATTCGTCTGCAACTCCACATTTCAAATGATTCGATACTCTTCTGTTCCGGTTTTCCCACGTCCATGTCCCACTACCATACAATGCTGTGCTCCAAACGTACATAGGCCGGCCGGAGTGGCCGAGCGGTTCTAGGCGCTACAGTCTGGAACCGCGCGACCGCTACGGTCGCAGGTTCGAATCCTGCTTCGGACATGGATGTGTGTGATGTCCTTAGGTCAGTTAGGTTTAAGTAGTTCTAAGTTCTAGGGGACTGATGACCTCAGCAGTTAAGTCCCATAGTGCTCAGAGCCATTTGAACCATTTTTTCCAAACGAACATTCTCAGAAATTTCTTCCTCAAATAGAGGCCTATAAGAGTAGACTTCTCTTGGCCAGGAATGCCCTTTTTGCCAGTGCTAGTCTGCTTTTGACGTCCTCCTTGCTCCGACCATCATTGGTCATTTTGCTGCCTAGGTAGTAGAATTCCTTAACTTCATGTAATTCGTGACCATCAATTCTGATGTTACGTAAGTGTCTCGCTGTTCTCATTTCTCCTATTTCTCATTACTTTCGTCTTTCTTCCATTTACTCGCAATCCATATTCCGTACTGATTAGATTGTTTGTTTCGTTCAGGATATCATGTGATTCTTCTTCACTTAACTCAGGATAGCAATTTTATCAGCGAATCGTATCATTGATTCCCTTTCTTCTTGAAAATTAATTCGATTCCTAAATCTTTTATTTCCATCATTGTCTGTTCGATGTGCAGATTTAACAGTAGGGGTGAAAGACTACATCCCTGTCTTACACCCTTTTTAATCCGAGCACTTCGTTGTCGCTCGGGCACTCTTATTATTCCCTCTTGGGTCTTGTACATAGTGTATATTACCCGTCTCTCCCTAGAGCTTACCCCCATTTTTCACAGAATTTCGAACATCTTGCACCATTTTACATAGTCGAACTGTTTTTCCAGGTCGACAGATCCTATGAACGTGTCTTGATTTTTCTTTAGCCTTGCTTCCATTATGAACCGCAACGTCAGAGTTGTGTCTGTCGTGCCTTTACCTTTCCTAAAGCAAACGATCGTCATTTAACATTTCCTCAATTTCCTTTTCCATATATAAGTCAGAGAAGGCATTTTCATGAAATATTTAAGCTAATGTGATGAATATGTGTCAGTTTCACTGTCACAGATGCAGGGAATATATAGCAGTTCATGACATCCAGTCTTACAAATTTACTGTGTCTCTGATGGACACACGTCCAGATCATCCGCTCTCAAAACTCCGCCATTTCTCTCCCCACATCCACCACTGCTGGCGGCTCACCTCCAACTGCGCAACGCTACGCGCTGTTAACAGCCAACTGCCCAACACTACAACGGCGAATATTACTCCAACAATGCAAACCAACCACAGCCTTCACACACCATAGTCTTGTGATTTTCATATAGAGCACTACATGGCGTTACCAACATAAAAACCTAAACAGCCTACTTACAACCGCACATGTCTCCACCTGTCGGTAGATCTCCTTCGCCGCGCCTGCGCAGACGGAAGCAATCGCGACCGACGCAGCGGAAACTGTTGTAGAGAGCCGGTGCGGCGTTGCTGTTGTTGCAGGGCCCGGGGGCGGCGTGCGGCGCATCGCAGCGGGACGCGCCGGGTGTTGCGAGTAAACGCGCCAATCTGCGCGTTTCACGGGGAGCTCCCCGGCTGCCGATAATCGCCTATAATCGACGAGCGCCGCGCGCTTATTACAAGACGCGCCGCCGCTTAACAGAATCGCTGTAATGGTGAAACCACGATCCAGCGAACAGCTGAACGGCTGGCGAGCTGACGGCGCAGCCGCGCAGGAAAAGAGGGGGGGGGGCTCTCAAGATCGCGATTGTATAGTGGTTGTGAGGAAGACGCGGCCGAGCTGCTGCAGTTTATGGCTTCAGTCCAGACGCTGGGCGTTGTCGCTTTTAGAATAACTTCTGTCACCGCTTGACGCAGGGGAGCATTTACGTGCGAGCTATCTAGGCTGCAGCCTTTATCTGTACCGATATTTACTTGAATACCCCACAGTTCAGGCGTAGGTACTTGGCAGAGTTTTCGTTGCACCACTTTCAGGATTTTTCTAGAGCGTTCCACTCTTGAAAAGCACGTCGATAAAAACGAACACCTGAATCTCTGATGCTGATTTCTCTTACTTTATTGCGTTGCTCACTTCTCTCCATCCTGGTGAAAATCAACGAAATGTGTTCACATTCGAAGGGGAAAATTGGTGATTGTAGTTTCGTGAAAAATCTCGTCGCAACGAGAAGGCCCATAGTTCTGATAAAAATACGCGACTGTGGGTCCATCTCAATGCAAAACACTTTTGTTTTCTATTTATTTATTCTCAAACTAGTTTCACATTCGAAGGGGAAAATTGGTGATTGTAGTTTCGTGAAAATATTTCGTCGCAACGACAACCATAGTTTTGATAACAATACGCGATTGTGGGTCCATCTCGATGCAAAACACTTTTGTTTTTTATTTATTTATTCTCAAACTAGTATCAGCGACAATATCGCCATCAGTAGCGGATTCTTTAGTTATAAAACATGCAAAAAACAGTATACTTACAGGCAGTGCGAAACATTATTACCTTTGTGCTGTTTGGTTCCAGATATTGTGTTCTGTGTACAGTGTTCCTAATACATGATTTACTTTACGTCACAGTGTGCTCTTTAAGTTTGTAGCCGCTGTTTTCAGTGTGGATTCCGTGTTTCTGTTGCCGTTTCTTCGACATTCCGCATGTCATCCGTAACTGTATGAGTGGCTGTTAGTAAACAAATATAAAAAACTGAACTTACGTATATTAGTGTCATACTGTTGCGATTGTGTTGTGGATACAGTTTTGGTGTGTACTAGGTTGTTACGTAGATTGTCATGTATTCATGTTCGTTGGACGGCTTGCAGCTGCTTTCAAACATAGAAAGACGTAATTTTTGCACCTTGTTCGTAACCAAAAAAATTGCACTATCTTGCTGTTCTCATACAGTTGCAGATGCTGTATTGTTTAGTGGAACTGAACAGTTTTCTGACCTTACAGACTTATTTTCTAAATCACTTTGCAAAACACAGAAATTACGCTGGAAACAGCGGCAACAAACTTAAAAACGATGCTGTGACGCAAAGTAAATAAGGCATTATGAAACTAATCACAGATCACGGTATGTTGGAACCAAGAAGTGCACATGTGAGAAATGTTTACAAGTACGGGCATATTCTATTTTTCGCATGTTTTAGAATTAAATAATCCGTTGAGGATGGTGATATTGTTGCTGTAACTAGTTTGGGAATAGATAAATGAAAAGCAAAAGTGTTTTGCATCAATGCGCACCCACAATGCCATATTATTGTTTTTTTGCAAACACGGACCAATGGGAGAGTTTCAAGGTAAAATGATTGCTTTGTTAATGATGCCCGCTCCAGGTAGCTGTCATGTTCATGGCACTCTCTTCACTATAATACAAAAAGGACTACCCATATTTGAAATTTTGCGATGTCCTCCGATAATCCTATCTAGTAAGGATTCCATAACACGCAGCACTACTCCACAAGAGACTGTCTCTTCAGTAGTTGCGTCTTCTGATTGTTCTGGCAATAATTCGCCACCTTTGGTTCGTCTTCTCCAAAACGTTTGCTGTCTGTTGGTTCCAATGGAAGTCGTTCGTAATTATAATCCCTAGGTATTTGGTTGAATTAATAACCTTTAAATTTGTGTGATTTATCGTGCAGCCGAAAGATGATGGAACCTTTTCATTATTCACGTGGAGAACCTCTTTCTTTTGTTTAGGGGGAATGAACAGTTGCCGCGCGGGATTAGCCGAGCGGTCTAGGGCGCTGCAGTCATGGACTGTGCGGCGGGTCCCAGCGGAGGTTCGAGTCCTCCCTCGGGCATGTGTGTGTGTGTGTGTGTTTGTCCTTAGGACAATTTAGGTTAAGTAGTGTGTAAGCTTAAGGACTGATGACCGTAGCAGTTAAGTCCCATAATATTTCACACACATTTGAACATTTTGAACAATTAACAGTTTTACAGATACAATTTCTTCTTTTATACTTACAACATCTTTCTCAAATCACTTCGCAATTTGTTACGATCTTCTGACGACAACTAGTCGGTGAGCAACAGTATTCGCTGGCTGCCCGTCGATGACCATGAACTGTGACCCTACTGACAGGAAATCGCGAGTCCAGACCCACAACTGCGAAGATACTCAGTAGGCACACAGTTTTACCAGAAGTTGCTTGTGAGGAACGACGTCCAAAGCCTTTCGGAAATCTAGAAATATGGCATCAACTAGAGGTCCATACCACGCATTGCTTTGTGTGAATGAAGATCCCGCTTTGCTTCACAGTCCGTGCTGCCTATGTATCAATAGATCATCTTCTTGGAGGTATTTCACAATGTTCGAATTAGGTGTATGTTCCAGAGTATTGCTGCAGGTCAGTATCAGTGATACGGATTTATAGCTCAGTGGACTGCTTGTAGCCTAGGGATCTGCACCAAAAGCTTAAAATACAAGATTAACTCTGTGCTCCAGCCCTTCATACAATTCTCAGAGATGTACAAATAATTACCTTCTATCAGCTCATTTGGCTAACATTTTCAGTAAACATTGATGAGAATTAAGCCAGCCTTCACATGTCAATTCCCCCATTCCGTAGCGTCAAATTTTCTGGCCAAACACATTGCACTAAAACTGACAAAATCGCTAGGGCATTTGAAAGAGTGGTTGACGGATTCTTGGCAATTTGTGGTCAGTCCTGCTTCGTGGAAAGCTGATTTTCTTACGAACATTTCATCCAAGCGAGGACGTATATTTTGTTTTAGTTTCTCGAAGCTGATAAAAACCATTTTCAGATAACTTTATTCGCTAACGAGGTGTTGTGGGAAACGTTCAAGGCGTCGTAAGATCTATATCGTCTGGCAAACAGTCAACTCATTCGTAATAACCAAGGTTATTATTTCTGGTTTTTGCTGTCAGGTGTACCTTACTGTCATCCAAAGCATCTTCCGTACGTAGGCAGGTGACTTAAAAAATTATTGATCGGTGTTTGCGAATAAGGAAAGCTGGCAAGTATCGATTTACAAGCGCCATTACACTTTTGTGAGCTGCTGCTTCTTGTTGACGTGGAACTAGTGGAGCATGTTGTTAATTAAACCAGACGTCCAGTAGGCATTTATTGTAGGGTAAAAAGTTTCTGATAATGTACCCACTGGGACATACGTACTAAAATAAACTGACTATACCATTTCGTAAAAAAAGAGATGAACAACCAGCAGTAGTTCGTGCATTGGACTGTCGTAAGTAGTGCGCCAAGAAGTGATTGTGGCTGGTGGTTAGGTAGTCGTGTGGTGTGTGCTTTGCAGACAGCAGAGAGGTTTGAAGACGTGGGTCCGAAAGTAACGTAGTTCTTTCTTTCTTTCTTTTGCTGGTGCCTCGTCCCGCGGTTTCGCAGGGTCGGCACGGTTAGGAACGGATTTGGCAAGGTTAGTTTTAAGGGGTGGCTGGATGCCATTCCTGCCGCCACCCCGTACCCTCCGGGATGGAATTAGTGTACCCCAGCTGTCTGCGTCGAGTGTAATCCATGGAATAGTGCGAACGTGTTCAGATATCTGCGAGTCGTGTAACTGAGGCGGAACGTGGGGACCAGCCTGGTATTCACCTACCGGGATGTGGAAAACCGCCTAAAAACCACATCCAGGCTGTCCGACACACCGGCCGACGTCGGTAATTCGCCGGGTGGATTCGAGCCGGGGCCGGCGCGCCTACCCGAGTCCAGCAAGCAGCGCATTAGCGCTCTAGGCTAACCTGGCGGGTCTCCGAAAGCAACGCAGTATTATTACAAAATAGGAAAGCTGTTTGTCCCTAATCGTACACGAAAAGTGCATTTGTAACGCGTACGTCGATTACTTAGAACATGGTCTATACATGGCTCATCGCTGTGAGCAAACGACTAGGTGACAAATGCGATTTCTTTTTAATTTTGACCAACTGCAGTGGCAGCAGATCCCATAATTATAGGCGAATAACAACTCTGTCTGTACCAGCGAAGTAAGGCTACCATTGTGATAAGACTTTTTTATTATTTTATGCATAATTTATTATTACCGGCTGCCATAAAATGCAAACTGATCGCCATAAAAAGATAAAGCAGTTTAAAAGCAGAGGAACCGAAAGAAAGTTATTTTCCCGTTTTTCTCAGTTTCGTAAGTTTATTAAATCGTACATTGTATAGTAAAATTTCATACTATTTATCAGAAAGCCTCAAAACCTGCGTTGTAGGCTTTTAATTTGAAACTTTCTGTAAAATTCTGTATTCTCTGGCCAGTTACCACAAAGTTTACACTGGTATGTCTCCCACCACCGATTCAGCCGAGGCGTTTAGAAATCCTCGATACTGCCTTGACTGCCGGCCAAAGTGGCCGTGCGGTTAAAGGCGCTGCAGTCTGGAACCGCAAGACCGCTACGGTCGCAGGTTCGAATCCTGCTTCGGGCATGGATGTTAGTGATGTCCGTAGGTTAGTTAGGTTTAACTAGTTCTAAGTTCTAGGGGACTAATGACCTCAGCAGTTGAGTCCCATAGTGCTCAGAGCCATTTGAACCATTTGAACCATACTGCCTTGACTAGACGGACAGAGCTGTATGCCCGCACTGAAACTTCAAAACAGGACGTACAGACATCGCCATATTTGATCTTCTGTAGGAAGATCTCCAGTTTATCTTCTCCGGTTTCTTTATCATCTGTGGATAGCATCATCTATTTTTAATGCTATCCAGTATTCCAAGCCGACCTTCTCTACCTCTCTGCCCTGCAATGTTTCCGTCAATGATACTTCGTTGCAGCGATTTCTTAGCAATGTACGCCCCATCCAACATGTTTTCCTCATTGCTTTTTCTCTCACTAGTTTTCTATCCTGTTCTTGGAAGTATTCCGTCATTCTGTCGATCCGTTTCACTTTAACCATTTTTCTCGGCAACCGCATTTCAAAACCTTCCAAATACTTCTCCTCATTTTTTGATTGCCTTATAATACTTTATTCCATACGTAACAATTCGTGAATATCTTTTTGTATCGTACTGTTTTTATCTGTCTACAAACCTTTCACTTTATCAAAAGTTTGTTTGCCCACTGACATACTTCTTATCTTCTTCTCACAGTTCCCATTTTCTGTCACCCAACCTCCTAAGTACGTAAAAGATTTTACTTGTTTGGAAGTCTTTCCTTACAATGACTTTTTCACGAAATCTTTGGATGATTTTAAATTAAAGCTCAATATTTTTGTATTAAGTATTAATTCATTTTGTTTTCGGTTTACAAGATGATGATCAGACTTTAACAAGCATTATCAACGAGGGTACAATATTCGTGAACCACATTGAAAAACATGGCTCATATTAAGGGTTAGACAAGAACGTAGAGTAAAAGTCTTCTTTGATAGTGCAGTGATAATGCAATTAAAACTGTTACACAGTAAAGGAATATAAAAGGTACAAACAAAAAAAAAGTTAACAGTAAATCCGAAAAGCCTGTACCTGTTTCACAGTTTACATTAAATTCAGACTCTCAATAAAATAAAATAGCACATGATAACGGTACTGAAAAATAACTTGAAGAAGAATTACATATGAAAAGTGATACAGAAACAGAGACTTAAGTAAAAGATAGATATGTAAGATCAGAAATATGTGGAGTACATAGACAATGATAAGAAAATAAAAAGTACAAGGAAAATGGCGAAAAAGATCGGAGCTCACTTTAGGAGCGTGTAAAAAACTGTAAGGATTAAGTGGAGGTTCGAAGAGGGGAAATATTTAGCTGTGTTTGGTCATTGAATATTTAATCAGGACTGTGGACCAGATGTAAGTTTACTTCCAGGCCTTTCAACAAAGTTTTTGGCCTTTTTTTACCAAGTGGTGCTTTGTAGTTATGGCCCTCATTCAGAATATGCTCAGATAATGTGGAACCATAACTCAGCAACCTTCAGCTGCATTCATGTTCAGCCAGTCTGGTTACTAATTATACACTCTTTTTCCCTGTCTTTCGATTCTCTTTCTTATAATTTAATGCTATCCAGTATTCCAAGCCGACCTCTCTGCCTCTCTGCCCTGCAATATTTCGTGATTTTACAAATACAGCGTCAACATTTGAATATCTGATTGTCTTCTACTCTTTCTAACAAACTTATAGACTTCCGCAATGCTTTGTTAGTCGGCCGGCCGGAGTGGCCGAGCGGTTCTAGGCGCTTCAGTCTGGAACCGCGCGACCGCTACGGTCGCGGGTTCGAATCCTGCCTCGGGCTTGGATGTGTGTGATGTCCTTAGGTTAGTTAGGTTTAAGTAGTTCTAAGTTCTAGATGTTGAGTCCCATAGTGCTCAGAGCCATTTGGAACTTCGTTAGTCTCTTAACGTAAAAACTGAAAAGCGCTGGTGACAAACAACACCCTTGTCTATCACCTCATCCACGCCCGTCGCATCCGTTTCCTCATCGCCACTCTTTACAACCATGTTTCATCTTGTGTACAGCACCTTCGTCAGTCCTCCACCATTCCAGTCGTCCCCAGCATTTTTCAAAGTCATCAGGAGATAATGTGGTCAACTCCAACAAATACCTTTTGCTGATCAACAAGACAGGTTTATATCCTTGTTAAAGCGTCGCATTCTTTGCCCTCTCATGTTCAAACATGAATTCCTGCATTCCAAATGGCCTTCCTGCCTAAATTTTCTTTCTTTCTGAATACAATCCTACACAAAACCTATGGCATGTGGAGTATTAATTAACTGTTTTATGATCATATTTCGGTGTAGTGTTTCGTAGATAATAGCATTAGAATGATTTTAACAAATCCTCGAGCCAATGGACTTCGTAATATATCTGATTGATGAGGTTGAAAAGCCTGAATACTGAGCCAGTTTTCAAGCCTTCTGGCTCTACAGCTGCTATTTTATTGCAACCCGTGGCTTTCATCATACTGAGATACTGAATAGCCTACGCCACTTTTGACCTATATAGCGGTAAATACAGGGAAGCTATACATTACTTTGATGAAAAGTGGTGGTAGTATTTTGGTACCGCGACTTTTCGACGAGCTATTACAGAAACTGTTTGCCCGAAAGAGATCGTTGTGGACATTTTGTAAAGAAAGTCATCTAGATCGTTTAATATTTTATTTTATTTATGATCTCGGTTTGGCTACTGCCATCATTAAATGAAAACATAGAACTTTAAATGCAAAGTCTAGCGTAATAAAAAAATATGTGTAAACAGATGCCTGTGAGGCTCCCGTCAGGTGTAGGTTTTTATTGATATTGACACTGAACGTTGTTTTACAAGTTTTAAGTTTTGATCCAATGATGGCAGTTGCCGAAAAAACATTGTAAATTATAGAAATATGTTGAACGATCTAGACAAATTTATTCACGGTTAGTTTCGACAGGTGTCATAGTCATCATCTTCTGGAGAATTGGTAAGTACAACACTCGTCGAAGCTTCACTATGCAAACATTGCCACCGAGCAGGTGACACGATAGCTTTTTACCATTAGAGTATGTTTCCAAAGTCTACTGTCGCAATAAAAATTTACTTTTCACATTATATACGTGTGGTGTTCTGTTCTGTTACACGTGTCCAACAGAACGGACACGACACATACAAATAGTATACCTGTAAGCTTGGGCTGCTAAGACATACTCAGTGCAGAAGCACAATAGTGTCAGGACTTCTTGTGGAAATACAGGAAAGGCTGCAAGCAAAAGAGGTAAATGGACAGGGAAGCTACTTAGTAGTTCAGAATTTGGGTGAGATGGACTGCGTGCTCAGATGTCCGAAGCGGTTAAGGAGGCAGCTCACAAGGGAACCTCCCCATCGCACCCTCCTTAGATTTAGTTATAAGTTGGCACAGTGGATAGGCCTCGAAAAACTGAACACGGATCAATCGAGAAAACAGGAAGAAGTTGTGTGGAACTATGAAAAAAATAAGCAAAATATACAAACTGAGTAGTCCACGTGTAAGATATGCAAAGCAACGATAATGTGGTACCAGGAGCGCCGTGGTCCCGTGGTTAGCGTGAGCAGCTGCGGAACGAGAGGTCCTTGGTTCAAGTCTTCCATCGAGCGAAAAGTTTAATTTTTATATTTTCAGACAATTATTATCTGTCCGTCCGTCCGTCCGATGCGATCACATTTTTGGGAGTGATTATCACATCCACAAGAAAACCTAAATCGGGCAAGGTAGAAGAATCTTTTTACCCATTCGGCAAGTGTACAAGTTAGGTGGGTCTACAACATATTCCTCTCATATGAAGCACATGCCGTCACCAGTGTCGTATAAAATATATCAGACGTGTTTTCCTGTGGAGGATCAAATTTTTTCGGTTCCCATTGGAGAGGCACGTCCTTTCGTCTACTAATCGCACGGTTTTGTGGTGCGGTCGCAAAACACAGACACTAAACTTGTTACAGTGAACAATGAACGAACAGTGAACGAACGGACAGATCATAACTTTGCGAAAATAAAAAAAGTACACTTTTCACTTGAGGGAAGACTTGAACGAAGAACCTCTCGTTCCACAGCTGCTCACGCTAACCACGGGAGCACGGCGCTCCTGAGATCACACTAATCCTTGATGTGCCTATCTTGCACTTGGACTACTCAGTTTGTATATTTTGCGTATTTTTTTCATAGTTCCACACAACTTCTATCTGTTTTCTCGACTGATCTGTGTCCAGTTTTTCAAGGCCTATCCACTGTGCCAACTTATAACTAAATCTGAGGGGGGTGCGATGGGGAGGTTCCCTTGTCAGTAAAGCAGGAAATCCGGTTTGGACTCCTGGTCCGGCACAAATTTTCTACTTTCTCCACTGAATGAGTTCATTGCACAATTGCGGCTGACTTCGGTACCTCCCCCGAACTATGTACGATTTACTAAGCAAGTAACGAATTAAGTCAATCGTTCGGTAAGCTGAGTCTGTAGCAGCCACAAGCACTGACGGAAAGGCTGCGCGTCAGTGAAACTCCGGCTTGCGCAGGCAGATGGGAAGACTATACCTCGGAGGAATCACCCGACAGGCCGAGCTGGGAGGATTGCTGCGGTTTTTGCCGGCAGTTATTAGCGATCAGAAAAATTCCAGCGCACGGCGGCGGGACACCTGTCGCAGGGCAGATCCGGCTGCGCCATCCATCAGCAAGCACCAAGGCCTTCCTCGGGCCGGCGCGGGATTTCACACCGCACCGGCTCTGATAGGCGCTTTTTGTCGGACCAGCCTGCGGCCCCAGTGATGGCGTAAGAGCGCCTCCGCACTCCCACCTAATTGCTAGCCTGGGAGCTGTGTTTTGCTCCGATCAATAATTGAGGAAAAACGTCGCAGGCTGCAAGTCGTGACGATATTTACTCTTGCGCTTACCTCCGCACCATAAAGTCGTCAGATACGTCTTAAAAAGCCCTTACCTTCAATTTCGTGATGAGCAAGTAACGGTGTTTTATACCCACGTTTCTCGTAGGTTGCTTAACACTTTCGAGACGGTAGCCAGATCTCACTCGCGAACTGGCATAGCCAGTGTCCAAGTGAGACTCGGGCACCACCTTAAAAGGATAAAAGCTATCATGTAAGCATGTTGCAGCTTGTACAAAAGCCAATGTATAGTGGCTTTTTTGTGTGTGCCAAGCCATTAATTTTAATACCTGATAAAGACGCAAGACTGAAACTGAATATGAAGATCTAGTTCAACAAACTGGTATTACTGGACAGTTTATTTACCTGAAATTACAGATTGCATGTTATAACGGTACTTTGCGTGCAGGCGTGTCAATTAGCATCATATTAATTAAAATCGGGGATAAATAGACTTTATTTTGGAAGAATGAAAAAGGGGAAAGTAATACGAAACTTTAATAACTGCACAGTATTACGAAGAACAATGTAATGAAAAGTAATAAAAAGCAAAGTAGCAAAGACCAAGCGGGACAGAAAGATATAGGGGAACGTTTGTTTTTTTAATACGTATAAAAGAACATGTAACACATTACTGAGCTCTCTACCTTCAGTTATCGCGATCGGGCTAGTCGATGAAAAAGTGGTACGCGACTGCGAAATTCGTTAAGGAGATTATTTAAAGACTCTTCAAGCACGTTTAAAATACATTACGTGTGACGAAGTGATCAGTGGCGTTTATTGTCGGGTGAAGTGAAAATGATTCCGACAACATAATACGAACTTTGGGTTAGCTGGGAAAAATACTCTTGGGAAACTATTATGGTTGTGGAACCCACGAAAGTTGTACGCAACGGAAAGCTATAGTTTGCGTAATTCTGCATTTTTTAAAATTGTGGAACGCGTGTGCGCGGAACATTAAGAGAATTTTATCCTTGGACGGTTGCCGGGGTAACTGATACAAACAACGCGCCAGCATAAAAATAGTTCGCTTATTAACTACCAGATATGAAGGATAGGATGATCACCTCCAATACCGATTCATATTTCATATTTAGTTACTGAAAAGAAAAGTGTTAATAAACAAACTACATTTAAATTTTATCCACGATTTTGGCTTCATTACGTAGACTTGACTACATGATAACCAATATCTGTGGAAGTTGTATACAACGTATCGTCATAATATTTAGCCAACCAATATTGTGAGACACAAAAAATGTAAATGCATGAAATTATTCTTACAGCGGATGTATAATGTGTGAGTGCGACGAACTATATTGAGAAACTGAACATCCATTACGTGCTTGCATGTTTATCTGCGAAAATGGTCCTTGTCGGTACATCAGCATAGAGTTCGAATAGAATCGCTGGAACATTGCAAATCATTCAGATTAATCGAACATCTAAATACACATAATGCTGGTATCACCAGGATGTGTTCTTTCTCCTCACCCCCGTGGCAGTAATTGAATTAAGAGTCAGCCGGGAAATACATTTAAATCAATTGACGACCATTGAGCTATCGTCACGAATTTTCAAACGTCCACTGCCATGTACGAAGGCGAGTGACATCACGAGTGCTAACGTCGATCGAGGGGTGTCGTCGTGATCGTATTGAATGACATTGAGCGGTCAAAATGTCCGAAGCACGTACCTCAAAATTGCGCGGGGCGTTCAACAAATATTGCAACTCACTTTTTTCTCGGCCAGTTTCGGTTCAAGAAATTCGGAATTTGTTCCGCGACATTGTGTAGTATTTCGGCTTTAGCCCCTATAGTTTTATGAAGTTCCAATATGTGGCGTCACTGAACGTAGTCTTCAAAATGGAGGTGCACTCCAAGCAGAGACCTGGCAGTGAGCTTCTTTCGGCTAAGAACCAGAGCATCGCAGAATTCACAGACGATTGCAGAGTGTCTACGGAGACCTGGCAGTGAACAAAAGCACGGTGAGTAGTAGAGCGAGGCGCCTGTCACCATCGCAGCAAGGTTGCGCAATCCTGACCGATCTCCCGCGTGCCGGCCGGCCGCACGCAGCTATGACTCCTGCAATGTTGGAATGTTCGAATACTGTCATTCGAGGTGATCGACGGATCACATTCGAACACCTCACAGCACAACTGCATGTCCCTGTTGGTACGATTGATGCAGTCGTCCACCAGTTGGGTTCCTCGCCGCATAACAGAAGACGTTACAAGCAGCGAAGGACCATCTGAGCGGAACTGCTTGCGCGTTACGAGGCTGATCGTGAAAATTTTTTTTTTCGAATATCGTCACAGGTGACGAAACGTGGGTTTTTCACTTCGAACCGGAAACAAATCAGTAATACATGAAGTGTGGACACGCCACAGCTCCTTCGAAGAAAAGCTTCAAAGCCACTACCGTCAGCCACTAAACTCATGGCGATGGTCTTGTAAGATCCTGAAGGAGTTTTTCTGTTTCATGTCCTCCCTCATGGTGTAACGATCAAGTGTATGATGCTACCCTCAGGAAACTGAAGAAACTTTAGCGTGTTTGTTACCACAGCCGGCCGTTGTGGGCGAGCGGTTCTAGGCGCTTCATTCCGAAACCACGCTGCTGCTACGGTCGCAGATTCGAATCCTGCCTCGGGCATGGATGTGTGTGATGTCCTTAGGATAGTTAGGTTTCAGTAGTTCTAAGTCTAGGGGACTGATGACCTCAGATGTTAAGTCCCATAGTGCTCAGAGCTATCTGAACCATTTTGTTACCACAAAAATGCAGATGAACTTCTGCTTTTTCTTGATAGCGCAAGGCCTCACATTAGTCGTCGTACTCGACAGAAACTCAAAAAACTTCATTGGACCCTTCCTCCCCATCCACCTTATAGCCTGAATCTCACACAATCCGACTTTCACCTGTTTGGCCCAATTAAGGATGTACTCCGCGTGAAGCAGCACATGAATGATGCGAAGGTTATTGATGCACCAAGACGTTGGCTCCGACATCAACCAGTAGAGTGGTACCATGCAGGCATTCAGGCCCTCTCAGTAATGTGGTGTAAGGACGCCACATTGAACGGGGTTGTGCTGAGTAATAGGGTTTTGTAGCTAAAAGAGTGGGAAATAATATGATACATTGTTGTTGTTGTGGTCTTCAGTCCTGAGACTGGTTTGATGCAGCTCTCCATGCTACTCTATCCTGTGCAAGCTTCTTCATCTCCCAGTACCTACTGCAACCTACATCCTTCTGAATCTGCTTAGTGCATTGATCTCTTGGTCTCCCTCTACGAGTTTTACCCTCCACGCTGCCCTCCAATGCTAAATTTGTGATCCCTTGATGCCTCAAAACATGTCCTACCAACCGATCCCTTCTTCTAGTCAAGTTGTGCCACAAACTTCTCTTCTCCCCAATCCTATTCAATACCTCCTCATTAGTTACGTGATCTACCCACCTTATCTTCAGCATTCTTCTGTAGCACCACATTTCGAAAGCTTCTATTCTCTTCTTGTCCAAACTGGTTATCGTCCATGTTTCACTTCCATACATGGCTACACTCCATACAAATACTTTCAGAAACGACTTCCAGACACTTAAATCTATACACGATGTTAACAAATTTCTCTTCTTCAGAAACGATTTCCTTGCCATTGCCAGTCTACATTTTATATCCTCTCTACTTCGACCATCATCAGTTATTTTACTCCCTAAATAGCAAAACTCCTTTACTACTTTAAGTGTCTCATTTCCTAATCTAATCCCCTCAGCATCACCCGATTTAATTTGATTTATCCTCGTTTTGCTTTTGTTGATGTTCATCTTATATCCTCCTTTCAAGACACTGTCCATTCCGTTCAACTGCTCTTCCAAGTCCTTTGCTGTCTCTGACAGAATTATAATGTCATCGGCGAACCTCAAAGTTTTTACTACTTCTCCATGAATTTTAATATCTACTCCGAATTTTTCTTTTGTTTCCTCTACTGCTTGCTCAATATACAGATTGAATAACATCGGGGAGAGGCTACAACCCTGTCTCACTCCTTTCCCAACCACTGCTTCCCTTTCATGCCCCTCGACTCTTATAACTGCCATCTGGTTTCTGTACAAATTGTAAATAGCAAATGCATTAGAATCTCGAATAAAACCAACTCACTTTTAAGAGAAAAAATGTTGCGTTACTTACCAAATACCCCTCGTATAAGAAAAACAGAGCTCTCAATGGATATTTCCCCTGATTTATAGTAAACTGAAGGAACAGGATCTGCGGGAGTTTGGGAATCTTGTGCACATAATTCTGTCAACAGTATGTATTTTCACTGCAACTGCTGAATATAAAACTTGCACATACTATTTCTGAGATAAAATGTTTGGTTTTATCCTGGTGTCAAAAGCCAAGTATAGATTAACTGCAGCACAACTGAATGTTGAGTATTTAGCGTGGGGCCGGCCGAAGTGGCCGTGCGGTTAAAGGCGCTGCAGTCTGGAACCGCAAGACCGCTACGGTCGCAGGTTCGAATCCTGCCCCGGGCATGGGTGTTTGTGATGTCCTTAGGTTAGTTAGGTTTAACTAGTTCTAAGTTCTAGGGGACTAATGACCTCAGCAGTTGAGTCCCATAGTGCTCAGAGCCATTTGAACCATATTTAGCGTGACACCGGATTTCTATCTTTTTATCGTCATGCAATTATAATTTAATCCTTTATTGCGCTATGGCTGTATGTTTGTTACAATTTGACTGTGTGAGTGCATACTCTTGAATACTGAATCCTGCTGTTCTCGTGTCGAAAGCGCGTCCTGATCAGTCGTCTACATCCAAAGTTTTGGTTTCTGTAGTAAGCTAATACTGTGCTCTGTTTTACCTGTATCAGGGCGGCGAATCCTGGTTTAGTGCATCACTTCATCACGGTGGCATCAATGTATATTTTTCACCCGATTTTCGTAGGAAGATGGTTAAGTTCGATTAGAAATCCACAGTTGTATTCTTTCCCGACCTCCGAATTATTACTAATGAAATTATTACTTATGACTCAAATTCTCGGCATCAATAGGACAGAACTAGAATCGGTTGCACCATCGCTGGGAGTTATGTTAGACACTTCGACGAACACTGAAATAAACACACTACTATGCGATATGAAAGCGCAAACAGTTTCGGTTGCAAAATTGTTTTTTTTATATTTATCCTCCAATGACGCGTTTCACCTTATACAAGACATCTACAGATTGGCCGCCAAAATATTGTGTTAAGCGCATAGGATGCCGCGCATCAAATGTTGCAACAGTAAACCGCCGTGGTCGAAATTTGAAAAAAGAAAAAAAAATAAAAGAAAAGAAACATTGTGTTGTATCTGATATAGAAGCTGTAGTCCGCAGCTCGTGGTCGTGCGGTAGCGTTCTCGCTTCCAACGCCCGGGTTCGATTCCCGGCGGGGTCAGGGATTTTCTCTGTCTCGTGATGACTGGGTGTTGTGTGATGTCCTTAGGTTAGTTAGGTTTAAGTAGTTCTAAGTTCTAGGGGACTGATGACCGTAGATGTTAAGCCCCATAGTGCTCATAGCCATTTGAACCATTTTTTTTTAGAAGCTGTACCTTACCTGTTACTCACTGCCGATACTTCCACCTTTCTTGGATCCCTTACGTGATTTTTTACGGTAGTTAATTTTTGTCACTTTTGTGTGTACACTCCCGGCTGTGACAACACAGGATCCAGTGTTGCCTCTCCAGCCTTTGTCACTCTTCCGTCCCTCTGCGATTGTCGGAATACCCTACTGGCGTCCCTTTAGCAACATGTCTGCTCTTGTCTGTCACGCTCAGACCACGTGAATGCCACACACGGTTTCGCAGTAGCATAACAAGCACAATACTTTTCTGGAAGATACTTTTTTATTGTTTCGTGCTACTGTTACAACCAAATAATTAAATCGAAGGGACACTCCTTCCAGGGATAAATTCAGACGTTAATTTACATATGAAAATTTGTAAAATGTGTCGAATGGAACAGTAAGTTTACTATTTCGTGTCACTGTTTATTTATTTCCACAACCCATTTCGAAGGTTTAAACCTCCATCTGATGGATTTAAGTGGCTACATACGACATGTTGAACTTGTGAGATTTTGACATGGAAAATTAATTATAGATGTATATTTACAGCAGACAGCTTGTAGAAAAGAAGTGGGAATTTGGGAAAGACATCGTAGTTGCATTCACAGCTAGGCTTATGACGCTGCTAGAATGGGAGAGATACTGCGAGGTCTCAATAGACTGGAATTATCGAAAGGAATGCAACTGGGAATCAGAAACATCCATGAAAAGTGTCTGAATTGTTATAATAGTTCGCAAATAATCAGAATGGTTTATAACGGACATAGGGGATCGACAAGAATGTGTGCTCTAACGAGTGTTTTTAATATAGTCATGGAAAACATTAGAAGGTAAGTTCACCAAGGGTCAATAGAAGGTAATATGAAAATCATAGCATAGGCAGATGATGTGATAATTTGGGAAAAATACGAGGAGAAATTGGAAGAATAACTAAATATCTGGCAGAGAGTAACTGAAGAAGCAGGCAAGGAAATACGCCTAACAAAAAATGAAGTAATGAAAATCAGCAGGAAGAATGAAAAAATGGAGGATGTAAGCTGCAATGGAAAAATTATTAAAGGAGTAGATGCCTTCAAGTAAATTAACCAAGAAACATCAAGCACGAAATTTCGGAGAAAATAGAAAATTTTCGAAATTTTGTTATTGTGCATCGTAATTATAAACTGGAAAATACCTGCCAAAGCAAAGATCATGATATACAAGTGTTGGACTTGAACGAAGAAAGATCTGAGCAGAATACAAGCAAAAGAGATGCTCTTTCTGCAAGGGATCCTGGGTGTGACGAGAAGGAACAGGATAAGGAATGAAACAGTACCCTGCAGATCTAGCCCCTAAAAGCAACTATGGAGAGCAATGTGTTTAAACGTTTTGGCCTAATTAAAACAATGGGACCAGAAAGACTTCCAAGAAGAGCCTTAGGATGGGCAGAATATGGACGAAAACCAACTGGAAGACCACAAACGAGATGGAGAGACCAGGTGAAAAGGATGATGGGAACCGAGGAGGACTGCAATGGAAGCAGACGTTAATGATAGACTTTGGAACAAAAGAGAAGGTTGGAAGCGGCTCTGTGGACGATCTGCATAAGCATAAAAATTGCAGGAAGAGGGAGAGGAAGAATACGAGGTGTATGTGTTGTGCTACGACTTTTGAGTAACTTGCGCCACTGTTTCCCGTGGCCACAGGCTTCTTCGCTTGTCGTGTTACGTCACATACACCATCACACTTTGTAAACACTGTCTTCTCTTGCAATTTTTACCCTCTATGGATCTCTCTAGTACCATTGAAGACATTCTCAAATGTCTCAATACATTTTCTGTCGCCCTGTCCCTTCTTTTAGTCAGTTTTTCCCACGTTCCCATTCACTCACAATTTCTGGAAAGGATCTGCTCTTTTCTTATATTATCAGTCTATATAATTTTCACCCTCACTCCGTAACACCACAGCTCAAACGTTTCTGTTCTCTTCTTATACGTCCACAGAACCTTCATAGCTGAAAGATATTTTTCTGAGAATGTAAAACATTTTGCTCCTGAGAATTTCAAACATCTTGCTCCATTTTACGTACTCCAACGGTGGACGAAACCCATGTTAATGTCTTTATTTCTGGAAACTCTCAAAATAAATAAAGAAGTTTACAAGATCATAAGGGCGGAGACGGAACTTCAGGTCTAGCTGCGAAGGAAATGGTCCGGTGTGAGGAGATATAGGGAAAAAATAGGAAATTCTAACTCTGGGTAGCCAGACAGTGATTCTAAAACCGGTCCTTCCGAATTCAGATCTTGTCTCGCAAGTGCAGCGCGGGTTTTACAGTAACAGCACATCGTTAAAGACCTCTGTAGTCACAGAGAATAGTTTGTGAAGATAAAGATGCGTATGATTTGTTTCTCTGCAGGGACGAAGACGCAAGATGTAAACAACGACTGCAACAGAAGGCAGACAGTGTCCCTCCTTCATTCCTCCTACTAACGCACGTCATATACATGCAGATGTAGAGTGCTCAGCACTTGTCAGTTTATAAGAATTTCTACTATGTATCGCTTTTCCACAGAAAAACCATAACGGATGCAGTGACTTTGGAATTTATAGCTACACATTTTCACATACACGACAACGTAACTTAGACTAATCAAATTAGTGAAAATTCTTTTTATTGCAGTTAAAGTCGCACATTTTTATGCTGGTAACTTGTTTTGTTAATACACTGAACAACTTAAGATATCTAAAAAGGTAAATGAGAGGGCTACTAGCAAGGAGAACACGGCAAGTGCCATAGCCCGTTTTCCCAGAAAATTCGCTCAGTGGAGGATGAGTCAAAATTCGCGAGCAGGTGTTTCAACTTATCCGTAGAGACTCGACCATTTCTCAGAAAAAGACGGTCAAAGCTTCCGAGATATTTTGCGTGCTTTTTAGAGAGTAAATAGGTCAGCCGAAGCGGTGGTACAGTGGCTAGCTCTGTGCCTCCACATATTTGCGGCCCGTGTTCTAAACCCGATAAATTATCAACGCGTGTCTGTAGAAGATTTTTACACGAATGTTTTCCAATGTATGTTGAAATAACATTATCCTTATTCGGCTACTAATTGAGTGTGTGCTCGCTACTAATAATTTAACAAGTTCATTTGCCAACTACGACACTGCATATGACACGGAAGACGGAAAGAGCTGACAAGTGAGACAATTATCGCACAATCAGCATGACAGCTCATGCATCCAAGTTGCTGCCAAGGATAATATGCAGAAGAATGGAAAAGAAAGTTGAAGACGTATTAGATGACGATCAGTTAGACTTTAGGAAAGGTAAAGGCACCAGAAAGGCAATTCTGACGTTGCGGTTGATAATGGGAGCAAGACAAAAGAAAAATCAAGACACCTTCACATTATCTGTTGACCTGGCAAAAGTGTTTGACAACGTAAATCAGTACAAGACGCTCGAAATTTTTAGAAAAATAGGGGTAGGCTACAGGGAGAGACGGGTAATATACAATATGTACAATAACCGAGAGTGAACGACCAAGAACGAAGTGTTCTGATTAAAAAGGGTGTAAGACAGGGCCCCAACTGTTCAATCTATACATCGAAGAAAGAATGATGGAAATAAAAGAAACGTTCAGGACTGGAATTAAAATTCAAGGTGAAACGATTTCAGGGATATGGTTCGCTGATGACATTGCTATCCTGAGTGAAAGTGAAGAAGAATTACACGATCTGCTGATTGGAATGAACAATCCAATGAGAACAGAATATGGAATGAGAGTAAATTGAATAACAACGGAAGTAATGAGAACTAGCAGAAATGAGAACATCTAGAAACTTAACATCAGGATGGATGGTCACGAAGTAGATGAAGTTTAGGAAATCTGCAACCTAGGCAGCAAAATAACCAATGACGGAGAGAACAAGGAGGACATCAAAAGCAGATTAGCACTGGTAAAAAGAACATTCCTGGCCAAGAGAAGTTTGCTAATATATAACATAATTCAAGGAAGAAATTTCTGCGAATGTACGTTTGGAGCACGTCATTTCATGGTAGTGAAACATGGACTGTGGGAAAATCGGAACAGAAGTGAATCGAAGCATTTGAGATGTGATGTTACAGAGGAATGTTGAAAATTGAGTGGTATGATAAGGTAAGGAATGAGGAGGTTCTGCGCAGAATAGAAAAGGAATATGTAGAAAACACTGCCAAGGAAAAGGGTCAAGATGATAGGATACCTGTTAAGACATGAGGGAATGATTTCCATGGTACTAGAGGTAGTTATAGAGGGCAAGATCTGTAGAGGGTTATAATACATCCAGAAAATAATCGAGTACGTAGGTCGCAAGTGCTGCTCTGAGATGAAGAGGTCGACACAGGAGAGGAATTTGTGGCTGGTCGCACCAAACCAGTCAGAAGACTGATGACAAAAAATAAAATAAAAGATGCACCGCAGTAGTGGTACAGTAATGTGTTACTTGCAGTTGCTGATTACAGCGTCAATGAGGCACAAAGATACACAACGTAACAGTGATCTAGTAAAGCGTCTCACATTATGAAGAAATTTGTATGTATCGCTCTCTACGGAAGTCATTTTATCTCAAGACACCATAGGCGATATCACGAAGTTACAAAGATTAAACATACAATAGAAATGAAGCTTAAAAATCGCATATCGAATGTAATTTATATTTCAGTCATTCGTCCTTAAAGTGCTTCGGGCAGCGGGTGTCGTTTTCCAGTGGCTCAGGAACAGGCACAGCACGCAGTTAACCTCCGCTACTTGGGAAAATAAAATTAGTTTAAAAATTTATGTGTTGTTCGATAGGCTGGATGTACTGCTTTGAATCCAAACGATGTTTTGCAGTCGCTTGGTTGCAGCAACGAGGGACAGTGCGGTCTCGTCCTGTTTTGGAAAGGTAACGCTATCAGAGAGATAGCCACACAGACGAAAGTCAGCAGTGCGGTCACGTCACACCGATACGAAACTGCGCTCCGCTCTAAACGGCGGCCCGTCGCGACGTGACGTTAATGGACGGCTAGCCAGAGCTAGCTGGGGCTGCGCCTCTGATTCCGGACAGACGGCGCTCCCCGGCAATCGGAGTTCTGACCCGCGCTGTCCTTCCGACTGGAGGGCAGCCGGCCTGGAGATGGAAATGGCGGAAGGGCCGACGGGGGCCGGAGGAAATGACGCTGAGTGGCGCCTTGACTTAGATCGACGCCTCATTTGCATGACGGGGCGTCAGCGGGAAGCCAGGAAATTCGGCTGCCGGCCCGGCGTGGCTAAATGGGCAGCAGCGCGGAGGCGTGGAGATGGAGCGAGCGAATGCGCTGGAGGAGGTCGATTTGTTGCCGCGACGGCCGCTCGCAGTTTAATTATGAGGAGCCGGAAGCGGGCCGGATCAGTCTCGGCGTTAGCGGACGCTGATTGGAAGCGGGCGCGTGATGGCACTGCCAATGTCCGCCGGCAGGTGACCGGCCCGTCGCCCGGGCGATGCGACGGCGGCTCTCGCACAGTGGCGCCTCGGCTGGCGATGTTTACAGTAGCGAGTGTTGGGGTGTGTCCCAGTCCGTCCGCCCGCTTACGTACTCTACTGCTCATTAAAACTGGCACGGCATGAAGGCTGTATGCTACAAACGTCATATATATATGACGTTTGTATATATGACGTTGACGATATATATATATATATATATATATATATATATATATATATATATATATATATATATTTGTGGAAGCGAAGAGCGTTTGGTTTTAAGACCTTGATGCCAATTACTGCTTTAGACAGACTCATGCTGTCATCTTCATATTGGCGTTACACCTTGCGTATGTGTTCACATATATGTCTCGACGATATTTTGAGATCAACGTGCAAATACATTAAAAAACGTGAGGTCGTCGACATGGCGTGTAGTTTTAACTCTTTCGGTGCTATGAATGTTGAACTTTTACCTTTTATTCATTTGAGAACCCATTTGGGAGCATTCTGTTTCATAAATGACAAACCATGTCAATGACACTTTGTGGTGTGCGTACTGTAAGACATTCGGTACACACACCATCAGATTATTTGACTTGTCGCTCTAACGAAGTAGGCGAGTGTCAGCAACATGTCTCGTGGTCTTATCGTGGCGTTAATCTTCTGCCGTTAGATCAGACGATAGAAATGCCACTTGCACGCTTAGAGTAGCAGATTGACGGTGACCAACTTTAAACAGAACTTGATTAATTTTCACACACATTTATTAAAATAATAACAGTCAAAAAATTACTTAACTTGATTCTGGATGCTATTTACAATTGACAATCTGAAGTTCCTTTGGTCTTCATACGTTAATCTTATTCTCACATATCTCTGATGCTTGACAAGGTGTCTATTCATTTATATAGAATATGGTAATCTTATTAGGCGCAGAGCGAAACTTGACTATAGACTAATGCAGACAGATGCAGACTAACTGATCGGAGGTCTGTACACTCGTTATAATATCTCGCGCGTTCAGGTATCACTGCGCGAGTGTGATCCGCGAGGAGAAAAGGTTCTACGTTGGCAGCAATCTCATTGGCTGCGTTACATATTAATACGCGGATCGGCGAGGGCAGAATTTGGTCCGTCTCTAAGACAGCGCCATCTCGTAGTGCGGAGACGGACGAGCGCAGCGCCTGCGCTGTTGTGCTTAGCGGGGCGCGCTCTATTGGGAAAGTTGTGTACGCGGTGACTACGTGGAACTATGTACAAAACACACTTGTATGTGAACATATACGCAAAGTGTGTTTGAAAATGAGAGCGCGGAACTAGTAATTGGAGTAAAGGTCTTAACATCAACCAATCTTGGCTTTCACAAACACACACACACACACACACACACACACACACACACACACACACACACAGTTAGGTTAGGTTAGGTTAGGTTAATATACAGGGTGATTCAAAAAGAATACCACAACTTTGAAAATGTGTATTTAATGAAAGAAACATAATATAACCTTCTGTTATACATCATTACAAAGAGTATTTAAAAAGGTTTTTTTTCACTCAAAAACAAGTTCAGAGATGTTCAATATGGCCCCCTCCAGACACACGAGCAATATCAACCCGATACTCCAACTCGTTCCACACTCTCGGGTAGCATATCAGGCGTAACAGTTTGGATAGCTGCTGTTATTTCTCGTTTCAAATCATCAATGGTGGCTGGGAGAGGTGGCCGAAACACCATATCCTTAACATACCCCCATAAGAAAAAATCGCAGGGGGTAATATCAGGGCTTCTTGGAGGCCAGTGATGAAGTGCTCTGTCACGGGCTGCCTGGCGGCCGATCCATCGCGTCGGGTAGTTGACGTTCAGGTTTCATAACTAACCTTTTTCGTAGGACTCTCCATACAGTTGACTGTAGAATTTGCAGCTCTCTGCTAGCTCTGCGAGTCGATTTTCCTGGGCTGCGAACAGTTGCTTGCTGGATGCATGCTACATTTTCATCACTCGTTCTCGGCCGTCCAGAACTTTTCCCTTTGCACAAACACCCATTCTCTGTAAACTATTTATACCAACGTTTAATACACCACCTATCAGGAGGTTTAACACCATACTTCGTTCGAAATGTACGCTGAACAACTGTCGTCGATTCACTTCTGCCGTACTCAATAACACAAAAAGCTTTCTGTTGAGCGGTCGCCATCTTAGCATCAACTGACGCTGACGCCTAGTCAACAGCGCCTCAATCGAACAAATGTACAACTAAATGAAACTTTATAGCTCCCTTAATTCGCCGACATAGTGCTTAGCTCTGCCTTTTGTCGTTGCAGAGTTTTCATTTCCTAAAGTTGTGGTATTCTTTTTGAATCACCCTGTATATCGTCACAAACGCTGATATACCCCCCTGAGCGACGCCAGGGAAGTAGAAATGTATATTATAAATTTGTACAATAGGTTTACGTAACTTAATGTACTGAAGATTTTGCAGACGACTTGGACGTTATTGTCGAAACTAATTTTCAGTTATTAAAAATACTTTGCTAATAAATAAACATAAAATTCCATTCACATTGGCAGCTGATGTCTGGCTGTTAACATTAAAAAGGTTGTGATGTATCAGATCTGTACTTGTTGGTGATTGATTTGACGTAAGAGGTGCTGAGAAGACACATTTAGAAGGTTTAGTTATGAAAACTGGTTGATGCGGCAAATTTGACACTTTCTAGTTGCATGAAGATGAAATGGTTCAAATGGCTGTGAGCACTATGGGACTTAACAGCTGAGGTCATCAGTCCCCTAGAACTTAGAACTACTTAAACCTAACTAACCTAAGGACATCACACACATCCATGCCCGAGGCTGGATTCGAACCTGCGACCGTAGCAGCAGCGCGGTTCCAGACTGAAGCGCCTAGAACCGCTCGGCGTTTTTAAGACATTTGATTCATTTTATTTCCCAGACATGTTTGTCTAATGTATGTGTTATTGAACATAATAGTTCTTAATCGAACATTGTTTTTTTACTGGTGTAACAAATTCTCATAATCAAAACTGTCAGTTAATGACGGTATATTAAATCCTCGTTTGCAACTACAAGAGAACGCGTATTTTTGTCACCTAATGTGTTTAGTTTTATTGGAAAAAAGAACAGTATCAGTGCTGGTATATTACGTATGATTTTCGCTCACATCTGAAAATGTCGTCTGCTTGCAGGTTTTGATGAATTCCTTTGTTTGGCACTGTTGATTCCGGTCTTGCCCACATGGCATTGCAGAACCGTCGTGTGAAGTTTCGATGTATGACGAAATGTATCTTATTCAATAGTGGCTGGCTCTCTGTTCCCTTTGTTATCGTGTCGTGAAGATTGCCGTCATCCGCGGCCTCACGGACTGCAACAGTGTCTTACGCGATTATTGTGAGCTGTGAATACCAGAACGAAAATTATTGATTACGTTTCGAGACTCCATTAACAAAAAGTAGTGAAAATTGATGCTGGTGGTTTTAATGCTTCAGTTGTCCTACACAGTACCTACCCCCCCCCCCCACCCCTACAACCACCACCACCACCGCCCCCTTCCTACTGGCTTTCAACGCATAGAACATTCATAAAACCTCGTGCAAATGTCAGAAGTCCTGCTTTGAGATTTTGTTTAGCTCTCGCTTCAGTTGGTCTGAACGTCAGTTATTTCGTCAAAGCGTTGACGTGTGAATATCTGCACTTTGTCGTAGTTTCGTATTGATAACACCACGTCTCGTCACCCGTGATGATGTTTTCCGCAACAGAATTTCCTGCACTGTATATTTCATTCAAGTCACGGCAGACATCGACGCAGCGTGCTTTTTTTTCTTTTTTTTTCTGAGGTCAGAGTGCGCGGGAAGAACTTTGCACACACTTTTCTCTTCTTCGAAACATTCTGAAGAATGTTGTTGATAATTCTTCCGGGTTATATGGCCGTCGTCCACAGAATTCTACTATTCCCAACGTTTCGTCCACTGCTACGTTGGACATCCTGAGTCGGCAGGACTCAGCAGGACCAGCCATACCCCTGAGGATGTCCAACGTAGCACTGGACGAAACGTTGGGAATAGTAGAATTCCATGGACCACGGCCATATAACCCGGAAGAATTATCAACAACAGTACCATCCGGTCGTGAAACCCTTCATTGTATGATTCTGAAGAATACCTTGAACACTTAATTTAGAGATGTTGCTCCATTGCGATTTTTGACACAACGTTGATACACTACGGCCGCACGTCCACTATTTCACTCTGCCTGACTCGTCGACGGCACATCTGTTATTTATAGTTGTTAATTCAAGTTGCCACTGTAGCTCCTGTGCTGGCTCAGTCTTGGAATTTTTTGGTCGGACGGTGTGTCAGATGCAGGATATGTTAAAATGTTAGCGGTTGAGAATCAATGTCTTTCTTCCTGTGTAGGAGAAATAATATAGGAAAAAAATACTGTTTTGGCAATGCAATGAAAACGACACTACATTTACATCTACATTAATGCTGTGCAAACCACTAGAAATTGCAAAGCAGAGGGTTGACGGAAGAGATAGAGAAGATCCAAAGAAGAGCGGCGCGTTTCGTCACAGGGTTGTTTGGTAACCGTGGTAGCGTTACGGAGATGTTTAATAAACTCAAGTGGCAGACTCTGCAAGAGAGGCGCTCTGCATCGCGGTGTAGCTTGCTGGCCAGGTTTCGAGAGGGTGCGTTTCTGGATGAGGTATCGAATATATTGCTTCCCCCTACTTATACCTCCCGAGGAGATCACGAATGTAAAATCAGAGAGATTAGAGCGCGCACCGAGACAGTCGTTCTTCCCGCGAACCATACGCGACTGGAACAGGAAAGGGAGGTAATGACAGTGGCACGTAAAGTGCCCTCCGCCACACACCGTTGGGTGGCTTGCCGAGTATAAATGTAGAGTAGAGTATTTTCCATTGTTTCAGTAATAATTACTGGTTATACATCATCATTAGGAACCGACAACGATTAATTTTAACTATCATTTCACCATAGACTGTGAATATGACGCCTTCCCCCCCCCCCCCCCCCCCCCTCTTTTCATATGTTTTCTTTTGACTTAATAGATGTGCAATTTCACAATACCTCCTTATGTGTGATTTCAGAGTGTGCCCTTTCCCCAATCCTGTAGACATTTAATTAATTCGGGTGTGGGCAAACAGGAGCACGTGGCTGAGCGTATCGCGGCGGATCTGGTACATAGACGTTACGGACACTGATCATCCATGAGTGTGAGTGCACGCTACCCCTGTTTCTGCTATGTCACTTACGACACCACGGCATTAAATAATTGGCCCTCTTCGTGCTCCATTTTCTCTGATGAGCGACGAAAGGCTGTCAGTATCTTTCCGTAGTCGATTCTTACATTGAGTACCGAGATACCATAGATTAATCAAAATATCCACAGGTGTACTGCCGGTCTACAGTGTCCAACGGGCACAATACTTCGGCGATCACACATGTCGCCATCATGAGGTGAACTGACGGACTGAGCTCCTGTGAACGTGCTGGTACGGAGATCCGTACGCTATGGCTGCTCAGGGGGAACTGGGTTCGGTCGCGGCGGCGGCCGATTTAAATACCCTCCGCCCGCGGCGCACTCTCTCCGCCGTCCGCGCTCCGCGCCACGGTCACGCGGTGGAACAGATTGCGACGGCGTCTGAGATGACGTCGGTGTGATGGCTCTGACCGCCGTGGTCGTCACAACTATACGTTTCCTCGATTTGCTCTTGATTAACCCAATCGCTGGTTCCCAAGCCTTGCTAAGATTATAGCCACAGTCACGGTTTATGAGGTCGTCATTGGTGCGAATTTCGATGGCCTCTCTAACAACGCTGTCCCAGTATCTCGACGTCTGTACCAGAATCCCCGTGCGTTCATACTCCGTAGCGTGATTTTCCGACAGACAATGTTCAGCGACCTCCGACTTGCTCGGAGACATCAGTCGAGCGTGCCTCTGTTGTTCACGGCATCGATCCTCGACGGTCCGCATCGTCTGACCAATATACGACTTGCCACATCGACACGGAATCTGGTACTCGCCGGCCTTCCTCAAACCGAGGTCATCTTTGGCGCTCCCCACCAGTGCACGAGTTTTATTCGGAGACAAAACACAGTTCCGACCCGGTGTTTCTTCAAAAAGCGGGCGAGTTTCCCCGAGCGTGCGCCTGTATATGGGATAAACGCAGTGCCTACCTCCTCCCTCGTGATTTCATCCATCTCCACAGGTTGTGCTGTAGTGGTTGGGCGGAGAGCACGTTGAATCTGCCACTCTGAGTACCCATTTTTTCGAAATACAGTTCTCAGATGTTCCAATTCCTGGGGTAGACTCTCTGCGTCAGAGATAGGGCGCGCACTATGTACTAGAGTTTTGAGTACCCCATTCCTCTGTGAAGGATTATTTTGATTATCAAATACGCCGGGAGAAACTCAAGAATCACACCATAGATTAAGATATTACTGCGCGTGAACGGCTAGTCTCAGAAACACAGTTTTCGCATTCACCCGCTGACCAGGATGGATTAAATAACGTAGAGCTGGAACCTGGACGCAGCGCCGCGAACAGCGGCGAACTCGCGCGGAGGCAGGTGTAATCAGGCTGTGATGAATGCGCGCGACACATTAACCTCAAGTAACGCGTGCCATCTCGCGCGAGGCTTTTTATTCCGGCCCCGCCGCCAGAGCGCCAAAAGACAGGGGAAGTGCACCGGGGGGGAAAAAATTAACCGCACAAAAATTCGGTATCAATCCGCATTAGGGGGGTCCGCGAGCGAAATGCGACGGCATCCACCGCCGCCTGCCGGAGGCCGTGTCTTGCGCGGAGTGAGGGCCGCCGCCCAATGGACGCCAAGTGCGTTGCCCGCACATTCATCCTCGTTGACAAAAGGGAGTCATACAAATCTTTATTTAACTTTAAATGTACTCTCGCGCGAGCCTGGCTGCCCCCTTCCGTGGGCAGAAATTCCGTTTTTGTTTTTCCAGGCCTCTGTCCGCACCTAACGCCATCCGCGCGCGCGTTGACGCGAGTGAATGGCGAACGCCGGGGCGGCGCTGTCGCGGCCGCTCCACACAGTATATATCCTTATGGTTTACAGCTCTCATTTGTGGGGCGCGCGAGCGCAAATACGCTGGCGGCCCCTTCACGCGGCGCCGCCGGCGACGAAACATAAAAATGCATTTCTCGCGTGTTAATTAATTGAAATGAAGAGCGCTGCGGCTGGCGAGTACCCACCGTCGGCACGGGAGGCGGCGCGACGCCGGGGGCGGACGGACGGGTGGGTGCTGCGGCGGGCGGATGCGTGGATACGGGGACGGCTGGATGCGTTCTCCTTTAGCAGGTCGCTGCCGTCTGCAGCGCCCTGTTTCGAAGCTACTTCAGCGGACTGGCTCTTCAAACCGCGTATCCTTCCTGCTACCCGACTCGACCGGTGCCATTCTCAGCTACTTCACCACGACCCAGTGTCCAGGAAGGCCACATTGCCTCACTTCCTGCTACGCAACTGTACTGCTGACAAACTTAGCAGCATCAGAATGATTTAGTGACCAGCATGGCTAGGTCACCACCTCCTGTTCTATGATTGGACTGGTCACATTGTAAGACGTCGTGGTCTCCTGACCTTCATTGCTTATATATTCCGCCCTTACAATCATATTCCGCACATCAAGACGCTTCATTCGAACCCAAACGATATAAGATAAAGTCAATGTTGTATGAATTCATGTGAACGATATGCAACTAACAGGTAAGCACACCGTGGTTGAAATACTGGAGGCTGGCGTACACACATACATTCCAGCCACGACAGTCACAGAAGCTTTTAGTTCGGGAGAGGAGCCCCACAACTGGACGCTGGTCCCTTCAGAGGACGACCCAGCCTATGTTGGTCGGTGACCGCCCGTGTAGCGGACAGCGTGAGCCTGAATGAAACGGGGCAACGAGCCTGTGTTCGGCTTAAAAACAAATTCTGCTACATTGTGTGGGAGTGGCCAGCCTACGCATTCTTTACACATAGCACGCAGTTTCAGAGATTTTCACAGGGAGACAGCAAACGCCAAATGCCAATGCTACAGGTTTCCGTATTGGTTGCCTTAAACGAAACGTCATTCTCCCGTTTTAGAAGAGCAATGCTGATTGGCAGGAGTAATGGAAGAGACCGAAAGATATACCCCTTCATGTCTGGCGTGGAGAGGCGTCGTTCCGTTGTCGCTCTTGGAGCGAGGAACAAGTCTCTCCTCAGTACTTCACTGGGAGAGCACCTCTGTCGAGAGCGAATTGAAGTGCTACTCTATATTGAGTCCTTGCGATTAAGTGTTGTTCACTGTGTTGGCCGACACACTTATTGTGCGGTGTGAATGGACAGAGTTATAGTTAAACGACTGTTAGCGAATTTTCAGTGGCATCGCAGTGGACTGGTTATCTGACTGGTGTACAACGTCAATAGTTAGACTAGGGCCGAATAGGAATCCTTGACTTCATCAAGGCGTAAGGAGAGTTTGATTGGCGAAGGGTAATCCAGATAGAACGAGAGTTATCTTATTCGTCAGCAGCGAGTGGCGCAGACAGCAGTCATCGCAGCTTACGGTATTGTGCGCTACAGCTATTGCGAGCCCCGTATTTCCTCCACAACAGTAGACTTCACTGCATTTCACACGCGACAGCCTCGACCATACCTAACAACATTCTAAAGGATAATTATTCAAGTTGAGTAGGCGCGCCTCTCAGCCATTCTGCCAAGTCAAGAACCATCTGAAACTTTGTATAGAAATTTCATTAGCGAATCCTATCCTTGAGAGGTAACTTCACATTCCGAAAAGAACCAGGATATAACTTGTTCAATTCATAACTAAAAGTGCCATTGTGATTTCTCAGGATTATTGCAAAATAAATAATAACTTTAGTTTCATGTTTTTCTTACACCAACTAGCATTACTCCAGTACCCAAGTATCCCACTAGTTACGTAAGAAATGTTGTGAATTTTTGTGTCATTTCCTTACAGCGGACGACTCCAAAAGATACTTATTGCTGAAAGTTTTTCAGGCATTTCTCTTTAGAACGTTAGGAGCGTCTGTCTGACTTCTGTAGTAGTGTGTGGGTGGAAACTGCATCTTGCAGGAGCCACAGGGTAAAGGGTACATCTCAGATTAATCCGTTGCGCAGAATAACAGAATAACAGATCAACCCCACACCTCAGAACATATCTAGCAATGTCACTAGGGGCCAGTGTGCAGAAAAAACTACTGAGACTCACCTTCAGCTACATGACTGGGCTGGTGACGTAGCAATATCATTTTGGCCCAGTACCCAGCAAAACTAGGCAGGTTCACCCCTGCTACGCGACTCGTCTGGCGACATACTTAGCCAAAACATTAGGCACCAGTATCCAGTAAGGCAATGGAGACCCACCTCAAGCTACATGACTGAGCTGGTGAGCAACGTCTCTAAGGTTGATTGTCCAGGAAAATCAGCAAAACCAGGGAGTCCCACTTCCTCCTACACGAATGGACTGGTGTCAAATGTAGCAATGTCACTAGAGCCAGTGTCCAGCAGAGCAGATGAGGCATGGCTTGAGCTACGCAACTGGACTGGTGTCATACTTGTAATGTTATCACTGCCCCATGTCCAGCAAGACTACAGAACCCCACTTCCTGTTACATGATAGGCTCGTGAGGTACTTCGCTACATCACTACAAACGAGTGTTCAATAGCGCTAGGAAGACCCACTTCCTCCTACACAGATGGACTGATCACATAATTATACGCGTCACTAGGTCATTTTGCAGCAAAGCTACCGATGCCCACCTTATTCTACACGACTGGACTTCCGGCATACTTACCAACCTCACTACGGCCCATTTCCCAGCAATATCTTTCTGCGATCACTGTTTCATGCCGTGTTACATGACTGCGAGCGGCATATCATTAGTTCTACGTGTGTTGCACAGTCTGTGTTTAATACACCAAGAAATAGTGTAGCTCCAGTATGAGATTTTCTCTCTGAAGTGGAGTGTGCGCTGACATGAAAATTCCTGACAGATTAAAGCTATGTGCCGGGCCGAGACTCGAACTCAGGACCTTTGCCTTTCGCGAACAAGTGCTCTACCGTCTGAGCTACCCAAGTACGACTCACGATCCGTCCTCACAGCTTCAATTCAGCCAGTCCCTCGTCTCCTAGCTTCCAAACTTCACAGAAGCTCTTCTGGGTTCACAGAAGTCAGGATGCCTTTTTACGACCTCGATCTTTGATTGTTCTGTCAAATTTTTTCGCAAAACATCTCGGTTCTCATCTTCATCTGCCTCTTCTTCCCTTTTATCTAAAACGTCTACAGAGGATATTAGGAATGTAAGTGCAGATATTGTGACAGTTAGTATATTAATATGTACCACTTCACTGTGTCAGTTGCTTTTTCGTTACGTCTAATAGTCTTCCCTCAAAAACGTCACATAATTTTCTGCACGGTCGTAACGGCACCACTACGTGGACTACATCTGTCAGTACAGACTAAGCGTTTTGCGTCCAAGTGTACACACTTCAACTCCCGACTTGCTGCTCAGGAAAAAGAAAATACATTTGTTCCTTGATCTTGCCACATGTCCTTGGAGGTACTTCTTCTTAATTTTTACTTTGACCTGGGGGACCATATCGGTTCTCTGCGTTCCTCCACCAATAATTTGTGTTTCTGGCTTTTGTGGTACATTCTCTTTTCTTCATTCCCATCGCCTCCATACCCCTGTTGATATCATACTCCCATTTCGTCCGTGGCCTTCCTCGCCCCTTCTGCCTTCCAAATATCCTGAGGATCTTAGTCCTCTTCTATCCTAATTAAGCGTCCAGCCCACATAAGTCTTCTTTTCATCATTCTTCGGGCAATATCAGCTTTCGACTGTAGGTCTGCAGTTCCTGATTTTTCAATATCCTTCATTCCTGTGACTTGGTTGCCACTGTTGAAGCCAAATGTTTTCAGTAATATCTTTCTCTCGAAGACAAGAATTTTTGTTCATCTCGTCGTTGATGTAAATGCTTCAGAGTCATATGGAGCTACCAGGAGAATTAAACTTTGGTATATCTGATTTTCAAACTTTTGGAAACTGACCCACTGCGCAGCACGTCCCATAAGCAAAAATCTGATCTATTTGACAATGCGATCCTCACCTTAATGTCAGTTTCGTTTCTGAGAGGTACAAAACAATCTAAAAACATACTACTCTCTAGAACTGTAATTATTAGTCTGCAGATGAAGTAAATGCTGACACAACGTTACTCTGGCTCATATGGCTGTGAGCACTATGGGACTTAACGTTATTCTGTAAACTGTCCTCAGTCACCAGTAAAAATACACTCCTGGAAATGGAAATAAGAACACCGTGAATTCATTGTCCCAGGAAGGGGAAACTTTATTGACACATTCCTGGGGTCAGATACATCACATGATCACACTGACAGAACCACAGGCACATAGACACAGGCAACAGAGCATGCACAATGTCGGCACTAGTACAGTGTATATCCACATTTCGCAGCAATGCAGGCTGCTATTCTCCCATGGAGACGATCGTAGAGATGCTGGATGTAGTCCTGTGGAACGGCTTGCCATGCCATTTCCACCTGGCGCCTCAGTTGGACCAGCGTTCGTGCTGGACGTGCAGACCGCGTGAGACGACGCTTCATCCAGTCCCAAACATGCTCAATGGGGGACAGATACGGAGATCTTGCTGGCCAGGGTAGTTTACTTACACCTTCTAGAGCACGTTGGGTGGCACGGGATACATGCGGACGTGCATTGTCCTGTTGGAACAGCAAGTTCCCTTGCCGGTCTAGGAATGGTAGAACGATGGGTTCGATGACGGTTTGGATGTACCGTGCACTATTCAGTGTCCCCTCGACGATCACCAGTCGTGTACGGCCAGTGTAGGAGATCGCTCCCCACACCATGATGCCGGGTGTTGGCCCTGTGTGCCTTGGTCGTATGCAGTCCTGATTGTGGCGCTCACCTGCACGGCGCCAAACACGCATACGACCATCATTGGCACCAAGGCAGAAGCGACTTTCATCGCTGAAGACGACACGTCTCCATTCGTCCCTCCATTCACGCCTGTCGCGACACCACTGGAGGCGGGCCGCACGATGTTGGGGCGTGAGCGGAAGACGGCGTAACGGTGTGCGGGACCGTAGCCCAGCTTCATGGAGACGGTTGCGAATGGTCCTCGCCGATACCCCAGGAGCAACAGTGTCCCTAATTTGCTGGGAAGTGGCGGTGCGGTCCCCTACGGCACTGCGTAGGATCCTACGGTCTTGGCGTGCATCCGTGCGTCGCTGCGGTCCGGTCCCAGGTCGACGGGCACGTGCACCTTCCGCCGACCACTAGAGACAACATCGATGTACTGTGGAGACCTCACGCCCCACGTGTTGAGCAATTCGGCGGTACGTCCACCCGGCCTCCCGCATGCCCACTATACGCCCTCGCTCAAAGTCCGTCAACTGCACATACGGTTCACGTCCACGCTGTCGCGGCATGCTACCAGTGTTAAAGACTGCGATGGAGCTCCGTATGCCACGGCAAACTGGCTGACACTGACGGCGGCGGTGCACAAATGCTGCGCAGCTAGCGCCATTCGACGGCCAACACCGCGGTTCCTGGTGTGTCCGCTGTGCCGTGCGTGTGATCATTGCTTGTACAGGCCTCTTGCAGTGTCCGGAGCAAGTATGGTGGGTCTGACACACCGGTGTCAATGTGTTCTTTTTTCTATTTCCAGGAGTGTATTTCCACATATTCCTTCCACGTTTCATCGTTCCCCTTTTTGCTTGGTGCTCGCCTGATATCTGAGTTCTTGACATTTCCACAGCTGCTTCTGTTCTGTTGAACCGTTTCTCTACTTTTACTATAGACGGCGACTATATTTTCCACTGCCATGCATGAGTCAACAGGTTATCATTTGTCCTCTAACCATTCATGGTTTGCCATTTTCCATTTTTAGTCAATATCACTCTGATGGTGCGATTTTAGCGCGGCGGTTATCACTCCTTGAGTGTAACTGAATGCTACCCTTCCCAGTGGCGTGTCTGCCGATCAGTCAAGTCGTGCGCCGCTTTGGTATCTCTGCTGTTGCACGACCACTGACACACCGACGAAAAATTCCATTAAAGAGGTGCAGCCCCTAGACTTCCCTACTCCAGAAAAGAAATCTGAAGAGGTACAGGGAATCGAACTCATGCTCTTCAGGCGACGATAACCATCATTGGGATACGGAGGGGTAAGGTCCATCTACATCTACGTCATTACTCCGGTGTATTGCGGAGGGCTCTATGTGTACCTGTATCACTTCCCTCTTTTCCTGTTCCAGTGGCGAACGGTTCGAAGGAAGGACCATTGCCGGTAAGCTTCCGTGTAGGGTCAAATTTCTCTAGTTTTATCTATATACTCTTTTCGCGAGACGTACCCAGGAGCAAGCAATAGAAACACACGCAATCGGAACTTCAACAGTAAGACACACGGCGATGCCAAACGCTTCTCTTGCAGCGTTTCTCACTGGAGTGGCGGAGCATTTCCGTGACGCTTTCGCGCATA
The DNA here is from genome assembly GCF_023898315.1 of Schistocerca nitens. NCBI lineage: Eukaryota > Metazoa > Arthropoda > Insecta > Orthoptera > Acrididae > Schistocerca > Schistocerca nitens. The sequence continues at coordinate 76,360,293 of NC_064622.1, read as the reverse complement.
CTAAATGAGCCTATAACGAAACGTGTTATTCTGCTTTCGATCTTCTCTGTTTCGTGTATGAACTCTGTCTGATACTGACCGCAGACTGTCGATCAATATTGGTCGAACGGTTGTTTTGTAAGTTTTCTCCTTCGTTCATGGATTACATTTCCTGAGGATTCTGCCAATGTATTTCAATCTGTCATCTGCCTCGTCTGCAATTTTATGTGATAGTTCCACTTCAAAAGGGTCCGTACGCATACCACTAGGTATTTCGTGAAAGTATCTCCTTCCAGTGATAGTTCTGCAATCGTGAAATCACACAATAAAGGGTCTTTCTGTCGATTTTTTTCCTAATACGTTACATTTGTTTAAGTTGAGGGCTAATCGTAACTCGTCGAACCAAGCATCTGTCATCTGCAGGTAGTCCTATATTTTGCTAGAATTTTCTAGCGTTGCGAGTTCCCTGTATACAACAGCATCATTTGCGAAAAGCCTCATGTAATGTCCGTAACACAATAAACTGGTAGTCAAGATCGCAGGAATTCCATGATTACCGGTTTCGGAGAGACTAAAGCCGCCATCATCTAATCTTAGGACACATACAGTTTACAACATCAAGGCAAACAATGTTGCCTATAACAAGCAGGCCTTACAAAATTGTCGTGAGTAGCACATAGGCGTCCAAGAGAGATGACATAAATGTTAAGTGTCACCATCACATACAAGCGCACATACCTAGCGATCTTGGCTACCAGTTTATTGTGTTACAAGTATCTAGATCGCTCCCACATGAGCAAAATGTGCTCCCTACAAAATAAATGTAATGTCCGATGTTATCTGCTAGTTCATTTATATATCTACTGTGAAAAGTAATGGACCTTTACATTCCCTTGGCGCACGCCAAAAGTTAGTTTTACGTCTGAAGATATCTTCCCGTCAGAATGACGTCCTTTGTTCTGTTTTGCAAGAATCTCACACCGCTAGGCATGTGCGTGTGAGTGTGTTCTCCTTAGCGTAAGTTTAAGTTAGATTAGGAAGTGGGTAAGCCTAGAGACCGCTGACCTCAGCAGTTTGGTCCCATAGGAACTCACAACAAATTTAAAAAAAAAAAAAAAAAAAAAAAGAACGGTATCTACCGCCTACCACCTGTATTTCGGTCTCTGCCACCCTCTACAGTTTTTACTCTCCACAATTCCCTCTGGTACCATGGAAGTTATTCCTTGATGTCTTAACAGATGTCCTATCTTCCTGTTCCTTCTTCTTGTCACGCATTCGGGAGGACGATGGTTCAATCCCGCGTCCGGCCATCCTGATTTAGGTTTTCCGTCATCTCCCTAAATCGCTCCAGGCAAATGCCGGGATGGTTCCTTTCAAAGGGCACGGCCGACTTCCTTCCCCGTCCTTCCCTAATCCGGTGAGACCGATGACCTCGCTGTCTAGTCTCCTTCCCCAAAACAACCAACCAACAATCTTCTTGTCAGTGGTTTTCCATAGATTCCTTTCCTCGCCAATTCTGCAGAGAACCTCCTCATTCCTTACTTTATTAGTCCACCTAATTTTCAACGTTCCTCTGCAAATGTGGTGACATTTCAAATGCTTCGATTATCTTCTGTTCTCGTTTCCCCACAATTCCCCCTACCATAAAATATTGTGCTTCATACGTACAGTCTCAGAAATTTCTTCCTCAAATTAACGCCTATGTATGATACTAGAAGACTTCTCTTCATTAGGAATGCCCTTCTTTCCAGTTCTAGTCTGTTCTTTATGTTCTCCTTGCTCCGCCCGTCATGGGTTAGCAGAATTCCTTAACTTCATCTATGTTACGTTTTTCGCTATTCTCATTTACGCTATGTCTCATTACATTTTGTCTTCGATTTACTCTCAGTGAATCTTCTGTATTCGTTAGACTGTTCATTCTACCCAATATTTCCTGAAGTTCTTCTTCACTTTCATTGAGTTTAGTAATGGCTTAAGCGAATCTTATCATAGATATATTTTCACCGTGTTTTTAATCCTACGTCTACACCTTTCTTCGATGCATAGACTGAACATTAGGGGCGAAAGCATATATCCCTGTCCTACACCCTTTTTAATTCGACCACTTCGTTCTTGGCCTTCACTTTTATGGTTCCCTCCTGGTTCTCGTACATTTTGTGTATTACCTGTCTTTCCCTATAGCTTACCCCTATTTTTACCTAAATTTCCAACATCTTGCAGCATTTTACAGTGTCGGACGCTTTTCGCAGGTCTACAAAACTTAAGAACGTGTGTCGATTTTTTTTCACTCTTGCTTCCATTATCAACCAAAACGTCAGCACTGCCTCTCTGGTGCCTTTAGGTTTCCTAAGGCCAAACTAATCGTCATCTAACAGATCCTCAGTTTTCTTTCCCATTATTCTGTGTATTATTCTTGTAAGCAACTTGGATGCATGAGCTGTTACGCTAATTGTGCAATAATTCTCGCACTTATTGACTCTTGCAAACTTTGGATCTGCGTTGATGATTTTTTTCCGAAAGTCTGATGGTATAACGCCAGTCTCGTACATTCTACACACCAACATGAACAGTCATTTTGTTCCCACTTCTCCCAATGATTTTAGAAATTCTGATTGAATGTTATGCATCCCTTCTGCCTCATTCAATCTTAAGTCTACTGAAGCTCTTTTAAACTCTTATTCTAATACTGGACGTCGACTCTTTCCTGTGCACTCCTGTTTCTTCTTCTCTCGCGTCATCAGACAAGTCGTCCCCCTCTTACCGGCCTTCAATATACTCTTCCCATCTATCCATTCTCTCCTCTGCATTTAACAGTGGCACACCAGTTGCATTCTTAATGTTACCGCCGTTGTTTTAATCCACGGAAGTTTGTTTTGTCTTTGGTGTACGCTGAGCCAATCATTCCGACAAACGCATCCTTTTCTATGTGTCTATATTTTTCATTCAATCGTTTGGCCTTAGCTTCCCTGCACGTCCTGTTTATTTCATTCCCAAGTGGGTTGTATTTGGGTCTTCCTAAATTTTCTGAAACTTTGTTGTATTTCCCACTTTCGTCGACCAGCTGAAGTATTTCTTCTGTTAGCTATGGGTACCTCGCAGTACTCTTGCTTGCATCTATATATTTTTTTCCAACTTCGATGATTGTCCTTTTTGGAGATGTCCATTCCACTTCAACTGAAATGTCTACTGTGCTAATTATTGCAGTATCTATAGCTTCAGAGAACTTGAAGCATATTTCGTCCTCAGTATTTTCGTATTCCACTCGTTTGCACATTGATTCTTCCTGATTAGTGTCTTAAACTCTAGCCTACTCTTCATTATTACTAAATTATAGCCTGAGTCTATATCTGCTCTAGGGTACGCCTTACAATTCATTATCTCAATCCTGTATCTCTAACAATGATGTAAGGCAATTGAAAATTTCCTGTACCTCCCGGCCACTTGCAAGTATACCTCCTCCTCTTGTGGCTTTTGAACAGGATATTCGTTATTACTAGCTGAAATTTATTGCAGAATTCAGTCTTCCTCCTCTTCATTACTGCTACCAAGCCCATATTCTCCCGTAAACCTTTCTTCTATTCCATCTTCTACAACGACATTTCAAATCCCATCACTATTAGACTTTCATCTCTCTTTACGTACTAAGATACCCGTTCAATATACTCATATACTTTCTCTGTATCTTCATCTTCAGCTTGCGACGTCGGCATGTGTACCCGAATTATTGTTGTCGGTATTGGTTCGCTGTCGATTCTGATGAGAACAACCCTATCACTCTCTGTCCCACGTTCGTATTCAAAACGAATCCCATTGCCGTTACATCATTTTCTGCTGCTGTTGATATTGCGCTATATTCATCTGTCGCAATACGCGAGCATAAAACGTCACCAAAGTCTACAACAGACCGACCTCAGAAAGATAGTAACAGCTTACGGTAAAATACACTACTGGCCATTAAAATTGCTACAACAAGAAGAAATGCAGATGATAAACGGGTATTCATTGGACAAATATATTATACTAGAACTGACATGTGATTACATTTTCACGCGATTTGGGTGCATAGATCCTGAGAAATCAGTACCCAAAACAACCACCTCTGGCCGTAATAATGGCCTTGATACACCTGGCCATTAAGTCAAACGGAGCTTGGATGGCGTGTGCAGGTACAGCTGCACATGCAGCTTCAACACGATACCACAGTTCATCAAGAGTAGTGACTGGCGTATTGTGACGAGCCAGTTTCTCGGCCACCATTGACCAGACGTTTTCAATTGGTGAGAGATCTGGAGAATATGTTGGCCAGGACAGCATTCGAACATTTTCTGTATCCAGAACGGCCCGTACAGGACCTGCAACATGCGGTCGTGCATTTTCCTGTTGAAATGTGGGATTTCGGAGGGATCGAATGAAGGGTAGAGCCACTGGTCGTAACACATCTGAAATGTAACGTCCACTGTTCAAAGTGCCGTTAATGCGAACAAGATGTGACTTAGTTGTGTAACCAATGGCACCCCATTCCATCACGCCGGGTGATACGCCAGTATGGCGATGACGAATACACGATTGCAATGTGCGTTCACCACGATGTCGCCAAACACGGATGCGACCATCATGAAGCTGTAAACAGAACCTGGATTCATCCGAAAAAATGACGTTTTGCCATTCGTGCACTCAGGTTCGTCGTTGAGTACACGATCGCAGGCGCTCCTGTCTGTGATACAGCGTCAAGGGTAACCGCAGCCATGGTCTCCGAGCTGATAGTCCATGCTGCTGCAAACGTCGTCGAACTGTTCGTGCAGATGGTTATTGTCTTGCGAACGTCCCCATCTGTTGACTCAGGGATCAAGACGTGGCTACACGATCCGTTACAGCCATGCGGATAAGATGCCTGTCATCTCGACTGCTAGTGATACGAGGCCGTTGTTATCCAGCACGGCGTTCCGTATTACCCTCCTGAACCCACCGATTCAATATTCTGGTAACAGTCACTGGATCTCGACCAACGCAAGCAGCAATGTTGCCATACGATAAACCTCAGTCGCGATAGGCTACAATGCAACCTTTATGAGAGTCGGAAACGTGACGTTACGCATTTGTCCTCCTTAGACGAGGCATCACAACAACGTTTCACCAGGCAATGCCGGTCAGCTGCAGTTTGTGTATGAGAAATCGGTTGGAAACTTTCCTCATGTCAACACGTTGTAGGTGTCGGCACCGGCGTCAACCTTGTGTGAATGCTCTGAAAAGCTAATCATTTGCGTATCACAGCATCTTCTTCCTGTCGGTCAAATTTCGCGTCTGTAGCACGTCATCTTCGTGGTGTAGCAATTTTAATGGCCAGTAGTGTAGCTATGAGCTGTAAGGCCACGTAATAAGCCTCTTCAAATGTCTTCAATCGTCGACGTTCCGATCTCTGTGCTGGGTTCTTCTCCAGGACTCGACTGGTGTCCACCCATTCAGGGATACTTGTGGAAACATAAGGGAGACATCAGCAGAGTGGCTGAAACATGGAACAGTGAAGTCGTTTGAAGGGTAATATTACGCTGCCTAACGCCTCAGAAGATTTTGCCATAAGTGGCAACCGCCACAAGCGCATGCAGAGTTGTGTAATGTAACAAGTGAGAGCGGAAGAAACCTCGTTATCCGAAGAGGCAACGGCGGTGCCCGGGGAAGCTATCGACAGCAGGGTGGCCGCCGGGGACTCCCCCAGCGGCTCGGGACTCCTCCCGCCGCCGACCGCGGCGACTTGCGGAGGGCGCTATTTGTTTAAGCTCGTGTGTGCCCAAGAAAGGTGATCTCCGCTATTAAGGGAATTAATTTTTTCCTGCGGTAATTAGCAAAAAGAACGCGGCACGGCCCGCGTGGGTCGGCGGGCCTTGCGCGCTGTTTTATAAGAGAAGGCACTGGCCCGTGGAGTGGTGGCGAGTGGGGAGGGGGGAGGGACGCAGAGGAAGAGAGGATTGCCTTTGTGAAGCCACTGGAAATATAATACTTAGGAGCCAGGCCCATGTGGTATTCTGAGGTTCTTAGTAATTACGAGGCGCAGCAATAATTACAGAAATTTAATTTCCACATTCTAACGAACTTCAAAAAGAAATGAGTTTCCGACATGTTGTTCAGCGTGTGGTACTGCAACCATAAATTTTAATATGTAACTTGTTTTCTGCAATTCCTCAAAAATAATTGCTTTGCGAAAGCATTTATGTCCGAGGGTAGGGGAGGGGCGAGAGGGGGGTGTCTGGTAGGGAAACTGGCGGAAGAGGGCACGAGAAGCGAAACGCCGAATGAAATTTTAGCCACGCACGGTGGGCACGAAATGAGGGGTTCTCAGCGCGATAAGGCATCCTCGTACTCGCACCACTTGGAGATCGCGCGTCCATCTCTCGTCCGAAGGCACTTTCCGCCCAATGACGCTGAGCCCAGAACAATGTTTGTGTATTCAGAAGATCGTCTTAATTACACTCCTGATCGTCTGCTTCGTTTCTCCCATTCTACATCTACATCTACATTTATACTCCGCAAGCCACCCAATGGTGTGTGGCGAAGGGCACTTTACCTGCCACTCTCATTGCCTCCCTTTCCTGTTCCAGTCGCGTACGGTTCGCGGGAAGGACGGCTGCCGGAAAGCCTCCGTGCGCGCTTGAATCTCTCTAATTTTACATTCGTGATCTCCTCGGGAGGTATAAGTAGGGGGAAGCAATATATTAGACACCTCATCCAGAAACGCGCCCTCTCGAAACCTGGCCAGCAAGCTACACCGCGATGCAGAGCGCCTCTCTTGCAGAGTCTTCCACTTGAGTTTGCTAAACATCTCCGTAACGCTATCACGCTTACCAAATAACCCTGTGACGAAACGCGCCGCTCTTCTTTGGATCTTCTCTACCTCCTCTGTCAACCCGACCTGGTACGGATCCCACACCGATGAGCAGTACTCAAGTATATGTCAAACGAATGCTTTGTAAGCCACCTCCTTTGTTGATGGACTACATTTTCTAAGGACTCTCCCAATGAATCTCAACCTGACACCCGCCTTACCAACAATTAATGTTATATGATCATTCCACTTATAATCGTTCCGTACGCGTACACCCATGTTTTACAGAAGTAACTGCTACCAGTGTTTGTTCCTGGTATAATCATACAATGAAGGATCCTTCTATCTATGTATTCGCAATACATTACAAGTGTCTATGTTAAGAGTCAGTTGCCACTCCCTGCACCAAGTGCCTATCAGCTGCAGATCTTCCTGCATTTCGGTGCAATTTTCTAATGCTGCAACTTCTCTGTATACTACAGCATCATCCGCGAAAAGGCGCATGGAACTTCCGACACTATCTACTAGGTAATTTATATATATTGTGAAAAGCAATGGTCCCACAACACTCCCCTGTGGTACGCCAGAGGTTATTTTAACGTCTGTAGACGTCTCTGCATTGAGAACAACATGCTGTGTTTTGTTTGCTAAAAACTATTCAATCCTGCCGTACAGCTCGTCTGATATTCCGTAGGCTCTTACTTTGTTTATCAGGTGACAGTGCGGAACTGTATCGAACGCCTTCCAGAAGTCAAGGAAAACAGCATCTACCTGGGAGCCTGTATCTAATATTTTCTGGGTCTCATGAACAAATAAAGCGAGTTGTGTCTGATACGATCGCTGTTTCCGGAATCCATGTTGATTCCTACAGAGTAGATTCTGGGTTTCCAGAAATGACATGATACGCGAGCTAAAAACATGTTCTAAAATTCTACAACAGATCTATGTCAGAGATATGGGCCTATAGTTTTGCGCATCTGCTCGACGACCCTTCTTGAAAACTGTAACTACCTGTGCTCTTTTCCATTCATATGGAACCTTCCGTTCCTTTAGGGACTTGCGGTACACGGCTGTTAGAAGGGGGGCAAGTTCTTTCGCGTACTCTGTGTAGAATCGAATTGGTATCCCGTCAGATCCAGTGGACTTTCCTCTGTTGAGTGATTTCAGTTGCTTTTCTATTCCTTGGACACTTTACAGTAAAGATGCAAATTTGCTTCACCAGAGAAGAACAGGGAAATTTACTCACCTCTAGGGACATGCAACTACTGGAAACGAATGAATGTTAATATTTCATGACTCACATTCCTCAGAGAGCTCGGTGAGTGTGCTGCGTACGGATCAAGCTGTGCTTCGTCCGAAGGGTGGAAATCTCAAACGTTCTAAGTGCATTTTTTCACAAAACAGGTTTTCAGTGCTATTGGGTTCTTGGTACTCTGTTGTATTTCCCTAGACTTCTTCCAGGTGCCAAATCATCCAGAAAATGTTTCATTCATTACCATATGGCGCATGGTCTTTGTGCCAAGCAGTGCAATTCTTTGCAGCTACAAGCGCCATGCGTCAGGGTCTCCACCTAGTTTTTAATGATGTTCCTGGTAAGCCTGCGATGGTTTGAAGAGATAATACGCGGTGGTTTGGAGCTGCGACAGAGATTTTGAAGTAATGTAGAAACAAAGAAAAGCCAGCAAGCCCTTTGTTCTGCAAGATTTACGCAAGACTGTTGGAACAGTTGAAGCTATGAACCCATTCCATGTAACTCCATTACTAAAAACTTAATCGATTTTAAAGATGCAGTTGAATCATAGTAGTCAACGCAGGTAAGTAATCTCTCTAGTTGTAGTACGATCAACGTGTCTCACACTCATCCATTACAAGTAGCTATTAACTGTAACTCTTAAACAGAAGAACGGAAAAATGTCAGTGATGTACTGAAAGGTGGAAGACCGTTCGTAACGTAAACCATGCCGTACCTGAACCGAACGACCAGCTGTGTTTATCAGTTGCAAACCAGAATGACTTGTTGACGGTATTGCAACTTCTGCCTCGACATCACAGGAAGTTTACAGTAAAGTTAGCAACATCTGATGCCAAAAAATAATTTTGTAAGAAACAGATCTTTTGTTAAATTTAATTTAAAAGATATGAGAAACGGATTTTGTTGAGTATATTTCTACTAGTTAAAATATAACTGCTATACTTCCGTTATCACAAATAAACCGTAATGCCTCAGTATTAACGGGACGTGAAAGAAAAATTCTTAGAGGCCCGAAGAACCAGTATGGCAGCCAGAACGTCCTTAATAAATTATTTGTTTTCTGATTTGTCTCATTTCTTTTCCTTTTTTTTTGCATAATTTTCTGGTATCAGAAGATCTTTTCTGGATACAAACAAATTATGTATAAAAAGAGTTGCTTTCTGATTCTCCTGATAAATGTTAGATTTGGCACTTAGAAAGATTGACGTTTCCTCTCTTCATAAGGTATACAAAAAAGTCGATGTCTCGAATATATTGTATGTTGATAGGTATCGACGACGAAAATGTAGCAAAACAGAGCAAGATCCGAATTTAGGGACTAAAGAGCTCGCTCATTGCACCACAGATACATCGTGCACAAGTTTGTTGCTTGTGGTTTTAGTAAGGAAAGCCCCGTCAGCCTTAAATCATCAAATGCGATCAGCCTATGTCCGAAACGTCTTGTGCGACTCATATCTTCAGATTTCAACGTCAGTTACAGCAAGAGACTTGCGTTAGATAGGAGGCAAGTTAGGTAAGCACCCAGTACTAGGAGATAGGGCTGATTCATATGACCAGGCAGGCGTCAAGAAGACAGTGCATACCGCCTAAATGCGGGACGTGACTTAAAGAGAGAAGCACAGAGATACAAAGAGCAAGACATCTGCTTAAATTGAAAGGTATGTCAAGTCCCGAACTTCCATCATTTAACTTTGATTAGCTATCGGTATCCGCTGTATGTCACGCTCGAATTGGGCGTTTGTTGTGACTGAAGAAGGAATGCGTGGAATTGGATTCGGGCGTTGCTTAGTATTCATCCGAACCCTACCATTCATAAAGTTTAATTAAAACTATAAACATTCGTCATAAAACTGTCTTTACTCGGCGTCGCGAGACAATAAAAGGCGGGACAAAACGGAGACCACCCACGAGTTCTCGCCGCCGGGCTCCTGCGCCCTCCTTCGCCGCCGACGCCGCCTTTTATTCGCAGTCTCTTCCCACGGACCCCGCTCGCTGTCCACCGACTTGCGCCTAAATTGCCTCGCATCGACTGCAAACATTAAATTAGCCGCTCGTATTTTATCAACAGGTCATTCATCCCTTCAGTTAATTAGAAAACCGGAAGCGGTGATAAATTTCCTATATACTGTCGACGTTTAATCTGCCCTCCGGTTCTTTAACGAGACTGGGTACTGATGAACCGTGCTTCGTAATGTTTAAGCTATTATTACTACTGAAGTGCAAAGGGAGGCAGTATCTCGCATATTGCGAAATGATACCTCCGACTAATTACATGTGTCTAAAATTAAAGCAACAAACGGAAATTTTGCAAGATTGTTTTTACTTTGCCACAAAACAGTGTAAACAGGTGATAGTAAAGTAAAAACAATGCAAAGAATTCAGAACGTAAACAACTGCAACATGCATAACGGTAGATAATTTTTTTTTTAACTTAACGGATTTGCACACACATACCGACAACTGGTTAATGTGTTCACTGTGGTGTGTGACCCTCTCTCACAACAGCGCACGTCTGACAACGATGGGGCATGCTGTGAATCATGTTGATTCAATAACAGCCGTCCGAAGTGGCCCATGCGGTTCTAGGCGCTACAGTCTGGAACCGCGCGACCACTGCGGTCGCAGGTTCGAATCCTGCCTCGGGCATGGATGTGTGTGATGTCCTTAGGTTAGTTAGGTTTAAGTAGTTCTAAGTTCTAGGGGACTGATGACCTCAGCAGTTCAGTCCGATAGTGCTCAGAGCCATTTGAACGATTTTCTTTTAAATTCAATAACATCCATTTTTCCTGCAGAGCTGCACTCTTGCTGAGTGGTTGGTGGGTGCTGACGTGGCGCAAGCCATCTCCCTAGTGCATCCTAGCAGTGCTCTATGGGATTCAAACCGAGGAAGCGAGCAGACCACGCCATGCGTGCAATATCTTCCGTTTCCAAGGAAACGTCAACCACTCGTGCTCTATACGATCGAGCATTATCGTCCATCAATACGAAGTCTGGGCCCACAGCACCTCGCAACAACCGCAAATGCGGTTCCAAGATCTCATCATAGTGGCTGACAGCAGTTAAACCTTGGCGATACAGCAACACAATTTCATGAATAGGGGTTCGAGTGGTAAACACAGTCCTTGCCCGCACCATTAGGGATCCTCCTGGATATCGGTCTCTTTCCACAATGTTTGGGTCCCGAAATAGTGTTCCACGTACCCTCCAGATGCGAATCCATTGAGAACCACTCTCCAGACTAAATCAGGACTCATCTGTGAAAACAGAGTGTAGTCGCTACATCTGAGGAACAACGGGACGAATTTGCGGCTGCCGTGCTTCCTTTCTTTCTATAGCTGTGGCTGTGTACACAGCGATGGGGGATGTGGGACTACCCGTCAAACACTGCCTTGTTTCATAGGTGCCCTGACGTCATCGTTGCCATTGTTTTCCGTTGTTCGGAATGCCATCTTCCTTGCCGAACAAGATCGTACGGACATCTGATTACAGTTTGTGTGATTATATCGTGAATAAGACACAGGACGGGGAAATAAAGCTTTGTTGCTTTAATTTTGGATGCTAGTGTATCTAACCTCGTATACTCGTATACAGATGTACTAACAAACTTGAAAATCTCTCGTGAACACTGGGTCAGACAACAAAGACTTTGCAAGTCTCCCGAGTTTACGTCACCTGCGGGTTCCCGGGTTCGATTCCCGGCGGGGTCAGGGATTTTCTCTGCCTCGTGGTGACTAGGTGTCGTGTGATGTCTTTAGGTTAGTTAGGTTTAAGTAGTTCTAAGTTCTAGGGGACTGATGACCATAGATGTTATGTCCCATAGTGCTCAGAGCCATTTGAAGTATTTTTTTACGTCACCTGCATATAGTTATCTGTCAGATGTTTTCCACACTGCCAGAAAAAAAAAGATGCGGCATCCTCGAGGACAAGGTCATTTTATTGACAAATGATGCTCATTTTAGGAGCATTTAATAAATTAAAAGAAAATGAAACAAACAACTTTAGAGGGTGACGACCACAGCTCAGCGACATGCGAATAACAATAAAAACACTCAACGCACAATAACAATTTAATTTATCATAAAAATTATAACAATTAAAAGAGACAGGAATTTTGTGTAGCCGTATCTGTGGTAAACGTCACCGAAGCTTATTTTTCAATTATTTTCTTCTGTGTTTAACTATTAGTTAATGTGTCACATGTTTTATCTTAGTTAAATAAACTTACATCGCATTTACACTGAAATAACCTCGCTTGTTTTATACCTATTCTAACGTCAACATTTTCATCTTTGGAAATGGAGATACTCTGGACATGCACGAGTTTAAAATCTTTGATCCAACAAAATTTCACTGCACCACACACTTATCTTTGTACCTGATGAGGGCGTAACAACCGAAAACCTGTTCGTGTAACAAATAATAAGTATTGCCGAATATTACACCACTGTTGTGTGTCTTTCATTCGTAATGGTGAGGTGTTTCCAAAATCTGCATGGCTGCGTGAAGGTGCTTTATTTGCAACTACCGGTTTCACGTTAGCATAGACGCATCTTCAGGTTTGTGATGGTTAAATTTTCGCAATGTAGGTGGACATTTATGGAGTCCCGGCATTCTGGAGCTATCCACGTTTAGGATCAAACCACATTAGGTTTTCATAATAAAATTGAGTACACCACAGTTAGATGGACACTTTGAGAGTCTTGGCTGTCTCCAGCTCTCATTGTTTCGAGACCTCACACAATGTTATACTTTGAAAGAAATTTCCTCCATTTGACTGATAATTGTTCATTTCTTTTACACAATACTGACGTCACAGACACGTCAGATATATTTTTACACTTCAACGTGCACTTGAAAATGGCTGTACATTCGGAATCAACATTGTGTAAAATAAATAAACAGGCCGGCCGCTGCGACGAGCGGTTCTAGGCGCTTCAGTCCGGAACCGCACTGCTGCTACGGTCGCAGGTTCGAATCCTCCCTCGGGCATGGACGTCTGTGATGTCCTTAGGTTAGTTAGTTTTAAGTAGTTCTAAGTCTAGGGGACTGATGACCTCAAATGTTAAGTCCCATAGTGCTTAGAGCCATTTGAACCATTTAAATGAACAGTTAACAGTCAAATGGTGGTGTTCTTTCTAAATTTTCTATATGACTGAGGTTCCCTCATGAATGGAAGATCATTATCCACTTATGGTTTGCAACCTAACGTGGATAACTTCCCGAATGCTGGGAATCCGTAATTGACCATCTGCTTTGAGTGTACTCAATTCAGCTGTGAGAGTCCACCAATATGGTTTGACTCTTATCGTGGATGACTTCGCGAATGCTGTGACTCTGTGGTTGTTAACCTACATTATGAAATCGAAACCATTATAAACCTGAAGACGTGTCTACACTGATGTGAAATCAGCGGCTACGGATAAAGCACTTTCAAACAGATATGCGGCTTTTGGAAACACCTCATTATTCCTCACTTTTTAATTGTTATAATTCTAATGAGATGGTTATTGAGTGTCCTGTGTTTTTTGTTTTTATTTAAATGAAACACACTTGTCACGATGGAGGGTGCCCAAACTCTCTCATCATTACACGGTGTACGGGTCTACCTCCCATCTCGCTTCCCTTCCTCTCTGGAAACAACGGAAACGTGTATTCTCGCGTCCAAACGATCATAAAGGCGCCGAATGGTATCCTGAGACAGAGTTTTCAAAGAATTTCGCGCCCTTTGTTGGAATTTGGCAATGTGTCTTCAGGCCCTGGAGAATGAATCCCGCTCCATCATGCCCCACACATGTTGAATTGGCGAGAAATCTGGCGATTTTGCTTGCCAGGGCTGTTGTCGTACGCCACTGACAGCATGATGGTCGTAGCAGCCATATGCGGATGTGGCGGACGTGTGTCGTCCTGTTGAAAAAGCACATCACCTTCCTGCCGAAGAATGGCAGTAGTGCGGGGTAAGACTCTGTGCAAAGTAGCGGACACAGGTTACTTTAACCTGCAAAAACACCAAATGTGACCACGAGTTATAAACTCCTCCCACACCTTGAAGCCTCGGATGGGATCCGTGTGTCGCGGGTGAAAGCGCTCTGGATTTGGCTGCTAATTAGCTCTACGCCCCACTTGCATACAGACCGAACCTACACTCGTCAGTGGAGGTAACAGAGTGCCATCCACTTTCTACCCAACACTTTCACGACAAAACAGCAACGCCACAATTGGCGGTGTTGTGGTGTCAGCGGTAGCCTGGCCAGATTCACGGGTGTTCTTAGGACTGTTGTAAGTAGACGGTTCCCAATCCTCCCTGATGACACAGCAACTGCAACTTGTGCCCAGATTTCGTCTCTGGATGATGTTCAGTTGACCCTCAGTGCTCGCACAATCCGTCGAACTTGACGTGTTTCTCTACTACGCGGACGTCAAGAACCTGACGTAGAGATGTGGGAATATTCCACAGACAACTGGTGAAAACACGCCATCGACATATTGTGCCCAGCATGTGGAGCAGTTCGTCTATGTATCTGCCCACCGTCCCGCAGGCCCCCTTTCAAATGGCCAAAGCTGTTCAACAGCAGTAAGTACTCCTCGGTCGGACATTGTTGTACGTTTCAATGACTGTTACAAACACTGTAACAAATCAATCAGTAGCACTACAACTCCTCATTATTCACATATTACACTCTAATGCCACTTAATACAGTCCTTGAAGTTGTTGCATTTTTCTTTGGGCAGTGTATTTAGTGTAGATAACTGTTGCGAAGTGTAACGCCACATTTCTGTTCGTGTAGAAGAAGAAACTCTTGATATTAACCATCTCCACATCTAATTCTTCTTAAAATTAAGGAGCCGTACACACCTACATTAGTCACTTATTAATGTTAAAGATTTCCGCTACACAGACATGGTCTCTCGAATTGGTACTGTTCACCCACGGACGAGGATCTATACGTTTTAACTGCTTCGTCACACTACATATATTCGATAACGAAATTTGTCATTATTAACCCATCATAATTTGAGAAGAACACTGGTGTACCTGCCTACAACACTTCAGGGAAAAATGACCTTTATTACCTACGGTTAAAGCTGTCAGTGGATCAGAAAGGAGTTCAGTATGTAATAACAAAAATTTTTGATCGGTTGCCCAGTGTGTGATGTCCTTAGGTTAGTTAGGTTTAATTAGTTCTAAGTTCTAAGCGACTGATGACCTCAGAAGTTAAGTCGCATAGTGCTCAGAGCCATTTGAACCATTTTTGAGTTTGATTTTGACTTGCTAACAGATATGTGTGGATTGTGGCATGCATCCTGCAGACATTTATAGAGCATGTGTTGTCACTCAGTGTTTATTAGTCACTGTTTATCAGACACTGCATCAGTAGGCCACGCTTGAAAATCAACCTGTTAAGGTTCGAAACTGGTTGCCTAATAAATACTGCAATTGTTGACAAAAACATTTATAAAGCGCTTTGAGATATAAAAATGTGTTCGTTAATGATAACATTAACCATTCTGTATACTGACTCGTTCCACATCATTCCGATAAAAAGGAAAACCGGCCTAGGCGGTCCTCTGTGGCCGAGCAGTTCTTGGCGCTTCACTCTGGAACCAAGTTCGAATCCGGCCTCGGGCATGGATGGATGTGATGTCCTTAGGTTAATTAGGTTTAAGTAGTTCTAGGGTCTGATGACCTCAGATGTTAAGTCCCATAGTGTTCAGAGCCATTTGAACCATTTGAAAACAGTCCTATCAAACTAATTTCGCATCCTCTCGAGTCAAACAACTCACCACTGAGGAAGGGGACAGAATATACCAGAGAGACTACACCGCCACGGCGGTAAAGCATGATTGATTTAAATAAAGCGACGTGGTTTAGAATAATGGTAGATAACGTCTACAACAAATGGTTGAAATGGCTCTGAGCACTATGGGACTTAACAGCTGAGGTCATCAGTCCCCTAGAACTTAGAACTACTTAAACCTAACTAACCTAAAGACATCACACACATCCATGCCCGAGGCAGGATTCGAACCTGCAACCGTAGCGGTCTCGCGGGTCCAGACTGAAGCGCCTAGAACCTTTCGGCCACAACGGCCGGCACGTCTACAACAACGACGAACTGCCATAGAGCTTAATTTTTTACAGTCACCCCCCTGAAAGTAAATTTTGGCTGATTGTAACGAACTTGGTAGACTCAGTATCTTAATAGTTGTTATCGTCTTCAGTCCGAAGAGTTGTTTGTTACAGGTATGACACTACCCTATTATGCGCAAGTCTCTTCATCCCGGCAGTACTGATGCATCCTATGGCCATTTGAAGCTGATTATTGCGTTCATCCCAGGACCTCCCTCTGTTGCCTCTATTGCCAAACTAAAGATTTATTGATGACTCAGTATGTGCCCTATCAACCGATAAAATCTTTTAATCAAGTTATGCTATAAATTTATTTCTTCATCAGTTCGCTAGTTTCTCGGTCTATTCACTCAGTCATCAGCAATCTTGTGTATCACTACATTTTAAAAGTTTCTATTCTCTTCACCAAACCTGTATAAGACTACATGCCAGACAAATATCTTCAATAAAGACTTACTAACACTTAATTTTATATTACAGTTAACAAATTCCTCTTTCCACGAAATGATTTTCGTACTATAGCCAGCCGGCGTTATAATATTCTCGCTACTTCGGCGATCACCAGTTATTTTGCTGCCGAAATAGCAAAATCCGTTTATTACTTTTAGTGTCTCCTTTTCCTCTCTAATTATTTCAGCATCTCCTGATTTAATTCGAGTTCATCCCACCATTCTTCTTTCACTTCTGTTGATGCTTGTCTTATAACCACTTTCCAAGATACTTCCCATTTCATTCAGCTTAGCTCCCAAGTTTTTGTCTTTCACTTACAGAATTACGACGTCGTCGGTAAACTTCAAATGTTTATTGCTTATTCCTGAATTTTAAATCCCTCTCCAAATTTCTCCTTGGTTTCCTTTAATGCTTGCTTAATTTACACTCTGAATAAGGTCATTGATAGGCTACAACCATGCAACATTACATTCTTAACCACCGTTTCCATTTCATGTCCTTCGAGTCTTGTAACTGCTCTCTTGTTTATCTACAAGATGTGAATAACCCTTCCTGCGTTTTATCGCAGCTACTTTAAGAGTTTTAGAGACTATAGTACAGTCAACATTGTCGAAAGCTTTCTGTAAATCTGATAATGCTCTTTTTATGTACAGTTACGTTTCTTTAACTTTATTCTAAGCAAGTCGTAGTGTCACAATTGCCTCGCATGTAATGACACGAATTATTTACAGAAGAATGAAAAAAGTCAGTAGAAGCTAACCTCGACGAAGATTGGTTTGGACTCCGGAGATACGTTGGAACAATAGATGCAATAAAGTCCTAACAGATACCTGTACGTAAATACCTGTAGCCTTAGCCGGTCAGTTGCTTGACCTTCAGGAGAAGAACACAGTCTGGAAAATGCAGTTGAGGATCTTCGTCTGTTTTAGTTTTAAAAAATATATTCGTAAAGATGTCCTTAAGCTGAAGGTTGGTACTTCACTTGGAATTGTCCTGGTGATGTTGATCTGTCCTTGTCTTCCTCCGAGACTTTTCAAGACTTCCGGACCCAGTCGTATGAGACTCCAAACCGCAGTGCAACGTGGCACGATTCTCTTTTATATATATATTTAGAAAACAGTGTCAGAAGTGAAAAACAATGAATGGTTATGTAAACATATTATCTTGGTATAATTATACAACATAGTAAGTGTTACATAATTATTACAATATCATAAACATATATAACAGACAATTTAGTTATATTTACGTAGGTTTAGCTTGTGTCGTAGCTCTAACATGGTTATTAATTATTATTTATTTAGAATATGGAAATACACAACTGAGCTCATACAATTTGATAATATAAATATACGAAAGCATAAAATGCAACAAATATTAGCAAAATTTATGGACTGTTGTATTAGATATTTAAGTTCAGTGCCAGTCCAACTAGATAACGGCAAAATCGATTGTTTCGGATAGATCCCTGTCGAACACTCTTGCAATATGTTCTTACAGCTACTCATTTGTAAAGAGCGTCAGAACGTGAAGTGTAAATAAAATCCAAGAAGGTGCTTCCCGGTCAACAAACTGGTGTAGCAGGACGGCGCAAAGATGACACAAATGTTGGCAGTGTAGGTCGTAACTGACAGCTAACAGTAGTTGCAGAAAATTAGTTGTAAATATTAACGTTCTAACACATTACCACAAGATATATTTGTAGTTTAGTAACACATTAACACAACAAGACTGGGCAATATTCACATCTCGTTGAGCAGAGTACATGTAAAATTAATTGAAAATTCTAGTAATGGGTGTAACACGTGCTGCTGTTGTACCCATGTAGCACGTCAAAAGTCAAAGCCCATCAATAAATAATTAAACATCCGGCTACAAGAAGAGTAGCCGCTGTGATTCGCAAAACAACTGTCCATTAATATTTTCAGCCATTTTTTGAAGCTCAATGAGGAATCTAGAACAGAACCTTTCCCATGCCAGCTACATGAACTCAGAATACGTTGTTCATGCGAAACACAACCCGCACTTTCCTCACATGACAACTTGCAATCCATCAAAGCGATCAGTTGGATGTGGTATTTCTTAACTCCAAAAAAGCATTTGACAGAGTATCACCACAACAGTTACTGACAAAAGTTCACCAAAACTGCCACTGGGTTGAGAATTTTCTTGTGGGGAGGGCGAAAGATGTTATCTAGGATGTAAAGTCATCGACAAAAGTACAAGTAACTTCCGTCATGCCCCTGGCGACTATAATGCGACCTTGATGCTTATGTAGTATGTTAATAGTAACCTCAGTCTTCTGCATATAACGCATTTATTTACAATGAAGTACTGTCTGGAATAATATCCAGTCACATCCAATAATATTTCAAAGCGGTACGACTTTGTTTGAACGTTCAGAAGTAGTGTAAAATTGTGTACAACACATAAAAAATAAGAGTAGTTTGTTAATATGTCAATGAACCACAATTGAAGAGCCCACGGAAAAAAGGGGTAAGTCACGTTTAGTACATTATTCAGCAGAGGAAATTTAAACTTTCAGTATTACAAAAAAAACTTAAAACAATCTAACCATGAGTAACCAATACGATTATGATACCAAATTTAATTATTATAGAGGAAGTAACTTAGAAAAAAATAACAATTGAAGTTGTATGACAAAAAGGACGATCCAAGCAAAGAACGTATATCTTCGCCACAAAAAGAATTTGATAAGTCCATAGCTTTTTGGTAGGCTTTCGTCCCTTCTTTGTGTTGTTTATCTCTGGAAGTTTCTATTTTGTCTTGAATTTCGGTTCATTATGTGCTAGCTTGGAACAGATACTTATGCGTCTTGACCACAAAACCATTGAAGATCTCAAGGTCTGCATATTTTTTCTAACATATTACCAGAAGCTCTAAAAGTACACCCGTAGACTTAGTTATCTGCAAAACGGTCTTGATTTACCATGCAAAAAGTTTCACATTACAAAACACATATCATTATGTACTCGATGAGGCCATAAGAATTCGTGAGATGCCTCTGTTTGATAGTCACGCTAGACGTGTGCATGTAGTGTAAGTAATCCTGTATTTGAACAACTTATCTTCCTCTACAATCGGAGCTTCTTCGAAGAAATCTTCAGTTTGTAACATGATTTAAAAATGTCGTCGGTCTTGTATTTCTTGTTGAACAGGAATGACTTTGTAAGGATTTGGATTCACTCTTGTATTTCCAAAAGGCTTAATTTAGTCTCTTGGTAACTTTACAATAGTTCTTTTTTCCATCAAACAACGGACTTTATTGTATTCCATGTTAGAGTGTTCTCTTATTGGAAATACTATTTTGGTACTATCTAATCTCTTAGTGGTAGAAAAACACTGCATACTTCTTATTATATACGGAGCACGAGTCACAGAATATTGCAAGAACCCTTACTTTTGAATCTTGGATTTCACTCATAAAATTGTGCAAACAACTAATAAATTCATTCACTCATTTACTCCATGCATCTTCAGAACATGTATAAAATATTGCATCACACCTGGACATTTGATTACTGTTGAAATTGTAAAACCACAATTGATGCTTGTAATAAACATCATTAGTGCTGATACTTGGGAAGGGTAGGCTTTTTTTATACACCATACACACTGTTTCATTTTCCTCTATCTTTTGACTTTCTTGCTTCCGCTTTCTTGAATAAGATGTAACAGCCCAGAGCTTATGAACCAGGTCTTTCATGTTATATACTTTAATTTGATTTTCAATTTCCCACCTTTTTTCGCATACATATTTTGAAAAGCTTGCGTTCAAACCTTTTAATTTTGATTGAACTTTGTCACACGTCGAACAGACATCAGTAAGCAGGTAGCCCAATGATAAATTTGCTGTTAAAAATTTCCCGTGTGTCCCATATGCAAGAGGAGTTTCAGGGTATTTCTCTGTAAATAACTTACGAAATTTTTTATTGATAGGTCTTCTAGAAGGTAATTTCAGTCTCTCTTTCCCTGTCATAGGGCGTCTCCCTTCCCTTAAACGCACCTGTGTAGTTTATAATGGCTGACCCCCTAATTTTGGAAAGACTCCAAGGCCGGCCAGCGTGCACGAATCTTTTGTCTTTTGGAGATATTCCGGTATCATTCATACTCGACTACATGGTCTGCAGTCTACCCTCAGCTATTCCATGATAGGCAATGAAGGCCTTTCAGCAAACAGGAATTTCGCTCATCGTATCATTTCGTTTGATTCTTACAATGCGTCAGAAAAAGCAATCTCTGGCATTGGAATCGTGATGCCTAGGCCTTCTACGACCAGTTAATGTCACAGGAATTGTTGCTTGAATAGGAAGAGCGATTATTTCACTTACCTAACAAATTAAAATTCTCGACTAGCTTTTTTAGTGGGTTTTGGTTTGTTTGCTCATACTGAGCATTTTCTGTCCCTACAAAGATCGTGCATTCTGCCAAAACGTTTCCTCTTTTTAGCTAATAGATTAACACATGGTTTATCACCGTCTTGTGATGATCCACACATTTTCAAAATTCTAAGAGGACCATACTACTATCACATTTCACACCAAACAGTTGTAATACAAGGAAATAACACAGAGTAAGAAACTCAGTCGATCACGTTTGCAATCGCAGCCCAACTGACCTAACAGATGTAAGGTGAACAGGGGAAGCAAACCTTGGACTTAACCCATTCTTTCCGTGAGAAGACCGACTTAGAACGTTTTTACCATTACCATCAGAAGTGAAATACCCTGTATCTCTGCTACTTGCTACGATAGTTGATTGTTATTTTAAGTGCCCTGTAGTACCGACGACTCAGAATGTGCCACAAACTCATTTCCTAATCAAATGGACTTAACCCGTTTTTTTCGTGAGGTCTTCATTTGGAATTGATCAATTAAAACAAATACCTCCACGTAGCTTTTGTGAGGTCATAAATGGAAAATCTATAGGCTCTGTCGTAGATATTGTGAAATTGTTTCAATGAGGAAGGAGACGGCTTACAAAATAGTACTGTGTCCTGTTTTAGAATACTGTTCAATCATATGGGACCCAGACCAGATGGTATCAACAGGGGATACTGAGCGTATTCAAAGAAGGGCAGGACATTTGTTCGTAAGTTTTTTTGAGCCTCGGTAAGTTGGAAAACCTGAGCTGGCAGATGTTTAGAGGTAGACTCCAGCTGTCCCACGAAAGACTACTACAAAGTTTCAAGGACCGGCATTCAATGAAGAGTCTGGGAATATACTAACGTCCCCTACATGCTGCTCACGTAGGGGCTGTGAAGATTATGCTATTTACACTATGTATATAGACTTTTAACATTTTTGGTATCGTGGTTAATACACGAAAGTAGCGGGAGGAAAACGTACCGTTTCGTACAATTATGAGTACTTCTGCAATGCACTTCACACTGGTTTCGTGCAGCATGAACGTAGATGTAGGTATAGAAACGAAGTCTGTTCTACGGTTCTCTCCTAGACTCAATGTCTTCTTGCGTAAAGTAATAACATTGTGTGATGGATGTTGCGCTATCATATGACGTCTAGTATTACCCGATCTGTGGAGATATTGTGAGATATGGATATCATTTTGGTCACTCTGTAAATTCTGTTTCTTACTAAATATCGATATGCATAGCTCACACAGAGTGAAACCATGTAGCTGAGTAATCTTTGGCTGTTGCTACAATATCTTTGTGTTGTTACATCGCCTCTGCCTGAGAGCACTGGCAAAGTTACACGCACTCTAAGTAGAGTAACAAACGTATTTTGAAGAATGGTCAGGAAATTTACTTTTTAAGTACGACATGAGAATTATGGAATTGGAATATGAATATTTTTGATGCAATTATGGAAAGAGAAGCTAAGGAGATTATTTGAGAATTTTTTTGGAATGTTGAGAGATTGAGGGAAGCACGCAGCACGAAGTATTGTTTTGTGTTACTGAGACTGTAGTAACGAAGCTCACACAGTAGCACTCTGTTATATGGATTGCTCTGCTAGGAATAAGAGATTCCCCTTGCTTGAAGTTATTTCTTAAAGTCATTATGTAAATCCTGTTGTGGACATTAAGCTGATTTTTAAATCATTACTTTTGAATATAGAGTTTCGTTTGAATTTTGTTAGTTTCAGTTGAATTTTGTTAGCAGTTAAAATTGCCACGCTTCATTCAGTTTATTGTGCACGTACTCACATTGCACTTTGTGGTACGGAACTTTCAGTCGCAGTTTTTAATATTCCTTTGCTGCAGTACGCTGTGCGCTGCTTTCGAGAAATCTGCAAGAATATTTGTCAAGACACGATGTAAGTGGAAATACAGTTTAGGGCCAGCAATTTCTTTGTCACGTCAGTTGTACCTTTATTTTATAAAGGTTAAATTTAGGGCAGCGTTTCTTTTTTGTAGGAACAGTTAGCTTCAACTTGAAGATAGTGCTGAGCGAATCACACTAACTCTGAATAATTCAGTAAAATAAGAGTTCTGCGCAGTAGACGAGTTTAAGTTAGGAATTAGTTTGTTTGGTAATCATTTCTGAGAATTAGTTTGTTTGGTAATCATTTTTCAGAAGTTTTGGTAGGCAGCCTTAGGACGACTTAACCAGTCAAGCGGTTAAGTTGCAATAGTTCCTCGCGAATGCAGCCAGCCACTTCCCTTTTGTTTGCCAACAGAACGCCATACGATCACTGAAAGTAGCAAGCGGCACACCACACTGCCGGCATCGACCATTCCTCGGACATTTTCCCGAAGGACAACCGTTTGACCACAAGATCCCTGAGTGCTTGCCAACTTCTCGTAGTCGGACTCTAGAAGAGCGTAGCGTTCCAAAAGATTGGAAAAGGGCACAGGTCATCCCAGTTTTCAAGAAGGGACGTCGAACAGATGTGCAGAACTATAGACCTATATCTCTAACGTCGATCAGTTGTCGAATTTTCGAACACGTGTTATGTTCGGGTATAATGACTTTTCTGGAGACTAGAAATCTACTGTATTGGAATCAGCATGAGTTTCGAAAAAGACGATAGTGTGAAACCCAGCTCGCGCTATTCGTCCACGACACTCAGATGGTCATAGACACGGGTT
Source organism: Schistocerca nitens (assembly GCF_023898315.1). Lineage (NCBI taxonomy): Eukaryota > Metazoa > Arthropoda > Insecta > Orthoptera > Acrididae > Schistocerca > Schistocerca nitens. Next base: position 76,336,590 of record NC_064622.1, on the reverse strand, counting down.
CCCAGGTAGATGCCGTGTTTCTTGACTTCCGCAAGGTGTTTGATACTGTTACCTACAGTCGTTTAATGAACAAAGTAAGAGCATATGCACTATCAGACGAATGGTGTGACTGGGTTGAAGAGTTCCTAGATAACAGAACGCATCATGTCATTCTCAATGGAGAGAAGTCTTAAGAAGTAAGAGAGATTTCAGGTGTGCCGCAGGGGAGTGTCGTAGGACCTTTACTGTTCACAATATATATAAATGATCTTGTGGATAACATCGGAAGTTCACTGAGCCTTTTTGCGGATGATGCTGTGGTATATCGAGAGGTCGTAATACTGGAAAACTGTACTGAAATGCAGGAGGATCTGCAACGAATTGACGCATGGTGCAGGGAATGGCAATTGAATCTCAGTGTAGACGAGTGTAATGTGCTGCGAATACATAGAAATAATGATCATTTAGCTACAATATAGCAGGTAAACAAGTGGAAGCAGTTCATTCCATAAATTATCTGGAAGTAGGCATTAGGAGTGATTTAAAATGGAATGAGCATATAAAATTAATCGTCGGTAAAGTAGATGCCAGACTGAGATTCATTGGAAGAATCCTAAGGAATTGCAGTCCGAAAACAGAGGAAGTAGGCTACAGTAGACTTGTTCGCCCACTTCTTGAATACTGGTCACCGGTGTGGGATCCGTACCAGTTAGGGTTGATAGAAGAGATAGAGAAGGTCCAACGGAGAGCAGCGCGTTTCGTTACAGGATCATTTAGTAATCGCGAAAGCGTTACGGAGATGATAGATAAACTCCAGTGGAAGACTCTGCAAGAGAGATGCTCAGTAGCTCGGTACGGGCTTTTGTTGAAGTTTCCAGAACATACCTTCACCGAGGAGTCAAGCAGTATATTGCTCCCTCCTACGTATATCTCGCGAAGAGACCACGATGATAAAAAATCAGAGAGATTAGAGCCCACATGGAGGCATACCGACAATCTTTCTTTCCACGAACTCCACGAACAATACGAGACTGGAGTAGAAGAGAGAACCGATAGAGGTACTCAAGGTACCCTCCGCCGCACACCGTCAGGGGGCTTGCGGAGTATGGATGTAGATGTAGATGTGTCGTGACCTGAAGGAGTTGAAACCGAAGTTATGTTGCTTCAGTTCCTCAACATCGATGGACGGTACGAAGAAGTGTTCTCAGGGTTACATTTTTCGCCCAGAATATCTTTATTTATCGCATTTTATAGGTGGCCAGTCGGCATGCTTTATGGCTACCCTCTTAGGGTGAGGGTTTATGAGTCTTTGCTACGCGCATTATGGCACATTCACTCGCGACGTTCGCCAAGAGGTCGAGGGCCGGCCAGCAAGACAACGAGCCTGCAAGGAGCTCCAGATTTACAACTGAGCAAACAGCTTCCCTTCTGTTACCAACCACCCCCCCCCCTTGCCCCTCCTCCCCTCCCCCTTAACGAGAAGCAGCGATGCGCCCGTGCCCCGCTCGAGACGCTCTATCGAGGTATCCTTCTTATCGCGCCGTGATACTGCTATTAGCTCTGTAATGAAATTGTTATTTACACGCCCAAAGCTGCGGCGATAGCAGTTATGGTCGCCGTAAATTATGCACGCTGTGTGTTCCACTTACTTTTTGTTAGCCTCTTTCGTTCTTAAACTCTGCGCCGTATGGCAATATCGGGAAACACATTAAGGCATCCTAGCTGTCTTCGCTAATACTACTTTTTATGTAGAAAAATTTCTGTCGCGTGCAGGGTACTCGGAGCACCCCTAGCTGAAGACTGCTACGGTCGAGATTAAGTAAAATGGCAAAGACTTTCAAATTAAAGAATTTCCGTCCGCCAGCAACGGTACCTGTAGCACGAAACACGAACAGTGGTTACGGTTCTGACCTCGATATCAGAAGGACACTGGTTTAAGACTCGGTCACCCTTGTGAGGTATCACACATCAACTGAATATGGGTCGTTAACCGCTGCAGTGGAAGCAACGACCGTTTGGTCGAGGATGTGCGGTGACGACGGCTGTCGCTTGTATGTTTGTAACAGTGGGTAGTACAGGAACGGCGAGGCCTGTAGGCACCAAATCAGTTAGTGTTGACCATGAGAGACGCCACTGACCTCTACGGTCTGTTTTTTGAGTACGTGACCACTCCCAAAATGTCATATAACCATAAAAAATAAAAACTATTGTGGGCGAAGTATATAGTATGGTTCCCATACGTTGAATTCTGAAGCTATTGCAAGTAGCTCAGGTTAATAATAGTCACTTAATAATAGTAAACTTTAAGATACGAACAGTAGACTGGTAGGGTGTTGGGGAAAAGAAGCCTCTTGATTGGCCAGTTTACATCGCCATTCTTAGGAGAGGAAAGAAGACCGTTTCGAATGGCACCAGCAGTCACCTGGCTCGTTGATCTGAATGGAGAAGGACTAAATTGACACTGAGACCGACGGCAAAGAGGAAAGAATAGGCTCTGACTCAGCCATTTAGTCATGTTGATCTGTGTTTTTATTCAACCACCAATGACCTCTACGATGTTTAAAACATCGTGTTTTCAATTTAAGATCGTGATGTTTCGGAGACGATTTTTTTTTTTTTTTTATTCTGTGGCTTATCTCATTTCTATGAACCTAACGTGATAGCACAAACTATTTCAGAGCGATTTCTCTCGGTACACTGACTTCCCTTTCATGATGCTGTAAAAGCTTCCCATCCGAAAACATTAAACCGTTTCTGATTTGAATTCCTGCTGGCTAAACATTATGCTACAATGTTAATAAATGAGCTCCACGTTCAACTCGAAAGGGCTAGGGTGTGCTGCATTTGATGAGCTGACTCGTTGGATCTTGCCCTCTCATGATTTGTTTTGCACATGGATCTTTCTATGTACCATACGGTTCTATCTTCTTCTCAGAAATCTTATGAGCATGTCGGACTTATGTTGATGAGCTGGAACTCTTCCAGCAATGAAGAGAGGAAGATCAGGATTCAACTAACCGTCGATGATCACATTATAATAGATAGAGATTTTAGAAGGATGAGGAAGCAGATCGGCCGCTCCTTCTTTTCGAGGAACCTTCATAGCGTTTGCTATAAATTAAGGGGAAACTACGGAAAGCATAAAGCTCGACCGACGTGGATTTGACCTGTCGTCCTGCGGCGGCGCGGTTCTTTCCGTCCCTTTACGACGATCCTGCACCTACCTGTGAACATTGTCTCAGCAGATCATCAGTAGGAAAGCCGAGTGAAACCTACTGTACTTCGACGCGAACCAGGCTGCAATTAAAGTCACTAATCTACGCTTCGGGAGAAACACGAAATGAAAGGTTGGAAATTTTGTCCTCAGTTAATATATTCTGAAACTTAGGTGAACAAGTATCACTGCCAAGCCCGTTCTAGTCTTAACACAGTCACTCACAATCCCTTTCACTCACGTTAGCAAGTTTATGGTGTTGCATTTTCCGGAAACGTAATAGCTACAAAAATACTAATTGTTTTAGATCGATAATGCTAGCCAAATATTAAGTCTGTCGGTAACAAATGCAGTCACAGTTTTTAGCCACCGACCTGCTCAATACGCCACGCGGAATAGATGTCTTATCTCGTCACAAAATTCACTTAAAAATTCCGAAATTTCTACACACACATCGGAATAATTATTCCGTCACTATCCAAAACTTTTGATGTATGAAACACTGCTAGATCCGGCAACTTATCGTTTCCATCGGAAGTACTACTGCACACGTCCGATCTCTTTCATGGCTAGGCTTCGACCCCTCTCTAGAATACTCTGTCTTCTCTACCAGCCGAGAAAGGCGCGCGAAGAATATTGCTTTACCATTGGTCAGTTTACTCAACAGCCAATAGCAAAACAACACTCCCGCGTCAGTCCGCGCTTTTCATCCATAACCAATAGCAAAATAGTAAACCTAATGACTGCACTTTTTACCGACGTAATTATCTAATATGCTGAAGTTCTGTTTATGCATAAAGTTATTTACTATTGTTTTTATACCTGAATTAACTTTCCCTTTACGATAAACTTACTTCACAAAACTATTCTACAAAAATCCCCTTTGTCCATATCCATACTTCTTCGAAATGTTCCTACTACATAATTCGTTAAACAATTATCTTCATATTAACCTTAAACCACACTCACGCATCATTCATACTGCTAAAACACATTTATAACATTTTACATACACAAAAAGACGTAATAACACTTTATAAAAATACTGGAACAGTTTATGAAAAACATTCTATTACTTTAGTGCACTCTAATGGGCACAATCGAAACTAAAATCACAGTCCCCCTATTCAATATTGTCCTCTATCGGCTGATACATAAACTACGTGCGCGTCCAGTCTTGCGTCACCATCTGTCACTCTCCAGCTCTGAGACACATCTCCCACTTAACCGCCTCCAAGGCAGGATCGTTATATGGCGCTACGCCTCAGGTTGTGGGCGAAAAGAAGCCTCCTGATTGGCCAGGGAGAGGAAGGAAGACCGTTGATCTGAATAGAGGAGGACTAAATTGACACTGAGACGGACGGCAAAGAGAAAAGAATAGGCTCTGACTCAGCCATTTAGTCATGTTGATCTGTGTTTTCATTCAACCACCAATGACCTCTACGATGTTTAAAACATCGTGTTTTCAGTTTAAGATCGTGATGTTTCGGAGACGATTTGTTTCATTCTGTGGCTTATCTCAGTGGTCACCATTTCTATGAACCTAACGTGATAGCACAAACTATTTCAGAGCGATTTCTCTCGGTACACTGACATCCCTCTCATGATGCTGTAAAAGCTTCCCAACCGAAAACATTAAACCGTTTCTGATTTGTATTCCTGCTGCCTAAACATCATGCTGCAATGTTAATAAATGAGCTCCACGTTGAACTCGAAAGGGCTAGGTTGTTCTACATTTGATGAGCTGACTCGTTGGATCTTGCCCTCTCATGATTTGTTTTGCACATGGATCTTTCTATGTACCATACGGTTCTATCTTCTTCCCAGAAATGTCGGACTTATGTTGATGAGTTGGAACTCTTCCAGCAATGAAGAGAGGAAGATCAGGATTCAACTAACGTCGATGATCACATTATAATAGATAGAGATTTTAGAAGGATGAGGAAGCAGATCAGCCGCCCCTTCTTTTCGAGGAACCTTCGTATCGTTTGCTATAAATTAAGGGGAAACTACGGAAAACCTAAAGTTCGATCGACGTGGATTTGACCTGTCGTCCCTCGGAATCCAAGTCCAGTGCGTCACCAAACAGGCCGTCTCCCAACCGTTCTTGACATACAGTCAAGCCACCATGATTTTTTTTAATGAGAAAACATATCGATTTCGAGAGTCCCATGCTGATCAAAATCAGATTAGCGGGGACGAAAAATACGAGGGCGGTTCAGAAAGTAACCTCAGATTGGTCACAGTGTGGGTTGTGGGGGGAGTAGCGACGCCATCTGTGCATTCACGCACTCAACAGGTCAGTCGGCATCAAGCCGTGGTCGAGTGAACGTCGTACCTGCGCTAGTTTAGTTTTTGTGGCAGTTTGAAATGTGTGCTGCAACAGAAAACCCCGCCAAATGTGAAGTGCGTGCTGTCATAAGGCTTTTTACAGCCAAAGGATATTCTGCAGCAGCTATTCATCGTGAGCTTTGTGCCGTGTACGGACCAAGAGTTATGAGTGAAGGAGTTGTCCGTGAATGGGTACGTTTATTTAAAAGTGGACGAGAAAACGTTCATGATGAAGAGAGGAGTGGTAGACCATCATTGGTGACTGACGAACTCGTTCAGACAGTTGATGCAAAAGTTCGTGAAAATCGACGTTTCTCAATGTCGGAGTTGTCTACTGGTTTTCCACAGATTTATAAGACTCTCTTGTACGAGATAGTGACAGAAAGATTGGGTTACCGTAAGTTCTGTGCACGATGGCTGCCCAAAATTCTTACCGACCACCACAAAACTCAAAGAATGGCCTCTGCATTAGACTTTCTGTCACGTTATGAGGACAAAGGAGAAGCATTGTTAAACAGAATCGTGACCGGTGACGAAACCTGGATTAAGTACGTGAACCCTGAGACAAAAGAACAATCAAAGATGTGGGCACATTCAAATTCGCCTACCAAACCAAGAAAAGCCTCGCAAGATTTTTCAGCCAGAAAACTGATGGCAACGGTGTTTTGGGATGCCAAAGGGGTGTTGTTGGTTGAATTCATGGAACGTGGTACGACCATTAATCAAGACGTTTACTGTGAAACAATAAAAAAGATACGACGGGCTATACAGAACAAACGCCGTGGTATGCTGACTTCCGGTATCGTTTTTTTGCACGATAACGCCCGTCCTCACTCTGCTCGCAGAACTACGGCCCTTCTTGAGTCCTTCAAGTGGGACGTTATCAACCATCCACCTTACAGCCCAGACCTGGCGCCAAGTGATTATCACCTCTTCATGCATTTGAAGAAATGGCTCGGGTCACAGCGGTTTGATGACGACGAAGAGCTCAAAGATGCGGTCACAGGCTGGCTCCAGGCACAAGCGGGTGATTTTTATGCAGAAGGAATTTCAAAGCTTGTGAAGAGATACGATAAGTGCCTCAATCGCTATGGAGACTATGTAGAAAAATAGTGCAAAGATGTAGTTGTAAGATGTATATATTAAAATATTTTTATTTAACTTGGTGTATTTTTTTAAATCAACCGGAGGTTACTTTCTGAACGGCCCTCGTATAGTCCGAATGCAGAATGAACAGAGGCCGTGCAATGCCTTTTGCATTACGAAAGTGAGACTAGATGTCAGAGGCTACGTACAAGGGCACGGTTAACTTCATAATAGTCCCTGCGAACAGGAAACGCTGTTGTTGAACAGTTCGCAGTCGACAAGTGTGCTGAGTATGAAGACTGGACTCACCAGACAATCACTAGCCCAGAGAGCACTGTGGCTTACTGCAGTACCTTGGACCAGGGGTTTTGAAGGTCTAGTCCCGGGCACAGTCCCATACAGAAGCGGGGGTTTTTCCTCGATCCAGTCCCTCCAGGACGTTTCCAGATCAACTCAGACCGCTGTCAAAATGAAGATAAGGGCGGTCGCAAGAGGTAACCGCCATCCCTTCTAGTGTCACAACGAATAGAAAGGCTACACTGTTTGTGAATTTCTAAGGGACCAAACTGCCTAGGCCATCGGTCTCCAGACTTACACATTACTTAAACTAACTTATGCTAAGTACAACATCCAGACCCAAGCCCGAGGGAGGACTCGAATCTCTGTCGGGAAGGCCGCCCAAACAGAGACATGAGGGAAGGCTGCACTCAACCTCCAGTCAGGCTGGCAGTACTTTGGCAGGCTTGCGCTACAGACTTTATTTACCTTCACCTTTCCACCTTATGTTGGATCAGACAAGTACAATAACTGGATGTGAGGTATCGCTTAAGGTGAGGTTTACTATCTTTTGGTTAAAAAAAATCAATTTTTTTAAATTGCACTTTTGGATCCACAAAAGTGTTTAGAATCCACCCCGGCAACGGTTTTTCCAAATTCGGAACTGAAATGTTTGCTATTCGCGGTTGAACAAAAAAATGCACCTGCCTGAAATCGGCCTTTTTCACACACCAGTCTTTTTCTTTCGGAGGGCGAGTTATTGTACCGGTGCTTGGGAGGAAACACACAAAATTCAAATGAAAGTTAGAACTCGTGTGTTTGGAAGTTAGCCCCCAAGCATTTGCATTCTGATGCGAAGACTGTGGAGATAGCGACTTTCCTGGGCAGTGAGCAGCTTTAACGAAGGGTGTTCAGCAATTCTGAAGACCATGACAACGATGGACGTCACCCTGCGACTCTATTCAACGCAGTTCGCCAAGCCGATTCAAGCGGCCGAAAAGAGCTTGTCCCTGGCCGTACGAGCGGCTCTGGAACAGCGCAGGATGGCCCACATTGAGCAGAACGCCCTCTATGAGGAAGAGGAAGGACTAGTTTACAGACCTGGAATAGCAGACTGAACGTAAGTTGCATAATATTGCATTTATATGTAGTCAAAACTTCGAACACGTTTTACTCGAAATTACTTTTTTTTATCGCGCGGTATGGTAACTTCAAATCTACTGAACCGATTGGCATGATTCTTAGTTTCCGACGAAGCTAACTAAATTGTCTAGGAGTTGTACCACTGTTATTCCGATCCATCAACTATAAATATTTTTACTTGGCCGGCGAATTCGAAAACTCGATGAAAAAACCCTATTTTTTTCAAATGGCCGTCATTTTGTTTCTTACGGTCCAAATAACTTAAGCGAGGTACAACTCCTTAAGACTCTTATATACTTCGCTAACGTCAACTGAATTTTGATTTCAGACGAGCCGGCCGACCTGTGACATATCGCGCGTGTAGGTCTACATTGAAATTTTGTTTCGTTCCGACGGCACTTCCGCTTTTGCTCTTCTACATTTCCGGTCGAAAAAAATCCAGTTTGTAGAAGAAATATCAATAAACATTTGACCAAATTAGATATTGATATCTACAGCACACCCGGAGAAAAAAATTCTCAAAGAACATGCTTTTTTCGGGCCAAAGATACTAAGCCTCCCCTTAAGTGTCGGATGTTCGATCAGCGAACGGAATTTGTTCGACTGTTTCCCTGCAAGCGATTTTATAAATTTTTGAACATGGCTATGAACATCGCTGTCGAAAAAGCTTTTAACGCTCAGTTTTATTTATGCGTTTCGACTAAACTCATTTTCGGAACATCAGTTTGCCCAAAATGGGTAGATAAAATTCAGTTGCTGAATATCGAGTTACTAAAAATTTGTTCTTCACGACCACCATAGCAGTGTTTCAAAATTTACAGTTCCATGCAATACTCGCAGGTCTCTTACGTGACAGTACGTCACGCCTTGAAAGTCAACGCTTTGGATGAAGGTGAGGCGTTTAAAATAATCGTTCGACAGTTAATTGAACAGACGTACTCTCTGGTCAGGAACAGTAAGCTACATTGAAACCCATAATTTTCGAGATTACCTTTTGTTTATCTGATTTCCAATTCCCGACACAGCAGAATTAACTGTAATAGCCTCCATAGCTTATCGGTGAGCACGTCTGATTGTCATTTGGAGGAAACGCGTTCAATTCCTGTTACTGCTAGGGAGTTTTCTTTGGTGGATAGTTAGTTGGCAAAGGACGAGATATACTGACCCCATGGCTCTCTGTACCGCATCGAAATGACCCCGACTGCCAAAAGATGACAGGGCAATCGGTCAAGATTGCGTAGAGCTTTCGGCTTGATCGTGCAATTACATTTTCTCGTTAATAGCGTTTCGGTATACTGGTTTTTGTTCTTCTCTCAGTAATTCGATCAACTGGGAAACTAACTGAAAGTTTTAATACGTTACACGAGAGTTAACGTGAGACGATTAGAAATAATGGAGGGCTAGGCGATCTTTACATGTCCTCGAAGTGTTCTGCTGTGCTTATTTGTCTTTAGACAATGGTTATGTTTTAATACTGACACGGGCGCACCACGAAAGTGTTATGTAAAGTGATCAAAAATCGATATTCATAAAGACATGGATGGAAAATGCGAAATTGTAAAATTTGGCGTCACATGCGTGAATGTGTGACGTTGCAGCGAAGTTTTACTGTGCAGCTAGCAATGATAGTAAGCAGGGGGCATGTCGGTAGCGGTGCGAATTTCATTCCGTGTACTCAGTTGAACAGTAACTACGTCTCATAGACAGACGCGTGAACAACATACGAAGATTTCAGCATTTCGAAAAAGATATGTAGTTGGACTCAAAGAAACTGGTTGGAGTAATCAGCGAATCGCTCGACATTTGAATAGGAGCGATGACACCAACCAGTGACGTTGGCAGGAGTGGATGACCCATGACCGAGCACAGCGACAAGAAGGAAGATCTAGAGAGACGACAGACTGCGAGGACTGAGCATTCGTGAGACAGGTGATCACAGCCCCGAATTCATTACCTTCATCGATCCGATGTGCAGCTAGTGCTTCAGTCACCACAACGACCATTAATTGGCGGCTCACAGAAAGGGGCTGAGCTCAGGGCACCCCTATGTCCGTTTGCAGTGGTGTCAAACATATTCGACCTCGAATCTCACTGACAACAGTAGAATTGTCTTCAGTGACGAGTCTCTTTGGAACTGAGCCCTGATCTCCAGCGAAGACGTGTCTGGGGACGCCTCGGACAGCAGTGGGATACGTACCCGAATGTCGCCCCCCATACGGCCCCAAAGCAAGGAGTGCTGGTGTACGGTGTCATTTCATCTCATAGCAGGGCCCCATTGGTTGTCATCCGCAGCACCCTTACATCGCATCGGTAGTCAACGATCATCTACGCCCCATTTTGCTGCCCTTCCTGGCAAGTCATCTTGAGCTTGCATTTCAGCACGATAATACCCGTCCGCGCGCACACGGCAAGAGTTTCGTGACTGGCAAACCCTGGTTTGCCCAGCAAGATCGCAGTATCTCTTCCCAATTGAGAACATTTGTAGCATTACGGGCAGGGCCTTCCAACCAGCTCGGGATTTTGACGATCTAACGCGCCAGTTGGACAGAATTTGGCACGATATCTCACAGGAGAACATCCAACAACTCTGTCAATCTATGCCAAGCCGAATAAGCGGTTGCATAATGGCCAGGGGTGGAGGTTGGGTTGGGTTGGTTGGGTTGGTTTGGGGGAAGATATCAAACAGCAAGGTCATTGGTCTCATCGGATTAGGGAAGGATGGGGAAGGAAGTCGGCCGTGCCTTTCCAAAGGACCCATCCCAGCCTTTGTCTGGAGAGAGTTAGGGAAATCACGGAAAACCTAAATCAGGATGGCCGGACGGGGGATTGAACCGTCGTCCTCCCGAATGCGAGTCCAGTGTGCTACCACTGCGCCAGCTCGCTCGGTCCGGAGGTGGAGCAACAGGTTATTGACTTGCTCATTTTATGAAGCTCGTCCTCTTGAATGAACCATCCAATTTTTCTGAAACTGTAATCTTTTGTTCTCTGTACTTCTGCATCACATATACCGATTTCAGCCCCATTCTAGTAAGTTCTGCGTGGTGCGCCTTTTTTTCGTCTTAGAATCTATATTTGGTGAAGACGCAAATAGATGGTAGACTCTGCAGCGGTGGCATGTAGCTTGCAGGAATCCCTACTTTACTTCCTGCACTATCCACTGCGATACCCGGCAGGTACAAGTTATTTGCGCTGCGCTAAATGGAAGCGTCTATTCTTCTTTCAACAAGGGAGGCCAGGGGTTTTTGTGGGAGTTTGTGCTGGGTTAAGATAACTAGAAAGCGTCGATGTTTGACCAGCGGCAGGGACGATAACCAAGTCTTGTAATCTGTTCTGTGTTTCGTGACTCCAAGATTTACTTTCCTTTGTTGGTAAAGCACTGATGAAAGGAAATGATGGTACCTCATTATTGCATAGGTGACCACATTTGGGACTGTTCAGACATCTAGTACGAATCTTTCTATTTAAAGCCTCTTGGGCGACTTGTGCGGCTATGAAGATGAGATGAAAGGAATTGATTGGCACAACACAAACACCCAATCCTCGGGTCAGAAATCGAATTCTGGACCCCGCGATATAGTGGCAGCCACTACTAGACGACGAACTACGAGCGCAGACAACGCTATCTCCGTAAAGTCTACATGCGCTTCAGAAATCGCCATGTGGCGTGACGGTAGAATGTTATGTGTCACAGAAAATATGGATCTCGTCTCAAGCGACTGTATCAAGACGACAGTACTAAACTTCTATGGCTGATTATGATCTAGATTTTGAGCACTCTAAACCAAAACGTGCATTATACTGGACGACGAATATCCAGGAAAAACTGAAGTAAGTCTCGCGTGCCTCAAGGGATCATAACAGGACATCTCATGTCCTCGACATACACAAACAGTTTACCAGACAGTGTCAGCAGCTCTGCAAGATTGTTCACTGAAGAAGCTGTTGTCTAAAGGAAAAGTGTAAGATAATACCTATAACAAAGATAAATAACCCGAAGATACCTGATAACAAGATTTGCACGACATAATGTATAACCATTTAGGTTTAGTATTAAGGAGCGATACGAAATAAAGTGATCACGTAATATCGGTATGTATGAAGTTTTGTGAGAAGGGTTCTGGGAAAGTCGAGCGCATCTGTATAGAAAATCCCATACGAAACGCTAGTGTGACAACATCTAGAGCACTGTTCCAGCGTTTGGATTCCCTATCAGTCAGGCATCCAGACAGGCTCTACTAGGACCGGAACACGACCGTAGGGCCTACACCAAAATATAACGGAAATGCTGGGGGAAGTTAAATACTTAGTTGCAAATCCTTGAGAGAAAGACGTCGTAGTTCTGGCGAAATCCTGCAAGGTGAATGTAGAGAACCTGCATTGGAAGCAGACTGTTGGAAGATAACAGGGGTTAGGATATGTACTGACTATAAATGCGCAAAGTAGTCACTTTTACGGAACTATTCCTTTTTCAGATAGTTCTTCTTACTGAACTAGTCAATGAACAAATTCCAATGAATTACATAGTTCACTTTTAATGTTAAAGCATCAGTAAATAAGAGTTCTTAGAAAAACTGTGGTGTCACCGCTAGACACCACACTTGCTAGGTGGTAACTTAAATCGGCCGCGGTCCTGTAGTACATGTCGGACCCGCGTGTCGCCACTGTGTATTCGCAAACGTAGCGCCACCACAGGGCAGGTCACAAGACACGGACTTGACCTCGCCCCAGTTGTACGGACGACATAGCTTGCGACAAGACGTATCACGTCTTCCTCTCATTTGCCGAGAGACAGATTAAATAGCCTTCAGCTAGTCCATCGCTACTACCTAGCAAGGCGCCATGTGTATCATTGCTAATTGCTTACTACTATGCAAGAGATGTATTTCAACAAGAAGAACATCATTAAAAGTTAAGTAGATGACAATCTCTCTTCTTTTCTTTATAGTTTTTCATCCAGTCTCCTGTTTCAGAATTTACGCCCGTCTGCGTTAGTTTCGCGTGCACCTAGCCACTCATTGTGTCGAGACCTTAGGGAATCGACACAACAAAAACCATTTAACTAATAAATAAGAGAGCAAAATTTTATAATTTTATTGCCCACGAATATTGAACCTAGGGAACAAATCAGTGTCCAGGGTTTCAGATTTTACTTTTACATCCAATATTTTTGCCAGAACGTCCTGAAGCTTTCAGTTTAACCCAGGACTTTTCCTGGGAAACTGAGAAGCGAAAACACTAACGATTAAAGTATTATCACTGTCACCAAGTGCATGTATATTCTTCCTAAATACTTTTCTTGTGTGGTAAGGTCTATAAATAGGAAACATTTGTCTATGTTTAATATTTCACAAAACTTAATTCTTCAGAGGCGAAAGAAATATTTATATGCAGGTACTGAAAAATGAACTAAACTAAACGACCTAACGGAATACTTTCAGTCTTCCAACCTGAAGCAGCTCCCACAGTTTGGAACTGAAGCCTAAACTGAACTAAGGGAACTAATAGAACGGTTTCGATCTCCTGAGCTAATGCAGTTCACACAGTTTAGAACTAGAGACAAAAACTGAACTAAGAGAACTATCAGAATAGTTTTGATCTTCTGATCTGACAGTTACTTATTTCGGAACTGCAGCTTGAGCTGAACTAGGTGATCGAATGAAATGGTTTTGATCTTCCAATATGAAGCAGTTTGCACAGTTTGCACTGGAGCCAGAACTGAATTAAGTGATTTAAAGGTACTGTTTTCGGAACTGCCATCTGAATTGAACTAAGTGAACTAGAGATACAGTTTGAATCTTCCAATGGAACACAGCTTACACAGTTCAGAACAAACAGTTACAAATGGTTCAAATGGCTCTGAGCACTATGGGACTCAACTGCTGAGGTCATTAGTCCCCTAGAACTTAGAACTAGTTAAACCTAACTAACCTAAGGACATCACACACATCCATGCCCGAGGCAGGATTCGAACCTGCGACCGTAGCGGTCCTGCGGTTCCAGACTGCAGCGCCTTTAACCGCACGGCCACTTCGGCCGGCACAAACAGTTACAAAGCATGCACTGTTCTGAATTGGTGAGTGAACTGAACTAAGTGAACTAACACAGTACTTTCGAACTTCGATGCGATGCAGACTGCACAGTTCAGAACTGGAGCCTGAACTGAACTAAGTGAACTAAAGGAACAGATTTAATCTTCCAGTCCAATGCAGTTTACACAGTTTAGAACTGGAGCGAGAACTGAATGCAGATAGAAGAGTTTTGATCTTCCAATCTGACACATTTCACTCAGTTCAGAACTGGAAAATAAACTGAACTAGGTGAACTAATGGAATGGTTTTGATCTTCTGATCCAATGCAGTTCATACAGTTTGGAAGTGTTGCCTGATTTGAGATAACTAAACTAATGGAACAGTTTCAATCTTCTGATCTGACACAGTTCACTTTGTTCACCATTAGGAGTGTCCGCCCTGATAGCTGAGTGGTCAGAATAACGGATTGCCGTCGTACGGGCCCTGGTTCGACTCCCGGCTGGATCGGGGATTTTCTTCGCTCTGGGACTGGGTGTTGTGCTGTCTTCATCATCATTTCATCCCCACCGGCGCTCAAGTCACCCAATGTGGCGTCGAATGTAATGAGACCTGCACCAAGGCGGCCGGACCTGCCCCGCAACGGGCCTCCCGGCCAATGACGCCAAACGCTCATTTCCATTTACCATTAGGAGTGTCCGCCCCCGGTAGCTGAGTGGTCAGCGCGACAGACTGTCAATCCTAAGGGCCCGGGTTCGATTCCCGGCTGGGTCGGAGATTTTCTCCACTCAGGGACTGGGTGTTGTGTTGTCCTAATCATCATCATTTCATCCCCATCGACGCGCAAGTCGCCGAAGTGGCGTCAAATCGAAAGACTTGTACCAGGCGAGCGGTCTACCCGATGGGAGGCCCTCGTCACACGCCATTTCATACCATTAGGAGTTCAGAACTATGAATGCTTAGGTCCTGGGAGTGGGGTGTACTAACAAGGGAACCTCCCCATCGCACCCCCCTCAGATTTAGTTATAAGGTGGCACAGTGGATAGGCTTTGAAAAACTGAATGCAGATCAATCGAGAAAACAGGAAGAAGTTGTGTGGAACTATGAAAAAAATAAGCAAAATATACAAACTGAGTAGTCCATATGTAACACAGGCAACATCAAGGATATTGTGTACTGAGGAGTACCGTGGTCCCGTGGTTAGCGTGAGCAGCTGCGGAACGAGAGGTCATTGGTTCAAGTCTTCCCTCAAGTGAAAATTTTACTTTCATTATTTTCGCAAAGTTAAGATCTGTCCGTTCGTTCATTGACGTCTCTGTTCACTGTAATAGGTTTAGTGTCTGTGTTTTGCGACCGCACCGCACAACCGTGTGATTGTTATTGAAGTCGAGAGCTATATTTGCTGGATGCATATTGCCCACGGAATACATCTCACGTATTTAATGCACTCTCGTCCAAAGTAGCGAACAGTCAACTGCCAGCCAGGGAGCCTCGTTAGCATGAATACTCTCTTCCGTGCGCTGTAGTCGACTGACCCAGTGGGTTTCGATGTTTGTTTAGGTGTAGCGTCCCCATACTACGGCGCAGTTACCTCGCATCGGACGGACGGACCGACAGATAATAGCTATCTGAAAATAAAAAATTAAACTTTTCACTCGAGGGGAGACTTAAACCAAGGACCTCTCGTACCGCAGCTGCTCACGCTAACCACGGGACCACGGCGCTCCATAGCTCAAGCTATCCTTGATTGCTTATCTTGCGGATGGACTATTCATTTTGTATATTTTGCTTATTTTTTTCATAGTTCCACACAACTTCTTCCTGTTTTCTCGATTGATCTGTGTTCAGTTTTTCAAGGCCTATCCACTGTGCCACCTTATAACTAAATCTGAGGGGTGTGCGATGGGGAGGTTCCCTTGTAAGTATCAGAGGAGGATAGATTCGTTCATGTGCATTCCAACACCCAATATGTAGGGGATGCTAGGAATAGCAGAACTACAGTTCATTATATGAAAAACTACTCTGAACAGTTCCTGTCCCAGAACAGTTCATTTAAACTAGTCCATTCATGAAGTACACATCCCTAGTGCAGACACATACGGATTGTAATTTTTCCCCTGCTCAGTATGTAAAAGGAGTGGGACAGGAAAAAAGATAATACTGGGACTAGCACCTTCCCCCACACACTGTGCAGAGTATGTAAGTAGATGCAGATACCAAACTAACTCAAGCTAATGATAATCTCAGATATGTATTGAACGAGTGACCGCAACAAGTATTTAAAAGTATCACACATTATACATATGTGTTGATGAGTTTCAGTTTAACATCCAAACCCATATTAACGTCTGTTGAAGAGAAGAATAAAGTGGATCATAAAAATTATATGAAAGTAGCGAAGTACCCTGCAATACCCAGGTACTTTCACTCTTCTACTAGAGAGGAAAAAAGATGAACTACTTCTCTCTTCCCTATTCACTCCTCAGACACGGTGCCCCCTCCACCTGCCTCCTCATAGCCATTCTCATCTGCCCATTACCCCTCAACATCTTCCACATGCCTCCTATGACTTCCTTTCCTATCCTATCTCTCTTCATATCTCCTTTTCCCCCCTCTTTCAATCTACTCTTTCCATTCTCTCTATCCATCTCCCCCTCACTACTCTCTCTGTCCACCTCCTCTTCCACTTACCATTCGTCCATCTCCTCCTTACCTCTCTCTCATTTCATCTAGTACCACCACTACCCCTTTCTCTATTCATTTCATCTTCCAACCTCCTCATTATCCATCTCCTCCTCTCTCCTATCCTTGCTGAGCTATGCTCATCTGCCTGTATAGCCCCTGGAACAATTTCGATACTACCTGCGCAACACACCCATCTTGCAGGGCAGCTTGGATGACAGGGTTTACCAAACCTTCTCATCCCCACGCCCAATGGGAGCTAGGAGGTTCTTACACTACTTCTTCCCTGACAATAAGTAGTATGTGTACCTAGTTTGGTTGAAATCATTCTGGTGGTTTAGGGGCAGCTGCAGAAAAGACAGACACGCTTGCATACACCTATTTTTGTGTATGTAAATGACTTCTCTATGGGAAATAGAAGTAGAAATATTCAGAATATCCGCAGTATGATGAGGCTAAATTAGACACATTGATAACATAGTACTTACAAAAGTAATCAATTGTTGCACCTAGTGTATACACTTGATAAATAAGTGTGCAATATGATGTGAGTTCGATATGAACTTTTATAATGACAAGGAATGTCATTTTATTGTGCTTATAACATCAAATGCTACCAATTTTTTGACACAAGTAATATGTCCCTTTGAGGGTAATGAATTTGCATATATGCAATTCACATTAAGCTGGTTCTTGAGTTTGGCACAACAGCCGAATGAAAGGTCCAAAATTAATAAATGTCGTAATAGTCCACACAGTATTTCTAGAATACTGCAGGCCACTGGACGCAATGAAAACACCAAATAATTGCGATCATAATATTTTTCCTTGAAGTCGCAACGGGCGGCGTAAATCACACACTATCTGTAAAAAAAAAAAAAAAAAAAAAAAAATGCAGCTTCGGAGGACAGAAGACTCAAAAACAAAACTACAGCGTGTATGATTAACTATATTCTGGAAAAGTATACGTTCAGTAGAAAAGAATGTGTCTTTGAAACTCAAATTGGGCACGTTACGCTGCCGCTAGTGTCGTGAAAGCATCCGTCCAGACGGACGACGCTGTTGCCACAGAGGGTCTCGAGCCAGCCATCTGTAAATACGTCAGTTGCCGGTCGGCAGATGCCGACCTAAGCCAGGCATGCTCCAAATAATTCACGCCGAGGAAAGAAGATTCCGAACGAGTTAAGCCGTCAGGGTGCGTCGCCGGCTGGTGGGCGATAGCTAATTATAAATCACCGACTGCCCGCGGGTGGCTCCATCGTGCCCTTCAACAGCTGAGTGTAATTACCCCGTTGAGTACAGTCGGCATCCGGAGCGCCGTGGAAGCGGCGGCGGGGGCGGCGCAGCAGTGAGGGGCGGAGGGGGCTTTCTGGGGCTCGGAAGAGGATGTGGAGGCCACCTCTAAGAGAGGAAGAGACGAAATATAGCACCGACACGAACATTTATATTACCCGAACATTTAATCGCCGCGAAAAGGGAAACTCATAAATCTCCCTTCTACTGGTGGTAGCGCGGGCCGCCCCGCCTTGCCGGAGACGCTGGCTAGGATTTCGCGGGGGCGGCGGCAGCGACGCCGGGAGGTTAAGGGAGGCGGGTCGGAGATTTATCTGCCCCCGCAGCGCGGCGCGGCGCAGCTACGACCGACGCCGACGCCGCCGCAGCAGGCAGGAAGCGGGGACCTGCACACGGTAAGGCCACGCCGCCAGGCTACACTGTATAAACTGCTACAATAGGTATTATCACCGTCAATATAACAAGGTATAAATTCTCATTAAGTCAACCCGGGCTTCGCCACCAGCTCCCCAAGACCGGGCCGGTAATAAGGCACAGGGTGCTTCCCAAGTCGTGCGTACCCCGGCGCTTCTTCATCGACGGTCGTGGAGGTGGCGGCGGTGGAGGCGGTAGTGGGTGGGAGGAAGAGCGGCGCGTAGCGCGGACGCGTTCTCCAGGCGCGCGAACACGTTCCTTCTGCAAGGAAGCAGGTGGACGAAAGATCGGACACGTCGGCTTGCCTCTCCTGGCAGTGACGACAGTAAAACGAAAGACACACCTCAGTCGTTCACTAGTAGCGGCCTAAGAAGAAGTGGCGAGGAATTGGCGTATACGATACGGGGAAAAAATGAAAACATAAATACCTGTTGTGAGGAGAGGTGCCGGCCGCTGTGGCCGAACGGTTCTAGGCATTTCAGTCTGGAACCGCGCTGCTGCTACGGTCGCAGTTGCGAATCCTGCCTCGGGCATGGATGTGAGTGATGTCCTTAGGTTAGTTAGATTTAAGTAGTTCTAAGTCTAGGGGACTGATGACCTCAGATGTTAAGTCCCATAGTGCTTGGAGCCATCGAATTTAGGTTTTTGAAGAGATGTGGGCTACAGAATGGTGCAGCAACTGTCGTCATTGGAAAGCTGTAGATGTAATGTTATTGGATTTGAGCTACTTTGCATGTGAGATATTTGTCGTAAAAGAAAAGGACAGCCAACGAACAGTAGTTCGTAAAAATGCTGAGCATTACAGCGCGAGAATAAAGAGATGAAATTTTTTTTTAATGTGCGCCTATACCAAAACGCGCGTCGAGCGTTTAAATACTCTAAATAAACACTATGACTCGCTGGGCGCAGATATTTAAAATCATTGCCGCAGAGCTTGATACCAAGAAGCTGCGACAGAAAAGAAAGAACAATCTATCTTTTGTTAAGAAATATTCTAGAGACTTCATTATCCCTTGTACTTTTGGTCGCCAACATGTTAAGACGTACTACATAGCACTGCTACAAGTTGTATTTTTATTTTGTGTAAAAACTATGTGAAACGACGAATAAACATTTCGGTAACTCGGGTGTGGCTACAATATACTTACGCACACGCAAGGACATTTAATTTTAAGAAGGAACGGACTGACAAAGCAGCGATTATTGGACTGCGCTATTTACAAAAGAAATATCAGATGTACGTAATGCATTTATTGTCTGTTTGTCAATGTGTGCCGGCCGGTGTGGCCGAGCGGTACTAGGCGCTACAGTCTGGAACCGCGCGACCGTACGGTCGCAGGTTCGAATCCTGCCTCGGGCATGGATGTTTGTGATGTCCTTAGTTTACTTAAGTTTAAGTAGTTTTAAGTTCTAGGGGACTGATGACCTCAGAAGTTAAGTCCCATAGTGCTCAGAGCCATTTGAACCATTTTTTTGTCAATGTGTAGAAGTTTAAAACCAATTTGTTCAAAATATATTAATACTTTACGATGCAGTAATTTTCTTATTCTTTTCATTCACTTACCAAGAATGATGTTCAAATTGTATATGAGATTTGTTATAGGTTCGCTCTTTACCGCGGTGTCTCGATTGTATTTGGGAGACCACTAATGTGTTCAACTTCCGATCTGTTAATCTATCTCTTACGATATTCCACTCATTTGCTTTCATTTCTATTTTCATATTCAAATAGGTCCCTTAGGCATTTTCATCGAAGATTCTGATTGCGTGAAGGCAATCCGGGTCAGAGGGTCAACTATTCGCGTAATCAATCCGTACGTCTCCTGAACACAATCGAGAACCTATGCATCGGTGATCAATTAATAATCTCTCTCTTTTTTAAAGTCGTACTGAAAAACCGCCACACATGATAGCCGTAAGTACGCAATCTAGCGTTAGGTTTTTTATTTTTTTTTCCTTTATTGTAATTTTTATCACCTTACACAAGGCGGGCTGTCAGCAGCTGAGTACGCCGCTCGTCAGCCTTGAGATTTACAATAAGTAAGAAATAGAGGGGACACAGAGAATACAATCAAAAATGGCGGGCAAAACAATGTAGACACCAAAAAACAAAAAACACGGAGCCGTTCACGCCTGATGAGAAAACATCACTGACACTAGTGGACACGGCGCACAAAACAGGGATGAAGGCGATGGTACACGTGAACAGTGGCGGCGTTTCGGCGAACAAACACTAAACACAAACGAAGACACACACACGAGACACTAATGGCGATGACGTCCGGCGCGCGAATGTTCACTATGCGTGTGCGAGTCCGGGGACCTGCCAAGAGAGGAGGAGGAGGAAGGGGAGTGGGAGAACGAGAGGGGAGAGCAGAGATGCCACGGGCAGGGGAGGAGGGGGGGGGAGGGAGGTAGGGGGAGGGGAAGCCCGGGGGAAGAGCGGTGGAGGGAGGGGAAAAGGAAAGAGAAGGGAAGGGAAGAGAAGGGAGGGAGGGTGCCTAAAGGAAAGGACACCGGAAGTGGGGGGTGGGGCAGGGTCAAAGTTGATAGGAGGGGTAGATGGAGGGGAGGAGGACATCATCAGGGAGAGGGAGCCGGCGGAAGCCACCTTGGGAGAGGGTAAGGAGGGTGGAGAGATGGAGACCGGGTGGGACGTGCGAATACAGGCGCGGCAGCGGGCGGGGGTGGGAGAGGATCGGGGAGACGAGCAGGTGAGGAGGATCGAGTTTGCGGGAGGTGTACAGGATCCGCATCCTTTCAAGGAAAAGGAGGAGGTGGGGGAAGGGGATGAGATTGTACAGGATCCGCGTGGGGGAGGGGAGACGGATGCGATAGGCGAGGCGGAGAGCATGACGTTCAAGGATTTGGAGGGATTTATAAAAAGTAGGGGGGGCGGAGATCCAAGCCGGATGGGCATAACAAAGGATAGGGCGGATGAGGGATTTATAGGTGTGGAGGATGGTGGAGGGGTCCAGACCCCACGTACGGCCAGAGAGGAGCTTGAGGAGACTGAGGCGGGAGCGTGCCTTGGCTTGGATTGTCCGGAGGTGGGGAGTCCAGGAGAGGCGACGGTCGAGGGTGACGCCAAGAAGGGTGGGAGTGAGGGCGATAGGACGGCCATAGATGGTGAGATAGAAATCAAGGAGGCGGAAGGAAGGGGTGGTTTTGCCTACAATGATCGCCTGGGTTTTGGTAGCGTTAGGTTGCGTTTTGTCAGTAAATATTACCAACCGAAAGCTATAGCGTCACTGTTATTAATAAGCAAGTTCCTTACGCCAGAGAGAGGAGTAGAAATGATAGCGAACAAGTTAACACAACAAACAGAAGATTTACTTCTATTTCTCTAAGCACACTAAGACTCATTACAAATAATGCAGCAAGAAATAAAGTCCAGATCTCAGTGCCAACGAGGATGAGACCCTCTGAACAAAACCAGGGACGATGGCGTCAGAGCCACAACTAGGTGGCGCCTGCATAGCATCAGGTAACGAAGAGGCTCTAATTGCGAGTGACTGAGTTACTGCCGCCGGGCGTCCAGTACAGTGGCGGCAGAGGGCGCTCCAGTCCAGAGCCGCTGGAGGCGTGCCCAGCAGGCGTGCACCACTAGGTCCACCAGATCCTTTACAGTCGCAGTTGGCATCTGACAGAAACTTGCTATTCCTAAAGACGCCGGTAGGGTGGTATTGATACGTGATAACACAAAAACTGCTTTTGCAAACAGCAAATGATGATGGTATTGCTGTTCCGCCTGAGAAGGCAAAGGCACCTAGAAGTTCAGCTGAATGGAATGGGCAGTGTCTAGAAAAGAGGGTATGAGATGAATATCAACAAAAGTAAAACAAGAGAAATTAATATAATCGATTTAAATCAGGAAGTTAGATAAAAATAAATAAATGTCGTGTGTCTAGGGCCTCCCGTAGGGTACACCGTTCGCCTGGTGAAAGTCTTTCGATTTGACGCCACTTCGGCGACTTGCGCGTCGTTGGGGATGAAATAATGATGATTAGTACAACACAATACCCAGTCCCTGAGCGAAGAAAATCTCCAGAAATCGAATCCAGGCCCTGAGGATTGACATTCTGTAGCGCTGACCACTTTTTTTTCTTTCATTTTGTTCGATATAGTTCGTTGCGTTTGGTCTGTGCGGACGTCACAAGAAATCGGTACAAGTTGATCGTTTGATTCCTTGACTCAGTTGTCCTTGTATATATATATATATATATATATATATATATATATATATATATATATATATATACACTCCTGGAAATTGAAATAAGAACACCGTGAATTCATTGTCCCAGGAAGGGGAAACTTTATTGACACATTCCTGGGGTCAGATACATCACATGATCACACTGACAGAACCACAGACACATAGACAGGCAACAGAGCATGCACAATGTCGGCACTAGCACAGTGTATATCCACCTTTCGCAGCAATGCAGGCTGCTATTCTCCCATGGAGGCGATCGTAGAGATGCTGGATGTAGTCCTGTGGAACGGCTTGCTATGCCATTTCCACCTGGCGCCTCAGTTGGACCAGCGTTCGTGCTGGACGTGCAGACCGCGTGAGACGACGCTTCATCCAGTCCCAAACATGCTCAATGGGGGACAGATCCGGAGATCTTGCTGGCCAGGGTAGTTGACTTACACCTTCTAGAGCACGTTGGGTGGCACGGGATACATGCGGACGTGCATTGTCCTGTTGGAACAGCAAGTTCCCTTGCCGGTCTAGGAATGGTAGAACGATGGGTTCGATGACGGTTTGGATGCACCGTGCACTATTCAGTGTCCCCTCGACGATCACCAGTGGTGTACGGCCAGTGTAGGAGATCGCTCCCCACACCATGATGCCGGGTGTTGGCCCTGTGTGCCTCGGTCGTATGCAGTCCTGATTGTGGCGCTCACCTGCACGGCGCCAAACACGCATACGACCATCATTGGCACCAAGGCAGAAGCGACTCTCATCGCTGAAGACGACACGTCTCCATTCGTCCCTCCATTCACGCCTGTCGCGACACCACTGGAGGCGGGCTGCACGATGTTGGGGCGTGAGCGGAAGACGGCCTAACGGTGTGCAGGACCGTAGCCCAGCTTCATGGAGACGGTTGCGAATGGTCCTCGCCGATACCCCAGGAGCAACAGTGTCCCTAATTTGCTGGGAAGTGGCGGTGCGGTCCCCTACGGCACTGCGTAGGATCCTACGGTCTTGGCGTGCATCCGTGCGTCGCTGCGGTCCGGTCCCAGGTCGACGGGCACGTGCACCTTCCGCCGACCACTGGCGACAACATCGATGTACTGTGGAGACCTCACGCCCCACGTGTTGAGCAATTCGGCGGTACGTCCACCCGGCCTCCCGCATGCCCACTATACGCCCTCGCTCAAAGTCCGTCAACTGCACATACGGTTCACGTCCACGCTGTCGCGGCATGCTACCAGTGTTAAAGACTGCGATGGAGCTCCGTATGCCACGGCAAACTGGCTGACACTGACGGCGGCGGTGCACAAATGCTGCGCAGCTAGCGCCATTCGACGGCCAACACCGCGGTTCCTGGTGTGTCCGCTGTGCCGTGAGTGTGATCATTGCTTGTACAGCCCTCTCGCAGTGTCCGGAGCAAGTATGGTGGGTCTGACACACCGGTGTCAATGTGTTCTTTTTTCCATTTCCAGATATATATATATATATATATATATATATATATATATATATATATTTTACAGAGAGCATGTAGCCCTCTGACCGGACAAACTGAGCTGCCGTGCCGGCTAACTCAGCTACCGGGGTGGACAGGAAGTTAGATTAGGAATTCTTACTTTCCTTCTGAATTTCACGTATTAGTCCTTTGCCTGTTAAGGTGCCCACCTTTTCCTTAGTCTTCTGCACTGTAAGTCCGTACTTTGCAAGGTAATAATAGCTCCCTGTGGCTCAGCGTCCAGGTGCACATCTGCTAGTTTCACGCCAGTTGGTGTCTTACCTGTCCCTCATCTTCCCCTGTTGTCCAACAGGGAGAGGGGGATCTATAGTTCAATGTGAAATCCGAACCACATTATACTCCATATTTTTTTTAGTTGCCAACACATTGTTAAAACAGCAATAATACTTCACATTCCGGGTGTGTAGAATAAATTAACAGGGGAATAGAGGTCGCAGGTGTAAACTAACGATGTCCAAAATTGTTCACCATTTTCACGAGACCATATTTTCTGCATGAAGAAGATAGAAACTTTGGGTTGATTTTAGTTTTGTGACGCGGGAAACCGTGGTCGTGAAAAGTGTGTAACTCGCCCGGGAGTACGAATGGGTTGGGGGGTTCCTTATACTGACTTCATATCTCGTGACCGTGCGCCCTGTCCACACCACGTACCTGGTAATCCTGCGGCGGTCGTATTGTTCTGCTCCACAGCTGGCTGTTGGCTTGTCTGAAATTATCCATCGAAATATGCAAACGAGATTAGGGGAGCCACTCAACGTTAAAACACAACACTGTCCTAAGTCTGGTATGAACATCTATATTCTGAGATGATATGGATACCACAGGTTGCACTGTTTACACTCTAAATCGAAAATGTTTATCCCAATTAACAATCTTGATGACTAACAGTCCAAAATATAATTCAGGCGAGCGTACGCGTAACCGACACGACGCGGGTGATTGTTGATGAAGCGGAAGCCGAATGATCGAACGAAAGTTCTTCCGCTCGTCACACATACAGATATCTCGTAATAGTCCTCCTTGTCACTAGTGATGATATAACACTGTTCGTAAAGTTAATTTTTCAGTTTTCAGTTCTCACTTGTACGAACGTGCGCGTAACTGTCGCGGCGCGGCTGATTGTTGATGATGCGGAACGCGATGATCGAACGCACGTTCTCACGATCGCTACAAAGCACTGGCACTTGATTGCACTCTTTTGTGGTAAATAGTATTACTGATTCACATTTGTTCATTCTTGGAGACCGAACACGGCGAGGATGATCGATGCTATGCGACACGCAATGAGAGGATACATAAATACGTTATTAACGCCACTGCTCATTTTCAATTACTTCTTGACGCACTTTCCTCTGAACCATTTCCATATGTCATCACTTTACTATAATAGCGCTTGTAGCAACACTTCAACCTGAATACTAACAATGCTTCTACATGCAGAGCTACACAACTCAGCCAGCGATATGAGAATACGCTTACAAGTGGCAGGGGCTTTTGTGGCCATAAACACTTAACATAATGTAAATCATATTTATTAAAGAGTATGAGGTGATACACGGGAAAGAAGAAACGAGTCTGCTTTTTATGTCCTCTTTCCTCTAGTCGTCGTGGGTTATTTTGCTGCCTAGGCAGCAAAATTTCTTAGCTTCATCTACTTCTTGATCACTAGTTTTGATGTTAAGTTTCCCGGTATTCTCATTTCTGGTATTTCTCATTACTTCCGTTTTTCTTCGATTTACTCTCAGTCCATGTTGTGCACTCATGAAACTTTTCATTTCATTCAACACATCCTGCAATTCTTCTTCACTTTTACTGAGGACAGCAATGTCATCATCGAATCTTATTATTGACATCCATTCGCCTTGAATTTTATTCTCACTCTAGAACCTTTCTCTTATTTCCATCATTGCCTCTTCTATGTAGATGTTGAACAATAGGGGCGAAAAATATCATCCCTATCTTACACCGTTTTTAACCTGAGCACTTGGTTCTTCTACACGTTCTATATTATCCACTTGTCACTATAACATACCTCTGTTTTTCTCATAATTTCGAATATCTTGCACCATTTTACATTGTCGAGCTCTTTTTCCAGGTCGACAAATCCTCAGAGCGTGTCTTGATTTTCTTCAGCCTTGCTACCAGTATCAACCTCAACTTCACAATTCCCTCTCTGGTGTCTTCTCCTTTCCTAAAGCCAAACTGATCGTCATCTAACACATCCTAAATTTTCTTTTCCGTTCCTCTGTATATTACTCTAGTCTGCAATTTGGATGCCTGAGTTGTTAAGCTGATTGTAGGACAATTTTTTTACTTGTCGGCTCTAGTAGTCTTCGGAATTGTGTGGATGGTGTTTTTTCCGAAAGCCTCCTAGTATATCGCCAATCTCATACAGTCTAAACACCAACATGCACTGGTCCCTTCAATCCCCACAAACCAACAAACCGACAAAAACGTGAACATTAATTTTGTTGCTACTTGCCCCAACGATTTTAGAAATTCCAGTGGAATGTTATCTATTCCTTCTGCTTTATTTGAACTTATGTTTTTCAAAGTTCTTTTAAATTCTAATACTGGATCTCCTATCTCGCCCTATCGACTCCAGTTTCTTCATTTTTCGCGTCATCAGGCGAGTCTTCCCCTTATAGAGGCCTTCAAATGTAGTCTTTCCACCTATCCGCTCTCTCCTCTGCAATTAGGGTGGAATTCCAAATGCATTCTTAATGTTAAACTCATTGCTTTTAATTTCATCGAAGGTTGTTTTGATTTTTCTATATGCTGAGTCAGTCTTTCCGACAATTATCTTTTTTCGATTTCTTCACGTTTTCATACAGCCTTAGCTTTCTGAACTGCCCTGTTTCATTCCTACGGGATTTGTATCTCTGCATTCCTGAATTTCCCCGAACATTTTTTTACTTGCTTCTTTCATCGATCAACTGAAGTATTTAATCTGTTCTCCGTGGTATCTTCGCAATTGCCCTCCTTGTACCTAGGGTTTTCTTTCTGGCTTCTGTAATTGGTCTTTTTAGAGATGTCCATTCCTCTTGAACTGAACTGCCTACTGCGCTGATCATTATCACAGTTCCTGCAGCCTCAGAGAAATTCAAGCGTATCTTTCATTTCCTTAGTATATCCTTATCCCACTTCCTTGCACATTGGCTCTTCCTGACTGGTCCGAGCTTAATATCTGCTCCTCGGTACGCCTCTCTGCCTGACTAGGATGTAATCTAACTGAAATCTTCCCGCACCTCCCGACCTTTTCCAAGTATATCTCCTCCTTTTTGATTTTTAAACAGAATATTCTCTATCACTAACTAAATTTTATTTCAGAACTCAATCAGTCTTTCTCCTCTCTCATTCCTACTACCAAGTCCGTACTCTACAGTAACCTTTCTCCTACAACTTCCCCTACGACCGCATTTCAGTCATCTATGGTCGTTAAATTTTCATGTCCGTTTACGTATTGAATTACCCGTTCGGTATCCTCATATACTTTGTCTATCTCTTCATCTTCTGCTTGCAATTTCGTCATGTATACCTGAACCATTGTTGTCTGTGTTGGTTTGTTGTCGATTCTGATGAGAACAACCACATCACTGAACTGTTTACAGTTACTCACTATCTGTCATAGTGAGAAACAAAGCTCTTCGACTGTGCTTTTTGCTTTCCATGCTTTGAGAGATAGTAGTATGGACCAAAACAAGAAAAAATGTCCAATAAGAATGAGCCGTAAAGCACATATCTTAATAGTTACGAGCTGTAAGCACTCTTTCACCTTCTCTAATGTGGAAACGTCTCTTCTACGTAACAGGTGCCCATAGCTCTGCAGGTAAGCATTTCAGAACCCAGGTTTCCTAGGCTTTTTTGGGGGCAGGGGGCATACTACCTCTTCCTAAAATATGGAAAACTAAGTGCTTGCAGGAGAACAGATTTGTTTTACAGTATCTAAGACGAAGAAGTGCTGTTGGTTCTTAAGGTATGCATCTTATAGCCCAAGTTTACTATACTTTTTCGCTTCGAGTAATCTGACATTTCATATCGAAGAATATTGACCATTCTTCCTGGAACCTTCTGTAGATCAAAATAACCAACCACTAACCTAAGAGAACGTGAAATATGAACAGATTAGCTTCTCTAAGATCAAAGTTTACCATTTATAAAAATAGCAGCACACACAGCAGCAGAAGAACACAAGGGTACTCCCTAAAGGATCCTACTCCAGTACTTAATCATAAATTGCACCCGACCAAGGCGTACACCTTAAGTTAACATTAGACAGACAACAATAAGACATAACCATAAGTACACCGTATGGCAAATAAGACAAAGAGAAGCAACAGCAGAAACAGACAAAACTCATCATATCCACAGTTCGATCAGGTCCTACAGCAGCCCTGTTGTGTTTCACAAATGTAATCTCTTGCTGATTTAAAATGGGCCAATGTAGCACTTGTCTCTACAAACACATTTTCCACTAACTGTCGTGGCAGAAATTCTGCAGAAATCATTTGTTCACACCCAGCTGCGTCGTGTCTTCTGGATGTAGAAAGCCAAACGTAATTCACTGATCCATCCTTACTGCCCCGTGTTGACAGCAATCCACAACGAACCTCGACCATCAATCCACCCAGCTGCCTTGTTACTCCGCCATGCTTTCTGCTTCATCGCCAGGTGGCTGCTCGCTTTCGATGAGCGATTCCAGATGCTTCCGCACTTCAATGACGACTGCAGCCACCGTGTGTCATCCATGTCCACAGGACATCTATCTCCGGACAACACCTGGGCCAACCGTGGCGGAAACCGCAACCTCTATCAGAGGCCAAGCCAC
The DNA here is from genome assembly GCF_023898315.1 of Schistocerca nitens. NCBI lineage: Eukaryota > Metazoa > Arthropoda > Insecta > Orthoptera > Acrididae > Schistocerca > Schistocerca nitens. The sequence continues at coordinate 76,307,598 of NC_064622.1, read as the reverse complement.
GCCCGGCACCGGAACAGAGATATTGGTTGTAGCCGATAGAGCCTCAAGCATAATAAAATGTAGGTTTTTCTGGCCGAATAGAATCATTCGACTAAGCAAGATTCTACATCTGTACCCCAACACCTATTGCTGTGTAGCACATGGTACTTTTGACAGTAATCTTGATTGGTACAAGGGAAGAATGGCTTTCGTATAAGTTCTAATTCCTCTGATTTAAAGCCACCGTGATGATTTCTCCAGTTTTGCACGGGACAATCTAAGAAGGAACGTACGCTGCCGGAACTTCCTCGCGCTTGCTAGACCCATCACAGATTACGACACTATTCTTTGGATCTTTTGTAAGTGGTGTCTGACCAACCTGGTAAGGGCCCCATGCTGATGACGTATGCTGTACATAACCTCAGCTCCCAATGGAATCCCGATCAGATTCTATACAGTATTTGCTGCTGAGGTAGCCCCTCATTTTACGCGTCTTATACCGCAGACCGCTCATAAAAGAAACAAAAGCTGTTCCCAGTGTTTGGAAAGAGCACTGATCACACGCGTCTATAAGAACTATAGCAGAAACCTGTAGGAGGATGGGAATTTTATTAAAATACGAGAACAGTGTGGTGCCCGTGGTATCATTAACCAGAATATTTAAAGAGCTTCCCATGATCTCAAGGGATCTTTTCTACGGTTGTCACTTTCAAAATCCAGCAGTTATTATCACGAGGAACTCAACAGCAAAATATATGAAATACTAATTTTTATAAGGCTGTTGCATGGAAGTGATTTTAGTGCAGATTTAATGAGTAATGATTGTTATATCCAGGACGACATTGCTTTAAGTTATTGGTGCCATATGAAAAGCTATTTTTCATGAAAGTGCAACTGTACACATTTAAATCACATCTCTGTGTATAAACTGAGGTCTCCGTTTCGTATGCTTCTGTATGTGCGGGCCTAATCTCAGGAACTACTGTAGGGGCGAATGACGTAACCCACCAACTGTCATTAACGGCCGCAGAGTTCACAAGATCCAACATGGATAAAAAACTACTCTAGAGATTTTGATCCTGTTTTCATTAATAAATGCACTGATTTATGATGAATTAAAGTTATACTGTGAAACCAAAGCCATTGCCACCTAGAGAACAAACACAACAACTCGACAACAGTAAGCATAACCAAATTAGCCTGTGATTTCGTGGTCTAGTGGAAGCCCAAAGATTGTGCAAAAGAATTCTGGCTGGATTACTACTTTTCATTTTGCCATTTAACCAGGAGTTCACCTCCCAATGATGTGGAGATTCGCCAGAAACTAAACATTGTAACGTCCCCTTAGAAAAATTTCTGAATTACTGTGCTGATAAACATCTTACATTATTTGCTTTTCAAACAGCTGAGCAAAACTGAAAGTACTCAAACATTCACTAAAGTGACACACAATACTTTTAGCGCAACGCAATCTGACTTTCAAAAATCCCTGCAAAAGAATGGCCCTGACTAACATTAACCTATACCTTTCACAAATAGCTTGCCTCACAAAAATCTTCGTTACTCGAACTACTGCAATACAGCGAGCGCCACTACTGCCAACTAAATAAAAGATTCAAACTACGGAAGGCACTAACTACTGATAGGCATAGTTAGCAAATGAAAGATTTTAATAGAGAACAAACAATGTATTTACATTAATAGTCGTAATGTACATAGCAGTTCATGACATCGAGTCTTATAAATTTCAAAAACTCCGCCATCTCTCTCCCCACATCCACCACTGCTGGCGGCTCACCTTCAACTGCGCAACGCTACGCGCTGTTAACATCCAGCTGCCCAACACTACAATGGCAGACAACACTGCAACCTAGCCGCAGACTGCACACAGCACAGCCAGTGATTTTCATACAGAGCGCTACGTGGCGTTACCAATAATAAAAACTAAACAGCCTATTCACATAGCCCCCATGCTCCCCACAAAAAATTTTACAAATTGTTTTGGGCAGTGGCCAATAATGATTTGATAAAATTTTTCACAATTACAATAACAAAGATATCAAATGCACACACTTATTGATACAATGTTGGTCAAAAGCTAAAATTTTCTCACAGTCCATAAAGACAGTCCTGATCATTCATCACAGTAAAATTGCAGTGTTTTTCTCAAAGTCTGAGCAGTAAAAGAAAATGCACACGGAAGTAGTGGATTTCCATGCAGTCTTGAAGAAGTAGTGTTGTCCTTCCAACGGAAAGACAGTGCTGACTCTCGACATGCAGACAAGTAATGGGCCACAACAGAGTAAACCCACAGCAGAGTCATTCGACGTTTTTATGAATATTGGTAGGTAGGTCATCATAGAGTAGACCCACTGTAGTCCTGGTAGAGATTACGTCATTGGTGGGCCACCAGAGGTGCAGACCCAGTGCAGTCCTTGTAGAAATAATGGTATTGGTGGGCCATCAAAGATGTAGATCCACTGTAGTCCATGTAGAGACGGCCAGCAGCCATCTGTTGCGACTGTGCATGTTCATAACCACCATCGAAGAGTCTTGCAGAGAATATAGCAAGTCCATAAACCACCACTTGTGTACTCACAAAACTTTTTGGAATATCCTTAGAACCAGCAATGCTGTTAACCAGTCCCTTGCTGAATTATCAACACACATGCAAACACTATCAGTCCCTACTTCTCACATATTGTCCATATACTATGACCAACAGAAATGTGTGCAGTGAAATGAATGCTTACAAGTTACTTAATTTGCTGAACTGGTGTCAATTACAATATTATAACATGAGAATACAATGACAAAGGTACAAAATATATCATTAAAGAACATAACTATGCAGATAACATTTGTAGTAATATGGGCTCTACAAAAGAATAGAACTAACATATACATCAGTGTTATAGGAATTATGACATAAGTAAATACATAAAAGGTCAGAATAACTTTTGAAACACCAACTTTACACATGAGCATTAAAACAAAACAGAATAAATAATGTCTAAGCATCTTTACAAGGTAAATAACATATTATCAGAAAAATTCTACAACATAAATCTTATTAGCTAAACACATACAGACAGGAAAAACATTAATTCACATAGTGTAATAACACCAAAATACAGGACAGGGTTTGTTGTCAGTGTAACATTTGGTACTGCAGTCCACCCCAAAACTTCATCCCATATATCTTTCCTCTTATTTCAACATTTGTTTCCACCAAAAAAATTCTATCCAAGCATGCTTTCTGTATTTATATGTTCACACATTTCTTACCTCATTATTTATTTTTCATTATCTTACCTCATCATTTATTCCCAAGAAAATCCTACCTAAACTTGTTGTCTCTAAACCCTACTTTTTTGTTCATATCCTCTTTCAAAATACTTTTTTGGCCAAACCATATTCTTATAGTTTCTCAATGCATTTCTTTCCATTCATCACAACCTTTTCTCTTATATAGCCTACCCCATCTTAAGCTAACTTAAATCTACTGAGCTCAGATGCTAAACTAAGGGACGAGGTATTGCAGCAGTGCAAAACAATTAACACAAACAGCAATGCTAAAAAATGCAAATTGCAAAGCAAGCAGCATAAATTAGCAAAGCAAATGCAATATTACAACTAATATAAGGCAATGCGCAGCAAACAAGAAAAATAAATCCGAGGTAACACTGGCTTAACAGAGTAATACAAAGTGAAATTTAGTAGCACTATGCCTGGCAAACAGCAGCAGTAAATGCTATAACTTATACCTAAGCATGACAAAGCTCAAGCAGAAAATATAGTACACTAAAGACAACAACGCAGTTAAGGGAAATGTATATTCACATCTTAATATCTATGTCATTAAAGTGGTGCACCACAACTTATTCTACAAAATAAATTACCAAGTACTTGAAAAGAAAATTATGAATGCAGTTCCTATGAAGGTAAATGTCTTTTTGTGCTCCCTCATTTTTTTTTTGAAAAAAATTATTATTTACTCGATCTGTAGACAGAAAATATTTATATTAGTACATCTATAAAATTTTATTTTAACCAACGCTTAAGTGCAGCTAGAAACTAGATATTAAACAAAATGAGTTAATAAATACATAAAGCAAGCCATATGGCATTTCTCTCAACTAGCAAGACAATAGCCGTGAAATGTTTCTCATCATTTCATTAGGCATTTTAGTAAATATCATAAATTAAGAGCTCCACAGTGTAATCATATGTTTTCAAGTTTGAGCGTGTCGTATTTGCGATGCTTTCTACAAAGGAATGTCAATAGCGAGGATAATGGCCTCCCTTTTTTTTCTACCTGTGCCTCTGAAAAGGCACACACTAATGGCTTTTTCTCCAGGCGTCTGACACAGCTGGGTGCCCATGACGCATTACGTGCAGGTGGTCACTTAACTTTCTTACAGAAATATTTACGACAGCAGTTTCCGCTACAGTGGCAGTCTCATATAAAAAATTTCACAGGTCGAGAATTTGCGTTGCAAATGTGTAGAAACAAAATCCTATCAATATAACAGTGTCCAAAAATTTTTCAGTGGCATTGTGATACATTCACACATGTACACACATTTCATAACTCTTAAAATACGATTCTTGGTTTCCTACAACCTTTTTCACAAACCAGAGTCCCTACCCACTACTCATTATTCCTTACCTTATTCGTCGACACTTCTTCAATATTTCATCATAACAGATATGTAGCATACTCAAATAACTCATATAGCATCAGCTTATTGACCATAAACATACCGCAACAGCATAATACACATACTCATCGTAATAATATCATAACACCTCAGTCAACTCTCAAAATCGTCGTAGCTTCCTCCGATAATTTAAAAACCTAAAAAAAAAATTCTCTGCTCATTTCAATAGTGTCATCTACATGAAACGTACTTTAAAATCATGCTCCCTTATCAAATACATCATTCAAAGCTCTCATAGTATCACAATGGTTCCGAAAAAGTATGAACAGTTCACAAAGTACAGACAAAATACAATTTTGTAAGTGTGAAGTTATCCAACGGTGTAATTACGTAAACATCTGTCACTGCCGTGGTAAAAAAGTTTGTCTCTCTCAGTTAAATGATCAGATAGCTGTGTAATTCTGTGTTAGAGAAATAAGGTACCGATGTGTAAAGTTGTATAAGCAAATACCATATTAGCTAGGGCTCCTTGTGCTTGCCAAACACATGGTACACAAAGTAGGCGTGTACCCCCCTGAGGATTAATGTAATTATACCCTCAGGTGTTACAGATTACAGCAATGGAATGAAATGTATCATGCAAAGCCATTGTATCATTGTACTTCGAATATCTTTAAAAATAAATGATTTAAGTACAAAATTAATCACTCAAATACATGTCCTGTAGCGCTAAATGTGCGTCTTGCTGTAAGATAATTCTGTGGAGGTGTCGTAGTTATCGTCCTCTGTAAGCAAAGTTCTGCTGAAGTCAATATACTTACCTCATCATAAACGAAAGTGAAATGCTTTGCGTATGGATACCGTAGTTATTACGTACCTTACCGTGATCAAGAGAGTACCATAATGTAACGTAATGTTGTGCTACTAAAAAGGCTGTCTCATTGTAGCTATACCACAAAAGTTACTGCGAAAACGTGTTTTACTTTCCAGAATAATTCAGAAAAACTGTGCAGATATAAAACAAATACACCACACAAGCAACAATGTAAATTATGTCACATATTAGTAGCGTCGTGATATAATCGTGTAGCTGTCAAAGAAACCAAATACTAAGTCATCTTTAATCTCACAGAAAGTACTTCAAATCCAGGATGTATTTTCAAGTAAACCAAAATGTTGCATTAAAATCTCATTAGCAGTACTGGTAAATGTTCTAAGTATGTGAGCCTTATAGTCGTTACGTAATCGTGCAACTAACAAGCAAGAATGTACACACACAATAACACTGTGTCGTCTGTTCCCAATAATAATGCATTTGTAATTTCTGTTTAAATAAGTTCTCTTGGTTCTTGACTGGATATTTAACTTCAAAACATTGTTACATGTTAACAGTTTCTCAGTGTGACAAAGCATACTAGTAGCGTGAAGTGAAAAATTTTATGGCAAAGACAAAGTTAAAAAGCAGATTATCATTCAAGAAACGGTTTTACATGTGAAATGTGGTGTAATCCTTTACTCTTCATAGTACTCAGAGTTTCAACTTGAACGCAATTATCATGCGGTATACGTCGGTAAAGAATACTGGAATTTTTCTCAAGGTTAGCACCTATGTTATTTTTCTCTGAGCCAGCCGGCGCACGCGGCTGCCTGCAGTGCGAGTCATTGTCTGTCTCTTTGTTGGCGCGCATCGTTATTGGGATTAGGAGACCTAACTTCTACAAATTCACCTTGACGAGAAGGCCCTGCCCTGTTTGAAGCTCGCCAGTTCTGATGCAATTCAGCTCTGTCATTACGATCACATCGTCTGTCGTCATGTCGGTAGATTCCATAGTTTTTTTCTTGCCGGTCACGTGGTGGGGAATTTCTTCCTGAATCGTTACTGCGCGCTGAACTGTTGCGTCTGAAGTTATTCTGTCTCCCTTGATAATAATTGTTTGTGTTCCCATATTGTCTGTTTCTATGGTAATCTCTGTCATATTCATTACTACGGAAATGCGATCTTTCTCTGTAACTATTATTACTCTGCCAGTGGTTGTCATATGGGTGGTGTCTGTTTTGGTCACGATTTGAGTTGTAAGAATAGCCTTGTCGTGTATTATTTCTGTCATCGCGGAATTGTGACGGATGTGATCTGTAATTGTTGTGCTCCTGTTTTCGCGTTCCGCGATTGTCAGTGTCAATTTCCAGTTCTTGTAACAGTCCCTGAAAAGCTTCAATGTCGTCTTTGCAACGTCCTGCTAAAATAATATGTCGTAAATGTTCAGGCAGTATGATTAAGCAAATGCGGATGAGTTCTGAGGCGCTGCATGGGTTTGACAGGTACTGATTCTTGTGCAACATGTCTTCAAAATATTTCACAAGACTGGAAAATTCATATTGTTCGAAATGTTTCATCATTATGATGCTATGTTTTACTCGGTCTTGTGTAGCTTGAGACCAATATGCTGAGAGGAAGGCATGATAAAAATCTCCTTCACTGTGACAATCGTGAATGACCGATCGCATTCTTACAGCTGGTTCATTCTCCAAGTAGCCACACATAAATTCTAACCTATGCTCCAATGACCAGTTGGGAGGAAAACAATGAGAGAATTGATGGAGCCACGCTTGTGGATGAATGTCGTTGCCAGAATTCTTAAATGTTTTAAATGAACGTGTAGTAATGAACAGCTTATAGTCAAAATCATCATGTCGGCGAGTCGCATATCGGTCATTATTACGTCGTTTCGGCGGTTCCATCTCAAAATTTGGTGCACCTTGCCAATTTCTTTCATAATTTCCGAAATGCCCTGTGTTATTATTTTGTGGCTTTTCCGTATTTCTAAGTTCCTCTTCCCGTGTTGGAGCGCGAGTGTCCTCTGAAATATGAAATTTTTGTATTACTTGTGCCAACTGTGATCTTGTACTTCCCGGATTTCTCTTTTGTATTGCGTATTAATTTGATTCTGATTTTCTTTGAATTTCTTAATTTGTTCGTACTCTTCTGTGTCAGTTATGGCTACAGGTCTTGTGTCATTCAGATCATCATCTACCTTTTCAGATAAATGGAAATGCTCAAAAATTTGTGTTTTTACGTCATTACAGACTTTTTGACATTTCGATTCGATGTTATGTAACTCAGTAGTTAAATCTTCACGTGTTTGTTCAAGCGTGGTGTCTAACTTTTGAAGATTTTGTTCCATTGTGTCTAACGTTTTAAGATTTTGTTCCACTGTGTCTAACTTTTTAAGATTTTGTTCCACTGTGTCTAACTTTTGAAGATTTTGTTCCATTGTGTCTAACTGTTGCTGTGTTTGCCTCTGGTGTTGTTCCATTGTGTCTAACTTTTGAAGCCTTTGTCCCATTTGTTGCATTAACTGTAATACAAGTGCAATGGTGTCTGAAACATGTTCCTCAGTACTTTTCGGCAGTGAATTTGCACCGGCAACATTCACATTTTGACAAGCAGAAAATGTGTCTTGAATTATTTGAGAAAACGGTGAGGACCCAAAACCTGAATCTACAGTATTTGCGAAACTGTGTCCTGTCATTTCGGATTCCTGAGGCGAGCTGTTGCCGACCGATCGATCGATAATGCTTCCCTGTTCACTACCTGTTTCACTGTCTACACCATTATTTGCCGCCCGCTCCATTTCCCTATGCACAATTACCAAATCACTAGTTTGAACATTAGTTAATTCACTAAACGGTAGCGCTAACACACTGCTTTCGTCTTCACTGTCATTTCTCTGTTTACTTTGGAGCCTAGTATTACGTTTTTCACACGCCATTATTGTCACAATATTTCACACGACAACACAGAAAAGCACAATTTGAAGAGCAAAATAAGAAAACACATTAACATAGCACTGAAAATAATATCTAGTTAATTGCAAGCGCAGCTGCGAAATACTTGGTGCAAATCTACATGCCTGCCACAACAACAATGAAAGACTCCAAACTACAAAGGAGATTCTCTCTACAATTATGCACTAGCAATAAACAATAGCTACACTAATTACACAAACTACAAGAAAAAAATCAGAAGATTCCAGTGAGGTATCCTCGGCTAAGGGTCGACATATGTAACGTCCCCTTAGAAAAATTTCTGAATTACTGTGCTGATAAACATCTTACATTATTTGCTTTTCAAACAGCTGAGCAAAACTGAAAGTACTCAAACATTCACTAAAGTGACACACAATACTTTTAGCGCAACGCAATCTGACTTTCAAAAATCCCTACAAAAGAATGGCCCTGACTAACATTAACCTATACCTTTCACAAATCACTTACCTCACAAAAATCTTCGTTACTCGAACTACTGCAATACAGCGAGCGCCACTACTGCCAGCTAAATAAAAGATTCAAACTACGGAAGGCACTAACTACTGATAGGCATAGTTAGCAAATGAAAGATTTTAATAGAGAACAAACAATGTATTTACCTTAATAGTCGTAATATACATAGCAGTTCATGACATCGAGTCTTATAAATTTCAAAAACTCCGCCATCTCTCTCCCCACATCCACCACTGCTGGCGGCTCACCTTCAACTGCGCAACGCTACGCGCTGTTAACATCCAGCTGCCCAACACTACAATGGCAGACAACACTGCAACCTAGCCGCAGACTGCACACAGCACAGCCAGTGATTTTCATACAGAGCGCTACGTGGCGTTACCAATAAGAAAACCCAAACAGCCTACTTACAACGTGTCTCGCATTCCACACGTTGCACTGTAGCTCCCCTTTCCTCGGTTGGATAACTGTTTAGTGACATACAGGTCGCCTAAGAAAAATCCGATTTTTGCGGTCGTTTCAGAACAACTGCGTAGCGAAAAAACATGCGAAACCACAACCTTTCCAGTTCTTCATGCTTAAAGTAAAACGTTTTCGAAAATCTACTTCAGCATGGCACTCAGCTTTGTTTCTTTTATATAAAGAAAATTTTGCAGCAGCGCAGAAGATCGCTCAGCTTTCAGCTTTCTGTTCTCGATGAGTCAGGCACAAATATCAACACGATGTTTACGTTGTGGGGCGAAAGGTGTTATTTTTTTGGACACTTTCAAACTATACAGAGGACTGGTAGATGAATCTCCACTGGCGAAAAAGGGAATTACCTCTTTTATAGATCATAAAGGCATGGGCTCGATCTTCTTCAATAGAATTAAGAAATTTCTTTCGCATGATTTCAGAGATTTCGAAATATGACGACAATTTCAGACTGCCAATTTCTCCTTCCCTTACATTAGCAGTTACCATTCGCACTCTAAATTTCCACAAAATTTTTCGAACAACAGGCAATGAGGTATTCGACTTTGAAGTATCGTAATAAATATGCCAAATAACGAAAAGACGAGCACCTCTTCATCAGGCTGTGATACATCCAATTTGAAATAAATTTTTCAACAAATAGCTGCCCTGTAATCGTTTGAGAACAATGCAGATCAAATACACAGGATGTCCCAATTTAGTCTATACCGGCCGATACCTCTGGAACGGCATAATTCTGCAAAAAAAAGTCTCCAGTAAAAGTTGTAAGGTTTGAAGGAGGTCATGGAATGGTTACCTCGAAATGACCTTGAACCCTGTTTTCAAGGTGAAACCAAGATCAAGTTCATTTTTGCAAATGGTGATCCCTATTTTACTCCACATTCGTATTCTACATGATAAGCGCATTGTTTGCAGGGAACATTTTATTCGAAAAACCAGTGGTTTGTCGCCAGGGGCGCTTCATTGCAACTTTCTCAGGTTACCACTATCTCGAGAACGAAGCGAGATCGGGAAAAATTTTCAGTGAAAATCTTGTACTATTTCTGAACTCGGTCCACTGGTGAAATTTTCGTGAACTGTCCTTGAAATTCTTCAGTAGGGATTAACCTGAAAGGTTTAGCGGAACCCAATGTGCAACAAATGGAGGGCGCCGAATCAGAGACCAGCATTATACTTGTGCCGGCACAGTCAGACAAGAGAAGGTTGGAGCTTTGAGACTAACTAATAGGCATCATTAGGGGAATTGGAAATCGTATCGGGGGATTTAGAGAAATGTTGCCTTTGAAGACCGAAAATTTCTCGGCTGTGCTCACTTAGAATGATTCTTGACTGGCGTGACTCTCATAAATTTCTCTCTGATGGACAGAAAAAATGTGTGTTAAGGGACTTGGAAAAATTCCACCTCATCGAACTCTGATGAATTTCGCCTCGTGGGACTCAGAACAATCTCTTCTTGCGAGACTCTAATGAGTGCCTGCGAAATGAATTTTTTTCCAAATTCTTACAAGCAAAAGTATCCTCAACACGAATGTTTGGATTCCATAAGAGAAAAATTTATATGAGTCGCCTTGTTTCGTAGTTGGCTTTCACAGGCTCGTCTTTCGTTTCCGCCTTCTCTCCATATCTGAAAAGGACCATGGGGTATATCATTATTTTATTATTTACGTCAATATCGAGGTATGTAAAGGTGCATTCTTGAAAGACACACATCCGTTAGATACCTCAGTAATTATCTCAAGGAGCGTATTTCAGAACTGTATGTTTTGGCTCCACGTTGTGGCGTAAAGAACAGCGAGCATGTGTAAACAAACGGGTCGCGTATACTGTAATAAGTCAGTTGTCCTGCATCACGCTTGCCGGATACTTATTTGAAGGAAAAACCTAAAAAAATCAATAATAGTAAAAGTGCTCAGTACAAATTATTTTTCGACTCTAATCTGTCAGAAATTGCTGATTACACGCCGTGAGAAATAATGAGAATGATAAAAATTGCTGTGATAATTATGCAGCCGCGAAAAGATTGTATGCCGAAAGGAATGCCAATGCCCGTCACCCAACGAAGGTTTCAATTAGGCATCTGGTGAGAATAGTTGAAAGAGGGACCTTGAAAAGGCAGAGACAAAAGACGGGCCCGAGAGAGGCGATTCCTCTGGGAGTTTCTGCTATAGTCGCTGAAGATCTACCCCTTTCGAGTCGTCAGATTCAGTGATTGCATGACATGCCTCGAACAACGGTGTCTCGCGTTTTAAGATAATTTGAAATCCACCCATGTCGCCTACATATCACCCAAGCAACTGAGTCTGGGGATCCTGAGAGAGCCGACCGGAGTGGCCGAGCGGTTCTAGGCGCTACAGTTCGGAACTGCGCGACCGCTACGGTCGCGGGTTCGAATCCTGCCTCGGGCATGGATGTGTGTATGTCCTTAGGTTAGCTAGATTTAAGTAGTTCTATGTTCTAGGGGACTGATGACCTCAGCAGTTAAGTCCCTTAGTGCTCAGAGCCATTTGAACCATTTTTTTTTTTTTATCCTGAGAGACGCCTGGCGTCTTGTCGATGGCCCAATTGCAAATACGACATGATCCCTTTTTCTTCGCACGCATTCTCTTTACAGACGAGGCACAGAGACGGTGGCCAATCAGTGTCTAGGCGGGCATAGTTGATTATGTGATAGGTCCTGTTTTATATGGCAAAACGTTTAACTGCTTGCGCTGTCTTCATATTGTCCAAAATCAGGTGCTTCCTTTACTACAAAATATCCCCCTGGACATACGAGCACGCATGTCGTTCCAGCATGACGCCGCCTCTGCACATCAGGCCTTACCTGTCGGAAGGTGCCTTTATGCAACTTACCCGAATCGATGTATTGGTATCGGTAGTGCAGTTCGTGAATTCCCGTCAAGATCTCCAGACTTAACACCACTGGACTTCTTCTTAAGGGGGGCTGTGCCAATTGGCGACAAACCATTGGTTTTCGAAAAAAAATGTTCCCTACGAACAGCGGGTATTTTTCTCACGTAGAATGCGAATATGGAATAAAAAACAGCGATCACAATTTGCAAAAATGAACTTGACCTTGGTTTGACCTTGAAAACGGGTTTCGAGGTCATTCCGAGGTAGCCACTCTATGACCCCCTTCAAACCTTACATCTTTTACTACAGACGTTTTTTGCAGAAATATGCCACTCCAGAGATATCTGCCGGTATAGATTAAAATGGGACACCCTGTACGTGGTGTTTTATTTTTTTATGCTACGAGTAAAACATTTTCCGAAAACCTACTTCAGGAACTTTGCTTCATTTGGATACAGTCTGCTCCTTCAGTAGCATGCAGATGACGCAGCTTGCGACTTTCTGCTTTCCTTGAATCAAAACTAAATGTGGACCTGGTTCTTTGGGTGCCAAGGCGAAGAAATCTGTCAGAAGAGTCGATGGCATAGAACTGCGGCAACAAGCCTCAACGATGCATCACAGTGCGTACTAAGCTTCGAAAGAGGAATGCTGTAATTCTAAATACTGTAGGTCTATATCATTTTATAAGCAATACGCGAGGAAAAAGAAAATGTGGTGAACTATCCCAGACTAGCGCCTCCCGTCAGCTGAGTTGACAGTTGAGTCCCTTCTTATAAATAGATGATATTCGTAGTGATTCTGAACGTGGATTTACATGTTCTAAGTCTGAATGAGTGGACGTTTAAATTTTTTTCTGTTTTCAAATTTTTAGTTATTCATCTTATGTAGCTTGATACTGTGTATCTAACAGCACTCATTTATTTCTTCAGTTTTTCTTAATACACATCTAGTGATGAATAAACAACAATATTAAGAAATCGAAAAGACTTTAATGACAAGAAAATCACAAGATGTAGTTAATACCTGGAGGAAATTATGGACGCGGTTTACTAAAATCGAGACATACCATACTGTTTTTAAGGGGTCTGGAACCTTTGGTTTTGGTGTGGGGTTTTCACCTTCGCATTCTTTTATCCTGACACCATTATTTTTGTGATTATCGAAGTTTTCCCAGCGTGATGAGTATTCCATGAGGTACTGGGCTGGCAGGTGGATAATGTCGATATTTACCACAATATTTCGGATGACAACCATTCTGCCATCTTCAGTTAACTTTTATGCTAAAGTAAATATCATGGCAAAATGTGGACATCATCCGGCTGCAGTCCTCTAACCACATGCGGTATCTCTATTTTGGCTGACATTGCCTACGAAATCGCACAGGACCAGCTGGAAGCTAACGGGAGATGATTACCATTGTATATACATCGACGTATACAAGGTGGTTCTGTGATTATGTTACAAACTTTTAGGGATGACGGAGAAGGGCAAATCTATCGCATTTATCGACAAAGTCGCAAGTTACTCGTATAAGCCAAAATCGTTCTGATACCTCTGACAGCGGACCTCTTCTACTGCAAGCTCTTTGATTTCCATATTTCTGGAGGAGGTAGTGTGGATCAAAACAAGAAAGACTGTCTCGTAAACATGGGCTTTCCAACGCATACCTTGAGAGTTTTGAGCACTTGCTCATTGGAAGAGACGCGTTTGGCAGTACCAAAGATGAACAACTGTTCATGGATCTTAAGGCATGCATTTTAGAAACCATGCTTACTGGACTTTTTTTCTTGTTTTGGACCATACTATGTAGTCCCTTCATATAGGAAACAAAGAGCCTGCAGTAGAAGAGGTCCTCTGTCAGGGGCTTTAGAACGATTTTCGCTTATACGATTAAGTTGCGAGTTGGTCGTTTCCGGACCAGAGTCCTATACTTCAAATTGATACATTTGCCCTTCTACATACCTGAAGGTCTGTAGCATTGTGACAGAGTCACCCGGTATACTACAATAGCTACTCACCAATGCATGACGGTGGGTACATCGTATCAATGTTATCGATTTCCCTTTTATGTAAATTACGTACTGAGCGAGGTGTCTCTTTAAGTGTCCTAGTCTCTCTTACCTTCAGATTCTTCGAGCATTTCTGTTACAGTGTCTTATGGGCTATACGGGAGGTTTTCAGTCCATTCTGAGAGCTGAATGTTGTCGGACTGCTATAGGGCTTCATCTGTTTAAGTCAACATCTTTTTGTCCTCGTCTCGTATGTTAAGGAATACTTTTCCTATCGGAGTGGATTTTGAAAAACAGGTATCGGACTGCGTTATCTGATCATCGAACTGTTAAGAAAAGGAGAAGCACTTGCTAATCTCTACAACATGCGTTGATCTCAGAATCAATACTGCTTCTTTCGGCAGAAGCTTTTCTCTTTCTACTTGTACTCGAGTCAGAAAACGCCCTCTGACGTTCCGCTGCTGATACTTATGTTTGTAATCACATGTCTAAGCCATAACTCCAGCCGCGCGTTCTCCATTGGCCACAGTGACGTCACCAGTTCGTGACGAGCGGCCGGCGACGAGTCGGCGGAGCAGTACAATTCCACGCGGCTTTGTTTTCTGTGCCAAGGAGATTAGCTGTTACTTAACGTTTCGGGAGCATTTCGTTAATTATGCGGTGAAAGCGCAGTTCCGCGGAATTAGCATGACCTGGCAGGTAACACGATCCCGCGGCAGTCGGTTGGGCAAGTCGGCGCAATAGTCGTTTCCCATCTGGGGCCCGCGAGGCTGGCCGTGCGCCGGTGTAAGAGCAACCGAGCAACCAGGGGGCATAGGCGCTCCGCCGAGGGAGCAGGGTGAAGCAGTCCGCGGAGCTGTGCTGCTATCTGTTCATGTCTTCCATACGTCCCAAGTACCGGGTAGCACACTCTGTCAGCTTTACAGCCTGCTTACAAGGACGTCACTAGACTTAAATTTACGCAACACTTTGACTGCCGGCCACCTAAACCTTGCCGTTTCCTAGAGTGCCGGCCATCTTATGGCTGTTTCAGAAACTACATGTCCATCGTAACATGACGATGAGCGATCGGGTCCATCCATATACCTGATTTTATATTTAAAAGCGGGCGAAATCGTATCCTGCCGGATGTCAGTATTGGTTGTCTAGCGAAATTTTCGCGCCCCCTCAATTGACGAGATGGAAAGTCAAACTGTTAACTTTTACACACACACAAACACAAACACTTAACGCGCGAGCAATATATATATATATATATATATATATATATATATATATATATATATATATATATATATATATATATATATATATATAGGGTGTTTCAAAAATGACCGGTATATTTGAACAAACTAAACGAGCAGCGATAGAAATACACCGTTTGTTCAAATGGCTCTGAGCACTATGGGACTCAACATCTTAGGTCATAAGTCCCCTAGAACTTAGAACTACTTAAACCTAACTAACCTAAGGACATCACACACACCCATGCCCGAGGCAGGATTCGAACCTGCGACCGTAGCAGTCCCGCGGTTCCGGACTGCAGCGCCAGAACCGCACGGCCACCGCGGCCGGCACACCGTTTGTTGCAATATGCTTGGGACAACAGTACATTTTCAGGCAGACAAACTTTCGAAATTACAGTAGTTACAATTTTCAACAACAGATGGCGCTGCGGTCTGGGAAACTCTATAGTACGATATTTTCCACATATCCACCATGCGTAGCAATAATATGGCGTAGTCTCTGAATGAAATTACCCGAAACCTTTGACAACGTGTCTGGCGGAATGGCTTCACACGCAGATGAGATGTACTGCTTCAGCTGTTCAATTGTTTCTGGATTCTGGCGGTACACCTGATCTTTCACGTGTCCCCACAGAAAGAAGTCACAGGGGTTCATGTCTGGCGAATAGGGAGGCCAATCCACGCCGCCTCCTGTATGTTTCGGATAGCCCAAAGCAATCACACGATCATCGAAATATTCATTCAGGAAATTAAAGACGTCGGCCGTGCGATGTGGCTGGGCACCATCTTGCATAAACCACGAGGTGTTCGCAGTGTCATCTAAGGCAATTTGTACCGCCACAAATTCACGAAGAATGTCCAGATAGCGTGATGCAGTAATCGTTTCGGATCTGAAAAATGGGCCAATGATTCCTTTGGAAGACATGGCGGTCCAGACCAGTACTTTTTGAGGATGCAGGGACGATGGGACTGCAACATGGGGCTTTTCGGTTCCCCATATGCGCCAGTTCTGTTTATTGACGAAGCCGTCCAGGTAAAAATAAGCTTCGTCAGTAAACCAAATGCTGCCCACATGCATATCGCCGTCATCAATCCTGTGCACTATATCGTTAGCGAATGTCTCTCGTGCAGAAATGGTAGCGGCGCTGAGGGGTTGCCGCGTTTGAATTTTGTATGGATAGAGGTGTAAACTCTGGCGCATGAGACGATACGTGGACGTTGGCGTCATTTGGACCGCAGCTGCAACACGGCGAACGGAAACCCGAGGCCGCTGTTGGATCACCTGCTGCACTAGCTGCGCGTTGCCCTCTGTGGTTGCCGTACGCGGTCGCCCTACCTTTCCAGCACGTTCATCCGTCACGTTCCCAGTCCGTTGAAATTTTTCAAACAGATCCTTTATTGTATCGCTTTTCGGTCCTTTGGTTACATTAAACCTCCGTTGAAAACTTCGTCTTGTTGCAACAACACTGTGTTCTAGGCGGTGGAATTCCAACACCAGAAAAATCCTCTGTTCTAAGGAATAAACCATGTTGTCTACAGCACACTTGCACGTTGTGAACAGCACACGCTTACAGCAGAAAGACGACGTACAGAATGGCGCACCCACAGACTGCGTTGTCTTCTATATCTTTCACATCACTTGCAGCGCCATCTGTTGTTGAAAATTGTAACTACTGTAGTTTCGAAAGTTTGTCCGCCTGAAAATATACTGTTGTCCCAAACATATTGCAACAAACGGTGTATTTCTATCGCTGCTCGTTTAGTTTTTATTGCCGTTTCAAATATACATGTCCAGTACGTAAATAAATATGAATGTTTTAGTTGGACTACTTTTTTCGCTTTCTGATAGATGGCGCTGTAATAGTCACAAACGTTTAAGTACGTGGTATCACGTAACATTCCGCCAGTGCGGACGGTATTCGCTTCGTGATATATTACCCGTGTTAAAATGGACCGTTTACCAATTGCAGAAGGGATCGATATCGTGTTGATGTATGGCTATTGTGATCAAAATGCCCAACGGGCGTGTGCTATGTATGCTGCTCGGTATCCTGGACGACATCATCCAAGTGTCCGGACCGTTTGCCGAATGGTTACGTTATTTAAGGAAACAGAAAGAGTTCACCGACATGTGAAACGTCAACCACGACCTGCAACAAATGACGATGCCCAAGTAGGTGTTTTATCTGCTGTCGCGGCTAATCCGCACAACAGTAGCAGACAAATTGCGCGAGAATTGGGAATCTGAAAAACATCGATTGCACCCGTACCATATTTCTATGCACAAGGAATTGCATGGCGACGACTTTGAACGTCGTGTACAGTTCTCCACTGGGCACAAGAGAAAATACGGGACGATGGAAGATTTTTTGCACGCGTTCTATTTAGTGACTAAGCGTCATTGACCAACAGCGGTAACGTAAACCGGCATAATATGCACTATTGGGCAATGGAAAATCCACGATGGCTGTGACAAGTGAAACATCAGCGACCTCGGCGGGTTAATGTATGGTGCGGCATTATGGGAGGAATGATAATTGGCCCCATTTTATCGATGACAATCTAAATGGTCCTACCCCCATGAACCATGGACCTTGCCGTTGGTGGGGAGGCTTGCGTGCCTCAGCGATGCAGATGGCCGTACCGTAGGTGCAACCACAACCGAGGGGCATCTGTTGAGAGGCCAGACAAACGTGTGGTTCCTGAAGAGGGGCAGCAGCCTTTTTAGTAGTTGCAGGGGCAACAGTCTGGATGATTGACTGATCTGGCCTTGCAACACTAACCAAAACGGCCTTGCTGTGCTGGTACTGCGAACGGCTGAAAGCAAGGGGAAACTACAGCCGTAATTTTTCCCGAGGGCATGCAGCTTTACTGTATGGTTAAATGATGATGGCGTCCTCTTGGGTAAAATATTCCGGAGGTAAAACAGTCCCCCATTCGGATCTCCGGGCGGGGATTACTCAAGAGGATGTCGTTATCAGGAGAAAGAAAACTGGCGTTCTACAAATCGGAGCGTGGAATATCAGATCCCTTAATCGGGCAGGTAGGTTAGAAAATTTAAAACGGGAAATAGATAGGTTGAAATTAGATATAGTGGGAATTAGTGAAGTTCGGTGGCAGGAGGAACTAGAATTTTGGTGGTGAATACAGGGTTATAAATACAAAATCAAATAGGGGTAATGCAGGAGTAGGTTTAATAATGAATAAAAAAATTGGAGTGCGGGTAAGCTACTACCAGCAGTATAGTGAATGCATTATTGTTCCCAAGATAGACACGAAGCCCATGCCTACTACAGCAGTACAAGTTTATATGCCAACTAGCTTTGCAGATGATTAAGAAATTGATGAAATGTATGATGAGATAACAGAAATTATTCAGGTAGTGAAGGGAGACGAAAATTTAATAGTCATGGGGGACTGGAATTCGAGAGTAGGAAAAGGGAGAGAAGGAAACATAGTGGGTGAATATGGATTGGGGGAGAGAAATGAAAGAGGAAGCCGTCTGGTAGAATTTTGCACAGAGTATAACTTAATCATAGCTAACACTTGGTTCAAGAATCATAAAAGAAGGTTGTATACCTGGAAGAATCCTGGAGATACTAGAAGTATCAGATAGATTATATAATGGTAAGACAGAGATTTAGGAACCAGGTTTTAAATTGTAAGACATTTCCAGGGGCAGATGTGGACTCCGACCACAATCTATTGGTTTTGGACTATAGATTAAAACTGAAGAAACTGCAAAAAGGTGTGAATTTAAGGAGATGGGACCTGGATAAACTGACTAAACCAGAGGTTGTACAGAGTTTCAGGGAGAGCATAAGGGAACAATTGACAGGAATGGTGGAAAGAAATACAGTAGAAGAAGAATGGGTAGCTCTGAGGGATGAAGTAGTGAAGGCAGAAGATGATCAAGTAGGTAAAAAGACGAGGGCAAGTAGAAATCCCTGGGTAACAGAAGAAATATTGAATTTAATTGATGAAAGGAGAAAATATTAAAACGCAGTAAATGAAGCAGGCAAAAGGGAATACAAACGTCTCAAAAATGAGATCGACAGGAAGTGCAAAATGGCTAAGCAGGGATGGCTAGAGGACAAATGCAAGGATGTAGAGGCTTATCTCACTAGGGGTAAGATAGATATTGCCTACAGGAAAATTAAAGAGACCTTTGGAGAAAAGAGAGCCACTAGTATGAATATCAAGAGCTCAGATGGAAACCCAGTTCTAAGCAAAGAAGGGAAAGCAGAAAGGTGGAAGGAGTATTTAGAGGGTCTATACAAGGGCGATGTGCTTGAGGACAATATTATGGAAATGGAAGAGGATATAGAAGAAGATGAAATGGGAGATGCGATACTGCGTGAAGAGTTTGACAGAGCACTGAAAGACCTGAGTCGAAACAAGGCCCCCGGAGTAGACAACATTCCATTGGAACTACTGACGGCCTTGGGAGGGCCAGTCCTGACAAAACTCTACCATCTGGTGAGCAAGATGTATGAGACAGGCGAAATACCCTCAGACTTCAAGAAGAATATAATAATTCCAATCCCAAAGAAAGCAGGTGTTGACAGATGTGAAAATTACCGAACTATCAGGTTAATAAGCCACGGCTGCAAAATACTAACGCGTATTCTTTACAGACGAATGGAAAAACTGGTAGAAGGTGACCTCGGCGAAGATAAGTTTGGATTCCGTAGAAATGTTGGAACACGTGAGGCAATACTGACCCTACGACTTATCTTAGAAAATAGATTAAGGAAAGGCAAACCTACATTTCTAGCATTTGTAGACTTAGAGAAAGCTTTTGACAATGTTGACTGGAATACTCTCTTTCAAATTCTAAAGGTGGCACGGGTAAAATACAGGTGGCGAAAGGCTATTTACAATTTGTACAGAAACTAGATGACAGTTATAAGGGTCGAGGGGCATGAAAGGCAAGCAGCGGTTGGGAAGGGAGTGAGACAGGGTTGTAGCCTTTCCCCGATGTTAATCAATCTGTATATTGAGCAAGCAGTGAAGGAAAAAAAGAAAAATTCGGAGTAG
This sequence comes from Schistocerca nitens, assembly GCF_023898315.1. Taxonomy (NCBI): domain Eukaryota; kingdom Metazoa; phylum Arthropoda; class Insecta; order Orthoptera; family Acrididae; genus Schistocerca; species Schistocerca nitens. The sequence continues at coordinate 76,287,054 of NC_064622.1, read as the reverse complement.
GTATTAAAGTCCATGGAGAAGAAACAAAAACATTGAGGTTCGCCGATGACATTGTAATTCTGTCAGAGACAGCAAAGGACTTGGAAGAGCAGTTGAACGGAATAGACAGTGTCTTGAAAGGAGGATATAAGATGAACATCAACAAATGCAAAACGAGGATAATGGAATGGAGTCGAATTAAGTCGGGTGATGCTGAGGGAATTAGATTAGGAAATGCGACACTTATCGTAGTAAAGGAGTTTTGCTATTTGGGGAGCAAAATAACATGATGGTCGAAGTAGAGAGGATATAAAATGTAGACTGGCAATGGCAAGGAAAGCGTTTCTGAAGAAGAGAAATTTGTTAACATCGAGTATAGATTGAAGTGTCAGGAAGTCGTTTCTTAAAGTATTTGTATGGAGTGCAGCCATGTATGGAAGTGAAACATGGACGATAAATAGTTTGGACAAGAAGAGAATAGAAGCTTTCGAAATGTGGTGCTACAGAAGAATGCTGAAGATTAGATGGGTAGATCACATAACTAATGAGGAGGTACTGAATAGGATTGGGGAGAAGAGGAGTTTGTGGCAGAACTTGACCAGAAGAAGAGATCGGTTGGTAGGAGGCATCAAGGGATCACCAATTTAGTATTGGAGGGCAGCGTGGAGGTTGAAAATCGTAGGGGGAGACCAAGAGATGAATACACTAAGCAGATTCAGAAGGATGTAGGTTGCAGTAAGTACTGGGAGATGAAGAAGCTTGCACAGGATAGAGTAGCATGGAGAGCTACATCAAACCAGTCTCAGGACTGAAGACCACAACAACAACAACGTGCCATGCAAGTACTGTTCCTGGTTACATTAAACCTCCGTTGAAAACTTCGTCTTGTTGCAACAACACTGTGTTCTAGGCGGTGGAATTACAACACCAGAAAAATCCTCTGTTCTAAGGAATAAACCATGTTGTCTACAGCACACTTCCACGTTGTGAACAGCACACGCTTACAGCAGAAAGACGACGTACAGAATGGCGCACCCACAGACTGCGTTGTCTTCTATATCTTTCACATCACTTGCAGCGCCATCTGTTGTTGAAAATTGTAACTACTGTAGTTTCGAAAGTTTGTCCGCCTGAAAATGTACTGTTGTCCCAAGCATATTGCAACAAACGGTGTATTTCTATCGCTGCTCGTTTAGTTTTTATTGCCGTTTCAAATACACATGTCATTATTGAAACACCCTCACGAAGTAAGCATCAAACGAAAAAACTACAAAGAACGAAACTCGTCTAGCTTGAAGGGGGAAAGCAGATGGCGCTATGGTTGGCCCGCTTGATGGCAATGCCATAGGTCAAACGGATATCAGGTGCGTTTTTTTAAATAGGAACCCCCATTTTTATTACATATTCGTGTAGTACGTAAAGAAATATCAATGTTTTGGTTGGACCACTTTTTCCGCTTTGTGATAGAAGGCGCTGTAATAGTCACAAACGTATAAGTACGTGGTATCACGTAACATTCCACCAGTGCTGCCGGTCTTTGCTTCGTGATACATTACCCGTGTTAAAATGGATCGTTTACCAATTGCGGAAAAGGTCGATATCGTGTTGATGTAAGGCTATTGTGATCAAAATGCCCAACGGCCGTGTGCTATGTATGCTGTTCGATATCGTGGACAACATCATCCAAGTATCCGGACCGTTCGCCGGATAGTTACGTTATTTAAGGAAACAGGAAGTGTTCAGACACATGTTAAACGTCAACCGCACATCAGTGGTAGACAAACTGCGCGAGAATCGGGAATCTCAAAAACGTCAGTGTTGAGAATGCTACATCAACATCGATTGCACCCGGACCATATTTCTATGCACCAGGAATTGCATGGCGACGGCTTTGAACGTCATGTACAGTTCTTCCACTGGGCACAAATTAAATTTCGGGACGATGACAGATTTTTTGCAAGCGTTTTATTTAGCGACGAAGCGTCATTCACCAACGACGGTAACGTAAACCGCCATAATATGCACTATTGGGCAACGGAAAATCCACGATGGCTGCGACAAGTGGAACACCAGCGACCTTGGCGGTTTAATGTATGGTGCAGCATTATGGGAGGAAGGATAATTGGCCCCCATTTTATCGATGGTAATCTAAATGGTGCAATGTATACTGATTTCCTACGAAATGTTCTACCGACGTTACTACAAGATGTTTCACTGCATGACAGAACGGCGATGTACTTCCAACATGATGGATGTCCATCACATAGCTCGCGTGCGGTTGAAGCGGTACTGAATAGCATATTTCATGACAGGTAGATTGGTCGTCGAAGCACCATACCATGGCTCGCACGTTCGCCTGCTCTGACACCTCCGGATTTCTTTCTGTGGGGAAAGTTGAAGGTTGTTTGCTATCGTGATCCACCGACAACGCCAGACAACATGCGTCAGCGCATTGTCAATGCATATGCGAACATTACGGAAGGCGAACTACTCGCTGTTGATAGTAATGTCGTTACGCGTATTGCCAAATACATCGACGTTTACGGATATCATTTTGAAAATTTATTGTATTAATGTGGTATTTACAGGTAATCACGCTGTAACAGCATGCATTCTCATAAATGATAAGTTCTCAAAGGTACATGTATCACATTGGAACAACCGAAATAAATTGTTCAAACGTACCTATGTTCTGTATTTTAATTTAAAAAACCTACCTGTTACCAACTGTTCGTCTAAAATTGTGAGCCATATGTTTGTGACTATTACAGCGCCATCTATCACAAAGCGAAAAAAGTGATCCAAGTAAAACATTCATATTCCTTTACGTACTACACGAATATGTAATAAAAAATGGGGGTTCCTATTTTAAAAAACGCAGTTGATATCCGTTTGACCTATGGCAGCGCCATCTAGCGGACCAACCATAGCGCCATCTGGTTTCCCCCTTCAAGCTAGACAAGTTTCGTTCTTTGTAGTTTTTTCGTTTGACGCTTATTTCGTGAGATATTTGGCTGGGTCAAGATCAATGGACTACCCTGTATATACTGCGGCGCCAAAGAAACTGGTACAGGCATGCATATTCAAATACGGAGATATGTAAACAGGCAGAATATGGCGCAGCGGTCGCAAACGTGTCTAGCGCAGTTGTTAGATCGGTTACTGCTGCTACAATGCCGGGTAATCTGTGTTTCAGTGAGTTTGAATGTGGTGTTATAGTCCGCCACGAGTGATGGGACACAGCATCTCAGATGTAGCAATGAAGTGTGGATTTTCCCGTACGAGCATTTTATGAGTGTACCGCGAATATCAGGAATCCGGTAAAACATCAAATCTGCGACATCGCTGTGGCCGGAAAAAATCCTGCAAGAATGGGACCAACGACGATTGAAGAGAATCGTTCAACGTGACAGAAGTGCATCCCTTCCGCAAATTTCTGCAAATTTCAATGCTGGGCCATCAACAAGTGTGAGCTTGGGAATTATTTAACGAAACATCATCGATATGGGTTTTCGGAGCTGAAAGTCCACTAATGTACCCTTCATGCCTGCACGTCACGAAGCGTAACTACTCGCCTGGGCCCATCAACATCGACAACGCATTGTTGATGACTGGAAACCGATTGCTTGATCGTACGAATCTCGTTTCAAATTGTATCGAACGAATCGAAGTGTACGCGTATGCAGAGAAGCTCATGAATCCATGGACCCTGCATGTCAGCATGTGACTGTTGAAGCTGGTGGAGGCTCTACAGTGGTGTGGGGCGTGTGCAGTGTCATGTGGAACCCCTGATACGTCTAGATATAACTCTGACAGGTGACACGTACGTAAGCACTTTGTCTGATCAGCTGCATCCGTTCATACCCATTGCGCATTTCGACGGACTCGGGCAATTCCAGCACGATAATGCGACACCCCACACGTCCAGAATTGCTACAAAGCGACTCCAGCAACACTTTTCTGAGTTTAAACACTTCCGCTGGCCTCCAGAGTCCCCAGACATGAACATTATTGAGCATGTCTGGGATGCCTTGGTACTTGCTGTTCAGGAGAGATCTCTAACTCCTCGTACTCTTACGGATTTATGGCCAGCACTGCAGGATTCATGGTGTCAATTCACTACAGCGCTACTTCAGAGAGTAATCGAGTCATGCCACATCGTGTTGCGGCACTTCCGCGTGCTCGCGGGGGCCCTACACGATATTAGGCAGGTGTACCAGTTTCTCTGGCTCTTCACTGTATATAAAAGTTTGAGAGCAAATAGTGTGAAGCTTCCTATTGCGAAAGGATAAGGGAAGGAAATCGGCCGCTCTCTTTTCAGAGAAACTATTCCGGCAGATGACTGTTGCGATTTAGAAAAATTACAGAAAACGTAAGTCTTAATGGCCAGACACGGATTTGAACTGTCCTCCTCCGGAACGGGAGTCCAATGTGCTAACCACTGCACCAGGATAAGGGAGGTTGTTGCAGTCGGCTTTGTAGCCTTTATTAAATGATACTTATAATTGTAAATAAGAAATCAAATGTAAGAGCAACTCAAACAGTTTTTGTTACACGTGTTCAATGTGAGCATCATTCGTCACTCACTGAATCGAAAGGCTAGTTCTTGCCAAATCTTGATCATTGTGTCTACAGTAATTGTTGCAACAATGCTGTTTTTAAAGTCGGCTGTATCAGTTGGCAGAGGTGATCCACCAAAGGTAAAAATCACACTGCGTCAGATCGTGTGTTCACATTTACACTTCTTGCTAAGTGAAGTGTCGAATCATTACTCAAGAGGACACAACGAAGAAAAGCTTTGTCATGGAGCAACATTTCTTTTGTGAAGTTCTCAGGTAAACCAGGGTCTGTAAGCTAGAGACATTATAGCAATTGCAAACGATAAGGACGTAGCTGTAAGTATCTCCTCAAAAGTCTCCACTCAGACGACACTGCGATTACTAAATCACGACTATACTTCCGAACTGAAGTCATGGAACTGCCCGTGGAAGACTCTCCCTCGTTTAACACGATCTTCAGTCACTCTCGGTCGTTCCATGCTCTTGCCTTTACGCACAGGTATACAAACAAAACTGTTTGAGTTGCTCTTTCATTTGAAGTATTGTTTATAATTGTAGGTTGAATGTAATGAAAAACAAAGCCTTAAAATACGTATATTCGTTGCGAAATACCCTGTCTGCCAGATGAAGCATTTAGGCAGGATGAGCAATGCTCGTTTTTCGGAAAACGAAATACTTGCACCAGCCAACGGGTCGATGGCGCTTAGCACGGCAACACAAATGACTGACCTAGGAGCAGCAACAACAGAAGCGGAAGTTCGAGGCAGAGAGTACAGCCGAGTGATTAGAGAAAGAATAAGAAATTCCCATGAGCAACCATTAACTCCTTTTTGAACAGTGTTTCAAAATTTCATGTTTCTTTTTCAATAGATAACGCTACCTGTATGGAATAAAGTATTTATTATAATTTATCGAGTTTATCTAGAAAATAGAGGATGTTGCTCGTAAGCAATTAGGTTTTCTACTCCTTCAAACATTACTTTAGTTTTACGTAAAATAGTATAACAGAACCTATATTTTTGTAATGTAAGAGAACTAAGCAGTTCTACGTGACTGTCATCCATTCAAGATCGAGATAACAAACGAAAGAACCTGCCATCCTACTGCACGCAGTTTTCGTGTAGCCTGGCTAGAAGTTACTCTCTACCAGAACTACGGTTCGGTGGTGTTGACGCCCTACACAAATGATGTAGTAAATGTAAGATGATCGTTAGTTCTGGTAGCATTGGTAGGGAGAGAAACATAATTGAATGTGTGAGAGAGACCCTGAGAGCCGACGACTACTCTTTGTTTCTTTGCTTGCTTGTCGACTGTGTATTTTATATCGTAACAAAATATAAACTGCATTTCATAAGTAATAATAATTAATTGATCGCGTAACTTCTGCACTTATATGTAACCAAAGAAATTACTTCTGATGCAAATACAGTTTACATGCACAAATATAAAAAAGATCTGTATAATTGTTGTTATTATTTTGCACTCAATACAACGGTCTTCATCATGATCAAAGACAAGAGTTTTCTGTTATTATTGACAACCATGACCATGACATGTTTTATATAAGTTCGACGAAGTACTGAAGCAATGTTTGATATGTCTTTGTTTTGCGTTTTTCAAAAATTTATCTTTTTATCAAGAAACTGCGTTTCCTAGCGCTGTATAGCGAAACTGTGTTGTTTTTTATCTTTACTACAACATTCCCCTTTTTCACAATACTAATTGACAATTTTCAAATAAAGCCCAAATTAAATATTGGCAGTTTTAAATTTTACTATAAATATTGTTTATTTTTAGGTAGCACAGTGGGCGTAACTATGCAGAACGTGGCCCTTTATCTACCCTACTCAGTTTATAGGCAGCTCACTGCTTCCAGTTTCTAGGGGAATTTTGTAAGACACTGATCGCATATACAGGCAGAGCGATCGGAATGAAGTAACACCTGGTAGGTATGCAACACACTTAACGCACAGGTAACACGGTTACGATATTAAGTGACCAATACTACGAGGGGCGTTCAGAAAGTAAGCTCCGATCGGTCGCGAAATGGAAACGACTATGAAAATCCGATAAAGCTTTGCACAGATGTGTTGGGTAGTGTCTCTAGTATAACCCCAGTTAGCATCACGTCGCTCTTCTCATTTCTGAGCTCGCAGTGAGTGCGTAAGGATGTCTAGAAAATAGTGTCTGCCGCCAAGTACGAGGGCCTGGTGAGAAATTTCGCCTGAAGCTATGCAGCTAACATTACATAACTGTCGTGCTGTTTCTTCTTCAAGACAATTCTCAGCCGCATTCTGCAGGGGCAATGAAGATGCTCCTGCATCGTTTTCAAATGGAAATGTGAGATTACCCACAATACAGTCCGCAATTGTCTCCCCCTGAGTTTCATCTCTGGTCACATGAACCGCTGTCTTTGAACACAACATTTTGACACAGACAACGAGGTGTAGGCCAGCGTGGAGAATTGGCGGAAAGCACTGGCGGCTGCCTTCTATGATGAGGCTATTGAAAAGTTGGTACAACGCTATGACAAAAGTCTAAGTCAGAACGGCGACTACGTAGAGAAGTAGCTGAAAGGTGTAGCTAACTGTTACAAGTAAAACATTTCTGATGTTCACTGTGGTTTCAATTTGGCAATCAATCGGAGCTTACTTTCTGAACAGGCCTCGTACTAGGAAAACTACCGTAATCTACACTTACCTATGATAGTCCATGATAGCCTACGGTAATTTTACAGCTCTAAGCCTGACATGTGCGTGACATCTGATGACAAAATGCGACGCTATAAAGGGAGACGCTGCCAACTATACGTAGACACTGGATAATACGGTAACACCGGCGGTTGAAACGCACGATGCGGGCTCCGAGGGCTCGTGCAATGGCAGCTGGCAATCAGTGTTGCCTGAGAGCTGTCAGTTGAAGGATGAAAACGAATTTATGACGGCTAGAGGCTGAGGTGTAAAGTATCAGCGTTATGTATTGTGGAGGAGACTAAGTTTTTGCCCGGAGCGCTTATATTTTTGAAGCATTAATTCCTTTCCTTCACTCTGAACATCTCTTATTCGTCACAGAAATGGCCGAAGGACGTTGTTGCCGCAGAAATGTAGAGAACTGGTATCGGGGCTTCTTTGATTGTCAGTTTACCTTGCGCCCTTAAAATTGGCTCTCTCACTTTCCTACCAGCTCTCGGAGCAAATGCGTAAGCGCCGTTAAGACCGCACACACATAAAACTCGCTGAGAGGGCGCACCCGAGCCCGAGCAATAACGAGCGCCGGTGAGGGGTGCGTTGGGGCAGGAGGGTGGAGGGGGGAGGGAGCGGTAGGTCTGAGAAGAAAACTCATCCGAGGTGGCCCACTTCTTCGCAGCAATGGATCCGTCAAAAAAGGCCGCCACTCTCCTGTGGCGGGGGTATTCGGAAGCTCTCGCTCGTTTGTCGGCACCGCATTAAGCGCGCGGACCCCTTAACGGTGCGCCGTTAGGCGGTGCGGGTTCCTTAGCGGCGTTATTTACGAGGGCAACACGACGACGCGACACAGTGTCGGCGGCGGCGTCGTGTTGTAGTTACGGGACGAGGAGGAAGGGACACCCCCGCCGTTCTTTCGCCTATAACCCGCGGGGAGCACGCTGTTAATCAGCTGCTGCTGAAAGGGGCCGCCACCTGTGCCGCACAGAAATTTCGCCCGCCCGCCACCATCAACTTCCTAACCCCGTGCGTGGGTATCAGGTGCTCTTAAAGAAGGCCGCCATTCTGCTCAACAGGAAGCAAGCGGAGAGCTCTCTTCACTCGTGTCTTGCTACCAGTACGACAGACCCCAGGCTGTCGAGCTGCCTGCATAGCATTGCTGCCCCATCATTGTACAGTAGCTGGCTTCCACGAAAGTAATAGTACAATGTCTGATGCATCCATGTATCGAATTTACTACACTACTGGCCATTAAAATTGCTACACCAAGAAGAAATGCAGATGATAAGCGGGTATTCATTGGACAAATATATTATACTAGAACTGACATGTGATTACATTTTCACGCAATTTGTGTGCATAGATCCTGGGAAATCAGTACCAAGAACAACCACCTCTGGCCGAAATAACGGCCTTGATACGTCTGGGCATTGAATCAAACAGAGCTTGGATGGCATGTACGGGTACAGCTGCCCATGTAGCTTCAACACGATACCACAGTTCATCATGAGTAGTGACTGGCGTATTGTGACTAGCCAGTTGCTCGGCCACCATTGACCGGACGTCTTCAGTTGGTGAGAGATCTGGAGAATGTGCTGGCCTGGGCAGTAGTCGAACATTTTCTGTATCCAGAAAGGCCCGTACAGGACTTGCAACATGCGGTCGTGCATTATCCTGCTGAAATGTAGGGTTTCGCAGGGATCGAATGAAGGGTAGAGCCACGGGTCGTAACACATCTGAAATGTAACGTCCACTGTTCAAAGTGCCGTCAGTGCGAACAAGAGGTGACAGAGACGTGTAACCAAGGCATCCCATACCACCACGCCGGGTGATGCGCCAGTATGGCGATGACGAATACACGCTTCCAATGTGCATTCACCGCGATGTCACCAAACACGGATGCGACCATCATGATGCTGTAAATAGATCCTGGATTCATCCGAAAAAATGACGTTTTGCCATTCGTGCACCCAGGTTCTTCGTTGAGTACACAACATCGCAGGCGCTCCTGTTTGTGATGCAGCGTCAAGGGTAACCGCAGCCATGGACTCCAAGCTGATAGTCCATGCTGCTGCGAACGTCGTTGAACTGTTCGTGCAGATGGTTGTTGTCTTGCAAAGGTCCCCATCTGTCGACGCAGGGATCGAGACGTGGCTGCACGATCCGTTACAGCCATGCGGCTAAGATGCCTGTCATCTCGACTGCTAATGATACGAGGCCGTTGGGATCCAGCACGGCGTTCCGTATTACCCTCCTGAACCCACCGATTCCATATTCTGCTAACAGTCGTTGGATCTCGACCAACGCGAGCAGCAATGTCGCGATACGATAAAATGGTTCAAATGGCTCTGAGCACTATGGGACTCAACTGCTGAGGTCATTAGTCCCCTAGAACTTAGAACTAGTTAACCCTAACTAACCTAAGGACATCACAAACATCCATGCCCGAGGCAGGATTCGAACCTGCGACCGTAGCGGTCTTGCGGTTCCAGACTGCAGCGCCTTTAATCGCACAGCCACTTCGGCCGGCCGCGATACGATAAACCGCAATCGCGATAGGCTTCAATCCGACCTTTATCAAAGTCGGAAACGTGATGGTACGCATTTCGCCTCCTTACACGAGGCATCACAACGACATTTCACCTGGTAACGCCGATCAACTGCTATTTGTGTATGAGAAATCGGTTGGAAACTTTCCTCATGTCAGCACGTTGTGGGTGTCGCCACCGGCGCCAACCTTGTGTGAATGCTCCGAAAAGCTAAGCATTTACATATCACAGCATCTTCTTCCTATCGATTAAATTTCGCGTCTGTAGCACGTCATCTTCGTCGTGTAGGAATTTTAATGGCCAGTAGTGTATGAAAGTAGTATATACATACAAAACATAAACAATCATGACTGATCCCTGTGTGGGTATCAGGTGCTCTTAAAGAAGGCTTCCGTTCTGTTCAACAGGAGGCATGCGGAGAGTTCTCTTCACTCACGTCTTACTACCAGTACGACAGCCGTCTGGCTGTCGAGCTGCCTGTATAGCATTGCTGCTGCATCATTGTACAGTAGCGGAAAGCAGTATAAAGGTTGGCTTCCACGAAAGTAATAGTACAATGTCTGATGCACGTGTCGAATTTATTCTGAAAGTAGTACATACATACAAAACTTAAGCAATCATGACTGAATTACATAATGTCATTGATAATACGAGTAGAGAAATAAGATGTTTTCTGGATAGAAATTAGTGTGTTGGCATAAGCTGTCGCCAGGACCCCAGTCGCAAAGAGGTTGCAAGAAGATCGATAATAGGCGCTGAATCAAGCGCGCCTGCCAGAAGAGGGGCCAAAGACAGACTCGTAAGCAACGTGCCGCCAACGCCCTTTCGACCGACAGTATTTAGATCGTCGCCGCGGACTGGAGGGCCCGGTCAGTCAGGGACAGTTCCATGCAGTCACCCAGTCAGTCCCTCAGAATCTCAGTCAGTACATAGCGACCAGTGTAGCGTTTATAGTGGGACTTGTACTTCTCCAGCAGTGAGGCTAACACAATTGCGGAAGAGCCTGTGCCACAACAAGTGGCTTAAAGATAGGTGACTTCTCGTTCTTATGAATAGATAACCCTGTTAATACATATGTGCAGTTGTGTTGTGAAAGAGGATACCAGCCACCAACCAACATCCTCTCCCTGCTTCCCCCTGGTACAAGACTGTACAGTGTCAACGACGACAGGAAAGTTAGTGCGAAGGCACTCACTGTCCTCCAGTGTTGTTGCGTTGTTAGTTATTTGTCCAAAATCCATTCTTCCTTATTACTGAAAGCTGGGCGTTAATACTTCTTTGCAGAGTTGACCAATGATTCTGCGGTGGTATGCATACACAGATTCTGAGTCTTTCTTTCTTGCTTTCTTTCTTTCGCTTACGCCATAGTCCCGCAGCGATCGTAGGGTCGGCGTGGTTACAACGGATTTTGCAATGTTAGTGTTAGGGATGGCCGGATGCCCTTCAAGCCGCTACCACGTACCCCCAGGACGGAGTGAGTGTACCCCAACTGTCTGCGTCGAGTGTAAATCGTGAAATAGTGCCGACGTGTTTCAAATGTCTGCGACGCCGAACGTGTGGACCAGCCCGGTATTTACCTAGCGGGATGTGGAAAACCGCCTAAAAACCACCTCCCTCGTCGTTAATGCGCCGGGCGGATTCGATCCGGGGCCGGCGCGCCTACCCGAGTCCAGGAAGCAGCCCGTCAGCGCCCTCGGCTACCCTGGCGGGTACACAGATTCTGAGTCTGAGAGATTATTATTGCGAGCAGCAGTGAGCGAGCAGTTTTTGAGAGGAGTCGGAAGTGGTCGGCCTCAGCGTGCGGTGGAGGGGCGCCGCGCGACTTGAGAGATCGCAGCCTGCCGTGATCGTGTTAGTGACGCCGGAGGAGACTTCGGTTTAATTGATGATTTTTGGCAGTTTGCCTTTTTGCTGCACGCAGCTGTTGGTTGCTTGCGTGCTGGAGCGATTTTGGCAGATTTGTGTATAAATACATTGAGACTAATATTCGTATATTTGTTGTGGCCACAGACGTGTTCATTGAGTACAGGCATTGTGGAATAATTAAAGTCTCTGTAAAGTTTTCCAGTGCTTAAATAGTCTACTCTGTGAATATAGTAAATTAAAGTCGTTATTAGCCTTTCATTTCTTACACTGTTTAAGGCTAGTTGACCAAATCCCCCCTGGTCACTGAATTTCTCTAAAAATAATAATAATAATAATAATAAATAAAAAATGGCAGTAATTGTTGCAGTTATTATAACCATGCATTTCACTCTGTGTGGATCGCAGTATTGCTTTTGAAATATTTTTAGCATGTTTCTGTTCACGCAACTGCAGCAGCAAGACAAGGTAAGTTGTGCAATGCGAACAGGAGCTTTGCAGAACTGTTGTTAGAGAAAATTTTAAAACTCGCTGTCAGGTACTGAAGAACTAATTTCTTTATGATTTGTAGAAAGAGTAATTAGTTTCTTTTTTTTTCTCAATCAGAATTCTATTATTCTCAGAGTTGCAACGTCACATATTTTCGTACGCCTTTCAGCAGAAAAAACAATAATTACAAATATACATGAGTTAAAAAGTAATCACGAATTAGTTTCATTACCTCAGAAACACTCTTCGGCATTGACTTTGTTAGGGTTTGTATATCTTGCAGTGAAATAGTCGCCCAGTTTTCTCGTATCGCTGCTTCCAGCTCACATACAGTTCCAAATTGCTTTTTATTGTGACAAACATTACTTGCAAGTATCTCTCACAGTTTTTTTCCACAGGGTTCAAATCCGAGCTACAGTCAAGCCTAAGCAAAACTACGAAATCTTTGTTCTCAAACCACTTTTTGGTTGCAGCAGAAACATAGACAGATGCATTAGCCTGTTGAAATATTAGAATTTCGTTGCCTAGGTCCTCTGACATTCTAATCAGTTCTGTTTCTAGTATCTTAGAGAACGTGTTACAGTTCATTCAAGAGTTCAGACGAGCAATGCGTGTCTTACATTTAGCACAAAATGCTGCCCAAATCATAACACTTCCACCACCCAAAATTTCGGTTCATTCTTACCTGCTGCCCTGTTCTCAGATGATGCCAGTGATATTGATCTCTATACTGCACATCAAACTTTTCCTTATCACTGAAGATCACATTCTGAAGTCCAGGACACATGTTTTTCAGCAAACTCCAGTCTAGCCTGTCTCGGCACGGGTGGCTGGAGCTGATTTCTGCAGTTATTTCTTCAAATCTAATGGTTCAAATGGCTCTAAGCACTATGGGCCTTAACATCTGAGGTCATCAGTCCCTTAGACTTAGAACTACTTAAACCTAACTAACCTAAGGACATCACACGCATCCATGCCCGAGGCAGAATTCGAACCCGCGACCGTAGCAGCAACGTGTTTCCGGACTGAAGCGCCTAGATCCGCGCAGCCACAGCGGCCAGCAGTTGTTTCTTGAATACAAGATGTTTGTCATTTGACAAAATTCGTTGTACATGTCAAGCAGCTACTGGCAATTGCCAATCAGCAACACATTGAGAATAACGGTTTCTGACCCTTGCTTCGCGCAAAGGCAGTCCTTCCTATGCCTCAGATAATTTTATTCTTTGCCCATATTTTCCGTCCTGTCCATATCATGTGCTGAATCTAACGAAATTATTGATCACTGTACTTGAAGGCGTCATCTTCTAGGCAGTTTGACGATTAGGGAGTCTCATTACCTTGCACGTAACGATTTTTGCTGAAACACACATGATCTCTTTTCCGCGTTGGTAAGTCACAATCGTGGTTTATGTTCACATTATGCACTGTTGCTAATGGTGTGAGCTTCCTATCTGTAGTACAGGCACGTACGGACACACTAATACCGCACAGAGCCGACTGCCTTTATACCGAGTCCCACAATCAACCACCTTAGTCGTTGTTGTCTTGTTATGTGCTGTACTGCTGACATCAAATGCAATACCATGCGACTGCATTTGTCGGTATACTGGAATTCGTACTATTCCACATACACTGTGCACAACTGTCCCAACCGACAATATTAATTTTCCTGCAAATATCCATTTTACTGAGTTCCACTATTGTACTTTGTCTTATTTCTTACGTCTTTCCGGGATCTCGCTTCAGATGGTTATCATTGTACAACGAGGGGCGTTCTATAAGTAATCCTAGCTTTTTTTTTCTGGTAGCTGGTTGGTTTTATTCAGTATTCCAATACACCATATTATTCACCACTCTATTGGCTATAAAATCCTATTTTTCAACACAGTCTCCTTTCAATGCGACTGCCTTGAGCCGCCTTACTGGGTCAACTTGTCTGAGCCAACGTCTTGCTGCACCAGTAACGGGCACATCACCTACGTGCTGCTTCCCGCGGAATGTATCCTTCACTGGGCCCACGAGATACAAGTCGCGAAGTGCGAGATCCGGGCTGTAGGGTGGATTATGAACAACAGTCTAATGACGTCTTGTGAGCTACTCTCTGGTCGCAGACTTGCGTGACGCCTTGCGTTGTCGTGGAGAACTAGAAGTTCGTTTGCATTTTTGTGTCGACGGACAGGCTGAAATAGTCTCTTCGATTTCCTGATGGTAGCACAATACACAGACTTGTTCGTTGCACCACGAGGGAGGAAATAAAACAGACTAACCATTTCAGAGTCCCAGAAGACCGTCGCCCGAATTTAACGACTGAGATTGAGGCTTTGAACTTTTTCTTCAGGGGAGAGATGGTGTGGCGGCGCTGCATGGATCGCTGCTTTGTTCCAGTTAGAAGTGATGAACCATTCTTTATTTGCCTGTGACGATGCTTGGCAAAAAGTTGTTAAGAATAAATTCCGTACAGATGGTCCTTCGTTGCTCATTACGGTCTGCTGTTGGGCGAACCCAGCGAGCACACGCCTTCGAGCATCCCAACTGGCGGAGGAATGTGTAAGAACTGTAAGTAAGCTGTTTAGTTTTTATGTTGGTAACACCACGTAGCGCTCTGTATGGAAATCACTAACTGTGGTGTGTGCAGTCTGTGGCTGGTTTGCATTGTTGGAATTTTGCTGTTGTAGTGTTGAGCAGTTTGATATGAACAGCGCGTAGCGTTGCGCAGTTGGAGGTGAGCCGTCAGCAGTGGTGGATGTGGGAAGAGAGATGGCACAATTTTGAGAGCGGACGGTCTGGACGTGTGTCCGCCAGAAAAAGGAAATTTGTAAGACTGGATGTCATGAACTGATATATATATATATATATATATATATATATATATATATATATATATATATATATATATATATATATATATATATATATATATTATGACTTTGGAACATTATTATGGCAAATACATTGTTTATTCTCTATCAAAATCTTTCATTTGCTAACTATGCCTATCAGTAGTTACTGCCTTCCGTAGTTAGAATTTTGTATTTAGCTGGCAGTATTGTCGCTCGCTGTATTGCAGTAGTTAGAGTAACAAAGATTTTTGTGAGGTAAGTGATTCATGAAAGGTATAGGTTATTGTTGGTCAGAGCCATTCTTTTGTAGGGATTATTGAAAGTCAGACTATGTTGCGCTAAAAATATTGTGTGTCAGTTTATTGATGATTAGAATAAGTAAAGAGAGAAATGTCAGAGCACGTTCAGTTTTGCTCACCTGTTTGAAAATCAAATAACGTAAGAGGTTTACCAGCACAGTAATTTACAATTTTCTAAGGGGATGTGTCAGCACTACCAACAGAGACGTCCAGTTGTGCAGCAAAAGCGAGGTGTTTGATCGTGACTCTGTCGATCACCGCGAATGAGAGTGTCCGCACGTTCCAACATTGCGGGAGTCACAGCCGTGTGCAGCAGGCCAGCGCGCTGGGGATCGCACAGGTTTGCGCGACCTCGTTGCGATGATGAGAGACGCTTTGCCCAAAGACACAACGTGCTTTTGTTCACTGCCAGGTCTCTGTAGACATTCTGCAAGCGCCTATGAATATTTACGATGCTCTGGTTTTCCACCAAAGAAACTCAATGACAGCTCTCTGCTTGGAACGCACCCCCGTTTCACGCGCCATTTTGAAGGCTGCTTATAGCGCCGCCACCTATCGGAACGTCTTGTACAAAGGGGGTGAGGCGGAATATTCCACGATATCCCACAACAAATTCCGCAATTTATCAGCCGAAATTTGCTGAGAGAAAAAAAGTGGCATTACTTATTGAACGCCTCTCGTGCTTGGCTAGGCGTTCGAGAGCTCTTGTCAGTTTTATCTCCACCTCATCAAATGTATTATCTCGACCAGCAGTTTCTGTTAATATAGCAAATTAATGCTTTACTTCCAGAGCTAATTCCTTGATAATTTGTGTACAAGTTATACAAATGCGTGGAGAACGCACTTCCCGTAGGGATGACACAGAAATAAGCGGGAGTCTCCTCAACCCAACGATAACATTATCTGTCCGATCAACACGGTCATGATGGGTAACTGAAAGTCACGTTTGAAGAATCTTAGTTTTCATTTTACCTTATCCTCCAAATGTTAGATATGAAATGTGGAAACTGATGTATGTTAAAACGTAACCTCGCCTTGGTAACCCTTTCATATCTTGGGTACTTTGGATCCTGGTGCTGGTCTGGTGAGGTCTACAAAGCAATCACAGTAGAAACCTCCATCTCTTTGTACACGTTTCCTCGAGGAGTGGACGCTGAAGCAAGACATATTCTCCTATAAAGGTCCGTGGGACTTGAGGCTGTAGGGTCGAACGTCTTCCAGTACACTACAGATTAGAAATACTTTCTGGAGTCTGGGAGCTTGAAGCTCGTTCGATTCCCTGATTGTGGCCCCTTTTTCTGTTCCGGAGTGATTTCTGCTAAGGTATGAAGCCAAGGTGCTGCGGTGGGTTGCAGCATTACAGTAGTCTTGCGCTTCGACTCATTTACAGAGACACCGATTTTACCGGTGTGGTGTTCCTGCACCACAGTCGTAGAAAAAACTCTGCAGTTGACCACATTAGGAGATTTACTGTGGGCATAGGATAATATATTTGTGCGCCCAAGCTGTCCATTGTCATGTTATTTCTACTCTTTAGTTTTCATCCAGTTTGCTACAAGAGTTTATTTACATGTTAGGGAACGGACAAGTGTGATGCCAAGGTATTTTGGATAATTTTTATGATTTATTTGTTCGTTGTAAAACGAAACATAGTGGTAATTATTCACCACATGGGTGCAAAAAAAAGTGTTACTCTCTCATCAAAAAAATTATGAAATCGACGTTGGCAGTAATGGTTACGGATGCATTGCTGTGACTATCAGATCACTAACAGGTCAATGCTAGAAAGTATGTTTCTCCGAGTTGCTTTTCAGTTGAACATACTTTCTAGATTTTGTCCACGAATATGACTTTACTGTAAAACTTCTCTTGTAGGCGAGATCCTTAAACTGAGTTGAAGTAAGCATACTGCATGCGTCAAATATAAAACTCAGTATAACACAGGCTTAATACTGAACATCGCTAGCTGGATATTAAGTGAGATAAAGTAAGACGCATGCTAGTGAATATTGCAATAATCTCTTGTACCTAATGTTCTAAGGAAGATGAAAGTCAAATTATTGTGCCTTCCTGGAGTTTATTTTCCAACAAAGTAATCTGGTCGACTCAATTTTTGGTGGAACGCCAGTTTCATCTGCAACGCAGTCAACATACTTACTCTAGCAGTTAATATTATAAGCAGATTTCGTTCAGTAATATCGAAGTATGTGCTCCTGGGGAAATCATTAAAAAGGCCATTCAAACAGTTGTATGGGTCTGGAATCTAGTTATGGTAAGACGTACCATTACCTCCAACTACGGCGATAAGGTATTCCGTAGTGCAAATAACGAGAGAGATACTGAATTTATTTCATCCCTAATGTATCTAGCGTCGGTGATTTTAGAGTCTAACTCTATCATATCACTTTAAACTGCAACGGAAAATTATAAATATCGTAAAAATGTGCTTCTATGAAAAAGCCATTTCTTTATTTCGGTTCCACTACCGCTATGAACTTATCAAAAGTGGGAATCAACGTGCCGATGGAGTTGTAAGCCTTTATCAAAAATCAGAATTTGGGTAAACACCATAACCGATCAGATTCAGCCTAAGATGTTGACGTCAAGTGACACTAAACAGGGCAGCTGTGAAAATCTTGAGAAAAAAGACCAGGTACGTAGCGTGCTATCATAGTATTGTCCAAAAGCGGTTTTCTATGATATTCCAGAGATGTACGAGATGAAGTTTCTTCACAGCGATAATTTAGTAACAAAGAAGACAGTATTAAGAAGTAAAGGCACTAATAATTTCAGGAACGTTTCACACAACAACAAAAGGAAGCAGTGTTACAGATAGTATTAAACTAATCTGAACTAATGGGGACATAAAAGCGAGAAGAAACACAAATACGGAAAAAAGTCAAAGACATAAATTTACACCATAAATACAGGGTGTTAGGGGGTATAATTGGCGATATCGTGATAATTGGTACGTTAATATGTACCCACTTCTGTGAATTAGTTGTTTTTTCTCTATGTCTAACAGTCTTCCCACAAACACATGATATAATTTACTTCTTGAGGTTTACTGCACAGTCATACCAATGACACTAAGTGGACTAAGCTTGCCAGTACAGAGTATCTGGTTTGCGTCCACGTGACTTCTGTTAAATACACGATCTGCTGCCTACGGAAAATAGCCATTAATGAGTTGCTTGCGCCACACATACTTGGAGGTACTAATCAATCTAAAAACATACTAAAGTGCGCGTCATATATCTTGGCGGCCGAGTTTAGGTTCGTTCTGCGCATCTGACGTCAAAACATACAGTCAGCCAATGAACAGAGAACGACGTTGCCAGATCTCGACTGTAGTACAGAGCACGGACGAGTGTCTTCAGTTTTAGAAACGTTCAATCATAAATAAAGTAATAGAACAAAAGCAATGTCTTGATAGCAGACTTTGTTTTTTGAAAGTTTGGAAAAACCATTCTTTATGCCAATTGCTTCATTTTCTATTAATTAATTAAACCAAACAAGCAATAAGACTCTTAATTCAGGCGATAGCAAGAAAAGGTGTTTGTATCAATTTCACGAACCGCTTTTTCGCAATAAAGAACAGCGGTAATTGTTTATTTCCTATTGTACTTCGACGAAGTGCGAGTAATTCATAGGCATACCAACAGTGTTTGTCAGAATTTTGCGTGACGGGTTAGAGTCCTTATGGAGAGATAAAGCAGCACGGGCTGCGTTAGCGTAATGGTCAAGGCGTTGGATTAGCAGGCGATAGGTAACGAGTTCAAACCTTGTGCAACGCTAAATATATTTTTTTTAATTTTAAAACAATATCGAAGTGTCTTACTTCACGAATTTTATTCGTTTGAATGCAGTTTTTTGAAATTTCTAGTGCTTTGTCTCTTCATTAACCCTTTCGCTGCTGCAGTCACGTGCTCCCCGCATTCTGCACTGTGCGCGATTTTGTCATCACTGCACTGCTCGCCTGTGCAGACACATGGTGTTTCCACTGCTTTGACACACTTATCATTCGATTTCACAAAAACTATTTGGCCCAAAAATTAGATTTTTACACATCTTCTTGACTGATACCTTCCCCCCATAAATGACTTAATTTTGTTTCGATGTTCAACCCAGTTATTGTGCAGCATTAAATGTAGTAAACCATTGCACGAAATTTTGAAGAGTTTGCAGAGGTAAAAGTCCATAGCTTATACTTTCCGTATGGTCGATTTTATTGCCACAATGTTGAGAATGAAATGTGGACAAGGTACCTAAATTTCATATAAAATTTACTGTATAACAATATCTCATTTAATTTAAGTACCACATAGGTGTCGTATGTAATATTGAGAAATATTCCGTCTTTCGCGACTGTAATAAAAGTTTTATTTACACCGGGCGCGTTTGGCTTTATTTTAAAGCACTTCAGTCAGTCAAAGGAAGTGGGGGGAAGGTATCAGTTAAGAAGATGTGTAAAAATCTAATTTTTGGGCCAAATAGTTGTTGTGGAATCGAATGATAAGTGTGTCAAAGCAGTCGGAAACACCATGTGTCAGCACAGGCGATCAGTGCAGTGACAAAATCGCGCACAGCGCGGAATGCGGGGAGCACGTCTCTGTAGCAGCGAAAGGGTTAATGCAGCCGTGGTGGCTTTACTTCATAAACTGCGCGCTCCCCCCTAAACGTAAGCTTCCGAACTATACTGTACTATGGCGCTATTTCTCTTGGCGCGTGCGTCGTGTGCAACTGGCAACGCAGCAATCTCCCGCGTCTGGGCGGGCATGCGCGAGCCGCCAAGATAAAAGAATTCAACTATAGTCGCAATAGCTATAATTATTGGTCTGCAAATGAAGTAAATACTGATGCAACGCTATTCAGTATACTGTCCTATGTCATCAACAGAAATTATTATCTGCACTTACACCCATAAAGCCCTGTATATCAATTATTATCAAAAGGTGACATCTAATCGATGTTATACACAGAAGTCTTGTGGTACAGTTTGTTACTCATGTCCTCATGTCTCAAAATGACACAACTGAGAAGATAATCTCTAGCACCCAGTGGGTATATGATATGTCACAGTTCATTCAACAACGCGATTTCATTTCAGAATAATTAAAAATGAGCAAACACAGCGGAAAACAGTCGAACTTGGTAAAACATCGAGGGCGAACACACACTTTGACACACAAAAACACAACACACACACACACACACACACACACACACACACACACACACATACATACAAACACAAAATTCAAACCAATGATTTCATAGTTCATAAACACTTAGTTTCAGAATTTAATTTTTGTGAAAAGTAAACATGATACTTAAAGACTTTGAAGACTTCGGCCGATAACCTTAGCTACAGTCGCTATGTAATGTTGTAAGTAGTATCGCAAATGAGGCCTCCTGTTTGTTCACATTCGATAAGAGTCATGGCATAGCGAAAGGTCGAATCCTAGGCTCTTGTCGGCGCTATAGTCTAATAACACCGCACGCAGTGAAGGACTGAGCCGGCTTCCCTGTGACAATGCCCATTGTTGCAGAAGCCATACATTGGAGACCCTATTAGAGCGACTGAGCTAGCCCAGAGATTTGCGGCTAAGCCTTATCCAATCCTGCGCGTACCAAAGCACTCTCGAAAAATAATGGAAACGAAATCCCATTATGAGAGCACTGTGCACATAAGTTAAATTTTTAGATGAAGGACTTTTTGTCTCTTTCAGACTTCTGGTCCTGTCCGCATTGACATATAAAGATCTCTGGACACTTTCAGTAAGCGAAAAAAAAACAACAACAAAAAGCATTATCAAAACCCAGTTACAAGCTTAAAACATTTTGTAGTAAGAGCTACTGACAACGTACACAAATCTCCATGTTCAAGATCTGGAAGATTATAGAAGACATTAAAACATTTTGTAGTAAGAGCTACTGGCAACGTACACAAATCTCCATGTTCAAGATTTGGAAGATTATAGAAGACATTAAAGAAATTCAGTCATTTCCAAATGTCACGAGTCGCATGGCAGAAGACCTTCCATTTCAAGGTGAAAGATGATGCAAGACTGACGAAGTATTGACGATCCGTACGTTGTGTAACTAGTTTTAAAAATGTACTGAATTTTGCTCTTCACAAAACACTGTAACTGAATAGTTAACAATATTCTCTTGATAGCTTTCATATATTACACAGTATTTAAATATGTAGAGCTAGAGATATTTACAAACGCAGCACAAAACACAGCCTCATATGTCACAACAACAAAAACAGCAGAATATGCTGGAAATTGCTTGTGGCTGTCTCCTAAGGGCACCCTTGCTGTGATCCTAAAACCGGCCGTTAGACTAAAACACCGAGCGGGAAACATCGTGTTTTCCTAAGTACAGTACCCTCAACGTACAACACTCCCCCACTACCATTTACTCTGTTTACTACGAAAAACCAGAAAGCATCTAACTTGGATCATTACCACGAGCAATGAATTCTGTGAGTACCATACACGTTTGCTGTAACATGCACGTTAATTTTATATTGCACAAGGGAAGATGACACACTTGTACTTATGGAATTTCAATCACGTCACACTAGATAGTAGGCGAGGTCCACTTCATGAACATGCAGCAATTTGTTAAAGTATTCTGATTACGACGATTACAGTTTTCCCACAAACCAACTGGGATCGTAAATTAGCTTTCAGTCCTCTTATATTTTTCTTGTTTCTTGTTTTTCCAATACACCTCCTTCTTCTCGCCTGCTCTCTTTTTCTTTCTTCTGTCTTGTTGTTTATGATGAAAGGCTTCTAAATTAAGCATTTCTATCTTAAAGAATGGATACTTTGTTATTTCCGATTCTTTGATATTGTTTTCTTTATAGTTCTCTCCTTATTTATGTAATATATTAATTGCTGACTTCTTTTTTTCAGAGAAGCAGGACTCTTTTGTTGTCCTGTTCTTTGATTCGCCAGAGGTGTTCAAAAAAGATTGCCATCCAGTTTCCTATTTTTTTAATAGTTTCTGTAAATTTTCGTAGACGCCCTCCTTACTTCTCATTTTCCAAAACGTTGCTGTCTGTATTGCACCCATTATATTTCTAAAAACCCATCTTTCAAGTATATCTACACTGTTTACCTCGTAGTTAATTTTAAGCATTTAGGTGCGTAAAGCCATTCACCTTCTTTCACTACCCTTGCTATAATTATTACTATTATTAATTATTATAGTTATTTATTGCTGTAGTTTCTAGACCGGAATCACCTTTGAAATGCAATTAAAAATTAATAAGAATTTGTGTCTTTCTGAAAAATTATTAACAACATGGAAATCACAGCTATGAAAACTTAGCTATGTAAATTTAGGTAACCGAAACATTCACATATATAGTAACAAAGATAGATTTAATTGTTACTAATTAGAATGAGAAGAAAGGAAACAGGAAAGTAGAAAAAAGAGGAGAAAAGGCGGTTACCATTTCGCCGTCTGTATTATCGTGGCATCAGAATGAACATCGAGTTTTTTAGTACATGACTTACTGACGCAGCCTGTAAGCATTAACGTCCACGCGGTTCCCCACACCACTTCTGATGACGACGTTCCGATGATTTTCCGTTGCCACGGCTGAGGTTTCTCCCTGTTGTCCTCTCTCATTACAGGCCATGATGAGGTGAGACGTACAAACTTGCCGATGAGATGACTCCTACAACGCTGAATCGCCACTGGCTAACCCTGCGCAAACACCACCATAAGATACTCAAACGTTTTTACGTTCACCATAACGCGCTGGTCTACAATTCTCGTAAAGTGTATTGGAAATTTGACCCACAGTTTATCGCAGTTTTTTATCATTTCATATAAAGACACGTTTGAGGAAGTTACAACTTCTCTGTGTTCTTCATACTGAGGGCAATGTAATACTCTATGATTTTCAGTTCTATACTGGCCGCGTTGACATCTAGATCCCTGTCTTCACTGGCTTTGATGTCCATGACTATAGACTAAAATAATTATTATTGCCTAGGGTTAAATGCTGTCGCTCTACAAAAACAGATTTACTTGTATGGATAACAGTTCACGTCATATAATGCTTATGACTGAAACCAATAGTTCATACTTTTAATTTTTTAGTTTAATGCATGTTAAGGTCAATACGGACTATTTCAGCGGAGTTACGCACTTTATAGTCATATTTGATGTGTTATGAGGAGTGAAGTATCGTGGAAGATCTCTTGATGTGGTATTCAATGTATTTTTTAACAAAAAAAGGGAAGGAAAATGTACCAATCACTGCTTGAGCCTCACCATGTAAACATCACCCAACGTAGCAGAAATTACGCCGTCAACACGTACATGCTTATTTTAATGTTTCCAAACATAAAAAAGCTGTCCAGTGTAAAACATACAGCATACTACCCACCCTTTTCATAACTTCCATTGTCGAAAACTTGCTCCGACTCGTTGATTCTTTTATGAATTTTTAACGTTTATGTTCTTCAATCCGTAAAAGAAACACACACACACCCACACACACAAAAAGAAACGTATGCAAGTACTAGTTTCCGTCAGAAGAATTTCAAGATATTTGAAAGATCTGAAATATACGGCGAAGAATTTGTTAAAGGGAGTTGATGAATGACTGTTTTATACAAACTGACAATTTTAGGGCACACACTTAACCTCGAGTGTTAACGTCCTATCTTTTTATGACTCGAACGTATTCTCCTCCGGACAAGGGGCTCGGAATTTACTTCGGAGTCGTTGGTGTGGAAGTGTGACATCACAGGCAACTTGAGAAGCAGGATGTCTCGTCGTAGCTTCTAGTAAACGGGAAAAAAAGGATGTGTCACAGCTGCTTAAGAAGCTTTAACGAAATTTACTGCAGACATTTTCTCAGACGATTTCCCGTCTGTGTGTCGTTTTCTCATGCAGAGGCCTATGCGGGCCGTCTGTCTTCATGTACTACTGAACCAATTTCGTTCAACTTTTTCATAATATTACTGTTAGGTGTCCAATATACAATACGCTACTTAAGTTAATGGAAGTGTTCGTAGATCTGGCTTTTCTGTATCAACGAATTTCGTGTAGTAATTAGACTAGCTGTTCATGAAGGGTGCAACTATAATCACTACAACTGAACTACGATGAAGTGCCAAACAAATTGGTTAGGCAAGGGTATTCGAACACGGAGATATGTAAACAGGCAGAATACGGCACTGCGGTCCACAACACCTATATAAGACAAGGGTCTAGCGCAGCTGTTAGATCGGTTACTGCTGCTACAATGCTAGGTTATGAAGATTTAAGTGAGTTTGAACGTGGTGTTCTAGTCGGCGCACGAACGATGGGACACAGTATCTTCGAGGTGACGATGAAGTGGTGTTTTCCCGTACGACCATTTGACGAATGTACTGTGAATATCAGGAATCTGGTAAAACATCAAATCTCCGACATAGCTGCGGTCGGAAAAAGATACTACAAGAACGATACCAACGACGACTGAAGAGAATCGTTCAACGTGACAGAAGTGCAACCCTTCAGCAAATTGCTGCAGAATTCAGTGCTGGGCCATCAACAAGTGTCAGCGTGCGAACCACTCAACGAAACATCGTCGATATGGACTTTCGGAGCCGAACGCCCTCACGCCTACTCTTGGTGACTGCACGACACAAAGTTTTATGCCTCGGCTCGGTCCGTCAACAGCGACATTGGACTGTTGATGACTGGAAACATGTTTCCTGGTCGGATGAGTCTTGTTTCAAATTGTATCGAGCGGATGGACGTGTACGGATATGAGGACAACCTCATGAGTCCATTGACCCTGCATCTCAGCAGGAGACTGTTGAAGTTGGTGGAGGCTCTGTAATGGTGTGGGGAGTGTGCAATTTGAGTGATATAGAACCCCTGATACGTCTAGATACGACTCGGACAGGTGACACAAACGTAAGCACCCTGTCTCTTCACCTGCGTCCTTTCATGTCCACTGTGCATTCCGACGAACTTGGGGAAGTCTAACAGAAAAGTGCAACACCCCACACGTCCACACCTCCAGAACTGCTACAGAGTGGCTCCAGGAACACTGCAACGTGCTATTCGGAAGAGATCTCCACCCACTCGTATTCTTACGGATTTATGGACAGCTCTGCAGGTTTCACGGTGTCAATTCCCTCCAGCACTACTTCAGACAATATTCGAGCGCATGCCACATCGTGTTGTGGCTCTTCTCCGTGCTCGCGGTGGATCTATACGATATTAGGCAGGTGTACCACAAAACGTTTTTATGGCTAACGCACGCTGTTGTCCGTTCCACTAAACTATGATTACTGAAAAAGCGGACTGTTTACTCGCTAACTGTCACGAACCCGCAGTGCTGCCAAGAAAATGGTTCAAATGGCTCTGAGCACTATGGGACTTAACTGCTGAGGTCATCAGTCCCCTAGAACTCAGAACTACTTAAACCTAACTAACGTAAGGACATCACGCACATCCATGCCCGAGGCAGGATTCGAACCTGCGACCGTAGCGGTCGCGCGGTTCCAGACTGTAGCGCCTAGAACCGCTCGGCCACTCCGGCCGGCGCAGTGCTGCCACCTGAAAATGGCTGCCACTACTGCCACTACTCATTTCAAACATTCCCGTTATTCTGTGTCACCCTGTATATGGTTGCAGATGACGGGCTGTGAAACAAAACAGCTGCACTAGTTAACATAAAATCCAGGAGATTCACAGCACGTGGTAACGAAATGTGTGTGAATTCGTATGGAACCAAACCACTGAGCTCATCGGTCCCTAGACTTACACACTACTTAAACTAACTTATGCTAAGGACAACACACACCCCCATGCCCAAGGGAGGACTCGAACCTCCGACAGGAGAGGCCGCGCAATCCATGACATGGCGCCTCAAACCGCGCGGGCACTACGCGCGGTCATGTGCTAACAATATATATATATATATACAGGGTGAGTCACCTAACGTTACCGCTAGTAAGCATAGACAACAGTTTAATAGGTTTCACTTCTGGAGGAGGTCGAGTGGGTGTTGCAACATACACAGCACGTTAGCTCATTTTCAGTAAAACTCATTTCATACCGAACAAATGGTTCAAATGGCTCTGAGCACTATGGGTTGGTTCAAATGGCTCTGAGCACTATGGGACTCAACTGCTGAGGTCATTAGTCCCCTAGAACTTAGAACTACTTAAACCTAACTAACCTAAGGACATCACACAACACCCAGTCATCACGAGGCAGAGAAAATCCCTGACCCCGCCGGGAATCGAACCCGGGACCCCGTCCTCGGGAAGCGAGAACGCTTCCGCGAGACTACGAGCTGCGGACCATACCGAACACTTGTCTTTAGTAGAAATCCATGTTCACATGGGGGACAATATGCATTTACAATCACAGAACACAGTGATAACTGTTCTTGTACTGAATAATTCTGTAACGTAACGTGGCAACAGTTTTTATGTTGTACTGAATAGATATCACTTCCTTTTGATTATGGGGTTTCGTACACAGTTCTGGCCAATGACACTAGCTCGCTGACGCATCCCAAGTACGATGACGCTGTTTCAGACTGGGCTATCGAAGAGTATGACCAGCGGCGCTCCGCTATGAAGCAACTAGACTTAGAGCAGCGGGCCGCGCGGGATAGCCGCGTGGTCTCAGGTGTCTTGTCACGGTCCGCACGGGACACCCCGTCGGAGGCTCGACTCCTCCCTCGGACATGGGTGTGTGTGTCGCCCTTAGCGTAAGTTAAAGTTACATTAAATAGAGTGTAAGTTTAGGACCGATGACCTCACCAGTTTGGTGAACTTATCACAAATTTCCAATTTTTACAGCAGCGGAGGCGTATGGAACCTATTGAGGAAGTGTCTTCGTCCACGGCTCTCACTCGTGGCTGCGTCAGGTAGCGGTTGTCCTTACCTTGCGATTCCGTCGTGGGGTGCCATCTCTAAAATGAGACCTCACTCTTCGGACGAAACCACAAAACAGTAGTTGAATTTGAACTGCGTAATTGACGCAAAATTGTAAGAACATGAAAACATATGAACGATGAGCCCTTGCCAGGGCAAAGACACGTGATCAGAGAAGTCGAACATAATAACCCTGACGTGAAACCAAATCCACACACGACTTACAGTAAATGACTAAAGGAACTAAACTGTGAGATAGAAATATTGAAATGTTCGTACAAGCCGGCCGAAGTGGCCGCGCGGTTCTGGCGCTGCAGTCTGGAACCGCGAGACCGCTACGGTCGCAGGTTCGAATCCTGCCTCGGGCATGGATGTGTGTGATGTCCTTAGGTTAGTTAGGTTTAACTAGTTCTAAGTTCTGGGGGACTAATGACCTCAGCAGTTGAGTCCCATAGTGCTCAGAGCCATTTGAACCATTTTTGTTCGTACAAGTTTGGGATTAAGAGACGTAAGATGGATTCTGTAACGAGGTTGATATCTACTGACTTCACAAAGACACGAATAGTTGGCAACACTGCGCTGATGATTACATGTACGCTTCAGCGACTGATATCGAGGTTGCCAGGACGAAACGAATGAAATGCTGGCCTTAGCATGCGAGCATCTCAAGAATGATTTAGTAGTATGCCTTTGCATACGAACAGTCACTTCGAATATCGCACTAAATGGAACAGTCCCACCACGAAACCGCGTACTCTACAACAAGATTCAACACCAGCCAACTAACCCCACGAGACTCCCGGAACAATTGTGTCTGAATGCAAAAAATGGCTCAAATGCCTCTAAGTACTATGGGACTTAACCTCTGAGGTCATCAGTCCCCTAGATTTAGAACTACTTAAACCTAACTAACCTAAGGACATCACCCACATCCATGCCCGAGGCAGGATACGAACCTGCGACCTTAAAGGTCGCGATTACCTGGGGTCGAAGCCGGCTTTGTACGGTATCTGCAAATAGTACTCCGTGAGATAAAGCAAGATTGTGACTGTGAAATTGAAAGGGACCACTTAACAAGCAGGTTCCAAACTCATCTTCTACAGATGCACTACAAGCTCTATATATACTCTATATAGGGCATCCTCAACGATGTATTTCAAATATTGTATTGTATATCTATAGTTTCCCTTCCTGCCCTTACAGTTACTAGTTACCTCTTTGATATTCTACTAGCTTCGACCCTTCTCTGCAAAGCTTTTTCTATAGAATTCTTCACCGGTCATTTTTGTTCATTGTATCTCTTCACGTCACCCATTACCTGTTCATAAGATTTGAAACATGTTTTTCATATTCCTTCCTAATTTTCTTGTGCTGCTCTCCGTGTATCATTTTAGACATCGTACCAAAATCCATGACTTTCTTAGACGTTCGTAATTTTTGTATCATTCACAGCAGATTTTACTGATTTGCAGAAGTCAGTCTTTAACATGATCCTTCTGCAACGTTTAAAACAGTAAATTTGGCAGGATCTAGTACCTGGAAACCTGATCCTTCCGCTCTCCACTTCCTGTGTCAACCAATGGCAATCAGTCACCCGTTTCAGTGCTCGTGTGCTAGGTCTTTCATATGTGTGCCGTGAAGACGTTGAAAGTTAGCCGTTGCGGGAATAAACTCCGCCAGTTTAGCGTTAAGGTGGCAGTGAAGAGAAAGCAGTAACATAAAACCTAAAATATCAAGGCTATCATAAAACTCACAAGCTCATCTATAATGTTCGTGTAAACGAGGCTACAGTAGGAAACCGCTATGACCTGCGTGAGTGGTAGTTGTGTAAGCAGTGGTTTAGGTGTTTCGATAACAGGAGAGAGAGGAAGAGGTGTTGACTAGGGGAGGCTTCGAGGTCAGACTTGATTCGACCGTGGATAGCTCAGATTACTAGCTTACTGCGAAAAGCAGAGGTGGGGTTTGTTATGAAACTTGACTGTAATTATAAATATTCGGAGAAAAAGTGACGAAATGAGAAATTTTTTGAAAACAGCCTTAGTAAGCGTCAAGGAAAGCAAACAGGGTTGCTTTTGCTCACCACAGACTTAAATTTCTGTGTCATTTTTTCATCTCAGATCTCCAAGTTTTATAAGAGCACTAAAATGACACTTCTGTCTGACTTAAAAGCAATAAAATTAAGGCTTGTATTCGATTTCCACGCATAGGGTGTTTGGAATCAGTGCGACGCATTCAGAGGAACAAAACATCGCAGAGGGAGTATCCATTTGTATTGCATTTTCTGCAAAAATTGTGACTTGTTGCTCGGTGTTTGGGCCTGCCTTGCGAAGGTCCTTGTCGCTGTGGTCAAGATGTCTGAGAGCACTTTTGCCTAAGCAATTTTTACTGAAAATTTCCGATATCATCAGGTGCAAAGTGTTCACAGTAAGTTTCTGGGTTTCGGCAGCTGTGTTAGCTGGTCATCTCTTCACAAATAAAGAAAGACGGTCGTGACTTTTCGACGAAGTAAGAATTACGACTGTCGCCTGAAAAGACGTCACTCCAGAGACTGTTAACATCTAGACCATTCAGATTATTTGCCGTTGTAAAGGCTGAGAGAGATTAAAAAAGTAAATTATATAATTTCTGATGATGTCGGAAATTTTCAGCAAAAATGTTTTTGATCGCATGCGTTTCTATCAACAAAGAAGCAGTTTTTTTATATCTACGCTTCGAGGCTAAACTCTTTTTTTAGTAATTGAAAAATACAGACCAGAAGTCGTGCGTGGCCGACACTCAGAATAGCTATCGGTACTTTCGGCAGATGAGGAACAGCCAACTGACGCAGAAAATGCACACATGCAGAACTAGGCGCCGTGAGACTTTGCAAGGAAGCTGGTTCAAAAGAAAAACAAACAGCAGAATAATAAATGACGCATGCACCGTCCTTAACTTGTCTACAGTTAAAATGGTAATAATAATAATAATAATAATAATAATAATAAACACACACATTAAAATAAACAATCCACCAAACATAACAGACATGGAACACTTCTGGAGCACCATATGGTCTAACCCGGTACAACATAACAGGCATGCACGGTGGATACAAGCAGAAACAGACACATACAAGATGATACCACAAATGCCTGAAGTGATAATTTTGCAACATGAAGTCACCCAAGCAATTAATTCTACTCACAATTGGAAAGCCCCTGGAAATGATAAAATAGCAAATTTCTGGTTAAAGAAGTTCACCTCAACACATTCACATCTAACTAAATTATTTAACAGTTACATTGCAGACCCATACACATTCCCTGATACACTTACACATGGAATAACTTATCTGAAACCTAAAGATCAAGCAGATACAGCGAACCCAGCTAAATATCGCCCCATAACATGCCTACCAACAATATACAAAATATTAACTTCAATCATTAAACAGAAATTAATGACACATACAACACAGAACAAAATTATAAATGAAGAACAAAAAGGCTGTTGCAAAGGAGCACGAGGATGTAAAGAGCAACTGATAATAGATGCAGAGGTGACATATCAAGCTAAAACTAAACAAAGGTCGCTACACTACGCATACATTGATTACCAAAAAGCTTTTGATAGTGTACCCCACTCATGGTTACTACAAATATTGGAAATATACAAAGTACACCCTAAATTGATACAGTTCCTAAACATAGTAATGAAAAATTGGAAAACCACACTTAATATCCAAACAAATTCAAATAATATCACATCACAGCCAATACAGATTAAGCGTGGAATATACCAAGGAGACTCATTAAGTCCTTTCTGGTTCTGCCTTGCTCTGAACCCACTATCCAACATGCTAAATAATACAAATTATGGATACAATATTACTGGAACATACCCACACAAAATCACACATTTGCTATACATGGATGATCTAAAACTACTGGCAGCAACAAATCAACAACTCAACCAATTACTAAAGATAACAGAAGTATTCAGCAATGATATAAGTATGGCTTTTGGAACAGACAAATGTAAGAAAAATAGCATAGTCAAGGGAAAACACACTAAACAAGAAGATTACATATTGGATAACCACAGCGACTGCATAGAAGCGATGGAAAAAACGGATGCCTATACATATCTAGGATGCAGACAAAAAATAGGAATAGATAATACAAATATTAAAGAAGAACTAAAAGAAAAATATAGACAAAGACTAACAAAAATACTGAAAACAGAATTGACAGCAAGAAACAAGACCGAAGCTATAAATACTTATGCCATACCAATATTGACCTACTCATTTGGAGTAGTGAAATGGAGTAACACAGACCTAGAAGCACTCAATACACTTACACGATCACAATGCCATAAATATAGAATACATCACATACATTCAGCAACAGAAAGATTCACATTAAACAGAAAGGAAGGAGGAAGGGGATTTATCGATATAAAAAACCTACATTATGGACAGGTAGACAATTTAAGAAAATTCTTTATAGAACGAGCAGAAACTAGCAAAATACACAAAGCAATCACTCATATAAATACATCGGCTACACCACTACAATTTCATAACCACCTCTACAACCCTTTAGACCACATAACATCAACAGATACGAAGAAAGTAAATTGGAAAAAGAAAACACTTCATGGCAAGCACCCGTATCATCTAACACAGCCACACATCGATCAAGACGCATCCAACACATGGCTAAGAAAAGGCAATATATACAGTGAGACAGAAGGATTCATGATTGCAATACAGGATCAAACAATAAACACCAGGTATTACAGCAAGCATATTATTAAAGATCCCAATACCACAACAGATAAATGCAGACTTTGTAAACAACAAATAGAAACAGTAGATCACATCACAAGCGGATGTACAATACTAGCAAATACAGAATACCCCAGAAGACATGACAATGTCGCAAAAATAATACATCAACAGCTTGCCTTACAACATAAACTTTTAAAACAACAAGTTCCTACATACAAGTATGCACCACAAAATGTACTGGAGAATGATGAATACAAATTATACTGGAACAGAACCATTATAACAGATAAAACAACGCCACATAACAAACCTGACATCATACTCACCAATAAAAAGAAGAAATTAACACAACTAATCGAAATATCCATACCAAATACAACAAATATACAAAAGAAAACAGGAGAAAAAATTGAAAAATACATCCAACTGGCTGAGGAAGTCAAAGACATGTGGCATCAGGATAAAGTTGACATCATACCAATTATAGTATCAACTACAGGAGTCATACCACACAATATCCACCAGTACATCAATGCAATACAGCTACATCCAAACACATATATACAACTACAGAAATCCGTAATTATTGATACATGTTCAATTACCCGAAAGTTCCTAAATGCAATATAACACATACCGTACAGTTAATAGGAAGTGACGCTTGATCAAGGTCCGCTTCACTTTCCATTCTCAACCAGACTTAACGTCTGAGAAAGTAAAGAAATAATAATAATGGCAGTTGTTACCTGCCCTGGCTTCGCACGTGTAGTATCTACAGGCGGACGGTTTGTCTGACACAGCGCTAACGAAATATGTACAAAAATCTTACTCGTGAATTCGTCTATTAGTGAAAGCCGTATCAGAATCCCTACAGTCTTTCCTGCGATTACCCTTCACATACAGGCAGAGCAACGCGCTGGGGGACTTTCATTTGGGTGTGTAGATTGTGCTACAACTGTGAAAACTTCATTTACCAGGACACAATATTTACGTAATATAGCAATGTTTCGATACAAGCATCAGCTGTGACTATGCTAGAGAGGAATTAAAACAAAAGACTGAGTTCATAGTGCAGTGTCACAGGAAGAAGCTGGGAGAGAAAACGAGGAAAAAGAAATAAGGAGCAAAAGGAAGTAAAAAAAGAGGAGAGAAACATAGAGGATAGGAGAGAGAATCCTTACGCTAATTGGCAGGCGCAATATAATTTATTAGTGCTCAGAGGAAACTACGTCAGTATCCTAGAATGAAGTTTCGCTGATATGAAACTTCCTGGCAGATTAAAACTGTGTGCCGGCGCCGAGGTCCCGACTTCGAGTCTCGGTCCAGCACACAGTTTTAATCTACCAGGAAGTTTCAAACTACGTCAGTGTTAGTATAATGTATTATAACCTTATCTATAATCTAGAGTGGATGAAGATCAAAGGTGAGTCACAGACACTGTGCATTAGTATGTGTCAAACAGTTTCATCACTCTTAATTATCGGGAGATGCTGATAATCAGACAGACGAAAATACTATCTGTGCAATCTACAATTCGTCAGACGTTCTGATTCATAATGTGAACTACGATTTAAAAATTGCTGCTCTAACCTATATTCAGTAGCACAAAACATGTTACCACACTCTTTTTTCTCTAAAACGCTTTATCGGTATGCTTCCACAGCATGCCTACTAGTATGTTCTAAAACACTGTGCATAAAAACGGGTTTTTCCGTTGCTCATACTTCTGCGTATGTGTCTTGAACAGCCCTTGGTCTAGGGACCATTTGTATACACCATCAGAAGGATGGTTTTAGTATCACTATGCTGCAGTACAGGGAAGATATGCATATTACACACTTCAATTTTTACGATATACTCCTAAGATCTGCTCTCTAACGGCCTTAAAAATTTTCTTGATATCTTTATCCCTTTCCCACATATAGAAAAGTTACTCTACTCGTACACGTAAAATATGCAAGTGAATATTAAATATATTGATTGATGACGGGTACACCACGATAAGCCCGTGATTTAATAAAATTGGCAGATATACCCGTGAAAGAATGAATGAATAAATAAATTATGCATTTGCGTAATTTTATGGGCGAGTCCTGAGAAAACTCCAAAAAAGCGTTTTTCACCATTTTTTCGCTGTCAGCAGTGGACCAAACCCCAGCCGCGGATTCAAGACGGCTATGTATAGATAATAGCTGAAATTTTTAAGATATATAGCTAAGAGCCCGGCGTCGAACTATATTGAAAATTTTCTTGATTCTCCATCCGTCTCCAAGATAAAGAGATTTAAAGCTACTCGTACCCATGAACCATGGACCTTGCCGTTGGTGGAGAGGCTTGCGTGCCTCAGCGATACAGATAGCCGTACCGTAGGTACAACCACAACGGAGGGGTATCTGTTGAGAGACCAAACAAACGTGTGGTTCCTGAAGATGGGCAGCAGCCTTTTCAGTAGTTGCAAGGGCAACAGTCCGGATGATTGACTGATCTGGCCTTGTAACAATAACCAAAACGGCTTTGCTGTGCTGGTACTGCGAACGGCTGAATGCAAGGGGAAACTACAGCCGTAATTTTTCCCGAGGGCATGCAGCTTTACTGTATGATTAAATGATGATGGCGTCATCTTGGGTAAAATATTCCGGAGGTAAAATACTCCCCCATTCGGATCTCCGGGCGGGGACTACTCAAGAGGATGTCGTTATCAGGAGAAAGAAAACTGGCGTTCTACGGATCGGAGCGTGGAATGTCAGGCCCCTTAATCGGGCAGGTAGGTCAGAAAATTTGAAAAGGGAAATGGATAGGTTAAAGTTAGATATAGTGGGAATTAGTGAAGTTCGGTGGCAGGAGGAACAAGACTTCTGGTCAGGTGACTACAGCGTTATAAACACAAAGTCAAATAGGGGTAATGCAGGAGTAGGTTTAATAATGAATAGGAAAATAGGAACGCGGGTAAGCTACTACAAACAGCTTAGTGAACGCATTATTGTGGCCAAGATAGATACGAAGCCCACACCTACTACAGTAGTACAAGTTTATATGCCAACTAGCTCTGCAGATGACGAAGAAATTGAAGAAATGTATGATGAAATAAAAGAAATTATTCAGATAGTGAAGGGAGACGAAAATTTAATAGTCATGGGTGACTGGAATTCGAGTGAAGGAAAAGGGAGAGAAGGAAACGTAGTAGGTGAATATGGATTGGGACTAAGAAATGAAAGAGGAAGCCGCCTGGTAAAATTTTGCACAGAGCACAACTTAATCATAGCTAACGCTTGGTTTAAGAATCATGATAGAAGGTTGTATACATGGAAGAACCCTGGAGATACTAAAAGGTATCAGATAGATTATATAATGGTAAGACAGAGATTTAAGAACCAGGTTTTAAATTGTAAGACATTTCCAGGGGCAGATGAGAACTCTGACCACAATCTATTGGTTATGACCTGTAGATTAAAACTGAAGAAACTGCAAAAAGGTGGGAATTTAAGGAGATGGGACCTGGATAAACTGAAAGAACCAGAGGTTGTAGAGAGTTTCAGGGAGAGCATAAGGGAACAATTGACAGGAATGGGGGAAAGAAATACAGTAGAAGAAGAATGGGTAGCTTTGAGGGATGAAGTAGTGAAGGCAGCAGAGGATCAAGTAGGTAAAAAGACGACGGCTAGTAGAAATCCTTGGGTAACAGAAGAAATATTGAATTTAATTGATGAAAGGAGAAAATATAAAACTGCAGTAAATGAAGCAGGCAAAAAGGAATACAAACGTCTCAAAAATGAGATCGACAGGAAGTGCAAAATGGCTAAGCAGGGATGGCTAGAGGACAAATGTAAGGATGTAGAGGCTTATCTCACTAGGGGTAAGATAGATACTGCCTACAAGAAAATTAAAGAGACCTTTGGAGATAAGAGAACCACTTGTATGAACATCAAGAGCTCAGATGGAAACCCAGTTCTAAGCGAAGAAGGGAAAGCAGAAAGGTGGAAGGAGTATACAGAGGGTCTATACAAGGGCGATGTACTTGAGGACAATATTATGGAAATGGAAGAGGATGTAGATGAAGATGAAATGGGAGATACGATACTGCGTGAAGAGTTTGACAGAGCACTGAAAGACCTGAGTCGAAACAAGGCCCCCGGAGTAGACAACATTCCATTGGAACTACTGACGGCCTTGGGAGAGCCAGTCCTGACAAAACTCTACCATCTGGTGAGCAAGATGTATGAAACAGGCTAAATACCCTCAGACTTCAAGAACAATATAATAATTCCAATCCCAAAGAAAGCAGGTGTTGACAGATGTGAGAATTACCGAACAATCAGTTTAATAAGCCACAGCTGCAAAATACTAACACGAATTCTTTACAGACGAATGGAAAAACTAGTAGAAGCCGACCTCGGCGAAGATCAGTTTGGATTCCGTAGAAATACTGGAACACGTGAGGCAATACTGACCTTACGACTTCTCTTAGAAGAAAGATTAAGGAAAGGCAAACCTACGTTTCTAGCATTTGTAGACTTAGAGAAAGCTTTTGACAATATTGACTGAAATACTCTCTTTAATTCTAAAGGTGGCAGGGGTAAAATACAGGGAGCGAAAGGCTATTTACAATTTGTACAGAAACCAGATGGCAGTTATAAAGAGTCGAGGGGCATGAAAGGGAAGCAACGGTTGGGAACGGAGTGAGACAGTGTTTTAGCCTCTCCCCGATGTTATTCAATCTGTATATTGAGCAAGTAGTAAAGGAAATAAAAGAAAAACTCGGAGTAGGTATTAAAATCCATTGAAAAGAAATAAAAACTTTGAGGTTCGCCGATGATATTGTAATTCTGTCAGAGACAGCAAAGGACTTGGAAGAGCAGTTGAACGGAATGGACAGTGCCTTGAAAGGAGCATATAAGATGAACATCAACGAAAGCAAAACGAGGATAATGGAATGTAGTCGAATTAAGTCGGGTGATGCTGAGGGAAATAGATTAGGAAATGAGACACTTAAAGTAGTAAATGAGTTTTGCTATTTGGGGAGCAAAATAACTGATGATGGTCGAAGTAGAGAGGATATAAAATGTAGACTGGCAATGGCAAGGAAAGCGTTTATGAAGAAGAGAAATTTGTTAACATCTAATATAGATTTAAGTGTCAGGAAGTCATTTCTGAAAGTATTTGCATGGAGTGTAGCCATGTATGGAAGTGAAACATTGACGGTAAATAGTTTGGACAAGAAGAGAATAGAAGCTTTCGAAATGTGGTGCTACAGAAGAATGCTGAAGATTAGATGGGTAGATCACATAACTAATGAGGAGGTACTGAATAGGATTGGGGAGAAGAGGAGTTTGTGGCACAACTTGACCAGAAGAAGGGATCGGTTGTTAGGAGGCATCAAGGGATCACCAATTTAGTATTGGAGGGCAGCGTGGAGGTTGAAAATCGTAGGGGGAGACCAAGAGATGAATACACTAAGCAGATTCAGAAGGATGTAGGTTGCAGTAGGTACTGGGAGATGAAGAAGCTTGCACAGGATAGAGTAGCATGGAGAGCTACATCAAACCAGTCTCACGACTGAAGACCACAACAACAACAACGTATACGTAAAATACGCGGGTAAAAATTATTAAATAAGTTTGCTGATGATTGATGATGACGGCTATAACGGTGATGTCACCAGCCTTAAATTGATGGGTATATGCATGACGAGTGAATGAATGATTCATTTGCGTTAATTCGTTGGCGGTTCCTGAGGAAAGCCCAAAAAAGCGTTTTTCATCATTTTTCTCAGTTACCAACGGAACAAACCTCAATTGCCGAAATCAAGACGGCTATGTACAGCAAATGGCTGTAATTTTTACTTTATTTTCCTAAGATTCCGGTCTCAAACAAAATTGAAAATTTTCTTCATAACTTTATCCGTTTCCGAAATATAGAAGTTCAAAGTTACTCTAGTTGTGCACATAAAATACGCAAGTAAAATGCGGTGTGAAGCGAAAATGTAGTTTGTAAAGACGTAGTTTATAAAGTGTCGAGGGACAGAGAAAATTGATGTCTCCATTATCATCAAAAGAGATCTGGGAACTCCACGTTGTAGTACTGCAACAAATCCATAGCTTCTCTCTCTGTATAAAAATGTGTGAATATGTTCACATGCCAATATTTTTGAGGCAGCTAGAACCCACTTTTCAGTCATACTTTCCTTTTAATAAAGAAGAACATATTAGCCTTTATTTGCTCTCCGATAGGGGCATTTACCGGTTGTTGTGTAGTTCTTAGTTAAAGACGCGATCTGAAATAACTTCTATTGTAACACTTGCGTTGACAATACCAGTAAGAAGGATATTTACCTATTTTTGATTAGCAAAAGTGACGTAGTCTCTCTGGCGTCCAGTACTCAATCTACGTAATTTCCAACCGACTCTGTTCAGCCAGAACGAATAGCACTTGCCCGCGAGGCAAATTACATGTTGCAGGTTCCCTGAAGGCCCACAGGATCCTACACTGATTTTATTACGTCACCTGTAATTCTTTGGATCGTTATAAACCACAAATTTCCTAGGTGCGAATTGCGCGCCACAGTTGCCTCCAATTAAGCACTTCTTGGTGTAAAATGCGTCACTTTTTTTCTAGAGAATACTGAATAAGAAATATTGGCGATATAGAACAAGGAAGTGACACTTTGTAACTAATCTTCCAGATGACAGAAGTATGCAAGATATTCTCAGAGGTTTGTGGGAAACGAGGTCCTGCTAAAAGCAGAGCATTCACTTCTAAGCTATCCGGTATAAAACAATCCAGAATATTATCTCGTTTCTTTTGCAAATTTTGCAAATTTATGTGGGAAAGCTCCTAACCGCATTTGAAGTTTCCATTTGAAACTTCAGCCGTCGCACGGACGCCAAAATGGAAAATATTGAAATAAACGATATCGGAATTGAAAAACAACTGCTATCACTTAGTAGCGGAAAAGCATCCGGACCAGACGAGATACCCTTAAGATTCTACAGTGATTATGCTAAAGAACTTGCCCCCTTTCTATCAGCAATTTATCGTAGATCGCTGGAAGAACGTAAAGTACCTAGCGACTGGAAGAAAGCGCAGGTCGTTCCCATTTTCAAGAGGGGTCATAAATCAGATGCGAATAATTATAGGCCTATTTCGCTTACGTCAATCTGTTGTAGAATAATGGAACATGTTTTGTGTTCTCGTATTATGACGTTCTTAGATAATACAAATCTCCTTCATCATAACCAACATGGATTCCGCAAACAGA
The DNA here is from genome assembly GCF_023898315.1 of Schistocerca nitens. NCBI lineage: Eukaryota > Metazoa > Arthropoda > Insecta > Orthoptera > Acrididae > Schistocerca > Schistocerca nitens. Next base: position 76,247,845 of record NC_064622.1, on the reverse strand, counting down.
GATCATGTGAAACTCAGCTCGCCCTATTTGCCCAAGAAATTCACAGTGCCGTAGACACTGGCGAGCAGATTGATGCCGTATTCCTGGACTTCAGGAAGGCATTTGATACGGTTCCGCACTTACGTTTAGTGAAAAAAATACGAGCTTACGGAATATCGGACCAGGTTTGTGATTGGATTCAGGATTTCCTAGAAGAAAGAACACAACATGTCATTCTTAACGGTTCAAAATCTGCAGATGTAGAGGTAATTTCGGGAGTACCGCAGGGAAGCGTGATAGGACCTTTATTGTTTACAATTTACATAAATGACTTAGTTGACAACATCGGTAGCTCCGTGAGGCTATTTGCAGATGACACGGTTGTCTACAAGAAAGTAGCAACAGCCGGCCGAAGTGGCCGTGCGGTTAAAGGCGCTGCAGTCTGGAACCGCAAGACCGCTACGGTCGCAGGTTCGAATCCTGCCTCGGGCATGGATGTTTGTGATGTCCTTAGGTTAGTTAGGTTTAACTAGTTCTAAGTTCTAGGGGACTAATGACCTCAGCAGTTGAGTCCCATAGTGCTCAGAGCCAAGTAGCAACATCAGAAGACTCGTACGTACTCCAGGAGGACCTGCAGAGGATTAATGCATGGTGCGACAGCTGGCAGCTTTCCCTAAACGTAGATAAATGTAATATAATGCGCATACATAGGGGCAGAAATCCATTCCAGTACGATTATGCCATAGGTGGTAAATCATTGGAAGCGGTAACGACCGTAAAATACTTAGGAGTTACTATCCGGAGCGATCTGAAGTGGAATGATCACATAAAACAAATAGTGGGAAAAGCAGGCGCCAGGTTGAGATTCATAGGAAGAATTCTAAGAAAATGTGACTCATCGACGAAAGAAGTAGCTTACAAAACGCTTGTTCGTCCGATTCTTGAGTATTGCTCATCAGTATGGGACCCTTACCAGGTTGGATTAATAGAAGAGATAGACATGATCCAGCGAAAAGCAGCGCGATTCGTCATGGGGACATTTAGTCAGCGCGAGAGCGTTACGGAGATGCTGAACAAGCTCCAATGGCGGACACTTCAAGAAAGGCGTTACGCAATACGGAGAGGTTTATTATCGAAATTACGAGAGAGCACATTCCGGGAAGAGATGGGCAACATATTACTACCGCCCACATATATCTCGCGTAATGATCACAACGAAAAGATCCGAGAAATTAGAGCAAATACGGAGACTTACAAGCAGTCGTTCTTCCCACGCACAATTCGTGAATGGAACAGGGAAGGGGGGATCAGATAGTGGTACAATAAGTACCCTCCGCCACACACCGTAAGGTGGCTCGCGGAGTATAGATGTAGATGTAGATGTAGAAGTGTAAGTAAAGTATACCTCGGCCTCTAGATACCTGTGATTGCTACGAGTCGTTACACACATATTGTAACCCGTTCTGAATAAACAAAAGACCATCACTAATTGTAACTGCGCTGACAAATATATTATTCCTCAAAAAACGTCATCTTCCTGCAAAACTGTTTCTATTTTTATCTTCACTACTGAGAACTTCATAGCTCATAGCGTACGTAAGTACTGATGGTGTTACTAAATGAATTACATTAATAAATTTTTAGGTACATTTGTTCCTCCTTCATAGCCTCGCCCGTTAAGATTACATGCCAGCTGTCACCATGTTAAAAGGCCTGGCTCGCTACTCGTAGTCAGTAGAGTCACAAATCAAAGAAAGTGTAACCTAAGCTCCGTTGACAGAATTTCGAAGTTTTTTCAGGGACATTTTCCGAGTATTTTGCTGTAAACGACCCGCGGAGTCCGGTGGTTCGTTATAGGTAACGTAATTATGAATTTTTCGGTTTGTTATCCCAATTACCTTTGTTTCTGTGAAAATACATTCACAAGCCTGTGATACACAATCCTCAAACCGTACGACACGAAACAGAGTAATGCAACCTCTCTCAGTGTTGCGCAAGCTGACTCAGTGGTAGCGTCGCTGTCCCGCTCTCTCATTGCATTCAGTGAATCCGTAAACGATGTGCATATCGTTCAACTCTTCAGTGTATATATATCCATATTGCTAACTCTGCTGGGAAAACAAACCCAATTCTGAAGTCGCGTCTCCTCTGACGGTTCGTGTTAGCGGCATTATTGAGTTCCATGCACCTATTGACGTATTTGATAATATAAAGAAGAATGTAAAAGAAAACTGAGGATGTATTACATGACGATCAGTTTGGCCTTAGGAAATGTAAAGGCACAAGAGAGGCAGTTCTGACGTTGCGGCTGACAATGGAAGCAAGACAGAAGGCAAGACGCATTCATACCATTTGTCGACCTGGAAAAAGAGTTCGAAAATGTAAAACGGAGCAAGATGTTCGAAATTCTGAGAAAAATATGGGTAATCTGCAAGAAGAGACGGGTAATATACAATATGAACAACAGCCAAGTTTGAATAATAAGAGTGAACGACCAAGAACGAAGTGCTCGGATTAAAATGGGTGTAAGACAAGTATGTAGTCTTTCGCCCTTACTGTTCAATCGAAGAGGCATTGATGTAAATAAAACAAATGTTCAGGAGTGGAATTAAAATTCGAGGTGAAAGGATATCAGTGATACGATTCGCTGATGACGTTGCTATCCCAAGTGAAAGTGAAGAATTACATGATCTACTGAACGGAATGAACAGTCTAATGAGTACACAATATGGATTGAGAGTAAATCGAAGAAAGACGAAGGTAATGAGAAGTAGTTGAAATGAGAACGACGAGAAACTTAACATCAGGGTTGATGATCACGAAGTAGATGAAGCTGAGGAACTCTAGTACCTAGACAGCAAAATAACCAATTAATGGGGGTATCAAAAGCAGACTAGCACTGGCAAAAAGGGCGTTCCTGGCCAAGAGAAGTCTACTAGTATCAAGCTGTCCGTGGTGGTCGTGCGGTTCTAGGCGCTTCAGTCCGGAACCGCGGGACTGCTACGGTCGCAGGTTCGAATCCTGCCTCGGGCATGGATGTGTGTGATATCCTTAGGTTAGTTAGGTTTAAGTAGTTCTAAGTTCTAGGGGACTGATGACCTAAGATGTTAAGTCCCATAGTGCTCAGAGCCATTTGAACCAATCTACTAGTATCAAACATAAACCTTAATTTGAGCAAGAATGTACGTTTGGAGCACTGTATTGTATGGTAGTGAGAAATGGACTGTAGGAAAACTGCAACAGAAGAGTATCGAAGCATTCGAGATGTGGTTCTACAGACGAACGTTGAATGTTAGGTGGAATGATAAGGTAAGGAATGACGAGTTTCTCCGCAGAATCTAAGAGGTAAAAAATATATGGAAAATAGCTACAAGAAGAAGGAACAGCATGATAGGACATTTGTTAAGACATCACAGATTAACTTCCATTGTAATAAAAAGCTGTAGAGCGTGAAAGCTGTAGAGGAAGAAAGATTGGAATACATCCAGCGGCCAGCCGCTGTGGCCGAGCGTTTCTAGGCGCTTCAGTCCGGAACCGCGCTGCTGCTATGGTCGCAGGTTCGAATCCTGCCTCGGGCATGGATGTGTGTCATGTCCCTAGGTTAGTTAGGTTTAAGTAGTTCTAAGTCTAGGTGACTGATTACCTCAGATGTCCCATAGTGCTTAGAGACATTTGAACCAATGCATCCAGCAAATAATAGAGGACGTAGGCTGTAAGTGCTTCTCTCTGAGATCAAGAGAGTGGCATCAAAGCAGTCAGAAAACTGATAGCACTATTTAAATAAATTAATTAAATAAAAAATCTTTCGAGAAAACTACGATGACTTTCTTCTAAAGATTCCACTTTAAATTGTCTGAGCATGTATTACAATCTCATTACGGTTATATCGACCTGCTACAGCCCTAGCAATGCAACTCTCAATTGGTAAAATGTCTGTTATCGTGCCTACTTGATAAAGTCTCCAAAAGCTAGATCAATAATCTGGAATTTGCCGCCCTAGCGTTTTATACCTGTTTTTCTGTACAGATGGACTACAGTTTGTGAGTATCTTCCCACCAAATCTAAGTCTTCCTGTCCTCTTCCGTAAAACTGATGTTACGTGTTCGTTCCATTTCACGCCGCTTCCCAATATGAAAACTAAATACATATACACCTCTGACCAGGAAGTTCAAAAATGAGGCTATTCTACTCGCTGTTGTAAGAGTGCTCCACCGACGAATCCCGCGGCACACAGGTTAAGACGTGTCTGAACAAATTCACGAGCGGCGGTGCTGTTACTGAGCTTCTCTTGTGTAAATAGCACTGACAATAAGTCAGCGAATGAGTATGTTGTCCTGTTTTAAACTTGGAAGATCAGAGAAAGAGACTCATGAAATGCTGACAAGTGCTTAAGACGAACTCGCTGTCTCCTTCAGATGTGTTTATGAGTGGTTTAAACGCTTCAGAGAAGAGACTCCATGCAGCCTATAGCTGTGTGCTCCTGACAACGCACGAACAATACAGGAACTTTCCAGAATATCAGCGCACACTCCGCTGCAGAGTGAAAATCTCATTCAGGAAACATCCCCCAGGCTGTGGCTAAGCCATGTCTCCGCAATATCCTTTCTATCAGGAGTGCTGGTTCTGCAAGGTTCGCAGGAGAGCTTCTGTTAAGTTTGGAAGGTAGGAGACGAGGTACTGGTAGAAGTAAAGCTGTGAGGACGGGGCGTGAGTCGTGCTTGGGTAGCTCAGTGGTAGAGCACTTGCCCGCGAAAAGCAAAGGTCCCGAGTTCGAGTCTCGGTCCGGCACACAGTTTTAATCTGCCAGGAAGTTTCAATACAGGAACTTTGTCCGCGGATCGTCATTGCGAATGGCAGCACAGGAAGTGAGAACTGGTCATGAGGAAGATCATGTGGGTACGTCCACAGTACGACAAGCAAGGCGACTGGACGCTTCTCTATGATAATACCCAGTCACACACTGCCTTTCTGGTGGAGCAAAGTCACCTGTGACGTTCACAATGAGGAGCGAACCTCATGAATCCATCGACCCTGCATGTCAGCGGGGGACTGTTCAAGCTGGTGGAGGCTCTGCAATGGTGTGGGGCGTGTGCAGGTGGAGTTATCTAGGACCCCTGATATGTCAAGCTACGACTCTGACAGGTGACATGTACGCAAGCATCCTGTCTGATCACCTGTCTCCACTCAGGTCCATTGTGCATTCCTACGGACTTGGACAGTTCCAGCAGGACAATTCAATACTCCACACGTCCGGAGTTGCTAGACAGTGGTTCTCATTTCAAAACATTTCCGCTTGCCACCAAAGTCCCTAGACATGAACATTATTGAGCATATATGTGATGGGGGGGGCTCTGAGCACTATGGGACTTAACATCTATGGTCATCAGTCCCCTAGAACTTAGAACTACTTAAACCTAACTAACCTAAGGACAACACACAACACCCAGTCATCACGAGGCAGAGAAAATCTCCTACCCCGCCGGGAATCGAACCCGGGAACCCGGGCGTGGGAAGCGAGAACGCTACCGCACAACCACGAGCTGCGGACCATATACGAGGTGTGGCTAGAAAAAAACCGGACTAGTACTGGTGAAACAATAAAACGAATGCAATAAGGCTGAAAGTCCCGTGGCCTGTCACGTGACTCTCGCTCCGCCTACTGCTCGAGTTTCATCTGCCTCCTGCACTCAGTCTGCCCGTGGCGTCTGTTTTAAGTAGTTGACGTTTTGTCTGTGCGTCGGAAAATGTTGAGTGTACAGAAAGAACAGCGTGTTAACATCAAATTTTGTTTCAAACTAGGAAAATCTGCAAGTGAAACGTTTGTAATGTTACAACAAGTGTACGGCGATGATTGTTTATCGCGAACACAAGTGTTTGAGTGGTTTAAACGATTTAAAGATGGCCGCGAAGACACCAGTGATGACACTCGCACTGGCAGACCATTGTCAGCAAAAACTGATGCAAACATTGAAAAAATCGGTAAACTTGTTCGACAAGATCGCCGTTTAACAATCAGAGTAGTGTCTGAGTTAACAGGAGTTGACAAGGAAAGTGTGATGTGCTGATGTGTGTGATGTCCTTAGGTTAGTTAGGTGTAAGTAGTTCTAAGTCTAGGGGCCTGATGACGTCAGATGTTAAGTTCCATAGTGCTCAGAGCCATTTGAACCAGGAACTGATTACAGCCCCCTCCACAACCATAACCTGATCCGCTCTATCCTTCGAAACCAGATTTCAGCACTGTTGCGGATTAATTGACAGCCGTACAGGATCTTGGTGTCAATTCCCTCCAGCGCTACGGCACTTCTGCGTTCTTAGTGGGGGGGGGGGGGGGAGGGGGGGAGACCTACACGATATTAGGCAGGTGTACTAGTTTCTTTGGCTGTTCAGTGTATAACATACCTATGTTCTAAGGTGTGCAACGTTTTATAGTAACATAGGTACCTAATGTGCCGCAGTTAGTGGAAACAATGCATCGAATCCAAAGATCAATGCTTACCGAGAGAATGCAGACACTTACAATCTGATCGCTTTCGAACATGTGCTTGTTACTATTTACAACAACGATCGAAATTTTAAAATGATAATAAATTAACATCTCACTGTAGTTATCCGTAATTATGAACGTCAGAATTTAGCGTAAGTGATTCAGACTACAGAACAACACAGTCACGAGCTCCAAAAATGAGCAAATGACTGTAACGACTCTAAAATCACGCGAATATCGTTTGGCGAAGACAAAGCAGCGACTCGACAAAACGCACACTCGACAGATTACATGTAGAAGGCAAGAGTATCATGAGCACAAACGACGTTAATATGGAATGCAGTGATCACCAAAAGTAAGCACTGACTAGGAACACTTTATGAACATTTAACTGTGTTACGTAGCTCACAATAATGGTCTTTGTCTGAAAATATGCTTCACTGAGACAAAAACTATCTATAGGTGTACTTATTACTCTGCTACTGATTGCGTTTCAGATAGATTAAACAACTATTTTTCAGTGTAATGTTACGTAGAAGTATGCACGTAATATCGTTTGCAAAATACAACATAAAATTCCAAAACTAATGTGACCACAAAATCCTATCTCGCTCTTGTCATAGAAAATGAAGCTGAGTTAAACCACTTTTAATTTGAATGGATTGTCTGTAGTAAAACAGAGTATGCGCAAGTATAATTACTACTGCCTTTTGTTACAAATATCACGTGATTGAAAATGGACTGTAATTTTTATTAGATTTGTCTTCTTTTGACAATTTATTTCATTTGTGACACTCTAGAAATTTGTAGTGAAAGAATAGGACCCTGCGGATGGTTAACGGCTCTGGTCAACAAGGTTTGTCTCGAGAAGTTTGTTCTTTGACTAAGCACATTATAATGTTCCAAAAAGGCACTAATATATCAGCATGCGCTTTACACAGTTGTAAAACACTCTCTGGATCTTATTTTGCGGTGCGTTGCTTGTGGTACGAAGTACTGCTTATTATGAGCTTCATTATTGCTTCACGAGCAACTTAAATAAATTTGGGCCATACAGTGTTCTTCGTTACTTCAAAAATCTTCTTGCGATGATATTCTGTGTCCACATTCATCCTCGCCACTTATACTATGCCTGATCTTGTATTACAGCAACATTTTCGACGCAGATCACTGTAGCATTCCCGTATCAACAAACACGTCTGTTTCACACCGGAGATACTTCGCAAATACTTCTTTGCCTTCATTTTTACGAGTGCGCACACACGCGCCAACGATATTGTTACCACAAGGAAAGGTATTCTCTGTGCTTCATACAACGAAAACTTCCCTGACACGACCAGCGTGCTTACCACAATGACTGCTCATCCTGTCAGCATTCACTACAGTTTCATAAACCCTAATTACTGACAAGCAACAAACGATTATAAACTTGCGAAATCAAGTTGCTGAAAAATTCACGAGGCGCTGGGCCGTAGTTTAACAATATATGATGTATGTAGTGTGCTTTTTACATCGGTTTCAAACTCCTGAAGATGGCACATCGCCGATATCAGCTCGTAGTGTGAATGAATAACTGTGATTTTTCCGTCCATTTCCGATGCGAAAGCGACCACTTCCTCCTAATTTTACACGTTGAAAATACGTTTACGGTTTTTGATGAGTGGAGAATGATACTAAATACACCTTTACAAAAGAAACCACATCTCATTATTTCATCATAAAATGTCTCTAACAAAATATACAGCACCTTCTCGTGTAGAAGCAAGAACAGGAAGAAGAACAAGAGTGAGTTGTACATCATTCTGACATTTTTCGAAACATTAGAAAATTGGAAGTCCTATAGATACTACAATTTGTACAAGAGGTAAACCTGTTACAGTATAACTAAGTCTCTTCTGTTGAGTCATAAAGATTTGGTACACAGTGTAGTAGCAGTGTGGTGACAGAAGTCATGGTCCACCTCCTAATATCGTCCACCCCCGGTAGCTGAATGGTCAGCGTGACGGATTGTCAATCCTCTGGGCCCGGGTTCGATTCCCGGCTGGGTCGGGGAATTTATTCCGCCCAGGGACTGGGTGTTGTGCTATCATCATCCTATCATCCTCATCGACAACAGGTCGCCGAAGTGGCGTCAAATTGAAAGAGCGGCACCCGGCCGACGGCCTGCCCAACGGGGGCCCCTAGGCATTCGATTAAATAAAAACCTCCTAATATCGTGTTGGACCTCCTTTTGCCCGGCGTAGTGCAGCATCTCGACGTGGCATGGACTCAACAAGTCGTTGGAACTCCCCTGAAGCCATTCTGCCTCTATAGCCGGCCGTAGTTGTAAAAATGTTGCCGGTGCTGGATTTTTTTAAATAAACTGACCTCCAGATTATGTCCCATAAAAGTTCAGTGGGATTATTGTTGGACGATCTGGGTGGACAAACCATCTGCTCGAAATGTCCAGAATGTTCTAGAAACCAGTCGCGAAAACTTGTGGCCCGTTGACCTGGCGCTTTGTCATCCACAAAAATTCCATCTTTGTTTGGGAACATGACGTCCACGAATGGCTACAAATGGTCTCCAAGTAACCGAACATTAGGAGGAGACACCTATTCAATGTAAACATAGCCCTCACTACTATGGAGCCAACACCAGATTCCATAGTGCCTTGTTGACAACTTAGGTCCACAGCTTAGTGGGGTTTGCGCCACACTTGAAACCATCATCAAATTTTACCAACTGGAATTTGGACTCATCTGACCAGACGACTGTTTCCCAGTCGTTTAGGTTCCAAGTGGTATGGTTACCAGCCCCAGAGAGGCGCTGTCTTGCTATTGGTGAAGACGCTGGCTTTGTTCATATCCCGCCATAGCCAATTCATGCCAAGTTTCACCGCACTCTCCTAAGTGATACGTTCGTCGTACGTCCCACATTGATCTCTGGGGTTATTTCAAGCGGTATTGTTTATCTGCTAGCACTGACAACTCTACACAAACGCCGCTGCTCTCCGTCGTTAAGTGAAGCCCGTCGGCCGCTGATTACCCGTGGTGAATTGTCACGAAATTTGGTATTCTCGGCACATTCTTGACACTGTGGATCTAGGAATAGTGAATTCTCTAACCATTTTCGACATGAATTGTCCCGTGGGTTGACTCCAAATATCATTTCGCGGCAAAGATGTTAATTTCCGTCGTGCAGCCATAATCACGTCGGACACCTTTCCACATAAATCACCGAAGTACAAATGACAGCTCTACCACCGTGCAGACCTTTTATATGTTGTTACGACTGAGCCGCCTTGTCACGGTTCGCTCGACACCCCCAATCGGAGGTTCGAGTCTTCCTTCTGCATAGCGTAAGTTAGTTTCAAGGACATTAAGTAGTGTGTAAGCCTAGGGACCGATGCCCTCAGCAGTTTGGTCCCATAGGAACTTACCGCAATTCAATTCATTCTTTTATTTGTTGTGAACGCGGTACTACCGATATCTGTAAATGTGCATATTGCTATCCCATGACTTTTGTTTCCTTAGTGTAATTAGTTAATAAATTAATGGCATTAAATCTCTTTTAGCGTAGTTGATTTAACCGTCGAGCTTTACCCAGTAAAAATTACAGAAAATTAGCATCTATTGTAAGCAGTTATGGATACAAATTTCAAGTTTCACAAGCTGTGAGAATTCAGATGAAATCTTTACCTTCCGCTGATTGGTTAGTAACTGGATTCTTTAGCGTAACTGGTATGTGCTGTGTGCATGCTCATACCGCGTTTGCCGGAAGGTGTGGCCGAGCGGTTCTAGGCGCTTCAGTCTGGAACCGGCAGACCGCTACGGTCGCAGGTTCGAATCAGGCCTCGGGCATGGATGTCCTTAGGTTGGTTACGTTTAAGTAGTTCTAAGTTCTAGGGGACTGATGACCTCAGATGTTAAGTCCCATAGTGCTCAGAGCCTTCTGAACAATACTGCGTTTACTTTGCAAGCGTGGACCTATTTTGTGCAGCAATAGTGGAGTCAGCTGGTGAATTCAAGGTCCACCGTGCATTTTATGTGTTTTTCTGATGGACTGATAACATATCCAGTTACTGTTGCGTCCATTTTCCACTTTATATGGCTGTTTGGTTGATGGGTTATATATCCAGCTACCTTTACACAATCTGATGACGCCCCGAAAGGGTGAAACGCGTCACTGATATTAAAGAATTTCGCAGCCAAGACTGTTTTTATTCTGAAGTAATTCGAAACCGGTTGCTGTAGCACCATGCCACAATGGAATGGAATAACTTTCACAAGAAACGAATTATTAGTGTGCCTGTACGTTACCAGCGAAAAGCCGCTTATCCCAGCAAGAGCCCTAGACTCTCCAGAAATGTCTCTTCGTACAAATGGATTCCTAACTCTCTTCAACGCATACGTTTCTGCGCACTCGTCGCTGATTTTGGTCTCTTGGTGGCCACAACGACCTACGGTTGTCTAAAGAAGTTTGCTCGATTTTACACCCCTTACCCCCTTCTGATCTCATTATCAAGCTGTTTTCCTCGACTGTGCACACATACCAACGGGGATTTATCCATTCATATAATTTTAAGGGTGGTCTATAGGAGAAGGCTATTTTTTTTTTCTTTTTCATTTTCATACTCTTTGGGTGCTGAGAGCAACCAGCGGACCATATGCCACAGGCCGTAGTGAGCAACAGCTGCCGGCCGGGTTATAAGCATATTACGGACTAATGAGGGAAAGTAGGTGGCTTTCCGGGAAGCGAAAGTTGAGCATCGGCGCGAAGAGATTAATCCCTTCGGTTCGGTGAAGCGCCGACGCCGATGGCGGACCGCGGGCGTAATGAGCGTATCGGGAAAAACCGCAGCTGCCGCTGCCGCCGAGGCAGCGGCAAGTCGTGAGCCAGTCGTCAATAGGCCGGGCCGCTTTCCAATGGCTGACTCAGCCCGGCTCTGATTGCCGCCGCTTCCTGCCATCCGCGTGGCTGTTGCAGCGCCGGGATCCGTCCCGCCACACGTGGCTGCCGGGGGTCACCCACTGTCCGCCTTCTGTTTCTCCTTGTTGCGGTGGCGGTGTGATCCTCGAGGAAAACGAAATGCTGCTTGTGCTGTTAAAGACAACTCTCGCTATATTGTACACAAAATATTAGCGTCTATATAGGGTGGTCCACTGAAGTGACCGGGCCAAATATCTCACGAAATAAGCATCAAACGAAAAAACTACAAAGAACGAAACTTGTCTAGCTTGAAGGGAGAAACCAGATGTCGCTATGGTTGGCCCGCTAGATTGCGCTGCCATAGGTCAAACGGGTATCAACTGCTTTTTTTTTTTTTGAGTAGGAACCCCCATTTTTATTACATATTCGTGTAGTACGTAAAGGAATATGAATGTTTTACTTGGATCACTTTTTTCGCTTTGTGATAGATGGCGCTGTAATAGTCACAAACATATGGCTCACAATTTTAGACGAACAGTTAGTAACAGGCAGGTTTTTTAAATTAAAATACAGAATGTAGGTACGTTTAAACATTTTATTTCGGTTGTTCCAATGTGATACATGAACCTTTGTGAACTTATCATTTCTGAGAACGCATGCTGTTACAGCGTGATTACCTGTAAATACCATATTAATGCAATAAATGCTCAAAATGATGTCCGTCAACCTCAATGCATTTGGCAATATGTGTGACGACATTCCTCTAAACAGCGAGTAGTTCGCCTTCCGTAATGTTCGCACATGCATTGACAATGCGCTGACGCATGTAGTCTGGCGTTGTCGGTGGATCACGATAGCAAATATCCTTCAGCTTTCCCCACAGAAAGAAATCCGGGGAGGTCAGATCCGGTGAACGTGCGGGCCATGGTATGGTGCTTCGACGACCAATCTACCTGTCATGAAATATGCTATTCAGTACCGCTTCAACCGCACGCGAGCTATGTGATGGACATCCGTCATGTTGGAAGTACATCGCCGTTCTGTCATGCAGTGAAACATCTTGTAGTAACGTCGGTAGAACATTTCGTAGGAAATCAGTATACATTGCACCATTTAGATTACCATCGATAAAATGGGGGCCAATTATCCTTCCTCCCATAATGCTGCACCATACATTAAACCGCCAAGGTCGCTGGTGTTCCACTTGTCGCAGCTATCGTGGATTTTCCGTTGCCCAACAGTGCATATTATGGCGGTTTACGTTACCGTCGTTGGTGAATGACGCTTCGTCGCTAAATAAAACGCTTGCAAAAAATCTGTCATCGTCCCGCAATTTAATTTGTGCCCAGTGGAAGAACTTTACATGACGTTCAAAGCCGTCGCCATACAATTCCTGGTGCATAGAAATATGGTCCGGGTGCAATCGATGTTGATGTAGCATTCTCAACACTGACGTTTTTGAGATTCCCGATTCTAGCGCAGTTTGTCTACCACTGATGTGCGGTTGACGTTTAACATGTGTCTGAACACTTCCTGTTTCCTTAAATAACGTAACTATCCGGCGAACGGTCCGGACACTTGGATGACGTTGTCCACGATACCGAACAGCATACATAGCATACGCTCGTTGGGCATTTTGATCACAATAGCCTTACATCAACACGATATCAACCTTTTCCGCAATTGGTAAACGATCCATTTTAACACGGGTAATGTATCACGAAGCAAAGACCGGCAGCACTGGTGGAATGTTACGTGATACCACGTACTTATACGTTTGTGACTATTACAGCGCCTTCTATCAAAAAGCGGAAAAAGTGGTCCAACTAAAACATTGATATTTCTTTACGTACTACACGAATATGTAATAAAAATGGGGGTTCCTATTTAAAAAAACGCAGCTGATATCCGTTTGACCTATGGCAGTGCCATGTAGTGGGCCAACCATAGCACCACCTGGTTTCCCCCTTCAAGCTAGACGAGTTTCGTTCTTTGTAGTTTTTTCGTTTGATGCTTATTTCGTGAGATATTTGGCACAGTCACTATCAATGATTGGGTGGTTGGGTGGGTGGGTGTGCTACCTTAATATGTACACGTATCAGCATGTCGGTTGTTTTCTCTGTGCATCGAACTGTCTTCCACAAACGCGTCACGTAATTCACTACCCGATGTTTTCTGCATGCTCGTACTACAGCACTAAGTGGACTACGACTATAAGTATAGACTAACCGGTTTGCGTCCATGAGTCCACACACCAACACGGGGCCTACTGTCCAGGGCAAAATAAGCACTAATGGCTTGCTTTTGTCGCATGTCCTTGGGGGAACTAATCAACCTAAAAATGTACTGCTCGTAATAGTTATAAATGTTAGTCACCAAATGAAGTAAATACTGCTGTAATGTCGTATTAAATGGGTAGTAGAAATTTTCTCTGGATGAAAATTAATCAAACCAACCAACTCCGTGATTTTACATCTGCCAATCCAGTTTCTAGAAACTGTCTGGTCAAGAATCTACGCCACGACGACTGAAATGTCATAATGACCTGTCATGCTGGAAACATATGCGCTGACTTGCAGCGAGCGGAAAGTCATCTAGAAATCCTGGCATTATAATAATGTCCGCTCACTAACGGTCTAGTTAGGGGATACGGCTGAATTAAACAGTCATCAACAACACTTTACCCAAACATTCACATAGACCAGCATTTAATGAGCGCGAGTAAACGTGGCAGGTGTCCGCCTGCTTAGCCGGAAGGAACGTGCTTGCCTCCGATGCAGCGGACCTGGGTTCGATTCCCGGCCGGGTTGGAGATTTTCTCCGCTCGTTGACTGGGTGTTGTGTTGTTCACATCATCATTTTATTCTCATCACCAGCACGAGAGTCACCCAATGTGACGTCGACTGAAATAATACTCGCACTCGGCGGCCGAACTTCCCCGGATGGAGCCTCCCGGCCAGCAATACCATACGATCATTTCATTTCATTTCAACGTGGCAGGTGGTTTAAACTCGCTGCAAACATGTTAGCAGTGGATGTTGAAGATACCATCGCTATGTAGTAAGCATCAACCATATCGGCGTATTCACTCCAGGTGTAACGTTCTATTAGCAAACAAGTCTGTGTTGGGTCAAGACGTAGAACTAAATGTGAATGTGGGACAGCTGTTACAACTGAGGAGTGAAGTATGTTCTCTACTGGTACAACAGGAATGGTTAACATCAAATCAATCATTACAGCTGAAGAGTGAATAGGTCATCCAACCGTACAACATGAACCGTTAAAAACAAATCAGTCATTACAACTGAAGAGTTGAAACGTCCCCTTTGAACAATTTTACAACTGTGCTTAAACTGACACAAAATATATATAGCGCAACGCAATCTGACTTTCAACACACAATATTTTGTTAGCGCAACGCAATCTGACTTTCAAAATTCTCTACAAGAGAATGGCCCTGACTAACATTAAACTATACGTCTCACAAATCACTTACCTCACCAAAAATCTTCGCTGCTCAAGCTACTGCAATACAGCGAGCGCCACTACTGCCAGCTAAATAAAAGATTCAAACTATGGAAGGCACTAACTACTGATAGGGATAGTTAGCAAATGAAAGATATTAATAGAGAACAAACAATGTATTTACCTTGATATCATGACAAATTACAAAACTCCGCCATCTCTCTCCCCACATCCACCACTGCTGGCGGCTCACCTCCAACTGCGCAACGCTACGCGCTGTTCACAGCCAGCTGCCTAACACTACAATGGTTGAGTATTACAACAATGCAAAGCAGCCACAGACTGCACACGGCACAGCCGGTGATTTTCATACTGAGGTGGCGTTACCAATAAAAAAACCTAAACAGCCTACTTACATAGCCCCCATGCTCCCCACAAAAAATTTTACAAATTTTTTTGGGCACTGGCCAATACATATTTGTTAAAATTTTTTTTTTTCACAATTACAATAACAAAGAAATCAAATGCACACACTTATTGATACAATGTTGGTCAAAAGCTAAAATTTTCTCACAGTCCATAAAGACAGTCCTGATCATTCATCACATTGCAGTGTTTTTCTCAAAGTCTGAGCAGTAAAAGAAAATGCACACAGAAGTAGTGGATTTCCATGCAGTCTTGAAGAAGTATCGTTGTCCTTCCAACGGAAAGACAGTGCTGACTCTCGACATGCTGACAGGTAATGGGCCACAAGAGAGCAAACCCACAGCGGAGTCAGTCGAAGTTTTGAAGAGTATTGGTGGGTAGGTCATCACAGAGCAGACCCACTGTAGTCCTGGTAGAGATTACGGTATTGGTGGGCCACCAGAGGTGCAGACCCACTGCAGTCCTTGTAGAGATAATGGTACTGGTGAGTCAGCAAAGACGCAGACCCACTGTAGTCCTTGTAGAGATGGCCAGCAGCCATCTGTTGTGACTGTGCAGGTGCACAATCACCATTGAAGAGTCTTGCGGATAATTTAGCAAGTCCATAACCACCACTTGTGCACTCACAAAGTTTTTGGAATTGTCCTCAGAACCAGCAATGCTGTTATCCAGTCCCTTGCTGAATTATTAACACACGTGCAAACACTAACAGTCCCTACTTCTCACATATTGTCCATATACTATGACCAAGAGAAACGTGTGCAGTGAAATGTAACTTACAAGTTACTTAATTTGATGAACTGCTGTCAATTACAATTTTATAACATAAGAATACAATTACAAAGGTACAAAATACATCATTAAAAAAACATAACAATACAGAGAACATTTGTAGTACAGGCTTTACAAAAGAATCGAAATGACAGATACATCAGTGTTACAAAAATAATGACATAAGTACATACATAAAAGATCAGAATAACCTTTGAAACATCAACTTCACACCTAAGCATTAACACAGAACAGATAAATGTCTAAACATATTTACAAGGTAAATAACATATTATTAATGCAATTTATATTTGAGGATAACAGTATTCCTCATCATAGTGAATGTAACTTAGTATTAGAAGAGAAAAAATTCTATGAAACAGTACACAGAGACAGGAAGAAAACAAATACACAAGAGTACACAAACACATAGGGGGATAACACAATGGAAAGGACAGGGTTCGTTTTCAGTGTTACGCTTTGGTACTGCAGTCCAACCCAAAACATCATTCCATAGATCTTTCGTCTTATTTCCACATTTGTTTCCACCAAAAAAATCCTATTCAAGCATGCTTTCTGTGTATATATGTTCACATATTTCTCACCTCATTATTTATTTTCCATTATCTTACTTCATCATTTGTTTCCAAGAAAATCCTACCTAAACCTGTTGTCTCTAAACCCTACTTTTTTGTTCATATCCTCTTTCAAATTGCTTTTTGTGGCCACAGCATTTTCTTTAAGCTTCGCAATGCATTTCTTCCAATCCATCATAGTTAGTTTCTTATATAGGCTACCCCCTCTTAAGCTAACTTAAATCTACTGAGCTCAGATATTAAACTAAGGGACGAGGCAATGCAGCAGCACATAAAACAATTAATATAAACAGCAATAAAAAAAAACGCAGATGTGCGAAGCAAGCAGTATTAAGAAATTAGCAAAGCAATTGTAATATTACAACTAATCTAAGGCAATGTGCAGCAAACAATAAAAATATAAAAATAAATCATTAGTAAAACTGGCTTAACAGAATAATACAAAATCTAATTCAATAACACTATGCCTGGCAAACAGCAGCAACTTATACCTAAATATGACATAGCTCAAGCAGAAAAAATAGTACACTAAAGGTAACAATGCAGATAAGGGAAATGTATAATCACATCTTAATGTCTAAGTAATTAAAGTGGTGCACCACAAAAACTAATTCTACAAAAAAATTACTAAGTACTAGAAAAGAAAATTATGTATGCAGTTCCTGTGAAGGTAAATGATTTTTTTTTTGCTCCATCATTGTTTTTTTAAATTATTATTTACTCGATCTGTAGACAGAAAATATTTATATTAGTACATCTACAAAATTTTATTTGAACCAATGCTGCAGTGCAGCTAGAAACTAGATATCAAATGAAATAAGCAACTATGTACAAAGCAAAGCATAAAAATATCATTCAGTAGTCATGAGGTATTTCATAAGTTAGTAGAAAAATCTCTCAACTAGAGAGACAGTAGTCATAATCAGGTGTATAGACATAAAAATATTTCTCGTCATTTCATTAGGCATCCAGTGTAATCATATGTTTTCAAGTTCGACCGTGTCGTTTTTGCGATGCTTTCTACAAAAGAATGTCAATAGCGATTATAATGGCCTCCCCCTTTTTTTTTTTTCTTCTACCTGTGCCGCTGGAAGGCTAATGGCTTTTTTTTTTTTTGTTCGGGCGGCTGTCGCCCAGGTGTCTGACATAGCTGTGTGCCCACGACGTATTACGTGCAGGTGGTCACTTAACTTTCGTACGGAAATATTTACGACAGCAGTTTCCGCTACAATGGCAGTCTTAAATAAAAATATTTCACAGGTCAAGAATTAGCGTTGCAAACCTGTAAAAACAAAATCCCATGAATATAACAGTGTCCAAAAAATTTTCGTCGTCATTGTGATACTGTAACAACTTTAACGGCTTCTGATACAAAATGTAACAGTTGTGATACTAAATGTGACACTTCTGTCACTAAATGTAACTGGGTTTTCTCTTTTGATGCTGTTAATTGTCAGGATGAGCATTCTAAAGCATTCTGTCAGGGTGAAAATATTAAATAAATTAACTTTTCTCTCTTAACAACATGTGGGCAGGGTGGGTTCTTCCTTGGCTCGGGTATGAGGTCGAATGAAACATCATTTTTACATAAGATAACTTTTATTGAAGATTTGTACAACTGTATCTTACGGGATGTTCTGGTTCGGAGAGCGGCAGCTGTGTCGTTTGTGAAGTCTTCTGCTGCGGCAGCGGCGGCGGCGGCGGCGTCTGATTACGCGTAGCGGTGTGTATCTCGTGTCGCTGTCTCGCTCAGTTGACTGGAGAAGCGCAGCGCGAGGTGGCCCGTTTAATTATTGCGAGCGAAATCGTGCATCGGATGATACCTTGGGTGTCGCGTCCCAGTGTTTCTCTTCTCTAAGCGGCCGCGTGTGTTCTGCGTCGGCCAGCGGAGCGGCGCGGCGGGGGAAGGCCAGTGTGGCGGACTCGAACCACGGACTCCTGCTTGCCAGTCTTCGGCTGTCAGGTCTTCATCCCAGCTCACAGGTGACTACTGACGTGAGGCCGTCTCCTTCCCGTCCTCACGAGTCACCCGGGTACGTAAAAATCAGACTTCAAATACCTTTTAACTTCTGTCTTCTGGCGCTGCGGCTACTGCTTGCTATTCCTCTTCTTACATGACGGTCTTCAGCACCGAAACTGACTGAAAACTACTGCTACGCTTCTTCGTCTTCTTCGTCTCTCGTCTCCGTCTCCGTCTTCGACTCCGTCTTCATCTGTCTTCATCTGACTTCCTCTGACTTCATCTGTCTGGCCCACTGCGTCTCGCGTATTTATTCACTTCAGTTTACTGGAGGTGAACGACTTCACGGTCATTGCCTCGTCTGTCACGTTGAAAAGCTTCTCGAAGAATCTTCTTAACGTCGGTCGTTGGCTCTTGGAATGTAGGTGAGGGCTTTTGATCCCATGTGCCGACTGAGAAACACGTGAGCCGGTCATTGCCTCTTCTGTCACGTTGAATAGCTTCTCGAAGAATCTTCTTTACGTCGGTCATTGGCTCTTGGGATGTAGGCGAGGGCCTTTGCTCACATACGACAACTGAGAAACACGTGAGCCGGTCGGGCGATGCCCTGACGGCTGAATCGACAGCGCCCGCTTATGTGGAAGTTGCTGACTTCACGGTCATTGTGTCCTCTGTTCCGCCGTTCGGCCCGCTGTTTGCGAGTATGTAACTCTCTAAACTAAACCAAGTTTTTTATTTATATTCTAATTTCTATTTCACTTTGATTTCACTAATTTATTTACTTAAGTAGCACTCAACATTCCTCCACCCTTCGGAGAAATTCGCCCTCGAATTTACCACTCAACATTCCTCCACCCTTCACACGGCAAAAGCACTAAAATAAGCAATGAAAACTCTCGACTTAGAAGATTACACACGCTTCACATTAAATATGTTGAAAAACACTTTATCACTTTACAAAAGCACTGTACGGTCATGAATCACATAGTTCTTACATAAATGGTTGTAATAAGTGTAACAAATCTTTATGACAATGAATGAACAAAAATAGATTATTCACTTAGAAAGTAACATAGCAACACCTGTTTAATCTACCCTATATGAATGCAAGAATATTTATTCTACAGTATTGTTTACTTTAACATAAGACTGTTTAGTAAAGAGTGAATTACAATAACAAAATTAATACACTAATGCTCAAGAGTAACCACTGAAGTACACCAGTTAAGAGTGTGGTATCCAATGAACAGGTATTTGATGAAGTGGTATATTATTATTTGGCTTATTTTTTCGTCTTAAATAAAAGAAAACTGTACAAAGTAGAAACACCAACACAAAGGTTCCAGATATACCCGTTCCTAGCATTATAATTTTAGTTTTGTGTTCACCTTTTAATTTTAAGACATGTTTCATCATAACATTGGCATCAATTTTGCCTTGCTGTGAGTTTATGAACGTATCTTATGACTTCAGAAGGGAACTGTCAAGGGAGTCATTGAGGTAGGACAGGTTTTGTGTAGGAAATGCTTGCATGGCGTTTTCTGAAAAAGCAAACAACATGGTTATGAACCTACCAATCTCGTAAAAACAAAAACAAAGAAATGAAGGAATACATTGTTAACTACAAGATCTACATGTTTCTACGTTCAACTTTTTTTTCTTAAAAAATAAACCATTATCATGTATTAATTATTTACATTTGTATATTATCCACAGTCTACTGAGATTCCACTAGGACATTCGCACTCTTGGTCGAAGATTGTATGGTGCCATGTCTGTATGTTGTGCTGGCGTGGCCACTCTTTTTCCTTTTCGGGTACTTCCTCCACCCTTCGGAAAAGCAGACACTATTGTTGAAGGAATTACATCTGGAGCGCCCTTAAAAGGTTTTAAACGACTTGCATGCACAATAGTAGTTCGGGTGGGCAGTTGCAGTTTAACGTTGACTGGTGACGTGATCTCAATAATTTGGTAAGGACCTCTGTAGTTTGTTACAAATTTCTTCGTTTTTCCTCTCGCAATATAAGGAGTTGAAACCATAACCCACTGACCTATTTTGTAATTTGGGTATTTAGCTTGGGTATTACCTAATCTTTCCTGTCGTTCCAAAGCCTTTGTATTAGATTTTTGAACCTTTTTCCATACATCCTTCATCATTCGACTGAAATCTCTTACTGTTTCTCCGACTTTTCTGTTTTTCTGCCTGATTACATCAAAAGGGGATGGCATTTTTCTGCCATAGACCACTTCATAAGGTGACATGCCAGTTGCTTCATGCGTTTTGGCGTTGTATACCGACACGATTATTGGTAAATACGTATCCCAATTAGAATGTTGTTCGTTAATATAATAACTAAGCATCTTGCCAATTGTCCGATGAACTCTTTCTGTGCGCCCGTTGCACTGAGGGTGTAACGGAGTTGTGCGTAATTTACGTATTTTTAGTAAGTGGCATAACTGTTTCATTAGTTCAGACATAAAATTAGATCCCTGATCTGTGATAATAGCTTCAGGCACGCCAAATTTAAGTATCCAGTTGTTAACTAAAGCTTGGGCAACTGTATTTGCTTGCTGATCTGGGAGACTCACCATAGCTAGATAGCGTGAAAAGTGATCTATAATTGTAAGAACGTACTTATTACCAGCCGGTGTTCTATGATATGGCCCGTAGAGATCTAGTCCACAGATTTGAAATGGACTTGAAGCCTCGGGGAGCCTCTGTAAGGGTAGTTTTGAACGAGAAAGTTCAGCTCGTTGTGCGCACGCAATGCAATTACGAACGTACTGCGCAACATCCTGCTTTCTGGTTTGCCACCAAAATCGCTCTGCTACACGTCTTTCGGTTGTCCGCTGTCCACCGTGTCCTGCAAGGATATGATCGTGGGCCTCTGCCATTATTTCTTGTCTAAGGTGTTGGGGAACAACAATTCGCGGTCCAAGTTTTGTTTTACGGCATAATACACCATCTTCAAAGCAAAATTGTTTTTGAGTTGCGTATTTTTTGCATTCTGTATCCTCATCTTGTGCCTTTCTCCAGTCCTCAGTATCTCGGCCTGTTGCTTCCAAAAGTGCTATTTTCCGACTGAGACAATCTGCATTCGTGTGTTTTTTGCCTGGTTTATGGATAACTTCGAAATCCATTTCGGAAAGACATAAGGCCCAACGCGTGAGACGACTAGATGGATCCTTTAATCCAAGCAACCATTTTAAAGCTGCGTGGTCTGTAATAACCTGGAATTTCCTACCATACAAGTAGCATTTAAAGTATTTGATACCATAAATAACACTTAACAATTCTTTCTCCGTTGTGGAATAATTTCTTTCTGCTGTTGTTAGTTGTCTCGAAGCGTAGGCTATGGGGTGTTCCGCGCCATTAATATTCTGACTCAAAACAACTCCTACTGAATGACCACTTGCGTCACAGGATAAAATAAATTCTTTATTATAATCTGGGTAGGCTAATACTGGACTGTGTGTTAACTTATCTTTAAGGGTTTGAAATGCTGATTCACAATCTTCAGACCAATGAAATTTTGCACCCTTTTTCAATAATTGGGTTAAGGGTCGGGCAATTTCAGCGAAATTTTGAACATATTTCCGGTAGTACGATGCGAGACCAATGAAACTTTGTACTTCCTTAACGCGTTGTGGTGTTGGGAAGTCCTTAACTGCCGAAATTAATCGAGGATCTGTTTTAATTCCTTTTTCACTAATGACATGCCCTAGGTATGTAACCTCTGTCAATGCAAAAGTACATTTTTCCATATTTAATGTTAATTTAGCTTTTCTAAGTCTCTGAAAAACATTACACAGACGAACAGCATGTTCATTAATGTCTCTGGAGAATACAATAATATCGTCTAGGTATACACAACATTGCTGAGTTTTGAGTCCTCGCAATACTCCATCGAGTAGTCTTTGAAAAGTTGCTGGTGCATTTTTCAAACCGAAAGGCATTCTTTTAAATTGCCAGTGGCCTCCAGGGGTAGAAAATGCAGTTTTATGCCTATCTTCAGGTGCAACTTCCAATTGATGATATCCGCTACGTAGATCGATTGTTGAAAAGTATTTACTGTTACCCAAACTGTCAATGATATCGGTAATGTTTGGAAGAGGATAAACATCTGAGATAGTTTGTTTGTTGAGGTGTCTGTAGTCACAACAAAATCTATATCGTTTCGTACCGTCGGGCGACTTCTTTGGAATAATTACAATATTTGAATTATAAGGAGAATCAGAATATTCTATAATTCCATCTTTTAGATGCTGTTCTATAAATTCATCCAGTACTGGCTGTAAGTGATGCGCAACTCTATAAGGCTTCCTATAAACTGGGGGGCTATTTCCTGTTGGGATCCTATGCTGTGTGATATCTGTTGCTGGTAGTGGACCTTCTGCATTAAGTAAATCTTGAAACTCAACTAAAACTGCTTCTATCGTGTCTCTATCCTTTCCTTGCAAATGCTCAATCTTCTGGCGTAATGCGGTTTTATAGGCGTCTGGTTTCTGACCATCGTTAATATCTGACCAAATAAAATCTTCTTCTTCAAAAGTACTGACTGTAGCTACTAATATTCCCTTATGCAACTCTTTGTCCTCCACTCCGAAATTGTCAATATGTACCGGTACTTTTCTTTCTCCCTCAACGTCTTGAACCCGTACAACACTTCTACGTACAAAACAATGTGATACATCTAATTCCTCATTTTCCTCTAAAGGCTCTATTAGACACACTGTATCTGTAGGTACTTCGGGGTCAACGGTCATCCAGAAAAGTTTTCCTGAGCCAGATGGTATCTGATCCCGCGAATCAACCTTCAAGGACGTTGCACGCAGTATAGTTGATTTCGCCTTCCGGTTAGGGAAATCTTGCGGCAGAGGGCCCTTTGCAGCGGTGTCACCTAGCTGAAACACTATTCCGCTAAGTTCTACAGTTTGCTCTCTGAGGTCGATTTTAGCGTGATGTTTATTCAGGAAATCCAGTCCTAGGATCGCGTCGTACCCGTCAGTTACCTTTGTTACCACTTCTACATCTTCCTGAAATTGTACACCGTGAATATAGAAAATCAATGATGTACATCCTAATGACTTCACTGTACCTCCTCCTACTCCACTCAAACTATACCTTGGAGGGTCATATTTCTTTTCTCCAATACATTCATTACTTACTATTGATACGTTTGCACCTGTATCCACTAGTATCCTTGCCTCTTTATCCTGTATGGTAGCAGATAACCAGCATTCCGCCTTCACATTCGCCTTAATGGCATGAAATTTTATTGGGAATGCCTGGCGGCGGCTCCGGCATTCCCGTTTGAGTTTAACTGATTTCTATTTCCAAACACTTTCTTAGACCTGCATTCCTTGAATGTGTGACCTATTCTTTGACAATTAGTGCATTGAGGTTGTCTGCAGTTTTTTGCTATATGTCCCTGTCGATCGCACCTAAAACATCGTACTCCTGCTGAAAATGCATTTCGCTTCTCCTTGTATCTGGTGGCAATGTCTATTTCTTCGAAAGCTGTCGCCACAGATACAGCTTCCGCTAAATTTTTAGGAAACTCTGCCCTGACACCACGGGACGTTTCAGGAGGCAACCCACGTAAAAATGTATCCAGAGCTCTATTTTCTGCCTCTTGTAAAATAACTTTATTTGCTTCATCACTAGTTGTCAACTGATAGGTGTTAATATTATCTTTTCTAATCCTATCTACAAAGCTTTCTAACGACTCGTTTTGCCTCTGAGTGATATTGTTTAACTGTTCCCTATAAAATCTACAGCTGTTCTGTTTTTGAAAACGTTTAAGCAATCCTTTCTTCAATTCCTCAAATGTTGGAGCATTCCGTAATTCTTCATGGTATAAGACGTGTGTTTTAGCGTCTCCTGTCAATCTTAACTTTGTCATTTGTAAGAGCTGTTCATCTGACCATGATACTAACTTTGCAGCTGCTACTAAATCATCAAAAAAAGCTGTTATGTCCTCGCCAGGTTTACCTGAAAAAGGAGTTACTAAGGCTGCTGTTGAGGAATCTAGGGTGGGAGGGATTGAACTGGTTTGCCTAACCTCACTCAACTGTTTAAATAATATATTATTATCATTTTTAAGCTGTTCTATCTGATTAACTAAGATCTGAATAGCTTCATCAGTAGAAACCGCTTGTGGTGCTGACTCTGACTTTGTACGATTTCGTGTCATCATTTTACAAACTAGTAGTTACACAATATTACCACACTGAATTCAAAAGATGTTTAAATATTTTCGACAAAACTCTTAAAATTATGAGAGAAAATACACTTCTAAATAAAGAAAATATTACGACTGCTATGCAAACCTCTATCCTTTCACACATTAAACAATACTAACTGTGGACCTTCAGTGACTGTCATTCACACCTCATATTGAGCCAAGGGTTTTTTCTCTGACACCAAATGTAACAACTTTAACGGCTTCTGATACAAAATGTAACAGTTGTGATACTAAATGTGACACTTCTGTCACTAAATGTAACTGGGTTTTCTCTTTTGATGCTGTTAATTGTCAGGATGAGCATTCTAAAGCATTCTGTCAGGGTGAAAATATTAAATAAATTAACTTTTCTCTCTTAACAACATGTGGGCAGGGTGGGTTCTTCCTTGGCTCGGGTATGAGGTCGAATGAAACATCATTTTTACATAAGATAACTTTTATTGAAGATTTGTACAACTGTATCTTACGGGATGTTCTGGTTCGGAGAGCGGCAGCTGTGTCGTTTGTGAAGTCTTCTGCTGCGACAGCGGCGGCGGCGGCGGCGTCTGATTACGCGTAGCGGTGTGTATCTCGTGTCGCTGTCTCGCTCAGTTGACTGGAGAAGCGCAGCGCGAGGTGGCCCGTTTAATTATTGCGAGCGAAATCGTGCATCGGATGATACCTTGGGTGTCGCGTCCCAGTGTTTCTCTTCTCTAAGCGGCCGCGTGTGTTCTGCGTCGGCCAGCGGAGCGGCGCGGCGGGGGAAGGCCAGTGTGGCGGACTCGAACCACGGACTCCTGCTTGCCAGTCTTCGGCTGTCAGGTCTTCATCCCAGCTCACAGGTGACTACTGACGTGAGGCCGTCTCCTTCCCGTCCTCACGAGTCACCCGGGTACGTAAAAATCAGACTTCAAATACCTTTTAACTTCTGTCTTCTGGCGCTGCGGCTACTGCTTGCTATTCCTCTTCTTACATGACGGTCTTCAGCACCGAAACTGACTGAAAACTACTGCTACGCTTCTTCGTCTTCTTCGTCTCTCGTCTCCGTCTCCGTCTTCGACTCCGTCTTCATCTGTCTTCATCTGACTTCCTCTGACTTCATCTGTCTGGCCCACTGCGTCTCGCGTATTTATTCACTTCAGTTTACTGGAGGTGAACGACTTCACGGTCATTGCCTCGTCTGTCACGTTGAAAAGCTTCTCGAAGAATCTTCTTAACGTCGGTCGTTGGCTCTTGGAATGTAGGTGAGGGCTTTTGATCCCATGTGCCGACTGAGAAACACGTGAGCCGGTCATTGCCTCTTCTGTCACGTTGAATAGCTTCTCGAAGAATCTTCTTTACGTCGGTCATTGGCTCTTGGGATGTAGGCGAGGGCCTTTGCTCACATACGACAACTGAGAAACACGTGAGCCGGTCGGGCGATGCCCTGACGGCTGAATCGACAGCGCCCGCTTATGTGGAAGTTGCTGACTTCACGGTCATTGTGTCCTCTGTTCCGCCGTTCGGCCCGCTGTTTGCGAGTATGTAACTCTCTAAACTAAACCAAGTTTTTTATTTATATTCTAATTTCTAGTTCACTTTGATTTCACTAATTTATTTACTTAAGTAGCACTCAATAATACATTCACGCATTTACACACATTTCATAATTCTAAAAGTACGATTCTCTGTTTCCAACATACGTCTTCACAAGGCAGAGTTCCTAACCGCTACTCATTACTCCTTACCTTATTACACATATATATATCGTCGACACATACTCAAATTCCTCATATAGCATCAGCTTATTGATCATAAACGTACCTCAACAGCATAAAACATATCGTCGTCGTAAAAATAACATCATAATACCTCAGTCAACCCTCAAAATCGTCGTAGCTTCCTCCAATAATTTCAAAACCTAAAAAAAATTCTCTGCTCATGTCAAAAGTGTCATCTACCTCAAATGTACTTTAAAATCATGCTCCCTTACCAAATACATCATTCAAAGCTCTCATAGTATCACAATGGTTCCGAAAAAATATGAACAGTTCACAAAGTGCAGACAAAATACAATTTCATAAGTGTGAAGTTATTCAATTGTGTAATTGCGTAAACATGTGTCACTGATGTAGTAAAAAAAATGTTTATCTCTCAGTTACATGATCAGATAGCTGTGTAATTTATGTGTTGGAGAAATATGGTACCGATGTGTAAAGTTGTATAAGCAAATACCATATTAGCTAGGGTTCCTTGTGGTTGCCACACACATGGTACACAAAGTAAGCGTGTACCCCCCTGAGGATAAATGTAATTATACCCTCAGGTGTTACAAATTACAGCAATGGAATGAAATGTATCTCGGAAAACTATCTTTGTAATTCAAAAATCTTTAAAAATAAATGTTTTAAGTACAAAATTAATCACTGAAATACGTGTCCTGTAGCGCTAAACTGTGCGTCATGTTGTAAGATAATCTCTGTGGAAGTCTCGTAGTTATCGTCCTCCGAAAGCTAAGTTCTACAGAAGTCAATGTACTTACCTGATGATACACAAAAGTGAAATGCTTTGCGTATAGATATCTTAGTTATTACGCTTATTGTTGTGATGAAGAAAGTACTGTGCTGTAACGTATTGTTGTGCTACGGAAAAGGCTGCCTCATTGTTGCTATACCACAAAAGTTACTACTAAAACATGTTTTAATTTCTTGAATAATGCCGAAAAACTGTGCAGATATAAAACAGATACACCGCAAAAGCAACATTGTAAATTGTCACTCATTAGTAACGTCGTGATAAAATCCTGTAGCTGTCACATAAACTAACCACTGTGTCATCTAGTATCTCACTGAAAGTACTTTAAATCCAGAATGTATTTTCAAGTAAATCAAAATGTTTCATTAAAATCTCAAGTTAAAAAAGCACATTATCTCTCAATAAACGGTTTTACGTGTGAAATGTGGTGTAAAACTTTGCTCTTCCTAGTACGCCGAGTTTCAACTTTAACCCAATTATCAAGTGGTATACGTCGGTGAGGAATGTTAAAATTTTTTTTCAAGGTTAGCGCTATGTTATTTTTCTCGGAGCCAGCCGGCGCAGGTGTCTGCCTGCGGTGTGGGTCAGTGTCTGTTTCTTTGTTGGAGCGCGTCGTTATTGGGATTCGGAGACCTAACTTCTACAAATTCACCTCCTCGAGAGGGCCCTGCCGTGTTTAAATCCCGCCAGTTCTGATGCAATTCAGGTCTGTCGTTACGAATATATCGTCTGTCGTCATGTCGGTAGGTTCCGTAGTTTCTTCCTTGTCCGTCACGTGGTGGAGAATTTCTCCCTGAATCGTAACTGCGCGCTGAACCGTTGCGTCTAAAGCTATTCTGTCTCCCGTAATAATAATTATTTTGGTTCCCATATTGTCTGTTTCTCTGATTGTCTCTGTGATAGTCATTACCGCGGAGAGGTGATCTTTCCCTGTAATTATTACTACTCTGCCAACGGTTGTTATACGGGTGGTGTCTGTTTCGGTCACGATTTGTGTTGTGAGAATACCCTTGTCGCGTCCAGTTATTATTTCTTTCATCGCGGAATTGCGACGGATGTGATCTGTAATTGTTGTGCTCCTGCGTTCCGCGATTGTCAGTGTCAATTTCCAGTTCTTGTAACAGTCCCTGAAATGCTTCAATGTCGTCTTTGCAACGTCCTGCTAAAATAATGTGTCGCAAATGTTCAGGCAGTTTGATTAAGCAAATGCGGATGAGTTCTGAGGGGCTGTATGGGTTTGACAGGTACTGATTCTTGTGCAACATGTCTTCAAAATATTTCACAAGACTGGAGAATTCAGATTGTTCGAAATGTTTCAT
This sequence comes from Schistocerca nitens, assembly GCF_023898315.1. NCBI lineage: Eukaryota > Metazoa > Arthropoda > Insecta > Orthoptera > Acrididae > Schistocerca > Schistocerca nitens. The sequence goes on along the minus strand of NC_064622.1, from coordinate 76,219,193 downwards.
CATTATGATGCCATGTTTTACTCGGTCTTGTGTGGCTTGAGACCAATATGCTGAGAGGAAGGCATGGTAAAATTCTCCTTCACTATGACAATCGTGAATGACCGAACAAATTCTTACAGCTGGTTCATTCTCTAAATAGCCACACATAAATTCTAATCTGTGTTCTAATGACCAGTTGGGGGGAAAACAATGAGAGAATTGATGGAGCCACGCTTGTGGATGAATGTCGTTGGCAGAATTTTTAAACGTTTTGAATTTACGTGTAGTAATGAACAGCTTATAGTCAAAGTCATCATGTCGGCGAGTCGCATATCGGTCATTGTTACGTCGTGTCGGCTGTTCCATCTCAAAATTCGGTGTGCCTTGCCAATTTCTTTTATAATTTCCGAAGTGTCCTGTGTTATTATTTTGTGGTTGTTCCGTATTTCTATGTCCCTCTTCCCGTATTGGGGCGCGAGTGTCCTCTGAAATACGTAATTCTTGTATTATCTGTGTCAGCTGATCTTGTACTTCGCGGATTTCTCTTTTGTACTGTGTATTGATTTGATTTTGATTTTGTTTGAATTTTCTAATTTCTTCATACTCTTCTGTGTCGTTAAAGACTACCGGTTTTGTGTCGTTCAGATTATCATCTACCTTCGTAGATAAGTTAGTGAACTGATCCGAAAGTTCGGCTACTTTCTCCGATAGTGAACACATTTCCTCAGTGTGTTTTTCTGAACCAAGTTTCAGAGTGTCCATTTGTGTTGAAATCGAATCTACTGTGTCCTTTAAGTTTTCTTGAGTTTTTTCAAGTTGCGTAACCGAATCGGTAGATGCAACTGAGTCAATTTTAGCCGACAAGGTCTCATGATTTTCATGAACAATGGTTTGCAGTTCTTTTATGGCTGCTTCGTGATTCTGTAGTGCATTTTCATGCCGCGAAAAAATAGGTTGGAAATGCTCACAAATTTGTGTTTTTACATCATTACAGACTTTTTGACATTTCGATTCGATGTTATGTAACTCAGTAGTTAAATCTTCACGTGTTTGTTCAAGCGTGGTGTGAAGATTTTGTTCCATTGCGTCTAACTGTTGCTGTGTTTGTCTCTGGTGTTGTTCCATTGTGTCTAACTTTTGAAGCTTTTCCTGTGTTTGTCTCTGATTTTGTTCCATTGTGTCTAATTTTTCAAGCTTTTGCTGTGTTTGTCTCTGGTTTTGTTCAATTTGTCTCTGATTTTGTTCCATTTGTTGCATTAATTGCAATAATAATGTATTAGTGTCTGGAATCTGTTTCTCTATGCTTTTTGGCAGTGCATTTTCACCGGCAACATTCACATTTTGACAAGCAGAAAATGTATCTTGACTCATTTGAGAAAACGGTGATGACCCAGAACCTGAATCTACAGTATTTGCGAGATCGTGTCGTGTCATTTCGGCTTCCTGAGGCGAGCTATTGCCGACCGATCGATCGATAATGCTTCCCTCTTCACTAATTGTTTCACTGTCCACGCCATTGTTTGAAACCCGCTCCATTTCCCTATGCGCAATTACCAAATTACTACTATTAACATTAGTTAATTCATTATTCTGCGGCGCTAACATACTGCTTTCGTCTTCGCTGTCATTTCTCAATTTACTTTGGAGCCTAGTGTTACGTTTTTCACACGCCATTATTGTCATAGTGTTTCACACGACAACACAGAAAAACACAATTTCAAGAGCAAAAATAAGAGAACACATTAACATAACACTGAGAATAATATCTAGTTAATTGCAGCTGCGAAATACTTGGTGCAAATCTACATGCATGCCACAACTGTTTTACTGTACAACAATGAAAAAACTACAACTACAATGGAAATTCTCTACAATTACGCGCTAGCAATAAACAAAATCTACACTAATTACACAAACTACAAGAAAAAAATCAGAAGATTCCAGGTTCGAATCCTGGCAGGGTCGCCATATGAAACGTCCCCTTTGAACAATTTTACAACTGTGCTTAAACTGACACAAAATATATATAGCGCAACGCAATCTGACTTTCAACACACAATATTTTGTTAGCGCAACGCAATCTGACTTTCAAAATTCTCTACAAGAGAATGGCCCTGACTAACATTAAACTATACGTCTCACAAATCACTTACCTCACCAAAAATCTTCGCTGCTCAAGCTACTGCAATACAGCGAGCGCCACTACTGCCAGCTAAATAAAAGATTCAAACTATGGAAGGCACTAACTACTGATGGGGATAGTTAGCAAATGAAAGATATTAATAGAGAACAAACAATGTATTTACCTTGATATCATGACAAATTACAAAACTCCGCCATCTCTCTCCCCACATCCACCACTGCTGGCGGCTCACCTCCAACTGCGCAACGCTACGCGCTGTTCACAGCCAGCTGCCTAACACTACAATGGTTGAGTATTACAACAATGCAAAGCAGCCACAGACTGCACACGGCACAGCCGGTGATTTTCATACTGAGGTGGCGTTACCAATAAAAAAACCTAAACAGCCTACTTACAGAGTGAATAGGACCGGCACAACAGGAACCGCTAACAACAAATCGGTCATTACAACTGAGGAGTGAGTAGGTCCTCTAACGGAATAAATTACGCTCACAGGAAACTATGATATTGGGAAAAAAAATATTTGTTTTGTTGTCCCGTACAAACTCCAAGAGCTTCTGTAAACATGAATCATGAAGTATTACGTATTTTCTTCTCTTCTTAGGTACCATTGCAAGAATGTTAATTATTCAGAATTGTTTTTTAATTACATAAATTTGAAATACAAGCACTCTCAAAAATTATAATTTTTTGATGCGTGGAGATGATTAGTATGTAGAATTTAAGTAAATTTTTTTTTTTACATTCCATTGGAATGAATAATCACGAACGTCGAACAGACAGTTTTCTGAAATACGGGAAAATTTCCTTGCACACGTATAAGTTTCACATTAATAATGAAGTGGTGTTAGGTTGCTAAGTGCAAATAACAACTCCAAGAGAAAGATAAATTTTACCTTGTCCATGTAGTTTGTCTTCCCTCTGAGATCATAATAATATACGAGTAATTAATTAATTCGTAGAAATGCCTTTGCTCCTGTCCTGGCATTTATCTGTATAACATTAAACAGTCCGCATGTAATAGCAGAAATCGTACTCTAAGCTTCGATGCTTAAAACAGACCTACTTCCGAAGAAGGCAGATACACAGAAGATCGCTCAGAAACATACGATAAGAGAAATTCTATTAATTCTCTCGAGCTGTGACTCCGTAAAATACGTCTTTGTGAAGTCTTTTGCTTAAATTACGACAGAACCTGTAAAGTCTGGTGTAGATATTACAAAGCAAATTTTGTACACAATAGTAAATCTTCAACAATGCAGAACAGAAAAGGATGTAGACGTGAAACGGGACTAGAGAGGCTATATAAGCTCCGGTCACGTCTCTGATAACCAACACCCTAGACTCTACACCCTTTGGGAGAGCACAGCAGCCGGCCGTTGTGGCCGAGCGGTTCTAGGCGCTTCAGTCTAGAACCGCGCGACCGCTACGGTCGCAGGTTCGAATCCTGCCTCGGGCATGGATGTGTGTCATGTCCTTGGGTTAGGTTTAAATACACTCCTGGAAATTGAAATAAGAACACCGTGAATTCATTGTCCCAGGAAGGGGAAACTTTATTGACACATTCCTGGGGTCAGATACATCACATGATCACACTGACAGAACCACAGGCGCATAGACACAGGCAACAGAGCATGCACAATGTCGGCACTAGTACAGTGTATATCCACCTTTCGCAGCAATCCAGGCTGCTATTCTCCCATGGAGACGATCGTAGAGATGCTGGATGTAGTCCTGTGGAACGGCTTGCCATGCCATTTCCACCTGGCGCCTCAGTTGGACCAGCGTTCGTGCTGGACGTGCAGACCGCGTGAGACGACGCTTCATCCAGTCCCAAACATGCTCAATGGGGGACAGATCCGGAGATCTTGCTGGCCAGGGTAGTTGACTTACACCTTCTAGAGCACGTTGGGTGGCACGGGATACATGCGGACGTGCATTGTCCTGTTGGAACAGCAAGTTCCCTTGCCGGTCTAGGAATGGTAGAACGATGGGTTCGATGACGGTTTGGATGTACCGTGCACTATTCAGTGTCCCCTCGACGATCACCAGTGGTGTACGGCCAGTGTAGGAGATCGCTCCCCACACCATGATGCCGGGTGTTGGCACTGTGTGCCTCGGTCGTATGCAGTCCTGATTGTGGCGCTCACCTGCACGGCGCCAAACACGCATACGACCATCATTGGCACCAAGGCAGAAGCGACTCTCATCGCTGAAGACGACACGTCTCCATTCGTCCCTCCATTCACGCCTGTCGCGACACCACTGGAGGCGGGCTGCACGATGTTGGGGCGTGAGCGGAAGACGTCCTAACGGTGTGCGGGACCGTAGCCCAGCTTCATGGAGACGGTTGCGAATGGTCCTCGCCGATACCCCAGGAGCAACAGTGTCCCTAATTTGCTGGGAAGTGGCGGTGCGGTCCCCTACGGCACTGCGTAGGATCCTACGGTCTTGGCGTGCATCCGTGCGTCGCTGCGGTCCGGTCCCAGGTCGACGGGCACGTGCACCTTCCGCCGACCACTGGCGACAACATCGATGTACTGTGGAGACCTCACGCCCCACGTGTTGAGCAATTCGGCGGTACGTCCACCCGGCCTCCCGCATGCCCACTATACGCCCTCGCTCAAAGTCCGTCAACTGCACATACGGTTCTCGTGCACGCTGTCGCGGCATGCTACCAGTGTTAAAGACTGCGATGGAGCTCCGTATGCCACGGCAAACTGGCTGACACTGACGGCGGCGGTGCACAAATGCTGCGCAGCTAGCGCCATTCGACGGCCAACACCGCGGTTCCTGGTGTGTCCGCTGTGCCGTGCGTGTGATCATTGCTTGTAGAGCCCTCTTGCAGTGTCCGGAGCAAGTATGGTGGGTCTGACACACCGGTGTCAATGTGTTCTTTTTTCCATTTCCAGGAGTGTAGTTCTAAGCTACAGGGGACTGATGATCTCAGATGTTAAGTCCCATAGTGCTCAGAGCCATTTGAACCATTTTAAGAGCACAGAAAATAGCTGAACGTCTGTCGCAGCTACGGACTTCACAACTAACAAGGTTCGTTTTCCGCAATGATCACGCTTTATGTAACTGCTTGTAGCCGAGAGGGTTGGAGCAACGACTCAGAAATACTTTTGTAACTGGGTGGTTTCCTGTCGAGGTGGAATTTCCAATGTTTCTGTTTTTTTATAAAATCAGTTTATAGCGGTTGGTAAGCTGATGTCCTTTATTTCTCTTGTATTCTGTTTCTTATTTAAATGTGAGCGTGGACTGTAAGTGAACCCGAAAATGGTCATATGCGAAAAAAAGCAATTGCAGAACCAGACTGCCAAATAAAAAATTATTATTGAAACAATGATTCGGATTTTCCTTTCATAAACTTTTTCAGTAGTTATTACAGGTAAATAATATTGTAGAGACTACATTAGTTAGCTGAGTTCATTACTTTCTTTGGCTTCAATGGACCTGGGGCACTAACGTTACCAGGTCTGTAGTAGAGGTCCATCTCTCCACCACAACAGTTCCTTCAGGGGTACTATTCCCATATGTTCAGTGAAGAACCTGTAGCTTTAGAATTTAGTGGTAAAGAGGGGGAAAACGGAAGCAACGTTAAAAGCTTGAGTCAGTTCTAGAAGCGCGTTCAGAGAGCCTCATTAATCAAGACAGCTGCTGGCTATAATATAGAAATCTGAGTTAGTATACTTTTCCGCCTTAAACCCTACGGTCTCGATCAGATCTAATAAAGTATTATTAACGCCCCAGCAAATTCAGAGTTCTCGTAGATGGAGCACAACAGACTGTGATTGAGAAGAAACGATCCTGGCCTTTGCCACCAGTAATTTCAGATTTGAACAGTTGACTCGGTCGATTAGTATTCGGAAGGCGCAGCCAGTGTGAAATCTGCTAAGACTTATTGCGGCAGTTAACACATCAACGTTTCATTATGGTCAGTATCATATGTTGCTGTGACGCACAAAACTGGAAGATAATAACACGAAATTTTGTGTCCTTGCTGAAGCGAGGTTTTGAACCCTGACTTTCGTGTATCTTGCAGCTGGACGACCAATGTTGTTTGAAATAAAATGCCAATTAAAAAACACCTTCAGCCGTCTATATTTCCAATTTTATTTTAATTATGCGGCCAGTTTCGGCGTTTCACTACGCCATCTTCAGGCTCCCTGATCGACGTGTACGAAAGAATCCTACCTCATATGCGATAAAAAAGCGGACACCATTCAGTAACTGGTATCCGTAGACTTCTTTTTAACAACGCGATCCCTTCGTTCATTAACTGCACTCTGCGCAGTTTTTTGGGACGTATTGGTGCGGTGCATGGACAGACTACATGCGAATTTGATGTTACATCGTCTTCTTGGTGTTGATATTTCAGTAGCTAGCAGTTGTGTATTGATGACGTATTCAGTACCTGACAAGATCGTAAAAACGGGGCAGTTAAGAAAATATCGCTAGTTTGGCTCACTCATGAGTATTGCTCATCAGTCAAGAAGCCTTAGCAGGTGTGATTTACAGACGAAATACGAATGATCCAAAGAAGGGCGCCGCGTACCTTCGCGGTTTCCTTCATTGAGTGCGACGACGTCACTAAGACGATGCTGAGACGCTGTCAGCAGAGGATGTACGAGAATCGTTTTGCAGGAGGGAGGGGCATAGTGTAGAGATTCCGAAAGCATTCGCTCCACGAAGGTTGGTGCCAACATTTTTTTCCCAGAAAAATTCAAACTGCTTCGTAGATAATTCTTCCGCACAGATCGAATGTAACAGACTGCCACAAAAATCGCGATGTACTCGTAACACGAGGAACCCTTCACATCACCCTCGGCACAGAAGTGAGAGTATACAGAAAGGAAAGCAGAGAGCGGCTCCATTGATTTCATGAAATGAATTATTACGCGCGATGCCATATTGAAACCGAGTAAAAGCGAAACGATAGCTGCTTACTACTGCGGCTCGAAATGGACGCTCTTAAAAAACGGAAGTAATCTGACAGAATATGTGAAAACTTTTATGAAAGGAAACGGTAATGAAACAAGTTACGATAAATCTGTAGCCAAAAATTATCAAATAAGCTTTTAAATTCATTAACGTCACACGTAAAGGCTGATTCTAGCTTCTTAACTTTTCTTTTCAGGGACTTTGAGCTGTTAAATATTATGGGGCACTCTGCAGGAGTTCCTGTGTTCGTATCGAGTTTCACGTTTTCAATCTGAAAGTTACACATTAGTATGATTTATTTGCATGTCTGGATGAAGACATTAATGACGATTGACACCCATCCGAAATCAACTCGAAACAAATTGTTGCGCACGGGCAAACTGGGTAAGGCTACCTCTCACGATAAAGGGGAAATCCGGGTTCGAATTTCAGTCCGGCGTAAATTTTCACATCTCAGTAATGCGAAGTATGTCTGTACCTAATGCAGCAGATGCCAAGATATTCGCGATCAACGAATTTACACTGCCGAGAGAAAAATGCCAATTAGTGCGACAGGAAAGACGAGGTCGGTTTTGATTCGATGCCGGCATATGCCACCTGGGGGATGGTAGAAATGTTGATAATGTTTTCATCATAGTCCGCCAACAAATGGCGTATTAGCATAGCTACCAGTGCGCCGTCTGTGTCTACCCTTTAACAGGGAATGGTCACCACCAGAAGGCGCAGTGTGGCGCACACGTGTGAAGAAAGTAGCAAACATGCTACGGAGATGCACTCGTGCTTCCTGGAGCCAAACGAGGGAGTTAGAAAGGGGTGAAATTGAGGCCATCCGTATAGGCGATGGTCCCTTCGGAGGACTGCCCCACAATCTGGACGTGCCGCTGCAGTTGCGCAACATTGTGGGTGTCAGTAGTCACGTGTGAAGAAAGTAGCAAACATGCTACGGAGATGCACTCGTGCTTCCTGGAGCCAAACGAGGGAGTTAGAAAGGGGTGAAATTGAGGCCATCCGTACAGGCGATGGTCCCTTCGGAGGACTGCCCCACAATCTGGACGTGCCGCTTCAGTTGCGCAACATTGTGGGTGTCAGTAGTCACGTGTGAAGAAAGTAGCAAACATGCTACGGAGATGCACTCGTGCTTCCTGGAGCCAAACGAGGGAGTTAGAAAGGGGTGAAATTGAGGCCATCCGTACAGGCGATGGTCCCTTCGGAGGACTGCCCCACAATCTGGACGTGCCGCTTCAGTTGCGCAACATTGTGGGTGTCAGTAGTCACGTGTGAAGAAAGTAGCAAACATGCCACGGAGATGCACTCGTGCTTCCTGGAGCCAAACGAGGGAGTTAGAAAGGGGTGAAATTGAGGCCATCCGTATAGGCGATGGTCCCTTCGGAGGACTGCCCCACAATCTGGACGTGCCGCTTCAGTTGCGCAACATTGTGGGCGCCAGTGGTCACGTGAATATTCTCACAATTATAGACGAGTTTCTGGACGTCCACGCAGCAAAGACGCCCATCAGGATCGTATTATAAGGGCAGCAGTGGAAGATCGTTCAACCAGCAGTGGCAGTTCGTACATCTACCACAGCACAGATACGACAGCTTGTGAGCCTAGACGTGTCAACACGAACTGTTGCGAATCTGTTACTAGCAGTGGAAGTACCGGCACGCACGCCTCTAGTCGGTCTTCCACTCACGCCACAGCGTCGACATGCACGGCCCGACTGGCGCCATCAGAGGATCACTTGGAAGATCGAATGGCGCCTCGTGGTCTTCAGCGATGAAAGCCGATTCTGCCTGTACGCGAGTGACGGTCGTTTGTGCATACGACGTAGACTTCGTGACCGAATTCTCGTAGAGTGCATTCGTCCAAGACTTACTGGGTTCGCTCCAGGTCTTAAGGTCTGGAATGCTGTAAGTTAAAACTGTCGTTCACGGTTGATGCTTCTTGGGGGAGGGGGGGACACTAACGAGCGCTCGGTACATACAGAACGTTGTTAGACCCGTTCTTTCGCCGCCCTTGCAACAGGAAAACACCCGCCCACATACTGCCCGTGAAACTCATCGTGCTCTACAGGACGTGCAGCAACTTCCCTGCCCAGCACGATCTCCAGATTTGTCACCAATCGAGCGCGTGTGACATCTACATCTACATGATTACTCTGCAATTCACATTTAAGTGCTTGGCAGAGGGTTCATCGAACCACAATCATACTATCTCTCTACCATTCCACTCCAGAACAGCGCGCGGGAAAAACGAACACCTAAACCTTTCTGTTCGAGCTCTGATTTCTCTTATTTTATTTTGATAATCATTCCTACATATGTAGGTTGGGCTCAACAAAATATTTTCGCATTCTCAAGAGAAAGTTGGTGACTGAAATTTCATAAATAGATCTCGCCGCGACGAAAAACGTCTTTGCTTTAATGACTTCCATCCCAACTCGCATATCATATCTGACACACTCTCTCCCCTATTAAGTGATAATACAAAACGAGCTGCCCTTTTTTGCACCCTTTCGATGTCCTCCGTCAATCCCACCTGGTAAGGATCCCACACCGCGCAGCAATATTCTAACAGAGGACGAACGAGTGTAGTGTAAGCTGTCTCTTTAGTGGACTTGTTGCATCTTCTAAGTGTCCTGCCAATGAAACGCAACCTTTGGCTCGCCTTCCCCACAATATTATCTATGTGGTTTTTCCAACTGAAGTTGTTCGTAATTTTAACACCCAGGTACTTAGTTGAATTGACAGCCTTGAGAATTGTACTATTTGTGGAGTAATCGAATTCCAACGGATGTCTGTTGGAACTCATGTGGATCACCTCACACTTTTCGTTATTTAGTGTCAACTGCCACCTGCCACACCATAAGCAATCTCTTCTAAATCGCTTTGCAACTGATACTGGTCTTCGGATGACCTTACTAGACGATAAATTACAGCATCATCTGCGTACAATCTAAGAGAACTGCTCAGATTGTCACCCAGGTCATTTATATAGATCAGGAACAGCAGAGGTCCCAGGACGCTTCCCTGGGGAACACCTGATATCAATTCAGTTTTACTCGATGATTTGCCGTCTATTGCTACGAACTGCGACCTTCCTGACAGGAAATCACGAATCCAGTCGCACAACTGAGACGATACCCCATAGGCCCGCAGCTTGATTAGAAGTCACTTGTGAGGAACGGTGTCAAAAGCTTTCCGGAAATCTAGAAGTACGGAATCGACTCGTGCGGCTCGTCAACCAACTCTTACAGAATTAAGTGAACAGGTCGAGCATGTGGAGCCTAACTTATTCCAGGACAGTGTTCGCCATATGTACGATCGGCTGGATGCCAGCGTCAGAGCCGCCCGTGGAGACTAAAACAGGTGCCAACGTGGTCGATACCTAGGACTTCAGAAGCACAACCACTTGAGTCTTTTTTTGGGTGCATCATCAGTCTTCTGACTGGTTTGATGGGGCCCGCCACGAATTCATCTCCCGTGCTAAACTCTTTGTCTCAGAGTAATACTTGCAACCTAATTCCTAAACTATTTCTAGTTGCTGGCTGTATTCCAATTTTTCCCTCTATAATTTTTACCCTCTACAGCTCGCTGCAGCACTATACTACTTATTCCCTTGTAAGTAGGCTGTTTGGGTTTTTATATTGGTAACGTCACGTAGCTCTCTGTATGAAAATCACTGACTGTGCTGTGTGCAGTCTGTGGCTGGTTTGCATTGTTGGAATTTTTGCTATTGTAGTGTTGGGCAGTTGGATGTGAACAGCGCGTAGCGTTGCGCAGTTTGAGGTGAGCCGCCAGCAGTGGTGTATACGGGGAGAGAGATGGTAGAATTTTGAGAGCTGACGATCTGAACGTGTGTCCATCAGAAAGAGTAAATTTGTAATATTGGATATCATGAACTTTATATACTCGTATATAACTTTGAACATTATTAAGGTAAATACATTGTTTGTTCTCTATCAAAATCTTTCATTTGCTAAGTATGGCTATCAGTAGTTAGTGCCTTCAGTAGTTAGAATTCAGCGGGCCGTATTGGCGCACGCTGTGTTTGAGTAACGAAGATTTTTGTGAGGTAAATGATTCATGAAAGATGTAGGTTAGTGTTAGTCAGGGCCATTCTTTTGTAAGGATTATTGAAAGCCGGCCGCGGTGGTCTCGCGGTTCTAGGCTCGCAGTCCGGAACCGTGCGACTGCTACGGTCGCAGGTTCGAATCCTGCCTCGGGCATGGATGTGTGTGATGTCCTTAGGTTAGTTAAGTTTAAGTAGTTCTAAGTTCTAGGGGACTAATGACCACAGCAGTTGAGTCCCATAGTGCTCAGAGCCATTTGAACCATTTTTGATTATTGAAAGTCAGATTGCGTTGCGCTAATATACTGTATATATTGTGCGTCAGTTTAGTGATGATCAGAATAAGTAAAGAGAGAAATGTCTGAGTACGTTCAGTTTTGCTCAGCTGTTTCAAAATCAAATAACGTAAGGGGTTTACCAGCACAGTAATTATAAAATTTTTCTAAGGGGATGTTTCACCCTGATATCGTAACAGATGTCCTACCATCCTGTCCCTTTTTCTCGTTAGTGTTTTCCTTATATTCCTTTCCTCGCCTGCCGATAATCTCGGCGTTGAGCGTCCGTAAACTCCTCTTTCATAGCCGATTTTACAGAGAACCTCGCCATTACGTACCTTACCAGTCCACTTAATTTTCAACATTCTTTTGTAGCACCAAATCTCAAATGCTTCGATTCTCTTCTTTTCCGGTTTTCCCACAGTCCATATTTCACTACCATACAATGCCGTGCTCCAAACATACATTCTCAGAAATTTCTGCCTCAAATTAAGGTCTGTATTTGATACTAAGAAACTTCTCTTGGCCAGGAATGCCCTTCTTGCCCGTGCAAGTCTGCTTTTGATGCCTTCCTTGCTCCGTCCGTCATGGGTTATTTTGCTGACTAGGTAGCACATTCCTTCATCTACTTCGTGATCACCAATCCTGATGTTAAGTTTCTCGCTGCTCTCATTTCTGCTACTTCTCACTACTTGCTTCTCTCTTCGATTTATTCATTAGATTGTTCACTCCATTCATCAGATCCTGTAATTCTTCTTCACTTTCACTTAGGATAGAAGTGTCATCAACGAATCATATCACCGATATCCTTCCTCCTTTAATTTTAATTAAACACTTGAACCTTTATTTTATTTCCGTCATTGCCTCTTCGCATTATAGATGGAACTGTAGAAGCGAAAGACTACGTTCACGTCTTACACCCTTTTTAATCCGAGCACTTCGTTCTTGGTCTTTCACTCTAATTTTTCCCTCTTGCTTCTTGTACATATTGTATAGTATCTGTCTTTCACTATAGATCACCCAAATTTTTCTCATAATTTCGAACATCTTGCACCGTTTGACACTGTCGAACGTTTCTTCCACGTCGACAAATACTATGAACGTGTCACGATTTTTCTTTAGTCTTGCTTCTATTATCAATCGCAACGTCAGAAGTGCTTCTCTGTCGCCTCTACCTTTCCTAAAGCCAAACTGCTAGTCATCTGACACAGCCTCAATTTTCCCTTTCGTTTTTCTGTGTGTTATTCTTGTCAGCAACTTGAATGTATTAAATGTTAAATTGATTGTGCGGTAGTTCTCGCACTTTTAGCCTCTCTCATTCATTGCAAGTGTTTGGATGATGTTTTCCCGAAAGTCGGATGGTATATCACCGTACTCATACATTCTACACACCAACGTGATTTATCGTTTATTGCCAGTTCCCCCAATGATTTTAGAAATTCTGATGGAATGTTATATATCCCTTCTGTCTTATTTGATTTTAAGTCTCCCAAAAATGCTGATCCGTAAATGGAATCATTTCATGTACTCCATATGCACTGTTCAACCACAAATCTTCAACGAATTGGAAATAAAAATAAAAATGTTCATTTGACACCACAAACGGTCGTGAAGCCACAGTCGCTAAAACAATGAAATTTTTGAAAAGTTACATAACTAGTTTCGGCGTACTGATAGGCCTTTTTGAATTGTAATCACAAACCTGAAAAACAGCATTAATAATAGCAATCACACTCCTTTCAAATATTACGAAAAATACGCTAAAACCAGTAAACTGAAGCAAAGGGAGCAGAGACGGGTCACAAGACGTCATGACAGTTTTTGGTTGGTCAGTCATTTGAATTATTAATGCATTGTAGATGGAAACTGCATCGGGATGAAAGATCTTATATACAGGGTTATTACAAATGATTGAAGCGATTTCACAGCTCTACAATAACTTTATTATTTGAGATATTTTCACAATGCTTTGCACACACATACAAAAACTCAAAAAGTTTTTTTAGGCGTTCACAAATGTTCGATATGTGCCCCTTTAGTGATTCGGCAGACATCAAGCCGATAATCAAGTTCCTCCCACACTCGGCGCAGCATGTCCCCATCAATGAGTTCGAAAGCATCGTTGATACGAGCTCGCAGTTCTGGCACGTATCTTGGTAGAGGAGGTTTAAACACTGAATCTTTCACATAACCCCACAGAAAGAAATCGCATGGGGTTAAGTCGGGAGAGCGTAGAGGCCATGACATGAATTGCTGATCATGATCTCCACCACGATCGATCCATCGGTTTTCCAATCTCCTGTTTAAGAAATGCCTTTTCCGTAAGATTTTCCAAACCGTCGGCTGTGGTACGTTTAGCTCCCTGCTTGCTTTATTCGTCGACTTCCGCGGGCTACGCGTGAAACTTGCCCGCACGCGTTCAACCGTTTCTTCGCTCGCTGCAGGCCGACCCGTTGATTTCCCATTACAGAGGCATCCAGAAGCTTTAAACTGCGCATACCATCGCCGAATGGAGTTAGTAGTTGGTGGATCTTTGTTGAACTTCGTCCTGAAGTGTCGTTGCACTGTTATGACTGACTGATGTGAGTGCATTTCAAGCACGACATACGCTTTCTCGGCTCCTGTCGCCATTTTGTCTCACTGCGCTCTCGAGCGCTCTGGCGGCAGAAACCTGAAGTGCGGCTTCAGCCGAACAAAACTTTATGAGTTTTTCTACGTATCTGTAGTGCGTCGTGACCATATGTCAATGAATGGAGCTATAGTTAATTTATGAAATCGCTTCAATCATTTGTAATAGCCCTGTACTCTTGCATTACGTCCTGCAGTGATGCAACTAACGTTTTGCAAAATGATCGTTGCTTCACTGCACCAAACAAAAATTGTCGACATCATGTGACTCATGTCAGTTGCCTTTGCTTCTGTTTAATGGTTTTAGTGTATTTTTCGAAATATTTAAAAGAAGTGGGGTTGCAATTATTAAAGCAGTTTTCCAGGTTTGTGGTTTCATTTGAAGAAAGCTATTCAGTACGTCGGAACTAGTTATGTAACCTTTTAAAAATATCATTGTTTTAGTGACTGTGGCTTGATGACCGTTTGTGGTGTTAAATAAACATTTTAAATTTCACTCAGTCACACTCCTTGATGACAGTTATGTCGGAATACAATTGGAAAGCTCTAAAAACGTGTACTAACTTTATTCTGTCAATGTATTTCGAATTAACATAGGTATTACTTTAAAAGAAGAAAGTAGGCTTCATTAAAAATTAATTTATACAAATGTTTTGAATTATGCCCACACCTATAAGTTCATTAACATATTATTTAATACAAATCACTTTCGTTTAATTAATGACGATTGGTAAGTGTCACAAAGAAACTTTTGTCAAGCTTAGTCCTAAATATGAGATGTTTTCAGCTTTTCCATTATAGAATAGTTGGTGTGGAATGTCTTCTTCATCAATTTCTTCCAATAGTAAATACAACAATCACTAATTTAAGAAATGTGCGTCTACTTGCACGACTGAGCAGCAGGCTACTTGCACGCGGCGCTCAAATAACATGAAGAACGATTTTCACAATAGGGTAGTGAGATGTGGCTTTCCTTCCAACCTTGAAAACAATTTGGATGTGTTAGCTACATTTAGAACACAGCAACGCACCACCCAAAAGAACCAATTTTAAAAAAGCTAGTGACCATATTTTTTCGCTGCATACTCTTCAGAGTTTATACTGCAGAATACTAAGACATTAACAATCACAGTAACTGTGACCAATATGGACATAGTGGACGCTTCATAATCGAGCTCTGATATGAAATTATATGATACAAAAGAAATCAATTTTGTGCACCATTTAGTCACCTCAGAGTGGATACAGTAGTGAAGAACGTGCAGCTGCGAAACAAGTATTTTTTTAATGTTTTAAATGAAAAGCAGAACCTCTATCGAAAATCTAACCCCGTGAGTTGATCCAGCGTTGCCTCATTTACATGCATTTTCTATAGTTTAGTGAGCTTTTATTGTTTATTGCAAGAGTATCGGAAAACTCATTTTCCTCACGAACTGCTTTCAGCCGCTTTATGGGAATCGCACGTTACTTTCCTGTGTGGCCTTTCCTCTTACTATTGCTCGTTATATGTTTCTAACTTCAACAGTTTACTTGTAGGCAAGCCCAATGGTGAAAATGCACAGTTAATCGAGATTGATGCCGAGTTTCCATTCTGTATAAGCTCTGTTTTGTGCACAGGATGTACTGCATGCGAAAAATTATGTGTACAGTCGAGTCACGGAACAGAGAGTATACGGAATGGAAACTCGGCTGCAATCCGTGTGCCAAAATTCAGTGAGCACGCACCAAGCCAACCATATTGGAACCGAGTAAACAGCTGACTCTGAAGCACAAGGAGAATGGATACGTTTTGTTCACTTTATTGAGCTTATGTGATAAGTTTTTAACTTCAAATTTATCATAAATTCTTTCATTAGCGTTATCTTTCGTAAAAGCTTTCAGTTATTCGGTTTCATTACTTCCGTTTTTCGAGAACGCCCATTTTGAGCCGTAGTGGCAGGAAGACATGCGAGTCAAGGGAGCTGTCCTCTGCTTCCAGCCCCCATAAAACTAACATACAAACGTCATAGTCACAAATTTGTGTTCAAACATGTCGATATTCCAGACACACAACACTCATTAGCGTGAGAAACACAGATACATGGAAAGCTCACCGGCCGGGGTGGCCGAGCGGTTCTGGCGCTACAGTCTGGAACCGCGCGACCGCTACGGTCGCAGGTTCGAATCCTGCCTCGGGCATGGATGTGTGTGATGTCCTTAGGTTAGTTAGGTTTAAGTAGTTCTAAGTTCTAGGGGACTGATGACCGTAGAAGTTAAGTCCCATAGTGCTCAGAGCCATTTGAAATGGAAAGCTCTTCCCTATCACTTCAACTTATATGAAAGCTATCATCTTTCACCTGCCAGAAAGTAATTCGATTTCATCCCTATGCGAGATCCTAATGAATTCACAGTTAGATTAGTGACAGTAACGACGTCTCACAGAAAGTCAGCGCACTGTGGAAACCGACAGAAGGTGCCACGTGTATCTCAAACCAGGCTTACCTGTTAACAGCCTCGGCAAGGCTCTCATTTCAAAATCGTTCAGTTATAATATATCAGTCCTCATTATTTTATCGGTTTCGGAAACTAACACACGACTTTGCGTCTCTACTAATTTTTAGTTGTCTTCTGTGGGACTATTACGAAAATATATCTAGTTTTACTTTCCTTCATTCGTGAGCAGTTTTTAGAAACAAATTTTTATCATTTATTTTTCATGAATCATCACTTCCCTTTGTTTAATTTCAAGTTGTCAAACGAGATTATAGGGCCAACTTCAATTTTTGGACTACGTGATGCACAACAGAGACGGAAGTAATTCTTAACTGGATCGAGCGGCGGTAAAAAAAGACCTAGAACTAGTCCGCTTTTAAACCGTAATGGTGTCCACGTAGCAGTCGGAACAAACAACTGAAACCAGAAATAAATAGCAACGAAATTATGAATTCCCATTGGAACACAGTATACGAAATGTTTCAAAAAGATTTGTTGGGTTAACAAGGCCAAAACTGCAACATGGCTAACGACAGAAACGTGGAGTGAATTTTAACTTATGCTACGAAATTAACAGTCTACCATGAAGTCAGTTCCGAGTTGCTCGTTCGTGAGGCTACCAGTAGTGGTCTCCGTGGATCAGCTAGCTAGCTGACTCGTTCGTTACCCAAAGGGCGTCGAGTGCAACTGACATCTATTCCGTCGAAACTACGGCTCCGTACCTCTTACACCCCCTACGCTTCTACAACGTAACCAGCAGTTTCAAAACCTAACGAGAGACGTAGGAGAGAATGGAACACATTGAATTGCAAAAAAAATTTTTTTCACTGCTTCGTCCAGTAATTTTAGTACGGATCTGTGGTTTTCACCCTTTGAAGAGTAATTTTTTAAGTATCAAATATTCTCATAAGAATGACCATCAACAGTAGCTTGTAAGTTACACGTCTTGGAGGAAAAATGGGTAAACGGTTCATTTTGGATCACACCTGGTATACTGTAAACCAGTCTACAGTTATTTCTCACATAAATTACACCACGGTAAAAAAACCGCAACAATTTAGGGTTACGTAATTTCGGGAAGACGTTTGTCTGCCGCGCGGGATTAGCCGAGCGATCTAGGGCGCTGCAGTCACGGACTGGGCAGCTGGTCCCGGCGGAGGTTCGACTCCCCCCCTCGGACATGGGTGTGTGTGTTTGTCCTTAGGATAATTTAAGTTAAGTAGTGCGTAAGCTTGGGGACTGATGACCTTAGCAGTTAAGTACCATAAGATTTCACACACATTTGAACTTTTTTTTTTAAAGACGTTTGTCTAAGTAACATATTGAAGTGATTAACATTTCAAGACGGCATGTTAATGTGACCGTGAGGTAAGCCATTGCAAACGTCAAATGCTGGTATATTAATAACCGGTGTAGTCGCCAGAATGTTGAACGCAAGCATGCAAACGTACACGCATTATGTTGTACACATTCCGGATGTCAGTTTGCGGGATGGAATTCCATGCCTTTTGCACTTGGTCGGTCAGTACAGGGACGGTTAACGCCGGTTGTGGATGACGCTGGAATCAGATGATATCCCGGTGTGGGCGACCGTTATCCTGTTGGAAAATACACCCCCCCCACCCCACCCCCTCCTTCCCGTAATGATGTTGATGAATGGCAGCACAACAACTAGTTGAATCAGCTGACTGAAACATAAATCGGCAGTCAGGGTCAGTGGGATAACGACGAGACTGCTCGTGATGCCAGACGGAATCGCACACGAGACATAAACCCAGGTATAGGCCCACTGTGTCTAGCACGCTGACAGGTTGGTTGCAGGCCCTCAACTGACCTCCTCCTAACCACTGGCACCAAGGTAGAACCAGCTTTCATCAGAAAACACAACAGACCACCACGCTGCCCTCCGATGAACTCTCGCTTGACACCGCTGAAGTCGCAATGTCGGTGGTTTGTTGTCAATGGAAGCACGCTACAGGACGTCTGGCTCGGAGCCGTCCTTGAGGTAATCGATTTGTAACAGTTCGTTGTGTCACTGTGATGCCAACTGCTAGTCAGATTGCTGCTGCAGATGCAGTACGATGCGTCAGAGCCATACGCCGAACACGATGGTCTTTCGTCTCGGTAGCGCCGCGTTTCGCGATGATATTCCCTCTCCGTAGTGCCGCGTGGCTCTTCGGAGATCGGTCTTCTAGTGACTGTACATTCTCGTGACCAGCGTAGCCAGCAATCATGTACAGTGGCTACATTTCTGAAGATCTCGTAGCCGTATTACAAGACCTCGTTCAAAGTCAGTGAGATGTTGATGACGGCGCCTTTGTCACCTAAAGGTGTTCTTCACTAACATCAACTGACCACGTCCAGTGTCAGAGATAACTGATGCTCACGTCCGTTACAGAGAGTATTTAAAGCAAAAGTTATTTGCATCGTCGTATCGGCGCTACTAGCGCCACACTTACGCGACTGGCACGAAATTTGAATAGACGGCATCTTTCTGATGTTGAAGCTCAGCTACCAACACTCGTTTGCGTCGATCAGCTCCTTCGTGCTTCAATTTTTTCCCGTCAATGTATATTTCTCACGTAAACTAAATAACTAAGCATAGAGATAGATAAATATGCATATTCATATGAAGTTATGGGACTTCAGCGAACTTGAATTTGTTTCCAAATTTAAATTATAACTTTTTTTTGTCACCTCCTGTTTAGCATTTTTGGAAGCACATAAGCTATGCTAATAGATGGCACGGATACCTCATCTCTTGCCTGAGAAAAAAAGAACTTCCCATCCATTTTTTCACTCTTTCTCAAAAATAACAACTGCGAAGTGCCCTTTATCATCCTTCGGTTTCCAAATTTGCCCCGCATTGTAAACTGACTCTCTGTTCTTCGGCTCGAATTTGGTCAGAACGAATGCTATTTATTTAAGTGAATAGCGCCGTAACCGGTTTCGAACTGACAAGTTCGTCATCAGACGGTTACTTAAACAAATAGCGCTGTTAATAGTTGCTGGTTGCTGTCTTCTTCTTTGTAAGAATGAACCTACGAATTAATCTATTTCGGGGGATGTGTCCAAAGCTCGAAATTCATTTTCAAATGCAACAACCTCATCCAGATTGGCATCGTTCTCTTCGTGCTGAAATTCACTATTCTCTTCATATCCTTTCATCCCCTAAAACTTCCGTTTCACCTTTTTTACAGGATTTCTGACAAAAAATTTTCTCCGATTTATAAATTAAATTTCGTTCTTTCTTGCATTTATTGTTCTTCTTTCTGCTCTCATCTTTCCGATATCCTCGAACTAACATCCTCGAATTTCTTATGGGGAAAATCCTCAAGGAGAAGATGTTCGAGTGTCTTGCACTACAGATGTTTCTGAGTGTTGCTGATCTGTTACTGACTGACGGCGCCAAAGTAAGTTTGAGATGCCTGTACTGAGACGTTACGTTCTTGTTATGATGAAAGGAAGTAGCATCTGAAGTTGTTTCATTATTCTCCTCAACTGTGTATGTTACGTCACTGAGCATAAACTCTTCATCGCTGACTATGTCATTATAAAAAAATCCAGTTTTCTTAAAGGCAGAACAAAAGTTATTGGGTGTCATAGAACAGTTTTGATAACTTTTCTGCATGCACCTACATCATAAACAGTAAGACGAATATTTTTACTTTGTAGGAGATTAAAATTTAGTGTTGCGTAACAACTTCCCTTGAATGAAGAGAGCACGTTCACGTCTAGAAGCTGCAGCTTGTTTGAAATATGTGGGGTATGGTGAGCATGTTAACCCCAGTGGCGCTTGCTAAATCACATCAGTAGTCAGATGGCTTTCGTCATTTCTTTCAGAAGGAACGATTGTCTTTACAGCTACTGGATTCATGAATGAACTGTTTCATGACATCCATAAAAAGCCAATCCTCATCACTAACCCAAAGGGGCGTAACACGTCATATGTTGCTTAAAATTTACTCGAACAAATGGTATTGCTGGGGCAAAAACGTACCCCGTGCACACCATCAAAACGCCAACTTCACCACTACTAGGCTGAAAAACCTGTTTGGTTCCTTTCTGTGTCACTGCTTTGAAAGTCTCTCTGGTATAGTAGAGACATTATTTCATCTTAAATAATAAAACTGGAGTAGCATAAAAAACTCAGGGTACCTCAGGTAGAGTTCTTCCAAATTACTGAAGGAAATTGAAACAGTATGCCAGTGAAGGACTTTCTGGATAAGCTGCAGCCCTCTGGAGTTGGCTTCTTAAATTTGGATTTCGTTTTAAGAATCCACAGAACCAGTTCACACCAGCCTTTCCTTCTGTCCAGTACTCAGGAAATTTCAGACCATCTTCCACAGCCAGTTAAAACGATAAGCTCCGGATTGTTATAAAGCTAAAGCATATTTTAGAAGCATGCAACACGTATTCCATTAATTCTTCCTCTTGCTCCGCAGAAAATGCTTTCCGATTATCATAGTCTGATGACAGCATTCCACCGAAATAAGCTTTTATTTTTTGAATGTGTCGTCAAGAAGCAGGGTAAGTTATTAAATGAGTTTTACTTGCTTGGCAAACATTCTGAATGGTTTGTTGTGTTACAACTTGATTAGTTTTTTCTGCCTTTTTCTGATACGAACGCATCATCTCTTCGTCCACGAGATCCAGAAAACAGTAGATACAGGCGCCCATGCAAATGCGGTGTTCCTTGACTTCGAAAGGCGTTCGATACCCTGCCGCCTAATGAACAAAACACGAGCGCATGGAATATCTGACCGACTGTGTGACTGGCTTGAAGAGTTTCTAGCACACAGAACATCCTGACCGGAGAGGAGTCTTCAGACTTAAGGGGACATTGTATGTCATATGCTGCCAATGTTAAATTATCGAATTATGTGACCCATTATCATGGAAACTTTTCAAGACGCCAACTTACAATTTTGAATAATTATTGAATGCAACTTTCTAGATACACTGAACTAGAATTATCACAAAAATTATATTATGGGCATGTTAATTTTTTTTAAAAAAACACTCAATTTTTTGACATAATTTTGTAAATAAATGAACATAAAAACAAAAAAACTCAGGATATTTTAATTATTCTAGTTCCACGTGTGTTGAATCTCACACTTGGCATTCCGTGAAAATTTCATGTCTCTACCATCAATACTTTTTTAGAAAACGGGTCATTTATTGCAAAAAATGTGTTTCAGAGATATTGAGGTTTAAAACATTTTTTATTACAAACTGTTATACAGATTTACATTTCTGCGTCTTTCATGCACTAGAATTGCCATGGCCCATAGTCTTTGTCTTCTTCAGTGTCACAACAGCCTAGTGCCTGCCTCCTCCTTTTCTTTCTTGTTTCTTTTGTCATTTGCTTGGCAGCTAAATCTGCTTCATGTACACGTAGCTCATCCAGTTCCCGCAGTCCTTTAGCTGTGTTCTGTCCAAATGTTACCCCTAACTTCTTTAGAACCTTAAGTCTTTCATAGTTCCCACTTAATACAAAAAGAGCCGATACACACTACTTTCAACGAAAACTAGTATCAGAAACAAAGGACTGATTTGTTTATTCGTAATGCCAACTTCTGAGACGTAGCAGTAGGCACAAAACAAAGCAATTCACAGCCTTCTAGACTGTGATATGACTGCTCAACTGTAGCAGTATATGCGTAGCCACGAAATTTGACAGTCACACGTCAATATTCAAAATATTATTTAAAAGTCTCACAATTGTCTGGTTTTAATGTATTATGTACCAAAATGTTCTGGAAAGTCCAAAGTACATTATGGAGTAGAAAGCAGAAAATGTCAAATTTCAACGAATTTCATGTACAATGTCCCCTTGAAAGTAACTTAGCGCATGCCGCACGGGAGTGTTAAAGGACCATTACTTTTCACAATACATATAAATGGCCTAAAAGATAACGTCGAATGATGCTGTTATATACAGACAAGTCGCGACACTAGAAAATTGTAGCGAAGTGCAAGAAAACCAGGAGAGGATCGACACTTGGTGCAGGGAGTGGCAACTGACTCTCAAAAAAAAAAAAAAAAAAAAATGTAACTTATCGCGAATGTATAGACCAAAATACCCTTTATTGTATTACAAAATTTCAGAACAATAAATGGAAGCACTTACTTCGATAAAATATTTAGAAGTAAGCGATCTGTAGCGGAACGACCACATAAAATTAATCCCGGGTAAGGGAGACACCGGACTGGGATGCATTGCTGGGATGCATTGCTTCCTCCCACGTGTATCTCGCGAAGAGACCATAAAGACAAAATTAGAGACACCCGAGCGCACACGAAGGCTTGTCGGCAACCGTTCTGCTCGCGAACCATAATGTGACTGGAACAGGAAAAGGGGCAAGCGATACTGGTACGCTAAGTACGATCTGCCACACACCTTAAGGTCTGTCGACGTAAAAGTTTTCTTGGTGTGATATCGCGTCGTAATATACAAAACTACTGCTGCTGGAGAAAAACCAACGTTTCGGCCACGGTTGCTGCATCCTTCTTCTGGATCTAGCCCAGAAGACCCAGACGAAGGCCGCTGCAAACGTGGCCGGAACTTTGGTTTTTCTCCAGCAGCAGTAGTTTTATACATTATGACGCGGCACCACACCGAGAAAACTTGACCAGCGTTGCCTGGTGAAACGTTGTTGTGATGCCCAGTGTAAGGAGGACAAATGCGTACCACCACGTTTCCTACTTTGATAAAGGTCGGATTGTAGCCTATCGCGATTGCGGTTTATCGAATCGCGACACTGCTGCTCGCGTTGGTCGAGACCCTATGACTGTTAGCAGAATATGGAATCGGTGGGTTCAGGAGGGTAATACGGAACGCCGTGCTGGATCCCAACGGCCTCGTATCACAAGCAGTCGGGATTACAGGTATCTTATCCGCATGGCTGTAACGGATCGTGCAGCCACGTCTCGATCCCTGAGTCGACAGATGGGGACGTTTGCAAGACAACAACCATCAGCACGAACAGTTCGACGACGTTTGCAGCAGCATGCACTATCAGGTCGAAGACCATGGCTGCGGTTACCCTTGACGCTGCATCACAGACAGAAGCGCCTGCGATGATGTACTCAACGACGAACCTGGGTGCACGAATGACAAAACTTCATTTTTTCGGATGAATCCAGGTTCTGTTTACAGCATCATGATGGTCGCATCCGTGTTTGGCGTCATCTCGGTGAACGCACATTGGAAGTGTGTATTCGTCATCGCCATACTAACGTATCACCCGGCGTGATGGTATGGGGTGCCATTGGTTACACGTCTCGGTCACCTGTTGTTCGCATTGACGGCACTTTGAACACTGGACGTTACATTTCAGATGTGTTACGACCCGTGGCTCTACCCTTCATTCGATTCCTGTGAAACCCTACATTTCAGCAGGATAATGCACGACCGCATGTTACAGGTCCTGTTCGGGACTTCCTGGATATAGAAAATGTTCGACTGCTGCCCTGGCCAGCACATTCTCCAGATCTCTCACCAACTGAAAACGTCTGGTCAATGGTGGCCGAGCAAATGGTTCGTCGCAATACGCCAATCACTACTCTTGATGAAGTGTGGTATCGTGTTGATGCTGCATGGGCAGCTGTACCTGTACACGCCATCCAAGCTATGTATGACTCAATGCCCTGGTGTATCAAGGGCGTTATTACGGCCAAAGGTACTGATTTCTCAGGATCTGTGCACCCAAATTGAGTGAAAATGTAATCACATGTCAGTTCTAGTATAACATATTTGTCCAATGAATACCCGTTTATCATCTGCATTTCTTCTTGGTGTAGCAATTTTAATGGCCAGTAGTGTTGTTCTGAAGAAAACCGGTGACGGTCGGAACTAGCTATCAAATTTGCTTTACGCGATTTTGGCTAATAAAGATTTTATAAATGTAATTAATGTTTATTGACATAACAGGTCGCATTTGTACACTGACAATGCCAGGTCACTACAAAATGTACTACGTCGTCCATTGTGTGCTGTACAGCCATCATGTTGATATATGTCCACAAATTAAAGTCTAATATCTATGAAAGTTGGTCTGTTACGCGATTGAAATGCTTTTCTACATCTACATTTATACTCTGCAAGCCACCCAACGGTGTGAGGCGGAGGGCACTTTTCGTGCCACTGTCATTACCTCCCATTCCTCTTCCAGTCGCGTATGGTTCGCGGGGAGAACGACTGCCGGAAAGCCTCCGTGCGCGCTCGAGTATCTCTAATTTTACATTCGTGATCTCCTCGGGAGGTATAAGTAGGGGGAAGCAATATATTCGATACCTCATCCAGAAACGCAACCTCTCGAAACCTGGACAGCAAGCTACACCGCGATGCAGAGCGCCTCTCTTGCGGAGTCTGCCACTTGAGTTTGCTAAACATCTCCGTAACGCTGTCACGTTTACCAAATAACCCCGTGACGAAACGCGCCGCTCTTCTTTGGATCTCTGTCTCCTCTGACAACCCGACCTGGTACGGATCCCACACTGATGAGCAAAACTCAAGTATAGGTCGAACGAGTGTTTTGTGAGCCACCTCCTTTGTTGATGGACTACATTTTCTGAGGACTCTCCCAATGAATCTCAACCTGGTAACCCGCTTACCAACAATTAATTTTATATGATCATTCAACTTCAAATCGTTCCGTACGCATACTCCCAGATATTTTACCGAAGTAACTGCTACCAGTATTTGTTCCGCTATTATACAATCATACAGTAAAGGACCCTTCTTTCTATGTATTCGCAATACATTACATTTGTCTATGTTAAGGGTCAGTTGCCACTCCCTGCACCAAGTTCCTATTCGCTGCAGATCTTCCTGCATTTCACTGCAATTTTCTAATGCTGCAACTTCTCTATATACTACAGCATCATCCGCGAAAAGCCGCATGGAACTTCCGACACTACCTACTAGGTCATTTATATATATTGTGAAAAGCAATGGTCCCTGAAACGCGTATGTACTCGGTAGCAGCGATGGCGAGGCATGACAGAATCTCTGACCAGAGAGTTATTTATCGTTGCTAGTCTGCGCTTGACCGCGTGAGAGTTCAGTGCAGTTGCGGTCGAGTTGCGAGAGAGTAGTTGTACGTAGCGAGTCGCGAGAGCATGTAGTAGCGCGCGAGAGACAGTCGCAGTTGTGTGTGAGGAGTCGGCGGGCGTCGACATGGGCCTCTGGTTAAGATTCGGGACGAGGTATATTTTTTAAATAAGGTAATGAAGCAGCATTGCGCACATCTGAGAATGTAATGTATCTTAACTGTAATTAATTTGTCCAAGAAATGCCCCAATAATAATTTTATTTTCAAAGCAAATTTTTAAGAAAACAATCATTTGAATTGAAAGAAAGTTTCCCATGCATTTCCTTAAAGAAAAGTTTCACTTAAATTCTAAGTTGCACAGGGCCTAAGATCGACATTTCGGTCTATTTGCGTTGTCATTGTCACTGAGATTTCATTATCATTGACTTGTCTTACATTTTGTGGGCAGCTTATATTTGGCTCAGATTGCTGTTTCTCATTTAATTGTCAAAATTTAATTGCTGGGAGGTTACACTTAGCTCTATGTCCATTTACATTTGAATAAAGATTACCAAGCTTTACTGTGGGGAGATTACACTTGGCGACCCTGCCAGGATCGTATTTCGTTGAGAATCTTCTGAAACGTAGCCAGATATCTGCTCTTATTTACTTAATATAATTAGCATTTGGCGTAACGCTTTTACTAATTTTGTGACTTTCTTTCCTCAGATCATCGGCAATTCGTTGCTCTGTTGTATTTTTATTTGTTGCTTTTTGCATTGTGCTTATTTCATGTGTGAATAATAGTGACTATAGTAAAAATGCCGCGAAAGACTATGAATAGTGTATCGCGAGGTATAATGAATGAAATTACTGACTTAAGCAACTTCACCGATAGTGCTTGTGACGCGCCGGGTAATGATGACAATCCACCGTTTACTGACAATCATCCTACTGATGAGCAAACGAACTCGGTTATGTCCTCTGTTGATTTGACGACAATCGATGACGCGGGGCGCCCTATTGTAATGAGCGCTGCCCAGCTTAACACACCCGGTTTGAAAAATTCAAGTAACGTACAGAGAAATTTTTCTAATGAAAATGGACAGGGTACTGAAAGTACGACGGATCCATTTAATTCCGAAATAGTGACCGACAGTGTACATCCGATTGGCAAACCTTTTTGTAAATTACAGAATGACCAAATGATCACACAGAACGTGACAATTGCAGGTACGCCATCAAATAGCACAGAGAATAGAGTAGGTAATGTAACTGAGGATCAAATTATAGCATTATTGCTACAAGTTCTTGAATCGTGAGAACAACGTAATGAAAGTTTGAAACAATTAATAAAAAACAAGACGACTTACACAAACAACTTAGCGAAACAATTAATGAAAGTTTCAACCAGACGAATGAAACATACGACAAACTTAATGAAAGTTTCGACAACCATTTCAAACAACTTGATGAAAGTTTCGACAACCATTTCAAACAACTTAGCGAAACAATTAA
This sequence comes from Schistocerca nitens, assembly GCF_023898315.1. Classification (NCBI taxonomy): domain Eukaryota; kingdom Metazoa; phylum Arthropoda; class Insecta; order Orthoptera; family Acrididae; genus Schistocerca; species Schistocerca nitens. The sequence goes on along the minus strand of NC_064622.1, from coordinate 76,192,122 downwards.
TGAAAGTTTCAACCAGACGAATGAAACATACGACAAACTTAATGAAAGTTTCGACAACCATTTCAAACAACTTGATGAAAGTTTCGACAACCATTTCAAACAACTTAGCGAAACAATTGATGAAAGTTTCGAACTCACAAACGAAAAACAAGACAACCTTAACGAACAGTACAAACAAGTTAGTGAACAGATTACAGCCGTTACCGTGCAATGTCAGGACACTAAAGAACAATTACGTGTGGATACTAAGGCTTGTGCTAGTAACAGTAATAAAGAAGTTGGCACTGTTGCACAAGAATTAAGTGGTACACGTATAGGCACAACAGAATCAGTTAAAGATGAAATTAATGCAGTCACTGAACAATGCCCTAAAAACGCAGTACAGATACGCGACGAGTTTAATTTAGAGTCACTGGAAGTTACACAAACTCTGAATACGGATGTCCATAATAAAAGTGAACGACAGAACAATCAAATTGACGAAGTATTAAAGTAACAGAATTGAAAACTATTTCAGTCACCAATACGTCACAGAATCCGCCACGTTACGAGCATTTGTCAGAGTCACGCAGCGCGTACAATTTGAGCAATTTACAGAGACTACGCGACTTAAAATGCGAAAACTCACGCGACTTAAAATCTGAAAACCTACGCAACTTGAAATCCGAAATGACACAGACAAACAGATTCTCACAGAAACCTGAACGTGTTCTCAAATTCAGTGACGAGAACGTAGATTATGAGCAATTTTTATCTGTAAGAAAATCTAAAGAATTTAATAATGACAGAACACAGGTACACGCTTTGTGCTGTAGACGGCAATTTATTTTTGTACTTTCACCGCTATTACCTGAATTTCAGAAACTAGCTTTGAACTCGATACGACAATTTGCCATTGTATTTTCACCGCTATTGCCTATAATGCAGAAACTGGAATTAGCAAGAATACAGCAATTTGTGTTTGGAATTTTACCGACATTGCATGGAACGCAAAAGCTAAAATTTATTTGCAGTGCGTAATTGACCTCAGGGGATTCATTACCCTTTAATGAATATGTGCCGTAGCGTGCATAGGGCCCCGAGCTGTAGTAGTGCTGTTTCATCTTTAGTTTTCTGCACTGCTGCCTTCTCTTCTACTATCCTTTATATCTATCAAAACAGCTCTTTAACTATTGCTCTACCTAGAATTAAGAAAAATGACTAATGAAAACCCGATATGACAAATTTTTACCGAAAGTGACAATTTTCATTAGGCACTCCAGAATCACGAGAACTTTAATTACAGATAAAATCGTAATCATCAGTATGTACAAAATTTTGAGCAGTCGCAACCACATTTTTGTAACAATAGATGTTTTTCACCACAATAGCATGAAAGTCAGCCGCTTGGCATACCTAACCAACAATGTAATACACAAGGTCAACCCAACTTTAATGTTTCGCCGCGTGGACGTATAATCCCTGGTCCAACAAATAGTAACGCACGGCAGCAAAGAAATAACTACGTACAGACAACACACTATTTCAACGCGTATCGCAATGCGCCGTATAGAAATTACTATCATGACAGACGTAAAAATGATGAGCACAATTTTCAGCGTACATTTAATAACAGTCGATCTTACGAGCAGCAACAACATCAGCAACAACATATTATCATGAATGAGCCAGACAATAGGTGTCATCCATAGTGTAGTACGTCAGGAAGAAATAATAGAACAGTTCAAATAGTCGAAATGCCACAGCATCCTCCCGAAAATAATAACACGTATGATAGAATTTAACCGGATACAGCACAGATTGCATATTCCAGTAACGTAAACACTACTTTTGACACGCAGAATCTTGTTCACGAGAATGTTATTAGAAACATGCCTTGTTGAATGCTCCACTTTTATCGCACCCAGATCTTACCAGAAATTTTTCCATTGCGACCGACAGTTCTAACACCGCTTTAGGAGTACACATTTTTCAGGAAATTGAAGAAGATGGCTCTACAGTAATCAAAAACATCGCATTTGCAAGCCGCATTCTGTCACCTGCTGAACGAAATTATTCCGTTACAGAACTGGAAACGTTATGTGTTGTATGGGCTTTTACTTTCTTTATGGCAGACATACCACCGTTTATACAGACCATAGAGCTATACAATACTTACTTTCGGCTAAATTCACTCATGACAGATTAAGCAGATGGAAACTTTATTTACAGGAATTTAATTTTACAATAGTTCACATTCCCGGCACACAAAATGTTATAGCAGACGCACTATCCCGTTCTCTCAGCAACAATCAGCAAGACATCGCAACCAACTTCTGCAAAGCAAATTTCAGCGTAATGTACATTCAGCAAGTTGCATTTGAAAATTTTATTTCGTCGTCATTACAGGAGATAGCAAAAGAGCAAAGTAAAGACAATGTGTGGAAAGAAATTAAACACCTTTGGCAAGATAAGAATAATGTTACGATTAGAAACCATTACACTGTACGCAATGACATTCTATTTCACCGCTCTCATCCTGACAGCAACAATTGGTTATTATGCATTCCTGACGAACTGGTTAACAAATTAATCTGGTATACTCATTTAAGTTATGCACATTACGGAGCCAGAAAATGTTTTCTTATACTGAGACAGAACTGTTATTTTGCCAACATGGAGAAACGTATACGACGAGTTTTAGCGTCATGTAACATTTGCCAGAAAGCTAAGTCAGACACAACTTCACATATTCCTCCATTATATCCCATTGTACCTGTTAAATTAAGACATATGGCCGCTGTAGACATTTTTGGTCCAATTCCGAGAACTAACAGAGGTTTTTGCTACATCTTTGTCGCTGTTGAACTCACTTCAAAATTTGTTACTTTCACTCCGTTACGCAAAGCTACTGCTAAAACTGTTTCAAGAGCATTTGTAAAACATTTTCTATTTCATGTAGGGCATGTGATGAAAGTAATTTCTGATAATAGATCGCAATTTCGTTCTGCTACATGGACACGCATGTTACGAGCTAGAAACATTTCTCCGATCTATATATCCAGGTACCATGCTTCTTCGAACCCTTTTGAACGATTAATGAAAGAAATTGGTAAACTGTGTAGAATATACTGCCACAAAAGACATATTGATTGGGACACACACATATTCTCATTCCAAGATGTAATTAATTCCATACCAAATGAATCCACTATGCTATCTCCGTTTGTTATACTGAAAAATGCTGAATCACCTAACAAAATTAAAGAATTAGTACACTTTCCTACATCTCGTCGATTACGACACCATGAAATAATTAACATTGCGCTGAACAACATCAAACGTGCCGCAGAGCGCCGGAGAAGACAGCAAAAACAGGTTTGTACACGCCGTGACTTTCACATTGGACAGAAGATATTAGTACGTACACACTATTTATCCAGCAGAATAAAAGGTAAGTGCAGTAAATTTGAACTTCTATACGCAGGTCCATACCAGATTCGCAGCATTCCTCACCCCAATGTTGTACACGCCGAAACTTTGAGAACCAGGAAAAGTAAGGGCAACCACCATGTGTCGAACATTAAACCCTTTATTGAATGAAACCACTTTATGATTTAACATGCTATGATGCCATTTACACATTTTATGACACTTCTGCAATTATATTCACATGATTAATTATTGATGACTATCGTATTTTTTCTTGGCAAGTGCCCGGCAAGGTAAGGTTAGCAGGTCGCTTTTCTTGTCGTTACACATCAGACCGTGCATATTTTCCAGATGAACTTACACATTTTATGACCACTTATGCAATTATATTCACATGATTAATTATTGATGACTATCGTATTTTTTCTTGGCAAGTGCCCGGCAAGGTAAGGTTTGCAGGTCGCTCTTCTTGTCGTTACAAATCAGACCGTGCATATTTTCCAGATGAACTTACACATTTTATGACCATTTATGCAATTATATTCACATGATTAATTATTGATGACTATCGTATTTTTCTTGGCAAGTGCCCGGCAAGGTAAGGTTATCAGGTCGCTTTTCTTGTCGTTACACATCAGACCGTGCATATTTTTCCAGACAAACTTACGTATTTTCTGAATAATTATGCAATTCTATGTAGTGACGTATTAATTTTATCACATTCTCTCTCCATTAAAGTCTTTAATTCTCGCCTCTACTAACTACACTACATACAAGCTGAACACAACGAACGTCACATTTTGTCTTTCTTATGTATATACGATTGTTTCACGCTTTGTTTGTATGCAATATGAAATGGTTAAGACATAGCAAACACCAGTTGACTTTAACATTTTTGCCTTATGATATCTCAATATCGTGACTGTTTTACATTGTTTTTGCTGCTGCATTGTGATATTCTGTGTACATTTTTGCCTCTGAACACTATCTATACTTTTGACATATTACGTTTTCTGTCATGTTATGCTGTATACTTAATTATGTCACCATAAACCAGTCATTATTTAGTGAGTATATGATGTAAATGCAAGACATTAATCTTTGTTCATCAATTTCAGAAAGAAATGATGCGTGAAAGAAATAAATTAAACAGAAATGGGAATTTCAACTACGGAATAGACGAAAGAAGATACAAAAACCTTATGAGGAAGAGTAAATGGTTCAGAATTAACAAGCATTAACAAGAATATACTATACATCGTAGAATAGCAGTCTTAACTAATTTTTTCTTTCAGAATACGAAGCGATTGATGCATGCTGTCAGACAAAACTACACATCTTAGTTTTAGTGATGAAATATGCTAGAGATAAGGAATAGTTGTGTAATGAGTAATGAAGTGATTTTTTTGCAGATGATAATGAATGCTGATGAAGAGAAATGATGAAGAATATGCTACTATGAATAATGAAGTTTTTCTTTACAGGTGATGATAATAATGAAGTTATGATAATATGGATAATGAAGTGATGGATAATGAAGTTTTTTCTTTACAGATGAGGATGATATTGAAGTTTATGTATTTATGCTATGTAGTTATTTAAGTATTTGTTGCACTTTGTTTTGACAGTATGTTTTATATCGTATGGTATGATGACTGAAGGTTTTGGAAAGGACAGCTATGGAACACATTTTTTATACACATTTCACTACCTGTTAATTCGAAGTTCACTACATTTCAGCATAGTATGCGTTTCTTCTTTCAGCTCAATAATCCATTTGTATTTTTTTTCCAGGAGAAGCTTTTCATGATACTTACTAAACCTGTTACTTATTAAACCTGTACTAGTACTTGCATTTTTTTTACCCAGTTGTGTCTATCATTTATAATTGTGATCACATATACTTCCTTGTTTCATAACCTTGCTACAGCTGACGCATGACGAATGACGTTACACATTTTTCATTTACAGGAACAACCCAGAAGCAAATTTTTTTTTCTTTTTCTCTTCTTGCTTTCCCTTATAATTACCCAAAGCAATGCATTGCTAACAAAAAAAAAAGTATCACCAGTTCCAAATAATGCTACCTATTTAAGAGAGTTCTGAATAATACTGAATGATGAACAATGTTTTGTACTATTCAATACCTGCTGGCCAATGAGTGCCAATAATTAGTATAACTAAATGAATTATGTTAATACTATGCCATTCATTAGCTCCTGTTTTCAATGATGACTTTTGATGTTTTGTAACTGGCGAATGAGTGCCAATAATTAGTATAACTAAATGAATTATGTTAATACTATGCCATTCATTAGCTCCTATTTTCAATGATGACTTTTGATGTTTTGTAACTGGCCAATGAGTGCCAATAATTAGTATAACTAAATGAATTATGTTAATGCTATGCCAATAATTGACTCTCCTTTTCAATGATGACTTCTGATGGTTTATAACCGGCCAATAAGTGCCAATGTTCACTATAATCAGTTAATTTTATGACCATTATTCTGTCATACTAAATATGCTTTGTAACTGGCCAAGGACTGCCACTGTTTATTGTAATACGATTACCCATGATGCCAATAATTGCTATATTCAGTTAATTTTATGAACATTATTCTGTAATACTAAATACATGGTACAGAAATGTTCAATAACTGGGCTATGAATGCCGCAAACTACTACTGTAATTCTCAATGAAGACTACTATGTGACTTAATGTCCTTCACCTTCTGAGCTAACTACCCTGAATTACTGCAATATCCATTTGTCCTGTCCATCCTCATGATCATGGAGCACTATATTTGGTTTCTGCACTAATTCTATGTTGGTGTGCCTTGTAAGAGCGTGGTGTTGACACGACATGCTGTCCACCACCGTGAGCGATGGAGACATTATTATGGTCCCACTGTTTGGTGCACCTGATGTACTGCCAAAATGATAACAGGGAATATTACTACGACATTTCAGTGTCCTGGCTACGCTGATAAATACTTCTGGGAAAAGAACTTCCGTTTGTCTCACTTGGTGTTGTACTTCTGTGGAAAGATATGGACTTTCAGTGCAGATGCGTGCAACCTAAAGTGCTACAACCACGACGCAATCCTTCCTATTCCTTTCCTAATTCTTGTAAAATGAAAAAGTCATACATAGTGCGTGTGCACTTCCTTTCATTTGTTAATGAGATCAGTTGTCCTGAAATTACTAAAGACTTCTATAGTGCATGTGCACTTTATTACACTCCTTGATTTGTTTGTGTTGTAAAAAAAAAAAAATACTAGAGAGTATTACAGTGCGTGTGCACTCTATGCCATTTGTTAATATGATTTGTACTCTTTTTGTGATTTCCTGATATGTTCACTACTACAGTGCGTGTGCACTTTTGTCATTTATCAATATGATTTGTATTCATTGTATATACATTTTGTGATTTGCTGATATATTCTCAACTGCAGTGCATGTGCACTTATGTCACTTGTCAACATGATTTTTTACCATTGCGTTTATTTGTTGTGAAAATGCTAAAAAGTTTTTTCAGTGCGTGTGCACTTATGCCTTTTGTTAATATGTTTTGTACTCATTGTATATATTTTGTCTTTGCCTGATATGTTTTGTACTCGGTGCATATGCACCACATTTAATTCATGTACTACATCTGAATATTCTGTAAATTGTAAAAGTTAATTAATTAAGAAAAATTTGTTGCTCATGGCAAGTCCAAATGACTCACCATCGCTGCCAAATTTTTGCCCCCCAGTGGAGGGTTATGAAACGCGTATGTACTCGGTAGCAGCGATGGCGAGGCATGACAGAATCTCTGACCAGAGAGTTATTTATCGTTGCTAGTCTGCGCTTGACCGCGCGAGAGTTCAGTGCAGTTGCGGTCGAGTTGCGAGAGAGTAGTTGTACGTAGCGAGTCGCGAGAGCATGTAGGAGCGCGCGAGAGACAGTCGCAGTTGTGTGTGAGGAGTCGGCGGGCGTCGACATGGGCCTCTGGTCAAGATTCGGGACGAGGTATATTTTTTAAATAAGGTAATGAAGCAGCATTGCGCACATCTGAGAATGTAATGTATCTTAACTGTAATTAATTTGTCCAAGAAATGCCCCAATAATAATTTTATTTTCAAAGCAAATTTTTAAGAAAACAATCATTTGAACTGAAAGAAAGTTTCCCATGAATTTCCTTAAAGAAAGGTTTCACTTAAATTCAAAGTTGCACAGGGCCTAAGATCGACATTTAGGTCTATTTGCGTTGTCATTGTCACTGAGATTTCATTATCATTGACTTGTCTTACATTTTTGTGGGCAGCTTATATTTGGCTCAGATTGCTATTTCTCGTTTAATTATCAAAATTTAATTGCTGGGAGGTTACACTTAGCTCTATGTCCATTTACATTTGAATAAAGATTACCAAGCTTTACTGTGGGGAGGTTACATCCCATAACGCTACCCTGTGGCACGCCAGAGGTTACTTTAACGTCTGCAGACGTCTCTCCATTGAGAACAACATGTTGTGTTCTGTTTGCTAAAAACTCTTCAATCCAGCCACACAGCTGGTCTGATATTCCGTAGGCTCTTATTTTGTTTATCAGGCGACGGTGCGTAACTGTATCGAACGCCTTCCGGAATCAAGGAAAATGGCATCTACGTAGTAGCCTGTATCTAATATTTTCTGGGTCTCATGAACAAATAAAGCGAGTTGGGTCTCACACGATCGCTGTCCCGGAATCCATGTTGGTTCCTACAGAGTAGATTCTGGGTTTCCAGAAATGACACGATACGCGAGCAAAAAACATGTTCTAAAATTCTACAATAGATAGATGTCAGAGATATAGGCCTGTAGTTTTGCACATCTGCTCGACGACCCTTCTTGAAGAATGGGACTACCTGTGCTCTTTTCCAGTCATTTGGTACCTTCCGTTCCTCTAGAGACTTCCAGTACACGACTTTTAGAAGGGGGGCAAGTTCTTTCGTGTTCTCTGTGTAGAATCGAATTGGCATCCTGTCAGATCCAGTGGACTTTCCTCTGTTATGTGATTTCAGTTGCTTTTCTATTCCTTGGACACTTATTTCGATGTCAACCATTTTTCCGTTCGTGCGAGGAATTAGAGAAGGAACTGCAGTGCGGTCTTCCTCTGTGAAACAGCTTTGGAAAAAGGTGTTCCGTATTTCAGCTTTACGCGTGTCATCCTCTGTTTCAATGCCATCATCATCCCTGAGTGTCTGGATATGCTGTTTCGAGCCACTTACTGATTTAACGTAAGACCAGAACTTCCTAGGATTTTCTGTCAAGTCGCTACATAGAATTTTACTTTCGAATGCACTGAACGCTTCACGCTTAGCCCTCCTTACTCTTTTGGCAGTTAAGTGTTCCGTCTACGAAAACGGATCCTACGAGGGGATGGTTCACCAGACATTTACACTCCATGGACGCTGACGTTCAACTCGAGGTAGCCAATGTGGATTGCTACGCGCCAGCAGTGCATATCTGGAAGTGGCCCAGAACTGAGCCCATTTGGCTATACGTCATTTCTGAGAAGACAGCACTTCATTAGCAACTTTCATTTGACAACTGTTAAGTGGTTGACTAAAGACTGTCCATCAAACAGCTGTTAGATAGAAAACCTTGTGACATCGAATAGACTTACTGGAAATCATCATTTTTTAGTTAAAGTAGTTGGCAAACTTGTTGTTGTTACGTTAGGTTAATGAGGCTGTTGTCTCTTATGAGTCACAGCCGTTCTTTGTTAATAACTCCTCGTTTTCTCAAATCAGGTACATTCTACCCCTACACTCCATCTTCTCCGGTGGTGTCGGTTCGCGCGTAGGCAGAGCGTCCCTTCTCCAGACGCAGAGCCACTCGGAAGAAGACTAGCACAATGGGTGCCCGCGGCTGTCCCATAACGCATACAGACAATGCCTCACCGTATGGGCGGGTTGGCTTCCCGTCTGCCCGTCTGCATCAACACCAAAAGCTGTACAAGGGGATACACGGCAAGAAGAGAGTGAGTGGGAGAGGAAGAGGGGAAGCATTCGGGGAGAATGTGATAAAAAGTAAAGCTGCGATACGAAGACAATAAACCAGGCAGCTAAGTACGAGCAAATGAGGTCAAAGAAGCGAGTACACAATGCGAAGGAAGGGTATCGGGCGGGGAACGGCCCACGCACGGAGCTACGCCCGCCCTCCGCCTCGATGAATTCGTTCCGGAGCAGGAGGGCGTCTACAATAGCCTGCAAATCACTCCCTCACGTATAACTCACAATCAAAAAAGAGTCTCACTTCGTAAATCTCGGAAACTGGTCCATTCTGCTGTCAGTAGGAGCTTTATGGCTTTCTAAATTCCACTAATTTAATTAAAATATATTATTCCGGCGTGGCGCGGCGGGGAGACTTGAACGCACGGTCAGGAAGCGAACAGGTGTATCGAGACTCGGCTAAGTTATACGTGGCAGGCGGCGGCGCCGCGACGACCAGTCGGACGTCGGCTTCGGTCAAAGATGCGGTCGGCCGAACTCGCGGCGGCCGGTAAATATTAATGTGACTGCCGGCAATTGGTTACACTGCGAGGGGAAAAAAATGACGCGAAGAACGGAAAACACTTGTTTTTCCGCTTTTACGTCCGCTCGTTTTCTCACTTTTGTTGCGAATATAATTCGTGAGTCGGCCTCGCGTTACGACCGGGACGAACATTGCGGAGCTCCCTTTCTTTTTACCTCTCTGCCGCTGAAGTGTCTCTGGCCGCCTTAAAGACGGCCATCCCCTGAGCGCACAAAGCAAACACCGCGGCATCTTGCACAGCCCCCACCGGCTGTTCCGACTGCCTACCAGGTAATTATTGGCCAGTAACGAGTAGCCGGTGGCGCGAGAGGCACAACTTTAAAATTCAGCAGTGCGGCTGCCGGTGCCGTTTAAAATTAATCACCCAAAATTACTGAAATCCAGCGGGCTGACGTTACGGGCACTAATGATATTTAAGACACCTACGGCGGGAGCCCTTTCCTCCGTTTCAAATGTGGCGTATAACTTGCGTGGCGAGTGGAAGTTGCGGCAGTGTCATTGTGGGGTTATCTGCCGGTGGCCGTCCGCAGGTGGTTACACGCTCACCCACGGAGTGCAGCGCCTTACAATGGACATCGGCTTCCTTCGAAGAACTTTAACGTCCACGTAATTGTTTCTCATGACCATCCATGAAAGTTGAGTTGTCCACAAATGAAACGTTGGTCGTTATTCCAGACACAGCCTTTTTTTCAATACGCAGGCTCCAGAAATTAGCCAAAAACTGCAGAAAACGAACAGAAGCGGCGACAATGGAAAATGAAGGATTGAAACAAACAATTATGGAATGGAAAAACCGGCACTCTTCTTAATGACAAACTTATGAGTATCTCACAGGTACATATTAAAACGGCTCAAATATTCACTAGCATTCGAACTACGGTTGTTCGCCAGGGTCACTGTGCCTTCAGAGCTTAGCGTTTACTTCCACTTGATGAAACATCGAAGTGAAAGCGAAACTGTATCTATGAATAACCACAGCTTTACTTTCAATATATCTAATGTACAGCTGGAGCCAATGGTACTCAGATTTCTGTAATTCTGTCTTGTATAAAAGGAAGAATGAGACTGCAGCTGCGCGATGATAATAAATTTATGCAATAATTTTATCACGCTACTACTTTCGATGCCTCATTGGCATCATCTTCAGGTCCCTATACACGAAACGTGATAAACCATCCAGAGATGCGAGGTATCCACTTCTGTTGTGAAGATTTCTACGGAAATCAACTTTATATAGATTTGGGTGAGACTCAACATCTGAGGTCATCAGTCCCCTAGACTTAGAACTACTTAAACCTAACTAACTTAGGACATCACACACATCCATGCCCGAGGCAGGATTCGAACCTGCGACCGTAGCAGCGGCGTGGTTCCGGACTGAAGCGCCTAGAACCGCTCGGCCACCGCGGAATAGACATGGATATTTCATACAGCTAACGTCGTTAGACGGTACCAATGACGCACCGGAACAGCCAGCGTAATAAAATGATTCCACAAATTTACGGCTCCTGGATATTACTTTTCTGCAAATGTCGCTTAGGATCTCAGCCATGTGGCTCATTTGGAGCTAAATTTCTACTCAGAATCCACTTGCGGTATGTAGCGGAAATTTTTAGAGAGATGCTGAAGTGGTTTGAAAGCTATTTGAAAAACAGACAGCAACATGTTCTACAGTCGTCCTGGAAACCTGTTGTTACAGGACTGTCACAGGAATCAGTTGTCTTCCCTGTATACCAGTGACATCGCATCGCCCCTGCAAATATGATTTCTACGCCGAGGACCTCCAGCTTTACCTTACTGCCAAACGCGATCCGTGTGAATGATGTTCTGTCTGCAGTGGTAAGATGGGCGCAAAGCCTGGAACTTAAACTGTAAGTGAGAAGTCCCAAGTAATTCTTAATATATCACCAGAAATTAATAAATCCTTAATACAGCGAACGATCGCCCCTTATTCTGCTCAACTGTATTTCACACCTCATCAAAAATCAGTGAAGAGCTTGTGTGCAATTTTGGATGATTATCTTAGCTTGGTACATGCAAGGAAGACTTTCTCTTCCTTTGTAAGACCCGATACCATCGGGTGAAGGAGGTACAGTAATGTATATAATTATTTATAAACTTTAATAGTCTCTATCGCAGAAAACACAAAATTACAATTCGGTGATTGCCAGTTTCTGTTGACTAACAACTATCCCCGAACCATGATTGCTAGAGAATCAGTATGTACGTACAGTGTTGGCAACAAAACCTCTATACAAAATGAAAATCAGATCATGCTTACTAAGGCATCGGTTCCTTAGTACAGTGTTGACCATATCATCGTTACAAAGGGTAACTCGTCAATATTGAAAAGTTGGTCAAAGTATAGTAATTAACGTAGAAAAACATCAGAAGGCGGAGTATGTTTCTTGGTACAGCTCTCGTGCAGTGCCGTTAGCCCTACCATAACGACATGCATATACGCATACTTCTCACTACCGTAATGTATCATGTTACGACCAACATCCGTACAATACAAATGACACTCCACAGAAGATTGACATGAGTGAAACTCTGAACATACTGTCGTATCGATTATGTTTACAACTCCAAGTCTCGAAAATGTAAACAAAGACCACACTAAGAGCGGCACCCAGCGTTTACACCGAATCATTTCAGTAGTGGCTGGCAACCATAAAGTTTCCTGAGACTTGTTTGCTTCTAGTGTCGTATAATCCCAAGCGTATACGTTTATGTCATTAATTACGATACAAAATGGTTCAAATGGCTCTGAGCACTATGGGACTTAACTTCTGAGGTCATCAGTCCCCTAGAACTTAGAACTACTTAAACCTAACTAACCTAAGGACATCACACACATCCATGCCCGAGGCAGGATTCGAACCTGCGACCGTAGCGGTCGCTGGGTTCCAGACTGTAGCCGGCCGGAGTGTCCGTGCGGTTCTAGGCGCTACAATCTGGAACCGAGCGACCGCTACGGACGCAGATTCGAATCCTGCCTCGGGCATGGATGTGTGTGATGTCGTTAGGTTAGTTAGGTTTAATTAGTTCTAAGTTCTAGGCGACTGATGACCTCAGAAGTCAAGTCGCATAGTGCTGAGAGCCATTTGAAGAATTTGAACCAGACTGTAGCGCCTAGAACCGTTCGGCCACTCCGGCCGGCAATTACGATACACCCTCTGTCTCACTGCACCAGTTGTTGGAACACTACACGGTTATAACCGTGAATGCTTGGGTGAGTTACAAAATCCGTCTGTTTAGCGATATCACTGCTTTAACACCGACAACAGTAGTTCAAGTAAACATGCCGCCCTCCCAAGCAGAGAATGAAACGATACAGAAAGTATACGACGATGCTGAACTGATAATTCAGCAAAGCAAAGGGAGATCAAAATTTAATAGTCATGGGGGATTGGAATGGGGTTGTAGGGGACAGAGTAGAACATAGCATTAGGGAAGTACTAAGCTCAGTACTAAGAATGAGACAGAAGAAAGACTAATTGCGCTCTTCAGTGAATTTCAGCTAATAATAGCGAATAATCTGTTCAAGAATCACATTGGGATGAAGTATGCTTGAAAAAGACCAAGAGATACAGGTAGATTTCAGTTAGATTAAATCAGGGCCAGGCAGAGATTTCGAAATCAGATACTGGACTGTAAGGCGTACCCAGAAGCAAATATAGACTCAGATAAAAAATTAGTAATTATGAAGATTAGGTTGATGTTCAAGAGACTAAGCAGAATCACTACGCAAAGAAGTGGGGATATAAGTACTACGGAATGAAGAAGTATCTTGAAGTTCTCTGCGGCTATAGATATTTCGATGATGAATAGCTCAGTAGGAAGTTCGGTTGAAGAGGACTGGACATCTCTAAAAATTGCAGTCATAGTAGATGGAAAGAAAAACATAGGTACAAAGAAGGTGGTACAAAGACAGTAACTGCTAAGAAACCATGGGTAACGGAAGAAATATTCCAGTTGATCGACGAAAGAAGGAAGTGCAAAAATGTTCTGGAAAATTCGGGTATACAAAAATATAAGCAGCTTCAGAATGAAATTTAGAGAAAGGCAGGGAACGTAAGCCTAAATGGTCGCGTAAAAAGGGTGAAGAAATCGAAAAAGAAATGATTATCGGAAGGACTGACTCGTCTAAAGAAACAACCCTCGATTAAATTAAAAGCAAGGGTGGAAACATGAAGAATGCAATGGTAATTCCACCGTTAAAGACTGCAAGAGACGACAAGTACGAAAACTATCGCACAATCAGCTTAAAAGCTCATGCATCCAAGCTACTGACAAGAATAATCTGCAGAAGAATGGAAAAGAAAACTGAGGACGAGACGACGATCAGTTTTGCTTTAGGAAAGGTAAGGGCACTAGAGAAGCAGTTCTGACGTTGCGGGTTGATAATGGAAGCAGAATTGAAGGAAAAGTTAAGACACATTCATGGGATTTTCTACCCGGTAAAAGTGTTCGAGAGTGTGAAACGGTGCAACAGTCTGAGGAATGTAGGGGTAAGCTATGGGGAAAGACGGGTAATATACAATATGTAAAAGAACCAAGAGGAAATAATAAGACCCTATGACCAAGAACGAAGAGCTCGTACTGTAAAGGGTGTAAGACAGGGATGTAGTCTTTCGCCTCTACTGTTCAAACTGCACATCGAAGAAGAAATGATGGAAATAAAAGAAAGTTTTAAGAGTGAGATTAAAATTCAAGTCGAAAGGTTATCAATGAAAATATTCGCTAATGAGATTGCTATCCTCAGTGAAAGTGAGGAGGAATTACGTGATCTGCTGATTGGAACGAACAATCTAATGAGTACAGAATATGGATTCAGAGTAAATCGAAGAAAGACGAATGTAATGAGATGTAGCAGCAATGAGAACAGTGAGAAACTTAACATCAGAATTGACGGTCACGAAGTAGATGAAGTTAAGGAATTCTGTTACCTTGGAAGCAAAACTGCCCATGATAGACCGAGCAAGAAGGACATAAAAAGCAGACTAGGACTGGCAAAAAGGGCATCCCTTGCCTACTAGTACCAAACATAGGCCTCAATTTGAGTAATTTCTGAGGATGTACGTTTGGAGCACGGCATTGTGTGGTACTGAAACATGGACTGTAGGATAACCGGAACAGAATCAGGGAATAACTTCCGTGGCACTAGACTGAGCCGTAAATCCGTAAAGATTCGAATACATCCATCAAATAGTTGAGGACGTAGGTTGCAGATGCTGCTCTGAGACGAAAAGATTGGCACAGGAGAGGAATTCGTGGCGGGCCGCATCAAACATGTCAGAAGACTGATGACTGTGGTTGCTGCCAAACAAGTTACGTGGCCACGGTACGCTATGTCTGCTATGTTGGGTCCTTAGGTTATTTAGGTTTAAGTAGTTCTAGGAAGCTGATGACCTCAGATGTTAAGTCCCACAGCGCTCAGAGCCATTTTGAACGAAGCGTCAGAGGTGAATCACCTCTCACCACAACCGAAGCACAAGGCCTCGCTTATCTAGCACCGTAACTGCGTCTATCCATGAAACAAAGACATTTACATACGTGTACCACTTCTCTTTTTGTGTCGTCTCGATCTGGAAAATGCTGCGCCATAATTTGCTCACAATTAGATGCCTTACTGCTTTTCAGAAAAAAGTTGAAACACTTTCTTCTGGCCGGCCGGGGTGGCCGAGCGGTTCTAGGCGCTACAGTCTGGACCCGCGCGACCGCTACGGTCGCAGGTTCGAATCCTGCCTCGGGCATGGCTGTTTGTGATGTCCTTAGGTTGGTTAGGTTTAAGTAGTTCTAAGTTCTAGGGGACTGATGACCTCAGAAGTTAAGTCCCATAGTGCTCAGAGCCATTTGAACCATTTTGAACTTTCTTCTGTCTGCTTTACAACATTTTCCCAAAAATTATTGTATGTGGCTAGTTGTTCCTCTGGTGAGCAGTAAAGCAAATGCCATCATTTGCCCCGAGTTACGATTCTACTGCTGTTCATTCCTCAGTTAGTCACGACACTTTCTTTTCCCCCGTCATCATTGGCTGTGTTTTACCATGTTCCTCATTCTCTAATTCTTCCATCCTTTCACTCGTGTTCTTTACTGCTAGCTCTCTTAGTTTAAATATACCTTTCTGTAACTTGTATTTACAGTTGCACTTCTCATGAAGCAATCACAACTGTGTAGCTTTTTGCTGTGTACTTAGCTCAAGGGGTAATCAGATATACTGTAGAAAGCCACCACATCATCGGCACGGTTGAGCTGCGCTCTACCAAAACCACTGTAGTTTTTTATAGTGCATAATATTAAACGGTAGGACTACCGGCTGCACTGGAAGAGAAACAAACATAAATGAATGGGTGACAGAGAAACTCAGGGCCGACGACTTCACTTTGTTATTCATCTATTTTGTACATAACTGGAACCGACATCGTTCAGTGTTAGTACATTATGCATTTTATGTCTTTACAAAATATAAATTGCATTTTATGATTAATAAAAATCAGTTGATCATGTAACTTCTGTGATTTTATTTAACGAAAGCAATTTTTATGTAACCAAAGCAATTACTTTTGATACGAATACAGTTTTCATGTAAAAACATAAAAAGTCTCTGTAATTGTTTTTGTTCTTTTGTATTCAACAGAACGCTCTTCATCATGGCCATCATGATCAAAGACAAGAGCTTCCTGTTTTTATTGATAATTGTGAAAGTTGTTTATGAGTAAAAGAAACATGTTTTATAAAAGCTCGACGAAATATTGAAGCGATGTTTGGTATGTTTTAGTTTCTCATTTTCTTTAAATTTTATCTTTTTTTTAGAAATTGCGTTTTATAGCGATGTGTGATACATTTATATTTTTGTTTTGTTTTTACGATAACATCTCTCTGTTTCGAGTTAAAAATCAACAACCGTCGAATAAAATCTAAATTAAACTTTGACAGTTTCAATTTTGCTATTAATACTGTTTATTTTTAACTGACAAAAGAGACGATAACAAGTAGAAAAAAAGTGTTCCGTACTTTACGCGGCCCTTTAAGTATTTTCACTCATTTTGTAGGTGGTTCACCGTACTGGTTCCTAGGGCAATCTAACAAGACGCTGATTGCATACGCAAAAGAAGCGATCGAAATGAAGTAACGCCCGACAATTATGCAATGCACTTAATACACAGTTGAAACGCTTGCGATCTTATCTGGCCTGGTATACTAGCAAAACTAAAGCAGTCTACGCTTACTTATGATAGTCTACAGTAGGCTACGGTAGTTTCACAGCTGTAGGCACATCACCTGCCAGGTGCCTCCTCGGTTCTTGGTTACAGTCTCCAGGTGGAGCTCGCTAATTGGGACTACTTTCTGCTTCCGCAACACACCCATCAGCACGTCATATCCATCCGCTGATACCGTTGCCAACAGCCACAGGGAGTGCCGTCAAAAGTGGACAATTTTGCTTCCACCAACAGTTCCTTCAGTGACACTACGGAGCAGAGATCTAGCGTTTACATTCAGAAGTTACTACAGTTACGTCTCTCCAACAGTACCAGCACCATTATTCATAACCAATCCGATCACCCCATAACTCATAAAGAAGTTTTTACAAGACAGACTGCACAAAACACCCATGAGCAAATATCATTACACACAAGAACTGAACACAATAAAACAAATTGCACAGTAGAATGGATACGCTGCAAAAGAGAGTAGATAAAATAAACCACAAAATACAACGACAAGCAACACATAACGATGAAACTCACACACAAACAATCACAACACACAACAAATCAGCAGACAGTAAGCAACAAATGGCACATAATGAATTCCTACAACAAAGTTACACAGAGGGTGGGTAATATACTAAAGAAACAAGGACTCACATAGCATACAGAACCATCAACGCAACACAAAGCAGACTTGGAAGAAATACCACCAACAATGGAAAATACAGTCAGCCCGGTACATATAAACTTACTTGCAACTGCTGTCAGTCTGTATATGTGGGTCAAATATGCAGGAATTTCAGAACCAGGTATACAGAACATCTCAGAGCACTGAAAAGCAATATCTCACACTCAATATTCGCCGATCACCTGATAGCACACAATCACCACCCAACAAACACTGAATATGACTTACAGATACTTAAAACTAGTAGCAGCTTATACCAAAAATTAAGTATGGGAGAAGACTATCACATCCAAAAGTCTATATCCCAAGGAAAGAAAGTACTAAGTGAATACATATCACTGTGCAATAAAACACTCTTTGTCACAATTGAAGAACTATACAAATAACACCCACAACAAAACTACTCATGAAAAAAAAATCACCCATTCTCTCTTTCTCTTTCCCTCTCTCTCTCTCTCTCTCTCTCTCTCTCTCTATCCCCGCCCCAGTCCTGAACCAGACACCACAAACGCCAAATACACTTCAAACTTGCTCGCCTCACCCAGACAAACACACCACGAAACAAATGAATACTACACAGCTATAACAACACGTAATGGCGGCGAAACCTCTACCCATGTTTGAAAAGTCTTAGAAAGTGCGATGTGAAACGATCATAAGTCACAGAAATCAGTGTATTCACCTCGCCAAAACATATGAGAAAACACCACAACATTAAAGCCGTAAGTCACACACGAAAAAAGGTGATATATATACTCATTTACGTTCGTAAATGCATAATAAACAGAAAAATAAAAATTATGTTTTGCTGTTTGCAGACGACAAGTTGTAGATTGTGTAACAGACTAGCTATCAACATAAATACCCAATAGCTTCGTGTAAGGTACGTAAACTAATGCATACATACAATCTTTTGCCAACTAAGCAATAACTAGGACTTAAGACATAATGTAACAAACAACGTACAGTGCATCAGATCGTTAATACATATCTCAACTGTGAACTGTAAAAAAATGATGTATAATATTTTACAACAATTATTCATTCACAGTTGTAAATATTTTGTACCAAAAGTATCTCTAAATGATCATGCGTAAGAACAATTTTAAACTAATAAAATAAAATAACCCACTGAAGATAGCACAAAAAGTGCTGAAACATGTCTGGAGCTATCTTGCATAAGGCGGAATTCCTCGTCCTATTTTCATAGCATGCACTGACATAAGAAGAACTGCGACATCTATGACGATGGTTCTAATGTTAAACCATAAGTGTCTGTACAGTGCTATCACTCATCGTGACTAAATCATAGATTGCCAAGAGACAGAAAAGTTATTTAGCATCACTTGTATTAGGTATAGGACCCCAAAGCCATGCATCCAACTACTATTACAGCCAAGTACAAAGGCATTGTGAATATTCAGTGTTAATAAATGATGTATGCTTGTACAATGTGTTGGCACTTTATGTTGAAGTACGGCTCTGTAACAGCAGTGTACATTTAGATACTGATAGCGTGCTTCTAGTGCCATCCTGTCAGGAACAATAGCAGAAATTTCATTTTCTGCTACCACGGATGTTTTGGCTGTAATAATCGTAACTCTTTTTTCTGCGCTGTAGTAATTTTTAAACGTTGTGTGATATTGTAAATTATATGTAACAAAACATGCTTATCATAACGAACGTAGAACAAGATACGTAGAATGACTGAATACGTGTAAGAGAGAGCCTGAGACCCTTAAACTTCACAGGTCACATAAATAAATAAATGAATATTGCGGATTGGTTACAGCTAATACTGGCGCTACCTTTTCAACATCCTTAGTTTACGGCCTTTGATATCTTCCTCTAGTTGACATCTTTCACAGACTGGACGAGGACCTCGTTAAATCCCCCTTTTGAAGTTTCCTGGAGTCCATAGCTTCCTTATCTGTCACCCCCCCCCCCCCCCCCCCCCACTAGGCGGTCGATCACGTTACCTTTTCGTCTCTGGGATTAATCTCCACACTTTCTTTGGCCATCTATTCCCATCCATTCGTTTCATTTTCCTCTCAGTAAACTCCAATATGTTACTTTCCACTTCTAAATTTTTTCTGATTTCTCCATTTCGGAAGCATTCTAATCTGTAGCAGCTATCACTTCTCTTCCAGCAATCAATTTTCGTGGGTGGTAGATAATCTTTTTGTCTCTCTCTTATTTCCCAAACGCCTGTACCACATATACGTATGATTTCTACTGTTATTTTACACATAATTTTTTCGTTTCCTTGGTGATCTTGGTACTCCAAAAGGTTCAGTTTCATTATCGAAAAATAAGGTTTCCTTGTCCAGTCTTATTTTCAGTATCTTTTATCATTAGTAGATGTAGTTGCTCCTAGACATTTAAATGGATAATATTATCGAACTCTAAAATTCCCAGCCTCGAACTCACGCTGTTTGGCACTACCCACTTGTGTTTAAATCATACTTGTCTCATTTATCGAACACCGTCCCCAGCCCCAGGTTACAGCTAGAGCCCTCACAATATTCGGCGATTATAAGCTGATTAATAGGAGAGAGCATAGTTTATCATCTCCCACTGATATTGCCATTATGATACATCTGCTTCTCCATTTCTTTATTACTTCTTCTTAATAATGTTAAACGAAAGAAGAGGCAGTGGACAACGCTGTCGAAGCCCCGAGCTAATGTGACGGAAGATATGTATTTCAAGTTCCCCAGCTTCAATATACAGTAATAGTTTAAGGCAAGGGTGGCCTAGACTTTGACTCGAGAGTCATGGCGAGGCATGAGTGACATAGCTCTTAGCCGAGCTGCACTACTCCCTCACCGCCACGGCGCGCTGTCTGAACGTGAGGAGGGGAAACTGCGAATGTGCCTCATTTAATTGGCAATGCAGTCGCGCTGCATACGATTTAATTTTGTATTTCACATTTGTCAACAACAAAGATCACAAACAAAAATCGTTTTCAGTATTATGTAATTATTTTTGGCGCGGTAATTTTTATCTAGTACAAACAGTGCGCATGCTGCCAGACGCTGACAGTTTCACGGATTTTCAACTCAAGTTGCAGCGTAATGATGACTTATTCGGTTTCGTAATCTAAAAAAGAACATTACGCACACGTATGTTGATCGAAATATTGTAGCTCTTTTACATCCCCATTACGGAGACGTAGAAACTCTACACGAGGAAAATAATGTAGACGTCCTGGACAATTTTAACGTACAGAGATTTGTCTTTAAAACGGGAATTACAGTGCAGATCAGTTACATCCGCACATGGACGGGGGCGCTTTCAACTGAAACGGCAAACGGTCTTGAAATCAGTTCGAAAACAAATGTAAGATTAGCAGTGTCCTCAAAACGTTTAGAAAACTATCCAGGTAATTCTTTCAAGATCAAAATGAATTCTGCGAACTTCGCGTTTTATTTAATGTCGGTGGACTGTGTTTGTCGGAATTTGTCCCTTTTACAATGCGATTTTCTTTTTTAATGCTTTCCATTCAAATCCGAAGTAAGTTGTTTCACATTTTGCAGTGTCTTACTGTGGGCAATGTGCAGTCAGGTCCACATAAAATACGTGGTCTGAAGTCCATTTTGGATGGTCTGATTATCGTTCCGGCACTCCATTTTCCTTGATAATTCACAAGTAGCAGTTTTCACACAGAAAAATCGTTCAAGGTATGCCCCCATCACTTCGCCGATATACTTTGCAATAATGTGTAACGCGTGCGTACTCTTCGGTCATTTCCATGGAAACCTGTTGCAACTGGCAGTGGAATAATGTGTGAGACTGTAGGAATTTTACTGTTCATACCACTAATTTCCTGATGTGCTCCTCTACTGCAAATTTAGCATAAAGCGCTCCTTAATGTGCGGACCATGAATACCATCTATCGAAGGTAGTAAATTTTTGCTCATTCATTGAAAACTAATTCATTTAATTCTTTGTGCATTGTATTGAAATATTATTTCATAGGAAATCTGTAGTATACGTCGTTTATGCCACTGTATAATGGATATTGAGAATCCTGATCCCTATCTTCTGTCATTCTCATTCATTTTTAAAGGCTTGTGGCGATAGACCGTTAGACTGCCTCTCTTTGTGCAAACATCCACAGGATTTGCAAACATCTTTCGTACCAGAAACGACTACTTTAGAATAAACAGCGCTGACACCACCATTCCGCCAAAACGAAGAGAACTATGATAACCGAATAATGCCACATTGTAATACTACACTACTGGCCATTAAAATTGCTACTCCTAGAAGAAATGCAGATGATAAACGGGTATTCATTGGACAAATATATTACACTGCAACTGACATGTGATTACATTTTCACGCAATTTGGGTGCATAGATCCTGAGTAATCAGTACCCAGAACAACCACCTCTGGCCGTAATAACGACCTTGATGCGCCTGGGCATTGAGTCAAACAGAGCTTGGATGGCGTGTACAGGTACAGCTGCCCATGCAGCTTCAACATGATACCACAGCTCGTCAAGAGTAGTGACTGGCGTATTGTGACCAGCCAGTTGCTCTGCCACCATTGACCAGACGTTTTCAAATTGTGAGAGATATGGAGAGTATGCTGGCCAGGGCAGCAGTCGTACATTTTCTGTATCCAGAAAGTCCCGTACGCGACCTGCAACATGCGGTCGTGCATTATCCTGCTGAAATATAGGGTTTCGCAGGGATCGAATGAAGGGTAGAGCCACGGGTCGTAACACATCTGAAATGTAACGTCCACTGTTCAAAGTGCCGTCAATACTAACAAGAGATGACCGAGACGTGTAACCAATGGCACCCCATACCATCACGCCTGGTGATACGCCAGTATGGCGATGACGAATACAGGCTTCCAATGTGCGTTCACCGTGAAGTTGCCAAACACGGATGCGACCATCATGATGCTGTACACAGAATCTGGATTCATTTGAAAAAATGACGTTTTGCCATTCGTGCACCCAGGTTCGTCATTGAGTACACCATCGCATGCGCTCCAGGCTGTGATGCAGCGTCAAGGGTAACCGCAGACATGGTCTGCGAGTTGATAGTCCATGCTGCTGCAAACGTCGTCGAACTGTTCGTGCAGATGGTTGTTGTTTTGCAAATGTGCAAACGTGCCCATCTGTTGATTCAGGGATCGATACGTGGCTGCACGATCCGTTACAGCCATGCGGATAAAATGCCTGTCATCTCGACTGCTAGTGGTACGAGCCGTTGGGATCCAGCACGGCGTTCCGTATTACCCTCCTGAACCCGCCGATTCTATATTTGATCGACAGGAAGAAGATCCTCTGATTGCAAATGATTAGCGTATCAGAGCATTCACACAAGGTTGGCGCCGGTGGCGACACCTACAACGTGCTGACATGAGGAAAGTTTCCAACCGATTTCTCATATACAAACAGCAGTTGACCGGCGTTGCCTGGTGAAACGTTGTTGTGATGCCTCATGTAAGGAGGAGAAATGCGTACCATCACGTTTCCGACTTGGATAAAGGTCGGATTGTAGCCTATCGCGATTGCGGTTTATCGTATGGCGACATTGCTGCTCGCGTTGGTCGGGATCCCACGACTGTTAGCAGAATCGGTGGGTTCAGGAGGGTTATACGGAACGCCGTGCTGGATCCTAACGGCCTCGTATCACTAGCAGTCGAGATGACAGGCATCTTATCCGCACGGCTGTAACGGATCGTGCAGCCACGTCTCAATCCCTGAGTCGACAGATGGGGACGTTTGCAAGACAACAACCATCTGCACGAACAGTTCGACGACGTTTGCAGCAGCATGGACTATCAGCTCGAAGACCATGGCTGCGGTTACCCTTGACGCTGCATCACAGACAGCAGCGCTTGCGATGGTATACTCAACGACGAACCTGCGTGCACGAATGGCAAAACGTCATGTTTTCGGATGAATCCAGGTTCTGTTTACAGCATCATGATGGTCACATCCGTGTTTGGCGTCATCTCGGTGAACGCACATTGCAATCGTGTATTCGTCATCGCCATACTGGCGTATTATCCGGCGTGATGGTATGGGGTGCCATTGCTTACACGTCTCGGTCACCTCTTGTTCGCTCTGACGGCACTTTGAACAGTGGACGTTACATTTCAGATGTGTTACGACCCGTGACTCTACCCTTCATTCGATCCCTGCGAAACCCTACATTTTAGCGGGATAATGCACGACCGCATGTTGCAGGTCCTGTACGGGCCTTTCTGGATACAGAAAATGTTCGACTGCTGCCCTGGCCACCACATTCTCCAGATCGCTCACCAATTGAAAACGTCTGGTCGATGGTGGCCGAGCAACCGACTCGTCACAATACGCCAGTCACTACTCTTGATGAACTGTGGTATCGTGTTGAAGTTGCATGGGCAGCTGTACCTGTAC
This sequence comes from Schistocerca nitens, assembly GCF_023898315.1. Taxonomy (NCBI): domain Eukaryota; kingdom Metazoa; phylum Arthropoda; class Insecta; order Orthoptera; family Acrididae; genus Schistocerca; species Schistocerca nitens. The sequence goes on along the minus strand of NC_064622.1, from coordinate 76,167,836 downwards.
ACGCCATCCACGCTGTGTTTGACTCAATGCCCAGGCGTATCAAGGCCGTTATTACGGCCGGAGGTGGTTGTTCTGGGTACTGATTTCTCAGGATCTATGCACCCAAATTGCGTGAAAATGTAATCACTTGTCAGTTCTAGTATAATATATTTGTCCACTGAATACCCGTTTATCATCTGCATTTCTTCTTGGTGTAGCAATTTTAATGGCCAGTAGTGTAGTTTCTGTAACCCGCTCACCTCTCACACTCACACTCACGCATTCAGAGTGAGTGCGTTTGGAGCTACAGCTTACGTTATATGCGGCAAATGAAGACTGCACCAAGTATCTGCTCACAGTAATACAGGCACAGAATAGTTGCAAAGGTTCTCTGATGTAACTGATAGAGAGAGAGAGAGAGAATCCTTTTCTAAGCAGGGCGTAAACAAAAATTTTGTGGCGAATATCATCTGGAAGCTCGGAAATAACATCTGGTAGGAAAGTTAATATCTCCTAAGAGTTTCTCGAACTTGGTTGTTTCCTCGCGCCTTCGGTATTCCCGTCAACTTTTCCCGTGAGCTATCGCGCTTGGAAATCCCGCTGACTCACCGCGCGGTAACCCTGTCGGCGGCGCGTACCGGTTCCTTACATGCCCGCAGTGGCGGTCCCCTGTCCTCGTCTACTGTGCTCCCGGAGGAGCCGAAACTGGTACTGCACAATGGACGGCGCGGTCACCGGGCAACATTTCACGGAGCGGCAGCGGCCGGTCCGCCGCCGAACACGACACTACAGCACGTCCGCCACACCACTGAGTGCGTGCTGCATCAGCTGCGAGACGAAGTGTGTGGGGATACGCCGGCTGCGAGCTTCGTGCCCTCCGATTGCAGGCAAATAGTTTCTTAAAATGTAGAGCTGCGCTAATATGTTGGCTACCATAAGGGCCGCCAGCGGACGTAGCAGAGCCACACGACGCCAGCAGCAACGTGCTCCACTCTGCTTGGTACAGTACTACTCACTGATTTGTATTTCTTAATTGCGCTGACGCAGGTGTTCAGGAAATCAGGTACAATACCTTATTCAACGTTTTGAATTTTTTTTTATTGCAATTGTAGCTACAACAGTCTGGTTTATTAATAATTCCTACGAAATTTCAACGTCGCACGACATCCATTATAAGGTTCACTGTTGGTTTATATACTGAAGAGTCAAAGAAACTGGTGAACCTGCCTAATATCGCGAGCACGCAGAACTGTCGGAACACGAGGGGATCGACTAATGTCTGAAGTAGTGCTGGAGGGTCTGAAGTAGAGCTGGTGGGAATTGACGGCTGTCCATTGACACACACAGTGGTTACGGTTACTACAAGCCACACCACAAGTTGGGAAACGGGGCCAAATTTCTAGTAGTTTACTGTCGAGTTGAGATTTTCACACACAAATGTTTTATTCATATCTTACAGAAACTAGCAGTACGGCAATCAACAACCTCTCAAAACACGCCGCTAACGGCAATCAAGTAATTTATAGCAATACAACAGTTTAAAAAAAATTAAAGAACATTAGTAAACAGGCTACTAAAGTAAATACAGAACTTTGTTAATAAAGTACGGTGACGTAGTGAAGCTACCAACAGCGCCATTAAAAAAAATCAAAGGTCTCAGCAAACACACGATTACTGGGAATGAAGGAATGGAGGAATTTAAAAAAGTTTTTAAACAAAAGTGTCCTGGAATATCATTAGAACATAACAGATATGACGGACCCGTGTAAGGCGGCCACAAATCACCCACTCAGGGATGCTCAGGCTAGGCAGAATACTGACCAATTTAAGAAATCCCGTAAACACAATTGCCACTCTCAGGCTGGTCACTGCACCGACTTTTAGCCAGCGAAAACTTGTAATAAGATGGCTTAACTTGCTGACAGAATTAGAGCTAACCTCGTGCAAGGAAACGTTACACCACACAGTCCTGAATGAGCGACCACATGATCAACCAACAAGAAGCATGAATTTACTCATAACACGCGACAGAATAGCGAAACAATTAAACTGCCAAAACTACACTTCCCATCGGGCAGTAACGAGAGGAGGAGGAAAGATCACTGTCTTCAGTTACACCGGTGCTGGGGACAGGAAACCCGATCGCCGGAGGCCACAAGGCAGAAGAGACACTGGTTACGCAAACTTATTACTTAATGACTAAATCTTCCACTAACTTGTAATTATGCTCGAACAGGCAGTACACGACCTCCGATGGCCAGGATCCACACATCCGACCGCGCACGCGTCGCCAGTGTACCCAACAGGCTGTCACCGGAGTTCACGTCTTCCCTGCAACGTTGACGGATAGTGACCACTCCTTCATGTTAGGTGTCTCCTTTTTAAACTCCATTGTTGAAAACGGAGAACTTAAAGAAGCTTGTTAACGTCCCACCAAGGTGAAATGAACAGCAACTACTCGTGGGGCGATTCTGTATACAACCAACCCGCGGGGAGCTCTTCCGTCAACTCCACCCGCCCGTTACACACAACCGACATACATCACGTGGCGACTCGGTACAACCGAACACGCCTGGTCTGCGCTGGCGAGCCACTCTGCCCTCCCGTGTCCACCAGACTCTCTCAGCGCACCACGCCCCTACTTCCGCGCCACCACACAAAGTTACAACCGGTCAAAGACCTCACTTCCTCCATAGCAGTTTCCCGGAAGCAAACGCAGATATCGATATCAGAGGGAAAAGACAACCAAGCAGCCACTTAATGACAGACAACATATCAAACAAACATGTCAGGGGAAGAAAAGGAAAACCAATGCAATCCCAACACAAGGTGTAGCACGAGTCGATTCACGGCTCATCCATATATCAGTATGACTACGAGGATATGGAGATCTCTTCCGAGCAGCACGTTGCAAGGCAACCCAGATATGCTCGATAATGTTCATGTCTGGGGAGTTCGGTGGGCAGTGGAAGTGTTAACTCAGAGGAGCGTTCCTGGAGCCACTCTGTAGTAGTTCTGAACGTGTAGGGTGTCGCATTGTCCTGTCAGAATTGCCCGAGTCCGTCGGAATGCACAATCGACATGAAAGGACGCTGGTGATCAGACAGGGTGATTACGTACGTGTCACGGGGCAGAGTAGTATCCGGACGTATCAGGGGTCCCACATCGTTCCAGCTGAACATGCCCTACACTATTGCAGAGTCTCCATCAGCCTGAACAGTACCCTGCTAACATGCGGCGAGCATGGATTGATGTGGTTGTCTCCATACTCGTACAAGCCCATTCGTTCGATACAACTCGAAACGAGACTCGTCCGACCAGGCAACATGTTTCCAGTCATCAGCAGTCCAATGACGATGATGACGGGCCGAGGCGGGGCATAAAGCTTTGTGTCGTGCAGCCATAAAGGGTACACGAGTGGGCCTTCGGCTCCAAAAGCCCATATCGACGATGTTTCGTCCAATGGTTCGTACGCGGATACTTGTTGATAACCCGGTATCGAAATCTGCAGCAATCTGCGGAAAGGTTGCACTTCAGTCGTCGTTGGTCGCGCTCTTGCAGGATCTTTTTCCGGCCGTATCGATGTGCTCAGATTTGATGTTTTACCCGATTGCTGACATTCACAGTACATTCGTGAAACGATCCTACGGGAAAATCCCACTTCATCGCTACCTCGGAGATGCTGTGTCCCATCGCTTGTGCGCCGACTATAATACCACGTTCAAACTCATTTAAATCTTTATAACCTGCCACTGTAGCGGCAGTAACCAATCCAACAACAGCGCCAGACACGTGTTGTCTCATGTAAGTACTGGCGACAGCACCGCCGTATCCTGCCTGTTTACACATTTCTGTATTTGAATACGCATGCTGTAGCAGTTTATTTGGCGCTTCGGTGTATTTTGGTATGAACAGTGTGATTTGCATACACATGCAGCTCTTGGACAAACAGTAACGGGAGACACGTATGTTTGAACATAAGCGTTGATGCTAGTCAAGTTTGCAGGCGTAACTGTTGTATATGACCTTGGAAGGCAGCTGCATAACGTCATCAGTACGTTTCAAGTGTCAGTCGCGCCAGTCGTGGTCGGCACAGTTTTCTGTCTGCTTGTGTGACCGTATTATGTCGGATCTGAGTGAAGTCGGACAATTTCAAATTGTAGAAACGGTAGGTGCTTCGGTAATCTAGGTAGCCGAAGTGTATGGTGTTTGAAGATGCACGGTATCCAAGTTTTGTACCGCACATAGGGAAAGCAGAAAAGTATCATCCGCTAAGTCACAACACGGACGAAAGTACTTGTATTCTCGTAGTCTGGGAGAGGCAGGATAAGGCAACGATTCTGGATGGGGCAGTCATCAGCTACCGTTGGCTACAGTAAACAAATACACTTTATTTGAAGAAATAACTTTCAACAATCATTTTAAAAGATTTTACTACACTGACGGCTGAAGGCCTTACTAAGAAAGAATTCAATTTTTTTTTTTAATCGGCTGTAACTTCAGAATGCTTAACAGATTAAGGCCTGAATTGCAAGTGGAGACGGCAATTACGCGTTAAACAATAGTAAAATTCCTTTAAACAATCATAAAATGTAACAAGCTACAGTGACGGCTGAAGGCCTTATCAAGACAGAATTGAAAATTATTTGTCGGCTGAAGGCCGCAACCAATGTTACACACTACCAACGGCTGAAAAATTCAAAATTATCTGTCGCCTGAAGGCCACAAGCAATTTCGGAACACACAACGGCTGAAGGCCTGAATTACAAGTAAAGTGGACAGTTACATGTTAAAAAATACTAAAACTTTTGTAAACGATCTTAACGAATTGCAACAGGCTATAATGTCGGCTGAAGGCCTTATTAAGACAGAATTGAAAATGATATGTCGGCTGAAGGCTACAAGCAATGTTATAAACAATTAATGGCTGAAGGCCTGATTAAGAAAGGATTCAAAATTATTTGACGGCTGAAGGCCACAAGGAATTTCAGATTACACAACGGCTGAAGATCTGAATTACAAGTAAGGAGGCAGTTACATGTTAAAAAAAACTAAAACATTTTAAAACAATCTTAACAAACTGTAACAGGCTATAGTGACGGCTGAAGACCTTATTAGAACAGAATTGAAAATTATTTGCCGGCTGAAAGCCACAAGCAGTGTTCCAAACAATTAACGGCTGTAGGCCTGAATTGAAAGTGAGGAAGGCAATTACACGTTATAATATTAGCGTAAATTTTAAACTATTGTAACCACTTGACCAAGTAAGACGGAGTGATCCACAGATAGTGCTCCCTGGATCGATCTGAGGAAGGTAACTACAGCTGTGTAAGCGGTGAGACAGGCAGCCAAGAATAATGTTCACCTAAGGAGGGAACTCAAACTAGAGACGGTTTAAACGCCGATTAACCTTCTTAGTAAATACATCAAACGCCAGATAACCAGTACAAAGATGGAATAATTCATGCGAGAGTGAAGTGACAGACAGCACTGCGTCTCCAGAATCCAGTGTTTAAAACACCAAAAGGCAGAAGGAACCACTATGACCCACGTAGACAAGGAAAATAATTACCCATACCCCAATCAAAAAAGCTGTCAAATTACGAGGTGCGGCTAGAAAAAAACCGGACTGATGCTGGAAAAAACATTTATTTACAATTATTTACAATTTCATGTTATCTCCTTCAATGTACTCTCCTCCTCGGTCTCTACACCGCTCCATACGAATTTTCCACTGTTCATAGCAATGCTGCAGATCATTTTCGGTAAGTCCATACATTACTTCCGTCGCTTTTTCTTTTACTGCTTAAACAATCTCAAATCTAGTTCCTTTCAAAGCTGACTTGACTTTAGGGAAAAGAAAAAAGTCACAGGTGCCAAATCAGGTGAGTAGGGTGGATGATCTAAGATGGGAATGTGTTTTGCCAAAAACGTCTTCACTGACAACGCACTGTGAGCTGGGGAATTGTCTTGGTGAAGGATCCATGACTTTTTTCTCTACAAATCGTTCCGTTTTCTCCGTACTCGCTCACGTAGGGTAGCCAGGACGCTAATGTAGTAATGCTGATTCACTGTTTGTCCCTCTGGTACCCAATCAATGTGCACAATCCCTTTGATGTAAAAAAAAAAAACAATCATCATTGCCTTGAATTTCGATTTTGACATTCGTGCTTTTTTTTGCCGTGGAGAACCAGGAGTTTTCCAATGCATCGATTGGCGTTTAGTTTCGGGATCGTAAGTAAAAAACCACGATTCGTCGCAAGTAATAACATTTTGTAAGAAGGTGGGATCACTTTCAATGTTTTCCAGGATGTCAGAACAAGTCATTCTTCGGCGTTGCTTCTGTTCAATTGTGAGACACTTTGGAACCATTTTTGAACACACTTTGTTCATGTTGAAACTTTCATGAAGAATCTGCCTAACACTTTCCTTGTCAACTACTGTTAACTCAGACACTACTCTGATTGTTAAACGGCGATCTTGTCGAACAAGTTTACTGATTTTTTCAATGTTTGCATCAGTTTTTGCTGACAATGGTCTGCCAGTGCGAGTGTCATCACTGGTGTCTTCGCGGCCATCTTTAAATCGTTTAAACCACTCAAACACTTGTGTTCGCGATAAACAATCATCGCCGTACACTTGTTGTAACATTACAAACGTTTCACTTGCAGATTTTCCTAGTTTGAAACAAAATTTGATGTTAACACGCTGTTCTTTCTGTACACTCAACATTTTCCGACGCACAGACAAAACGTCAACTACTTAAAACAGACGCCTCGGGCAGACTGAGTGCAGGAGGCAGATGAAACTCGAGCAGTAGGCGGAGCGAGAGTCACGTGACAGGCCACGCGACTTTCAGCCTTATTGCATTCGTTTTATTGTTTCACCAGTACTAGTCCGGTTTTTTTCTAGCCACACCTCGTACATGCCATGCCGGACAGCATGGGCAAGACGAGGAAAAGTACACTGCCGCAAAATACACTAAACTCCAAGGCACGTAACTGGGGCATTAGCGGCCGCTAGGCAGTAAGGTACCGCTGGATGCACTTCAGCAATAATAGCGCTAAATCTAAGCTATCATCAAGCAGCAGAAGGTGGCTAATAGCTTCCGCCAACCTGACAGACTCCACTTGTTGCGGTTGGTTTCACCGACCATGGGAGGAGCAACACACAAACAGCGAGATCACAAACAGTAGAGGTTTCACTACTGAATAGGGTTCACTCTACTTCAAACATCCTGGGTTCGGTCGTCGGCTACAGCAACTGTATCCGACAGTGTCTGCACGCCGGAAGCGGTCCTGGCCTGCCCTCGCGCTGCGGACCTCCTCGCTGCTCCGTCCGAAGCCGAACTGCCTGACACACACGAAGACCGGAAATACTAGCCGCGGCACCAAAGATAGTACCACAGTACTGGCTATCGATAGCCGCTGCTGCTGCCACTCGCGGACAAACAACACCAGCAAACTCAGTGGTGCCATTAACACAAGAAGGAAACGAGACGCCACTACCGCTATTACAAGACGCCAAGTTATGAACGGGAAGAACGAGAGCCGCACACGGCTCAGTGCGTATTAAGTGATCGTGACGGACAGCCATTGAGTAGGATTTTGACGAAAAGTGAGAGGACAACAACTGCAAAACTCGTTGCAGAAACGAACGTCGCACTCGCCAACCCTACCAGCACTAAAACAACGCAAGGGGAACTCTATAAGCAGAGAGCTGTAATTACAAAACCACACATCAGCATTTGCATAATGCCCGTAATAGAAAAACGTCGTATCGAAGCCATAAAACCTGATCTATCGACTAATGGAAGAAAGTTATTTGTTCGGATGAGTTTTGTTTCAGACTGTTTGCAAATTCTGGCAGTGTTTACGACCCAAGAGTGAAACGTGGCGAGCGTTCTGTGAACGTTTGGGCAGCCATACCGTGGTGTACCACTGCCCCCATGGTTACTCTGCAAGATAGCATTACTGACAAGCAGTATGTGACAATGAAAACTTCCTGGCAGATTAAAACTGCGTGCCCGACCGAGACTCGAACTCGGGACCTTTGCCTTTCGCGGGCAAGTGCTCTACCAACTCAGCAACCGAAGCACGACTCACGCCCGGTACTCACAGCTTTACTTCTGCCAGTACCTCGTCTCCTACCTTCCAAACTTTACAGAAGCTCTCCTGGAAACATCCCCCAGGCTGTGGCTAAGCCATGTCTCCGCAATATCCTTTCTTTCAGGAGTGCTAGTTCTGCAGGTTCGCAGGAGAGCTTCTGTAAAGTTTGGAAGGTAGGAGACGAGGTACTGGCAGAATAAAAGCTGTGAGTACCAGCCGTGAGTCGTGCTTCGGTAGCTCAGTTGGTAGAGTACTTGCCCGCGAAAGGCAAAGGTCCCGAGTTCGAGTCTCGGTCGGGTACACAGTTTTAATCTGCCAGGAAGTTTCATATCAGCGCACACTCCGCTGCAGAGTGAAAATCTCATTCTGGAGTATGTGACAATTTTGGCTGAATAGATCCAGCTTATGGTACAGTGTTTGTTCCCCTACTGTAATGCTACGCTGCAAAACGACAGGGATCCTGATCATACAGCTCCCATCTTCCAGGAGTGGTTTATGGAGCACGAGGATGAACTGTGACGTCTACCCCGGCCTCCACAATCACCAGATATCACTATTAATGAGCATTTTCGGTCTACTTTGGAGAGAAGTGTCCGTGACCGCTATCCACGTCTTCATCGTTAGTTACAGTTGCGAGTATTTTACAGGTAGAGTGGTACGATATTCCCTTGAAAACTATACAGGAGCCTTATTTATTCGTTCTGAGTCGAGTGAAAGCGGTTTTTAATTGCAACGTGTTTGCTACACAGTATTAGGCATGGTAATGTGTTGTGTTTTTGGTATTTCCAATTTTTTTCAACACATGCGGTTCCAAGATAAATAGTTTAAGGTCGAATGCATCCTTTACCGTCAACCAGTGGGATGGCACGACACTGTAGACGTCGAAGAACGGGTAACTTAACTTTATTGAGGAAGATTTTGACGTTGGCGATCCAGCACTGTCGAAGTTTCCTGTTGAAGAAGATGCGTTTGTGGACACAAATGGCAGTGACAGCAGTGACGATGACAACAGCGACGTCGGTAATATTGGTGTTTCAGTGGACTGCCAGAAGTATCCGCAGAAATCAATATGGGACTCACGACGTATTTGTCGGTTAGGACAGTGCGGCAAAATTCAGCGTTAACGGGCTACGGCAACAGACAACCGATGCGACTGCCTTTGCCGACAGTGCGACATCGCCTGCCGCGCCTCTCCTGGTCCCTTGATCATATCGGTTGGACTCTAGACGACTATAAAACTGTGGCCTGGTCAGATGAGCTGCAGTTTCAATTTGTAAGAGCTGATGTTAGGATTCGTTTGTGGTGCTCACCCCACGATGGCATGTAGCCAAGTTGTCAACAAGGCTGTGTGCAGGTTGGTGGTGGTTCCATAATGGTGTGGACTGTGTCCATATGGGAATGGACTGGGTCTTCTGGCTATGTTTCGTTGCTTGGAGACCATTTGCAGCCACTCATGGACTCATGTTTCCAAACAACGATGGAACTTTTATGGACGACAATGTGCCTTGTCAATGGGCCGCAATTGTTCATTGTTGGTTTGAAGAGCATTCTGGGCAAATCGAGAGAATGATTTGACCACGCAGATCTCCCAGCATGAATCCCACCGACATTTATGAGACATAATTGGGAGATCAGTCGATGCACAAAATCCTGCACCGGCGACACTTTCGCCATTATAGACGGCTTGACTCATTATATCTGCTGGTCCAACGACTTGTTGAGCTAGTACCACGTCGAGCTGGTGCACTGAGCGGGGAAAAAGGACGTCAGACACGATATTTAGAGGCATTCCATGACATTTGTCATTCCAGCATATAACGATTCCACTCAATCCAGTGTCGTCACGTTAAGTGTTTGTGGTGTACTAAAGGATTTGTCCCTTAATTCTGATAACGTTTTCAATAACTAATTTGTCCATTTATTTTCTAGCTATGCTAATCATAAATTCAATATGAAGAAGACTGTGACGTTAAAGAAAGATTATTTTGAAACTTCCTGGCAGATTAAAACTGTGTGTCCGACCGAGACTCGAACTCGGGACCTTTGCCTTTCGCGGGCAAGTGCTCTACCAACTGAGCTACCGAAGCACGACTCACACCCGGTGCTCACAGCTTTACTTCTGCCAGTACCTCGTCTCCTACCTTCCAAACTTTACAGAAGCTCTCCTGCGAAACATTCTGGAAACATCCCCTAGGCTGTGGCTAAGCCATGTCTCCGCAATATCCTTTCTTTCAGGAGTGCTAGTTCTGCAAGTTTCGCAGGAGAGCTTCTGTAAAGTTTGGAAGGTAGGAGACGAGGTACTGGCAGAAGTAAAGCTGTGAGCACCGGCCGTGAGTCGTGCTTCGGTAGCTCAGTTGGTAGAGCACTTGCCCGCGAAAGGCAAAGGTCCCGAGTTCGAGTCTCGGTCGGGCACACAGTTTCAATCTGCCAGGAAGTTTCATATCAGCCCACACTCCGCTGCAGAGTGAAAATCTCATTCTGGAAACATCCCCTAGGCTGTGGCTAAGCCATGTCTCCGCAATATCCTTTCTTTCAGGAGTGCTAGTTCTGCAAGTTTCGCAGGAGAGCTTCTGTAAAGTTTGGAAGGTAGGAGACGAGATACTGGCAGAAGTAAAGCTGTGAGCACCGGCCGTGAGTCGTGCTTCGGTAGCTCAGTTGGTAGAGCACTTGCCCGCGAAAGGCAAAGGTCCCGAGTTCGAGTCTCGGTCGGGCACACAGTTTCAATCTGCCAGGAAGTTTCATATCAGCCCACACTCCGCTGCAGAGTGAAAATCTCATTCTGGAAACATCCCCTAGGCTGTGGCTAAGCCATGTCTCCGCAATATCTTTTCTTTCAGGAGTGCTAGTTCTGCAAGTTTCGCAGGAGAGCTTCTGCAAAGTTTGGAAGGTAGGAGACGAGGTACTGGCAGAAGTAAAGCTGTGAGCACCGGGCGTGAGTCGTGCTTCGGTAGCTCAGTTGGTAGAGCACTTGCCCGCGAAAGGCAAAGGTCCCGAGTTCGAGTCTCGGTGGGGCACACAGTTTTAATCTGCCAGGAAGTTTCATATCAGCGCACACTCCGCTGCAGAGTGAAGATCTCATTCTAGAAAGATTATTTTACTTGAACCATCAGATTCATGAGCGGCATCGTTCTCTCACGAGCTTCGTTCCTCTCCTTCTGAGAATTTAATACATGATTCTATGCAAATCCTTCAAAATTTCTCAGACACACACTTTTACTCCTCAAGTACAATATATGAATGTTTCACTTTCGTTATTTATTTATTTAGCGTATGGCATCTACAGAGTAAAATTGCACACATACTATTAATTAATATAATAAACGAATTACAAATATATTATTAAATGATTGATTGCAAACAACAATATACGAAAGATTAGGGTGACAGCCACTGTAGCTATTACAAGTCCACATCTAAGCAGGTCACCCACTGAACAGTACGTGGAGTAGCATTCATGATATCCCTCCATTCTCCTTCAAACTTCCTCGCAGGACATTCGAAGATCAGGTGAGGGACTGTTTGTTCTTCTGCACCACAGTCGCATCGTGGGTCATCAGTGAGTTTCCATTTGTGGAGAAGGGCCTCACACCTGCCGTGGTTAGTCCTCACACGATTAAGTCTGCACCAAGTTCTTCTGGGCATTTGCATTCCTTCCACCGGTATCGAAGGATCAAAATCAGTGATGAGAGGATGGTGATTATTCAGCGACCAGTATTGCCTCCATTCCCTTGTTATGTCGTCCTTTCTGGGAATTTGAGGACTTAGTCTTCCCATATAGGTTTCCTGGATTTTAGGAGGGTAGTTGGTAGATGGTCCAATATTTTTCGGATAGGTATATCTTCAGAGACACTTTCGTAATATGGCAGTATTCTGCATCGCACTGCCTGGAAAAAGAAGTGAAGTAGCCAGAAGGGAAGAGGAAACGAAATGAACGTCGCGTGTTGGGAGGGCAGGTGATGTTATTTTAGCGATTACAAAATCAAGTCAAATTCTTCAAAAGATCCAGAGTATTATCCCAACGGATCACTATGATCCGACTGCCCTGCACGTAAGTTCTGATTTGAGTGGGAAGGGTGTCCTGTAGCAAGCTGGCCTGTGAGTGTTATGAATGGAGCTTAATAGCCTGTATACCGGCGTTGGGACACAGTTGACATCCGAGCTGGTCGCACACTTGTTCCATCTGAGGCTGATCTGGAGATCTTGCCGGCTATGGGAGCACGTCAGTATCACGCATACATTCCATACAGGCACGTTCCATGTGTGAGCGAGCATTGTCCTGTTGAAAAATGACGCCACGATGCTGTAGCATGAGATGAAAAACACGAGGACGCAGGATGTCCTTGAGATACCATATTTCTTTTTTTCGATTATATGTGATAAACTGTTTCAGTATCATTAAGATATTTGCTAGTATATACGAGAATGATTTTCCATTGCGAGGCTAACCTTTTGTAAGAAAATTTATTTACAGTGAAATGCACAGTGGAAACACACAATCAACTGTCGATCTTCAGATGTTCATCTAGGCCTGCACGTGAATCAACGGACACACGAAACGAACAAAAATTAGTGATTAATCGCAATCCGATAACTGCAAACACTTCGACATCCTAAATGTGCAAACAGTAAAATATCATATAATGAAATATATAGTCACATAAATGTTTTTTTTGTAGACCTACGATGGTCCCTAAAAAACAAGTGAAATCTGTTTAGTCAAAAAATAATCATTGAGTTGGCAAAGACAGGTAATGTTTTTCGTTATTCACATGATAAACGAGGCTGAAGTAGCACTGAGAAAGAAGAGCTGCAAATATTAACAGTATTACATGTATATCTCTTTTTAAGGCTGGACACAATCATCTTACAATGATAACCGAAATATAAGTGGTTGTTAAAATTATCTGGGAGGACATGAACTTCACCACCACTACTACTTACTAATATAGGATACCAATCAGTCTATCAACCTCGCCTGCAGTCCACATAGTCTGCACCGATAGCGGATATAACTCAGGTAACATGTGTCAGCCTCACAATACATCCATAAGAGGTGAATTTCTTTTTTCTGCTTTTTTTGTTTGCGGGTGATTTAGGTCTGTGTATTTTAATTCCCAAAATTCCTTCACGTGCCGGTGGTTATTTTATTTAAGTTTGTCTTAAAATTAAAATATTTATATTAGCGATCTCTTTTTATCAAATAATTCTTGATGATTGGTTTATTTTTAATGGTTTTCTTTAGGTTTGCTTTTAGGATGTGTGTCTATTCTTATACTAATTAAAATATAATTATAAATCACTCTGGTATTGATTATTTTAGTTTTAGTTCAAGTTTATGAAGTTTTTGAATTCTTTCCTTAATTATTACTGCTAGAGATTCACTTTATTTATTTTCGTATTTTTCATGTTTTGTTTATTCTGTTTTAATATAAATGAATTGGTTCTAATGCTTATTTACTAGCTTAAGCTCACTTTTTTTCAGGCAGGATTTGTTCCTACTTTATCTTTAAATTTAGATTGCATTTATGAAAAGGAGTATTACCTGCTGCTCTTTATTCAATTTTTTTTATACTTTGGTTGCTAGTTTACCTTTCTTAGTGGTTTTTTTGCGGTTTATGATGACATCAGAACCATTTATTTTCCTTCGTTATTTCAGTTTGGTTATTTCTTTATTATTCACTACAAGCCATAACACAACACATGAGGACTTAGGATGTCCGTGATGCAGTAAACCTTAAATACAATAAGCATCTTCATATGGATGTAGTTTATAGCACTTATGTAGTGATGGAGATTTCTAGGTAGATTGGAGAAGAGTTAAATATTAGTCTTTGAACTGATGATCGCCACAATAACAATTATTCCTTACAATGAATGGAGTCATTGACAGGTATTTTGAATAATCAGTACCCAAACAATGATATAGAAGTATTCATATGTATCGTGTACAATATTTTGGATAAATCTGTGCTCTACCATCGAGTAAATGGAACAATTGTGTAAAGTGTAGGAAGGCTGTTAAGACAGGTAAGTGTCATGTAATGCTAGAAGCCTCCAATGGAGCTATTAAATGTATGCATTAAAAATGCAAAGGAGTTAAACTCTGTGTGTTGGGTTCTCTGTGTGCTGGGCAAGTTTTGCAAACTCCGACGGAAATCGACCTGTATAGCTAGAACATTGGCGCTGATGGGCACTGCATCAGTGAGCAGCTCATCAACGATGTTCTATGGAGTGGCTACTGAGGAATAGAACTGTCTCATCAAATCAGAAAACAGAGAAAACTAGCCTTTTCCCTGCAGCTATGCCAACATATGCATTCAGCATGCATACTGAACACACCTCTTCCTCCTCCAATCCGTCCAACTCTGACGGCCGCCGTGGCCAAGCGGTTCTAGGCGCTTCAGTCCGGAACCGCGCTGCTGCTATGGTCGCAGGTTCGAATCCTGCCTCGGCATGGATGTGTGAGATGTCCATAGGTTAGTTAGGCTTAAGTAGTTCTAAGTCTAGGGAACTGATGATCTCAGATGTTAAGTCCCATAGTGCTTAGAGCCATTTGAACCATTTTTCCACCTCTTCCTCCATGTGTCCTTTTCTTTCCGTCTCTATCTACTTCCTCCCCTCTTTCTCTGTTTCTTCATCTTATCCCCCCCCCCTCTTTGACCACTTACTTCACTCTCTCTCTAATCTCCATCTCACCTCTTCCTTTTCCACCTGCCCACTACACCATCCTCATACATCTTCCACTCCTCTCTTCTCACTGTCCATTTCCTCATTCCCTCACTCCATCCATCCCTTGCTCTAACGATTTCAACCTGTCATTAGCCATACTCATCAGCATATATAGGCCCTGCAAAACGGATCAATGAAGTAGGCTGATGCTATTCCCACAACATAACTGAAGGCAGGCTGAAAATAATTTATTTGCCCCTGACATACAAACAGTCACGCCAGACGGGGTGATACTACCGCAACACATCATGCCTGTCATGCAGGGCAGCCTGGGAAACTTTTCCTGCTCCTAGCATATAGGCTACCCTGGAAAGCAGGTCATGGGGCAGGCTGATATTGTTCCCAGCAATAGGCCTATCATGTAAGGCAGCCTATATACCAGGGACTGGTAAACCTTTTTGTTCATTTGCTAATATTCATGTGGCGTGATGTTCCTGTACCAAATTTTGTTCAAATCAGTCCAGGGTTTGGGAGGAGATCCTGGGCATACACACATACAGTCAGTTTTATATATATCAAACAGATTCAGATGAAACATCTGAAGTAGGGTTATGGCTACACTGTGACTGAGTGGCTTTCTCATGGTGTGCTATACTGGGTATGAGATTGTTTTTCCCTTATAAGGTAATAATCTTTGTGTGCCCAACGTTTGTAACTAATATTTGGCAAGTAAAACAAACTAGAAGGACCATTACCATGATCAGTTATTTAAGGTAATGAATCCACCAAAAAGTTTGTAGTTGTTAAACTACCAATTACCACCCTTATATAGGCAACAAAAATAAGCAACTGAAGACTTTAAATCAACTTTACAAAAGTTAACGCAAATAAATCTTACAGCAATGCCCCATGATAATCCAAGTGAAATAAAAATAATTAAACTTTAAAGCCACAAAATGAATATTATTACATAAAAATGCTGTAAGCAACTACCTTCAATAAAATACCAAGAACAATGTTGCTGATACAGATAGAAGCCTCTACATGAGCCACATAAAGTCAAAGAAGGATTTAAAGTATTGCTACTATCGCTAAAGCAGCTAAGATTAAAATAGTATAAAATGGAAAATAATTAAAATAACCAAACTGAAATAACAAAGGAAAATAAAAAGTACTGATACCATCATAGACCTCAAAGAAACTACTAAAAATGGTAAACTAGCAACCACAGTATAAAAATGTTAATGAACATCAGCCTGTAGATACTCCTGATCGTAAGTCCAATTTAAATTTAAAATTAAAGCAGGAACAAATCTTGCCTGAAGAAAACAAAAACATGAGCTTATCTAATACATTAACATTAGAACCTATTCATTAATATCAAAAGACAATGGACAAAAAATGAATTATAAGAAGATAAATAAAGTGATTCTCTAGCAGTAATAATTGAAGAAAGAGTTCAAAAACTTCATTAACCTGAAGTAAAACTAAAATAATCAGTACAAAAGTGATGTATAATTATATTTTAACTACCATAAGAATAGATACATAATAAGAACAAAACGAAAGAAAACTACTAAAGAATAAACTAATCATCAAGAATTATTTAATAAAAAGTGAATCAAAAATCATTAAAATAAATATTTTAATATAAGGGCAAACCAACACTAAAAACCCTTAGCCTGAGAGCTAATTAAGGGAATTAAAACAGAAAGACCCAAAGCACCTACATACCAAAAAAAAAAAATAGCAGAAGAAAGAAGTCCACTTCTTGCAGGTATATTGTGAAGCTTAGTGACATTCACTACCTGCGGAGACTAGGTGGACTGCATGAAAGGTAGATAGTTTAATTTGTATCCTATATTGGTAAGTGTTAGTAGTAGTGAAGCTCAAGTGTGCTCCAGAAATTTTAACATCCACTTATATTTTAGTTATCATTGTAAGATGATTTTGTCCAGCCTTAAAAAGAGAGATATATGTAATACTGTTAATATTTGCAGCACCTCTTTCTCAGTGCTACTTCAGCTACGTCTATCATGTGAATAACAATGAACATTATCTGTCTTTTCAATGGAGTGATTATATTATCAACCAGACATGCTTCACCTATTTTTTAGGCACCATTAGTGGTCCTTAAAACAGTCTATGTATTTTATTATGTCTATGTATTTTATTATGTCTATGTGTTTTATTATCTGTGTGTATTTTATTATGTCTATGTATTTTATTGTAAGACATGTGGTGTTTCATGGTAGCACATTTAGGATATCTTACTGTTTGCAGCTATGGGATTGAAATCATCACCTACCTTTGTTCTTTTTGTGTGTCTATCGATTCATGTGTAGGTCTAGATGAACATCAAATATCTACAGTCGAGTGTGTGTCTCCACCATGCACTTCACTGTACATAAATTTTCTTACAAGAGGCTAGTATCCCAACAGAAAGTCAGTCTCACACATACTAGCAAGTATCTTAATACACTCGAGGTATGAATTAAGAAACGACTTCAGTCACAATTTTTCTTGTTTTATTCAGTACACGAAGCATTTCTGACCCTGTGGGTCCATCTTCAGGTGTAATTCGTATTAACACTTGCTTTATTTGTTCTCTTGAATGAGACGAAATGCATATTCCTGTCACGAAAAGGTCTGATGTTAGGTTACGAATTTCGTAAGTCAGACGCGTAAAATATGTGCGAAATATTGGAAAAGATGAAGAGTGTAAACTCACCAAATAATCCAAGAATAGCGTTTTTAACGGTTTAGCTAGAACATACGTTTTTTCCTCCATCGTTTTCAAACATATCACTTCATTCAACTTTCCACTATTTCGTATACCATATCATTCAAGAGAACAAATAAATCATGTATTAAGACGAATTTACACCTGAAGATGGACCCACAGGGTCCGAAAAGGATCGTGTACTGAATAAAACACGAAAAATTGTGACTGAAGGCGTCTTTTAATTCATATCTCGAGTGTATTGGGTACAGTCACGTTTGAAGCTGCAAAATACGGATAACATTTAAAAAATCTTAATTATATTGAAACAGTTTTCACATAAATAACAGGAAAAAGAAATATGTACTTGCACATATGTTTAGAAAATATAATAGATCTCATAAACGACCCACAAAAACATGTAGGCAGTTTTGCACTTGCAGGTAAATAACATACATTACAAAATTCAATTCAGTATGGAAACTAAAACAGAAGACACAATACTACCTTGATCTCAAAATGACAATAATTAACAATACATACACACTTCCAGTACTTATAGTAAAAAAACAGCTACAGACATGATAATTCTCAAAAACTCAAACCACAGACGTAAGGAGACTATGTAGAACACCTCTAAGCAAAAAATAAATATCAAGCATAGCTAAACATGATAATCAACACAAGCCACAACATTGGTTACAAACAGCAAAATAGTATGGAAATTACACTATGAAAACACTCCAGATATATAACACACAACATTTATTTACAATATACGTTCTGACCAGAAAGCGTATCCCACAACAGGAAAAAAAATAGCATACCGTAACGCGCCACAACTAACTAAGATACATTATTAGCAGCCTTTTAAAAATATGGAATTAAAATATCCTTCAAGAGAAATAGGCTAATACAAAAGAATTTAAAGACTGTAACAGAAGAGAATTTATTAATTAAACCTTAATAGCAGCAACTTGAAATATGCTGGAATGACTGGAAAATTTTTAATAGGAGGTACAAAGGACGTATAATGGCACTGAAGAGAGAATGTACCCGCTCAGCACATGGAGAACATCTGTTAGAATAAAATCACCACAACCCTGGAGTAAAAACAGACATGGAAATCTTAAGATGTAATAAAAATGGAAAGAGAATGATTCTCTTCACATAGAGTATTTCATATCGACGACCATGAAGAAAAATGAAAATACAGTGTCCTTTCAAATCCCTCACATTCTGAAAGTCCAGGAAAAAAAGTACAGCAGATAAGATAAAGAAGTATCATCATATGCTAGAGTATCTCAAAGAATTTATATTCCAGCGTCACACATGCCAACTGTTTCCGCCAGAGTGCAGCATGATCGAATAATGTGGAACTGGTGACTCCATAGCAGTGCATGCAGGCAGTAGTGTGCTGAGGAGAAACAAAATCGTCGATTACTGGCAAAGAAGCTATCGTAAGTCGTGTGGATGCTATTCACCCCATGCGAAAACAATTAAGGAATGGCATCGTAAATTTCTGGCCACTGGAAGCGTTCTGAAACATTCTGGAGGTAAACTTTAATGTTTCGGAAGAGACTGTGAAAGACATGAGACAAACGTTTTTCAGATGGTCACGGAAGTCAATACATCTGCACTTATATAGATACCCTGAGCAACATTGTATCGCGTATTACATAAGCGTTTTCGTTTGTATGCTTACAAAGTGCAAATTTGCCACACCTGATGCTGAACGACTAACAATGCCAACAATTTGCTACGCATCTGATGCAGTGAATTGACATGAATGACAGTTTCCTGGAAAGGTTTTTATTCTCAGGCGATGCAGCCTTTCATGTATCAGGAACGGTTAATCGGTATAGTGTTCGAATTTGGGGTTTGTAACATCTTCACTTAATCAATGAAGCGTTCATGATAGTCCTGAGCTGAAGGTCTGGTGTGGACTAAAGCACAAAAGATTGTTGGTGCGTGTTTCTACGCAGAAAACACAGTGAATAGACTAATGTGTCTGGACATGTTGGAACAGTTTATGTACCCTGAGATACAACACTTGCAACCCAACATCGTCTTTCAACAAGCTGCAGCTCCGTCGCTTTGGTCAACGGCTATTCGCATGTTCCTGGATAAGAAATTCTCCAATCGCTGGATCGGACACGAAGGACCCATTGCCTGGGAAACCACGTTGCCCGACATTACATCTCTGGATTTCTTATTATGGGTATTCATGAGAGACCCTAAGTATGCAAGCAAAGTAGACGATATTCCTATGATAAGACGTCGTACCATGATGCGATTGCTGCAGTGCCGGAGCATATGTTACGAAGAACATGGCAATAAATTGAATAGAGATTCGATATTCCTGGTGCTATAAATGGTTTACATGTAGAGGTGTACTGATTATTATTAAATATATTCTTTGAGATGCTCTAGCGTATGGTGCAGTTGTCTTATCATACCTACAGTAGTTTTTTCCTGGGCTTTTCAAATGTGAACATAAATTTCTAAAAAATTATGAAGTACGAGGGCGGTTCAATAAGTAATGCAACACATTTTTTTTCTGAAACAGGGGTTGTTTTATTCAGCATTGAAATACACCAGGTTATTCCCCAATCTTTTAGCTACACAACACTATTTTTCAACGTAATCTCCATTCAATGCTACGGCCTTACGCCACCTTGAAATGAGGGCCTGTATGCCTGCGCGGTACCATTCCACTGGTCGATGTCGGAGCCAACGTCGTACTGCATCAATAACTTCTTCATCATCCGCGTAGTGCGTCCCACGGATTGCGTCCTTCATTGGGCCAAACATATGGAAATCCGACGGTGCGAGATCGGGGCTGTAGGGTGCATGAGGAAGAACAGTCCACTGAAGTTTTGTGAGCTCCTCTCGGGTGCGAAGACTTGTGTGAGGTCTTGCGTTGTCATGAAGAAGGAGAAGTTCGTTCTGATTTTTGTGCCTACGAACACGCTGCAGTCGTTTCTTCAATTTATGAAGAGTAGCACAATACACTTCAGACTTGATCGTTTGACCATGGGGAAGGACATCGAACAGAATAACCCCTTCAGCGTCCCAGAAGACTGTAACCGTGACTTTACCCGCTGAGGGTATGGCTTTAAACTTTTTCTTGGTAGGGGAGTGGGTGTGGCGCCACTCCATTGATTGCCGTTTTGTTTCAGGTTCGAAGTGATGAACCCATGTTTCATCGCCTGTAACAATCTTTGACAAGAAATTGTCACCCTCAGCCACATGACGAGCAAGCAATTCCGCACAGATGGTTCTCCTTTGCTCTTTATGGTGTTCGGTTAGACAACGAGGGACCCAGCGGGAACAAACCTTTGAATATCCCAACTGGCGAACAATTGTGACAGCACTACCAACAGAGATGTCAAGTTGAGCACTGAGTTGTTTGATGGTGATCCGTTGATCATCTCGAACGAGTGTGTTCGCACGCTCCGCCATTGCAGGAGTCACAGCTGTGCACGGCCGGCCCGCACGCGGGAGATCAGACAGTCTTGCCTTGACCTTGCGGCGATGATGACACACGCTTTGCCCAACGACTCACCGTGCTTTTGTCCACTGCCAGATCACTGTAGACATTCTGCAAGCGCCTATGAATATCTGAGATGCCCTGGTTTTCCGCCAAAAGAAACTCGATCACTGCCCATTGTTTGCAACGCACATCCGTTACAGACGCCATTTTAACAGTTCCGTACAGCGCTGCCACCTGTCGGAAGTCAATGAAACTATACGAGACGAAGCGGGAATGTTTGAAAATATTCCACAAGAAATTTCCGGTTTTTTCAACCAAAATTGGCCGAGAAAAAAAATGTGTTCCATTACTTATTGAACTGCCCTCGTATATTAAAAATAGTAATAAATTAGTGAATTCAAAGTAAATATGAAACTAAAAACCTCCTTCTCTCTCTATTTCTCTCTCTGTCTGTCTCTCTCTCTCTCTCTCTCTCTCTCTCTCTCTCTCTCTCTCTCACACACACACACACACATACACACACACACACACACACACACACACACACACACACACACTCATAGAGTCGTGTCCACACTAACACGTCATCGAATCACCTTCTCTCTATACCCCAACACCGCACTCCAGTGCAACCTTGCGGAGCAGTTTGTATACTCTCAGATACTTGGAAATCCTACATCATCTTTCAACGAGATGCAGCTCCTCTGCATTTGTCAAGTTCTTGTATACGAAATTTCCCATTCTCTGACAAACGAAAACGTGGAGCAACCCTACATCAAAGTCATGTGCAATTTGCAGTAAAAAAGGTTTTTACAGTGAAATGAATACATGAGACGTACAATCAATTAGAAATCTATGCTTCACTCGTCTAGTTTCTACACAAGAAGCAACGAACACACGGAAAGAATAGGGAACATAAAAGCAAGTGATAAATCACAACCGCAGAGTTGTAAAATCACAACCACAGAGTTGTAAACAGTAAGATAACCTAAAAATCCTGTCAAGTAACACTACATACCTCATAACAAAATATATATAGACAAAAATATACATTTTATTTTGTAGATCACTAATGATTTCTAATACGAATAAATGAAACTCGTGTTGTTAAAAAGGAAATAAACGCTCATCTGCTAAAGACAGATAATATTTATTCTTTTCTACAATATGCATAAGAGATACATGTTGTTGACAGCCGCGTCCTAAATGTCCTGAAGTTAGTAGTACTGTTCTGATGATATGCTGAATCATTAAGTATCTATGGCTAAATAAAAATAGGAAATTAATCACATGGTCCAATGGAGTGCTTACACTCCTGGCGACATATCTATGTTACATGAACATTAATGTAATCGTTTATATTTTCAGCCAGCTTGCTCTCATTTTGTACGAGCTGTTGGGTATAGAGACCAAACTAGATACTTGCATAAATACTCTGCCAGCAGTAAGATCTTTAGACTAGAAGTGACTTACAGAATACATGTAGATTAGAAAATACTTTAACTAACTGGTTTTAAATGTTGAACTGATGTATAAATCGTGAGGTAAGTCAAGAACATTTCCTTGTGAATAGAAAATTGAGGGACAAGAACGTGAATAAATTTTAAAATAATCAAATAAGGTGACTTCTTTTATATCAGAGGAAATGCGGAGTACATTAGCATAATATAAGCTGGTATCTTTATAGCATTATATCACTGCATGATGTAGTGTAAGAAGTTTCTTGACTTTAAGCTCGTGATTTATTGTACGAAGATTGCAGCTAGTTTTAGAATCGACGCAATACGCACATACCATATCAGGGAATGGAGGTATTGAGTCCAAAGTAGCACGCGAGGAACGCTAAGCGAGTATTTGGACGACGGGAAGGAGTCCCAGCTAACAAAGTATTGGCGGCCGAGCGAACTCGGCCTAATATATCTTCAATTCGTTGCCACAGATGTTTCATTTAAGGTGAGACGGTCCGTACCGCTTTCTTGTCACGGGAAAAACAGGATTAGCTGTGACGGAAGGGGTGGCTGGGTGGGGGGGGGGGGGCTAAGGCGACGTCCCAATTAACGGCTAGCCGAGGAGAGTTACGCTTCATGATCGCAGATAAATATTCTTGCATTATGTACGACCTGCGTAGCGCTTGCTTCGACCGACCGTTAGTTTAGCCACAATTTATGAACGTGTGCGCCACACACATCACACGCGGTGCCTACGCAGAGCTCAGTGGGTGACCCACGTTTCGCCCCGCACTGCTCTCTCTACTGAGATTCGGGTCACAGTAGTCCCCATTGTCAGCGCAACGGTCCACCACGGTCGACTACGGACCTCAAGGTTACGGTCACTGTACGTTAGCCTGTAAAATACCTGTTGCACAAACGAACTAACGTGTGCGTGTCCTAGATATTAGGAGTACAGGTAATAAATGAATATCGTAGTAAATTAGTCTTAAATAGTTATTAGTTTTACGTGATCAACAGTTGTGCGATACAACACGCGGATTCCTTTCTCTTCAGTACAAATGTTAACTTACCTACGTTTCTTGCGCAATTCGAAAATTTCACCACCGATATCTTCCGCCCTCTCTTGCAAATCAGTGACCCCAGCTCTTGACTAACCTAGTTCTCAATCTTTTATGGTTTTCCCACTGATATCTCTACTGAAATCCTAGTCACAGCAGCCGTCATTGTCAATGCAACGTTTCCTGCCCAATTCGCAAATTCCACCCAACCATTTCTTCAAATGGCTCTGAGCACTATGGGACTTAACTTCTGAGATCATCAGTCCCCTAGAACTTAGAACTACTAAAACCTAACTAACCTCGGGACATCACACACATCCATGCCCGAGGCAGGATTCGAACCTGCGACCGTAGCGGTCGCGCGGTTCTAGACTGAAGTGCCTAGAACCGCTCGGCCATCCCGGCCGGCTAGAGATGGATAAACAGAGTAATATTTAAAACCCGGGTTCGATTCCCGGCGGGGTCAGGGATTTTCTCTGCCTCGTGATGGCTGGGTGTTGTGTGCTGTCCTTAGGTTAGTTAGGTTTAAGTAGTTCTAAGTTCTAGGGGACTTATGACCACAGCAGTTGAGTCCCATAGTGCTCAGAGCCATTTGAACTAACCATTTAAAAGTTACATGTTATCAATAAGCGAGAGAATGGTTCTATTAGGATATCGAAAGGACTCCAGAAGACATAAAAATTGCAGAAGACAACAGAAGATCGTAATCGCTCCGACTTTCAGTATCTTAGCCATCCACTATCGATAATCAACGTCGCAGTTGTGTACCGGCGGGGGTGGGGGATGGGTATTCACCTATGTACAAAATTGTTAAGAAGTGCAGGCAGACTTGAAGATGGTCAGCACTTTATGCCAAGACTGGCAGCTGGTCCTCGACGTACACAAATGTAACGTAATACGTGTAAAGAAATGACCAGCTCTGACATTCCTCTGCTAAACTATCGCCAATGAGCCACAAGAACCAGTCACATCCGCGAAATATTTCGTTGTATATGTCCGGAATTGTTTAGTTACATTTAGTTATGTAAGACAAAACGATCACATGAACCTATAGGTGTAAAAGAGGGGGGGGGGGGGGTCTTAGGTAGATGTCGAACTGAGATTAATCGAAAGTAACCACATGAAGTGTTATGAAACAATGGAGTAAATCGCTTGATAGTCTAGTGTTCCGTAAGTCTACCTACCAATACGTTAAGAAGCATATCACCTCCTCAAAATTAATATCTTTAGTAATGACCAAGAGGGTAAATAGAGTTTTTGTGCTTGAAGAATATGTACTGACAGTATTCCAGGGCGCGTACTTTTGACGAAGAGGGTTGGAAGGGTCGGAAATGACTCAGGTTAATCATATACGCACCATCGCACACCATATTACTGGTTTAGGGCTATATAAAATTTTTACGACTGGAAAGAAAATGATTTAAGTGACCACACATGTATTGATTCAATCTTCCAAATTAACACACGTACCAGCAAAATTGCTGCAGTAAGAGATTAACCCCTTTTTTACTCTTTTCAGACCAGCCAGCTTCCACAGAATTACACGAGCGCGTTATAAAATGAAAATGTTCTCTCATTAATCAATTAATAGCACTGTTAGTATGAATTAGCTGTTCGCACAAACACGCCGAAAAAAAAAAGCTGTGTACTTACTCTTTGCGCCGTCTCTTAGGGATTAACTTAATGTACCGCGTCCATAATAAAGATAATTAAAACACATAACAAGCAAGTCGGTAAATATCATATCCCAGCGCAGGTGCGCGTGTTATACGGCGCTCTTTCGTGTTGGCGCTCATCATAAAATGCCAACGCTATCGCACTAAAACTGTTGTCGCGGTATTTGGATTAAAAATTGTTGGTTTGGAGAGGCGCGCGCGGAGTGAGGTGGGCCGCCGGAGCAGCACTCAGTTTGATAAGCGTGGCGATAGCACGCCGGGCGCGTCCTGGGGGCGGGGGCGGGGGCGGGGGCGCAGGCACGCTCCGCCACGCACCGCGACCCGCCGGGTGTCCCACCTGCAGGTGTTAATCCCAGCGCAGCCACCGATCCTCTTCTCGCGCGCAATCTGGGTACCCGTCGCACACGCAGCTCTGAGGAAGGAAACAGAACGAAACGTGTCAGTAAAAAATATACACTACTGGCTATTAAAATTGCTACACAACGAAGATGACGTGCTACAGACGTGAAATTTAACCGACAGGAAGAAGATGCTGTGATATGCAAATGGTTAGCATTTCAGAGCATTCACACACGGTTGGCGCCGGTGGCGACACCTACAGCGTGCTGACATGAGGAAAGTTTCCAACCGATTTCTCATACACAAACAACAGTTGACCAGTGTTGCCTGGTGAAACATTGTTGTGATCCCTCGTGTAAGGAGGAGAAATGCGTACCACCACGATTCCGACTTTTATAAAGGTCGAATTGTAGCCTATCATGATTGCGGTTTATCGTATCGCGACAATGCTGCTCGCGTTGGTCGAGATCCAATGACTGTTAGCAGAATATGGAATCGGTGGGTTCGGGAGGGTAATAGGAAATGCCGTGCTGGATCCCAACGGCCTCGTATCACTAGCAGTCGAGATGACAGGCATCTTATCCGCAAGGCTGTAACGCATCGTCCAGTCACGTCTCGATCCCTGAATCAACAGATGGGCACGTTTGCAAGACGACAACCATCTACACGAACAGTTTGTCGACGTTTGCAGCAGCATGCACTATCAGCTCGAAGACCATGGCTGCGGTTACCCTTGACGCTACTTCACAGACAGGAGCACCTCCGATGGTGTACTCAACAACGAATCTGGGTGCACGAACGGCAAAACGTCATTTTTTCGGATGAATCCAGGTTCTGTTTACAGCATCATTATGGTCGCATCCGTGTTTGATGACGTCGGGGTGAACGCACATTGGAAGCGTGTATTCGTCATCGCCATACTGGCGTATCACCCTGTGTGATGGTATGGGGTGCCATTGGTTACACGTCTCGGTCACCTCTTCGCATTGACGGCACTTTCAGCAGTGGACATTACATTTCATATGTGTTACGACCCGTAGCCCTACCCTTCAAAAATCAAATGGCTCTGAGCACTATGGGACTCAACCGCTGAGGTCATAAGTCCCCTAGAACTT
The DNA here is from genome assembly GCF_023898315.1 of Schistocerca nitens. Classification (NCBI taxonomy): domain Eukaryota; kingdom Metazoa; phylum Arthropoda; class Insecta; order Orthoptera; family Acrididae; genus Schistocerca; species Schistocerca nitens. The sequence goes on along the minus strand of NC_064622.1, from coordinate 76,141,223 downwards.
AGAACTACTTAAACCTAACTAACCTAAGGACAACACACACATCCACGCCCGAGGCAGGATTCGAACCTGCGACCGTAGCGGTCGCGCGGTTCCAGACTGTAGCGCCAGAACCGCTCGGCCGCCAGCGGCCGGCCCCTACCCATCATTCGATCCCTGCGAAACCCTACATTTCAGCAGGATAATGCACGACCGCATGTTGCAGGTCCTGTACAGGCCTTTCTGGATACAGGAAATGTTCGACTGCTGCCCTGGCCGGCACATTCTCCAGGTCTCTCACCAATTGAAAACGTCTGGTCAATGGTGGCCGAGCAACTGGCTCGTCACAACACGCCACTCTTGATATACTGTGGTATTGTGTTGAAGCTGGCTTGTCAGCTGTACCTGTACACGCCATCCAAGCTATATTTGACTCAATGTCCAGGCCTATCAAGGCCGTTATTAAAGCCAGAGGTGGTTGTTCTGGGTACTGATTTCTCAGGATCTATGCACCCAAATTGCGTGAATATGTAATCACATGTCAGTTTTAGTATAATATATTTGTCAAATGAATACCCGTTTATCATCTGCATTTCTTCTTGGTGTAGCAAGTTTAATGGCCAGTAGTGTACTTTACTTGTAGAAATCGGTACACGTGGTGTTGTGTAAAACAGCAGTGTCAAGACTAACGGCATGACTGAATCAATCCTGTTGCATTGGCCTTTCCACCCTGTCGCGTCCCGGCAATTTCCCTACACCTATTGTCTTTGGCTTCGGTGTTATCTGCGTGGCGCCATCAGGACGTTAGCGACAATACAATTCTAGTCAGCTTGTTTGTCAACCTTTATAGCGGATATGAGAGGGAAGAGCTCTCCTTTGTTGCGTGTTCGGTTACAACAGATTAGTGCTTCTAGTGTAGTTGGCGGGATTAATCTGCTGAAGTAGCAACTTACTACTTTTAGTCAATTCGTTTATTGTTCTAACCAACGCATATGTTTGTTGAGGTGTCAGACTAAAACCCCTTAGCAGAATGTGAGATGCTTTCAATAATACCCTTATTTCGTCCATGCTGGACCTCTTTTTAAGGAACTGCGACTGTTTTGACAGTATAAGTCAAATAAAATCTTTTATCGCTGTGTCACTTTTCATTTTCTCCCACGATGCGTTTCCAGAGTTTATACTCTCATGTTCAGGTGGAAAACAGAGATATCTTATTAGGTGAGTAGCAGCTGGATGTAGCTAGTTGCCTGTTTTGATTTTATTTTGAATAACCAATAAAGATAAATACTCCAACTCAGGTGCATACAAGACAAAATGCAAGCAATACTTTGTACAATATGTAGGTCAGGCCGGACGAAGCTTTCGAACTAGATTCAAAGAACACGTTAATGAATTTAGATACAACACACCGAGTAAAACTGCCTTAGCTACACACGTCCCTTTGATAACATAGAAGAAAATCTAATAATACCCCAAAAAATGAACAAAGGCCACAAACCCACCTTTATGAAGATCTGGAAATTGGAAATTTTCATTCACAACAGAAAACTTGGACAGAACACACTAAATGAAAAAGCTGAGAAAGTGTAAAGGAGCTTCTTTAAGAGCTTTGCAGGTATATATATATTGCAAACTTAGTATGAACATACTGTTTCTCTACAATGCTTTGGGACTTTTTATTTATTTATAATAGGGTCAGGAAGCAGAAGGTAGACAGAGTTATAATGCATCATCTAGTATACCTGCAAAACTCTTAAAGAAGCTCATTAACACTTACTTAGCTTCTTCATTTAGTGTATATATATATATATATATATATATATATATATATATATATATATATATATATATATATATATATATATACTGTGTCTAATTTTATGTTACTGTCATATATTTTGCAGTGTAATAATTTTAACAAGATACTGTTAACAAAGAAACAATTTTATAATTTTATGATTTCTATGTGATCTCTGAGATTACTGCAATCTTTGGTATGTTTATATTTGTGGTTCGTGGGTCTGAGTGAAAAATCAACTTCAGAATGTTCATTTATGACGAACTGCAGGTTCTGTACAATGGAATAAATTAAAAATGAGACCAAGACAAACAGCTAGCTGCATCAAGCTGGTACACATGTAGCAAGGTATCGCTGTTTTCCGTGTGAAGATGAAAAGATAAACTCTCGAAACGGATCGCAGGAGAAAATAAAAAGTGACTGACAAACATAAGTAGTTCTGTTTGAGCTTTCAGTAGTCAATAGGAAGGAACTTTATCAGATAAGAGAGCTCGCACTGCCACTCGGTCTGCTAGCTACTGCCGCTATTCCTAAATCACAAATGAACACCTTGAAATAATTCACTATCAGTCAAGGGCCACTTGCCGTATGGCACAAGAGATACTTTGCAATCAGTGACGTGTCCCTGCTATTCGATGAAATTCCCGTGACTTAGTTCTTTGAGACAAAGAAAGGCAATCTCTGTCCAATACTATTCCAACAAATACTGAAAATCGCTATTTAGCTTGCAGTTGCCGTGTGTCCAGAGTCAAACACCGCCCTCTCGTAACTGAATTCTCTGTTGCTCCATCAGGTGCTGCTGAGGTGCTTCACTGCACTCTGGGTGCTCGAATTACTCGCTGAATCTCTGCTCGCCCTTTATCTGCCCCCTCTCAGCTTATACTCCGTTCTGCACTGATTCTGCGTGCAACGACCCTCCGCAGTATCTGTCGGGAATATACCCTTGGAAACATTTCTCGACATGTGGTCGTCTTAAAGTTTGACTGTCATTCTAACTTCCACTAGAAATTCGTCCATTACGTGCATCACACGATTACCACTGATACTTGTGACCTCGATCCTCGCCACGTTGGTGAACCGTCAAGAATAAGGCTCCATGCCGTGTTTGGTTAGCCGCTGAGAAGCAAACCGCATTCGCCTGCCTCGGGACTTGTTACCTCAACCTATTTATCACCCATTTGTTCCGTGTGATTGAAAGCCTGTGTCCACTCCTACTTTCGATCTAGCACGAAGTTTAAATTATTAACATTTTCTATGGTCATGACAGGCCCCTGAGAACGCACTTTAGTACCGCGTGTGCAGCCAGATGTACAGCTGCTTTTCACGAGATGACGCAGTGTGTGGTGAACGGTACATGGTTAACCACAGTCATATCTCTGGCATCGCATTCTTTTCGCCGAAACTGCTCGACCTGAAGATCTGATCGTTGTTGTTGTTGTGGTCTTCAGTCCTGAGACTGGTTTGATGCAGCTCTCCATGCTACTCTATCCTGTGAAAGCTGCTTCATCTCCCAATACGTACTGCAGCCTACATCCCTCTGAATCTGCTTAGTGTATTCATCTCTTGGTCTCCCTCTACGAATTTTTACCCTCCACGCTGCCTTCCAATTCTAAACTGGTGATCCCTTGGTGCCTCAGAACATGTCCTACCAACCAGTCCCTTCTTCTAGTGAAGATGTGCCACAAACTCCTCTTCTCCTCCAATCTATTCAATACCTCCTCATTAGTTATGTGATCTACCCATCTAAACTTCAGCATTCTTCTGTAGCACCACATTTCGAAAGCTTCTATTCTCTTCTTGTCCAAACTATTTATCGTCCATGTTTCACTTCCATACATGGCTACACTCCATACAAATACTCTCAGAAACGACTTCCTGACACTTAAACCTATACTCGATGTTAACAAATTTCTCTTCTTCAGAAACGCTTTCCTTGCCATTGCCAGTCTACTTTTTATATCCTATTTACTTCGACCATCGTCAGTTATTTTGCTCCCCAAACAGCAAAACTCATTTACTACTTTAAGTGTCTCATTCCCTCATCTAATTCCCTCAGCATCACCCGAGTTAACTCGACTACATTCCATTATCCTCGTTTTGCTTTTATTGATGTTCATCTTATATCCTCCTTTCAAGACACTGTCCATTCCGTTCATCTGCTCCTCCAAGTCCTTTGTTGTCTCTGACAGAATTACAATGTTATCGGCTAACCTTAAAGTTTTTATTTCTTCTCCATGGATTTTCATACCTACTCCGAACTTTTCTTTTGTTTCCTTATTGCTTGCTCAATATACAGATTCAATAACATCGGGGAGAGGCTACAACCCTGGCTCACTCCCTTCCCAACCACTGCTTCCCTTTCATGTCCATCGACTCTTATAACTGCCATCTGGTTCTGTACAACTTGTAAATGGCCTTTCGCTCCCTGTATTTTACCCCTGCCACCTTCAGAATTTTAAAGAGAGTATTCCAGTCAACATTGTCAAAATCTTTCTCTAAGTCTACAAACGCTAGAAACGTAGGTTTTCCTTTTCTTAATCTCGCTTCTAAGATAAGTCGTAGGGTCGGTATTGCCTCACGTGTTCCAATATTTTTACGGAATCCAAACTGATCTTCCCCGAGGTCGGCTTCTACCAGTTTTTCTATTCGTCTGTAAAGAATTCGCTTTAGTATTTTGCAGCCGTGACTTATTAAACTGATAGTTCGGTAATTTTCACATCTGTCAACACCTGATCTGACCATACATACCCGCATTCTTCTTACGTACATTTCTCGCTCTACCCTGTCAGTCTAAAAGGTGTTAACACTGGATTAATGACAGAGGTGTCAAGATAGTGGTTTTAATGTTTCTTGCGTTCTTCACAGTCTTCTCCCACTTGAGTACAACGCACAGAAAGTTCATACAACCATATGAAACTGTTAGAAAACTCTATCTTTGGGATACTGTTCAACTCGAGCGTCTTATTGGCTCGAATTTCGGTTATACCGTCGAAACGTTAACGTTTCATGTGAATTTCTGCACTTTGTCGTTTCGTGGTAGGTACACCGTGATAATGCCAAATCTCGTCAGCCGTGGTCATGTTGTTCAGGAAAGAGTTGCCCGCGTGTTACATTTCAGTCAAGTCGCAGCAGGCGTGAGTGCGTCGTTTGGTTTTGTTCAGGAGTCAAGGTATGAGGGACAAGCTTTGTACATACCTTTCTGTCTTTCAAAAAATTCTGTAGAATGTCTTGAATGTTCCTTCAATGCTATTTATGTTACAACGTTGACACACTACGGCCTTACGTCCACCAATTAAAATTGTCTTTTCACAAATGAGTGGTCGAATGCTCATCTGTTGTTTGCAATTATTTGTTCAAGCAGCCACCGTAATTACTGAGCTGATGTCGCTTGTATGTCAGGAATAATATCAGCTTCGGAACGTTTTAAGCGGATGGTGTACTCTCGTGAGTTATTAAGTTCGAGGTGGCAACACTTTTCTCGACTCGTATTGGAATGTGTTTTCACGAAACTCTATACTCTCAAATTTTGCAATCAATGTGACGCCGTTTATTATTCCCTTAATGAAGAACGTCTTTACCGTCCTTTACTTATTTGACGTCGCGCTAGCTATGATGTAAGGCTGTATCAAACTTCAGAAGACGACAGGTTAATCTGCTGAAACCGATAAAGTGAAATTAAAAAAAAAAAATGTAACTAATGAGTGATTTTTATTTTCTGTGAAAAATAATAGAAATAGACACAGCTGTTGAAACTATGGATAGCGTTTACAGAAGATTGTTACACGCACATCTAGTACGTTTGACGAGACCAGTGAAGCAGTTGTTGTCAAACACGTGAGTTATCTAAGGTTCCAGCAGATCAACATACAGATTCATACGTTGGTAGTTCGTTCTAAATGCTTCACACTTCTGGTTCTGCTGCATGACTGATCTGGCACGAACGTTGGTGTTAAAGAGGAAACAAAACACACCTCCTACATTTCTTCGACGACGTCAGGGAGATGTTACAAAGGCATAAAGATCCAAAAAACAATAAAATGTAAAGTGAGGGAAGAATGGCGCATAATTTAGTTATTTATTATCCAAACAAACAAAAGCGGGGAACAATAGCTCGTAACACAATGGCAGAGGAAACCATTCACAGCAATACATGTTAGTTAATAAGTGGGGAATTAGAATAACGCTGTCGCGTGTAAACCAGTTCCAATGAGGTGATTTGTAATTGTAACGCGCCTCTCGTCCGCGCGGCGGCCTATCGGTGGCTTTGTCCGGCAGGACAAGGCGACCGGATGAGTTAAACGCGTCAGCCGCCTGCTGCGTACACAAAGTGGGCCCAACAACACATCTCTTGCGGAGCGACAAAAGGGGGCTATCAATGGCGAACGCCACCTGTCGTTACCTATTCTGAGCAGTAAAGCACGCTTGAAACATATTGTCTGCGATGGTCCAGTTAGGAAGTCACCTTAGAACCGTAAAGTTCAGGCAGGCACCAGTCCGAAACTTGGCTTGAATACTACAATGCTTCAATAGGAATTGTCCTAACCGAGGTTGTGTACCCTTGCCTTACTCCGAACTGACTCACCAGCTAGTTATAGGGAGACCTACAATTTCACGTGGGTTCCTACCCACATTGCAGCTCGGCATTTTTCAATTAACAAGTGTTGCCAGAGGTAACAGTGGTGTAAAGTGGACGGATAACTTCGGTTACTCATAGTATTTTAGCCATTTTCAGCAACTGTAGTTGTAAATATCGAAATAATCAGAAACCAGTTGCATAAAAGAATTTTTTTTCCTTAACCGGTTTCGAGCAATTAGTGCCCTTCTTCAGAACGCGGTACAGAGAAGTATACCGTAAATAAGTAGAAGTTAAATAATAATATTAAAATTAAGAACGAAAAGTAGAAAAGAATTTAAAAAATTAAAGATTAAAATGGTACATACTTATTTGAGTCAGCAATAAGAAACATGCAGCATATTGCTATGGTCACAAAAATACAGGAACAATAAGAAATACTACACTGAATCCATTCATACAAAAAGATCTCGTAAATGCTTATAAGTGGTCCGTAGTGCCTGTACAAAAATGGTATAAAGAAGCCAAACAACAGGCGCAGACATCACGCCAGAAATGGAACTAATGGACAAATGATATGCACATCTTCAGGTTGGTTTCAGGGTGGAGATAAAAGAAGGATAAAATTACAAAACAAAACCGTACGCAAATATGGTTGTCATAAGGCTTAAAAGAAGATGCAAGTTCGCATAAGCAGCGTAATAAATAATATATAAAAACCTAATGGTAAATAAAATAAGTTAATACCAACGACAAGTGGCGACGTGAATGGTAAATTTGGGAACTAATCTCCAAACAGCTGTAGTGAGATTAGTAGTATGCTACCAGGGAACCTGTCAGCAAAAACTAAGTGCGAATCGCATCATGGGGTTGGAAACTGAGATTGGGGTAAGTGGAGAGTCTATTCCCAATCACTGGCTAATGTTAAGTGTCAGAAGTTATTATAGAGGAAAAGGGGCGTAGACACAATTTTATTGTAGTGAAACAATTAGTACTGGAATACAGACAGGCCGTAAGTAGGATTCGTGAAAGAATTGTAACTATCGGCATTCACACCAATTAAATGGCACTATAAGTCTTACAAAACATTGTTGAATTGTGTAGAGATGCCAGCAGCATGGTAGCAGGAAATGCGGTCCCACAAACAACGCGCAAGATGCTTTAAGGGGCGAGAAACAGTAACTGGACTAAAAGGAGTTCTCAGTCAGTGGCTAACACTAAGAGTCAGAAATCACTGTAGAAGAAAGCAAGCATGAGGATCGTTCTATACTTTCGTTACAGTGGAATAACAAGTTCAGAAATGTGTACGAAGTCCTAAATAAGCTTCGTGAAATAAATATTACTAGCGACATTTAATTAAGTTGTATGAAATTAGCACGATATGTTTGATTGCCTGACGGTGATCAACTATAAGTGTTTAGTAACCGTAAGCCTTACTTGTAACTATAAAGTAGAGCATCCGTAACTTGAATAATAGAATCTCTGTATGTCATTGTCCGCAGCTCGTGGTCTTGCGGTAGAGTTCTCGCTTCCCGGGTTCAATTCCCGGCGGGGTCGGCGATTTTCTCTGCCTCGTGATGACTGGGTGTTGTGTGTTCTTCATCATCATTTACTCGCAAGTCGCCGGTGTGGCGTCAGCTAAAAAGGACTTGCAATATGCGATCACTTCATTTTTTTTTTTTTGTAGGTTACTGTTTCCATAAAGCTAACCACCCGGAGCAAAAATAAATCATCACCTGTAGGTTGTAGGTGGTTTAGTCTTCTCTCTGATCGCAGCTGTATTGATAGTTGTAACCACTTTCAATTTTGAGAAATGTAGAACTAATGTTGGTCAGTCTCTTAGACAGTAGTAAGCTCTTGGTCAATTAAATCATATATTGGGTAACATAAAGCAATTATCAATTATTTTGCAGTCTCAGTTGTAAATTTCTAATTATACGACATGTTTCGATCGGTCGGGATTATCTTCAGGTCCCAATAGTTGTGTCAGGAACCCATCTTGTATCTTCAGAACGTCATATCAGAGTACTGTATTGTTTTACCAGGAATTTTCATTTCCTTCCCATCCTCCGAAATGAGTTTCTGATCAGGAAAGACGGATTGCTGACGGAACTACTTAGATCTGAAGACAATCCAGAGTGATAGATATATGTCATATAATTAAAAATGGGGAGCCGGCCCGTGTGGCCGAGCGGTTCTAGGCGCTTCAGCCTGGAACCTCGTGACCGCTACGGTGGCAGGTTCGAATCCTGCCTCGGGCATGGAAAATGGTGCAAATGGCTCTGAGCACTATGGGACTTAACAGCTGAGGTCATCAGTCCCCTAGAACTTAGAACTACTTGAACCTAACTATCCTAAGGACATCACACACATCCATGCCCGAGGCAGGATTCGAGCCTACGACCATAGCGGTCGCGCGGTTGCAGACTGAAGCGCCTAGAACCGCTCGGCCTTACTGGCCGCAACGGGGATGGATGTGTGTGATGTCCTTAGGATAGTTAGGTTTAAGTAGTTCTAAGTTCTACGGGACTCATACCTCAGTTGTTAAGTCCCATAGCGCTCAGAGCCATTTGAACCATAATTAAAAATGGGGAACTGACACAGAGGCATAAAAGAAAATTATTTTAAATATCAATAGAGTTGCCGGTTCTCCAGGGACGGATATGTTGGCTACAGTAAATAGGACTACATATTTGAATAAAGGGTACTATGTCGGGTTATTTTACAACACTAAAAACAACTATAAGAAACATACTTTCCATCTGTCTTCAAGCTGTTTCTTTCAGGATCTCCGAAGAGGACCATTGCAAAGTTGGTAGGAACGTCGGTATTTATATAGTTATTTTCAGCATTATAAAATGACGCGGCCTAATACCGGGAGGAACTGTATTCGAACTAACAAGAGACATGGAGGCCTACACGATTGAGACATAATGTGTTCCATACGAATCTCGATGTTATCTTGGAACTACAGGCCTTTAGGAGTAAAATAGTACTCATTTCGGATACAGATAGCGCAATTCCTGTTTTCATTGTAATCATGAATGCCTCTTACCGTAATTCCTCACTTTTGGGTTTTCGTGTTTTCCTAACGTTCTCTGCTTTTGGACAGTAATGTGGGACAGTTCCGAAGACAGTTCGGTGCTACAGTCCGCGGTGAAGGGTTCGGTGCGCGCTACCTGTTGCAGCCGGCCGACAGCCTTCAATAAACTCGCCTTCCGGTGCGCCGTTGCTAGCGGAAGGCTACAGCCAGGATACTCTATGAAGGAAAAGCACGCATTTTTATTTTCACCTTCCGCCGTTTGAAGTGCCGGAGGGAAGTACGTACGGGACGCCTTGTCTAGTGGTTTATTGCGTCAGACATGGCTAGAGGCGGAAACACCAATAAGTTGCCAGTTTATGGCAGGGAATTCGGTAGCGCAGCTAACGGCGGAGGCGGGTCTTGTTCAGCTTCAGCTAGCCCGACAGGAAGTTCGGTATCTGCACGCGATTCCCTTCCGACGACTCGGAAACCCACACGTGGCCGCCGCCGTTGCAACAAGTCGTTGTCGACATCTCGTCAGGCCCTGTGCGCAGCTGGAGTGCCTCTTGCCAATGGCATGAGCACTGCCCATGCTTCCGTTTGTGATGCTCCCAAGCAGTCGGATTTCCAGAGATAATTATATACAAATGTAAATCTTTTTGGATTTCCATGCACATGTATGTATCAGCAGTTTTGTCCCATTGAAAGGTCTCTGTTGGATTCCTTTCATGTTAATTTTTTAAAACTGTTGTCATTTACGGCATACATTCCACTTCTAAACTTACTGTGGTGTTTCTGACTATCTGGGAGAAGACTGAGCAGTTGAACGTGTTACTTTTACACACAAACAAGAACGATCTGTCACACTACTACACTTTAAAACACAGTTTATATGTAATTCATGTCACACAGTCTCATATGGAACCTACATGCGTATTTTTTTATAAAGTGTATGTGATAAGATACTGTCATCCCCCTTCCCTTCTGTCTGAAAGGATGAATGAGCAAATGTATTTCTAGTGGCATGCTTGATGGTAGCAGACAAGTCTGTCTGCTAGAGAACAGTAGGACCAGCGTCGGAACAGGTAGCTACGCTTTCTAAAAGCAGAGAGGTTTCTATCCTTAGTGTGGTCCTGTCCGTCCCTTGTCATGTTGGTATAGGAACCTGCCTCTCTGGTCACTTCCGTTTTGTATCTGGAAGCACCCTCGGTAGGGGCCCACGCCAGTCTGTCCGCGGCGAGCGTCTGAAGTGGTAAGATCTCCGGCTAAGCGCGTCTCTGCTAAGTCCATAGGACAATGGATTTCTTAAGTTCAGCCTAACTGAAAATTTAATCACCTTTATTTCAGGTTTTTGATCTAAAATATCTAATGTTATCTTAAATTGCAACGCAGTGTAATTCGAGTGTGAAGTTCAGAATATCTTCCAGTAGTTGCTTTGTCACTACTTCGTGAGTAAAGTGGAACCTCGTGTGGATGATCCGTAACTCTAAGATCATCAATCTTAAATGCGAACGTGCGTGAGATTATAACGTCTCGTCTTGACAATATTTTTCAATACAGCAACTTCTCTTTATGTTCAACCCACGTGGGGTGTACTTTGTGAGACCAGTTCCACGTGCTTATAGAATTGTTTGAACCATAAGGTTAATAGTAAGACGATAGTAACCAGTTCGAGGTTTTTTTTGTAATTTGTCTTTCGATGTAATTTATCTTAACTATCAAAATTATTGTGGAGTTACGCTCTTTGTGTAAACCATGTTGACCACGTGAAGGATGTAGTGTAATCATCAAAGTAGCCCTCAGCTATTCTTTTCGGGAAGATTTCACAGAGAGTTAGTATGAATTTAGTATACCAGTGTGTGGTAATTTCATGACGCACAGGGTTGCGCTACGAAAACAATTCTTTGCGTGAAAATTGAATTGGTTGGTTGTGGTTAATTTCCTCTTGCATATGTTTCAACGTTCTTCGTGTGTTATTTTATGAATGCAATGTTGTATGCAGTCTCCCAATCTTGGCTCCATATTTGATGCGTTCCGTAAGATTACAAACTCACATTTTCACCGTCCTAAATAAGGCACCAGTTTAGTTATGAATCAAGTTTAATATGCTGAAATTTCAACGGAACAATGATCAATGTTAAAATAAACGTCCAAATATAAACTGATTTATTTCTTTTTATTTAAATTGTCTTTATATATATATATATATATATATATATATATATATATATATATATCACCGGTTATCGTAAGATGACTACTAAAAGATTATAATTAATGTTAGTCTGGTTGGGAATTTGGTAAGCTAGACTGGATACCTGGTGAAACAGTTGCTCAGTAATGCAAGGTTAACTTTCCCAGATACCTCACTGCTTTTAACCCACTTTTATTCTTTTATTGTCTTGAATATCAGCACCGCTTTCAGAACAAATTAATGCATCAACATTACACCATCATCAATGCTTTCTTTCTTTTCTTTTCTCACTTGTGTTAATTACTGTTTTATTTGCCTGCGGAAGAGTCTTTCAAGCTGGGTTATTGTCAAGATTTTTGCCAAACTTACTCTTTCATCCATATCTTCCACACCTGAGAGTTGAATGAAAAAAAACTCCAATATTTCTGAGGATCACTCAAGTATGTTTAACATCAGTTACGAATTAATGCTCTAGAATGAACAGTTGAAGTACGTACATCATCACACACAAAAATGACGCAACACGAAGGAATTATCCGAATGGAACGGAAATCTGTAGATGTAATGTACATGTACAGACGAACAAGTGATCACAATTTCAGAAAAAAATTGTATGAGTTGTCCAAGAGAAACGGCTTCACAAATTGGGCAAGTCAATGACGCGTTGGTCCACCTTTGACTCTTACTCAAGCAGTTATTCGGTTTGGCATTGATTGATAGAATTGTTGGACGTCCAGAGGGAAGACGAGCCACATTCTGTCCAACTGAAGCGCCACATCGTCAAAATCCCAAGACATTCGGCAGATGATGCAGTTGCCTACAACCAAGCACTGTTTGAAACAATTTCCACCTGCATTAAGTCATATAGTAATAACATTTTAAAGTCGTGCAAAGGTTGGCTGATTTCGTTAAAAGTTCAAATATGTAAAATTTTGCACTCCACAAAACGAAAAAAGGTTAATGAGAATCTATCAACTCATGCAAATATGAATGATCATACAGGCTCAGTCGTAGGTAAAGCAGATGGCAGACTTGTATGTATTTGTGGTTTACTAGGGAAATGAATATTTGTATAAAGGAGATTGCTTGCAAATCACTTGGCGACCCATCATATAGTATTGCTCAAGTTCGTGGACTCGTACTAAACAGGACGAGATACTCAACGTGTAAAGAGAAGGGCAGCACGAACGGTCACAGGTTTTTTTTATTCGTGGAAAAGTGTCACAGAGATGCTGAAGAAATTCAACTGGCATACATCTGACGACTGATGCAAACTATCCCGGGAAAGCCAACTTACAAAGTTTCAAGAACCGGCTTTAAATGATGACTCCAGAAATATGCTATGTATATCATCCGTAGGTTATATTAATTACCGCATAGAGAGAGGAGTTTAAACAGTAGTTTCTCCTGTACTCCGTACGTGCATGGAACCGGAAGAAGCCCAAATAACTGGGAAAGTGGAAAGTTACCTCTGCCATCCTCTTCTTTGTTTTGCACAGTATGGATGTAGAACTTAAATCACGAAGGGTAAGGAAGCTAGAAGAAAATGCTAAATGAAAAAGGAAACAAGGAAAATAATCGCACTACCGAGGAAGGTGAAGATAGCAAAGGCATTAGAAAAAAAAGGCATTAGAAACAACACAGGAGAGGAAAAAGATTATAGATTATGTATGTTTTAACGTCGTACAATTTCGACAGCCACTGCCTTGGGGTACACTCGAAGTTGCTTGAATGGTTGAAGGTTTCTCTCCGCTAAGAATGACGTGCTGTAATCTACTTTCTACGATCATTTCAGTACACTAACAGAGTTGGTCTGATATTCCGTACGCTCCAGTTGGTTCATTAGTACCGTGGTTATCAACATGGGCCTTATCGCCCGTAGGAGGCGTTTACTATCCAGAGAGGGTGGTGCCATCCAAATCCATTGCAACGAAAATGGACCATGAGGGAGTGTTCTGTGTTTGCTTAGTGAGTGTTGTTTATTTACTAACAGGTCAAAATATGTATGATTTTAATTTCCTAAATGTAAGCAGGATTATGTATGACTGTTAAATCTAGTGACATTTATTGAAGTGATATTTGGATTATCTGTTAATTATTTCAACTAATATTATTAACAAATTTTTCACATTGAGTTATACCTATATTTCATGTTAGTCTTCTAACCATTATCTTTTTTATAAGACAGTTCTTAGAATTATTCACTTTTTTCAAAAGAATGTCTTCCCCATGAGGAGTTATTTATTGTTAGATCCACATTTAACTTATTTTTATTCAGCTGGTTGTAATATATATTTGTCCATATTGTAATTAATACTGGTATGTCAGAAATATCATATTACACAAAAATACACTGAGATGACAAAGGCAATGGGATATCACCTAATAACATGTCGGACCATCTTTTACGCAGCGTAGTGTGTCAGCTCGACTTGACATGGTCGTTGGGAGCCCCAGCAGAAATATTGAGGCCTGCTACCTCTACAATTGTCCATATTTGCGAAGGTGTTGCCGGTGAAGGATTTTGTGCGCAAACTCTCGATTATGTCCCATAAATGATCGACGGGATTCATGTGGAGCGATCTGGGTGGCCAAATCGTTCATTCGAATTGTTTAGGGTGTCCTTCAAAACCAATCGCGAACAACTACTGCTCGGTGACATGGCGCATTACCATCCATAAAAATTCCATCGTTGTTTGGGAACATGAAGCCTGCAAATGATCTCCAAGTAGGCGAACATTGCCTTTTTCAATCAATGATCTGTTCATTTGGGCCAGAGGACCGAGTGCGTTCCATGTCAACACGGCCCACACATTATGCATCCAACACCAGCTTGCACAGTGCCTTGTTGACAACTTGGGTCCATGGCTACGTTGGGTCTGCGACACACTCTAACTCTGCCATCAGCTCTTACCAACTGGATTCTAGGCCCAGGTGGCCAGGCCAGGGTTTCCCAGTCGTCTAGGGTATAACCGATATGGTTACTAGCGCAAGAGGAGCGGTGCAGGCTATGTCGTGCTGTTAGCAAAAGCAATCGAGTCGCTCGTCTACTGCCATAGCCCATTAACGCCATATTTCACCCACTGTCATAACAGATACGTTCGTCGTAGGTCCCACATCAATTTCTGAGATCATTACGTGCAGTGTTGGTTTTCCATTAGCACTGACAACCTTACGCCGCTGCTCTTGGACGCTAAGCGAAGGCGTTGTCCGTGGTGTTGCCGGCACATTCTTGTCATTGAATATTGACACACTGGGATCGCGAAGTAAAAAACGATTTCAGTCACAGCTTTTCGTGTTTTATTAAGTACACGATGCATTTTGGCCCTCGAGGATCCATCATCAGGTGTAATTTGGCTTAATACATGCTTTATTTCTTCTATTGAATGAGGTGAAATGCATATTTCTGTCACGAAAGGTTTAATGTTAGGTTATGAATTTCGTAAGTCAAACGCGGAAAATATGTGCGAAATAGTGGAAAAGGTGAACAGTGAGAACTTAGCACATAATCCAAGAAAAGTGTTTTTAACGTTTTAGCACCAGAACTTTAAGGTGCATTATTGATGGCCTTCCTATCTAGCATTTGAATTTCCCTAATTGCTTGTGACAGGGTGTGCCGGAACTGTTTACTGGCTAATTACCAATAGGCGTTACTTACCTCGCAAACGGGAAGCGTTCTGTTTGTGACTATTCTTCAGCATACATACTCTTTCCCTTTTCTTGAATTATCATTGGGAGAGATTGGTTCCTCTACTTAACCAGTAGGGGAGCTCGAATTGACATATTGCCACTGCATGACTATACGTATCTTCTCTCTTGTTTTTAAGTCGTCTTTTATGTGTGTTTTAGAGGTAGGTAATCTTGAGTTGCTCGGTCGGTCTATTTTGAGGCGTCGCAGTTCACGATGACGTCAGAGTCTCTATTGTTTAGGCCTGTCCACTTCCGGAGTTCCTCTAGCAATTTAATCCCCGATTTCACGACATTTACTGTTCTTGAGGTCTGATGCTTTATTTAAAGTTTTTACTGTTCTCGAGATGTGACATGTTAGTCATAATGATGTGCATATAGTAGGTTATATATAAATCTGAACTACTTAAAGGATTCATAACATTTGAACCAATAATGGGACACATTTGCAATTTTGGGAGATGATAATACTCAACCGGGCGGTTACATACATACAGACGAAGTCCCCTCACCAAAGTTGGGAAGCGCCCACCACCAGCATCGATGTACAACTGTGCTTGCAGCACCTTATCCCGCGACGTTCTGTGAAGTGTCTCCTCACTGATGTTGCTTATTTCGTGTCTAATGGCCTCGCGCAGTTCGTCTGTTGACAGTAGTCTATTCCTGTACACTCGTCTTTTAAGATACCCCCACATGAAAAAATCCGGGGAGGGGCGTAAAGTCAGGTGACTTGCGGCGCCACAGTTTTTCGAGATTATTCGATCACCAAAGAAACTGGTTACAAGTTGCATGGAAACGTCAGACATGTGACATGTTGCTCAGTTTTGTAGGAAATAACCTTCTGTAAGTTCGACGTGATTCAGTTGTTTCACAAATGAATTGAAGATTGTCAAAAGCCATTCAGAAGCCAAGATCGCACAAAATATTTCTTCATTTACGACAACTGGTTTCAACTGTCAAGGCTGCCGTCTTCAGGTCTTGCTGTAAAACATGTTCGTTTTACGCAGAACCTCACGCACAAGATATCAAATGGATAAAACTTGGCACTTTATAAAAGTTTGTCATCGCTAAAATATTTAAAAACATAAAGCACCTTGTCCAAAAGGCCATCTCCGTATACATATTGCTCATTTGTAAACCAAGTTACGGAGAGAATGTCTGG
This sequence comes from Schistocerca nitens, assembly GCF_023898315.1. NCBI lineage: Eukaryota > Metazoa > Arthropoda > Insecta > Orthoptera > Acrididae > Schistocerca > Schistocerca nitens. Next base: position 76,124,811 of record NC_064622.1, on the reverse strand, counting down.
AAGTTGAATAAGAAATCCCTGAAACGATCGACAGTCACGCATTCTTTTCTCTTGATCTATTTCTTGCAATGTTTACAACTACACTCCTGGAAATGGAAAAAAGAACACATTGACACCGGTGTGTCAAACCCACCATACTTGCTCCGGACACTGCGAGAGGGCTGTACAAGCAATGATCACACGCACGGCACAGCGGACACACCAGGAACCGCGGTGTTGGCCGTCGAATGGCGCTAGCTGCGCAGCAATTGTGCACCGCCGCCGTCAGTGTCAGCCAGTTTGCCGTGGCATACGGAGCTCCATCGCAGTCTTTAACACTGGTAGCATGCCGCGACAGCGTGGACGTGAACCGAATGTGCAGTTGACGGACTTTGAGCGAGGGCTTATAGTAGGCATGCGGGAGGCCGGTTGGACGTACCGCCGAATTGCTCAACACGTGGGGCGTGAGGTCTCCACAGTACATCGATGTTGTCGCCAGTGGTCGGCGGAAGGTGCACGTGCCCGTCGACCTGGGACCGGACCGCAGCGACGCACGGATGCACGCCAAGACCGTAGGATCCTACGCAGTGCCGTAGGGGACCGCACCGCCACTTCCCAGCAAATTAGGGACACTGTTGCTCCTGGGGTATCGGCGAGGACCATTCGCAACCGTCTCCATGAAACTGGGCTACGGTCCCGCACACCGTTAGGCCGTCTTCCGCTCACGCCCCAACATCGTGCAGCCCGCCTCCAGTGGTGTCGCGACAGGCGTGAATGGAGGGACGAATGGAGACGTGTCGTCTTCAGCGATGAGAGTCGCTTCTGCCTTGGTGCCAATGATGGTCGTATGCGTGTTTGGCGCCGTGCAGGTGAGCGCCACAATCAGGACTGCATACGACCGAGGCACACACGGCCAACACCCGGCATCATGGTGTGGGGAGCGATCTCCTACACTGGCCGTACACCACTGGTGATCGTCGAGGGGACACTGAATAGTGCACGGTACATCCAAACCGTCATCGAACCCATCGTTCTACCATTCCTAGACCGGCAAGGGAACTTGCTGTTCCAACAGGACAATGCACGTCCGCATGTATCCCGTGCCACCCAACGTGCTCTAGAAGGTGTAAGTCAACTACCCTGGCCAGCAAGATCTCCGGATCTGTCCCCCATTGAGCATGTTTGGGACTGGATGAAGCGTCGTCTCACGCGGTCTGCACGTCCGGCACGAACGCTGGTCCAACTGAGGCGCCAGGTGGAAATGGCATGGCAAGCCGTTCCACAGGACTACATCCAGCATCTCTACGATCGTCTCCATGGGAGAATAGCAGCCTGCATTGCTGCGAAAGGTGGATATACACTGTACTAGTGCCGACATTGTGCATGCTCTGTTGCCTGTGTCTATGTGCCTGTGTTCTGTCAGTGTGATCATGTGATGTATCTGACTCCAGGAATGTGTCAATAAAGTTTCCCCTTCCTGGGACAATGAATTCACGGTGTTCTTATTTCAATTTCCAGGAGTGTATTTCCTTGGAGAGTTGTACCTTATACGGCATTTAAAGTGGATTCGCACAATTTCTGCCTTACACGCCATTTAATACGGATTCGCACTGTTTAGTATATGTCCAGCATATGCAAACACTTGTGCTTTCGTGTACCGTGTTTGTATGATGTGACAAGCATCTGTGAGCAATATGTACGAGGACATGGCCTTTTGCACAAGGTGCTTTATGTTTTTAAATATTTTAGCGATGTGAAGCTTTTATAATGTACTGAGTTTATTCACTTGATATCTTGTGCGTGACGCTCGGCGTAAGATGAATGTTTTACAAAAAAATGTGTTTAAGACCTGAAGATGACAGTAAAGGCTGTTGAAACCGGTTGTTCATGGCTCTGAGCACTATGGGACTTAACAGCTGTGGTCATCAGTCCCCTAGAACTTAGAACTACTTAAACCTAACTAACCTAAGGACATCACACACATCCATGCCCGAGGCAGGATTCGAACCTGCGACCGTAGCGGTCACGCGGTTCCAGACTGAAGCGCCTAGAACCGCACGGCCACACCGGCCGGCTAAAAATGGCTCTGAGCACTATGGGACTTAACATCTATGGTCAACAGTCCCCTAGAACGTAGAACTACTTAAACCTAACTAACCTAAGGACAGCACACAACACCCAGTCATCACGATGCAGAGAAAATCCCTGACCCCGCCGGGAATCGAACCCGGGAACCCGGGCGCGGGAAGCGAGAACGCTACCGCACGACCACGTGCTTTTGAATGGTTTCTAACAATTAAAACACATCGCCCTTCAACATTCTCAAAATGAGAAAATTCAGTGTATTGAAGATGTCCGTACAGACTGTAGTGTCTACGGTCTTATCAAAGATACATCATATGCACTCCTTACGGCCGCAACGCCGATTTCTTCGCAGATCTCTGACAAGTAACTATTTCCTTGGGAAGTTCTCCAAGCGTCTTCGAACATGATCGATAACGCTACACCGAGCGAGGTGGCGCAGTGGTTAGCACACTGGACTCGCATTCGGGAGGACGACGGTTCAATCCCGTCTCCGGCCATCCTGATTTAGGTTTTCCGTGATTTCCCTAAATCGTTTCAGGCAAATGCCGGGATGGTTCCTGTGAAAGGGCACGGCCGATTTCCTTCCCAATCCTTCCCTAACCCGAGCTTGCGCTCCGTCTCTAATGACCTCGTTGTCGACGGGACGTTAAACACTAACCACCACCACCACCACCACCGATAACGCTAGCGCTCAGAGATGTCTATACTCACCACCATCAGTGTTTAGTACGCCAGTTGTCTCCAGATTCCGTACATCGACAAAATTGTTGCCTTTGTTGGAACATCGAGCACACTGAATTCTCTCCGGAATGCCCTCTCATTTGTACTCCAACAGTCTGTCCTGCAATATGTTTTCACAGTAAAAAACCCCTTTTGAAGCGTGTACGCCTTGTTTCTGCCAGCTAAATCCTGCGAACGAATCATTTAATTTGCTCGTTATTGTCATGCTGCCCGAACTTCACGCTCACAGACCTTACAAACTGCGACCGAAAAGGCTAACACGAGCGGCGTTATACGGACAAAGCACCTCACAAGCAGAAGCAATAATCAACTTGCGGATCCACCAGAGCTACTGAGATCATTAAAGCAAGTTTCCCGTTTCTACGAGCTTTCGGAGAGAAATTATGCTGATGCCCCTGTATCTTTCAACCTTTATTTCTGTTCACCATCACAAAAATGTAGTCTCAGAGTGAAAAATTACGTGAATCGTCGCTCACCACGAGTGCTGAAAGCTTTCAGTAATCTCTCTGTTTACAGATGCTGGCTATTTAAAGCGGACGTGAGTTCCGAATGTCAAATGTGAAGTAAACGAGTATGTGCTGCAGCCATCACCCACAAGCGGGCAATTTGGTGAACGCGAAACATAAAAATTCGCGCAGGGGCGCCCCGCTACGCAACGTGACGGCAGTGCATTTACTAAAAGCAAGAACAACAAGCGGCTGTTTTGTCTCGTTTAGCGCGGAACGGCCAGTTACGGACATATGAGCACCAATTAACTAATGTTTACTCAAATTAATTTAATTAGACGTCAGTCGACGGTCGTTTAGTAATTAGTTACCTGCCTCGTCCAGATGTTACCTTTCCGCTTCAAAATTACTTTATCGCTGTGTAGCTCCGTCGCTTATTATTACGAAACTGCGGACAAAATGATTCTTCGACGAATTTCTAAAGAGTATCACTAGAAGAGATACTGCAAACACATCGCTGAAAATGTCACTTGCAAATGAATATTTTCGTTATTTGTTCGTTCTTGTTCAACCATCATGTACAGTCGCCTTCATTATACAGCCTAAGACAAAGAAAACAAAGCACCAAGAAGGAATTATCCAGAATTGGTAGATGTGATGTGCAGGTACAGACAAACAAATTACATTTCAGAGGAAACTAGGCTATTTCATCTACATCTACATTTATACTCCGCAAACCACGCAACGGTGTGTGGCGGAGGGCACTTTACGTACCACTGTCATTACCTCCCTTTCCTGTTCCGCGTATGGCTCACGGGAAGAACGACTGCCGGAAAGCCTCCGTGCGCGCTCGAATGTGTCTAATTTTACATTCGTGATCTCCTCGGGAGGTATAAGTAGGGGGAAGCAATATATTCGATACCTCATCCAGAAACGCACCCTCTCGAAACCTGGACAGCAAGCTACACCGCGATGCAGAGCACCTCTCTTGCAGAGTCTGCCACTTGAGTTTGCTAAACATCTCGGTAACGCTTACCAAATAACCCTGTGACGAAACGCGCCGCTCTTCTTTGGATCTTCTCTATCTCCTCTGTCAACCCTGTAAGTAGGCTGTTTAGGTTTTCTTATTGGTAACGCCACGTAGCGCTCTGTATGAAAATCACTGGCTGTGCTGTGTGCAGTCTGTGGCTAGTTTGCATTGTTGTCTGCCATTGTAGTGTTGGGCAGCTGGATGTTAACAGCGCGTAGCGTTGCGCAGTTGGAGGTGAGCCGCCAGCAGTGGTGGATGTGGGGAAGTGAGATGGCGGATTTTTTAGAGCGGATGATCTGGACGTGTGTCCATCAGAGACAGTACATTTGTAAGACTGGATGTCATGAACTGATATATATAATATGACTTTTGAACAATATTGAGGTAAATACATTGTTAGTCCTCTATCAAAATCTTTCTTTTGCTAACTGTGCCTATCAGTAGTTAGTGCCTTCAGAAGTTTGAATCTTTTATTTAGCTGGCAGTAGTGGCGCTCGCTGTATTGCAGTAGTTCGAGTAACGAAGATTTTTGTGAGGTAAGTGATTTGTGAAACGTATAGGTAAATGTTAGTCAGGGCCATTCTTTTGTACGGATTTTTGAAAGTCATAATGCGCTGGGCTAAAAATATTGTGTGTCTGTTTAAGCACAGTCCTGTATAATTGTTCAAAGGGGACCTTTCAACCCGACCTGGTACGGATCCCACACTGATGAGCAATACTCATGTCGAACGAGTGTTTTGTGAGCCACCTCCTTTGTTGATAGACTACTTTTTCTAAGGACTCTCCCAATGAATCTCAACCTGGCACACGCCTTACCAACAATTAATTTTATATGATCATCCCACTTCAAATCGTACCGCACGCATACTCCCCGATATTTTACAGCGGTAACTGCTACCAGAGTTTGTTCCTCTATCATATAATCATACAATAAAGTATCCTTCTTTCTATGTATTCGCAATACAGTACATTTGTCTATGTTAAGTGTCAGTTGCCACTCCCTGCACCAAGAGCCTATCCGCTGCACATCTTCCTGCATTTCGCTGCAATTTTCTAATGCTGCAATTTCTCTGTATGCTACAGCATCATCCGCGAAAAGCCGCATGGAATTTCCGACACTATCTACTAGGTCATTTATATATATTGTGAAAAGAAATGGTCCCATAACACTGCCCTGTGGCACGCCAGAGATTACTTTAACGTCTGTAGACGTCTCTGCATTAATAACAACATGCTGTGTTCTGTCTGCTAAAAACTCTTCAATCCAGCCACACAGCTGGTCTGGTATTCCGTAGGCTCTTACTTTGTTTATCAGGCGACAGTGCGGAACTGTATCGAACGCCTTCCGGAAGTCAAGGAAAATGGCATCTACCTGGGAGCCTGTATCTAATACTCGTATTTTCTGGGTCTAATGAACAAATAAAGCGAGTTGGGTCTCACACGATTGCTGTTTCCGGAATCCATTTGATTCCTACAGAGTAAATTCTGGGTTTCCAGAAATGGCATGATACGTGAGCAAAAAGCATGTTCTAAAATTCTACAACAGATCGATGTCAGAGATATAGGCCTATAGTTTTGCGCACATACTCGACGACCCTTCTTGAAGACTGGGACTACCTGTGCTCTTTTCCAATCATTTGAAACCTTCCGTTCCTCTAGAGACTTGCGGTTCACGGCTCTTGTGAATTTTTATCCTTCTTCTTTAACCTTCCTGGGCTGCCGGCCGATGCAGCCGAGCGGTTCTAGGCGCTTCAGTCCGGAGCTGCGCGACTGCTACGGTCGCAGGTTCGAATCATGCCTCGGGCATGAATGCACGTGATGTCCTTAGGTTAGTTAGGTTTGAGTAGTTCTAATTTCTAGGGGATTGATGACCTGAGATGTTAAGTCCCATAGTGCTCTGAGCCATTTGAACTTCCTGGGCTAAACCAAAATGCCTGTTTTTGCATCATGTAGCGTGCCAGTTATGATCGCACTATCAAATGTATCTTCTCAATAGGCGTACATTTCAAAAGTGCTTCAAATGGCTCTGAGCACTATGGGACTTAACATCTGAGGTCATCAGTCCCCTGTGCAACGGCCTTGCCACAGTGGATACGGCGGTTCCCGTGAGACCACCGAAGTTAAGCGCTGTCGGGCGTGGCCGGCAATTGGATGGGTAACCATCCAGCCGCCAGGCGCTGTTGCCATTTTCCGGGGTGCACTCAGCCTCGTGATGCCAAATGAGGAGCTACTAGACCGAATAGTAGCGGCTCCGGTCGTAGAAAACCATCATAACGACCGGGAGAGCAGTGTGCTGCCCACACGCCCCTCCTAACCGTATCCTCAACTAAGGATGATACGGCGGTCGGATGGTCCCGATGGGCCACTTGTGGCCTGAGGACGGAGTGGAGTGGTCATCAGTCCCCTAGAACTTAGAACTACATAAATCTAACTAATCTAAGGACATCACACACATCCATGCCCGATGCAGGATTCGACCCTGCGACCGTAGCGATCGTGCGGTTCCATACTGAAGCGCCTATAACCGCTCGGCCACACTGGGCGGCGCATACATTGCAGCATTTGCTTGAGGCATCTCATTCTGTTAGTTCTCTCAGTACGTAAGTGAGTCATTTATGGAAAATACAAAATTAGCACAGAATGTTTTCGTTTCCAACAGTATCCAGCATGGACAACCCTGATGTTTTTGTGAGCAATCTCGTGTCGGATGAACGGAAAAAAATATCTTTAGTAATTCCATTTATATATTAAAAAAATTTCTTTTACTTTCTTACTTCCTCCTTGGATATGCGCCCTCAACAATAGTGCAGTAACTTTAGAAATATTCTCTGTAATATGTTGTTTATTCGTATAATCTCTCTGAATGTTTTACCGTCTTTTATTAAGCCTTTAATTCTTTCGTCAGCAAATTTACTAATGAATATACTGAACATTTTTACTGACTCGTTGACAAAATAGATTTGGGGCACTTGGTCACAGAATCTGATAAGTAAATGAATAAAAATAATCTTTTCATATTTTTGAGCTATTCAATAATCTTCGAATGATACTTCCGTCGTCTCACTGAACAAATTTTCTTTACTGTGTATTAGTATCATCATTTCGGTCTTAAACCATTAACAAATACAACAATTTTTGATGTAATTAGACTCCACTTAACAAAGTCTAATTGTTTGCATCTTTCTTGTAATTGACAATGGCTTAAGACCGAAATCATGATAATAATATAAAATGAACAGCCGGCCTGAGTGGCCGTGCGGTTCTAGGCGCTACAGTCTGGAACCGAGCGACCGCTACGGTCGCAGATTCGAATCCTGCCTCGGGCATGGATGTGTGTGAAGTCCTTAGGTTAGTAAGGTTTAATTAGTTCTAATTTCTAGGCGACTGATGACCTCAGAAGTTAAGTCGCATAGTGCTCAGAGCCATTTGAACTATGAAATGCAGAACTTTGTACAGATAGATGCCGGAAATATCATTCATGCAAAATAAATAATCCAATTACGTAAATGTTAGCGTACGATTCTTCTGCGAAAGTTGCTGGCACGGAACGATTTGACGAGTCGTCACCTTGGCACGCCCGCTACTGCGCAGGCGCGCGTCGGCACGTAGTCTGGTGTGGGGGGCGACGCGCAGATGGCGCTCAGCTCGGCTTCCCTCATCTCGCAGCGAGTCCAGACACACTCCGGCCGGCTGGGAAGCGGAAGTCGCATTAGCAAACAATCGCCCGACAGCTCCGTCCGAGGCCCCGATACTCGTTACCATATTTCCCACAATTACACGCCTCGATTTGTCCTTGAGGCGCCAGCCGCTCAGACGTGTTCTTATGAGCGCATGTTTCATGAAAGGCAAAGCCGAAGGCGCTAATTTCCATTCCGCGCGGATAATTTTGTAATCATGTTCAATTTTTGCGACTGTGGATCGTCACCCTTCTGTCCTGGATGTTTATTTTCCTCAGGTAACACAGACGTATATTCGGTGAAGGAGAATGATATTGTAATATTTCTGGCTTATTCAGCCATCATATTAGGCTCCAGGAAGCTATTCCCAGGGCAGTGGAGATGCAAGAAGCATAGAGATGACGCAATGTGGGATGAGGTACCGATGACAGATGCTAGATTCGGTACCATTCCCGTGAGAAAGACCGCCTGCATGATGCTGTTGCTCTGTGATTGGCTGCTGTGTTCGGCGGTAGGGCGCCAAACCGTTAAACTTTAGTTGCTATTATTAATTAAACCTGTCATTCAAATTATTTAATTTTTTTAAATAAACACCTCTCAACAGCCAGCTATCAATCAGTCATTTCAAAATTATTAAAATCAAAGTATTACTAAAACTAAGGACAGACGATATTACTGCCGATGCACTTCAGTGGCGTTCGGGTCACGCCTTGGTGGCTTGGCGCGCAAAGTGTCTCGGGCAGTCCGGCTGTACTGTTCTGACCGTTCCAGTAGACAGACATGTTGTCTGTGATAGCAGTATTTGTTTCATGCAGTTTTATTTACTACAGTTCCGACCGTCGGTAGGTACAGACATGTTGTCTGTAATAGTAGTATTTGATTATGTAATTTTACTCTCCAGTTCTGACTGTTCCAGTAGACAGACGTGTTGTCTGTGGCAGGATATATTTCATGTTATTTTAGCCAGATATAATGACTGTGGAAAGATATGTTCAATACGTTGTGATCAAGAGTAGTTCCTCGTGTCTATATCAATTAAAAACGCGAGTGGCATCACAAATGAGTTATAATTTATTCGTAGCAGCAGTTCCTTGCGAAGTTAATTTCAGCCTCAAGAAAAAGAATCCACGACCTGCGTGCTGTTTTCTGCGCTGGGGACATCATCATCATGAAGACAGCAGGTTAGTGAAGTGTACAAGAACTTATGTATTCCACACAGGGCAGTGGAAACAACTAGGCACCTCACGTGTACTGCATGCACAGTACAAATGTGCTCAGTGACACGTCATCTGCAGTAATGCAGAGGAGGTAAAGAAGGATGAAAGTATTAACACTATCTCACTTTTATTCCTTTTTCTTGCCGTAATATGCATTCCCTTCGGCTGTTGTTTAAACGTATTTGCGTAATTTCGCACGACTGGCCAGTTTCGATCTTAAAGGCCATTTTCAAAGTGCTGCAGGTGCCAACGTGTCGTAATGCTATGTCCTTTCCGTTTTTAGCACTCAGTTATGTAGGAGTTTGTGGCGACAAGAAACATATAATACAACATCAACTGAGATTCTTAATTTCCTCTCAGGGACAGAAACATCGACGAAAAAATCACTGCGTCTAGAAAGAATTGTGCAACATAAACGAAAGTTGGTAGGTTTGTTCCTGTGACATTGCAGAAAGACTTGACTGGAATGTAGCCACCGTACATGACTGCTGGCAGCGGCGGTCACGAGAACGTACGGTCGCATGAAGACCCGACCCCGGACAACCACTTGGCACTACTGACAAGGGAACCTCCCCATCGCACCCCCCTCAGATTTAGCTATACGTTGGCACAGTGGATAGGCCTTGAAAAACTGAACACAGATCAATCGAGAAAACAGGAAGAAGTTATGTGGAACTATGAAAGGCCGCATCTCGTGGTCGTGCGGTAGCGTTCTCGCTTCCCACGCCCGGGTTCCCGGGTTCGATTCCCGGCGGGGTCAGGGATTTTCTCTGCCTCGTGATGGCTGGGTGTTGTGTGCTGTCCTTAGGTTAGTTAGGTTTAAGTAGTTCTAGGAGATTTATGACCACAGCAGTTGAGTCCCATAGTGCTCAGAGCCATTTTTGAACTATGAAAAAATAAGCAAAATATACAAACTGGGTAGTCCATGTGCAAGATAGGCAACATCACGGACAAAGTGAGCTGAGGAGCGCAATGCTCCAGTGGTTAGCGTGAGCAGCTGTGTAAGGAGAGGTCCTTGGTTCAAGTCTTCCCTCAAGTGAAAACTTTAATTTTTTATTTTTTGTTTATGTGACAAAACTCTTATGTTTTCATCACTTTTTTGGGAGTGATTATCACATCCACAAGAAAACCTAAATCGGGCAAGGTAGAAGAATCTTTTTAGCCATTCGCCAAGTGTACAAGTTAGGTGGGTCGACAACATATTCCTGTCATGTAACGCACATGCCGTCACCAGTGTCGTATAGAAAAAATCAGACGTGTTTTCCCGTGGAAGAATCGGTTGACCTATGACCTTGCGATCAAATTTTTTCGGTTCCCACTGGAGAGGCACGTCCTTTCGTCTACTAATTGCACGGTTTTGCGGTGCGATCGCAAAACACAGACACTAAACTTATTGCAGTGAACAGAGACGTCAATGAACGAACGGACAGATCATAACTTTGCGAAAATAAAGAAGGTAAAATTTTCAGTTGAGGGAAGACTTGAACCAAGGACATCTCGTTCAGTAGCTACTCACGCTAACCACGGGACCACGGCGCTCCTCAGCTCGTGTTGTCCTTGATGTTGCATATCTTGCGCATGGACTACTCAGTTTGTATATTTTACTAATTTTTTTCACGGTTCCACACAACTTCTTCCATTTTTCTCGATTGATCTGTTTTTCAAGGCCTATCCACTGTGCCAACTTATAACTAAATCTGAGGGGGGTGCGATGGGGAGGTTCCCTTGTGAGATGGAAGACACATGCTCGGCGTATAGCTCTGGCGCGTCGTTTCAATCTGCAGCAGCAGTTTGAGCAGCAACGAACTGTTACAAATCGGTTACTTGAAGAACAGTTCCGAACCACATGCCCTGTAGCGTGCATTCCACTGACACTATTTACCATTTTACATAAATTAAATGGTGAAACCAGCAAGTGCCATACCCTAAAAAATGGTCTTCCGCAAGGATCAGTCTTAGCTCCCTGACTCTTCAACATTTATATAGCAGATTTGCCTGATCTGCACTCACATAAATTTGCCTACGCAGATGATTTAGCTATTACAGCGCAAAGTAATTCGTTTGAAAACCTGGAATTAACACTAAATGAAGATCTAGTTACACTGAAAAAATACTATGACACATGGCGTCTAAAAATCAATGTGACAAAAACAGTACGCACAGTCATGCATCTAAACAACAAGGAAGCGAGAAGGGAACTGCGCCTGGTTATAAATGGTAAAGCTGTCAGCCAAGAGAATTTCCCAAAATATCTCGGTATTAAGCTAGATCGCAGCATGACTTTCAGACAACACCTAACTGATACTGCCCAAAAGCTAAAGACGAGAAGTAACCTGCTCAACAGGCTGGCAGGCACCACTTGGGGTTGTGATGCTGCCACTCTACGAACTGCTGCACTGGCACGGGTGTATAGCGCTGCAGAATACTGTGCCCGACTCTGGAGCAGAAGCCCGCACGCCAAAAAAGTGGATGTGCAACTAAATGCCACTCTGAGAACCGTCACCCGCACTCTCAGGCCAACCCCCGTTGAGTGGCTTCCGGTGCTGGCAACATCGCTCCTGCTTCCATACGTAGAGAGAAAGCAACCCAGGACATAGTAGAAAAAATTGAAGCAAACCCAAGGCTACCCATACATGCCGACATGGGAGGACCCACGAGACTCGAGTCCAGGAAACCTATCGTCTGGAGCAGAACACTGGGAGCAGAGGGTCTCGATGCTGAATGGAAGAATGCACGGCAGGGTCTGAGAAGAGGCGTCGTGGAAAACCATCACCTTATCCACGACCCAACCAAAAGGGTTGAAGGCTTCAATCTCAACAGGAAACATTGGTCAGCTCTAAACAGGTTTCGCACGGGAATTGGACGATGCAGACAGCAAACAACCAAATGGGGCTATACAGACGATTCGTGTTGTGACTGTGGCGAGGTACAAACAATGGACTATCTTCTGGTTTGTAACATTCATGGTTTCAGAGGCGGCTCTCTGATGTCGCTCCACAAGTTAACGGACAATGCCAGGAAATGGCTCCATAATCTTAATGTTACTGTGTAATTAATTGTCTTCAATTTATGTGATTTTTGTTCCTTTTAACGTAATAATGTAGTTTCCCTGACATAATTATGATGTAATAACTGATATAATTTGTTTCCACATTGTAAGTTCCAAACGTTTATTGTGATCTATATTAATCTTATCTGTTCTTTGTAAAATGTATCTGGCAGATCGAACGAGATATAATGATAATAACTGACACCAAATCACCGCCGTTTGCGACTACAGTGGTGTCAAGGCAGAGTTCATTCTGTTGTGTTTCCTGATGAAAGCAGTTTCTTCCTCGGTAACATTGATGACCGTGTGTTGGTTAGGAAGAGGCCAGCTCATGGCCTGCAAACTACTTGTCTGCCTGGACCTACACTTTGAGTTACGGTCTGGGGTGCGGTTCCGTATCGCGCCAGTGATCCCAGCGCCTGCAGATTTGTACATCTGGTGATTCGCCCTGTTGTGCTGCCATTCATGAACAGCATTCTAGGGAGTGCTTCCCAATAGGAAAACGGTCGCCCACAAAGCGCTGTTGTAATCCAACATGCACTACAGAGTGTTGCCTTGATCTGCTCGATCACCGGATCTGTCTCCAATAGAATACATATGGCACATCATCGGACGGCACCTCCAGTGTCATCCAGAAACGGCATTAACCGTCCCTGTATTGACTGACCAAGTGCAAAAGGCATGGAACTCCATCCCACAAAGTGACATCCGGCAACAGTGCACACACGTTTGCACGCTTATATTCAACATACTGGTGGTTGCACCGGTTATTAACGTACCAGCACTGCACATTTGCAATGGCTTATCTCGTACTCACATTAACCTCTGATCTTGCAATGTTATTCACTTAAAAACTTTACCTAGGCAAATGTATTCCCAAAATTTCACTAGTCAGCGCAACTTATTTTTTCGTGCTGTGATTTTTCCTGTAGGTATATTACGATGCGATCACTCTTTTAACACGTTAACCACAAACATCGATGACTACTATGGTATTAAAGTGTAACAGCCGGCCGAAGTGGCCGTGCGGTTAAAGGCGCTGCAGTCTGGAACCGCAAGACCGCTACGGTCGCAGGTTCGAATCCTGCCTCGGGCATGGATGTTTGTGATGTCCTTAGGTTAGTTAGGTTTAACTAGTTCTAAGTTCTAGGGGACTAATGACCTCAGCAGTTGAGTCCCATAGTGCTCAGAGCCATTTGAACCATTTTTTTTTTTTTAAGTGTAACACCCATATACAGGATGCAACAGGTGTAAGTGCTGATATTTGTATTGGTGATTGAGAATGGTGCACTGAACGACAATAGATCCGTATTTACGTCATTTCCCGACTATTCGTATGTTTTTATGTTGGTTAGTACCTTTAAGTGCATGTGGCGAGACCAGGTCATTAATGTCTATTTTCCTCTGCGCAGCAGGTCACGTGTTGAAGTGTGGACACATGGAAGCTAAACGGTTAGTCTATAATGATAGGTGTAATTGCTCATTGCTACAGTGCGAGAATGCAGAAAACATGAGCTCATGAAGCTTGTGAGGTGTTTGTGGGAAGACTGTTCGATGCAGAGAAAAAAAAAGGACTTGCATATAAAAGTATCTGTACTGACATACGTTACAGCTTGTATGAAGATTTATACAAACTTTATAAGCAATACTCTCCTCCCCTCCTTCTTAGATGGACATGTTGCAGTACTCGATTCACGTAAATACCTGTCATCACAGGTATGGAACTCTTGCAAAGTGCCGAATTCTGTATTCTACATCTACATGAACAACACTACTCTGCAATTCATGAAAATAAAGGCGTTTTTCGTTACGAAGAGATGTGTTTGACAGAGGGTTCATAGAACCACTGTGAGACTGTTTGTTGACAGTGGGAAAATAATAATCTACATCTTTCCGTGCATTCGAGGAAGGAAGTTGGAGACTGACATTTCGTGAAACAGTCTCGTCAGAACTTCAGAGCCCTTTGTTTCAATTGTCGGACGCCAACTCGCGTATTATATCCGTGGCTTTCTCTCCCCTACTTTGCAACAATACTAAATGGGTTGTCATTTGAGATTTTCGGTGTCCTCCGTCAATACCACCTGGTAAGAGTCCCGTACAAAGAAGAGGGCGGACAGTAATAGTTAAGCAGTCTCTTTAGTAGATTTGTTGCTCGTTCTATGTGTTCTGCCAATAAATAGCAGCATTTGGTTTGCCTCCTTCACACAATTTTATAGATGTTGGTTGCAATGTGTTCGTTATTGTAATCCATAGGTATTATTGTAATCCCTAGGTACCGAATTGAATCGACAATCCTTTACTTTTTGTATTGTATCGTGTCATCGACATTTAACCGATTGTCTTAATACTCATGTGGAGTGTCTCACTCTCTTTTTTTTTTGTTTTTTTTTTTTTTTTTTTTGTTTTTGTTTACGGCCAACTGACACCTTTCGCAACATGCAGATACCTTGCTAAATAGTATTGTAATCAGTTTTGAGTCCGCAGCTCGTGGTCTCCCGGTAGCGTTCTTGCTTCCGTGTTCGATTCCCGGCGGGGTCAGGGATTTTCAGCTGTCCCGAGATGACTGAGTGTTGTCTTCATCATCATTATCATCATCATAATCCATCCCCCTTAAGGTAGGAGGAAGGGAACGGCAAACCACCTCCACTAGGACGTTGCCTGGTACGGCGGTGTGGGTCTCCCACATCGTTCCCCTACGCTCTGTGAAGAACCAAGGGACTTCATTTCCATTTTTTTCCTACTGATTTTACTAGAGGGTAAACGATGCTGTCTGCAAAGGGGTGCCTCAGGTTGTTTGCTAAATCCTAGAGATAACTTTGATTTCACTAGTTGACCTCCACTGAGTTCTACGAACTTCGATTTTTTCAAGAGGAAATCACGAATCTTGTTGTGCTACTGAGACGATTCTCCATAGCCACTTGTTAAGGACGATGTCAAAAACTGTTTGGAAATCTAGAAATCTGGGATCAATTTGAGATCCTCTTTCGACAGCACTCATTACTTTGCATGAATGAAGAGCCGCTTATGTTTAAAAACAAGGAAAAATCCTGAATCCGTCCCGGTTACGTGTCATTAGTTATCTTCACGATATTTCACAATGGTGAAACAACGTATATATTTCAAAATCAATATACAAATCGAAGTCTATAAGTCCGCTGATTACTTTTATTTCCATTTCACCCAGGCTCGCAGCATAGAATACGTCAAAATTTGACACGGGCATTCACAACATTTCGTATAACGACTGCGCTTAATTCTATATCGGACACAAGGGACGAGAATGCAAAATTAGATTTAAGGGACACTTTATAAATTACGACAGCAACCAATTAAGCTTTTACCTACATCTATAATGCAAAGCCCCAAAGCAGAAAATATCAAAATACATTGCAGATTCTACACAGAATACCAAAAGGACACGCTGTGAACAGTTTGGATGAGTTAGAGATGTATACGCACACAAAAAAATCATCCAAACTATATTCTCAATGAACAGACAGATATTATATATAAATTTTGGAAAACGAGAACGGATGAAAACATACAATAAATGAAAATAACAGATAATCATACATACAAATCATAACAAAATTATTTCAAAGAAACACAACTAATGTCACTGACTAGCAAAGATTACCTTACACTGTAAACATAAAGCATCAACGAGAATAACCAGTCAATCTAGCTGTGAAAATTATCTCACAGAAAAAAAATTTACGCAAATAGAAATTACGTGAGTTATAACCGTCTAGCAACAAAGACTGTCGATAGTTTACTCACTTATGTAATATGGGCGTCTGTTCCAATTAGACGTAAGTACATCTGTAAGCTGACCTTTATGTAAAACTTTTATGAATGAAAGTTTACTCACTAACTGTAACAGCTACAGGTTTACTTCAGAATGGCGCTGTAGCCAAAACAAGCTTGTTGTATGGAAAAAGCACTGATAAATAAACTATTTGTAACTTGCCTGGAATCATCCATTATAAAACTTCCGTTCCTATTCCTGTATATTGGTGAGACATGGGACAACTTCCAGTCTTTTGTTATAGCGTTTGTATATATTTCCTAAAAGTGGAGCTATTTTATCGGGATTGTTGGGTTGTCACTGGAGCTTAAAGATCGGCGCAACCGGTAAAATCTGTATTATTCATTCGTTTGGCTACATGTACCACCTACTCACATTCCACGTCCATTGCGGACATAATTACGTCTATTCCTCCAGTTAGTTCCCTGATCCTTTCGTTAATTTAAGCCTCTCACTAGCAATTCGGAACACGCACGTCACCACCGATTGCAGATAAACCGTCAGACACTTTATCGTATCCACGTTACGCCTATATGTTTGACAGACGTCAGTAAAGATCTGCAGTACATACTGACTGTATATTTTCTTTTTGGACAAATCAGAAGACTACTTTTGAAAACCGTTAATAATTTACCAAAAGGACACCAATAGCATCACATCTTTGAATCTTCAGCTTATGTCTTCATCTGTCCCTCCGACCTTGTCTTTATTGTTGATGTATATCAATACCCCCCTGGAACAGGGAAGGTTAGTAATGGTTAGCACAGCTCTTATAATTAACATTGCACCTGCAGCTTACGCTGTCCACGAGTTTCATTATTAATCCTGATCTCCATATTGTCTCTTCGTATTAGTTCGCACCTGCAACCCGATTTAGCTTATCCGCAAAACGGTCTGCCATCGAGTCTCCCCGCATACATCTTTTCACGACTTGCCCTCACGAAGCGATGCTTGCAACGTCACAAACGAAGCCCATATTGAGCCCCTATAGCTTGAATTACGAACTCGGAGAGGTACTCCGTCCACTAATGTGTGTCTACTTCCAGTATGTCTTCTGGTTTTTTCACAATCGTCTTCTGAAACCCAGGAGATAAAACCTAGGAGATACTTACGAATAATTCTGCATGTCTTATCCCTCCCCTCCAAAACCGTTGGAAAACTAAAGGGCAGGAAATATTTTTCTCATATTATTACTTCTAAGACATTAATTAAAATAACCATAAGGAAATTTTCACTCTGCAGCAGAGTGTGCGCTGATATGAAACTTCCTGGCCGGTTAAAGCTGTGCACCAGACCGAGACTCGAACTCGGGATCCTTGCCTTTCGCTTGAGAGCTGTGAAATTTGTGAGGTAGGAGAGGAGATACTGACAGAAGTAAAGCTGTGGGGACAGGTCCTGAATTGTGCTGGGGTAGCTCAGTCGGTTAGAGCATTTGCCCGCAAAAAAGCAAAGATCCCGAGTTCGAGTCTCGGTCCAGCACATTGCTATAATCTGCCAGAAAGTTTCAAGATAACTATACATCGATATGTTTGAAATAAAACTGGTAGTCGAAAGGTTAAGGATTGAAAAATTTCTGTAGGACTCTTGAGAATAACGATACTAATATAAAATGTTCTTGGCTGACTTCTCTCTCAGTTCCAAATCTTCCACTATCGTAATGAAATCTAACACATGCTGTGCCACTGATGTCCATACTCTTCATCGGTTATGTCGATCATTCCCATTCCATTACAAAAGAACAATGGGATGTCACACCACACCACTTCAAACGCAGCGTGAAATCAGGAAAACTGCAGGTCACAACACACGGCGCCAAAAGCAGAATGAAAAATATAAAGCTCAATTTTTAATCACTAAAAAGAATTACAGTTTGTACATTTCATTTTGATTTTGGCGCTGTGCGTTGTGATTTGCAGTTTTACTGATGTCACGTCTGTAGCTCCGCTTTATTTCATTTTTGGTGAGGCTGTGGCATCCCATTGGTCTCCTGTAATCGAACTTCAATTGTCCGACCATAACCGTGGGTTCCTTGATTGGTCTGGAAGATGGTTCAAATGGCTCTGAGCACTATGGGATTTAACTTCTGAGGTCATCAGTCCCCTAGAACTTAGAATTACTTAAACGTAACTAACCTAAGGACATCACACACATCCATACCCGAGGCAGGATTCGAACCTACGACAATAGCGGTCGCGCGGTTCCAGGCTGTAGCGCCTATAGATACCGTGGTCTAGGGGTAGCGTCTTTGATTCATAATCAAAACGTCTTCGGTCTCAGGTTCGATCCCCGCCACTTCCTAAATTTTGAAAAATAATCAGCATTGGCGGCCGAAGACTTCCGGCATAAGAAGTCAGCTTCATTCTGCCAACGGCCTTGTCAAAGAGGGCGGAGGAGCGGATAGAGGTTCAGGGCACTCTCTTGTCCTAGGGGTGGGAAATTGCCCCTAAAGGCGGAAGAATCAGCAATGATCAACGACATGAGGATGCAGAAGGCAATGGAAACCACTGCATTAAAGACACGTAACGTGTATCCACAGGACATGTGGCCTGTAATTGAAGAAGTGTCACGATGATCTCTCCATTGGCAAAAGATTCCGGAATAGTCCCCCATTCGGATCTCCGGGAGGGGACTGCAAAGGGGGAGGTTACCATGAGAAAAATATTGAATAATCAACGAAAGGATAACGTTCTACGAGTCGGGGCGTGGAATGTCTGAAGCTTGAACGTGGTAGGGAAACTAGAAAATCTGAAAAGGGAAATGCAAAGGCTCAATCTAGATATAGTAGCGGTCAGTGAAGTGAAGTGGAAGGAAGACAAGGATTTCTGGTCAGATGAGTATCGGGTAATATCAACAGCAGCAGAAAATGGTATAACAGGTGTAGGATTCGTTATGAATAGGAAGGTAGGGCAGAGAGTGTGTTACTGTGAACAGTTCAGTGACCGGGTTGTTCTAATCAGAATCGACAGCAGACCAACACCGACAACGATAGTTCAGGTATACAAGCCGATGTCGCAAGCTGAAGATGAACAGATAGAGAAAGTGTATGAGGATATTGAAAGGGTAATGCAGAATGTAAAGGGGGACGAAAATCTAATAGTCGTGGGCAGGAGAATATGGGCTTGGGACAAGGAATGAAAGAGGAGAAAGACTAATTGAGTTCTGTAACAAGTTTCAGCTAGTAATAGCAAATACCCTGTTCAAGAATCACAAGAGGAGGAGGTATACTTGGAAAAGGCCGGGAGATACCGGAAGATTTGAATTAGATTACATCATGGTCAGACAGAGATTCCGAAATCAGATACTGGATTGTAAGGTGCACCCAGGAGCAGATATAGACTCAGATCACAATATAGTAGTGATGAAGAGTAGGCTGAAGTTCAAGACATTAGTCAGGAAGAATCAATACGCAAAGAAGTGGGATACGGAAGTTCTAAGGAATGACGAGATACGTTCTCTAACGCTATAGATACAGCAATAAGGAATAGAGCAGCAGGCAGTACAGTTGAAGAGGAATGGACATCTCTAAAAAGGGCCATCACAGAAGTTGGGAAGGAAAACATAGGTACAAAGAAGGTAGCTGCGAAGAAACCATGGGTAACAGAAGAAATACTTCACTTGATTGATGAAGGGAGGAAGTACAAACATGTTCCGGGAAAATCAGGAATACAGAAATACAAGTCGCTGAGGAATGAAATAAATAGGAAGTGCAGGGAAGCTAAGACGAAATGGCTGCAGGAGAAATGTGAAGGCACCGAAAAAGATATGATTGTCGGAAGGATAGACTCAGCATACAGGAAAGTCAAAACAACCCTTGGTGACATTAAAAGCAACGGTGGTAGCATTAAGAGTGCAACGGGAATTCCACTGTTAAATGCAGAGGAGAGAGCAGACAGGTAGAAAGAATACATTGAAAGCCTCTATGAGGGTGAAGATTTGTCTGATGTGATAGAAGAAGAAACAGGAGTCGATTTAGAAGAGATAGGGGATCCAGTATTAGAATCGGAATTTATTAAGAACTTTGGAGGACTTACGGTCAAATAAGACAGAAGGGATAGATAACATTCCAACAGAATTTCTAAAATCATTGGGGGAAGTGGCAACAAAACGACTATTCACGTTGGTGTGTAAAATATATGAGTCTGGCGATATACCATCTGACTTTCGGAAAGGCATCATCCACACAATTCCGAAGACGGCAAGAGCTGACAAGTGCGAGAATTATCGCACAATCAGCTTAACAGCTCATGCATCGAAGCTGCTTACAAGAATAATATACAGAAGAATGGAAAAGAAAACTGAGAATGCGCTAGGTGACGATCAGTTTGGCTTTAGGAAAAGTAAAGGGACGAGAGAGGCAAATCTGACGTTACGGCTAATAATGGAAGCAAGGCTAAAGAAAAATCAAGACACTTTCATAGGATTTGTCGACCTGGAAAAAGCGTTCGACAATATAAAATGGTGCAAGCTGTTCGAGATTCTGAAAAAAGTAGGGGTAAGGTATAGGGAGCGACGGGTCATATACAATATGTACAACAACCAAGAGGGAATAATAAGAGTGGACGATCAAGAACGAAGTGCTCGTATTAAGGAGGGTGTAAGACAAGGGTGTAGCCTTTCGCCCCTACTCTTCAATCTGTACATCGAGGAAGCAATGATGGAAATAAAAGAAAGGTTCAGGAGTGGAATTAAAATACAAGGTGAAAGGATATCAATGATACGATTCGCTGATGACATTGCTATCCTGAGTGAAAGTGAAGAAGAATTAAATGATCTGCTGAACGGAATGAACAGTCTAATGAGTACACAGTATGGTTTGAGAGTAAATCGGAGAAAGACGAAGGTAATGAGAAGTAGTAGAAATGAGAACAGCGAGAAACTTAACATCAGGATTGATGGTTACGAAGTCAATGAAGTTAAGGAATTCTGCTACCCAGGCAGTAAAATAACCAATGACGGACGGAGCAAGGAGGACATCAAAAGCAGACTCGCTATGGCAAAAAACGCATTTCTGGCCAAGAGAAGTCTACTAATATCAAATACCGGCATTAATTTGAGGATGAAATTTCTGAGGACGTACGTCTGGAGTACAGCATTGTATGGTAGTGAAACATGGACTGTGGGAAAACTGGAACAGAAGAGAATCGAAGCATTTGACATGTGATGCTATAGACGAATGTTGAAAATTAGGTGGACTGATAAGGTAAGGAATGAGGAGGTTCTACGCAGAATCGGAGAGGAAAGGAATATGTGGAAAACACTGATAAGGAGAAGGTACAGGATGATAGGACATCTGCTAAGACATGAGGGAATGACTTCCATGGTACTAGAGGGAGCTGTAGAGGGCAAAAACTGTAGAGGAAGACAGAGATTGGAATACGTCAAGCAAATAATTGAGGACGTAGGTTGCAAGTGCTACTCTGAGATGAAGAGGTTAGCACAGGAAAGGAATTCGTTGCGGGCCGCATCAAACCAGTCAGTAGACTGATGCCCAAAAAAAAAAAAAGGGCCTAGAACCGCTCGGCCACCCCAGCCGGCGGTCTGGAAGATGACTCACTGGAAGTACAACTTATGAAGTATCAGTTCACTCTAGTACATAAGTGAATAAAAAGATTTACCTAACTTGATACAATTCTTTGCTGCAGGAGTGCTTGATAATTTACAGCTTCATTGACTGCTAAAGCATCACTTGATGCACTAATTAACGAACTGTTCTCTTGAAGTACAATGTTCAACATAACAAAGGTTCATTTCCATGTGAGACTTGTATAATTCTTTAGCGCTACTCGATGACGTTGACTGCTTCAGCAGAGGTCACGAGCGGGTCAGACCACTTCCATGCTCGGCGCTGCATTGACCTCTGTGCGACGGAGCTGCAGTGCTCAGAGAGGGGGGCGCTTCTTTTTGAGCCTCTGCCATTCGTCGCTGCGATTGCAGCGAGACACCGCTATCTGTGGCATCGATGCACGTTGCTGGCTTTGGTGGGGCGCCGCGATATTTGGACGACACTGCAAGGAGGAATTGATGTTCTATGTATTTTCAGCACAATTGCAATGACTGATGATCTCGATATTATAACTGTAACCTGTTACAAAGCCGCATATGTCGATGGTTTCTCTTAATCGTAATAAACGTTTCCCCTCCTTTCCTTCCATATTTTTACACTTTTATTTTTTTATCTTTTTTAATTTTCATTTTGAATTATACTATTTTTTTAATATTTTGGTAGAAATTTACATGCATTCATATATTCGTGTGCAGCCAGCTTAAAGTGCTACATCTGTGGTTATGCTGGCAAAAATCTAATCCTTTTATTAACGTCATTTAATGTTATAATTAATTTTTTTGACATCTAAATAACGTATGTAATTTTTAATGAGCTTTTGACATATGAAGATCATGCCTGATAATATAGACATTACTTTCACTAACGCCACCTACTGGTGAAATTGTTTTCGGTGTACAACGTAGCAGTGCATAATTCAGTTGGGCGCTGATGGTGTTATGGAGTAGTAAATGACGAGTTACTCTGTATTGACCATAACAGGTATGTTTTCCACAGTTACTGTATTGTTGTTACATACTTTTTAAATATCTTTCCCCAAACTTACGTTTCATGCCACAGGTTTGATGGTTGATTCTCCCGAAATACATCACTTGATGATAAATAATATTATTCTGCGATCGAGGTAAGCGTTTACCGTTTACAGAAAGTTTTATTAACTATAGAGGTGAGTTGATTAATAGTCAGGGGTTGTCTACGTTATTTCAAATACCGCCTAAGTAGTAATGACATTTCTGGTGCAAGCTTACACAGAAAGCCGAAACTATGCAGATCAGATTGCTGATCTAGAAATATTGGAGCTATCGGATCAACTTTATTTATTGTACTGTAAAGAAGTGACAGAATGAGAAGAGACGTATTAAGACATCTGAAAGAAATCTTCCTCAGAACTAGAGGAAGTCATAGAGAAAATAATAGTAGCGAAAGACAGTGAATGGAATATGTATACCAAATAAGAGAGGACATTGGATGAGTGCTGCTCCGATAGGAAACGTTTGATACTGGACAGAAATTCGTGGCGGGCCACATCAAACCTGTCAAAAGACTTATCACCCAAAACAGTAATGTTTATCTAACATGTAGTCTACACCATATGTCACGTCGCTCTTTGTAGCACATGTGGTCCACATTACTTTCTCCTCAGAGTGTAAAAATATTTTGTTGGTGCCCACCTACGTAGGGAGAAATGATCATCATAAATAACTAAGAGAAATCAGAGCTGTCACGGAAAGTGTTAATTTTTACCGCGCGCTGTTCTAGTGTGAAATGGTAGAGAAGTAGCTTAAAGGTGGTTCGATGAACCCTCTGCCAGGGACGTAATTATGAATAAGAGAGTAATCATGTAATTGTAGATGTTGGCCACGTCGTTCGTGAGAGGCAGAAGAGACCGACAGCGTACAAAACTTGACCGCAGGTACAGCTACAGAAGTGTCGTAAGTTGACAACTTCTACGCACTGGTGGTTGTCCTGACATCTGAAGTCAGACTCGTATATGTGGTGGGTAGGTCACGCGCAGTGCGCCCAGTCGGAATGATGAGGTCGTAAAGATTGTCATATTTCATAGACGGTTCAATATATCGAAATGACGCTTTTTGAAAATGACAGCAAGCAAAAAGGACATATTTTGTCATTTGGTTAACACTCGAAACGGTTTGGTCAAATGTTCGAGCAGAGCGAAAACAAGACTCCCAAAAATAACAACAGATTTTTGTCGAAGTTTTAACTGCTGAACGTACGTGGGAAATGGACAAATGGGGTATCAAACTGACAAGCGTAAGATCGACATCCTTCCTTCCTTAGGATAGTCAGTCATTCTCCGTGGTTATCGGTAGCTAAAAGTTCGTGATCGCACAAGAAACACTGGTTTTTAATTCACTGACCAGATAGGAGAACGCATCTGTGCCTGTCCTACATTCGTAGAATCGGGCTGGCGATTTGATGATACGAGGGCTATTCCGAAAGTAAGGTCCGATAGGTCGCGAAATGGAAACCACGGTAAAAATCAAAAATGTTTTATTTGCAACAGTTAGATACACCTTGCAGCTACTTATCTCCATAGTCGCCGACCCGACTTAGACGTGTATCGTAGCGTTGTACCAACTTTCCCATACCCTCGCTATAGAAGGCAGCCGCCAGTGCTCTCCGCCAATTCTCTACGCTGGCCTACGGCTCGTTGTCTTGTGCCGAAATGTTGTCTTCATAACCAGCGGTTCATGTGACCTGAGCTGAAACTCAGAGGGAGACAATTACGGGCTGTATTGTGGGTAATTTCACATTCCCATTTGAAAACGATGCAGGAGCATCTTCATTGCCCCTGCAGAATGCGGCTGAGAATTGTCTTGAAGACGAAACAGCACGACAGTTATGTAATGTTAGCTGCATAGCTTCAGGGGAAATTTCTCACCAGGCCCCCGTACTTGGCGGCAGACACTATTTTCTAGACATCTTTACGCACTCACTGCGAGCTCAGAAATGAGAAGAGCGACGTGATGCTAACTGGGGTTATACTAGAGACACTACCCAACACATCTGTGCAAAGCTTTATCGGATTTTCATAGTCGTTTCCATTTCGTGACCGATCGGACCTTACTTTCGGAATAGCCCTCGTATAAATGGTGAAATTCTCCGTGAAGATTCCTCCCTTCGTAAATTTCACACACAGCGCTTCTTTCTCGCCTTATTTCCCTAAGTAATGCTAATTTTGCTGTCGTATTCTAGAGCTACAATGTTCTACGGTTTATGGGCCGCCATTTTTCAGAAACCGCCGGTCGACTCTTGTGGCCAACTTGCAGTGGTAGTTGGTAGGATTCATGCAAGGCGCCAGAGGATATAGCTCCGTACAGCTATTAGTAGCAGGAATGTCCCGCTTACAGGTGTCACGCTCTGTCAGTTGCTTCTGTCACCCAGGTAGGACGCGGCCTCAGTGTAAAACCGCTGTTACGTGACACAACTATCGTATACATGTCGCCACCAGCGCACCAAGCCTACAGTACTGGAACTACCTATTTTTTTTCTTAGCTCTGTCACACGATACACCTAAAAACATGTAAATCTGCACCTGAGCCCCAATAGTACATGTTCAGAATTGCAGGCACGTGAAATTCGTTGACGTCGTTCATTGTGGAAGTTGATGCATTTATAAAGCTACTGTTTGCTCATAATTAACCTTCTGAAAGGTCTCGGTTCGTAGTTGTTTAGCAGTTATTGTTGTTTTGCGCAGCTACAATGAAATTACGTTATGATTATGCAGAATTATGGTCTAAAGTGTTCGTTTCGTATCATGCTGGTACAATTATCTGCGTTTAAATTTCACAGCATTTTAGACATGGAGAACAAAATTATCTAGGCAGCATTTGCCGTGACAGTGCCCTCCTCCGTCGTTAGGAGAAAGCACAACGGCGAAGTAATCCTAGGCGTAGGGACTGCGATCGACTCTGGCTGGGAAGGGGGCACGAAGGCAGGGACATATAGGTCTATTCCCTGCTAGTGAAGGAGCTGAGACACGAACATCCACAGACTTTTAGGAACTTCGTTAGAATGGATGTGCGCCTTATTTCCACAAGCCGGTGTCGATTGTAGAAGACAATTTGCGCAAATGCCACCACAACGTGCGAAGCCATTTCACAACAGAGCGACCGCAAAGACGCAAAAGAGATTTTACGGTCGTCACTGGTCGCCGCCGGCACAACTGCTCTGAAACTTGTGGCTGTGTTCTCAGCACTGTCCTCTTGCCGTGCCGAAATAATGCGAAAGATGCAATCAAATCAAACCTGTGCGGTAATTTTACCGATTAAGGTGACACAAACACATACCGGAAGTAAAGTTACCTGCACATTTACATAAAACACATAAACTCAGAATGAAACATTTACAGACGTACTATATTATGGTACAGGATATCAAGAGGATTGTATAGACACCTTTCTTTCTTATATGTCTCAATAAGCACGCTTATAATTTCTTTGTTTCATTCCATGTCTGTAACAAGAAGCTACCATTAAGTATAGAGATCTTCTCAACGCAAATAAAAAAAGAGAACATTCACTTCTTTTTTTATACGCTACTGGCCATTAAAATTGCTACACCAAGAAGAAATGATGACGATAAACGAATACTCATTATTATACTAGAACCGACATGTGATTACATTTTCACGCAATTTGGGTGCATAGATCCTGAGAAATCACTACCCGGAATAACCACCTCTGGCCCTAGTAACTGCCTTGATACGCCTGGGCATTGAGTCAAACAGAGCTTGGATGGCGTGTATAGGTACAGCTGCTCATGCAGCTTCAACACGACACCACAGTTCATCAAGAGTAGTGACTGGCGTATTGTGACGAGTCAGTTGCTCGGCCACCATTGACCAGACGTTTTCAATTGGTGAGAGACCTGGAGAATGTGCTGGCCAGGGCAACAGTCGAACATTTTCTGTATCCAGAAAGACCCGCACAGGACCTGTAACATGCGGTGGTGCATTATCCTACTGAGATGTAGGGTTTCGCAGGAATCGAATGAAGGGTAGAGACACGGGTCGTAACACATCTGAAATGTAACGTCCACTGTTCAAAGTGCCGTCAATGCGAACAAGAGGTGACCGAGACGTGTAACCAATGGCACCCCATACCATCACGCCGGGTGATATGCCAGTATGGCGATGACGAATACACGCTTCCAATGTGCGTTCACCACGATGTCGCCAAACACGGATGCGACCGTCATGATGTTGTAAACAGAACCTGGATTCATCCGAAAAAATGACGTTTTGCCATTCGTGCACCGAGGTTCGTCGTTGAGTACACAATCAAAGGCGTTCCTGTCTGTGATGCAGCGTCAAGGGTAACCGCAGTCATGGTCTCCGAGCTGATAGTCCATGCTGCTGCAAATGTCGTCGAACTGTTCGTGGAGATAGTTGTTGTCTTGCAAAATTCCCCATCTATTGACTCAGGGTTCGAGACGTGGCTGCACGGTCCGTTACAGCCATGCGGGTAAGATGCCTGTCACCTCGACTGCTAGAGATACGAGGCCGTTGGCATCCAGCACGGCGTTCCGTATTACCTTCCTGAACCCACCGATTCCATATTCTGCTAACAGTCATTGGATCTCGACCAACGCGAGCAGCAATGTCGCGATACGATAATCCGCAATCGCGATAGGCTACAATCCGACCTTTTATCAAAGTCGGAAACGTGATGGTACGCATTCCTCCTCCTTACACGAGGCATCACAACAACGTTTCACCAGACAACGCCGGTGAACTGCTGTTTGTGTATGAGAAATTGGTTGGAAACTTTCCTCATGTCATGACGTTATAGGTATTACAACCGGCGCCAATCTTGTGTGAATGCTCTGAGAAGCTAATCATTTGCACATCGCAGCATCTTCTTCCTGTCGGTTAAATTGCGCATCTGCAGCACGTCATCTTCGTGGTGTAGCAATTTTAATGGCCACTAATGTAGCATTTATTAAGAAAATAACTGAGTGAAAAGTGTGTAAAAACAGCCAAAAGAATTGAATGGAATGAATAATCTAATGAGTACAAAATTTGGGTTGAGAGTAAATCGAAGGAAGATGAAAGTAGTGAGAAGTAGTGGAAATGAGAAAGGTGACAAACTTAACATCAGGATTCATGATCTCGGAGCAGTTGAAGTTAAAGAATTCTCTTACCTAAGCAGCAAAATAACCCATGACGGACGGAGTACGGACGACATAAAAAGCAGATTAGCACTGGCAAAAAGAGCGTTCTAGTTTACTAACATCAAAGATATGACTTAATTTGTGTAAGAAGTTTCTGAGAGTGTACGTTTGGAGAACAGCATTCTATGATTGTGAAAGATGGACTGTGAGAAAACCGGAAGAGAACAGGATCGAAGCATTTGAGATGTGGTGTTACAGAAAGCTGTCGAAAATTAATTTGACTGACAATGTAACAAGTGAGGTGGTTCTCCGCAAAATAGGCGAAGAATAGAATGTATGGGAAACACGGTCAAGAAGAATGGACATGGTGGTAGGACATCTTTTAAAGTGAAATCTTATGGGACTGAACTACCAAGGTAATCAGTCCCTAAGCTTACACACTACTTAACCTAAATTATCCTAAGGACAAACACACACACCCATGCCCGAGTGAGGACTCGAACCTCCGCCGGGACCAGCCCCTCAGTTCATAACTACAGCGGCTGAGATCGCTCGGCTAATCCCGCGCGGAATCTTTAAAAGACATCATGCAATAACTTCCATGATTCTAAAAGGTAAATACGCCAGAGGAGACAAGAATTGGAATACATCAATCAAATAATTGAAGATGTAGGCTACACGTGCTATTCTGAGATAAAGAGGTTGGCACAGGAGAGGGATTTTTGGCAGGCCTCATCAAATCTGTTAGAAGACTGATGAGTTAAAGAAAGAAGAAAATGTATGTGGTTGTTAAGTCTTCAAGAAGGAAAAAGGTGTGATGGGCCACAGGGTTTACTGGAAACACAAGACTAATGGCAAAAAGTGCTCCTCTGTTGAGCGCAAATGAAAACAATAACGCGAAAGTCCGCTCGAAATACTGTTTTCTGCGCATACACGCTCACCCCTCTTCCACTGCATATGCACAGAACCATGGCAGAATGGAACGGTTCCTACACTGATACACCAAATAAACAGGTGTATGCATGCTGTGCAAATACAGAAATATATAAACAGGCAGAATACGGCGCTGCGGTCGGCAACGCCTGTATAAGACACTAAGTGTCTGGCGCAATTGTTAGATCCGTTACCAGTGCTGCAACGGCAGACTGTCAAGATTTAAGTGAGTTTGAACGTGGTGTTATAGTCGGTGCACGAGCGATGGAACAGAGCACCTCCGAGGTAGTGATGGAGATTTTCCAGTACGACAATTTCACTAGTGTACCGTGAATATTAGGAATCCGGTAAAACATCAAATCTTTGACATCTTTGCGGGCGGAAAAAGATCCTGGAAGAACGGGACCAACGACGACTGAAGAGTCGTTCAACGTGCCAGAAGTCTAACCCTTCCGCAAAATCCTGGAAATTTCAGTGCGGGGCCATCAACAAGTGTCAGGGTGCGAAACATTCAACGAAACATCATCGATATGGGCTTTCGGAGCCGAAGGCGCACTCGTGTACCCTTGATGACTGCACGAAAAAAAGCTTTACGACTCGCCCGTACCTGTCAACACCGACAGTGGACTGTTGAAGACTGGAAACAAGTTGCCTGGTAGGACGAGTCACGTTTCAAATTGTATCGAGCGGATGGACTTGTCGGGTATGGGGACAGCCACATGAATCTATGGACCCTGCATGTAAGCAAGAGACTATTCAAGCTGGTGGAGTGTGTAGTTCGAGTGATATGGGGTCCCTGATACGTCTAGATACGACTCTGACATGTACATAAGCATCCTGTCTGATCACATGCATCCATTCATGTCCATTGTGCATTCCGACTACTCGGGCCATTCCTGCAGGGCAAAGCGTCACCCCACACGTCCAGAATTGCTACAGAGTGGCTCCAGAAACACCCTTCTGAGTTTAAACACTTCCGCTTGAGCATATATAGGATGCCTTGCAACGTGCTGTTTAGATCTTCAGCCTCTCGTACTCTTACTGATTTATGGACAGCCCTACAGGATTCATGGTGTCATTTCCCTCCACCATTACTTCAAACATTAGTCGAGTCCATGCCACGTCCTGTTGCTGCACTTCTGTGTGCTCGCGGGAGCCCTACACAGTATTAGGCAGGTGTACCACTTTCTTTGGTTCTTCAGTGTATTTCTCCCCAGCACATAACTCGTCTGCTATAATCACAGCTTCGGCCGTTCTGCCACTAGGTGGCAGGCCGTCTACACCTGACTTGTATACGTTAGGTGTGTCGTGTAGTACCGGCTAAACAGATCGGCTACAGACGAGGCCCACCTCGCTACACGCAATCGCACGCGGGCAGGCTCGGTCCGCGGATGAGGGTCGCGTGTCGTAGGTGGCGCAACAGGGCACTTGAGGCGAGATGCCGCCGCCGCCGCCCACAGCGGCCGCTCCCAGTTAATCATCTTTGTGTTTTCCTGCCGGAGCAAAGGGCGGCTCGGCCTCCCGCGCCGGATGTCAACAATTACCACCGCGCGCTTCGGAGACGGCGGGCGACCGGCCGCTCACGCCGACGCCTCCAACTGTCGCCGGATTTGTCATCTCTTCGCCGGCCGTGGTGGCCGAGCGGTTCTAGGCGCTACAGGCTGGAACCGCGCGACCACTACGGTCGCAGGTTCGAATCCTGCCCCAGGCATGGGTGTGTGTGATGTCCTTAGGTTAGTTAGGTTTAAGTAGTTCTAAGTTCTAGGGGACTAATGACATTAGAAGTTAAGTCCCATAGTGCTCAGAGCCATTTGAACCATTTTTTTTTTTTTTTTTGTCATTTCAGACGATATGCCAGGGCTCTGTTGGCTCCGGAACCGTGGATTTCACGGGACGGTTTCGACAGGGCTTAGAGACTTTGTGGAAGACGATACTGTGTAAGGAGAAAACGGCGTATAAGCTGTAGGTTGCGACCTGCACAGATGAAGTAATCCGCGGGTAACATCCACCTTGCGGACAAAAACTTGCAAACCTGCGCCGAAGCGGATTTCCACTGGTGTACCTGTGAATACGTTTGGTAATAATTACTTTGTGGTTAAAAGTTGTAGGATGGTGTCATTATTTCAATTTTCGTCAACTTTTGCAATACAAGTGACCAATAATAATGATGTGATTCATCAGTTTCTCCCGGCGTATTTGTTGCTCGAGCAGTCCACGGGTATACTGCCGGTTCATAGTGTCCAACGGGCACAATATTTCGGGCAGTTCGTTAGGGTACCTGACGATGGCGATATGTCTGATCTCCGAAATATTGTGCCCGTTGGACACTGTGAACCCGTGGACTGTTCGAGCAATAATAACGGTTATTATTGTTGAAGTCATTATCTTAGAAGATAGGTTAAGGAAAGCCACACATACGTTTATAGCTTTGTAGACTTAGAAAAAGCTTTCGGAAATATTGACTGGAGCACTTTTTTGGAAAGAAAAATACAGGAAGCGAAAGGTTATTTACAACTTGTACAGAAGCCAGACGGCAGTTATAAGAGTCGACTGGCATGAAAGGTAAGCACTGATTGAGAAGAGAGAGAGAGAGACAGGGTTGTAAAATGGTTCAGATGACTCTGAGCACTATGGGACTTAACTTTCTAGAACTTAGAACTACTTAAACCTAACTATCCTAAGGACATCACACACATTCATGCCCGAGGCAGGATTCGAACCTGCGACCGTAGCGGTCGCGCAGTTACAGACTGTAGCGCCTTGAACCACACGGCCACCCCGCCCGGCGACAGGGTTGTAGCTTATCCACGATGTTATTCACTCTGTGTACTGAGCAGGCAGTATAGGAAACCAATGAAAAAATTGCAGTAAAAATTAAAGTGTTTGGAGAAGAAATAAAAACTTTAAGGGTTGTGAATGACACTGTAATTCTGTCAGAAACAGCAAGGAACATGGAAGTGCAGTTGAACGGAATGGAGAGTGTCTTTGAAAGGAGGATGTAACGTAAACATCAAGCAATGTAGTGGATTAAATCAGTTGATACTGAGGATATCGGATTAGGAAAAAAGTTTTGCTATTTTACCAGAAAAGTAACTGATGATGGCCGAAGTAGAGGGGATGTAAAATGTTATTGGCAATGGCAAGAAAAGCCTGTCTCAGAAAGAGATATCTGGTAACATCGAATATAAAATTAAGTATGAGGAAGTCTTTTCTTAAAGTATTTACATGCATTGTAGCCATGTGTGGAAGTGAAACAAGGACAATTAATAGTCTACACAAGAAGAGTACAAGCTTTTGAAATGTGTTGCTACAGATGAATGCTGAAGATGGTGGGCAGATCATGTTACTAATTAGGAGGTACTAAACAGAGGTGAGGAGAAAAAAAATTTGTTGCGCAACCTGACTGCAAGAAAGGATCAGTTGATGGGTCACATTCAGAGACATTAAGACATCACCAGTTTAGTACTGGAGGCAAGTGTGCTGGGGTAAAACATCATAGAGGAAGACCAAGAAATGAATACAGTGAGCAGATTCAGACGGATGTAGCTTGCAACAGTTACTCGAAGATGAGGAGCCTGAACAGAGCACAGTAGCATAGAAAGTTGCAGCAAACCCGACTTCGAACTGATGCCCACAACAACACAAACAAGGTGTATGTATGTTTTTTATTCATGACGATAGATGGTTTCGATTTACTACAACATTTTGTTTGTTTTCACTAGTATGTATCCTAGTCTTTAATTGTGCCTTCTCTCGTTGAAGTGTTCCTTAGCGCAAGCTTCACCTGCTTGACACTAGGACACAGGAAAATTGGTGTTCATATTTTCTGTTGTATGTAGGTGTTTTAAATGGTTCTGATATGTTTTATTTATTAAGACAGAGGGTTTGGATTAGCACAACCTTTAAAATTTGGACACGCCTGAGCATGTATCCCTAGGGTTTAATGTGCGCGAGTGTCTCGCGCATACCACAAGTGCCCTCTCTCGGTGAAACTGTCTCCCCTAGTGCTTCAACACCCTCTTCACGCTAGTTCACAGGCTAAGTACTGATAATATGCCATGTTCGCATCGACCATCTCTTTATAGTTATGCTGTACAGATGGAGGTGATATTTTAACTACTGGCGACGCTTTTAGCACGATTGTTTTATGCATCTCCACTGCAGGATGTGATTTTAGTAAGTGACTAAAAGCTTTTGTGCATATAATACTTGGGTAATTTTCATGGCTAACTAAAGCTATAAGGTTTTTTTTCATCTCAGTTATGTTGCTAAGCTTTTTGCTAATGAAGGTGTCTTCCTGTTCAGGTGTATTTTTGCTTCTGATGAACCGTGGTCAAGGACTTCAATAAATCTTTACTCTGCAACTATTTGGCTGTTATCATTTACCGTGAAGATTTTCAACAGTTGCTGCTTCAGTCATGTTTAAAATTTTGAAACACAAACAAGTCATTATTATTACCCTTTCGGGACGGAATGCCGCTCCATTAGATTGAATGCAGTATCCTCGAGGCGGCAGATGCGTTGTTGACATCTGCGAAGCCTTAATGACGGCGGCGATCTTCCTGATTTTCCGCACAATTATACGTACATCCTGTTTCCGTCGCCCCAGCACCTGCCTTACCTCTGAGTCACTCCTGTTTCATTTGCAGAACAGAGGTCACTTACATAACTACACAAAACTTTCTGAAAGCGGCATAAAGGCTGTTCAATGACACTCTGTCCACTGGGATATTTGCTTCTTGGTTTGACTGCTGTTAGAGGACTGCTTGCAGCATGAAGGTGGATCTATCAACTTTCTCTTAAAATTGTTTACAAGTGCACAAGTCAACGCTATTTACACTGAGTTGTTTAGAAAATTGATCTATATCGGCGAATTCAGGTACATCTGACAAACAAACAATTATGACCAAATTTAACTATGTGCAGGATGTGACGACAACTTGTAACACGACTTCATTTTACTTCCCAATGCCTTGGAAGTGTTAAGCATGCAGTTTCAATAAATCCGTTTCATTAATTAGGTAGAAAGTGCAATTTAAGGAACTTATCAAGATTACGAAAGACTACGTTTATTAAAATGTCTCAACGATCGACATTGCTGTCTACGGAGTGTGACTTTCAGATTTCAGCAGCCTAAAATTCTTGGCAGATGTTAGCCTACCGTCAAATGCAACAGCATTTCGGATGGCTTAAAGTGGTTTACAACTTTTTAATATCCACAATTGTCGATGAAGGTAAGACTTGCGGATACGATTCGGATAGCAGATTTCTTATCTGCACAGAACTCTAGCTGTACTCAATATTTTTGACAATCAAGAAAGAACAATAAGAATATAAGACCGAGAAACAATTGCTAAGATTAAAAGGATGTAAGGCAGAGATGCAGTCTTTCTCCCCGACTGATCAATTTGTATCTCGAAGAAGCAATAATGGCAACTGAAGATGAGTTCAGAGTGAAAATATGTCAGTGATAAGATTCGCTGATGACATTGCTACCTTCTGTGGAAATGAGGATGAATTACTAAACCTGTTAAATGGAATAAAGTCTCACGAGTACGGAACTGGACTGCGCATAAACCAAAGAAAGGCGTAAATAATGAGGTGGTAGCAGAAAATGATGAGATCAGGAATAAACTTAACATCAAAATTGAGGCCCACGCTTCATTCAAGCCCTGCAGTTCTTCTCCTCTGACACAGAGGACTCCAGTTCCATTAACGACTCCTATCATTGACATCATTTAACCCTCAATTTTAATCTCACCTCTAGTACTTTCTTTTATTCCTTTCATTTCTTCTTCAGTCTACTGGTTGAACAGTAGAGAGGAAGATTCCAGCTCTGCCTTCCACCCTTTTTAATCCGTACGTTTCTCTTTTGGTCTTTCATTCGTCACGTTTCCTTCTGATTTTTATATGCAGCGTTTTTCCTCTCTTTTCCTACAGCTTTCATCTATTTTTCTAAGGATTTCATGTGTCTAGCACCATTGTACGTAGCCATGGGATTTTTCTAGGTCCACAGTTTCTACAAAGATGTCTTGATGTTTTCCAGTTCTTGCTTTGGTCCTCACCTAACAGATCTTTACTTTTCTTTTCCTCTGCTCTGTACTTTACTCTGATCAACAGTTTAGATGCATGATTCACAATTAAAAACAGTGATTCTCCAGCAGAAAGAGGTTCCTACTCATTGGTCTGAAGATGACCACAGTAATGGCCGAAACCGGTCACCGTAATAAATAAATGGTGATCAAGACTGTTTTTAATAGTAAATATTTGTAACACGTTGATCACTGTCACTCCCATAATGTATTCAAAAGTAATTAGGTGCATGAGTTTTCAAGTTAATTGTGTGATAGATCTTGTAATTATCCATCTTCGCTGTCTGTTGGTTTGTGTGTATAAGTCTCTGGTGATAGTCCGATGGTATGTGCCGTCTTGCAGATCTCTGTATAACTCTGGCCCTAATACTCGATCCCTTACGTCTTCCAAATCAGCAATCATTTCTTCTTCCATTACGTCAGCATACAGTATCTCCGCCTTGTAGAGGGCCTCAGTGTAACCTTTCCACCTATTAGCAATCTGTTTCCAGCATTCGATCTCCTAATGTTGACACATTTGCGTTTAAATTTTCCAAAAGTTATTAGATTTTTTGCATGTGCTGGATGTGTCGTAACGGTGACCATTCAAATTTCTTCAGCTTTCTGTATTAGCGATTTAGTTTTCTGTCACTTCATTTTTGTTTAATTTCTGATGGAAACTGCTTTATTCATGAAAGTTTTTGGATTTCCTTCTTTCGCCAATCGTTTTCTCTGTACCTATAATTTCTTCATAGTAACGGTCTTTTAGTTAGTATGCCTTTCAAACTTCAGCGGTAGTCTTCAGGCATTGTAGTATTCACAATTTTTGATTCCAACGCACATGACTTTCTCTAAAATTACTGATCCGTTTGAGTCGGATGAAGTAACTGAGAATGATAACTTGCAAAAAGTTAGAGAAGAGGTGTTACGTGGGATAATGATTTTGAAGTTTGATATTAATGTAAACTTTGATAAAAAAGAGGAAACGAGAGAAAAAATGTTAATTACTAATTGTCATACGGAGGCGTAGTGTTCAAGTTAAGAGTGCCTCTCTTGGTATCATATACGATACGAAGTTTCAACTAAAAGGTTGTGATTTGCATGGAAAACAATGATAAATGGCGCTAACCATAATGAAAATGCTTTTGTAATATTAACGGTGAGGTGTTCGTGTGGAATTTTGAACTGATAGGGTGGGAAAGCTGGTCTTATAATCAGTGGGTATGTTTCAAATTTCGGGCGTGCATCCGCATGAATTCCAATTCTTCTTCTAATATTTCCGCCATATAGCTTTCAGCCATCTTCAGAGTGAGCTAACAGACTGCCTGAATCTATATTGCACCCTGAAAGCTTCAAGATGCAAATCTGTGCCTATATTTATGTATTTTCCTAGTTCTGAAGTATTCAATACGAACTATTCGTCTGATATTAAATGGTTGAATTAAAAATTAATAATAAATTGTTTTTACAGTGGAACAGGGGCATTGGGTAGGTACAAGGGACACAGCCACGCCTTTTTAACTTTGTCGTGTTTACATGTATGTTAAGTTCTACTACGAACTGACTAGATTATGATTTCTTTAAATAAACTTTCGACCGATAATGTTCTTGACAGACAAGAGTCACGGAGCAAAGTTACACTTGGGGCAAATAAGTGAAAACAAAGTAGTTATAACTTTTGGACACAAGGATAACAGAAAGAGTAATTCAGCTACTGTATATGGTCTGTTTCCAGCATAAATAATTCATTCTGCAATGGAGAGTTTGCTGACTTAGAACTTCCGAGCGCATTAAGGTGCAAGGCGCTACTCCAGGCAGATGTAAAACAAATGTGCGCAACGGAAAATACTGAGCGCGAAAATCAAGATTTGGCCTTATCTGACTACTGCATGAAGCAGATCTTAGGATCTCTTAATCGTGATATTATTTCCTCCTTCTTGTTCTTTAACATATAAATTACAACCTAAACGTAAATGATTAAGGGAACTTGTAACTACTAAATGATAAATGTTGTTTCAGCTTATACATTCACTGTAGATTACAAACCCCTTTATATTATAAATGTTTTATTTCCTAACTAATATTACTGATCAATTGCCCAAATCTGCCCAATTCTACAGACAAGAAACGCGAACGGGGCGGGGTAGCCGTGGGGTCTAAGGCGCCTTGTCACGGCCCCGCGGCTCACCTGGTCAGAGGCTCGATCATGTGTGTGTGTGTGCGTGTTGTCCTCAGTGTAAGTTAGTTTAAGTTAGGTTAAGTAGTGCGTAAGCTTAGGGACTGATAACCTCAGCAGTTTGGTCCCATAAGACCTTACAACAAATTTCCAAATTTGTTTTCCAAACTCGAACTCCCAGCCACAAGCACGGAATTCAGATAATATTTCTACGTGAGTATAGACAGAAGAAATGCTCTCTATCACTGAACGCTGCATACTCAACGACGACTCGCTACACGGTGGCGAAGTCCAGAATCGTATAAGTTCGCAACAGCACAGTGCCTACCTGTTCTAACTACAAAATCTCCTGAGAGCAAAGACAACAAGTCCGTCTGTACCAACAAAAGCTGATACTAAGCGACCGTCAAACATGGGCACTCAAAACGAAAGACCTCTTTCTCCCCACCGCTGGCTTCCCAGCAAAGCTTGCCTCCCCTCCCTCGTAACTGCAGAAGGCGAATTATATTCTGGGAACCACGGAATATTCTCCCTCTCTACAGATTCTTCCGAACGCCGACCAACCGTATCTTTAGTCGTCCAGAGCGGAAAGTTTGTGCGGAAATACCTATCCTCGTTAATTAGGAATGCATACAATGGTGCGCTTCCCAGAGTAAAAATTCTCGGAAATAACCCAGCTTGCGTAATTTACGAGGTAACGCTTCCTCGTTCCTGTCTGCTGCGTCCAAGATTTCCAGACTTTCCGAAGTATTATCCGGTTATCCTTCAAGCACCGCTACAAAACCGGCCGGCCGCCGCTGTATTGCACTTCAGGTGCCACGACCCTCCGTCTTCGCTACTTCCTGTGTTAAGCAGGACCAAACACACCTGTGCGGGATTTTCCACCCAAAGCATGAGTTACGCTTGCCGTTTTATTTCCACTGGCGTTCCAACCTCTACTAACATAGGCAATCATTCATTACGCCGTGCCCGCATCTCGTGGTCGTGCGGTAGCGTTCTCGCTTCCCACGCCCGGGTTCCCGGGTTTGATTCCCGGCGGGGTCAGGGATTTTCTCTGCCTCGTGATGGCTGGGTGTTGTGTGCTGTCCTTAGGTTAGTTAGGTTTAAGTAGTTCTAAGTTCTAGGGGACTTATGACCACAGCAGTTGAGTCCCATAGTGCTCAGAGCCATTTGAACCATTTTGAGCCATTACGCCGTACTGATAACAAAAACAATCCATCAACTTTCATGCTTTAACAACTACACTACTGGCCATTAAAATTGCTAGCCCAAGAAGAAACGGCGATGATAGACGGGTATTCATTGGGCAAATATATTATACTAGAACTGATATGTGATTACATTTTCACGCAGTTTGGGTACATATATCCTAAGAATTCAGTACCCAGAACAACCACCTCCGGCCATAATAACGGCCTTGAAACGCCTGGGCATTGAGTCAAATAGAGCTTGGATGGCATGTACAGGTACAGCTGCCTATGCAGCTTCAACACGATACCACAGTTCATCAAGAGTAGTGATTGGCGCATTGTGACGAGCCAGTTGCTCGGCCACCATTGACCAGACGTTTTCAGTTGGTGAGAGATCTGGAGAATGTGCTGGCCAGGGCAGCAGTCGAACATTTTCTGTATCCAGAAAGGCCCGTACAGGACCTGCGACATGCGGTCGTGCATTATGCTGCTAAAAAGTAGGGTTTCGCAGGGATCGAATCAAGGGTAGAGCCACGGGTCCTAACACATCTGAAACGTAACGTCCACTGTTCAAAGTGCCGTCAAAGCGAACAAGAGGTGACCGAGACGTGTAATCAATGGCACCCCATACCATCGCGCCGGGTGATACGCCAGAATGGCGATGACGAAAACACGCTTCCAATGTGCGTTCACCACGATGTCGCCAAACACGGATGCGACCATCATGATGCTGTAAACAGAACCTGGATTCATACGAAAAAATTACGTTTTGCCATTCGTGTACCCATGTTCGTCGTTGAGTACACCATCGCAGGCTCTCCAGTTTGTGATGCAGCGCCATGGGTAACCGCAGCCATGGTCTCCGAGCTGATAGTCCCTGCTGCTTCAAACGTCGTCGAACTGTTCGTGTAGATGGTTGTTGTCTTGCAAACGTCCCCGTCTGTTGACTCAGGGATCGAGACGTGGCCGCACGATCCGTTACAGCCATGCGGATAAGATGCCTGTCATCTCGACTGCTAGTGATACGAGGCCGTTGGGATCCAGCACGGCGTTTCGTATTACCCTCCTGAACCCACTACATTCTGCTAACAGTCATTGTATCTCGACCAACGCGAGCAGCAATGTCGCGTTACGATAAACCGCAATAGCGATAGGCTACAATCCGACCTTTATAAAAGTCGGAAACGTGATGGTACGTATTTCTCCTCCTTCCACGAGGCATCACAACAACGTTTCACCAGGCAACGCCGGTCAACTGCTGTTTGTGTATGAGAAATCGGTTGGAAACTTTCCTCATATCAGCACGTTGTAGGTGTCGCCACCGGAGCCAGCCTTGTGTGAATGGTCCGTAAAGCTAATCATTTGCATATCAAAGCATCTTCTTCCTGCCGGTTAAATTTCGCGTCTGTTGCACGTCATCTTCTTGGTGTAGCAATTTTAATGGTCAGTAGTGTATTAGAAGGTGTACGTGACAATGTCAGTCTTCTTTAGATATTCATATATACGATGTATAACCTATCAAATGATACCTACTTCCAGTCGTATATCACGGCAAAGTATGTAGACGAGTGTTTGTAAGGTGCGAAATTAAAGCCACCTTACGAAGGCCGTCTGCAGCAAGAGAGAACTGTGTTTAGGATATTTGGAAAATGGCAATTGACTAGTAGATCAAGAACAAAAAAACTGTGAATGGAAATTGAATTTTCCACTGAACGGAAGGGACGAAGAAGAGCAGAATGGATGGAAAATGCATTCTCTAACCTTACAAAAGTGGAGATCGCAGGATAGAGTAGAAAAGCGGAAGATACGGATTTATGGAGGTGTGCAGTGACAAAGACGAGCAAGAAGAAGTGATTAACGTCTGTGGTAAATGTTGATGGAGGAGGTTAAGGATTCAGGGATCTGTTACGAACGCATGGCTTTTTTTCCGTTTCAGAAATTTCCTCTTGCAAAGTTGCACTAAGAACTGAATATTTCTGAGTCTTGAGAAGCAGCCAGCAGTCATCAGTAAACGACTGCTGGAGTGGTGTGCCCCTAAGAAGGCGGATGAAGGACACAGGACGGTGGACCATATGACGCACCAGCCGATTAGGTCCTTCTGCCGCGTACGCTTCGGGATGCTTGCAGATTCAGTGTTGATTTTCGCAGTAGTTTAAATATAGTAAATCATTTAGCCAATATAGTATTCATTATGGGTGGTATGAAGTAAACACAATTATTACGCCAACACGTGACTGCGATGGCTTTCGGAATACGTAAGAGTAAAAATAAGTCAAGGGAAAGACAGAAGCAAAAACAATGGTCCAACGTGATCCTTACTCCAGAGTTGCCAGTTACCAGGACAGGCAACATTTGGAGCCCGTGGAGTGGGTCAGAGGCAGATAGAACACTGAAGACGTCACGAAGATCCTCCGTCACTTTCTGCATTCCACACCGTCGTAGCGATATTACAGTGCAGGTGTAGGCAAGCGTATTCAAATACAGAGATATGTAAACAGGCAGAATACGGCACTGCGATCAGCAAAGCCTATAGAAGACAACAAGTGTCTGGTGCAGTTGTAAGACAGGTTACTGCTGCTACAACGTAGGTTATCGAGATTTAAGAGAGATTGAACGTGGTGTTATAGTCGGCGCACGACCGATGGTACACAGCATCTCCGAGATAGCGATGAAGTGGGAATTTTCCCATACGACCACTTCACGAGTGTATCGTGAATATCGGGAATCCGGTAAAACATCAAATCTCCGACGTCGTTGCGGCCGGAAAAAGACCCAGAAAGAACGGGACCAACAACGACTGAAGAGAATCGTTCAACCGACAGAAGTGCAACTCTTCAGCAGATTGTTGCAGATTTCAGTGCTGGGCCATCAACAAGTGTCAGCGTGGGAACCATTCAACGAAACATAATCGAGATGGGCTTTCGGAGCCGAAGGCCCACTCGTGTAGCTTTGATGACTGCACGACACAAAACCTTTGCACCTCGCCAGGACCCCGTCAACACCGACATTCGTCTGTTGAAGACTGGAAACATGTTGCCGCGTCGGGATAGTCTCGTTTGAAATTGTATCTAGCGGATGGACGTGTACGGGTATCGAGACAACCTCATAAATCCTCGGACCCTGCGTGTCAGCAGGGGACTGTTCAGGTTGGTGCAGGCTCTGTAAAGGTGTGGGGCGTGCGCGGTTGGAGTGATGTGGGACCCGTGATACGTCTAGATATGCCTCTGACAGGTGACAGGTACGTAATCATCCTGTCACCAGCATCCGTTCATGTTCAATGCACATTCCGACGGACTAGGGCAGTTTCAACAGGACAACGCGACACCCCACGCGTCCAGAAATGCTGTAGAGTGGCTCCAGGAACACTCTTCTGAGTTTGAACACTTCCGCTGGCCGCCAGATTCCCCAGACATGAGCACTATTGAGCGTATATGGGATGCCTTGCAACGAACTGTTCAGAAGAGATCTCCACCCCCTCGTACTATTACGGATTTATGGACAGCCCTGCATGATTCACGTTGTCACTTCCCTCCGGCACTACTTCAGTCATTAGTCGAGTCCATGCCACGTCATGCTGCGGCACTTCTGCGTGCTCTGGGGGGCGTTACGCAATATTAGGCAGGTGTACCGGTTTCTTTGGCTCTTCAGTGTACAACGTAATGGACACAGGGTGCTAGCATTATATCCAATCGTTGCTCTGGTATACTTAGAAAATTTGACTGAGAACTGTACAGACTAATCGTTACGTATCCTTGTCATCGATTGCAGAAGACGATTAGCAGTTCAGTTGAGAGATGAGTGACAGAATGATCTGCCAAGAAACGTAGGCCTAACTGTTCTCACGGATATGCTGTTCTTCGTTAGTTGCGCATTTAATATAAAGAAAAGTTGTAATCAGACCAGTTACAGTTCAGTTCAAATTAGTTTCTGTTTAGTAAAAGGTTTGTATACGAGTATATGTTGGGTACCATTTTGTGGTTACATCATTTTGGTGTTGTTGTTGTGGTCTTCAGTCCAGAGACTGGTTTGATGCAGCTCTCCATGCTACTCTATCCTGTGCAAGCTGCTTCATCTCCCAGTACAACCTACATCCCTCTGAATCTGTTTAGTGTATTCATCTCTTGGTCTCCCTCTACGATTTTTACCCTCCTCGCTGCCCTCCAATACTAAATTGGTGATCCCTTGACGCCTCAGAATATGTCCTACCATGCAATCCCTTCTTCTAGTCAAGTTGTGCCACAAATTTCTCTTCTCCCCAATTCTATTCAGTACCTCCTCATTAGTTATGTGATCTACCCATCTAACCCGGGTTCCCGGGTTCGATTCCCGGCGGGGTCAGGTATCTTCTCTGCCTCGTGATGACTGGGTGTTGTGTGATATCCTTAGGTTAGTTAGGTTTAAGTAGTTCTAAGTTCTAGGAGACTGATGACCATAGACGTTAAGTCACATAGTGCTCAGAGCTATTTGAACCAAGCCAATCTACCCATCTAATCTTCAGCATCCTTCAGTAGCACCACATTTCGAAAGCTTCTATTCTATTTTTGTCTAAACTATTTATCGTCCACGT
The DNA here is from genome assembly GCF_023898315.1 of Schistocerca nitens. Lineage (NCBI taxonomy): Eukaryota > Metazoa > Arthropoda > Insecta > Orthoptera > Acrididae > Schistocerca > Schistocerca nitens. The sequence continues at coordinate 76,082,144 of NC_064622.1, read as the reverse complement.
TTCACTTCCATACATGGCTACCCTCCATACAAATACTCTCAGAAAAGGCTTCCTGACACTTAAATCTATACTTGATGTTAACAAATTTCTCTTCTTCAGAAACGCTTTCCTTGCCATCGCCAGTCTACATTTTATGTCCTCTCTACTTCGACCATCATTAGTTATTTTGCTCCCCAAATAGCAAAACTGATTTACTACTTAAAGCGTCTCATTTCCTAATCTAATGCCCTCAGCATCACCCGATTAATTTCGACTACACTCCATTATCCTCGTTTTGCTTTTGTTGATGTTCATCTTATATCCTCTTTTCGAGACGCTGTCCATTCCGTTCAGCTGATCTTCCACGTTCTTTGCTGTGTCTGCCAGAATAACAATGACATCAACGAACCTCAGAGTTTTAATTTCTTCTCAATGGATTTTAATTCCTACTCCGAATTTTTCTTTTTTCTTTTTCTTTTTTTTTTTTTTTTTTCTTTACTGCTTGCTCAATATACAGATTGAATAACATCGGGGATAGGCTACAACCCTGTCTCACTCCCTTCCCAACCACTGCTTTCCTTTCATGCCCCTTGACTCTTAGAACTGCCAACTGGTTTCTGTACAAATTCTAAATCGCCTTTCGCTCCCTGTATTTCACCCCTGCCACCTTCAGAATTTGAAATGGAGTATTCCAGTTGAAACGTCCCCTTAGAAAAATTTATGTGCTGGTAAAACTCTTACGCTATTTGATTTTCAAACAGCTGAGCAAAACTGAACGTACTCAGACATTTCGCTCTTTACCTATTCTGATCAACACTAAACTGACACACAATATTTTTAGCGCAACGCAATGTGACTTTCAATAATCCCTACAAAAGAATGGCCCTGACTAACATTAACCTATACCTTTCACAAATCACTTACCTCGCAAAAATCTTCGTTGCTCGAACTACTGCAATACAGCGAGCGCCAATACTGCCAGCTAAATAAAAGATTTAATCTACTGAAGGCACTAACTACTGATAGGCATAGTTAGCTAATGAAAGATTTTGATAGAGAACAAACAATGTATTTACCTTAATAGTGTTCAAAAGTCATAATATATATATCTGTTCATGACATCCAGTCTTACAAATTTACTGTCTCTGATGGACACATGTCCAGATCGTCTGCTCTCAAAACTCCGCCATCTCTCTCCCCACATCCACCACTGCTGGCGGCTCACCTCCAACTGCGCAACGCTACACGCTGTTCACAGCCAACTGCTCAACACTACAATAGCAACTTCCGACAATGCAAGCCAGCTACAGGCTGCACACAGCACAGCCAGTGGTTTTCATAAAGAGCGCTACGTGGCGTTACCAACATAAAAACCTGAACAACCTACTTACAGTACATCTTTTTGATAATACGTAAATTTTATAGTGGGAGGTTGATTTGGACTAAATTTCAACAGAAGCAAATATATTGCGGAGGTTACACATGAGCCCGCATCTCGTGGTCGTGCGGTAGCGTTCTCGCTTCCCACGCCCGGGTTCCCCGGTTCGATTCCCGGCGGGGTCAGGGATTTTCTCTGCCTCGTGATCGCTGGGTGTTGTGTGCTGTCCTTAGGTTAGTTAGGTTTAAGTAGTTCTAAGTTCTAGGGGACTTATGACCACAGCAGTTGAGTCCCATAGTGCTCAGAGCCATTTGAACCATTTTGAACCAAGGTTACACATGATGGTAGGCAGTGGCTGTGAATGGAGCGGGTTTGTCTTTAGTGGAGTTACAACACTCGCTCCATTCACAGCCACCGCCTACCATCATGGTATGAGGGTCTGAGGGCGGGCCGGCCGGTGTGGCCGTGCGGTTCTAGGTGCTTCAGTCTAGAACCGCGTGACCGCTACGGTCGAAGGTTCGAATCCTGCCTCGGGCATGGACGTGTGTGATGTCCTTATGTTAGTTAGGTTTAATTAGTTCTAAGTTCTATGCGACCGATGACCACACATGTTAAGTCCCATAGTGCTCAGAGCCATTTTCTGAGGGCGGTCAAACACTGATCGAAACCGGTCACCACCGAAATAAATGTTCTTGCGGTCGAGGCTGGTTTTGTAATACTTTTTTAGTGTACTTTCAGCTATGCCGCTGTATCTCTACGAGAAATGTTCTCAGAAGTTAATGGCACCGACGGTTCCACGAGTCCGGCATCTGCTGGCGTGTGAAGAAGCGCTGGCGTCTCAAGGCTGAAAGTGGAGACGTCCGTCGTCGGCGGAGCGGTGAATAATTTCCGTAATGGGGCTAATCCTGCGCCGGCGCCACGCGACGCCGTGCCGGCTGGTGGGGGCGGCGATGGGGCGGCGATGTGGGCGGCAGTCGCGGCCGCGGCGTCACCGCGCCGCCCCCTCCAGTGGCCCGCCGCTGGTGATGTCACCACTGGCCGCGGCGCAGCCGCCCTGATAATTGTCGC